>NC_045608.1:29173823-30454698 GCF_009762305.2 Zalophus californianus | reverse complement strand
TATTTGGAGGACCTGGTACTCTGCAGTCCCGATGTTCTGTTCGTCACACTTAGAAATGAGAACATATGCACTTAGTAATCTCAGGGTTAGTAGTCTTGCAGGTAGATCACAAGATCTATAACTCAGGATTTTTAAAAGTTAGGTTAGTTTTGTTCCTGAAAGTCTGTGATGGCTGTTTTATCTACAAGCACTTAAAAAAAAATTTCCTAACAGCAAATGTATATTCATTGCACACAGATGCAGTAATGGCATGCATGCAAAGGACAAAAAAGAGCAGGGTAAACTCAAGACCTTTAAGCATCATCATTCAGAACACATCCCTCCTCGCGAGGAGTCTGTTAAATTCCAACCTGACTAGCTTTTAGATGCCAGGAGGTAGTAGGTCTTATGGGTTGCATTTTCAGGGTGGCTGCAGGATTTTAAAGTCCATACCCCTTCCCTTTCTATCACTAAGCCACTGCTTTTTTTTTTTTTTTTTTAAACCTTGCCATCAATTACTTTGGAGTAACTGTGGATTTCTGGAAGAGTTGCAAAGAAGGTGCCGAGAGTTCCTGTATACCCTTCACCCAGCGTCCCCTAGTATTTCCATTTTGCCTAACCAGTGCATACTTAACCACATTAGCATTGTGATAATTTGATCACATATCAAGTTAACGTTGGTACAGAACTGCTAACTAATACCACAGACTTGATTTGGATTTTACTAGCTTTTCTACTAAAGTCCTTTTTCTGTTCTTGGATTCCATCCAGTATGCCGCATTACATTTAGCCACTGCCCTTTTTTATTCTTTAAATAATTTTATTTTTAACTTTTTATTGGGGTAACATTTCAAACTCTCTAAAAGTAGAGAACAAGAGAGTGAGTCTGAGTTGGTCATTACCCATTCTGGGTATTAGCTTATGGCTAATCACACTGTGTCACCACCAACTCTCTTTTCCTGTTGAGTAACTTGGCCTTAAATGGGTCATTGTGACCCTCCCTCAGCAGTGCCCTTCCCACACGTGTACCCGCAACCTGTGGGATCTCACCTGGCATGCTTGTGTGTTACCATGTGGTCTCTTCCTGATGCTCTAGGGTTGCTACTGCAGGCACCTTTAAATGCAGACTTGGTTTGATCTTTTTCCTGCTTTTTGCCACAGTTTCCAAGGAGAATACTCTACATGCAAGGAGTAGGGAGTAGGATTTCTTGGAAAAGTCTCTCTGGAGCCTTTATTTGGCACTTGCTGTTTGTGTTTGTTATTCCTTGTGACCTAGTATGACCTCAGGAAAGGTCCATTTCTCTAGAGATATGTAACTGTAAGAGCCAGGCTAGAGGGCAGGATCTCACAGAACAATGGCTTTACTTCCATATCCCACCTTCCCTAGGTGCCCTGGATCTGTACAGCATCACTTGGATGCCAAGGGATTGAAGAGTTACCCCTTGCTGCTGATGTACTCCTTTCTGCTGGCAGAGCTGACTTTCTTATGCTTTTCCCCTGTTATTGGCTGGTGCCAGGCACGGGCACCTCATTAAGTTCATTAGGCGTTATCTGATAATTGTTTGTTGAGTGAATGAATGACCACCAGATTACTAATAAATAGGTTTATGGGTTTAACTGCTAAGCTACTTCGCACCAAGGTGTTAGTAGCTATTAGTGTTTTCAGAATTGAGCCCTCAGGATCATTTACATTTTAAGGAGATGGTGTCTTGAGGAACAATTGCTTAATCCAAATGTGGAATTCCTGACCTGTGGCCTCCTTGGAGGAGGCTAAGATACATTTCTTACGGGTCTTCAAAACAAATATGTGGCTTCTATGAAAACTCAACTCTGGAAATGATGCAAAATGAAAAGAATGTTATTTTTGTGGTTGCACAGAAATGATTCAAAGGGGACTTGGGTCTTCCAGTGAGAAACAGGTCATGTTGGAAGCCTCCCCATATTGGAACAAGAATAAGCCTCCTTGCTGAACATGAAGTTTTCAGTGAAAAGTAGATGTCACTGCTGAAGCTCAAATGCAAATACGCATTCATTTCTTCAACAGTTATTTACTGTGTGCATTCTGCCGGGTGCAGCCGGGTTCTGGGGACCCAGCGGAGGGCCACAGCCCTGTATTGGACCAGGTGACTGACCTTTGATGCACACGAGACATACTTCCAGTAGCCATTGCTAATATAATTATGAAGAGAAACCTGAGACCGATGACAGGGTTGCACTGTAGTCATTCACTGGAAGTTGATGGGTCCCCAGTGCAGCCTGCAGCTTAGGCACTGGGACTGCTGCACATGTGGGTGACAAGGTCCGGCCTCTGTACCTAGTCATCTTCAGAATTAGGAATTCATTACGGGTAGATATCGACGCATTTTTTTGTGTGTGTACCTGTGACATACAACTGTGACATTGCATCTCTGTGGTGTCATATAGTGTCCTCATGTGAATGAGTCCACACTTACAGGGTGGAATCTCAGTCACGACGTGTGTGGCAAATATCTGAATATATAATGTGTAAAGGCTGCTGAAGAATGTGAAGAAGCCAGCGGGAGAAACTGGGATGCCATCGGCTGATACTACAAGCAAAGCTTACACGAAACATTGAGAAGCAGCCTCCTTTGCCATCTTCCTTCCATGTCCACAGTCATGGCTGCACCAGGATATTGGAAGCTGGGCCCTGTTCTAGTATAGTACCCATATAGTCGTGTTGGGTTTTTCTTCTGTTTATTTTGTATCTCGGCATTTTGCTTATTTTCCAAACCACTGGCTGTACCACGAGGCCTCCGAGAACAGATGGCACGAGACAAACGCATGCTCGTGTGGAAGCAGGGGCAGCCAGAGGGTCCAGGGTCCAGGCCTGCCTGCTCTTGGCACACGGCCTCTCCCACCCCTGCTCCCAAGTCTGAGTGATTTCTGCCTGGCCTGGGCTCTGGATGCAGGATCAGAATGCTGGGTGTCCCAGGGGAGCCCCGAGTGGGTGATGCCTTCAGTCTTGATGCACTGAGGTGCGGACAGGTACCACAGGGGGAAAGTGGAGGGAGAAGTGTCAGGCATTGCAGCTGCCGAGGACATGGGGAATGGGTAGCAGAAGCCAGAGCCTCCAGGTGACCAGAGGTCCTTGTGGGGGGAAGCCTGACATGTTTTTGTATGCTGCCGTTCTTAGCATGAACGTGCTTAGGCTGTTTACTGAAGTGTGTTATTTACTTCATTTCTTTATAGAGATGTAATAAGAATCTAGGAGGAGTAATATTTTAAAAATCCTGTTTTTTTCTTCTTTCCCTTCACTATTTGATGAAATTTCTAAGCCTGCAGGTAAACTAGCATTAGGATAAGCTAGTAAGTCTTTCTAATGACTGGTTTAATACCAGCAGGCAAGGTTCCTTTTGGGATTGATTATGGCACAAGGTGCTAATGGGGGTTAATTTGTAAAGGGAGGTATGGTGTGTATTACCTTATGAATTCTGCACGTAAGAGAGGGAGAGAGACAGAGACAGCACGAAAGAAGGAATATATTCGATAACAGAAAAAGCTGGAATTCAGAGTCATCTTTTTGATATTAATGTCCTAACGATCAGGATCTATCATATTTTTATTTCTTTTCTGTGGAAATGAACACAGCCTCTCTTGACTGGGCACAGAGCACTTGGCCCTTTACACTCAGGCGTCACTGACCGTGAGACCTTTGCTTGAGTTCCTGACAACCTGCTCACTGACTCAGCGAGCTCAGCCCAACCTCACAGAGCTGACTGTAAAGTGGGGAGAATGCAGGGATCAAGCAGTCCTGGGAATAGATGTAGACTTGCTTCTGGGAGAGCTGGCGAGGGCAAGCATAAACACGAGAGAGGTTCTCTGGTTTCCTGGGGTCGCTGGGGATTTCTGGAGGTGGGAGCTGGGTGGTGAAGGAGAGCCAGCCTAGAACAGGTGCTCACACGAGAGGCAGGGGAACAGACTCAGCGACAGGGAGTGGAAAGTAGCATGGGCTGGGGGTGCAGCAGGCCAAGGTAGGGGTTCCTGCAGGAGGCTTAAGGGTTTTCTCCTCTGAGACGGTGGGATCTTATAGGCTTTGGGAAGTCATTGGAGTGTTCAAAGCTGCAGGATGACAAGCTCTGTTCACTTGGTTGCAGAGTGGAGACTGGGCAGGGGTATGGAAGGTCTCCCCTTGCATGGCCAAGGAAGACTGGGTGCAGACCAGGCACAGGATGCTTTGAGGCTGCTCACCTGATCTAGGGGGCATAGCTGGGCCTAGAGCTCCAGGGACAGTCTTTGCCCTTACAGATACATCCAATATTTTGTTACTGAAAAGCTCCACTGTTAATGAAAATGGGATTCCGTGTGTCTAGGGGGTCAGGGAAGGCTTTATCATTCAGGTGACATTTGAGTAGGGACACAAGGGAGTGGCCCATGTGGGTATTTAGGATGATTTCCAGGCAGAGACAACTCTGTGCGAAGGCCCTGGGCAAGGTCAGGTGGCTGAAGAGGAGCAGGGGGAGGGGAGAGCGAGAGGAGGGAGGCCAGGTGCACAGGTGGGCACATGGTCCTATGGGGCCCTGTAGGGCTCTGGTGAATGGGTGCCATTCCAGGTGTGGAGCAGAGCAGTGTCTCAGCTTAGATTCACGTGGATCTCTTTGGAGTGAAGTGGGTGACAGTACAGGAGGCTGTTATAGTCCCAAGTCCCAAGAGATGAGGGTTTCCCAGGTCAGGGTGGTCCCGGTGCAGAGAATGAGCCAGGACTTGGAAGGCGGAGTTTTGAGGATTTGGTGAGGGCTGAGAAAGACAAGGGTGCATCCGAATTTTTGGCTGAGCAACTGGAGTTGTAGTTTATCAGGTTGGGGAAGATTAGGGAAGGAGCAGTTTTGATTGTTATTTTTTATAAGGAGACAATTTTTTATTATGATAATAATTATTATGAGTAGTAATAGTAGTAGTGGTTTTGGCCTACTTTTATTACTATGGTTTATTGTCTTCTTGTTTCTGCTTAACCTTTGTGCACAGCAACCTTTTAGAAAACAGTGTACCACTTATTTAGGACATTATGAGCGTTAGTCATTGTCGGGAAATCAAATGGAATTTCTTTGCAAGAAAGATTCAGTTTAAAGCGCTTTGATTCCCTGGGGGAGGAGGTGCTGTATGTACACAGCAGGTTTTAATGCTCTATTATTCTATCGAAAATTAGAACAGTGATTATATATGTTGACAGGATTCAGATCCATGAACTGCCCTGAATCTGGTGGTTGGAACTTTGGGAAGCAAACTAAATCTGTTTGCTTCCTCTAAAAACATCCTCCATTATCAGAGGTGGGTCCTATCTATGTTGGGAGTAGAAATCACCCATCTTTTAAGTTAGAGTCACTTTCCTGGCTCTGTTATCCGAGTTACCTCCCTGTGATGCTGGTTAGAAATGCAGACTCTCACCCCTGCCCCTGCCCCACAAATCACAAACTGCCTTTTAACAAGGTCCCCAGGGGTTTTGGGCACCTTAAAGTTTGAGAAGTACTGAGTGAGAACAATGTTAAGTGTTTCTGAAGCCTAGCTTCAGGGTGGGCATTTCATCAGGGCTGCTGGGTTTCCATCCAGAGCTGGTGTGAACAGGGTCAAGTTACAGAACACTCCCAACAGCATCTCCAGCAGTCTGGCACCCTGGGGATGCTTTCTTAGACCTTTGCAAATGAGACCCCTGGTAAGCTAGTTATGTGTATTGGCATGCGGTAGAGAGCCTTCTCTTTTCTAAGAAGAGGGTCAAAAGCAGGGGGTTGAGTGAATGGAGGGGAAAGCCCAGGTGCCTGGGCATCCCATGCTGCAGGTGCACTTGGTGGGGTGAGAGGAAATTCATATTGCTGAAATGAAATAGCTGTTCGATGCACTTATTTGGGAAACATTGCCCATAGATCTCAGAACTGTTTGTTGCATCTTCCTTAAACATTTCTCTTGTCAGAATGATGAGAAAATTGCCTGTGTGGGAACTCTGAGAAGTGCAAATTTGTTAATACCTCCTTTGACAATGGTTTGTATTCAGAGCTGTTTATGAGCTGTCACAAATCATTTCCAGTTAAAATATGCTGCCGTTAAATCAAGTAGCTGTGGAAGAGTCTGGGAGGATACGTGTGATCTCATGGCCCCAGCTCAAGAAGGGCCCAAGCATGGACGCTGTGGGTCTGGTTTTTAAATTGGTGAATTGAATTGTAGAGTGAAAATGGTCTGGTTCCTGTGGAACAGCTCTGTTTTGAAAATCGTCTCTGTTTTAATGGTCTTCAGAAGGCTAACGTTAAGGCATAAGTTTGAGACTCAGCCTTTCTTTCAATGGCTAGCATAAAGAGGAATTCAGTGTCTGTCCTTTTGTTTTTTTTTACGATAGTGTTTGTCACACTCAGGGATGGCGCTGTTATCTGTTCTCACCACTGCTGGAACATGGCATGCCGTTGCTTTCTCACTGATAATGGTGCATCTGCCCTGACCCATCTGTCCTACCCCATCCACCCTGTGCTCATGGTGGACATTTGCAAGATGGTTGTCTGGGGTTCACAGTGTACCCTGTGGCCTCAAACTGTGAGAAGCTAAATGATCTTGTGGGGTGTTTTATCGTTGGTCCGGATGCTTTAGAGCAGTTGTTCTCAACTAGGGGCAATTTTGTCTCCCAGGGGACATTTGAAAATGTTTGGAGACATGTTTGCTTATCATAACTGGGAGGCAGGAGGTGCTGCTAGCATCTAGTGTGTAGAGACCAGGGGTCCTGTAAGTGTCCTACAATGCACACGACAGTCCCCCCAACAAAGAATCCTCCAGCTCCAGTTGTCAGTAGTGCTGAGGTTGAGAAACCCTGCTTTAGAGCTAGGGGCAGTTTTGACAGGTGGATAATGGTGGGTAAACATAGAACATGTCTGTTGGCCAGATAGAGGTTGAAAAGATGTCAGATCTCCAGTGTCTGCTTCTGTTCCTTTTTCACGTGTTTACTTAATAGTCAGAAAAGAAGTTCCATTGTCCCAAATCCATTTTTTCTAACCCAGGACAGACAGTCCCAAACTGCTGAGGTTCAGATGGCAGACCCCTTTATCAGAGGTAGCCCTACTTCTCTTCTGTGCTTCCAGAACATTTTGCTTAACAGTGAAGAAGCACATCTCTAAAGGCATAATAAGCCTTTTCTTTTTTAAACTCTTGGTTTGTCTTAATCAGTGAATTCTATGAAATTCTTTCTTGTTAGCATTAAAATGGAATCTGCTAATAAGATACCCACTGGGACAATAGTGAAAATGCTGGAAGTGTGATACATTTTCTTCAAGATTTTATGGTTACTGAATTTGGGTATTTACTTATATTTTGCTTTCATGACCTCACAATTCAAGTCTCTAAACAAATGTGTACAGTTGACTAGAGGGAAGTCCAGGGGATGGAATATCCTGGCACCTGTGCACTGAGCTCCAAGCCCTTTTCACAATTGCCCTTCCTTCTTTGACCAGGTCCCTTAAAAGGTTTTGTTGTCTGATTACACCTTATAGAAATTTGCAGTTAAGAAATTTGTTGTTAATTAATTCAGTATTTAGGCCAATAGTAGTTCTTTCTAGCTTATTACTAAGGCTGTGGTTCAGTCCTTCATGATACAGAATTCCTCTTTCCTTGGCTAGATTACTGACAACGTTCAAAGGAGGCAGAGAAAGGATTATAACGAAGTCTTCCCAGAAAGTGCCCTCTCATGGGAACTCATAATTTTAATCCAGAATCAACTGGTGCTGCTGCCATACGTAAGTGGACCCAGTGCAATGGCAGACCAGTGAGTCCCGGGGCAGCTTATAGCTTATCATCTCATGCTCATTTCAGGATAACAGCGTGTTCCTCCATTGTTGGAGACTGCTGTTTTCTTGTAGCACATGCACAGTTGCACGTGTCCTCAGTGAAAGGTGAATTTGCATCATTTGTGGCTACCTCCTCATTTCTGATGGACCTTTGGGTAGAGTGAATTTTAGTACTAAAACATCCCACAGTTGTAAGCCCTTAGAGAGGTACTAAAATACTAAATAAAAGAAACCACAAGCTTTAGAATGTTCTATTATATAGATTGTTAGAGAGTTTTGGTTCATTTTCTTCACAATTGTTTCTTAAGCTTATTTTCTGATTTTATCTGTGTGTGTGTGTGTATATATATATATATATATATATATTAAAGATTTTATTTATTTTTTGACAGAGACAGCGAGAGAGGGAACACAAGCAGGGGGAGTGGGAGAGAGAGAAGCAGGCTTCCTGCGGAGCAAGGAGCCCGATGTGGGACTCGATCCCAGGACCCTGGGACCATGACCTGAGCCGAAGGCAGACGCTTAATGACTGAGCCACCCAGGCGCCCCTCTGTTTATATTTCTATCATCTTTATCAACTATCTATACCTATTTCTACCTATCCTCCTGTCTGCCTTGTCTATCTATTGATCTATCTTTATCATCTCTGTTTCTGTCTGTCCATCCATTTGTCTGTATATCTGTCTGCCTGTCATCTACATCTATTTTTACCTATATATCATCTATCTCTCTCTCTCTCTCTCTCTATCTATCCATCCATCCATCCATCCATCCATCCATCCATCTATCCATCCATCTATCCATCCATCCTACTAACAAAACTCAAGGAGCATGTATTCTACTTTCCCCTTAAAGAGAAAAGGCTATAATTTATTTTCAGACACTCTCCTAGGAGCACATACTGCTTTTTTATTGAAGGTCATTGCTTTGACCTACTGGTTTTCATGTGGCAGCCCATGTGCTACAGCTTTGGAAACACACCCTTTGCTGCCTGAGCTTCTTTCTGGCCACAGCAGCAAATACATTCTCTGGTAGCTGATTGCTACCCTTGACACAGTACCTTCTCTGGCTTTTCAGAAGCCCTTTTGAGAGCTCTGAAGCCTTTCTTTTTGCCTCAGGAACCTACGTGGAAAAGATTGTCTTTTATGTAGTGTCATAAGCTGCTGACATGTAGGACAGCACTTTGCAAATCTTTCTTTAATCTGTTTTGAGAAATAGCGGAGTAATATTGGTTTTACATGAACTTGACCAAATTTGTTCATGTTTGGGGTGAATGGGGGCATATGCCAATTAGTGGGGAATGGTGAGATTCTTAAGTATAGTTATTTCTGTGACTCAACCAATTATTTCCTTTTTCATATTGTGTTATTTGTTGTTGCTGTTCTTTCTCCTGCTATTTCCTTCTCTCCTTGCAGATGTCTTTTTTGACCTCTGTCTCACAGACACAATAGTCACCTGCACCCATCTGACCTAGCTCATCACCACTGAATGTAGCCCATTTTGAGGACAGTATACCAGCTGGAAACATCCCCAGGCTGGATTGAAATGTGCCTCTTCTGGCCATGATTAAGAGCAGGGTTTGCTTTTCTTCCATGTTGGCAGATATTTGAAGACACTTCTGATGCCCCATCTGATCCTCCTCTTTTCTGGGTTGGATGGCCCAGCTTGCCTTCATTTGTACTGACTGTCCCTCTTTGCTCCTCCTTTAGACAAGGGCGTGCTCACCAAATAGTGGTAGGAGTGTTTTCCAGAGCCCAACTACAATGTACTGTGTCTTAGAGCGGCAGGCTTGGTGAGGTGAGCGGGGCACTGACCAGGAGGAGATGCTGGGGGCATTTAGTCCTGGCACCAGTGAACAGCAAGACTCTGCCCCAGCATTCCATTTACTGGTAGAAAAACAGATCAGTGGGTTCTTGCTGTTCTGCTTATTAGATGATAGATTTTCTTCATACTGTTTACCAAGAAAGAATGTGGTTTTGCAGCCAAGGACTTGGATTCCTGGTTCCTGGTGAACAGTTGTTAGAATGCTCCGAGTCTCTTCATTTATAAGAAAGACAGCTTCAAGAAAATGCTCTGCCTGGGACAGGGTAGATTTCAGCAAGTGTTTGCTAAACTCCCAGTTCAGTTCAAGCTGTGGGCTAAGAATCCTTGCTATTGGTTTCAACCTCTGACCTTCAGAACTTTGGGGGGTTGTTTGGGCAGCTGTATCCCAAAGGCAAGACCGATGAGGTCCATAGAGCTAGTGAGAAGCCCACCCGGGGAAATTAACCTGTGGGTGAGAATTTCAGCAGTGTTGTTAGAAAGTATGGTATTTCTGTCCTACTTTTGAATTTCAGAGGCCAGCTCCAGGATTTTCAAAGACCTCATCTGTACTGAAGGCTGCCAAGACTTCTGGCTTAGAGGCTGGTGGTGTCATCCCAGGCCTCTGCGCAGAACCCGTGCTGTGCAGTAGGAAGGGGACAATGGTGGGGGCTGTGGAGGCAGGGGTGCACGTGCAGCTGGGTGTGGGAGAGAGCAAGGGGGATGTCAGGAGACGGTGATGACGCCGTGGGGATGGTGCGACCCACGGGGAGTTGTGTATGTGGGAACAGAAGTGTGAACGGTGCCTGCGCTGAGCACTCCTGAAGGTCGTGGGCCAGCCTTCCATCTCTGCTCTCACCGACTGCACAGTGGCCTGGCAAGGCCAGCGAGGGCAGCAGGAAAAGAACCTGGGCTCATGGAGGTAGGAGCTGGCCAGGAGAGAGGTGGTGACACGTGGTGGTACCTCACCCCACCTGCCGGTTCAAATCCCAGCTCTGCCCGGTCCTCACTGTGGGATCTTGGGTGATTCACTCAAACTGCCTGTGCCTCATTTTCCCCATCTATAAAAGGAGGATGCTGGTAATAGCATTACCCACCTCATAGAGTTCTTATAAAGATTTTGAGTTAATAATGTAAAGTGCGTAAAACAGGGCTGACCTATCCTAAGTGTTAACGATTCTAAGTGAGGACACTGGTCCACCTGACTTGCATTACCTCCCTTTCTGTCAGAAGGTCCTTACTGAGTTACAGCCAAACTTCAGCTTCTCCTGTGTTAGTAATCTTATTTCATTTAATAAAGTCCAGTCAGCATGACTTTAGGATTTTGGGGGTGGGGGACTGTAAGACAACTCTGGAGTAAGTCTGTAAGGTGGTTGTTGCATGCAGGACACCCTGGCGAGGAGTGTGTAGGATGCTATGATAGAGTCAGGGAGGGGCATGGGGCCCCATCCCTCCTGCAGCAGATAGGACCCCGTTCCTCCCTTTCCAGGCTCGCTGCTGTTGGTTGGATGCCATTTCAAAGATTACAGGTGGAAGGGGGGCGGAAGTGGCTGTGCATGGCTCTGTACAACTCAGGACCACACGACCTGACCGTCCTGCCAGACGGCTGCTCTGTGTTAAGTGGCCAAAGGAAGGATGGGGCCTGGATATGGAGATGTTGGACGGCTTCCCAGCTCCCTGGAGTCACATCTTCACAGTGGGCCTTGTTGCTTTTTTAAAAGAGAATATCCGGAACATTAGACACATGCATATTTAACAATAAGTGTAAAAACATTTTATAAACCCAGAAATTATTTTTGAAACATTTGCCGCCATTCAATTATACTGCATCCTTTATGAGTATAGTTAATTAAGAATGGACTTTTTTTTTTCCCATCAATATCTCGAGCCCAATGACTTAAGGTAAATACCGTTCTTGGGCAGAGAAACCTTTAACATGTGTTTTGTATTAGACACCATACTGTGTTTCCTTTCTATTTAACATTGTGATGAGCATTAAGCAGTGTTTCATACTTTTCTCTGCAAATGGCTGTTCTTTGGATTGTGTGAAGTAATTTCTCTATAGCCCTTCCCTTCTTCCAAGACTTTGAATCTGGATTGATTTTTGTTTATAAAGCTTTCCAAGATGCATTGCTGAAAAAAATAGTTGAAGAATGTATCTGAAGAAAGCACATGGATGCATTTCACAACTGTGCTGTTTTATAAAAGCATTTAAATACAATCTTCCTGAATCTGGAAGCCTCCAAGCTGGCTTACAAAAACAGACTTGAGTGTTTCAAGGTTGAGGCAGACATTGGCACATTTATCTGTACAATGATAATAAAAGTTAATCTCTTGTCTTTCCCCTGATTGAAAGCTGGTTACCCAGGCCAGGAACCTGGTCTTGTTCTGGCTCTCTACCTTCCTCTCTGCACATCCAGCCTCTGTATCACCAAGTCCTGCAAGTTTACTTTTGACTCTTTTTTTTCACGTGGCTTTTCTCGTTCCTCCGTGTAGTTACTGCCTTCGATTCTTAGTGCTTCATGCTTCATGTGTAGACTTCTGTAACCGCCGCTGCACAGACTGCTCTCTGCCCTTGACCTCTGGTTTTCTCTCCTCTCCTCCCGTGTTCTCACTGTGTTCTGGAGCAGAGGGTCTCAGACTTCAGTGAGTGTCAGAATCACCTGGAGGGCTCTTTATTTTTTATTTTATTTTATTTTTTAAAGATTTTATTTATTTATTTGACAGAGAGAGACACAGTGAGAGAGGGAACACAAGAAGGGGGAGTGGCAGAGGGAGAAGCAGGCTTCCCGCTGAGCAGGGAGCCCGATGTGGGGCTCGATCCCAGGACCCTGGGGTCATGACCTGAGCCGAAGGCAGATGCTTCACGACCGAGCCACCCAGGTGCCCCTGAGGGCTCTTTAAAATGCAGTTTCTGATTTGGTAGGAGTGGAGCCCGAGACTTTGCATTTCTCACATTTTCCCGGGGGATGCTGATGCTCCTGGTCTGGGACCCCCTCTGGCCCGCACAACTGACATGTCACTGCCTTGCTTCAAAAAAGGTAAAGGCTGGACTTGCCTGTGGCCATGGGTCACAGTGGCCTGGCCTGGTCTCTGTCTCCGGGCCCCTCTCCCACTTCTCCCTGTTTCACCCCATTTCTCTAGTTAGACACCTTGTAGACCTCCTTCCCGGCTCCTCTGCCTGGAATGCCACCCTCCTCTGTTGTGAAGCATGGATGTCAGCGGGAGAGGTGAGTACTTTTCTGGGTTCATCCTGACTTGTTAAAATGCATAACAGGAATGAATCATTCCATGGCACTCAGAAGCAAGGCATGCCACATCTCTATTTTTCTAGAGCAATTAGATCTCATGTGAGCCCTGACTCACCAAGAAAAGTAAGATGGTTTCTGTCAGTCATTTGGTGGTGGGGTGTGGACCTCAGGACTTGTTGCTCATCCCCCTCCCGCCTACTTCACTGGTGGTGGGTCCTGTTTGCTTGGCACCAAGGCAAGGTAGGGGGTGCCTTGGTGCCAAACCTGGGGAGCCTGCTCTTCCTGTCTCCATCCCTTCCACCTCTGCTCCCGTAGCCTCCTGTCCCATTCTCCCACACATCAGTTTAATTTGGGTTTAGACCTGTTTTTCAAATGTTGGTATGTTTAAGAATTTTAAGGGGGAAGCTTGTTAAAAATGCAGATTCCCACAACTCCACCTTAAGAGATTATGACTCAGGAAGAGAGGTGGTGCCCAGGAGTATGTGTGGTAATAAGAATGTTAGGCACTTTTGTAGTTGTCCTGTAGGACATGGGCTACTTGCCCGACCCCTCCTGCTTTCTCCCATTAGGCCCAGAAACACAAAGGGCCATTTTGCTACAAATAGTTGAGTCATTTGGCTACCCAGCTTGAGATTCAGGACTGGACCATGGACACATGCTGTACTCTTCCTGCACGACCCCCCCCCCCCCCCCCCCGGACTTGAGACTGATGTAGGCAGGCATACCACAGACTTAGGGAGGCACCCAACTCGGGGTTTTGCTTTTTGTTTTCTTTCTGGCATGATGCTCCCATATCCAGAGGTGGGGAGGATTCTTAGGGTCTCCAGTGGCTGTCTTCCCCAGTTCTGGGCATGGCTGAGGACGAGTTGCCTTTTAATTGGCAAAATGATCATGTCAGATCAAAGGGAAGCTGCTGAAGTGGCTGGCGTTCATACTGGGATGGCAGCCGCTGATGGCTTTTATGTGCAAGGAAGAGAGCTGCTCTAAAGGGAGCCCGGCTCTGATGTCCTGGCTGGACTCCTGCTCTCGTCCCTGGAGCCTTGTCCTCACCCCACCCTTTGGAGTCGCCTTCAGGGTGTTAGCTACAGTTTTCATCACAACCTCAAAGGGTGGTGAGTCACTGACTTGGTGTAGAATGGAAATGAACAGAATTCGGAGTAAGAGCAATTCTAAAGGTTGCAATTTTTATGTTCCAGTGAGATTGAAAATCTGTGTTAACTGAACGATAGACCTACTTTCACATGGAATCTCTTCCTGTAATAACATCATTGTCTGAGTTCTGGGCTAGCTCTTGGCTAGAGTCAACAGGAGATCTTTGGCAACAGGGGAGGCTGATAAAAATGTTCTCAGATGGCAATCCGAATTACGAAGAAGACTTCTAAAGTCATTGTGTAGCAGTCTACAGTCATACCTGTATTTGCAAGATGTACTTTTGCTCGAAAGGTTCAAATAATCGACTGTATTAGAAATATTCACTGCATGTGATAGTGTAATATCTTGCACTTTTAAATTATCAGAGAAATGTTTGGTATGTTTGAAAACAGTACTTGCAGTGATGAGAGGCGTCTGTGTGCGTGCGTGCGTGTGTGTGTGTGTTGTTTTTGGTGTGGGTACACAAGGCCCACAACATTAACAGCAGAAGAGCGTCTGTCTTACTTATTTTGAAACCAGCGCACCCCTTCCACCTGTCACATGTCGTGGTGGGGTTTGAGAAGAACCAGGACAGTTTTATCAGGATTGGGAAGTGTTCCAGGGGAATAGCCCGTGCACGCTCATTCGCTTTCTACAGTAACCCGTGCAATGACCGCATGCTTGACACAAGCCAGCTGTTCTCACTCAGATCTAGCTCTGACACCACACAGCTTGAGATGAATAAGCCTCACTTCAGATGTAGCATGCAGCTCGGTTGCTTGTTCGTTCTCACAGTTTGCTTCCCTGGGAGTTTGAAGCAGAGGCAACGGAACCTCACTCAGACTGGTGCGGTAGAGACCGCCCACTCGTGAGCACTGCCTAGCATTGTCCAGCCGCTTTCCTGGGCTCATGGTAATAGGTAGCAGGTTGTCTTGCCAGGAGAACTAATGCAGACCCTGAGTCCTAACTGTCCTTCTGACCTTTGATTTAAGTAACGTGCAGACCAGTGCATGCTCTCGTCAAACTTTAATTCTTGTGCTTTTCAAGATGTGCATGGAGAGAGATGCAACTGTGGCAAAGACCACAGTTTTATACTGATTTCCTTCACTTTCATGTCACGTGCCAGAGTATTTTGTATCTCTGTTGTTGGGTTGTAGACAGGGCTGACTTTTTGCCTTCTCTTTCTGGTGCCTTAGTTTCCTCCTTCACCCTCGTCTCCCATTTGGACCATTTCCTCTTGCTTTCACCTCTTGACTTTGACCCCTCTCCTTTCCCCTCTCCCTCCTGTCCTGGCAAGCCATTGTACTTGGGAAGTTGGCTGATTACATTGTGTGTTAAGTTCTTGTGGTTGTAATTATTTTCCTTTTCCCAAAAATTCCAGTTATTTGAATTTCCCAGTTGTTTGGATTCTGGCTAAGTGGGAGTTATTTCATCTGAGGATCTGAAAACGTGGTGCCAATTGGTCTTTACATGCATATCTGAGTTTTCTGTTAAGACACCAAGGGGGGGGGTGTATTTTAATAAGTCAGCAGATGCGAAATGGTATGCTTTCAAAACTGCTCTTCTGTCTAGGACTTAGCAGCTGGGGCAAACGGCATACATTGCATCCTCTCCCTAGCTTGATTTTCCCTGTAATGTAACCATGCTACACCAAAGTTACTTCATGCTTTTCCCTTTTAAGTGTCCCTTCGTCTACCTGTGTCACTGATTTTAGGTTGTACTGCTTTCTTAAAGCCTGAAGCAGTGCACAAAGTAAAACCCTAAAATTTTTAGAAACTGTACGGCATTATATTGTAAATGTGTAAAACTTCTAAACAAAGTTGGTGGTTTGGAAGGATTTCCATGAGAACTCCTTCAGCAAAAAGGTAGTAAATTCCTTAAAATAACTGAACTTTGGCTTATAACAAGGTCATTGTTTGGCAGTGTCCACATTTTAAAAACTTTCCAAAGCTAAGAGGAGGAAATGATTCTGAGGCAATGTAGCAATTTAAAAAATAAAGATAATAAATTAACATTTGCATTATTTGCCAACCACTGCTTTCCTTTCTTCCAAATTTTTACCTCACATTCTGGACCGTTTGTGAAGAACTAGATTAACTTTACTTTTTTTTTTTTTTTGATTGAAATTGATTTTGCAGAAGTGGAAATTTGGCAGCAAGTATGGAAACTAGCAAATCAGTTTACAGTGTTCTGTGCTTCTTAGTTTAATGAAACCCACAAGAATGAGGAAAGACTGCATGGCTTCAAATAAGGAAAGGCTGTACTAGTGTAGGCTTTGCCTTTTCTGGAATTTTATTTTTACTCTTATTAATTCAATAACATGTAGAACATGTAGAATAGCATGTCCAAACTTTAGTTGGCTAATAGTGACCTCCAAATGGGTAGAATTTCAACTCCCAATAGTTACTTTTTGATGATTTGATGGAGAAGATGCTGGGAAATATTTTCTAAGAATGGTATAAAATGAAGAGGAATATGGTAATTTAAAAACAACAACAACAGGGGTGCCTGACTGGCTCAGTCTGTAGAGCATGAGACTGTTGGTTTCGGGGTTGTTGAGTTCAAGCCCCATGTTGGGTGTAGAGATTACTTAAAAATAAAATCTCAAAAAAAAAAAAACCAAAAATAAAAACAACAACAACTGTGAACTAATGGAATATAAGCGATTGGCTGATGATAGTTTTTACACTCAGACATTGTGTTCTGAACTTGACTTCTAATGAAGTAGTAGAAGCATGTATCTAATTTCAATTAAAGTGACCAGTTGACACGGAGTATTTGGAGCATCTGTGT
Source organism: Zalophus californianus (assembly GCF_009762305.2). Classification (NCBI taxonomy): domain Eukaryota; kingdom Metazoa; phylum Chordata; class Mammalia; order Carnivora; family Otariidae; genus Zalophus; species Zalophus californianus. Next base: position 30,437,969 of record NC_045608.1, on the reverse strand, counting down.
TCCTTTCAAATAAAATAGGGTAGGTGGGGGGTGCTTAGGTGGCTCAGTTGGTTAAGCGCCTGACTCTTGATTTTGGCTCAGGTCATGATCTCAGAGTTGTGAGATTGAGCCCTGCATTGGGCTCCATGCTGGATGTGGAACCTGCTTAAGATTCTCTCTCTCTCTTTCTCTCCCCTCCTCTGCACCCCCCCCCCCCGAGTCCTACTCTCTGTCTCAAAAAAAGGGGTGGAGGTGGACTTTTTTTTTTCTTGAATGATGGTTTTCATTGTCAATGTATGTTTTTTTACAGCCAACTGGAACTCTAGCAGGTCTGTTAGACATAGCTAACTTTTAGTGTATTCAAGTTGGTAGTATATGAGTTGTGGTGTCTAAATTGGATGGGGGCCCCCAAATGTGGGGCAACGGTAGGGTGGAAGTCAGTGGTGCAGGCTGCACAAGAATTCACCAGGGGCAGAACAAACACCGCAAGAGAGGAGTGGTCAGGACAGCAGAGGAGAGATTATCTGCAGTGATGTAGTGGGTGGGGTAAAGGGGGAGGAAGAGGAGGTATGGCAATGTATGGAATTCTCCCTTTTTTGGTAACTGTGCCTAGTTGTAAGTGGCCCATTGGTCAGTAAGAGCCTATGGATATTTTGATGGGTCTTTTCTGCGTTCCATTGCTCAAGCCTTTTTGCTTGAAAGTGACCTCCACTTGAGTTACTTCCAAATAGATGTTCTCTTTTCTTCTGTGGACATTCTGTAGATTTCTGAAGGAGCCTGGACCTGCTTTCCAAGTCAGTTTCCTCCGTGTGGTTCTTCTACTCCCTCACTTAGGTGCTGTTCTCCAGTCTTCCCAGATGGCCCTTTCCATCACCACTACCGATGGGTTGCCATCAGCTGAAGCCCACATTAATGTGCTTGTGGATATCACCTCTACACCTGCCTTCACAGCAGGTGCTGTCTGCTGAGGGCTTTGCTGTGTATTTGAACATAATTATTAGGGGTTGCTAGGGAGGGCTACCTTGATCTGTAAACTACCCAGTGCTGTCTAGGGCTTTGTTACTGGACCACCGCATTGGCATCCCCTGGGAGCTTGTTAGAAATGAAGAATCTTGGGGCTCACTGCAGACCTGCTGAGTCTGAATCTGCCCTACTCTCAAATGCAAAGTAGTGCTTATACTGGTCCTATTTTAATGACCATTTACCAGTTTATCAAAGCACTGGAAGCCAAAGCCAAAGATCGTTTAGCAGTAGAATGTGTTTTCATTAAGTTATTTCAGAATACTGGAGACTTTATTTAACAAGTTCATGCACAGATAGTGCGGATGGCTTGAGTTCTGTTTGGCTCCAGCAGAGAACAGTTAGTTTCTTTCTGCCTTCTGGTTAGTTCATGAGTCTTGCAGGGCTGTGCTCTGAAAGATCATCCTTCGGGACACTCTGAAATTTTAGGAGTAGACTAGAGTTTGCTCTTCTCTGCGGGTTGAGAGGGTAGGTGGACAAAGTAGGGGACAGGCGATGTTGTGATGAATTTGAGGTTATTTATTAATTAATAGTTAATTGGTTAAGTGCCTTGACTAGTGTTTTAGAATTGCAGGTCACGAAATCATTTTAGTAGGTCACAACCAGCCCTCAAAAAGTGATGTGTAGGGCCCCTGGGTGGCTCAGTCGTTAAGCGTCTGCCTTCGGCTCAGGTCATGATCCCAGGGTCCTGGGATCGAAGTCCCACATCGGGCTCCCTGCTCGGCAGGAAGCCTGCTTCTCCCTCTCCCACTCCCCCTGCTTGTGTTCCTGCTCTCGCTATCTCTCTCTCGGTCAAATAAATAAATAAAATCTTAAAAAAAAAAAAGTGATGTGTAATAGAAGATAGAATATAGTTCACAACTATAAGGCTAAGTATTGTTTTTAGAAACTTTATTTTTTTATTTTTGTTTTTAGGAACTTTAAAAAAGTTGTATGTGTGGTATACATATGTATATAGAGATTTTTATTTTTATTTTTTATTTTTTATTTTTTTTTAAAGATTTTATTTATTTGACAGAGAGAGACACAGCGAGAGAGGGAACACAAGCAGGGGGAGCGGGAGAGGGAGAAGCAGGCTGCCCACCAAGCAGAGAGCCTGATGCGGGGCTCGATCCCAGGACCCTGGGACCATGACCTGAGCCAAAGGCAGACGCTTAATGACTGAGCCACCCGGCGCCCCTGTATATAGAGATTTTTAATGTCACAACTCAGTATATGTATATATGTGTATACATATATATGCATTTTCTTTTTTTTTTTTTTAAGATTTTATTTATTTATTTGACAGACAGTGAGAGCAGGAACACAAGCAGGGGGAGCGGGAGAGGGAGAAGCAGGTCTCCCGCCGAGCAGGGAGCCCGATGTGGGACTCGATCCCAGGACCCTGGGACCACGACCTGAGCTGAAGGCAGACGCTCAACAACTGAGCCACCCAGGCGCCCATTTTCACGTATATATGTATGTATGTATATACATGTATATATTGCATATGTTAAGAGTGTTTGAAAGTCCATAATGATCAGTATCACGGGTGAGTTACAGAGGAAGTATTAAGGAGATATAATCTGTGTAGTTTAGTAGAGGAGAAAGACCAAGCATTGATGTTTATTACTGTCTTAGTTTACCAAAATGACAAATACATATCTAGATATCAATGAACAGTAAACATTCTGCCATTTAGAAATATTAGGAAATATAGGTTAAGATTTTAAACCATTGTAGTTATTACAGAGCTATTATAGTACCATCGATAGATTTAAATATTTAGAATCTAATGAGGTATAATCAGGACTAAAATGATTTTTGGATTTCATTTGATTTTCACTGCTGATTTACACAACTTTAGGATCTTCTGTATTTTTGGTGTTCTCCTGGTAGACATTCAGGATCTATATGTAAGTAGGGGGTGGAGAGGTGTCCTTCGAGCCCACTGAGTGCTCATGTCCAGGTTCCCATGTGAGGGTTGGAATGTACTCCTGGTTACTTAGTCTACTAAAGAAGACCTTAGCTACCATTGAAGGTTGAGGAGTCTAGTTTTTTTTTTTTTTTTTTTTTTTTTTTGCATCTTTTCAGCCTTCTTCCTGTTCTTATGACTTTAGTATTTGGCACAGGGCTTGACATGTTTAGCATCTGGTAAGTCCTTGTTGAATGAATGCATGACTCTTTCAGTAGCTCCTCATTCTTCTTGAGTAAATGCCATGTCCTTACAGTTGCCCACAAGCTCTTGGGACCCCCCATTGCCTCTTTGACCTCATCTCCTGATACTTTTGCCCTCATTCACTCTGTCCAGCTAGGCTGCTTCTTTGTTCTTGGACCCCTCCCTGAAACGCTCTTTCTCAAACATCCCTGTGTCCAACCCCCCTTCCTCCTTCAGGCCTTGTCTCTGATACTGCCTTCTCAGGGAGCATTCTCTGGCACTGCTTCCCTCTGGCTGTATTGGCTGTCCTCCGCTCTGCTCTGCACTTGCCTTACCATTTCTGAGCAAACTACTTAATTCACCTGTTGAGTAGGTTTATTATTCAACTCTACACCCTTGTTCTGCTCACTGATGTGCCCAACTGCCTGGAATCGTGTCTGGCACTTGGTGGGTGTTCATACAGCCTGCCAGTGGATTTCATGGTCGAATGAGTTTGAGATACTTGGGTTTCTTCTTTCTACCTCACATGACATGGTGACTTCTTTGGTCTGTTCCTGGCATTTAGCATCACCCCCTCACAGTGCTAGGGATTCAGTACATTGAAACAGCTTTCTACAGAGAGTTGGCTCCATATTTAATGTTAAATATTAATAGAGGTCAATAAAATATTGATATCAATTTTTATCTTTGCCATCTGAAAACCAGTCTTGACATTTAGTTACAAAAGCACAGACTTATTTATGTTTGCCCTATTCTCCATACTAAATTTTAGAATTTCAGAGAAATAACAACTTAGGTCCTTTTTATTTTCTGATAGCATGTGGTGGAAAATTTGGGACATAATGGGTCTCCAAAAACATTGCTGCCTCACCAGCCTGGGACTGAGTCTGCTGTGACTCCTGAGAAGCCCCAGCTGTGGCCGCCTGCTGCGCCAGTCTTTGGGGGTCAGGACTCTCATGTGCCAGCTGGGTTCCACAGTATCCACATTTGTTTCTGCCTGTGGAGAAGGGGAACACACAGGACACACTTCCTGTGTTCACGGGAAGTGACCAAAAGGGTCTGAAAGAAGTGTGCTTATTGGTGAATGACTTGTTGCTATTTCCAAACAGACTCATAAAGTCTGGGTTTGAAGATAATATTACAACAAAAATACACCCTTAGTTTTCAAAGGAATTCCCAAGATTAAAACATATTCATTTTTTGATACCTCAGCTTTGCTTTATTTCTTATTATAACCCTTTGTTTTGATTGCTCTGTGGATCTGCTTGTAAGATGGAATAGGGTTCAAATCTTAGCTTTGCCTCTTAAGAGTTGTATGACCCTAGACAAATCACCTAAATTTTCTAGACTCTGATTGTCTCATCTGTTAACTGAGAATTACTAATAACATCCATACAAGGTTGCTGTGAGCATTAAATGAGATACATAAAGGGTCTTGCAAGAGAGGCACTGAGCAAAGATTAAATGAATGTTAGCTTTATTGTTATTGTTACTATTATTACCTAGCAATGAATGACCAAGATGCCTGAGTATTTTTATCTGTTTGATTTCTTCTTGTTGTAATTAATTAAGTATCCAAACAGGAGGTCAAAAAGAGCAGAGAACAGAACACTTGGGCCAGAGCTCAGAATCCTGGGTATGCAGGACTGTTTCTTGAAGTAGGCCTTATCTTGCTGTCAGGAATGTTGAAACCCCAAGGCCCAGTGCTGTGTGGTAAGATATGTGGGTCATTTGGACATGTATCTTTATAATGCCAGTGGCAATTGTTCTTTCTTATAAGGTAGGCTCTGTGATAAGGAGATGCCAATGGTATGGTGGGGGAGGCAAGAAGCCCAGGTCTTTGCCCCAGGGACTTGACCCACCTGTGTGACTTGGTTAATACTATTCACCACCACGTTCCTTGATTTCTTCCTCACTTACAACAAAGGGACAGGGCTTGAGCTCATTAAGTGTGAGAGCTTATAAGATGTGAAAGGTGGGAGTTTGCCTCAAGTCTTCCTCTGAGGCTGTTATTCTGGTGAATGCCAGATATGGAGATACAGGTATGGTTGAGGGCTACAGGGAAGGAAGTAGATTGTATAAAACACCCAGAAATATGAGACCTCTCCTTAGAAAATATGAGACTTGTTCTTAAGAGTTGGTATTCTCATGGGGAGTCCTGAGTGAACATGAAAGAGGGTATGTGCAGATAGCCCAGGAACACTGGAAACTGAGTGAGGAGGACTGTAGAGAGTGAGGTAAACCAGGAGGACTCTTGGGAAGAGGTACTTCTGTTGTGAGTCATAGGTATTAGCAGCCGGTTTTCTCTGATTAGAAGCCATGCTGCTCTTTATATCACTTGACTATATTAATATTTATGATCGGTTACTAAGGCCCCTACTGTCTTTCTAAGTCTCTGCAGTGACCTGAAGGTAGATAACCATATCGTCATTTGTTAGCTGTTGTGTCTCAGAGATGACATGATTTCCCTGGGGTCAGACAAGCAGTAAGTGGTGGATCTGGATTTGAACTCAGGGCAGGCTGTGCGTTTGGCTCTTACCTTACTCCGCCAGTCCACGTGCTCATGGAGTTCCTGCCATAGTGACTGGGTGTTTGATTCCCTTTTTGGCTTGTAACAGAAACGGTAACATCTCCATTTGGATGTGTGCTAATATGCTTTAAAGAGTATGGTTTGGCCCTGAGAACTCCTTCCAGGATGCCTGAGAAATGAGACAGTACTTCATTGCTTAAGAAGCAAAAAAGGATCTTGATGTCCCAATCACTGTCAAGTTTTTTATTACTTTAAAGTATTTTGTGATCCTTTGTGGAGGGGTCGGTCTCTGTCTTCCTCCCCTTGAGTTTGGAAATAACAAGGAAACTTCGCTGTTGGACTTGATGTCACTTAAAAGAAATCCTCTTTGGGTGCCTGGGTGGCTCAGATGGTTAAGCGTCTGCCTTCGGCTCAGGTCATGATCCCAGGATCCTGGGATCGAGTCCCGCATCGGGCTCCCTGCTCGGGGAGCCTGCTTCTCCCTCTGCTTCTCTCTCTCTCCCTCTCTCATGAATAAATAAATAAAATCTTAAAAATAAATAAATAAATAAATAAAATCTTAAAAAAAAAAAGAAATCCTCTTTGTTGTTGTTTCCTTAAGGTGCACATTCTAGCTTTGTTAAGAACTTTATTCGCTCTTTGTGTGCTTTGAAACATTTAATTCTGCCTTTATGGGTCCCGAAGCATCCCATTTTTAGATTTTACAAGCGCCCTCAGCGCTTGTGCGTGCGCGCCTGCCTACGTGCGTGCACGCTCATGTGCATCTGCGTGCTTGTGAGTGCGTGCGCGTGCGCGTGCGCGTGCGCAGAGGCCGCGTCGCCTTATCCGGCAGGAGCCCGGGCTGCCCTGTTGGCTGTGGTGTTTCCTCGCAGCGCAGGGCTGCCCGAGGGTGGCCTTGTCCCAGTTTCCTCATACATAGTTCTGGCCCTTATAAAGCTTAGCAAAGGGAGCTTCAGAACTTTGGAGTCGGAAGAGCTCAAGCCAAAACAGCAGGGAAGATAGAACAAAACCTGTCTGTTTAGCCATAGGCAGATGGACCGTTTTTGCTTTGACTGAAAGATTTTCTTGGTTGAAGGGCGAGGCAGGGCGGGGAGAGCCTGCGAAGGTTTGTTGGCTGTCCCGCTGTCCTGTGAGCGTAGCCCTCGAAGCTGTTGCTGTCCTATGCTGGGCGGGAGGAGGCGTGGGTGGGAGCCCGCCAGTACTGCCTTACTCCAGTGGGTGCACCCCCGAGGGGCTTTGGGGACCAGGTCTTTGAGGAAGCTGGCCGTTTCAGCTGTGCCCCAGGAAAGGCCCTTCGTCCGGCCCTTTGTGCTCCAGAAGAGATGACTTTCGGGTGTCGCCGCGCCTTATTTCTTCCTGGCAAGCAGAATGGGACTGTTTCTTTGTTTTGCATCTGCTTTCAAGAGGTACTTCGTTTCTATTTTGGGAACAGAAATCCCTGTTAGAAGTAAGCCAGACAGCCGACAGAAGGCAGCTGGCTTCGGGATCCCTCTCCCGAGTCCTGGTCCCCGCTGGTTTTGTGTCTGCTGGGAGTTACCCAAAGCTGCCCTCTTCCTGTGCATTCCTCGATTTTGAAAGGCACCGATGAAATGGTTGGTGATGCTTTGTTAAGATACAACTTGTCAAACTCTTGGTCTTGGCTCTGCGGCTGGAACCTGCACTCATCATCTTTGCATCTCACCCTGGGCTCTGCAGGGAGGTTGCTCCCTGCTGGCCTGACCCTTTCCCAGACCAGACTCAAATTAGTGAGAGAGCAGATCCTTGTGCTGGGCACTTGGGCTGCAAAGACACACCTCTGGTCCAGTACTTCTTGGCATAAGTGTCCTGTGAAATAATTCCCCATGAGAGAAAGACACCAAAACCAAATTGTATGGTACTTATGGGTTGAATAAATGGACACACACATTTTATGTCGTGGAAATGTACTTGACAAAAAAATTTATGCATCTGGGGTGGAAGTGTAAGTCCATCCTTAACGAATGCCTCAACATTTCTGAAAAATGATGTAAGTATAGATTTGGGAAAGAGACCTCTGTTTTCTATTTTCCTTGATCTCTTTGTGTAACACTGAAGTATATTACCTACTACTTTGTGTTTTTTTTCCAGCCCAACTTATAATTTCACAAAAGGGCTCTCTTGTCTCCAGGCATCATTGTGTTTTAAATGGCTCCAGTTCCCAGCTGGAAGCCAGCCCTGTTTCAGAGAAAGGAAGCGTGCAGCCAGATTTCTCTTAACCTTTGTCTGGAATAAATGTCTTCCTTTACCTTAAAGATAAAGTGAGAATACTGTGAAGGTTAAGAATAAATGTGTCTCAGGCGCCTGGGTGGCTCAGTCGTTAAGCGTCTGCCTTCAGTTCAGGTCATGATCCCAGGGTCCTGAGATCGAGCCCCGCATCAGGCTCCCTGCTCAGCGGGAAGCCTTCTTCTCCCTCTTCCACTCCCCCTGCTTGTGTTCCTGCTATCGCTATCCCTCTCTCTCTCTCTGTCAAATAAATAATAATAAAAAAGAATAAATGTGTCTCACTTCCCTTATGGTTTTTCAGTCTAATTACCACTCATGTATCCCCTTCTTGGGGCAAGGGAGGTGACCTCCTTGCTTCATGTTACTTTCCAGGAATACCTGCAACTCTGCCTCTGAGTCTTGCCCTGCCTCTCACCAGCTCATGGTTCCCAAACTGTGGCCACTGAACCTACAGTGCTGTGTAAACTGCTGGAAACGTGTTGGGAACATGGCATTTAGAAGATGGTTTGGGCTGGCGCAGCCACTCTGGAGAACAGTATGGAGGTTCCTCAGAAAGTTAAAAATAGAGCTACCCTACGACCCAGCAATTGCACTACTAGGTATTTACTCATAGGATACAAAAATATAGATTTGAAGGGCTATGTGCACCCTGATGTTTATAGCAGCATTATCAACAATAGCCAAACTATGGAGAGAGCCCAAATGCCCATCGAATGATGAATGGATAAAGAAGATGTGAGATACACACACACACACACGTGCACACACATACCTGCACACAATGGAATATTACTCAGCCATCAAAAAGAATGAAATCTTGCCGTTTGCAACAACATGGATGGAGGAGCTAGAGTGTATTATGCTAAGTGAAATAAGTCAGTCAGAGAAAGACAAATATATGATCTCACTCATGTGGAATTTAAGAAACAAAATAGGTGAATATTGGGGGGGGGAGGGAGAGAGGGAAATAAACCATAAGGGACACTTAACCATAGAGAACAAACTGAGGGTTGATGGAGGGAGGTAGGTGGGGGGGATGGGATAGATGGATGAAGGGTATTAAGGAGGGCACTTTTTGTGATGAGCACTGGGTGTTGTATGTAAGTGATGAATCACTGAATTCTGCTCCAGAAACCAGTGTTGTTAACTATGTTGTTAACCACTGTATGTTAACTAAAATTTAAATTAAAAAGAAGAAGAAGAAGTAAAAAAAGTTGGTTTGGGGCTAGTGAGATCATCATCCCCACAGGACCATAGTTTATCACTTTGAAAAACCATGTATGGATTCCTCAAATGCTTCATATTACAAGCAGCAGGGTATGGTTGTCTATGTATAAAGAACTCTGCCACCATCTTCTCTAAGGTCCTAGGCATAATAATTCTCTTTAGGGTCATCCTCCGGGTGAACTGAAGGCTTAATTTCCTTTGTGGGGGCATGATATTAACTCTCAGTCTTCTTTCTTTGAAGCACTGGACTTTGTGTTGAGCTGTGTTTTGTGAGATTATGGAAAAGGCATGTACTTATTAGAATTGTGGGTGGAGGGACCTGGGTGGGGTCTATAAACTGGGCCTGTTTCTTTCTTTGCATGGGGTGAAGTTCCCTGTTGTGGGGCATTGGTTATTTTCACACATAGAGTTGGGCTCCAAGAGAGTTAAAATTATGCTGAGAAGAAGAGGCGAATTTATTGAAATTCTCTGCCTCCTATGTCATGGAACTGGTGTTTTTAGTTTTTTTTGGCTTGAGTGTGAAAACTATGTTGCCTGAGAGGCTCAGCACCAGGGGATAAACCTTGGAGATAATGTTAAGGTTTACTGAGTGATTTATGAGGGAGTGGGACTATATAATATAATCCTGCATATAGACTTCCGGAGAGTAAGATAGGTTTCTATAGTGAATGAAATTTTTATTCTGTAGTGTCTTAAGTAATTTAACGGATTTGAATGTTTTAAAATATCTCTTTTATTAAACCAGTCCTTTGAAAATCTAAAATAGAGCTTTAGTCACCATCTTCTTTGTAATAAAAAACAATTTGTCTCTTAAGGATAGCAGAAACTGAACATATTTACATATTCAACTTTTATTTTAAACAGGGCTTAAGTAAAATCTTAAGAGAATTCAAAATCATCTGTTTAAAAATAAAAAATCAATCTTAAAGCACTTTTGATATAGGTTGTCATGAAGTTGGATTAGCATTTTGTTTCAGAATTAGAGCTGGGTTATTTGACCTATAACAGGTTTTTCCATTTTGGTTGGGAATGAATTATTGATATGAATGGGAAATTAAGAACAAGTAACAAATTCTTCCTTTGGAAAATTTCTTAGGGATCTTTTTGTTTTTAACCTTTAGCTGTTAGATAGCTAAATGCCAGAAAAGTGGCAAGGATATTTGGCAAAAGTAGTGACTACTGAGGAACATTTCTAAGCACTGACTCAGGTTCACAGGTAAAATGAAATAACCAATACTGGAAAAATTGTGGATTCATCATTTGGGGGTAGAGCATGAGGCTAAGTGTCTTCCACCAAGTTGAAATCAATTTAGAGGTTCTTTGCTCTGTTTTGAAGGTTTGCATAAATTCCGTTGCTTTGGCCTTATTGCAGTCAACTAGAGATTGACAAATCATAACTCTTTTAATCTGGTTTATTTAAAAAAAATGTAAGGGCCTCCCATGTGCCACATACTCTGCAGAGTCTAAGGGGATGTCAGGGTGATGGTGATGTGGTTCTTGCCCAGAAGGAGCTCATAGTCAAGTAGGAGAAACGAATTTTCACTTATGGATGGATGAGGCAGGTAGGAAGAGCTGTTCTATTGTACCAATTATGTATGCATATAATATATATGTATTTTATACATCCCTATACTTAATTACTAAATTGAATTTATTTTCTGTTGCTGCTTAACAAATTGCCATAAACTTAGTAGCTTAAACCAACACCCATAAAATATTTCACAGTTTCTATGGGTCAGGAGTCTGGGCATGGCTTAATTGGCTCTTTGCTCAGGATATCAGAAGTCAGCAGTCAAGGTGTGGTCCCAGCTGTGTTTGCATCTGGAGGTAGGATTGGGAAGAATCCACTTCTAAGATCATTCAAGTTGTTGGTAGAGTTCATTTCCTTGAAGCTATAGGACTGATGTTCCTGTTTCCTTGCTGGGTGTCAGCTGGGGGCCTCTCAGCTCCTCGAGGCCCCTGCAGTTCCTTGCCATGTGGCCTCCTCACCGTCCTTGTCACCATATAGCAGTTCACTTCTTCAGAGGTAAAAAGGGAGTCTGTCACTCTCTAGTCTGCTGAGATGGAGTCTTGTATAGCATTGCCTGATCAAGGGAATGACATCTCATTACTTCTGCCAAATTCTGTTGGTTAGAAGCATGTCACAGGTTCTGCCTGCACTCAAGGGTCATTTTGCCCAACCCAGTACATTTCTGGTTATTCCACTGACTTTTTTTCTCAATAAGTCTGAACATTTGAATCCTCGGAAGACTGATGAGAGCAATCCCAGTTGAGGAATAAAAACTACTGTTTATAAAACCAGAAGTGGCTTGTTTTCTTCTCTTAGTAGACAGTAAACAGGAGAAAGTAATGTCTGTGGCTTCATAGTATTGATACTAAGGAGTTACATAAAAACAGCAAGGTGTTTGGCTCAGGTGTTCAGGGTGGACCTCCATAGGAATCTCATAGGATCCTCTGGCTAGACACAGTAATTTTTTATCTGGATGTCTTAGCATTGGCTGATCACTCAGGAGTGACATATGGTAGGAACACACTTTAAGGGACAAGTCTCCTGGAGAGTACACTACAGCACACAAGCTAGACAGATGGTGCCTTATTCAACCTTGGACAGGAGTGTCATCCTACACATTGGCAGGCTGGGTGCTGAGAGGTGCTTGTGGTATCTGAGGCAGAGTTGACTGAGTTTACCTGAAACTGTTTTGTAAGGCACAAGGCAGCCACCCGATGTGACCTGGAATGGTGTGATGCACACAGTATACTCGTCAAGGTGGGATGAGGATGATCATGACAGGTTGTGTGAACTGGGACTAGACCTGGACAAAGTCTGGAGCACCACACTGGAGGGTGTTCTACCAACAGGGCGAGGGGCGGGTGTAAAGACGACCTTTCAGACAGAACCAGGGGTGTTCCCCCAAGGGTCTTCACTAAGCAAGGGTCCTTGCTGCTCCCACAAAATTAAACATATTTCATGGGAGGAAAAAGGTGCCCCTGATCCTGCCCCTCTTTACAGTTAAGGATTGCGTGGATCCATGTGCTCACAAGTTAATTCTGACTGTTATGATTAAAAAAAAAAAACCCAAATCCAATAAGGACATTGTTCATTTGTTCGTGGGCCCTCATTGAAGAAAAGTTTTGTGTGTTTAGAGGAATAAGTTGTGTCTCTTTTGTTTGGAAGGTAAGAACAGGGTGCCCCTTGTGGTTGCTCGAGAACTGATAGGGGGATTTTGTCCCTAGCTCAGTCATGTCCCTTACCTCAGATTTTTTACTATAATTCTCCCTTTATTATTTGATGTTTACCTTTGTGTTCTTATTTTATTCATTTTGGTATTTGTGGCTTTTATTGTGATAGTCCTCAACTTACTATTTTTTTTTTTTTTTTTTTGGAACTTGGGGAAAGGGAGGGTGCATTAAGAGAAACAAAGAAATGGTTTGGTGAAATTCTTTATTTTTCCTTTTAGCAGTTCAAGCTCTATATTTGTAACATCACACCGTTGTCTCCTGACTGGACCATTTTCAAGAACTCACATCAGTTTTCATACAGCTTAAAAGGTGAGTAGAAGTTAAGACTCTTCGATAAAGTTTGTGAAGCAGAGTTTGTCACAGCACTAACTGTTATGAGGGGTACATCATATGTACCTCTCAAAAAAGTCATGCAATTTCTAGGCACAAAGACTATCTTACTAATTTAGCTTTTTCCGATAGGAGGAAAGTTGTATGATATCAGATTAAATGTGACTTTTCTTTTTTGTTTATAATTCACCTTGAGCTGTGAATGTATATAAAAATACATATTCCTAGATTTACTGAAAAAAATAATCTTACGATTCAACTTGTATCTGTTGCTGAGCCTGAGCATTTAATGCCCAGATACTTAAAAACACTTAAGATCCATGGGAAATGGGATTCCTTATTTGTCATTCTAAATTCTGTGTTTTGTTTGGTTTCCTACTTCATAAAATGGGGATAATAATGGGATTGCCATCAGTAATAAAGGAGTCATCATATTTAATACAGCATCTGGCATATAGCATACACTAAATAAATGTTAGTTCCTTTCTCTTTCTTAGCTGTTGTAACATCAAGTGGGCAGGTTTTTCTTTCTCTGTATTGGTAGCACGTATGGTTTGTTATTGTGAAGAGGGGGTTGGCTTCCTAATTTACTGCATTTGGCTTTATGTTTGTGTGCCTGTTTCTGTTTTGGAGAGTGGGTCTAAGTAGCTGGGCATTGGGTTATCTGGAAGTAGAAGCTTAGGTGACACCTGTGTATTTCGGTCATCCCTGGACATCCTCAGACCCAAAGACTGATTCAGAGCCAGCCCTTGGGGGGACAGTCATTGAAGGTGCTGAGAGGGTGCCAGGAGCATCCTACCCTGCCTCACCTTGCCCGCCACCAGCTTTTCACTTTAGGCATACCTCTTCACCTCTCAGTGCCTCTATTTTGTCAACTCTTAATTGATTTTAGTGATTCTTGTTCTGCCTAATTGCCAGTCTATGGCGAACATTAAATGAAGAAATACACGAGGGTCTTCAGGAAAGTAAGAAATTCTGTAAGATATAAGGTGCAACTTTTTCCTAAATTTTAATGTGCCAGGTATGACTCATTGTTTATTCCAAGTTTTTTACTAGACTGTAAGCTTTATAAGGGCGAGAATCTCCCTCCTTCCCTCCCGCTATCCCCCAGCTCCCCCCCGGCCAGTGCCTAAAGCAGTGCCTGGTATAATGGAGGAGTTCAGTAAAACTTTTGTCACATGAAATGAACTGATGAAGATTCCCACCCTGGATGCTCTCTCAGAGCATATCCAAGCTTTCTATTTATGGTTGCGGTTGAAAGTAGATGAGGCAGTTGGAGTGATTTAATGTGCTTCCTCACTGAGGCACACAGACCCTTGAATTTAAATGGACTTTTCACAGTTTGGAACCTTCCTAAAACTGTAGGTGCTACGAAGCATGCAGTATGTAACAAACCACACACACACTCTGAGTCCATGTTGGGGGCAGTTCCTCTGAGTTGTTGAGTGAATGCAGTTCAAATGTTTCTTTCCTGAGTTGGACACTTAACCGACTGAGCCACCCAGGCGCCCCTTACTTGGTGAGTGTTGATGAGTTGTGCTATTTTTCTTCCATAATTTGGCATGCCCACTACCAGCTTAAGGTGGGAGGCAACAACTCATCCCTACCAGAGCCGAAGAGAGTGGGGGCACGGTTTAGTTACTCTTTCATCATCTCAGATACAGTCCTCTTTAATCTTAACCACCAAAAACTAAAGCCATCTTCAAATAGAATTTTACTGGATAATTGAAACACCACTGGATTATGCTCCTAAGGACTGTACAGCTTGATTTACAAAATTTTGACAAAAGTAGAAATATACTTGCAAATTACATAAGAACCCGATTTCCCACCATATATGGGGTTACCTCATTCTGTCAGTTATTTTAAGCAGGTTTCAAAATTGGTAATGGAAATCTTTCTCTTGACTACATTACTGTATATGGATTTTAAATTAAATACAAGGCTGTGTTGCTCCTTATGAACATTAGAATGGTTAAAGAACAGATCCCTGTCTGCAGACCTGCTTGTTGCTTTGTGCATCTCGGGTCATTTTCAGGCACCATACTTGGATTCTGAGGTGTTGCAAGAACTTTCACACCTCTAAAATAGGTTCTTACAGCTGACTGTCCTGGAATTTATATTTGTTCTGTTACTTGTAAAATTCTGCCTCTCAAAGCTCACAGCTGGACCGTGAGACATTCCTAAGTGCTGATAAGATGGACAAGGTGGCATTACGACTCTGCTCCAACTGCTTGGCTGGGAAAGCCCAAGGAGGTCTGGATTTTTGCACTAACTGCAGAATGTGCCTGTCTTACTGTATGGTGGGTTTTTTTGGACTTGGTTCTAAAATGGGGTTGGGTTACCATGTTTAGGTTGTTATTAAATGTATTTTAAAATTTAAAATTGTGACCTGCTTGATAAATTTGAAGACAGATACCTCTTGGCTGTATCACATTTGTAAGGTATAGCTGGAAACATGGCCTTTGGCTCAAATTCTGTCCTTGCCACTTTCCTTCACTGTTTTACTCTGACAAGTCCTAAGCCTCTCTGAGTCTCAGCTTTTCTCATCTTTAAATGGGATAATATATATCTTGTGGAATTATTGTGAAGATGTCTAGTTCAGCATTCACACACAGTAGGAGTTCAGTAAAATGTCAGTTATTTGCCATCCAAATGCTAGTTCTGGTCCAAGGACCATGTGCTGGCAGGATCAGAGAAAAGGGAGTAGAGGCATGGATCTCTCTGTCCCCTTTAGGATGGAAGAGGTTTGCTGAGGAATTTCATGAGGCATCTTCTTGCTGGAGCCAGGTGTGGTGGAATGCTAGTGCTGGTGACTTGACTGAGCACAATGCCTCTAGGATGTAGGTGAAGAAATCATTAATTCAAGCTTTTCACACCCTTTTCTGTCCTTGTCGTGAGAGAAAGAAACCTCAGACTTATATCTGGTTGGCTCTCAGCACACATAGGAAAGGTTCAGATGGGGAAAATCCCACCTCTCTGTTGGTTTCCTTTAAAAGGAATCCTTTTAAAGGATCTGAAGTAGATGGTGAGGAACAGGGAGCAGTGTCAAAGTCTTCCCGTGTAAGACCTATGGTCCCAGTGGGGAGATGCTTCAGCATTAAAAAAATAACCTGAGGGGATCCTGGGTGGCTCAGTCGGTTAAGCGTCTGCCTTCGGCTCAGGTCACGATCCCAGGGTCCTGGGATTGATCCCCGCATCTGGCTCCCTGCTAGGTGGGGAGCCTGCTTCTCCTTCTCCCTCTGCTGCTCCCCCTGCTTGTGCTCTCTCTCTCTCTGACAAATAAATGAATAAAATATATAAAAACATAACCTTAGATGCTGGCCATACATCCCTGACCTGAACTTCCTTGGCTTTGTGTTGAATTTTTTTTTATAGATTTTATTTATTTATTTCTGAGAGAGAGAGCGAGCGCATAAGCAGGGGGGAGCGGCAGGCAGAAGGAGAAGCAGGCTCCCCGCTGAGCAAGGAGCCCCATGTGGGGCTCGATCCCAGGACCCCGGGATCATGAACTGAGCTAAAGGCAGACACTTAACCGACTGAGCCACTCAGGAGTCCCATAAATTTAAACTATTAAGGAAACTCAAAGAGGATCAGTAGTGTTGGGAGAAGGGACACTTTTGAGTGTAGGTCCCTGCTTTCTACACTGGTAAATAAAGCAAGGCTTATTTTCTCCAGATGTTTCCTTGGCATGTATAATAAAATAGATTAAACTGTGAAAATGTGATCAGACAAAAACATTTGGAGCTATGGTGTGAATGACCATATTGTGCTGGAGGTTCCCTAACTTGAAGGAGGATTAAACTCTGCTTTACAATTAGGTTAGGATCATTCAGAGGCTGCACTAAAACTTCCTGTCTGTGTGAGAAGCCAGACGGTGGTGGGTTGGTGCCTCTCTGGCCTTCCAGTTTGTCATTAGAGAAGTGACACCAAAGTTCCCATTGGGAGGAGTTCCGGGACAGAGCCCGGGTTGACTAGTTCTAGGTTGCCCCTTGGCTTCTGAAAGAGTTTTTGGGTTCTCGAGGCCTCATTCAGGCCCTCCTTCTTCCTGTTTCCTCTCTCTCCTTCCTCCCTCCCTCCTGCCTACCCCATGTATACACAGTGTCAGGGGACTCAGATCTGAAGTCCATCTCACTGCTTTTGCCTCAGTCTTTAAGGTTAAGAACAGCAAAAGAAAAATCGGAACTCTGCAAGGGCATCAGGGATACTTTGTGGCATGTTCGAATTAGGAAAAATCAGCAATGTGAAGAGAAAGTCCGGCAAGCAGAAGCACCACTTTTAGAGACAGGGAAGAGAAACTTGTTAGCTCTGTTATTTCTGTCTGTGGTCTGCGAACTTGGGAATTTTCTTTGCCTATTTGTTGGATTGTGTCCTTCTATTATTATACTACATTATTTTCTTAAAGTAGACTCATTCAGAGCTGTATCAGAAAAATACCTTTTCATTTTGCTTTAAAATCAAACAAACTAGCAGCTTCGTCAGCCCATGCCTAGCACAGTAGTGTCAAACTGCTAAAAAGCTAGCAAATTTTCCACCTAAAAATTTTGTGGGGGAGGTAAGGGTAGGGGGCGTGGGGAAGAGTATAAAAATAAACCTTTCAGAGATTCTGGGTTGCTTGGTGGCATGTGTAGTTTTCCATGGTGAGGGAGGTTAGAAATAGCATTGCTTTTTATGGGAGTCTCAGCAGCAGCTCAGAAATTTGGCTTTGCAGGCTCAGTCTCTCTGTGTGGGTGAGGCAGCTTCTGCAGCCTGTGGGGTGGGGGGCAGTGCCTGGCAGCATGCTCTGGCACTGTCACTGTCTGTCTTCCTGCCTCCCCAGCCCCCGCTTGGTGTCACCCGGATGAATAGCACTCAAGTGTAAAATGCGCTTACCAAGGTCAGGTTCTTGTGATGACTTGCCGATAGCAACTGATGCCAATTGTAACAGACTGAGTCTCAGCGGTCCCCACAAAGTCACATTGGTACATGTGTGAGCGCGGTCACTGGGAGCAGGTATCATCATCTGGGGGGGAGTTGTCCTTCAGGGCTGCTTGGTGTCAGACTGGCTGAATGTCTTGAGCTTATATGAGATGACCTCCCCTTAGAGTTTTGATTATCAGTGGGGTGGATGGGCCACCCCATCAAAAGGAGTCCTTACGGATTCTTGAAATTTGTCAGTTACATAATTTTCACAAATGGAGGTGGGTAGCCAGGTGTTTCTCAAATTCAATGTAGAAAGGAGATGGGAGGAAGCCGCCACTGTGGGACAGAGGTTTTTAACCTCCAGGGGACCCAGGGCATATGTGAATTCCTTGAAATTGTGCCTGTTCCTGCAGAGAAAGCCAGAGGGCTTTGATGGGATTCTCAGTAAGATTTTGACCTCCAAAAAGGTTAAGAGCATTTGCAGTAGAGCATGAGATGTGAAGTTCACATAACTTGGAAAAATCATTTTGGAAATGTAATGAGTACGGACAGAGGGAAGAGGTCGACAGGAATAAAGACGACAGGCAGAGGAAGGAGAGGGATCCAGTTAGAAAGTGTTTAACCCAACAACGCAAAAGGGGACTGCGGGAGGTTTCCATTGGGATTTTGCTTTGTAGGCTTTTTTCTTGAACCTCATGTAATATTTGTTTTTGTGTCAGAGATGATTTCTGCTGAAGGCTGTTTGGCAATCGATGCTTGGTTAACTTTGCAAGCTCAGTGCTTGAGAAGGTACCTGCTGCTCACAAGATGTCTGGGGTCTGTATGGATTCAGCCTGGCATTTAATGGTTTCTCTCTCTTTTCTTGGGGATCCACTTTGCCACGGTTCTCCACGTTTTCCACACCTGGACATTATGACAGGGCAGTCAGGGGACTCGCTTGTTCAGAGATGATAGAGGAAACATTAGGCAATAAGAGTGCTTCATCTCAGCTCCACAGCACGCTGTGGGCTTTGGGGCTTGCTCAACGGTGCTCTGCTTCATACCTTCAGCCTAACCGGGCCCGTCATATTTGGGAGACAAGATTGCCGAATAAGTGTACAGCTAATTTACAAATGCAGAGCATTACAGCTGCCAGTGGTCATGTAGGAGAGAGTGCCAGGGCAGGTCAGCAGTGCTGCACTGCCTGGGCTACATGCTCCACTTAGGAACAGAAGTTGTTCTGTTGAGTTCGCAGATAGAGCTACAGGAGCAGGGAAACTATGGTATTGGTGGCCTTGTCAGTTACAATGGCCACTTCTCCGTCTTCACAGCAGCGCTTTGGAGATGAGGCATTTGGGGCAGGGAAGTACTCATCCTAAACACTCTCTGACCTGAGTCTGCATTAACTTTTTAAAAAGTTCCTAAGTTGCTATCTGTCATGTAGGTTCTGTTCTGTTCTAATATTTTTCCTGTGCTGTTATAGCCCAAGAATATAACCCCTTGGCATTCTTTACTTCTAGACTTGGGTTGAGCTGCATTTACCCAGTACAGTGACTCGGCAGGGAGTTCTACTTCCTATGCTGTTTAGTCTGGCAACTGCCACGTGTGAGGCATAAAAATAACAAAAGGCCCTGAGATTCTTGGATCATTTGAGAAAGAGTTGTTTCTTCCCACGGGGCCAGGTGGGTTTGTGAAATGTTTTTTTAGTACTTTGTAAGGTATAATGGTGCTTTTGAGTCATTAAAAGAAATTGTTACAATTTAGGATTGTCATATTTAGGTTAGTTACCTATTTTTTGATCTTTAATTGGTTCACAAACTTCTTCTCTTCCTTTCTTTCTCTCTCTCTTTTTTTTTTTTAAAGTAGGCTCCACACCCAGTGTGGAGCCCAAAACGGGGCTTGAACTTTTGACCCTGAGATCAAGACCTGAGCTGAGATCAAGAGTTGGATGCTGAATCACTGAGCCATCAGGTGCTCTGTTTTTGTTTTTTTTTTTAATTGTGGTAAAATGTATGTAAGATGGAGAATTTGGAACCCTGTGCATAGCTGGTAGGAATGAAAAATGGTACAGCTGCTGTGGAAAACAGTATGTTTTAACCATTTTAAGTGTAGAGTTCAGTGGCATTAAATACATTTTCATTGTTCTGCAGCCATCATCACCATCCATCCCTAGAACTGTTTTCATTTTGAAAAACTTAGAACTCTGTACCCATTAAACACTAACTCCCCATTCCTCCTGTTTCCTGCCCCTAGCCCCTGGCAACAACCATTCTCCTGTCTCTATGAATTTGACTAGTCTAGTTACCTCATATGAGTGGCATCATACAGTATTTGTGTTTTTGTGACTGGCTTACTGCACTTAGCATGATGGGTGCTAAGGGTTCATCAGTGTTATAGCATGTGTCAGAATTTTCTTCCTCTTTTAAGGCTGGTAATATTACATTGTATGGGTATATACCACATTTTGTTTATCCATTTATTCATTGTTGGACCCTTGGCTTGGTTCTACCTTTTGGCTATTGTGAATAATGCTGCTATAAACATGGGTGTCCATATATCTCTTTGAATCCCTGCTTTCAGTTCTTTTGGGTATCCTCATTTTTAAAAAAAGTAAAACTCCCAAAACTTATTATTTTTTTCCCCCAAACTTATTTTTTAAAGCACACTCTCAAGTAGACACTATTAAGAATCCAAAAGAGGGGTGCCCAGGTGGCTTGGTCGGTGGGTGTCTGCCTTCAGCTCAGGTCATGATTTCAGGGTCCTGGGATTGAGCTGCATGTCAGGCTCCCTGCTCAGCGGGGAGTCTGCTTCTCCTTCTCTGCCTCTGCCCATTCCCCTGCTCATGCTCTCTGTCTCTTTCTCTCTCAAATAAATAAATAAAATCTTAAAAAAAAAGGAATCCAAAAGAAAGGTATATTGAAGTATGGAGGTGATCTACTTGAACTACAAGATTTACAAATATAAACTAATTAAAGGGAAATAAAAGAATAAAATTAATAACTCTACATTATTGTAGATAGTAAATGTTATTAGCGGCCAGTGAGCCTCTAGTACATGTTTCTGAGTGAGGCATTATTCTTAGACAAGACTCTGGGTAGGGCCAGATAACCAACTTCCAGGAACAACACAGTTAGCCTACAAATTGTTCTTGTGTTGTCAGGACTGCTGATAGGGGAAATTGTCAGGAAATGTGAAGAAATGGAGAAATGGAAAAATTTCTAATCCGATTCTTGTTTTTCTTGAATGTTGGAAGAATATTAAGTTGTGACCTTTTAAGTATAATAGTACATTATTTTATGATAAGAATTCTTCAGAGTTTTTACTAGAATGACTTGTAACAATGATATGAAATAGGAAGGTTTTCATGTTAGGTTTGCAGTGTCAGTTCATTGCAGTGCCTTCTGTGTGGTATGGCAGCTTGTAAGGATAGACTCACCATTAGGAACCTACCACTTACTATGCCCCCATTTTCTTTAGTGTATGAAATGCCCCATCAAATCAAGAAATAAAACTAATATGTGAGAGTATAGAGAAGCTCATCTTAATCTGAGCAAACTTTGGCTTTCAAAAGTATGAAGATGTCTATAAGTCACTAAGATGAAGAAGCTGGAAGGGGAGCAGTAGGAAAATAATTAGCTGTTTGTGATAAAATTTGTCTTTAACACACATTTACAGAGCTGGGCACTCTGAGGAGGACTTGGGCACAAAGATAATGGGAGTAGTTCTTGCCTTACAGAGGGACACATCTCCTCCTCATGGAGGAGATCCACAATATGTCCTTAGTCATAGTTCATACTGACATGTCCCCAGCACATTGTGCTGAGGGGACCCAGGGCAGAGATATCTTGTGTACCCATCTAGGAAAGTTTGTTGGTACACTCACAGGGGTGGTGATATTTAAAGTGGGTCTTAAACCATGAACTGTAGTTTTCCAGGTGGACAAATGTAAGGTGAGAGCATTCTTTTTTTTTTAAATTTTTTATTGTTATGTTAATCACCATACATTACATCATTAGTTTTTAATGTGTTCCATGATTCATTGTTTGTGCATAATACCTAGTGCTCCACGCAGAACGTGCCCTCTTTAATACCCATCACCAGCCTAACCCATCCCCCCACGCCCCTCCCCTCTAGAACCCTCAGTTTGTTTTTCAGAGTCCATCGTCTCTCATGGTTGGTCTGTAAGGTGAGAGCATTCTGAGCACTGGGTAAGTCTCACACAAATGCATGGGTGTGGGAAAGTTAACAATGTGTTAGGAGAGTAGAAATGTGGCTGGGATGTAGGGTGCTTGAGAAGGAAGGCAAGAGAAAGAGATAGATTAGAAAAGGAAGTTGGACCAGACCATAAAGTATTTGAATGTGGTGCATAGATTATCCTGTAGTGTGGGGAAACCCCATTTTGGGCTTTTCAGGGAAGATGATGACATTAGATATGTGTTTAGGGAAATCAAGTCTGGTGGCCATGGGTAGGAGTGAATGGAGGGGAGAGACAGAAGCTAAGATCAGCCAGCCAGAAAGAATAGCATGGAGGTTTTTCAGGGGAAGAGGTGAAAAGGCCTGCACTGGGCAGCAGTGGCGGAGAAGAGGGCCTAGAGCAGAGAGGCCTTGGGTGGGCCCATTGAGCAAATGTGGATTCCAAAATAACTTGGGGTTCAGCCTTGGGTAAATGAGAAGATGGTGTGGGCAGAGACAGGCAACCTAGGGGGTGGAGCTCACCCAGGGTGAGATTTCTTGACCAGCATGCCTGTAGGACATCTGTGGGGGGTGGCTAGAGGTCAGTTAGATAGCAGTCTGAGGAGAGGAGAGGTCGTGACAACAAGATGGGAGATTTGGGAGTCATCAGCATGTGGCAAGATCATCAGAAAGGTGTAGAACAAGTAAGGGAGCAGGACTTCTGAAAAGGGCATGAAGGCCGCAAATATATAACTTTCTTTGTCTTATAATGATGATGATCATCTATTCTGTTGTCAAGTTTTTGTCTGTTTTTTGAGTTGTCTGAAAACAGTCGTTAAGCTTTAATATTTAGTACTGTGTATCCTTTTACCTCATCAGTGCAGCCTTAGGGATTTTCCTCTTGGTGTATCCATATCCAAAGCATTTCCTGTCTATACCTGGATGCCTTAAGGCCTGTTGCAATCACACTCACTGTCATATGTATCATCTAAAAAAAAAATTACTCCAAATAGTGCATATTATAGTCAGCCTTCAATTTGGGGTGATTTTGCCCATGAACTCCTGGTTTCAAAATCCCTTAACATAATATCTTGTCTTCTTCCTTTAACTATCTAGAAGTACTTTTAAGAATTTTACCCCAGGGATGCCTGGGTGGCTCAGTCGGTTAAGTGTCTGCCTTCGGCTCAGGTCATGATCCCAGGGTTCTGGGATTGAGTCCCACATCAGGCTCCTTGCTCAGTGGGGAGTCTGCTTCTCCCTCTGCCTGCTGCTCCCCCTGCTTGTACTCTTTCTCTCTGACAAATACATAAGTAAAATCTTTAAAAAAACAAAAGAATTTTACTGCATTTAGCAATCATACCTCATAAAGCTGGAAAAAAAATTTTCACTCCATCTCTAAAATGCAATTGGAAAAATTACCTTGTTGATATTCTGCCTTTAGAAATTGGGAACACTCAAAAGCTTTGTAATCAATCTTCTTTTAAAAATGCATTTAATGAATATTACTTTATTAATACAGAACCAAAGGTAAGGATAAAATGGGTTTTGTGTTCTGTATCTCCTGGGTTGAATGAGCTCTTGTCTTGTTTTACTTTGGAAGGTGGGTGAGGGGGTGGCAACATTTTTTGGGTAAATAATCTACTCTTGGCCTGTGTATACTCATTTACATTCTTGTCTCACGCCCTGGCTGTGATGATTTGACTCTGCTGAGGGGGCTTTTACATTTTCTCCACCATCTGCTCTCACATTATGGACGGGGGGGGTGTGCTCAAATTATTACTATTTCTAGTCTGATTTCATGTAGAACTTAGTTTGGGTGAGTGGAGAGAAAAACACTTATTATGAGGAGTAGCCTTAGTCTAATTAAAATCAGATAATTGAATATTTATTTCAGAGAAAACTCTAGTAATTAATATAAGCTTCCTGCAATTAAGAATAATTAATAGGAGGGGCACCTGTGTGGCTCAGGTCATGATCCCAGGGTCCTGGGATCGAGCCCCGTATCGGGCTCCCTGCTCAGAGGGAAGCCTGCTTCTCCCTCTCCCGCTCCCCCTGCTTGTGTTCCCTCTCTTGCTGTGGCTCTCTCTGTCAAATAAATAAATAAAATCTTAAAAAAATAATTAATAGCTCAATTAAACACTGATGACATTGGTTCAGTGCAGAGAAAAATGTTAAAAACTTTATATCAGAGGAGGCAAAGAGTTTAAAGCAAAATGTACCTGTAAAGCTAGTTTTAGTATAGTCATCTGAGTTTCTAGAGTTTTTAGAAATTCTAATATAGACCTAGAAGCTATCAGATAAATGACCAGGTACTATTATCATTATCTTAAAAAATGATTGGAATTCAGTTATTGGATTCCAACTGTATTCCTCATGGAATACAGTTATTCCATGAAGAAGGTGGAATGGGAATAATTTATCAATTTTTAGTCCTCTCACGTTTTGAACAAAAGATTTGCTTATGTAGCAATTCTAATGTAGTCTGTGGGTTTTTTTTATTGATAAAACATAGCAGTTGTGTAATTCCTCAACTAAATGTATGTGGAATATAAACCAGAATAAAATGGGCATATGCTCCAACCTCAATTTCAGATGATTAAAGTGAAATGATCTCTTTTTAACCACCTTCCATCATGTTAGCCCAAATTACATCAATAAAGGTCTATACCATATCTGTTTAAAGGACAAAAGTTTATTGAAATTGAAAGAGGTACTTTGGACATCCATAATAGAACTGTTTACATTAAAACTATGTCAATTTTACAGCAAAGTAAAATTTTGGAAAGGACCAGATCGACAGCTTTGGCTATTTCATACTAAAATATTGTTGACAATACAATTTCAGTATAACAAAAAGGATCCATAAAGGAATCCATAAAGTAATTTGCATAATATTGTGAGTACAAGTGAAAAATGTTTTAGAAACCACTGCTGTAAAGTGAATCAAGGGCCATAATAATAGATCTACCAACTTTGGCAATAGACCGTACTTTCTGTACTTTGGTGACCCTGACAAAGCAGTTAAGACCTACTAATAAAACTGTCCTGTGCAGAAACATTTAAAACACCACCTAGAAAAAAACAAACAAATATGGAGCTTTGGCAAAAGAACAAAAACACTATGGAAAGAGCATTAGCCAAGCCTTTGGGCATTCTGGCAGTTGGGGGCCTTTAGAGGCACCAGTTGGACCTCATAAGGAATTTAGGCACTGTTCTCCTTTGCAGAATTGAGAATGCTCCACAGCTTGGTAATTTCCACATTATTGTAAGGATCCCCAACACAGACCTATGTAGTACTTGTTTTGAATATGCTCTGAGCTTGTATAATGTTCTGTTGAGTTCTAATGGTTTACATCTGAGGGACTTATATCAGGTTTGTTTTCTCATTTGTATCTATTGCATAGATGAATAAACTGAGGGAATGAACGATTACATGAGGCATATAATAGGATTTCTGATGACTTTTACGCTGTTGGAAGGGATTAATAGAATATTGTAGATTGCAGCACATTGAACGGTTCAAGGTTTCATAAATGTGTAAATATAAGTGAGATTTTATACTATTAGTTGGCTGATTAATTGTCTAATTACTTAACTTTAAACCTTCTTCAGAAGTGTCATCTGTCTTTAATTTACAATTGAATAAAAAATATTGACTCCATCTTTTGGGAACTTTAATTTTTAGTAGAGAAAGCATAAATAGGGACTGTGATTAAGAATTGCTAGTTGTTCATTGTAGTACTTTGAAAAGTAAAAGATAGATTGGTAAAATTGTCTGGGGTCCATCTGTCTCTGTTTTAGAGGGTTTTGCTTACCTGCAGACACAGCTGTGTCCAGTCATGAGCCGTGGGGATTGCCACAGAGAGAACAGCTGTATTGCAGATCACCAAAGGTGAACTCTCCCTTGCTGAAGTTTGGTGTTTGAACTTTTAGTTTCAGGGGTGAAGAATCATGCTCAAAAATAGGCTTCTTCTTACCTAAAGAAGAACCATATTCTATTTTAGTCTTTCATATGAAAATTGGGGCATCACATGAGAGGTGCAACAGCGTCTAGGGGAACCACTGGAACATTCTGTATTTTCAGTTTGGGACAACAAGACTGATTCTTGGCTCTTTGTGTATACCTTTCCCATGTCCAGTGTGTAGTTCTTATATATTGGTAGATGTGGTGGGTTTAGGAACCCGGTGGGATGATAACCCTGCAGAAGACTTCAGTCCTCCTGAGTGTGGCTGGGCAGTTGATGCCTCCTCTTTGTTGATGGGAGCATCCATTCCTTCCTCTTTATCATCAGACTGGATGACTTTGTTTCTCCATGATTCTCAGGGACCTCAATCCCATGATCCTTCAAGAGAAAGAGGAACTGGGCATTCCTTTCTGTTCATGGTTCTTAGAAAAGTGTTAATACTTTGGGTGCCTTAAATGTTTAGTTTGTAGTCAATGTGATGGTTAATTCTATGTGTTAACTTGACTGGGTCAAGAGGTGCCCAGATTAAACATTTCTGGGCATGTCTGTGAGGATGTTTCCAGATGAGGTTAGCATTTGAGTTGGTGAACTCAGTAGATTGCCCTCCTCATTGTGGGTGGACACCATCCAATCTGTTGAGGGCCTGCATAGAACAGAAGGTGAGGGACGAATGAATTTGCATCTTTTGCTTCCTGTCTGCCTGCTTCAGCTGTGACATTGGTTTTTCTCCTGTCCTTGGACTGGGGTTTACACCATCGGCTTCCTGGTTCTCCGGCTTTTAGACTCGGACTGGAATTATACTACTGACATTCCTGGATCTGCAGCTTGCAGATGGCAGATCCTGGGACTTGTCAGCCTCTGTAATTGTGTGAACCAATTCCTCATAATCAATTTTCTTCTTCCCTCCCTCCCTCTTTCCCTTCCTTCCTTCCTCTCCCTCCTTCCACTCCCTTTCTCACCTGTGGGGTGTGTGTGTGTGTGTGTGTGTGTGTGTGTGTGTGTGTGTGTGTGTGTGTGTGTGTGTCCTATTGCTTTTGTTTCTCTGGAGAACCCTGGTGTGTGTGTGTGTGTGGTGTGTATCCTGTTGCTTTTGTTTCTCTGGAGAACCCTGACTAATACAGTCAGCTTAAGAGTTGGTAGCAGCTGCCTCTATATTAATCTGATTTTGTTTATATTCTAAGCATTCTTCTATCTCAACATCCACCTTTTTGCATATCTAACTTACTCTAGATAAAACAATCCTCAAGTCATTAGAACACTCTAGAATTTTCTCTTGGCCAGAAGGATTGATAGCTATTAAAGGTTCTGTTTCTTCAGTTTTCTCTTTTTCTGTATTCATTCTCCAGACAGTTATTCTTAACAAAAAAGATTTGGGTTTGTTTTAGGCATATTTTTGTGCCTTATTCCTATATTTGTATGTGCATATTTTCCTTTTTTATAAGAAGTCAGTCAAGGTTTCCTGAAAGAGTTTTGTTGTCCACCATCAGTTGTGTGACCTACTCCTTATTGGTAGGTAGCAGTGAAACACTTAGTGAAATATGAAACTAATTAGAGGTCAAGCTCTGGGTATATTCTAAGAAGTTAGAGTATAGCAGAAAAATGAAAAAGTCTTATTCGTATTTTCTTTTTTTAAAGATTTTATTTGACAGAGAGAGAGACAGCGAGAGAGGGAACACAAGCAGAGGGAGTGGGAGAGGCGGAAGCAGACTTCCTGCTGAGCAGGGAGACCCATGTGGGGCCCCATCCCAGGACCCTGGGATCATGACCTGAGCCGAAGGCAGACGCTTAACACTGAGCCACCCAGGCGCCCCCCTATTTTTAAATCATAGCTGACTTATACCAAACCTTTGCCTCCAAGATAGGCCTATAAAAATAGAAGAGGGGGTGCCTGGGTGGCTCAGTTGGTTAAGCATCTGCCTTCGGCTCAGGTTGTGATCCCAGGGTCCTAGGATCAAGCTCTGAGTCAGGCACCCTGCTTGGTGGGGAGCCTGCTTCTCCCTCTGCCTGCCCCTCCTCCTGCTTGTGCATGCTCTCTCTCTGTCAAATAAATAAATAAAATCTTAAAAAAAATAGAAGAGGGTACAGTCTATGTAAGTACTGTCATTGCCAGTACCAGTGAGCAAATCTGGAGACCTTGGTCTGCACCACAGCTTTCTGAGAAAAAGCCCACACAGGGGCCAGATCCAGATCTGTTGTGATACGTGTGGATTTTAATATCCTGAGGCTAACTAAACTCTTAAGTATATTCTTAGTTTACAGGCAGTAAAAACCTAAACAAAACTAGAATGGACTATCCAGATTGGATAGAGTTTGGGCCTCTGAGTCACAGCAAAATAGTTTGCAAAGAGAGTGAGTAATGGCATATATATTCACTGATCCTCCCTTTGTCCCGTCTGTCAGTCTGTGTTCATTGACGTCTTTATACCTTTCTGCCTGAGGCCCAATCTGTTGTGCTCCAAAAACAAAATGATAAATGATAAAATAAGCAGCAAAGCCTTCTTTGCCATCAAGAGGGACATCTGAAGGCAAAATCAGTTTTAATTCTTTCATTCATTTTACACATTCACTCATTCAGTAAATAATTAACTGAATACTTGTTGATTGAAACCATAAAGTATTAGTCCTGGCAAAAACCTCTTACCAGTTGAATTTTATAGTTGGAGAAGTTGAGGCTCAGACAGCTGTAATGATTTGCATGTGGTTATAGAGCATGTAAATGGAGCAGCAAGGTCCTGACTCAGGTCTCCAAATCCCTCATGCACCTTTCACCTTATTACAGGCTCAGTCTTTCTTACTCCCACAGTGAACTCTGCAGACTGGCCTGGTCTGAACTGCAGCTGATTTATTCCAAACCTTGGCAACTATGATCTTAAGATTCTTTGGAACAGTAGGGTCACATTCAATATAAATGTGATTTATCTTTAAGAATTCCAGAATTCTAACAAAGCAATGTTTCTGAGGAATAAAAATGTGTCACCTCACAACCAATGTAGTTTTCTCCTGCATTCTTAAGCTTACAATTCCTCTCCTCTCCTCCCCTCTCCTCTCCCTTCCCCACCCCTCCCCTCCCCTCCCCTCCTTTTCTTCTCTTTTCTTTCTTACAATTCTTTTTTCGAAAAATTGTGCCTTTTATTCTTGAGATTAGAACTGAGAGTCCCAAGCAGTGGCTCTAGCATAGGGAGTTTTCTGTTTACCTTAGGAATATTACCCCTAAATTTGTTGGGCTAGCTGATTAGGTTACTTTTGACCAATCAGATGAAATTTTGCAAAATGTCCCAGTGAAACAAGATTTTCCCTTCTAGACTACTAACAAGAAGTGTTAGATGTTGGGTACTTTCAGTATAGCCAGTCCTTATGTGTTTGTTGTGTGTCATCCAGGGGCTCAAGAAAGCACTATGGGATTTTTTTTTTCTGACAAAGCACTATGGGATTCAGAAGTTTCGTGTCCTCAAGAAGCAATTTGTCTGCTATTTGGATGGTAGAGTGGATGGAGATGATGATAAAGCATTTCTGAAGGCCTGATGTTTTTCTCGGTCTTAGGTGTTGCCTTAGTGTTTCAAAAGCATATGGCAAACAATAACAATGTTGAGTGCATCTTCATGTGAACATAGATTATCTGTGGGTTGGCTACTGACATTATTCCTGGATGTGTTGTGTGCATATTTGTGATTCTGTGAGCCATGCTCTACTGTGTTGTTTCTCCAGCTAATTCAGATGGCTATGTGGCTTGAGATGACTATAGGTCAGGGAAACCTGAGTTACAAATCTCTTTAGTGCTAGAAATATCTCAGCATTCTTTAGTCTTTAGGCTTTGGCATACCCTTCACAATGCCAAATGAAATGAAACATCTCTAATACATTTTGAGAAAGGAGAGAGGACACTTTTGGGTGAGTTTTCTCATGTCCAGTTCTTCAAAATTTATAAGGGCAATGTTGAAAACTTTTAAAAATCATGCCTCTAGCAAAGGATCTGTGCTCAGAAAACTATAAAATACTCAGGAAAGAAATTGAAGAAGACACAAAGAAATGGAAAAACGTTCCATGCTCATGGACTGGGAGAACCAACATTGTGAAGAAGTCAATGCTACCTAGAGCAATCTACACATTCAATGCAATCCCCATCAAAATACCATCCACTTTTTTCAGAGGAATGGAACAAATAATCCTAAAATTTGTATGGAACCAGAAGAGACCCCGAATAGCCAGAGGAATATTGAAAAAGAAAAGCAAAGCTGGCGGCATCACAATTCCAGACTTCCAGCTCTATTACAAAGCTGTCATCATCAAGACAGTATGGTACTGGCACAAAAACAGACACATAGATCAATGGAACAGAATCGAGAGCCCAGAAATGGACCCTCAACTCTATGGTCAACTTATCTTTGACAAAGCAGGAAAGAATGTCCAATGGAAAAAAGACAGTCTCTTCAACCAATGGTGTTGGGAAAATTGGACAGCCACATGCAGAAGAATGAAACTGGACCATTTCCTTACACCACACACAAAAATAGACTCCAAATGGTTGAAAGACCAAAACGTGAGACAGGAGTCCCATCAAAATCGTAAAGGAGAACACAGGTAGCAACCTCTTCGACCTCAGCCGCAGCAACTTCTTCCTAGAAACATCACCAAAGGCACGGGAAGCCAGGGCAAAAATGAACTATTGGGATTTCATCAAGATAAAAAGCTTTTGCACAGCAAAAGAAACAGTCCACAAAACCAAAAGACAACCGACAGAATGGGAGAAAATATTTGCAAATGACATATCAGATAAAGGGCTAGTATCCAAAATCTATAAAGAACTTATCAAACTCAACACCCAAAGAACAAATAATCCAATCAAGAAATGGGCAGAAAACATGAACAGACATTTTTCCAAAGAAGACATCCAAATGGCCAACAGGCACATGAAAAAGTGCTCAACATCGCTCGGCATCAGGGAAATCCAAATCAAAACCTCAATGAGATCCACCTCACACCAGTCAGAATGGCTAAAATTAACAAGTCAGGGAACGACAGATGTTGGCGGGGATGTGGAGAAAGGGGAACCCTCCTACACTGTTGGCAGGAATGCAAGCTGGTGCAGCCACTCTGGAAAACAGTATGGAGGTTCCTCAAAAAGTTGAAAACAGAGCTACCACACGACCCAGCAATTGCACTACTGGGTATTTACCCCAAAGATACAAATGTAGGGACCCAAAGGGGTACGTGCACCCCAATGTTTATAGCAGCAATGTCCACAATAGCCAAACTGTGGAAAGAGCCGAGATGTTCATCGACAGATGAATGGATAAAGAAGGTGTGGTATATATACACAATGGAATATTATGCAGCCATCAAAAGGAATGAGATCTTGCCATTTGCAATGACGTGGATGGAACTGGAGGGTGTTATGCTTAGTGAAATAAGTCAATCAGAGAAAGACATGTATCATATGACCTCATTGATATGAGGAATTCTTAATCTCAGGAACAAACTGAGGGTTGCTGGAGTGGTCGGGGGTGGGAGGGATGGGGTGGCTGAGTGATAGACATTGGGGAGGGTATGTGCTACGGTGAGCGCTGTGAATTGTGCAAGACTGTTGAATCACAGATCTGTACTTCTGAAACAAATAATGCAACATATTTTAAGAAAAAAGAAAAAGAAGAAGATAGCAGGAGAGGAAGAATGAAGGGGAGTAAGTCAGAGGGGGAGACGAACCAGGAGAGATGATGGACTCTGAAAAACAAACTGAGGGTTCTAGAGGGGAGGAGGGTAGGGGGATGGGTTAGCCTGGTGATGGGTATTAAAGAGGGCACATTCTGCATGGAGCACTGGGTGTTATGAACAAACAATGAATCATGGAACACTACACCAAAACAAATGATGTAATATATGGTGATTAACATAACAATAAAAAATTTAAAAAAATCATGCCTCTAGGTAAAGAAATTGGAGCGTAAGAGAGTCACATGATTGATTGAATATCATGAAGCATGGAAGTTGGAGATTTCTTGGTTTCTGCTTACTCCACCTGATTGAGCAGCACATTGTTTTCTGGTTCTTACATGGAGGATTTACTTTGTAGTAAATGAGGCAGCAATAAACTTCCTTCTGCTTTGTGGGAGATCAACAGTCCTGATGTAAGTTTTTTTGTTTGCTACCCTTTTATTGTTCTTTGGTAATTCTGGAGAACAAAGGCCACTGGAGAGAGATTTGGGATCTTTCCAATTCAGGAGACACTAGGAAATGGGATGATGACCAAGGCAGTGGGGACTCCAGTAGATCAATTCTGGGTGTTGGTAAGAATTCTCCTGAGGCAGGTGTGCTTTGTTTCTGGGGCTTGGCCACCCCGTCGAAGGAATACTGTGAGCCTTCATTGTTGACCTTTTGATTTTTAAGGTAGACACATGATGAAAGCATAAACCTGAAGTCACTGGTTTAGGTCTTGACAAAGTTACACAATTTTTGATGATCTTCGAAACATTGGAGCATGGTTTGGCATTCCTTGTAATTCAGTTTTATATCCCTTCTATGCTCTGTAGAATTATATCCTTTCTATGGTCTCTGTAGAATTTCCTTTCCAAAAAGGAAAACTGATCTTTTTATGGACATATTAACTTAGCGGAAGAGACATTATTTCTTGGTTGCTGCTGTGAAGCTTTTGCCATATAGACAAACTGTAGCTGATCTCATGTGTTTGTATGCTTTCTCTAAGTCAGCGTAGTTGGACTGTGGTTATTTTATGGCTTCTGTTTCCCCTGTACCATCTCTGAACAGATACTGAAATTATTTAATTAAACTTAGATGCACAAAGAGAATACCTACTTGTTTAGACGTTATGCAAATGTATGCAAATAATGTACAAATGAGTTGGCTTGGCTGGACTGGAATACTGTATTACACCAGCTCTGAATTGCCATCATAGAAGAAGAAATACGGTAGTACAGTTGTCTTATTCACTTTTAGATTGAATCTCAATTTCAGGATGCTTTTTTTTTTTTAAATTTTATTCATTTAGTCAACAGAGAGAGAGAGAGCACAAGCAGGGGGAGTGGCAGAGGGAGGAGCAGGTTCCCAGCCGAACAGGGAGCCCGATGTGGGGCTCCATCCCAGGACCCTGGGATCATGACCTGAGCCGAAGGCAGATGCTTAACGGACTGAGCCACCCAGGCGTCCATAGGATGCTTTTTTAAAAAAAAGTGTTTGCCTCACTCAGAAGTCTTGGATGAATGTCACCTTCCTTCATTTTTTTCACAGTGCATGTGAATTTTTAGGTGTCAGTATTACCTCCTTAGTCATTGTTACCTCTTCTGATCATCCTCTAAAGCTACTTTTAAAGTTTATCTTTAAACTTTTTTTTTAATAGTGCATCTTACCTTGCCTTAAGTTCTGGAAAATCATATGTTAATGGCACTGTCTGAAGGTAGGCCCGTTTTCCTTAGGGATCTTGTAGGAGTCAGGCTCACAGACTTGTGGGGGCTGGAGGAGTTCTTTAGTACAAGTTCAGTGGTAAATTTATGGTAAATTATTTGTGAAGCTGGAATGACAGATTTGTCCTAGTGGTTCTTCTTTTAACCTCTGGCTATTTAAGTTTAATTCTATAAAGTAAGCTGAGAAATGTACATGTTAAATGCTAGTTACTGCCCATGATGAAAGGGCTGGTGATGGTCAAGGTGACTGTCACTTTGAGGCTGTAGGCTGGGAGCACATCAGAAGGACCTGACCAGAAATGGCTTAAATACAAGATAATTTTGATAAATGGTCTCTTCTTAAAAAAGCTTAATCACTCAATCTGAATACATAGCAAGAGATTTTTGTTGTCAAAAGGATAAAGTCTGTGGTAGTTCAAAGCTGTTATTAACAGAAAAGCAAGTTGTATCTTTTTCTTTAGAATTGAAAGGGACCAAAGCTATCATATATATTCAAAAACCTCAACTACAAGTGAGGAAGTACAAGTCAGAGAGGTTAAGTGACATGCCCAGAGTCAGACCTTGAGTAAATGATGGAGTGAGCCTTGATGTGAGAGCCCCACACTGCAGCCTATGCCCCTTTCAGACCTTGTTCTACACCACAGGGTGTGGATGGAGGGTGTTGTCAGCTGACGTGAAAATGGTAATTTTGGGGGCGCCTGGTGGCTTAGTTGTTGGTTATGCATCTGACTCTTGATTTCAGTTCAAGTCATGATCTCAGGGTTGTGGGATTGGGCCCTGCATAGGACTCCATGCTGGGCGTGGAGCCTGCTTAAGATTCTCTCTCTCCCGCTCCCTCTGGCCCCCACCCTCTCTCTCCCTCTCAAAAAAAAAATAATTTTAATGGTTGCTAGGAAAATTCTGATTGAATACTTTTCACATCATAATTGATGTTAGTGCATCTTGCCTACTTGTTTGAGTGCCAGCCTATTGTGTAGAACAGTAAAAAATATTTATCTTTTTCATTTGGTCTTATATTGTTAGAAGAGCTGAGAAATTTTTGGTACTCTTAAGGGGTATAAAAGTGAATTCTCTCAGATTTATTCAGTAGTTGTTAGAAAATGCTCAGAAACAAAAAACACTTTGAGGACTGGCTGGTCAGATTTTAGGGACATACTTAAATATTTTGTTTACAAATGAAAATTAAGCATTTGATTTGTAGGTAAACCCTTGCCCTGGAAGAAATGAATTATGGAATCTTTGTTTGCAACTGAAGAATTAAGCCAACAGCTTTTCTAAGGGAAGTTGCTTAAACAAAGGTATCAACAGTAGTGAGGCTCCTTATTGGCATCGGATTTTGTAGAAACTTGAGATAGTTACTTTACTCTTTTGCTTAGAATTTTCCCTCATACGGTGGCTTGCCCTTGCTATACCAACATATATAACCTTGTGTAATGTGCCCAACATTTTAGAAAGCTGTGATGGACCTTGTAATTGGGGAAACCTTGCAAGTTGATTCTTCTGTAGAGTACCTGTTATAGAATCACTACCCTATCAAGCCATGTGTGTGGAGATCACATGGTCCCTGAGCCTGAACCAGGGAAAAACAGTGGCTTCTACATTTGGAAGCCCAAGTGTGGGCCCAGGGCTCCCTCAGCGTCTCCCCACATGATGGCCTGTAGTTGTGCTGTCACCCAGGACTACCAGGAACATAAAACATAGCTTTACATATCCAAATGTATTGTATGTAAGCTTAAACCTGTGGAAGAAGTGGCATGAATTTTAAAGGCTCACCTGGCACCTTGAAATGTTTAACATCATTATACTCAGTAAATTATAATGGTTGTGGTTGGTGACATCCAAGTAGGAAGAGAATCTTTATGTTGTTGTTTCATGCTCTTGAATATCTGGAACAAATGGCATGGCTGCTGTTGCTTAAATACACGTATTCCTATGAGGCTTTAAGACCTTTCCAATAGAAGTAAGCTATAATGTGTATGCTCATGTGTGTGCTTTTTAAATATTTTTTTTAAAGATTTATTTATTTATTTTTAGAGAGAGAGTGAGTGAGTGGAGGAGGGGTAGAGGGAGAGGGAGAGAGAGACTCCTCAAGCAGACTCCCCACTGAACACAAAGCCCAATGTGGGGCTTGATCCCAGGACCCTGGGATCATGACCTGAGCCGAAGGCAGATGCTTAACCAATTGAGCCACCCAGGTGCCCCGAAACTTTTGGAATTCTTAAATATAAGCTTGCATAAAGTAGGGAAAAGGAGCTCTGGAAAGCTTGTTCTAGGAATTTTAGGCTATAACCCTGAAGTGACCAATACTGATCACATGGCCCCCTCTGACCATGTGGGGACAGGAGTTTTTGCCCTTCCATGTGTCTATCCAGGAATATCACTGATAACTGACAGGCCCCATTTTGTTTTCTTAAGCAATTATAATAGAACTCATGGAAGTACCCATTCACTGAATACATACAGTTTTGATTTATGAGTAGCATTTTCTTTCTTAATTAATTAATTAATTAATTTTAAATATTTTATTTATTTATTTGACAGAGAGAGAGAGAGCACAAGTAGGCAGAGTGGCAGGCAGAGGGAGAGGGAGAAGCAGGCTTCCCGCCGAGCAGAGAGCCGGACGTGGGGCTTGATCCCAGGACCCCAGGATCATGACCTGAGCCGAAGGCAGCCACCCAACCGACTGAGCCACCCAGGCACCCCTTCTTTCTTAATTTAAAACATTTTTAAGTGATAAAGGTAAGAAACCTTAGGAACAAAGGAAAAGGCAAAAGTCACCCATGATTTCATTATTTTCATACAACCATTTTTCTTCCTGTGCATTTCTTTTGTCTTTTAATATTTAAAAATTTTTAAAAATATGTGCTTTCTACAAGGTCATAATCCCATGGCTGTGTGAAAGGTTCGTGATCTTTGGAAGCAGACAGACCTGGGTTTGATTTCTGGGCCTACCAATTACTAGTTATGTGACCTTGGGCAAGTTCCTTCACTTTTGTGCATTTCAGTTTCTTCATATGTAAAATGAGCTAACACCTTAAACTCACATAGGATTCTTGCAGGGTTGAAGGAGATACTATACATGAAGTACCTTGCCTTTTGTGGTACACCATTCCCTGCTTAATATTCTCTCCTGGGCATTTGTTTTTCATTTGGCTGCATGGTCTCAAAGGAAATTACTGCCCTCTTTGATGAGAGAAGTCCCCAGGTCCCCATGGCTGGCCTTTGGACTGAGTGACTCTGGGGCCCCAAGGGTCTCTGCATCTTGGAGGGGCCTTTGCTTTGCTGACCTGAGGGTGGAGGGGAAGGGGAGGAGTGACACTGTGCTCTTTAGTGTTTTCTGGCCTAGTAGAGGTCACACAGCCCTTTTTCTGGTATCCTATAAAGGGCTGGGACAATTCAGCCCTCTTTACTGGAGCCTGGTAAACACGGACTGGATTGAAGGGAAGTACCAGTTCCAGTTATTGAAGCATGGTTTCCTGAATGCCAGAGCCATGTTACTGGTGCCCAAATTTCAACTCTAACATAGAGTCTCTGCCAGGCCTATCTGTCCTATCTAAGATGATGGCTAGGCCTTTCTTTGATCATTCAGATGAGAAGGAGCAGTTGGGCTAGGATTTGGACCAAAGCTGGCAGTAGAGTGGGACGTCTCCTATTTGCAGGAGGGCTCCCTGGAGCAGGCATATAGGGGCACTGTGGAGAGGCCTGGCATAGCCATGGGGGAGCCAGGTGGCTATGGAGGGGCAGCCTCCCTGCCATTGTTTAGGGGCAGAACTCTGGTCCTAGGGTGAGATAGTATAAGAATAAGGGGTAATTAGCTTCGATTTATTTATTTTTTGAAAAGATTTTATTTTTAAGTAATTCTTGCACCCAGCATGGGACTCGAACTCAACCCCGAGATCAAGAGTTGCATGTTCTACCAGCTGAGCCAGCCAGGTGCCCCGGTGCTTAGCTTTTAAAGACAGTGGAGACTCCTAGCATTTATCAATGGGAAGCTGGTGTTCAGTGGAATCTGGTAGAAATTCACTGGCCTATCGGGTCTGGGGCCAAGGAGCTTGGATAAAAATGCGCTTTGATTAGGACACAGCTCTTGGGGTTAGTTTGGCACTGACAGGACTTGCTGCTGAGCACCTGGGGTGCAGCAGCCTAGTTTAAGTCTGTCCTGCTTCAACTTGGGATTCTTCTGAGGGCTAGAGTAGGATTATCAGTGGCCCCTCTTGTCAAATTCTGGGAAAGCAGAAGTCAGTATGTCATGTGTAGTTTGAACATAGAAGCTTGTTCGAAATTACTGCGTTTTTGAAATTCTGGGGGAAACATCCGCGGGATGCCTTCATCATTCCCTCCGAAGTTCAGAGACGAATACTTAGAGCAGTGATTTTATATAGCATGTAGGTAAGCATCTGAAGTGGACATTTGTAGTTAATAAAAGGGGGTGTTGATTTCCTTTGAAAAGTGAAGATTTTTATAATGCACCCAAACCATACAGGGACATCAGAGCGGCCTCCACAATCAGCCGTACCCTACTGCTCTGGACAGTGGGTGTGTGTGAGTGGCTATGGAAGATGAATCCTGGGCCAGACTCTTTATGGAAATGAACAAATTTTAATAGCAGCGGTAGAGCTTTTCAAGTTTATAGTGTGCCTGTTTGATATCTCAAAGTAAAAGCATTTAAAAATCTCTCTTTAGAGTTTTGTTTTTGGAACACCTGCCTCTTCCTCACTGAATCAAGTTAAATGGGTAACACGCCCTAACCCCCTCAACCCCTCTGCTTCAGAGGAAGAGAAAGCCCAAGTAACTGACTGCGTGGGCCAGAGATGTATGCAGCTGGGACTAGCACTCTTGAGCCAGTCCTGGATTTAAGATTAAAGCCCTTTGTGATGCAACTTTTAGTTTTAAGTGGGGGAGCCAGGCTGCCATGACAGTTGTACAAGTGAATTTCAGGGAGACATTCAGACTTGTGACCTCCTCATGGATACTGTTGGTGATGTCTGCATTGGTGGTGAAGTGTGTTTTAGGGTCCTCTTGTAGGGGTGTAGAAACAAGGGGGAGTCCACTGCTTCTGGGCTCCTAGAAGATGCTGTTCCCCTCAAAAGAGGGGGTGGGTTGAAAGATTGCCTACCTGTGTTCACCTGATGCCTGCACAGATCAGCCTTTCATGGTAAAGGGGGCTCTGTGGGCTCTGTCTGGAGAGAAGATGCCTGTATTCAGGAGAATAGCTGGTCATAGCCCATCTGGCTCTACCCAGTGTCTGACAAGTTTTTGGCTCCTGAGGAATTCCTCCCTCCCCAGCCACAGCTTCTGGTCCTTGCTTATCTCTGGAGAGCCATGGTTTTAAAGCCCAGCCAGTGCTTTCTTACAGATGGGGCCAATCCAGAGCACAGAGACTGTGGCTTTCCTTCCCATGCTCTCACCCACCCTCGCATGCCCAACTTCTTGAGGCAGAATGGATGATTGTGGTGGGGACCTGAACCCTTGTTGTGGGGCCCTAGCAACAAAAGGGGCAACCTCAGGGTGCCTGGGTGGCTCAGTCGGTTAAGCGTCTGCCTTCGGCTCAGGTCATGATC
Source organism: Zalophus californianus (assembly GCF_009762305.2). Taxonomy (NCBI): domain Eukaryota; kingdom Metazoa; phylum Chordata; class Mammalia; order Carnivora; family Otariidae; genus Zalophus; species Zalophus californianus. The sequence continues at coordinate 30,399,273 of NC_045608.1, read as the reverse complement.
CCAGGGTCCTGGGATCGAGCTCCAAGTCGGGCTCCCTGCTCAGCGGGAGTCTGTGTCTCCCTCTCCTTCTTCTGCCCCTCCCCCCCATACTCTCTCACACATGCACTCTTTCTCTCAAATCAATCAATCAATCAATCAATAAAATCTTTAAAAAGAAGAAGAGGGGCAACCTCTGCTCTGATGGTCTTTTGCGCTAAGGACATGGCCAAGGGAGGTCTGTGATGTAGGGACCAGTACCTATACTGGGCGGTGTTGCTGCCTCCTCTAGGCCTGTGCCAGTGGAGATGCCTAGAATCATCTTGGCTTATTTTTTTGGGCAGGTATGTGAAAATTGGCCATGAAATGAAAACTTGAGTACTCAACAGCAGGATGAGGGAATTTGGTATCTTTATTTCATCTTTATATTATCAGCCGCCTGATTCAAGAATTCCTTCCTTGTATTAACACTAAACAGGATTGTTCAAGTGGGCAAAGGGAATGCATTGTGTTCTATTTTAATGAAGGATTTAGGCTTATGGAGACCTCCATCTGATCTTAAATTTCTCAAGCTGAACACCTCTTATGATCAGAGAGATGTGGTGTTTGGTAAGAAAGAAAGTATGGTGAACTGGGAGCTGGCAACTAGTTGAAGCTCTGAAACCAGTTGCTAACCAGTTGCATTATTTTAAGCAGCTCACATTACAGAGTTTCTGAATACCTGAGGAGTGTGTGTCTTTTCCATGTTTATATCCTTGACATCCAGCATGTGCCTGGCAGACGTAGGTGCTCAGTGAATGTTTGTCTAACAGTGGAAGGAGAAGGTGGTCCCAGAGCCTAGCCCAGTGTGTGTTCAGAGTTTAGGAGGTGGGCAAAAGAAAAGATTTTCCAGTCAACTGAATTTTATAAATACTGTCTGTTAATTCCCTTTCTTGGAGATTCTTGTTTATTTCTTTCTTTCTTTATTTGAAGGGGAGGGCAGAAGGAGAGGGAGAGAAAGAGTCTTAAGCAGGCTCTGCACCCAGTGCAGAGTCCAACGAGGGGCTTGATCTCACAACTCTGAGATCATGACCTGAGCTGAGATCAAGAGTTGGATGTTGACTCGACTGAGCCACCCAGGCGCTCCCCTTTCTTGGAGATTCTTAATGTACCATTGGCGTATTAGATGCCGTGAGAAGTCCTGTGGTAAAGAAAACCTGTGTTGTTGAACCCAGAATTTCCTAAACTTATTTGACTCAAGAACACCCTTTGCCTACAGCTCCATGAAGCTGGAGAAACTTTTGCTGAAGCAGAATACCTTGAAGGAGACTTGCTGCTGGAGCATTCTAGAATTTGAGAGTAGGGTTGGGAGGATGGGACATACTTAGAGGGGTAATAAGGTGATAGAAGTTTGGGGCGAGAGGATAGGGTAGGGTTAGTCTCTCAACAGGGCTCAGACTCCAGATTTTGAAAGTAAACATTGTACGGCACACTCTTCATCCATAGCATGAACAGGAATCTCGGGTGAAGTATTTATCTCCTGAGCTGATCTCACACATGCACAGAGATGCTCATCTTGTCCTAGGAAACCTAGCTCAGTGGACAAGATGACCATGTTTCTGTCATGCTCATGCGCTTTTTCTTGTTTTTATTTTTAACAGATTGTAAATATCTTGAAAGCAGGACTCTAATCAAAAATCTGTAAAACTCTCCTGGGCATTGTTACTAGTTTTTCACCTACCGTGGAATAAGTGATGAAAGTGCTAAAAGGCACTGTAGAGACTTGGTTTCCACTGTCCCCTTCCTTCTTCTGTAGGGTCTGAGATGAGCACCACCAACAGGGCAAGCAGGAGAGTGTCCTGTTGTTCCCTGTCCCACGTGCGCCCCTCCCCCCCATGTCAGCTTCGCCAGGTGGGTTTGGTGATGCCTGCCTGTGGACATGCCCTGTGGTCTGCTGCTCTCTACTGATCACCCACTGCTGTCTCTGGGAGCCCATGCCCCACCCCCAGAGTTTCTCTCCATCCACTCCCCCTCCTAGATAAGTACATATAAATGCGATTATGTTTAGAAGCTGAAGCATTTGAATAAATCAGATGCTTTTGCCCAACCCTAGAATAAAGGCTGTAGTTATTTTAACAACAACAACAAAAATCCTGCAGTCTTCAGCTATTTCTGGATGTAGACTGGTAATTAGCATGCCATTTGTAATTCATTGCTGTCTCGGGCTGTTTGTTTCCTTGTTCCAATGCAGCCCAGTTGGGAGACTAGGTTTATTTCATTTGGAAATGTGATTTTGTGGAGACCTCTAAAATGCCATCATAAGATTAATGGTTTTCTGTAGCCAAAGTTTGCCAAACCTGGTGTTTGTAGCTCAATTATTAGTTTACAGCAGCTCTGTGGAGGGGAGTAACAGCTTGCTAGGATGGTATTTAGTTTCCAAGAAAACTGTTAAAAAGCAACTGCTTCAGGAAGGACTGATGCTACCTGAGGTAAGTGATACTTCAGGAGAACAGGTAGTTTGGGGATAGGTTAAGGAGACTTTACACTGTTTTACCTGTTTCAGTGTTATTCATGGGATATATTTTACATTTTTAGTTCATATATTAACTCATGTGCATGAAGGCCAAATGCAGAGGAGTGCCTTTTGGAAATTTATACTGCCAGAATGAAAGGAAAATGTTTGCATTTGTTCTTGTAACAGGGCAGGCAGGTGAGAATGCTCCTGGAGACAGTCTCCCCCCCCCCCCCCGCCCCCCTGCTGTGGTCTCTCCCTGGGGACTTCATGCTTGCTCTCCAGCTGCAGAGGGAAAAGAGGAAAATATGCAGTTACTGTTTCTGTTTTGGAGTACTGGGACCTGCTGCTGGTTGTAAAATGAGAACTTGGCCATGGTCCAAAAGGAAAGCTTTTGGTTCCTTCTTTTTAGAAAGATTTATTGGGGGGTAGTCTTTAATGAATAGACTGATTCTCTAGATTCCTCCTGCAGTGTAAGGCTGTCTGACTTTGGCTGCTCAGTTGACCCTATAGTTGCCAACAGTAAAGTGCAGCATAAGGAGAGCGTGTGTGGGACTACACACCATACATGGTCTTGATGCCTGCCTGGCCATCTTGGGGTTACCCGTGCATCTTCTCATATCCACTGAAGGGGAACTAGATTAACTTTGCCTTCCAAGAACTTAGCTTTTGATGCAGGAAAAAAAGGAGTTATTTTATATGTGAGCTAAATTTTTCTGAACTAAGTCTCCTCATTTCCCAAGATGATACAAAAAAGGAAGGAAGCTAAAACAAGACAAAACAAAATAAAGCACTTTTGTGAATGGAAAGCACATGTGTTGTTCCAATGGCTCTCTTGATTAAAGGGTTTAAATAGATGAGCACTAGGTTCTAATAGAAAAGAATTAAAGTAGTTCTAATTGCTCTATAAGATATGATGATAAGAAGGAACTCGCTTAAATTGTACAGAGGCGAAGCAGTCTTGCAAAAACTATGGCCTGAAATGTTTGAGAGTGCTGTTTATCACCAAGGAAAGTCATTTCTGGAAAGTTTTAGGATGTAAAAGTAAACAGCTGGAAAAATTTGAGTACAGTTCTATACTGTGCAAGGATGCATCCAGGTACCTCCATCCAGGTGGGTCGTCTTGGACCCCAGACAGAGTCTTTCATGCCAGGACCTGTGGGTGGCTTTGTGGCTTCCATGCTCAGCTCCAGTCTTGATTGATGTTGTCGAAGGCCTTGGACCTTAGATACCCCTGGAGGTCTGGGCACAGTGCAGGCTGTGGGTCACACCACCTAGGCAAGTACTGGGGAAGAGGCTAGGGAGGGTGGTTGTCTTTCATACTCACCCCTGTGCAACAGTACCAACCAGCTATTCTCATTTGATTAACCCAAGAGATTTCAGCTCTTTCAGGTTTATGTAGTGCAGTTTTAGGACAATGGATTCCATGCGTTTTAGTTTCAAATTATGATATTCAAGAATAATTTCTGTTTTCTGAAACTCCTTGTCGTAGAAACAAGCTTGAGGATAGAGGATTGGTAATCTAAGTACCGTTAGGAAATATTGAGGATCCCCTGAAAATGGGGAGGGGTAGATGATGGAGGAGACAAAAAGATCATCTGAGGAAAGTGGACGCACAGTCTTCTTATGCGTCAGCTTGCTGATATGGAATCTGGTAGGAAAGACAACTGTAATATCGTGTTTAAAAACTATTGTTACTATTTTTGTTTTATTTTTTATTAGGTAATATCATTACATGGTTCAAAATAAAATCATTTATCAAAAGGTATTCATTCAGAAGCCTACTTCTGTCTACTCTGTACCCATAGTCACTGTTATTGTTTCTTATGTATCTTCCTAGAATTTCCTTATATATTTATAAATTTGAAAATATATTAATCATCACCACCCTCCATCTATCCAAAAGGTCTCATACCCATTTTCTTGCACCTTGCTTTTCATGCTTAATGTGTCTTGGAGATCCTTCCATATCAGCACATACAAAGCTTCCTCCTCATCCCCTCTCTCTCCATTCCTCCTCTCCCCTCCCCTCCTGTTTAGAGATGCCTGGTGTCCCATTTAATGCACATGCCATAATTTATTGAACCAGTCATTCCTCTACTTATGAACATTTGACTTATTTCCAAGTTTGCTTATACAAACAAATTACAATGAATAACGTATTTCATTTCACTTAATTTCATTGCACTTAATCACATGCAATCATAACCTTAAGGATAAATTCCCAGATTTGGAATTGTTAAATCCAAGAGTATATGCATTTGTAGTTCTGACTGACATTGCACACCCCATCAGCAGTGGGTGAAGGTGCCTGTTTTACCACATTCTTAGCAATAGACCATGTTACCACGTTTTGGGAGTTTACCAAACAGATAGGGGGAAAGTGGTATCTAAATGTAGTTTTAACATATATTTCTATTACTATGAGGAGTTCTGCATCTTTCATGTGATTGTGCGAGCCCTTTCTATTTGTGGATTGTCCTTTTTTTCTCATGGATTTCTAGGAGCATTTTGTATATTAGAGAAGTAGATTTTGTGATAAAACTTGCAAATACTGTTTTGAAGTTTTTGTCATTTGTCTTTTAACTGATTTTTACCAGACTGACATTTCTGATGTTTATGTGGTTATATTTATCATTCTTTCTTTTGTGGCTTCTGGATTTTGAGTCATAGTTAGGAAGGAATTTCCAACTTGGCTGTAGAACCACAGTATTGTTTAGGATTAACTGGTTTTAGAAATTCTGTTGGTTTCTGTTTCTAAAACCTAAAAATTAAAGTTTATTCAAATTATATTTGCTTTTTGTTTTGTGTAATTTCCTTTTGTCCTTTCTTCTTGACTTTATTTAATATATTTACTACATTTTTCCATTTCCCATAACTGGAAAGAGATTTTAATTGCCACCCAAGTGGAAAATGAAGGGCATGCTCTCAGTGGGGTGGATTAGATTTGTAGAGCTGTGAGTGGTTCTTCCTGGTGGGACTGTGCACTGTCATGGAAGGGAAGTAGGGTATGGCTCTGCGTGTCGGTCTAGAGTGCCTCAATACTGGTAACAAATACCCATCAAGTAGCCTTGGAAATTTATGAGTTGGATGAGGATGATTTGGCCAGTGAAAATAGAACTCCAAATATGTCGTTTTCTATTCGTTCTGGTTCCCAGTTTCTCTTGCAAGCCAAGCGTGTTATGTTTATTACCTACAGTTAAATATTTTTCTATGTGAGTTTACTGAGGATTTGGGGGTTGGTTCATGGGGAGGAGTCTGATATGATACATTACCCCATCTCCTATGGTCTGCATAGTACTCAGTATTCATGTGGTAATGATGTTAAAGACCTTAAAAAGACAAATTAGGGTCGGTCAGATAACTTAGACCTTTGTGAGTGATACTGTGATTTATAAGATATATATATGTGTATATATATATGTGTGTGTATATATATATATACATTATATATATATATATATTTGGTTATTTAGATGACCAAAATATATTTCTTATATATTTTTGGTCTTTGTTTATAATTCATGGTTCACAGCTTCTAAAACCCTTGGAATTTCCTAGGTTATGCCTTGAGAGTGATAAAAGGTGTTATTTGTTATGTTAATGAGTAAGTCTTTGAAAAGCACTTAAGGATGGGGGTGCTGGTTGCCAATGGAGCCAACCTGGTGATTAGAGGGTTGGAACTTTTAGTTCCACCCCCTGACCTCTAGGGAGGGGAGAGGGGCTGGAAGTTGACACGTCGCTAATGGCCAATATTTAATCAATGTAATGTATGTAATGAAGCCATCATAAACATTCCAAAGGGACAGTGTTTAGAGAGCTTCCGGGTTGGTGAATACGCAGAGATTGGGGAGAGTGTAGCACCTGGAAAGGGCTTGGAAGCTCTGTGCCCTTTTCCCACAGCTTGTCGAATGCATCTCTTGCTTCTGGCTGTTTCTGAGTTACATCCTTTTATAATGAAATGATAATCTAGTAAGTAAGATGTTTCTCTGGGTTCTGTGAGCCACGGTAGCAAATTAATGGAACCTGAGGAGGAGCTCCTGGGAACCTCTGATTTTATAGCTAGTCAGTCAGAAGTACAGATAACAACCTGGATTTGTGACTGGCATTTGAAATCCAAGGAGGAGGTTGTGGGAACCTCTTCTGTATAGCAGTTAGGTCAGAAGGATAGGTAACAACCTGGGCCTGCGACTGGCCCCTTCATTGGCAGGGGAGAACAGTGTTGCAGGACTGAGCCCTTACCCTGTAGGATCTGATGCTATCTCTGGATAGATAGCATCAGAATTCAGTTGAATTCCCCTTGGACACCCTGTTGGTGTCCGAGAGTTGCTTGGTTGTGTGAGGGACCCATCCCCGCGTGCACACACACATTAGAATTGGTCTCAGAACAGCAATTTTACCTTGATCACTTAGAATAAGATCTTATGTATGATCCATCTTTGTGGAGTAAGCATTTTCTGTGATTTGGGAGATAGGGTGAAAGTGGGGTCTGAGGGACACTGGGAGTGATAACAGGAGAGACGGGAAAGAGGGACTTTGAGATGACTATTTAAGACTGAAAAATACGAGCTAGTCTGATGTCTAGCTTTCTGAAAAATTATTTGTTGAGGATTCAGCCTGTCCCTGCTGGAGCTGTTACCAGCTTATACTAGGTATTATTTTTGTCAACTACAGTAAGTCTGTCTTGTCTGTTAGCATTCTACCTGTATATCATTTTAAGCAAATGAAGGTGACTTTTCAACATTAGGCCTTGAATTCCTGCCGTTGGACAGCCTCGGCTAAATTCTGTACACAGTTGAGTCTTGGCTGCGTAGCTGCCAATTACCCAGGTGTCGCTGAGCAAGCCTGTGGTTCATCATCTTCCTCCTGCTACTCCCTTCTTGCTGTCCTTCATTTAGCGTTTCTCCGTTGGTAAGCAAATTTAGGTCAAGTCAGTAAAATTCAGGATGGGTGATTTTGCTAAGGAAAGCACTCTAGGCAGCGGCAAAGTTTTAGGGCTTGGTGGAGGAAGAGCTGCTGCAAGGGTGTCAGAGGCCATTGATGGTCAGAGAGAGACTGGGACAGTGGAGTCCTGGTAACTGTGGAGGGGGACAGGCAGGTGCTGTCGGAGCATCAGATGCTGCTGAGAGGTTACAGAAGACGGCGACTGAATGATGCGCATTGGATCTGGAAGTTAGGAGGGCACTGGAGAGTTTTGCCAGAGCACTTTCAGAAGCCTGACTGTGGGATGAAAAGTGAACGTTCTGCTCAGTTTCAGGAGTTCCTTCCTCACAGACACTGTTGAATGGAAAGGCTGACCCATGGGAGACCATTGTTTATTTAAGATCATCTGTGCTATATGAACTATTGCATAAGTTATCACAAAGTTGTTATTATTAGATCTGCTGGTGTGATATATAATGCCCATGTGACTTAACTGCCGAGCTCTTGCCAAACATGAAGCGTTTTTTTTAAGTTTTAATTTAAATTCCAGTTAACAGTGTAATATTAGTTTCAGGTGTACAATATAGTAATTCAACATTTGCATACATCACCTGGTGCTCATCACAAGTGCCCTCCTTAATCCCCATCACGTATTTAACACATCCCCCCACCTCTCCTATGGTAACTATCAGTTTGTTCTCTATAGTTAAGAGTCTGTTTCTTGGTTTGCCTTTCTCTCTTTTTTATTTTTGCTTTGCTAATTTGTTTTGTTTCTTAAATTCCATATATGAATGAGACCATATGGTATTTGTCTTTCTCTGACTGACTTATTTCACTTAGCATAACACTTGTTAGCTCCATCCATGTTGTTGCAAATGGCAAGATTTCATTCTTTTTTATGACTGAGTAATACTCCATTGTGTGTGTGTGTGTGTGTGTGTGTGTGTGTGTGTGTGTGTGTGTGTGTGTGTGTGTGTATACACACACCACATCTTCTTTATCCATTCATTTATTGATGGACACTTGGGCTGTTTCCATAATGTGGCTATTGTAGATAATGCTGTTGTAAACATAGGGGTATAATTATCCCTTCTAATTAGTATTTTTGTATTCTTTGGGTAAATACCCCGTAGTGTGAAGCTGGATAGTTCTATTTTTAACTTTTTGAGGAAATTCCTTATTGTTTTCCAAAGTGGCTGCACCAGTTTGCATTCCCACCAGTAGTGCAAGAGGGTTCCCTTCTCTCCATATCCTTGCCAACACCTGTTGTTTGTTGTGTTGTTGATTTTAGCTGTTTTGACAGGTGTGAGGTGGTATCTTATCATAGTTTGGATTTGTATTTCCCTGATGATAAGTAATGTTGAACATCTTTTTGTGCATCTGTTGGGCCATATGTATGTCTTCTTTGGAAAACTGTCTATTCATGTCTTCTACCCATTTTTTAACTGAATTATTTGTTTTTTGGGTGTTGAGTTTTATAAGTTCTTTATATATTTTTGATACTAACCCCTTATTGGATATGTCATTTGCAAATATCTTCTCCCATTCCTTAGGCTGCCTTTTAGTTGTTTTTTTTTTTTAAAGATTTTATTTATTTTATCTTATTTTTTAAAAAGATTTTATTTATTCATTTTGAGAGAAAGACAAAGAGGGCACAAGCAGGGGGAGAGGCAGAGGGAGAGGGAGAAGCAGACTCCCCGCTGAGCTAGGAGCTTGACATGGGGCTTGATCCCAGGACCTGGAGACCATGACCTGAGCTGAAGGCAGATACTCAACCATCTGAGCCACAGAGGCGCCCCTATTTATTTATTTTAGAGATAGAGCGTGGGAGTGGAGTGGAGGGGCAGAGGGAGAGGGAGAGAGAATCTCAAGCAGACTTCGAGCTGAGCATGGAGCCCAATGTGGGGCTCGATATCACAACCCTGAGATCATGGCCTGAGCTGAAATCAAGAGTCAGTTGCTTGCAATGTCCACAATAGCCAAACTGTGGAAAGAGCCTAGATGTCCATCGACAGATGAATGGATAAAGAAGATGTGGTATATATACAATGGAATATTATGCAGCCATCAAAAGGAATGGGATCTTGCCATTTGCAACAACGTGGATGGAACTGGAGGGTGTTATGCTGAGCGAAATAAGTCAATCAGAGAAAGACATGTATCATATGACCTCACTGATATGAGGAATTCTTAATCTCAGGAAACAAACTGAGGGTTGCTGGAGTGGGGGTGGGGTGGGAGGGATGGGGTGGCTGGGTGATAGACATTGGGGAGGGTATGTGCTATGGTGAGCGCTGTGAATTGTGCAAGACTGTTGAATCACAGATCTGTACATCTGAAACGAATAATGCAATATATGTTAAGAAAAAAAAAGATAGCAGGAGGGGAAGAGTGAAGGGGAGTAAATCGGAGGGGGAGACGAACTATGAGAGATGATGGACTCTGAAAAACAAACTGAGGGTTCTAGAGGGGAGGGGGTGGGGGGATGGGTTAGCCTGGTGATGGGTATTAAAGAGGGCATGTTCTGCATGGAGCACTGGGTGTTATACGCAAACAATGAATCATGGAACACTACATCAAAAATTAATGATGTGATGTATGGTGATTAACATAACAATAACAAAATTTAAAGAAAAAAAAAGTCGGTTGCTTGACCGACTGAGCCACTCAGGCCTCCCAGTTGCCTTTTAGTTTTGTTGATTGTTTCCTTCACTGTGCACAAGTTTTTTATTTTGATGTATCTCAGTAATTTATTTTTCTTTTTGTTTCCCTTGTGTCAGGAGACATATCTAGAAAGAATATGCTACAGCTGATGTCAAAGAAGTTATTGCCTCTGTTTTCTTATAGGATTTTTATGGTTTCAGGTCTCACATTTAGGTCTTTAATCCATTTTGAGTTTATTTTTGTGTATGGTGTAAAAAAGTGGTCCAGTTTCATTCTTTTGAGTGTTGCTGTCTAGTTTTCCCATCACCATTTGTTGAAGAGACTTTTTTCTACTGGGTATTCTTTTCTGCTTTGTCAAAGATTAATTGACCGTATAATTGTGGGCTCATTTCTGGGTTTTCTATTCTGTTCCATTCATCCATGTGTCTGTTTTTGTGCCAGTACCATACTGGCCAAACATAAAATTAAAAAAAAAAACAACAGTTTCTATTTGTGATTTATCACGATACCCAGAAAGTGAATTTGGTGTGTGTGTATGTGGGGGGGTATGCCTTTCTTTTTTTTAAGATTATTTATTTATTTTAGAGGAAGAGAGAGAACAGGAGGGGCAGAGGGAGAGAGAATCTGAAGAAGACTCCATGCTGAGCATGGAGCCCAAGCCCAAGTGTTCTCTTAATTTTAACACTTTTTTGTGATGTGGCTGTTACATGATCTCACGACCCTGAGATCATGACCTGAGCTGAAACCAAGAGTCGGACGCTTAACATACTACACCACCCAGGTGCCCCGTATTGCCTTTCTTTGTGATTTGAATCCATATGGCCTTCATTCTACGGGGTCTACCTTCTCCAAAGAATTCTATTACTGAACTTAAAACTACTGATAGAATGATAATGTGATCACTTAAAGATGCACAAAAACTGAGAATGTGATCGCTTAAAAGAAATATAGAGCTAGATAAATGGCCAAGATGATAGTGTTTTTGATGTGCAGACTGGCATTATCCACTTCTTTCAGACTAGAAGAAGACAGGAGACGCTGTTAGGCCTGCTTGGGCTTGCAGTCAGGGGAAAGGAAAGAGCGGGACTGTGTTTGCTCTAATAACCAGGAGAAAACCTAACCCTTTCCATGGCCAGGGAGTACTTCAGGGTTTTTGTTTTTTGCTTTTGTTACATTTGATTTGCTTATAGAGTTTGCCATTCATTTGTTCATTCATTAATTCAACATTAATCCAACTAACATTTTGTGATATGTACAATGTGGGGATAGATGTCATGGTAGAAAAAAACATATATGGGTAGAAGACGCAGTCCTTGCTCTCAGAGATTTTACAGTCTGATCTGATCAGAGAGGCCATTAGCACTGGAGTGGAATGACCAGTAAATTCCCCCTGAAGGAGGGTTAGAGGGGGCAGCCAGAGCTGGCCCTGTGGCTTTCTTATCCCCTAGATTCCTCTTCTACATGTGCTCCTGACCTGAGTTCCTTGTCACTGGGTCTGAGGTTTCCAGGTTTCTTTTGCTATTTCTGTCTGGAATAACAGCTTCCAGATGGGTTTTGATCTTCAGTTTTTTTTTTTTAAAGATTTTATTTATTTATTTGAGACAGAGAGAAAGAAAGAGAGAGCACATAAGAGGGGGGGAGGGTCAGAGGGAGAAGCTGCTGAGCAGGGAGCCTGCTGCGGGACTTGATCCGGGGACTCCAGGATCATGACCTGAGCCAAAGGCAGTTGCTTAACCAACTGAGCCACCCAGGCGCCCCTGATCTTCAGTTTTGTGTTTTGGCATGTTTTGGTTTATATTACTTAGAGTAGACAGTCTGAGAAATATTATTTTTTAGTTCTGAAATTACCTTATTTACTTTTGCTTATTTTTGAATTTTACTGGGGAAACTTTGCAGAGTTAAGCTTTCCTTAAGAAGATGATTTGGGGTTTTGGAAAGATGCAGGTTTTGATAGAAGAAATAGAAGTTCAAATTCCTATTCCACCCTTAGCATTAATTACTATGGCCTTAGACAAACTATTTAACTCACTGAGCCTCTGTTCCCTGCTCTACAAATGAGGAGAATGCTACCTACCTGGAGGGCCGTTAGAAAGATAAGGACAAATTAAAAGCTTTGACTATTACTGGGGAAGGTAGAGGATCCGTGTGATTTTCCTATTTTATATTTCAAATTCATTCATTCCTTCATTCATCTGTCCATTTTACTGCCGAGTTAGAGTTTATTGAGTGCTTCCCATATGCCAGGATTTGTGGTAGGTGGGGCACAAATACAAATAAGATTCCATGCTGGGGGCACCTGGGTGGCTCAGTCGTTAAGCGTCTGCCTTCGGCTCAGGTCATGATCCCAGGGTCCTGGGATTGAGCCCCGCATCGGGCTCCCTGCTCGGCGGGAAGCCTGCTTCTCCCTCTGCCACTCCCCCTGCTTGTGTTCCCTCTCTCACTGTGTCTCTCTCTCTCTCTCTGTCATATAAATAAATAAAATCTTTTTTTAAAAAAAAGATTCCATCCCATCCTTAAGTAGCTACTCAGGGAGCTGACTTTCAGTCTTGTCAGCATGGGGCAGCAGAGCCCACTCAGGACCTTCTGATACTCTGCCTATAGATCCATCCTTACGTGAGAGAGTACTTGTGTGTCCTGGAAGCAGCACTGAGAGGGTGGTGTGGTGGGGGTGGTGGCAGCAAGAAACTCTCATGTCCGTCAGTTCTCTTTGATGTCATCAGCTCTCTTCTATTGGACTCTCAGGGACCATTATTCTTCGGGCCATTGGTAGCACCACTTTCATTGGCCAGCGGAGCTGACTTTTACCCCAGTTTCATCCTCAAGAGAGCAAACCACACTGATGTTTTCAGTTGGTTATTACAGTGTGCTCAGGTGAGATTTTAAAATAACTTTTATGGAGGTCTTTGGAGGTGAATACATTAGGGACTGTGACAACGGGCAATGCCTTCTGGTTTCCTTGTCTTCCTGTTTAGGAAAGATGGTAGATTAGCTGGGAGGTAGAGGAAATACTCCCAGTCCTGACTAGAAGGAGTCCTACATATTCAGGTTACTTTGGAAAAATCTCCTGAGTCATCCAGGCTGCCCTTGGCTAACCTGAAAAATAAAAATCCAGAGGAAGGTATATACTTTAAGGAACTATATAGGAAAGCACCATTAAAAAAAAATAAATTCAAAGTTAAAGAAACTACTGCATGATTTTCCTCTTAAAGTTACATGAATGAGATACCTTAAATAATTATAATTATAAAAACAGTGGGGAGAACTCTTCCTAAGCCTCAGGTGCATTATATGTCTTACGTTTCGTTTAAGCCTAGAGCTTAAAAGAGATGGTAATAAAATAATATAAAAGAAACACAAGGTTCTATTTGTGTGTGATTTTCCTTTTTTTATCTTTACCTTTCATCTTTTTACTGATTGTTAACTATAGGAAGGGGTTGATCTACTTTGTGTTGGCTGTGGGGCTTGATCTACATATGTAAGCATTTTTGGTGATGAAGTGCTAAAGAGGGCCTCCCGCTTCATAGAATTTGGAGCTTACTAGAGAGGATCTGTTATTTTGTTCATTTTCTGCTATCTCTAGTCTTTGGAAGAAAGGACAAGCTTGCAAAAACTTTTTGTGTCCTTATTTTCGCAGAGACCTGTGTGAATCAGTACATAATGTATGGCCACCCTGTCTGGGTTAGGATGCTAGCCTCTTTTGGCCTCACACTGGGGGCCGAAGTCAGTTATACCCTAGCCCTGTGACACAGCCAGCTAGCTGGCAGCCCCATGCCTCAGCGGGGTGGTCATAAGGGAGTGGTTATGGGCTGCAAGTACCATTCACATGTGCCCTTGACCGTTTTTCTTCTTGTGGCAAAAGAGCAAGTTTGGGTTGTTTTTATCTCTGTGGTGAACCCAATTTCCCTGTGGTAAACAGTTGTTTAAAGGACTGTCTTCCCCCCCGAAGTCTTCCCCACAGGGGGAACGGGTAGTCTCCTTGGCATTCTTGTGCATTTCATTTGAACAAGAACATTTTGCACCTGTTGATGTACTTACTGCTTTTTAATTGTTCACAGCTGTTTTCTTTCTTTTTTTTCTCTCTTCTAAATTGTAAGGATGTTGAGGACAGTGATGGTTTCTGCCTGTTTTTGCCTTTGCTCCCTTTATCTCATGCTAGTCTGCATGCCCGTTTTCTTAAACCAACCCTGTACAGGGGTGGGCTGATCCTCTCCTCCCCTGAATGATATTTTAGTGCTAGGGTTGAGAAACATCATTTCTCTTTGCAGTTTCTTTTTGTGTTTTGGAAGTCAGAAATGGAGGGAAGCAAGAGGAAATCATTATTACTCTATTGTGAATTAGGTGCATCCAAAAAATATCTTCCCACTGCTCTCAGCCCATCCTTTAGTAATATCTCCTAAAGAAATTTAGCACAGAGTCAATGTTTAAATGTCTATTTTGAATTTGGGAATCAGTGGGGCTCAAGGGGAAATATCTTGGTATAATTTATGGGGGTTTTGGCAAATTTTCTAACAGACTGGGAATTCTCAGTCACCAAATAGTAGATTAGAAAGGACACTTGAAAAGAAACTATTTCAAAATTTTTTAAATTCCAGTATAATTAACATACAGTGTTGTATTAGTTTGAGGTGTACAATGTAGTGATTCAACAATTCTATACATTACTCAGTGCTTATCAAGATAAGTGTGCCCTTAACCCCCTTCACCTATTTCATCCATCCCCTCCCACACCCCGTCTCTAGTAACCACAAGTTTGCTCTCTGTATTTAAGAGCCTGGGTTTTGTTTGTAAAAGAGACTATTTTTGACCTAAGAATATTTTATGAAGTAGAGGTAGCAAAGGGCTATGAGCAAAGGGCTTTGGAAAAATGGTAGTCATTTTTATATTGTTAAACCATGTCAGATAATTTATTTAGAAAGTGTTCTCTTAATTTTAACACTTTTTGTGATGTGGCTGTTACTCTTGTAGTAATATGTGTGTATAAGGGATAAAAATGACTTAGCTTTATTTTAAATATTAACATTAGAAACCTCACATTTGTTGAAAAAGTGTTATCAACTAGAATTAAACAGTAGTCCCCATTGGCCCAGTGCATTTGAAAACTGTTCTAGTGATAGTTAAGCATGGCAGGTGAGTGGTACATGTTTTGGAGGTGACCATGAAACCAGTTGTTTAACTTCCTGTCAGAAGGTTGACCTATGTATCTAATCAGTAGACCCTTGGAGCGCCTGGGTGGCTCAGTCAGTTAAGCGTCAGACTCTTGATTTCGGCTCAGGTCATGATCTCAGGGTTGTGATCTCAGGGTCATAGGATTGAGCCCCCTGTAAGGCTCAGTGCTTAGCAGGGAGTCTGCTTGAGAATCTCTCTCTCCCTCATCCTCTGCCCCCTCCTTCTCGTACACACGCATGTGCTCTCTTTCTCAAATAAATAAATACATCTTTAAAAAAAAAAGTAGACCCTTTCCTAGGTGGTTTGCATAGGCTGACTCTGTGTAAACCAGGAGAGCGGCTCTCCCTCCCACGTGTGCTCAGAAGGTCTCAGGTCATTGGCTTAGAGGAAGAAAGCTCTACCTCTTTTTTCTTGGGTAGTTCCATAGGCCATAAGAGTTCTTAATGAGGCATCAAGCCTTCAGAACACTGGATTGCAGGCTCCCCAGGTCCCATATAACTCCCCTATCCATGATGTGTAATGCTGGCCTTGCAGCCAGGTATGTGCCCTAGCATGTCTAGCATAGGGGTTTTGCTAATGGGGAATAGCAGTTGGGAATAATGGACCATTGGGTTGTGTGCCCTGAAGTCCATGGGGGAAGAAGAAGCCTTGCTTGAAGGGTTGTAAACCAGTCAGGTCCCTCCACCCCAACATTTCATACATGTGAACCAGGCCGCCTCCATCCATGAAGTTCTTCTTAGAAAGCCCTGGGTAACATATAGATAACTGACCACTTGAGTAACCCTGCTTTTTCCTTTCTGTTCTTTAATTCCTACTCTTAAGTCTTAAATTTGCCAATAAAGAGTGAACCCATGAAATCCTAAGCTACCCCACTGTCAGACCCTAATAAAGGCAGAGCTTCCTTTCTCTCTACCTCTGACTTTGCTGTGTGACCCCCAGGCCTGCCATGTACCCTCCAGGACCTTTGAGTAGTAAATCTTGTTCTTCAGAGTTCCCTGACGGTTTTTTCTTAGGTGCATTTGCAGTCATAATTGGAACCATAAGGCCCTGTCAGCTTGCCACAAGTATTATGGCCCAGGTGAGTGCCTCAGGCATTCCTAGCCAACAGCATCTCTTTTGAGGTTCCTGCACTCAATTCCAAACTGGGTGTATGTGTGTGTGTGCATGCAGTCCCCATTAGCAGGGTGTCCAAGAATTCAACTCAATTTTGACGCTACCCAGAGATAGCATCAGATTCCACAGGCTAAGGGTTCAGTCCTACAAGACTGCCACCCCACCCCCCTTCAGATGTCAGTTGTGAGACCCAGGCTGTTTGTTACCTATGCTTCTGACCAGCTGGCTACAGATTGGAGGATCCAAGGACCTTCTTCTTAGGTTCAAATAATTTGCTAGAGTGACTTAGAGAAAGAACTCAGGGAAACACTTCTGTTTACCAGTTTATTAAAGGATATAATAAAGGATACAATCAATAGCCAGAAGAAGAGACATACAAGGGCAAGGTCTCAAACAAAAGGAGTCTCTGCCCTCATGGACCCTGAGCCTGGCTCAGTGACATATGGAAGCATTCTAGTTCCCCAGCCATGGAAGCGCTCTGAAAAAGGGACTAAAAAGGCTGTCCTCTTGGGTTTCATTATATAGTCATGATTAACTAAGTCATTGGTCATTGGCTGATTCAACCTTCAGCCCCTCTCCCTCCCTGGAGGTCACGGGGTGGGGGGCACTGAAAGTTCCAATCCCTCAGAATCAGGGGTTCTCCTGGCAACCAGCCCCTGCCCTTGGGTGGATTTCAGAAGTCACCTTTATTAATAATAAGACACCCTTTTCACCTTCATGGCTCTGAAACATTTTCAGGAACTATGGGTGAAGACCAAATATATCTGAGAAATGTATTTTGACCAAATATATATTTCTATAAATCACTGTATTGCATAACAGAGCTGGTCTTTTCTCCCCTGAAAGTGGAGGCCTGCTTACTGACAGTTCACAGATGAGACTTGAAAAGGGGAGGAGGGCCTCAAAGCTTAGAATATAAACATTGGATGGTGCTTGACTTGGGTTTTGAGAGTACGGGCAGATTTGTCCAGATAGGTAGGTGGAGTTGAGTCTTATGTTTAGGTCTGATTATGTGGCGTAGTAACTGGGAATATGGAGCATGTAGGCCCAGAAGGAAGACTCATAAAACAAAATGGGTTGGACCAGATGTAAGTTAGTTGGATTTATGTAGAGGTGAACCCAGCAGTGAGAGTTGGCAAATCCAGGTTTGTCAAACCCCAGGAAATATTCAGAGTTGCAATCAGAGCAGAGTAGTGTATGTTGTGAGCCTGGGTAGAATTCTGATGGGTAGTTGAAATAATTGGATGCTGCTTATCTGGGCTTTCAAATCAGCAGCTATTTAGCTATGTACCTTTAAGGGCTTTTAGAGTAGCTTCAAAAAGAAGAGAGATTTCTGGATAGGACAGAGCTCCAAAGATGAAAGCCAGTAGTTCATTTCTGCTTTTAGTGAAAGTGGAGTAGCTAATAGGTGAACTTTACCACAAAGCTATCTAGAAAAGCTGGACAAAGTACAAAAAAGGTGGCCAGGACTTGAGGGACCAGGGTACTGAAGAGAAGGGAAGCATACTGATCAAGCCAACATTCTGTGATGCTTTTCTCCTTGAGGTATTTGCTGGTTTATAAGGGCTCTGGGAATTGTAAGGCAAAGAAATCAAACCGAAAGTGCTTTCCAAGAAGCTGGGACCATTAATGGAGCTGTTGGCAGTCTTATGGGGAGACAAAACTTGGAATTGAAGCTATGAAGACTGTGTGGACTTAAGAGGTTAGGATCTTGGAGAGAAGGGAAGAATGTTAGGATGAGCCCAATAATCTGCACTGCTGTTCTCTTCAAGGCATGTGTTAACAGCTCAAGGCTAAGAAGTGAAGAGAAAGCTATTTTTTTAATATTTTATTTATTTGAGAGGGAGGGGGAGAGAGAGAGTGAACGAGCAAGTGAGTGCACAAGAGCAGGGGGAGGGAAAAGCAGACTCCCACTGAGCAGGGATCCGAATGTGGGACTCCATCCCAGGATGCTGGGATCATGACCTGAGCTGAAGGCGGCTGCTTAACCTACTGAGCCACCCAGGCACCCCTAGAGAAAGCTATTCCTAAAGGCTGGGAGGCTAAGCAGGCAGTGTCAGGGATCTGGGGAAACAAAATTTGGAGTTTAGGACTTGCAAAGGAAAAGGAGACCTGGTAAGCACCTGGACTTCTTGCTTGGGCCTGGCCTCACCAAGGAATAAGAGTAAACTTGAAATATGGCATCCTTCATAAAAGACTGAAATTTTGCTTTGAACCAGTTTAACTTAGAGTGGATTACAGTGATCTGTCCTTATTCTAACTGCCTGTCAGAAAGCAAACATAAATCCTCTCTGAAGAATAACATCAGCCAGAATCTCGGATTGTCTCATTAGTTTTGATACTCAATGCCTTGCATTTAATGAAAAATCAACAAGCATGCTAGGAAATAGGGCTAAATGATTAAAAGGAAAAAAATAAAAACTAATGATGAAAACAACAACAGGTGATCCAGCTATTAAAATAATTAGATATGAATTTTAAAAGAGCTGTCATTAATATGTTCAAGAAAGTAGTTGAGAATTTCACAAATAAAATGGAATGTATAGAAAAAGGACCCAAATGGAAATGCTGGAAATGAAAGATACAGTAAATAAAATGAATTAAATAGATAAGTTTGATAGCAGATTGGACATAGGAAATTAGTGAACTCTGAAATATAGGCCAATAGGAAATATCCATACTGAAGCATAGAGAGAAAAAAGAGTAGAAAAATAGAAGAGCATAAGAACCATATGAGACATGGCAAAATGACCCAGGATGTGTGTAAGTAGAGGGAAATGATGAGAGAAGAGACAGATTGGGGCAGAAGCAATGTTTGAAATGATACTGGCTGAGAATTAATCCCAAACCGTATAAAGATATTAAGTCAGAGATTCAGGAAGCTCTACAAACTCCAAACATGATAAATAGAAAGAAAACCACACCTGACATCATAATAAAACCAAAACAGAGAGAAAGTGTTAAGAAGCAGCCAGTGTGTTTTCTAACCAGGGCCCAGCAGAATGACTCCCACAAAGAATGGTGGTGAGAAGAAGGGCCATTCTGCCATCAACAACGTAGTGACCAGAGAACACACCATCAACATTTGCAAGCACATCCATGGAGTGGGTTTCAAGAAGTGTGCCCCTTGGGCACTCGGAGAGTTCAACAAAGCTGTCTGAGCCAAAGGAATAAGGAATGTTCCACACTGTATCTGTGTGCGGTTGTCCAGAAAATGCAACAAAGGATGAAGATTCACCAAATAAACTCTATATGTTGGTTACCTGTGTACCTGTCACCACTTTCAAAAATCTACAGATGTTTGATGTGGATGAGAACTAACTGCTGATTATAAATAAAGGTATAAAACTACCATAGGGAAAAAACATACATTATCTTAAAAGGGCTACTGTAAAACTGGGAGCAGGCTTTTCCACAAAAATAATTTACATGAGAAGACAATGAAATGACCTTTAAAGTGATGAAGAAAGTAACTGTCGATCTAATTCACTTCCCAGTGAAAATATCTTTCAAAAACGAAGGCAACCAAAGGACATTTTCAGACAAAAGCAGAGAGAATTTGTCACCAGAAGACCCATAGTAAAAGAAATATTGAAGAGAATTCTTTTAGACAGAAGGAAAAATGATTCCAAATGGAAGCATGGAAATATAGGAAGAATAGAAGAGTAACAAAAACAGTAACTATGTAGATAGTTCTACATAATATTGACTGTAGAGCATCAACAACAAAATAATATCTTGTATATACCTTAATTAAAAAAATTACTTCACTGGGGCACCTGGGTGGCTCAGGTGGTTAAGCATCTGCCTTCGGCTTGGGTCTTGGTCCTAGTGTCTTGGAATCGAGCTCTGCATCGGGCTCCCTGCTCAGTGGGGAGCCTGCTTCTCCCTCTCCCTCTGCCACTCCCTCTGCTTGTGCTCTCTGTCTCTATCAAATAAATAAAATCTTAAAATACTTCATTGGTAAAAAAAAAAGCTAACCATCATGTGAGCTTTCAGTGAATTGAATCTTTTTGCTGATAGAGGGTCTTACCTTGATATTGATGGCTGCTGATTGATCAGGGTGGTGGTTGCTGAAGGTTGGGGTGGCTGTCACAATTTCTTAAAATAAGACCACAATGAGCATTGATTTACCAGTTGACTCCTCCTTTCACGAATGATTTCTCTGTAGCATGTTATCCAGTTTGATAGAATTTTACCCACAGTAGAACTTCTTTAAAAAAATTAGAGTCAGTCCTCCCAAACCTCACCACTGCTTTATCAACTAAGTTTATGTAAAATTCTAAATCCTTTGTTGTCATTTCAACAGTGTTCACAGTATCTTTACCAGGAGCAGCTTTCGTCTCAAAAAATCACTTTCTTTGGGCATCCGTAAGAAGCAACTCCTCCTCTGCTCAAGTTTTATGAGATTGCAGCAATTCAGTCACATCTTCAAGCTACACTTCTAATTCTAGTTCTCTTGTTATTTCTATAATATCTGTAGTTCCTTCCTGCACTGAAGTCTTGAACCCCTCAAGGTCATCTGTGAGGGTTGGAATCAGCTTCTTCCAGACTCCTGTATATGTTGATATTTTGACCTCTTTCCATGAATCATGAATGCTCTTCACGGCATCTACAATGGTGATCATTTCCAGAAAGTTTTGATTTACTTTGTTCAGATCTATCAAAGTAATCACTATGGCAGCTATTGCCTTAACGAAATGTATTTCTGACATAAGAAAACTTGAGAGTTGAAATTACTCCTTGATCCTTGAACAGCGGAATGGATGTTATGTCAGTAGGCATAAAAACAACACTAATCTCATTGTGTATCTCCATCAGAGCTCTTGAATGACCAGGTGCATTGTCAGTGAGCAGTAATACATATTTTTTAAAGATTTTATTTTATTTATTTGAGAGACAGAGAGAGACAGCAAGAGAGGGAACACAAGCAGGGGGAGTGGGAGAGGGAGAAGCAGGCTTCCCACAGAGCAGAGAGCCCGATGTGGGGCTTGATCCCAGGACCCTGGGATCAGGGTCTGAGCCAAAGGCAGACGCTTAACGACTTAGCCACCCAGGTGCCCCCAGTGAGCAGTAGTATTTTGAAAGGAATCTTTCTTTTTCCTGAGCATAGGTCTCAGCAGAGGATTTAAAATATTTAGTCAACTATGTTGTAAATAGATGTGCTGCCATTCTGGCTTTGTTGTTTCATTTATAGAGCACAGGCAGAGTAGATTTGGCATAATTCTTAAGGGCCCTAGGATTTTCAGAATGACACATGAGCATTAGCTTCAACTGAAAATCACTAGCTGCATCAGTCCCTAACAGGAGAGTCAGCCTGAACTTTGAAATTTTAAAGTGAGGCATTGACTGCTCCTCTCTAGCTATGAAAGTCCAGGATAGCATCTTCTTCTAATATAAGGCTGTTTTGTTTACATTGAAAATCTGTTGTTTTGTGTAGCCTCCTTCATGAATTATCTTAACTTGATCTGCGTAAATGGCTGTACTTCCAGACATCAGCACTTGTGTTGCACCTTTCCTTTTTATGTTCTGGAGACAGCTTCTTTCCTTAAACCTCATGAACCAACCTCTGCTTCTTTCAGACTTCTGCAGCTTTGTCACCTCTCTGAGTCTTCGTAGAATTGAAGAGAGTTAGGGCCTTGCTCTGGTTCAGGCTTTGGCTTAAGGGAATGTTGTGGCTGGTTTGATCTATCCAGATCCCTAAAACTTTCTCCATATCAGCAAATGGCTGTTTTGCTTTCTTATTATCCGTGTGTTCACTGGAGTTGCACTTTTAATTTCCTTCAAGAACTTTTCCTTTGTATTCACAACTTGGCTAAGTGTTTTGTTCAGGAGGCCTTGTTTTTGGCCTATCTTGGCTTTTGACATGCCTTTCTCAGTAACTCAGATCATTTTCAGCTTTTGATTTACAGTTAGAGATGTACAACTTTTCCTTTCACTTGAATACATAGAGGCCTTTGTAGGGTTATTGATTGGCCTAGATTCAATATTATTGTGTCCCAGGAAATATGGAGGGCCAAAGAGGGGGAGAGAAGTCGGGGAACAGTCAGTAGGTAGAGCAGTAAGAACACACAATACTTATTAAGTTCGCTGTCTTATATGGGTATGGTTTGTGGTGCCCCAAAACAACCATTAAAACATTTTTGTTTTGACTTGGGAATAGTGGTGTCCGGACTGCTGCATAACCTTAGTTACTTCTTCTGGTATCCTGAGGTACCAACTCTCTGATGAGATAATGAACTTTATTGCATATCGCATTATAAATTCTTTTGTAGCTTTCATTTTCAAGTCTCTCTTTTTTTTAATTTTTTATTGTTATGTTAATCACGATACATCATTAGTTTTTGATGTAGTGTTCCATGATTCATTGTTTGTGCATAACACCCAGTGCTCCACGCAGAATGTGCCCTCTTTAATACCCATCACCAGGATAACCCATCCCCCCAAACCCCTCCCCTCTAGAAACCTCAGTTTGTTTTTCAGAGTCCATCTTCTCTCATGGTTCGTCTCCCCCTCCGACTTACTCCCCTTCATTCTTCCCCTCCTGCTATCTTCTTTTTTTTTTCTTAACATATTTTGCATTATTTGTTTCAGAAGTACCGATCTGTGATTCAACAGTCTTGCACAATTCACAACGCTCACCATAGAACATACCCTCCCCAATGTCTGTCACCCAGCCACCCCATCCCTCCCACCCCCCACCACTCCAGCAACCCTCACTTTGTTTCCTGAGGTTAAAAATTCCTCATATCAGCGAGGTAATATGATACATGTCTTTGTCTGATTGACTTATTTAACTTAGCATAACACCCTCCAGTTCCATCCACGTCATTACAAATGGCAAGATCTCATTCCTTTTTATGGCTGCATAATATTCCACTGTGTATATATACCACATCTTCTTTATATATTCATCTGTCGATGGACATCTTGGCTCTTTCCACAGTTTGGCTATTGTGGACATTGCTGCTATAAACATGGGGGTGCACGTACCCCTTCGGATCCCTACATTTGTATCTTTGGGGTAAATACCCAGTAGTGCAATTGCTGGATCGTAGGGTAGCTCTATTTTCAACTGTTTGAGGAACCTCCATACTGTTTTCCAGAGTAGTTGCACCAGCTTGCATTCCCACCAACAGTGTAGGAGGGTTCCCCTTTCTCCACATCCCCGCCAACATCGGTCGTTTCCTGACTTGTTAATTCTAGCCATTCTGACGGGTGTGAGGTGGTATCTCATGGAGGTTTTGATTTGGATTTCCCTGATGCCGAGCAATGTTGAGCACTTTTTCATGTGCCTGTTGGCCATTTGGATGTCTTCTTTGGAAAAATGTCTGTTCATGTCTTCTGCCCATTTCTTGATTGGATTATTTGTTCTTTGGGTGTTGAGTTTGATAAGTTCTTTATAGATTTTGGATACTAGCCCTTTATCTGATATGTCATTTGCAAATATCCTCTCCCATTCTGTCACTTGTCTTTTGGTTTTGTGGACTGTTTCTTTTGCTGTGCAAAAGCTTTTTATCTTGATGAAATCCCAATAGTTCATTTTTGCCCTTGCTTCCCTTGCCTTTGGCGATGTTTCTAGGAAGAAGTTGCTGTGGCTGAGGTCGAAGAGGTTGCTACCTGTGTTCTCCTTTACGATTTTGATGGACTCCAGTCTCACGTTTAGGTCTTTCAACCATTTGGAGTCTATTTTTGTGTGTGGTGTAAGGAAATGGTCCAGTTTCATTCTTCTGCATGTGGCTGTCCAATTTTCCCAGCACCATTTGTTGAAGAGACTGTCTTTATTCCATTGGGCATTCTTTCCTGCTTTGTCAAAGATTAGTTGACCATAGAGTTGAGGGTCCATTTCTGGGCTCTCGATTCTGGTCCATTGATCTATGTGTCTGTTTTTGTGCCAGTACCATACTGTCTTGATGATGACAGCTTTGTAATAGAGCTGGAAGTCCGGAATTGTGATGCCGCCAGCTTTGCTTTTCTTTTTCAATATTCCTCTGACTATTCGGGGTCTCTTCTGGTTCCATAAAAATTTCAGGATTATTTGTTCCATTTCTTTGAAAAAAGTGGGTGGTATTTTGATGGGGATTGCATTGAATGTGTAGATTGCTCTAGGTAGCATTGACATCTTCACAATGTTTGTTCTTCCAATCCATGAGCATGGAACGTTTTTCCATTTCTTTGTGTCTTCCTCAATTTCTTTCATGAGTATTTTATAGTTTTCTGAGTACAGATCCTTTGCCTCTTTGGTTAAATTTATTCCTAGGTATCTTGTGGTTTTGAGTGCAATTGTAAATGGGATCGACTCCTTGATTTGTCTCTCTTCTGTCTTGTTGCTGTTGTATAGGAATGCCACTGATTTCTGTGCATTGATTTTATATCCTGGTACTTTACTGAATTCCTGTATGAGTTCTAGCAGTTTTGGGGTGGAGTCTTTTGGGTTTTCCACATACAGTATCATATCATCTGCAAAGAGTGAGAGTTTGACTTCCTCTTTGCCGATTTGGATGCCTTTGATTTCTTTTTGTTGTCTGATTGCTGTGGCTGGGACTTCTAATACTATGTTGAATAGCAGTGGTGATAGTGGACATCCCTGCCGCGTTCCTGACCTTAGGGGAAAAGCTCTCAGCTTTTCCCCATTGAGAATGATATTTGCTGTAGGTTTTTCATAGATGGCTTTTATGATATTGAGGTATGTACCCTCTATCCCTATACTCTGAAGAGTTTTGATCAAGAAAGGATGCTGTACTTTGTCAAATGCTTTTTCTGCATCTATTGAGAGGATCAAATGATTCTTGTTCTTACTTTTGTTAACATATTGTATCACGTTGATTGATTTGCGGATGTTGAACCAGCCTTGTAGCCCAGGGATAAATCCCACTTGGTCGTGGTGAATAATCCTTTTAATGTACTGTTGGATCCTATTGGCTAGTATTTTGGTGAGAATTTTTGCATCCATGTTCATCAAGGATATTGGTCTGTAATTCTCCTTTTTGATGGGGTCTTTGTCTGGTTTTGGGATCAAGGTAATGGTGGCCTCATAAAATGAGTTTGGAAGTTTTCCTTCCCTTTCTATTTTTTGGAACAGTTTCAGGAGAATAGGTATTAATTCTTCTTTAAATGTTTGGGAGAATTCCCCTGGGAAGCCATCTGGCCCTGGGCTTTTGTTTGTTGGGAGATTTTTGATGACTGCTTCAATTTCCTTAGTGGTTATAGGTCTGTTCAGGTTTTCTATTTCTTCCTGGTTCAGTTTTGGTAGTTGATACATCTCTAGGAATGCATCCATTTCTTCCAGGTTATCTAATTTGCTGGCATAGAGTTGCCCATAATATGTTCTTAATTGTTTGCATTTCTTTGGTGTTGGTTTGATCTCTCCTCTTTCATTCATGATTTTGTTGATTTGGGTCATTTCTCTTTTCTTTTTGATAAGTCTGGCCAGGGGTTTATCAATCTTGTTAATTCTTTCAAAGAACCAGCTCCTAGTTTCGTTGATCTGTTCTACTGTTCTTTTCGTTTCTATTTCATTGATTTCTGCTCTGATCTTTATGATTTCTCTTCTCCTGCTGGGTTTAGGCTTTATTTGCTGTTTTTCCTCTAGCTCCTTTAGGTGTAGGGTTAGGTTGTGTATTTGAGACCTTTCTTGTTTCTTGAGAAAGGCTTGTATTGCTATATACTTTCCTCTTAGGACTGCCTTTGGTGTATCCCAAAGATTTTGAACGTTTGTGTTTTCATTTTCATTGGTTTCCATGAATATTTGAATTCTTCTTTAATTTCCTGTTTGACCCATTTATTCTTTAGTAGGATGCTCTTTAGCCTCCATTTATTTGAGTTCTTTCTGACTTTCCTCTTGTGATTGAGTTCTAGTTTCAAAGCACTGTGGTCTGAAAATATGCAGGGAATAATCCCAATATTTTGATACCGGTTGAGACCTGATTTGTGACCTAGGATGTGATCTATTCTGGAGAATGTTCCATGGGCACTAGAGAAGAATGTGTATTCCGTTGCTTTGGGATGGAATGTTCTGAATATGTCTGTGAAGTCCATTTGGTCCAGTGTGTCATTTAAAGTCTTTATTTCCTTGTTGATCTTTTGCTTAGATGATCTGTCCATTTCAGTCAGGGGGGTGTTAAAGTCCCCCACTATCATTGTATTGTTGTCAATGTGTTTCTTTGCTTTTGTTATTAATTGCCTTATATAATTGGCTGCTCCTATGTTAGGGGCATAGATATTTACAATTGTTAGATCTTCTTTTTGGATAGACCCTTTAAGTAGGATATAGTGTCCTTCCTCATCTCTTATTACGGTCTTTGTTTTAAAATCTAATTTGTCTGATATAAGGATTGCCACCCCAGCTTTCTTTTGGTGTCCATTAGCATGGTAAATGGTTTTCCACCCCCTCACGTTCAATGTGGGGGTGTCTTTGGGTCTAAAATGAATCTCTTGCAGACAGCATATGGATGGGTCTTGTTTTTTAATCCAATCTGATAGCCTGTGTCTTTTGATTGGGGCAGTTAGTCCATTTACATTCAGGGTAATGATTGAAAGGTATGAATTTAGTGCCATTGTATTGCCTGTAAGGTGACTGTGACTGTATATTGTCTGTGTTCCTTTCTGATCTATGTTGCTTTTAGGCTCTCTCTTTGCTTCGAGGACCCCTTTCAATATTTCTTCTAGGGCTGGTTTTGTGTTTGCAAATTCCTTTAGTTTTTGTTTGTCCTGGAAGCTTTTTATCTCTCCTTCAATTTTCAATGACACCTAGCTGGATATAGTATTCTTGGCTGCATATTTTTCTCGTTTAGTGCTCTGAAGATATCCTGCCAGTCCTTTCTGGCCTGCCAGGTCTCTGTGGATAGGTCTGTTGCCAATCTAATGTTTCTACCATTGTAGGTTACATATCTCTTCTCCCGAGCTGCTTTCAGGATTTCCTCTTTGTCTCTGAGACTTGTAAGTTTTACTATTAGATGTCGGGGTGTTGACCTATATTTATTGATTTTGAGAGGGGTTCTCTGTGCCTCCTGAATTTTGATGCCTGTTTCCTTCCCCACATTAGGGAAGTTCTCTGCTATATTTTGCTTCAATATACCTTTTGCCCCTTTCTGTCTTTCTTCTTCTGGGATCCCAATTATTCTAATGTTGTTTCGTCTTACCGTATCGCTTATCTCTTGAATTCTGCCCTCGTGATCCAGTAGTTGTTTCTCTCTCTTTTTCTCAGCTTCTTTATTTTCCATCATTTGGTGTTCTCTATCGCTAATTTTCTCTTCTGCCTCATTTATCCTAGCAGTGAGTGCCCCCATTTTTTATTGTACCTCATTAATAGCCTTTTTGATTTTGACTTGGTTAGATTTTAGTTCTTTTATTTCTCCAGAAAGGGTTTCTCTAATAATCTCCACGCTTTTTTCAAGCCCAGCTAGTATCTTTAAAATCATGATTCTGAACTCTAGGTCCGACATCGTACTAATGTTCGTATTGAGTAGGTACCTGGCAGAGAGTAGTACCTCTTGTCCTTTTTGTTGAGATGGTTTTTTTTGTCTTGTCGTTTTGTCCAGAGGAGAATAGATGAATTAGAAAACATAATGCTAACAGGTTAACAACATCCCGAGAAAATATACTCTAAAGAAATCAGAAAAGACCTGAAACCAGGGGAAAAGAAAGGGAAAGAAAGAAAAAAGAACGAGGAAAAAAAAAAGAAAAAGATAAAAACAAACAAAAACAGAAGAAAACAAAAAAAAAAACAGAATATGATCAAATATGATTAGGCTAGTGCATAGATTAGTGCCACACACTAGATTTTGGGTGTGTTTTGGTCTGTTAGAAGAAAGTGCCTCCTAAAATTTTAAAGGAAGAAACACTTATATATGTACAAAATAAGGGCTGATACAATTAAGGGATGGAATATGAATGTAAAGATGAAAATTATAAAAGATTTTATAAAAGGAATTGATGAGAAGTTGTTTGAAAGAAGAAGATTTAAAAAAAAAAAGAAAGAATAAAGGGGAGAGAATGTGGTCAGGCAGGAGACTAGAATAAAGCCATACACTAGTGATTTAGGGTATAGTTTGATATTTTAGAAGAAACTGTGTCTCAAAATTTTAAAGAGAGAACAACATATATATGTGCTAAAAATAAGGGTAACCTCTATAAAGGGATAGAATATGACTCTAAAAATGAAAAATAGGTTTTTTTTAAAAAGGGAATAAGAAAAATAAAAAAAAACAGTTAAAAAAAAGTTAACTTTCAAAGACTAATGAATCATGGTAAAAAAGCCATGAATTCTATGTGCAGTATTCCCCTAGCGCTGGAGTTCTCCCGTTCTCCTTGATCGATAAACTTGGTCTTGACTGGCTGTTCATGTTGATCTTCTGGGGGAGGGGCCTGTTGCCATGGTTCCCAAATGTCTTTGCCGGAGGCGGAATTGCCCCGCCCTTGCCGGTCCAGGCTAAGCAATCTGCTCGGGTTTGATCTCGGGAGCTTTTGTTCCCTGCAAGCTCTGGGTACAGCTTTGGAGGACGAGAGTGAAAATGGTGGCCTCCCAATCTCTGCCCGGAGGAGCTGAGAACTTGGGGCCCCGCTCCTCAGTGCGCCCCCAGAGAAAAGCAGCCAGTCACTCCCGTGTCCCTGGTCTCCAGCAGCACTCCGTGCTCACCCGGCCTGTGACCGAGCGTTTCTATCTCTGGCACCTGACCCCGTGTGGAGTCTCCAAACCCAGCAACTCTCTGCGGCGTGTTCCCGCGCCGCTCCTCCCAGGGGGAGGAAGGTGAGTCTCCCCGGCTCTGCCGCTTGTTGGGTCCCTGCTGGAGGAGCAGTGGCCCGACTGGGCCTCGGATCACAGTTTATGGCCACCCCGAGCTGAGAGCCCGCGCCTCGGCTCCGTCTCTGCAGCCGGCTTCCCCGCTCTGATACCTGAGAGCTCTGCTGCACTCAGGCACCCCGGTCTTTCTGTGACCCCGAGGGTCCTGAGACCACACTGTCCCATGAGTGTTCCACCCCTCGCTTAGCCACTGGAGCGACATCCCTCAGTGGAGCCGGCTTCTGAAAGTTCCGATTTTGTGCTCCGTGGCTCTATCACTTGTCAGAAGCGGCCGACGGAGGCCCCCTCCCCCACCGTCTATCCTCCCGAGTATCGCCTTGGATTCACTTCTCCGCACGTCCTACCTTCCAGAAAGTGGTCGCTTCTCTGTTCAGAGAGTTGTTGCTACTCTCTTCTTCCGTCTCCTGTTGAGTTTGTAGTTGTTCAGAATGGTTTGATCCCTATTCAGCTGAATTCCTGAGACCAGACGAAATCCAGGTCTCCTACTCCTCCACCATCTTGCTCCGCCTCTATTTTTTATTTATAGTTGTTTTTTTTGTAATAACTTTTTTGATTATAACTTTATGAAATACCTTTACCTCTTCTCTTTTGTTAGAGAGAAACTTCTAAAATGAACAGTGCTGTTTAGCCTATGTCTGCTTTCTCTCTGTCCCCTCTTTCCCCTCTGGTACTTGATGTTAGTCAATCATCTTATTAGTGTTTATCTTCATATTGTTAGTTATGCTTATACATATTACTTTTTTCATTACACTTGAAGATCTTTTGAGTCTCAGCTTCTAGGCATTCAGTCACTGACATTACCTTATATCTCACCATCTTTTACTCCTTTTCCGTTACTGCCCCAATTTTTGGTGGTTGTATCATTTTACATTGTCATACATTATAAAATTTACATTTGGCTTATCCCTTTAATCCTTATATTTATTTTAATCTCAGTTCTATAGTTAAATGAATTCAATCGCAAGTTCTTTTGCCTTTGTTTCTCCAGTTGTCTCTCGGTTTCAGGGTGACAGTTCTTGAATTCTATTTGTACAAAACTATTAGTTTGTGATTTTTATACTTGAAGGAATATCTAGCTGGATATGATCATCATCCTTGGTTCATACTTTATTTGCTTATGTATTTTAAGTATTTGGAAGATTTACTCTCCTGATTGATTACATTGGCTATTATTGTAAAGAACTGCCAGGGAAGATTAATGCACCTACCTCTGATAGGTGACTTGATTTTTTTTTTTTTTCTTTTTGGCTAGCTGCTCTAAGGAGTTTTTTCTCATTTTGAAAGTCCAAATTTAATAAGTCCAATTTTACTAAGATATGCCTGATGGTTGACCATTCCGGGTCAGTTTCTTTGTCACATCAGTTGCTTCTGTGTCCTTTCACTAAATACATTTATGTATTTTTGTATGCAGGAAAATGTTCTTGAATGATGTCTTCAGGTATTTGTTTCATTCTCTTGTCTTTTTAAAAAATATTTTAGAGATCCCAATTATGCGTATGCTGAAACTCATTTGCCATTTTTCAGAATCTATCTCCCCAATCCTTCTTAAGTCTTACTTTTAGTTCAGTTTTGTTTTTTTGCTTTTAAAATCCTGTTCTCTGCTCTTTCTTTTATTTTCTGTGATTTCTTTTCTGTTTTGTGCTCATTTCAAATTCATTTTCATTTCTATGATTTTTTCTTCCTCTAAAATTTATTTTGTGATTTCTGCCAGCTCATATTTTATTTCCCTCCTCTTGATTCTTACCATATCTCTCTTGTATTTTTATAATTGTACTTTGTAGTGTTTTTTTAACATCCCCTTGTTTTCATAGAGGTGATTTCCTTGTTTTTTTTTTTTAAGATTTTATTTATTTATTTGAGAGAGAGAGAATGAGAGACAGATAGCATGAGAGGGAAGAGGGTCAGAGGGAGAAGCAGACCCCCCGCTGAGCGGGGAGCCCAATGTGGGACTCGATCCCGGGACTCCAGGATCATGACCTGAGCCGAAGGCAGTCACTTAACCAACTGAGCCACCCAGGCGCCCTTTCCTTGTTAAGTTTTAAAAATGGAAAATATTTGGTCACAATTTTCATCTGATTTGTAGCAGCATTCTAGGGAATGTTCTGTGTCTCTTGGTAAGTTTTATGGTTTTATAGTTTTTCAATAGAATATCTTTTTTCTTGCTTCCCCAGTTCTTTTTTTACTATTCATCATTGAGTTCACTGGATTTTCTGAGTGCAGGTTTTTTCAAGAGGTATTGTGGTATGGGGAAGCTTTCAGGGTAGCTTTTCAGACTTCATAATCCAGAGCCTCCCTCCATCTCTGAGGCAGCATAGATAGGGCTACTAACAACAAATATGGCTCATTCATGAGATTTTTTTTTTTTTTCCCAGCTGTGAGATTTTTTGAATAGTCTCATCTCTTCTGATTTTTTTGAACCTGAAATCCTGGAGAGCTTCTGCTACCACCTTGCTCATACCATTTCTTGTACCCATTGTTGCAAACATGGAATATAGCTTGTTTTCTTCAAGATGTGCTCTTCACCTTCAAGTATGTTTTTGCTTGTGGTGCTTGGGATCTTCTAATACTGAGTCTGTTTAATTCTCTGTACTTCTTTTCCTTCATTTCCCTCTGTTTACTTTCTGCCCGGTCTAACCTGATTGTGGCAGTTGTTACAGATATTTTGAAGTCTTTAGATTGCACCTGTTTCCTCGTTGCATTGAAAATGATGTTTGAAAATTCCATTTAATTCATTGTCTTTTTGTGTTTGTTTAATATCCAGAGGAGGAGAAAATTCTGCTATTTCCATTATTTATGGATAAGGAAAATAGTTTCATGAAAGTTAAGTAACTTGAAAATTGTCACCCAGCAAAAGGCAGAGTGAGGATTCAAAATCAAGTTTAAAAGCTTATGCTCTGTCACTATACCCTGGTGTTTATTCAGGATTGGAAAATGTATTTACAACAGAATAGTTATATGGTCAAAGAAACCTTAGTCTCTTTAGATATTTGTCACAGAGGTAGCTACATCTAAGTAGCAAGTAATGGTCCTGGAAAATTTTTGAACTTTAATTTACTGGAACGTTAAGAACTTCATGATCTTCTACAGCTTCACATTTCCTCCCTCCCTTCTTCCATTTTTTCCATCTTCTGTGACTCAAAAAGGAGACTAGAGATAGATAAGGCTCTCTGTTTTCATCTGCCGTCTTTCTTGCCACATCTTTGAACATGATGATGCTTTATATCACTCCTCATTCTTCCTTTCTATTCTCCCTTGATTTTTCCTTTTTAGGAGTAGCCTCACTAATATAATATGTGTTCTCTCTTTGTTTTGTTTAAGGGGACCTCTAGTCAGACATTCGTTGGAGGTGAGGGATGAGTGGGTAAAATCATATTTCTTTTTTAATCTTTTCTAGTTTCACAAATTTAGAGTGGGTCGAGGCTCTCAAACAGAGAGATCTAAAAACAGTACTTACTGCTGTTGACTCTTAACAAGATCCTCAGCCCTGAATACTGCTGTGCCCATCTTGAATACAGCGTTGGTGGATTTGTTTGTGAATGTTTCTGAGAGTGTAAAGGTTACTTTCACACATATGTTTACTTTGTCAAGATAAGGTTCTGGTGAAAGTAGAACTGAACTGCCATGTTCTCCATCTTTACATTTCTGTGAAGAACACAGTTTTCAGAGGTTATTGATGGTTGTTAATCTGTATGTGTGTGTGTGTGTGTGTGTGTGTATGTATGTGTGTGTGTATCAATCAAAGCCTTCATTGCTAACACTTAGGATCATCTTAGGATCAGACTTAGTTGTTTGTCCATATGGATCCTATACACAATTTCTGGCTTGTGTGCTTTTTTGTTATTAGCTGGGTAGATTTGTGGGAGATTCAGGGTGGAGAGTAGACAGGGAAGATGATGGTGTTTGGAGATGATGCTTTTCATTGACTTTGTTTCCTCTGAAGAGGACAGTGGTGAGTCTAAGGGACCTTATTTTTAGTCTGCTTTGGGGCTGAATGAAGGAAAAGACACATTCTTTCTGAAGAATTCATCAGTTAAAAATTTTGTTTATGCTTAATTTATAATAACTGTGACATAGCAGCCTAATTTAGTAGGAAAGACAGAGGCATTTGATAGTTTGGTTTTCCATATTTCAGGGACTGTTTTGCGTTGCAGCTTATGAGTAACAGTCACTGATTAAATTAATGGCTCTTTCAAAATTAATTTTATATGGTGAACATATCATTTCATGTTTTTAAAGATTTATTTATTTATTTATTTATTTGAGGTGGGGAGGGGCAGAGGGAGAGGGAGAGACTCACAAGTAGACTCCCCTCCCTGCTGAGCGGGAAGCCTGTTGTGGGGCTCTGTCTCACAACCCTGAGATTGTGACCTGAGCCGAAACCAATAGTCAAACGCTCAACTGATAAGCCACCTAGGCGCCCCTCATTTCTTGTCCTTTTATGTATCTATCTGTATCTTAAGCTTTTTTTTTGTTTGTTTTCATATGTAGAAGAAAAGAGTTAGGTTAAAAGTGTAACAAAACTATATATAGCCAGAATAGGTACAGTACCAAAATATAATGCTGATACTTGTTTTTTAGAAACAATAAAACAAAAAGGTTTTATCTTTTATTATTTAGATGGTAATAAGAGATTATGAAAACATATTGAAAATAGAGATAAGAAATAATTTAAAAAGGAAATAAAAATTACCCAGTCCCACTTCCTGGAAGTAGCCATGTCATTTTATCTTTTTGTTAAGTTTTTTTTTTTTTAAAGATTTTATTATTTAATTGACAGAGAGAGAGACAGAGAGAGGGGGAACACAAGCAGGGGGAGTGGGAGAGGGAGAAGCAGGCTTCCTGCCTAGCAGGGAGCCCGATGCGGGGCTCGATCCCGGGACCCCGGGATCATGACCTGAGCCGAAGGCAGTCGCTTAACCAACTGAGCCACCCAGGCGCCCCTCTTTTTGTTAAGTTTTTAATATCGTGGTTAAATATGTGTAACAAAAATTACTATTTTAACTTTAAAAGATTTTATTTATTTACTTGAGAGAGAGAGCATTAGTGGGGGGAGGAGCAGAGGGAGAGGGAGAAGCAGACTCTCAGCTGAGCAGGGAGCCTGATGTGGGCCTCCATCCTGGGACTCTGGGATCATGACTGGAGCCAAAGGCAGATGCTTAACTGACTGAGCCACCCAGGCACCCCTTAATAATAATAATAATAATAATAATTATTATTATTATTATTCCCTTAATAATAATAATAATAATAATAATTATTA
Organism: Zalophus californianus; assembly: GCF_009762305.2. NCBI lineage: Eukaryota > Metazoa > Chordata > Mammalia > Carnivora > Otariidae > Zalophus > Zalophus californianus. The sequence continues at coordinate 30,364,878 of NC_045608.1, read as the reverse complement.
TTATTATTTAAAGTAATCTCTGCACCCGTGGGGCTGGAAGTCATGACCCCAAGATCAAGAGTTGCAAGCTCCACTGACTGAGCCAGCCAGACACCCCTGTTTTAACCATTTTTAATCGAATAGCTCCATGACATTAAGTACTTTTATAGTGTTGTGCAACCAATACCACCGGAACTATTTCTTCTTCCCAAACTGAAACTATGTTTCCATTAAACACCGAGTCACTGTTTCCTGTGCCCCCAGCCTCTCAACAACTGCCATTCTACTCTATGAATTTAAGTGCTTTTTGTGGAAACAAAGTATTTGTCTTCTTGTGTTTGGCTTATTTTATTTAGCATTTCTTCCCGGTTCATCCATGCTGTATCAAATGTCAGAACTTCTTTCCTTTTCAAGGCTGAATGATAGTCAGTTGTGTGTATATACCACATTTTGTTTATCTGTTCATCTTTTGAAAGACACTTGGCTTGTTTCCTTTTGGTTACTATGAATAATGCTATGAACATTGGTATACACATTACCTGTTCAAATTCTGCTTTCAGTGCTTCTGGGTTATGTACGCAGAAGTTGAATTTCTTGAGCATATTGTAATTCTCTGTTTCATATTTTGAGGAACCTCGGTAGTGTTTTCCATAGCAGCTGTACCATTATTCATTCCCACCAGCAGTGTACAAGGGTTTCTGTTTCTCCATGTCCTTACCAACACTTGTTATTTTATTTTTTTCTTTTCTTTTTGATAATAACCAATCTATTGGGTATGAAGTGGTCTCTCACTGTGTTTTATTTTGCATTTTCCTAATGATTTATGATGTTGAACATCTTTTCATGTGCTTATTGGCCATTTGTGTATCTCTTTGGAGAAACATCTGTTCAAGTCCTTTGCCCATATTTTAATCAGTTCATTTGCTTTTTGTTTGTTTTTGGGTTGTGGGTATTTATATTTTGGATATCAATCCTTATCAGAAACATTATTTGAAATACTTTCTCCAATTCTGTGGGTTTTCTCTTCAGTCTCTTGATACAAGTTTCCTTTGGTGTACAAGTTTTTAAATTTGATGAGTCCAGTTTATCTATTTATTCTTTTGTTGCCTGAATTTTTGGTGTGTTGTCTAAAATCATTACCAAATCTAATGTCATGTAAAACTTTCCTCCTATGTTTTCTTCTAAGAGTTTTATATTTTTAGTTCCTTATGTTTAAATTGATTCATTTTGCGTTACATTTTATTTTATAAAAATTTTTAAGTGTTATCTATTTAAGTAATCTCTACCCCCAATGTGAGGTTTGAACTCATGACCCCAAGATCGAGAGTTGTGTGCTCTTCCAACTGAGCCAGGCGGGCACTTTAAGTTAAATTTTATATATGGTGTTAAGTAAGGGTCCAACTTCATCTTTTGCATGTGGTTATTTCATTTTGCCAGTTGAGTCCTTTGCCAATTGCATGGTCTGGGATCTCTGTCCCATTGGACTATATGTATTTATGCCAGTACTACACTGTTTTAATTCTTGTAGTTCTGTAGCAAGTTTTGAAATTAGGAAGTGTGAGAACTCCAACTCAGTTTTTCCTTTCTAAGATTCTTTTGGCTCTTTGGGGTCCTTTGATATTTTATATGAATTTTAGAATAGATTTGTCTATTTCTGCAAAAAACATAATTGAGATTTTGATAGGAATTGCAATGAATGTGAAGAGTCACTTTGGATAGTATTGACATCTTAACTATAGTAAGTCCTCTAATTTATGAACATGAGATGTCTTTCCATTTTTTAATTTCAGCAATATTTTTTAGTTTTCAGTGTACAGATCTTTCATTTATTTAAGTTTATTTCTAAGTATTTTATTCTTTATTCTTTTTGATGCTATTGTAAGTGGAATTGTTTTGTTAATTTCCTTTTTGTATTGTTCATTCTTAGTGTATATAGATATGTGCCTATAGATATGCAACTGAATTTTACGTGATTTTGTGTCCTGCAACTTAACTATTTTCATTTATTAGTGCTATTGGTTTTTCTTTTTTTGTTTGTGTGAAATCTTCAGGATTTTATATGTATAAGATCATGTCATTTGTGAACAGAGATAATTTTACTTCTTTTTTTCCAGTTTGGATGTCTTGTATTTTTTTTTCCTGCCAAATTGCTCTGGCTAGGATTTCCAGTACTATATTAAATAGAAGTGATGGCAGTCGGCATCCTTGTCTGTTCCCAGTATTAGAGGAAAAGCTTTCAGTCTTTCACCATTGAGTATGATATTAGCTGTGAGTTTTTCATAAATGGACCTCTATAATGTTGTAGTATTTCTTTCTGTTCCTAGTTTGTTGAGTATTTTTATCATGAACAATGTTGAATTTTGTCATGCTTTTTTCTCTATCAGTTGAGATGATCATGTGATTTTTTTCCCCTTCATTTTGTTAATGTAATGTATTACATTGATATAATTTTTATTGATTATGCAAACAGTCCTTGCATTCAAGGAATAAATCCTACTTCATCATGTTGTATAATCCTTTTAATATGCTGTTGAATTTGGTTTGCTGGTATTTTGTTGAGGGTTTTTGCATCAATGTTCATAAGGGATAGTGGTCTGTAGTTTTCTTATAGTGTTTTTTTCTGCTTTGGTTATTAGTAATTCTTGTGTCATAGAATGAGTTAGGAAGTGTTTCCTTATCTTAGGTATTTTGGAAGAGTTTGAGAGGGATTGGTGTTAATTCTTTAAATGTTTGGTAGAATTCATCCGTGAAGACATCTGGTCCTGGGCTTTTTTTAATGGAGGTTTTGGATTACTGACTCAATTGCCTTACTTGTATAGGTCTTTTCCTATATTTTCATAATACAGTCTTTGTGGGTTATGTATTTCTAGGAATTTGTCCATTTGCTATCCAATTGGATACCATCAAGGTGTCCAATATGTGGCATATAATCCTCTTATAATCCTTTTTATTTCTGTCAAACTGGTAGTAGTGTTCCCACATTTACTTTTAATTTTAGTATTTTGAATCTTTTCTTTTTTTCTTGGATAGTCCAGCTAAAAGGTGTGACAATTTGGTTGATTTTTTTCAATGAATCCTTTCTTGGTTTTGTTAATTTTTCTCTAATATTTTTCTATTCTCTCTTTCATTTATCTCTTACCTTTATTATTTTTGTCCTTCTAGCTTTGAGTTTAATTTGTTCTTTTTTTTTTTTTTTTTTTTTTAGTTCCTTAAGGTGTAAGGTTAGGTTGATGATCTTAGATGTTTTTAAATATGTGTTTATAGCTGTAAATTTCCCTATTAGCATTGCTTTGCTAATTTCATGTTTTGGTATGTTGTGTTTTATTTTCATTTGTCTCAAGATATTGTCTGATTTCTGTTATGATTTTTTTCTTTGACCCAAATAATAGCATATTATTTAGGTTCCTCAACTTTGCAAATCTTTGACTTTTCCTTGTGGTATTGATTTCTAGTTTTTTTTCCATTGTGGTTGAGAAGATACTTTGTATTATTTCAGTCTTTAAAAATTCACTGACTTGTTCTGTGGTTCTATCAAATGTTCTGTCACGAAGAATATTCCTGGTGCACTTGTAAAAAGTGTATTCTGCTGTTGTTATGTGGAGTATTTTGTATATGTCTGCTCTGGTACAGTTGGTTCTAGTTTTGAGTCATCTATTTCCTTATTGGTCTTCTTTGTATCCACTATTGAAGTTGGGGTAGTGAAATTTCCTATTATTGTAGACTTGTCTAATTTCTCTCTGCAATTCTTTTTTTGTTTTTAAGATTTATTTATCCATTTGAGAGAGAGAAAGAGTGCAAGTGTGAAGGGGAGGGGCAGAAGGAGAGGGAGGAAGAGAGAGTCTCAAGCAGACTCTGCACTGAGCACAGAGACTGAGATGGGGCTTGATCCCAGGACCCTGAGACCATGACCTGAGCCAAAATCAAGAGTCAGACATTAACTGACTGAGCCTCCCAGGCACCCCTCCCTCTCATTTTTAAATAAGGCAGTTTGCCAGATACAGAATTTTTAATTGATACATTTTCCCCCTTTCATCATTTAAAATTTATCATTGCACTGTGTTCTGGCCTGCCAGGTTTCTTCTGAGAAATCTCCTGATAATCCTGTTGAGGATCTGTTTTATGTCATAGGTTGCTTTCTTCTTGCTGCTTTCACTATTCTGTCTCTGATTTTCAAGGGTTTGATTATATTCTGTCTTGGTGTGAGTGTCTTTGTGTTTAACCTATTTGGCGTTTGTTGGGCTACTTGGAGTTGTAGATCTGGGATTTTTTTTTCTCAAATTTGGGAAATTTTTGGCTATTATTTCTTCAAATAATATCTACCCTTTCTTTCCTTACCCCCTGAGACTCACATAATGCATATTTTGGTCCACTTGATAGTGTCATATAAAGTTCTTTAGGCTGTGTTCACTTTTCTTCAATTTTTTCTCCTTCTCAGACTTGATAATTTCAAATGACCTGTCTTCAGGTTATCTGATTCTTGTACCTTTTGAAGTTTGTTATTAAAACTCTCTAGGGAATTTTTCAATTCACTGATGTATTAACTGGACAAACATATGGAGAAATGAGGTGGCCTTTTCTGGATATGTGTCTTGCTTCAGCATATGTGTGCTTTCTTGATTTTCCCATATATGTGGCTGCTTTTCAGTGTCTTAATTCCCTATGATTCTCCCTTTGATTTCCTCTCTTGGCCTTTCATTTTCTATTGTATGCCTCTCTGTAAATCTCTTGCACAAGCATTTGTGTGTCTTGTAATCTCCCTGCAGGTTTTATTGCTGCTTCCTCTTTCCTAGGAATTTTCCTAGCCTTAGATCCAAGCTGTGTTGCCTTTTTGCTGTGTGAGCTCTGAGTTAGGGCACAAAAACCAATCCTTTATGCAGTCCCCAGACAGGTTGGAATTTTGCAAAATAGGTCTGCTCTGCTCCCTCTGTTTCAAGAGAGGAAATTGGGAACTGGGCTGCCACCTCTTCCGATAAAGGCCACGCCAGGCTGGGAAGGGGTTGGGTCATGGGTGAATAAAAGTGCCAGGAAATTTCCTACTGTTTTGAATGTAGCTTCTTGTTTGGTCCTTTGCTTGGTTGATGTAGACTTTTGTTTTTCTATAGCTCCTATAAAATTAAGGTAGCTGGTCTGAAGTTGTGTCTGTAGGTGAACAAGGGCTTGGAGTTCTTAGTTAGTCTGCTTGTTGCTGACATCACTTCTCCAGAAGTTTGTCCAGTTAATACATCAGTGATTTAGCTCAGATGACTAAAAACATTTAAAGTTTAACTTATCCAACTATTTTCAGAAATGGAATTGAAATTGTCAACTTTTTACACTAAAATTTCTCATATTGAAGTTTTCATTGTGCTGGTATAAGTGCAATGCAACTTCTTTTTTATTCACAAAAAGGGGATTTACTTTTAGTACTGGTATGAATTTTTGTATGATTTTGGGGCAATCAGCATGGAATGGCCATAAAATGGGAATCTTTTCCCACTGCTATTGGGTTTACACTCTTTAATGTTCACATAGGCTACTGTGATTTAGAAATTATATTTGTTTGTGTGATGGAAAGATGTAGAGAATTAGAGGCAGTGAACTGATTTATAGCCTGTTAAATCAAAGTGCCAATATAGCTGGGCCTGTAATGACTTAGGTACTATCCTTCTTGAAGGAAGGGGAATGGGTAAATGACCATCTGAGCCTTCTGATTGTGTGATTCAGAGATTATTCATCTGGTGTTTTTAACAGACCTAGAATCTGTTAATGGATGTAAAGCAAACTTTCTTGTAAAATATACTCCAAAATCATTTTGCAGAGGATTTGCTAAAGTCTTCCTCAGTGTACAGTTTGCCTCTCAATACTGATTGAAAGGTAGGAGTGCATGTTGTTAGGTAATGATAGATGTACTATAGGCCTTTATGGAGTCCTTTGGCAGTTTAGGGTGGACCTTGTGCCCAGAGGCCAGCTCAGTGTCAGCAATATTCATCTTCATGGAGGTTCTTCTCTGGAACCCGCTGTCAAACACCAAGTGACTTAATTGGACCCCTGAAACTGAAATGAATGGAAAGAGTGCTTGTTTCCACCTCACTTCCATGCCTTTTTGACACGTTGATAATAAATATATACGTTCAGTGTGTAGATTAAGGTTGTCATACTGTCACACTGTGGCAAAGAATGTTTGGCACAATGTCACAGGGGAACTTTAGAGGCTGTGGATGCTCCTCCAGTTAGTCTATGTTGTCAAGATTTTTGTTTGTCTGTTTCATTTAATCAGACCTTACCTATTCTTTTCATCTATAATTGGACATTCCAGACAGTGCTTAAAATGTAGGAAGACTTGGAGACTTGATGAATCTGGAGGTCTAGTGAGAAGCCAACTTGATCTTTCCATTTGGATAACTTGGATGATTCTTGAGATGCTGTTTAATAGAAGGCTCAGGTAATCAACTAGCAAAAGAAATCAGGACCCTTTGCTCTTTGTCTTTTCTATGGAGTTGATATTAGAGCCAGTTATTAAGGAATCTTATGAGGGAGTTAGTGGCTCATCCACATTAAATAATGAAAGATGTTGGGACATGCTGGTGGCATTTAGTGTTTCTAGAATGACAAAATGTTTAATCATGATGATTTATGGAGACCTCTTATACCTATCAGTAATTCATTTCTCTTATGCTGAAGTCACTTTCATCACTGCAAAAGTGACTTTTTCTTTTCAAGTTTTAAGTTGGTTTTCTTTTTCTTTCTTTCTTTCTTTCTTTCTTTCTTTCTTTCTTTCTTTCTTTCTTTCTTTCTTTCTTTCTTTCTTTTTCTTTCTTTCTTTCTTTCTTTCTTTCTTTCTTTCTTTCTTTCTTTCTTTCTTTCTTTCTTTCTTTCTTTCTTTCTTCTTTCTTTCTTTCTTTTAAAGATTTTATTTATTTGAGAGAGAGAGCACGAGTTGGGGGAGAGGCAGAGGGAGAGGGAGGGGGACAAGTGGACTCTCTGCTGAGCAGGGAGCCCAATGCAGGGCTCTCAGGACCCTGAGATCATGCATGACCCGAGCTGAAGGTCAGGTACTTAACTGACTGAGCCACCCAGGCACCCCTTTAGTTGGTTTTCTAGAAGCAAAGCCTGAGACAGCAATACAGTTGCAAGTGATTTATTGAGGACATATTCTCAGGAATAGGGGGTTGAGGAGAGCAGGATTGGGCAGTAGGGGGAGGAGCTAAGCAGGTAAGTGGTCTCAGCCAGAGTCTTACTTTAGCATCATCCTCTGGGGACTCCCCAGCGTGAATTGGTCTAACTATGAGGGAAGGTGGTAGGGCTTTTGTACTCATTATCAGTCACTTTCTGGCTACTGGTTGCCCGAGGGCTGGAGGTGCTGAGGTATGGGGTGGGCCATTAGCATAACCTCTGGGGGTGGTGGCTTCCATTCAGCCAAGGAGAATTTCTTTAGAAGGAGTGTCTGTAAGCTGTTGGGAGCCAGCACCCACAGCTGCTCAGGATGGGTGCAGTGCCAATAAACCAAGTATGCAATAAACTCAGATGATGTAAATGCATTGTTTTGAGGTAGTTTAGCATATTTAATTGAAGGAAAGAACCCTCTGATTGTCCACTCTTACTATCTGTTTTATCCTAAGTCGAGTGGAAAAGACGCAGGGGTATAGAAGGAAGAAAAAACTAAGATAGGCATTTTATTTAAAACTAAAAATAATTTTTCTTCTAATTTCTAATTTACTGTAAGATAAAACACAGATAACAGAAACATAGAAAAAATTTATAGTTCAGCAAATTATCCTATGGTGAAAATGCCTGTAACTACTACTAATATCAAGAACAGAACTTTGCAGGGCGCCTGGGTGGCTCAGTGGGTTAAACGTCTGCCTTTGGCTCAGGTCATGATGCCAGCATCCTGGGATTGAGCCCTCCATCGGGCTCCATGCTCAGCATGGAGTCTGTTTCTCCCTCTCCCTCTGCCTGCCTGTCTGCCTACTTGTGATCTTTTTCTCCCTCTCTCTCTCTGTCAAATAAATAAAATCTTAAAAAAAAAAAAGAATAGAACTTTGCTACCCACCCAAGAAGCTCCTGTAAGTGCCCCTTTCCCTTCTCTTTTTCCATCTTCCTTACAAAAGTAACCACTGTCTTGTCTTTATAATAATGACTTATTGGCATTTCATTATGATTTTATCATCCAAGTTTAATATATAATTTGATCTTTCTCTATATTTAAATAGAATATGATAAGTCTTTTAAGTTTCTTTTAATATATAGGTTTTCCCTTTATCCCTTTGTTTTCCTTGAAGTTTATTTGTTAAAGACCTGGGACCTATTGACCTATAGTTTCCTTCACTTTGGATTTTGGTACTTGCATTGATATAGTGCAATTCAGCATGTTTCTCTGTCCTTTATAATTCCTGTAAATTGGTAGCTGTATCCAGAAGGTTCAGAATTTGGTCTAGAAGATGATTTGTGTTCTTTCATCAGGAGACATGTAATGTCTGCTTGTCCACCTTTTTTTAAATATTATGTTCCTAGCTCCATTAGTTTATTGGAGGCTATAAACTAGTCATGTTGTAATTACATTTTTTTTCTTGTTAGCTGGAACATTTTTGTAAGGAGATGCCTCCCCTCATCTACCATTTGGTTACCCAGTAGTACAGTTCATTTAAATACTTGATGTTCCTTTTAGTCACCAAGTTTCCCTGTCATCCTGCAAAGATGACTGATTAGTTTTTAAAATATAGTTACAAACTTAAGGCTTTATTTTATTTTTTTGAGATTTATTTATTTATTTTAGAGAGAGAGAAAGAGAGTAAGAGAGAGTAGGGGGACAGGGAGAGTGAAGGAGAGTCTGAAGCAGATTCTGGGCAGAGTGTGGAGTCTGTTCTGGGGCTCAGTCTCACAACCATGAGATCACAATCTGAGCCAAAACCAAGACCGGGTGCTCAACCGACTGTGCCACCCAGGTGCTCTCCATTTATGGATTTAAACAAATGGGTTTCAGTCCATTACAATTGTTATTATTGAAGTTAAAAATGGTTCCATCTTTGACCAATGAGAATCTCTTCCAGTTTTTTGCTGAGTTCTTTTGACATGACCATAGTAGTCTTTGATGATTTTCTTGCTATCTGTTGTGACACGATATTCCATGTTCATCTTGTACATTTTCTTTATTTTTTTAAGATTTTATTCGTTTATTTGACAGAAAGAGAGAGAGGGTGTGCACAAGCAGAGTGAGCTATAGGCAGAGGGAGAGGGGGAAGCAGACTCCCGCTGAGCAGGGAGCCCGATGCGGGGCTTGATCCCAGGACCCTGGGATCATGACCTGTACCGAAGGCAGACACTTAACCATCTGAGCCACCCAGGCGCCCCCATCTTGTACATTTTCTGCACTAGACCTGGAACCAGCCATTTTTTCAAAAAGCCCTGGCTTCTTTAAATGGGAAGTTGCTTTTTTTTTTTTTAATCTTGTAAGTAGTTTATTTGAATAAAACCATTGAAATGGCCATTAAAATGATCTGGAATGAACTAATCAGTCTAAAAGGAATTTACGGCATCACTGTATTTATACAAGAGGAAGCAGCAAAGGTGTACATTCAGAAGTGAATATAACATTGTACAATCAATTCACATTAAATACCATAAAAGTAAGTAGTAGGAATGCAGCATTATATACATACTATTGAAAAGGAAAAGGGAACATTTACACAGTTAAACTTTTTTATAACATGTGAATTTTGATCAGCATTGTTTAAGTTAGCAAAAAGCCTCACGGTTTGTAATGAAATGACTGTGTGCCCCAATTTGACCACCACTGAAACTGAGAAGGTCCCTTCCCCAGTTTATGGCTTTTTTCTTGACATCCCTCTAAAAAGAGACCAAAGCGATTATGGAACTGACTCATACCTGGAGTAATGATAAAGTACCACAGACATGACAACAAAAGCCAAAAGAAGCATCTACAATTGTTTTACCTTTAACTGCTGATGTCACGTACAATACCTTACAAGTAAGCATCGTTGTGCATTCAGGAGTTGACTGTACTAACCTCTGTAAAAATTTAGGAATGAGCACATCTGAGTATATGGATACTTCCTTATCTTACAAAGTCAAATCAGGCATTTTTCTACTGTAAAATTTTTATTTCTGTGTAAAACAAAGACAGAACCCCATGTAGTTCAAACAAGGAAAACAGATGCCAAGTTCAAAGCACTATTAAGTCATGAAACAAAGAAGAATCTGAGGTAGAAGTCAGGCAATATAATCTACAACATTTTTAGGGGCACACTGAACCATCACATCTCTAGTAAGAGCTCATTTTTTAAAAAAAGTCACAAGTTCCAAAAAGTTAATAATCCACACTCTGAAATCAGATGTAAAACTATGACCAACAGAAGATACACACAAACTTTTGTCATGTTAACAGAGGAAATGGTTTTACTAAAAGCTGCTGACATTTCCATCAGTAGTAACCATGGTGTCCATATTGATGGGGGGGTAGTAAGGTTCTTGTCTGTGCTGCGGGTAATTGTTACCCCAGGATTGTCCATGCCACTGATTGGATTGATTGTCACTTGGCCACCACCTTCTGCTGTCCCTACCTCTAAACTGTTATCTTGCAACCGATTGCCTCTCTTTCTCTGGTTCCTACCAGCTCTGCTATTCCATTCCTCAATGATTGGAGGGGACTCAGGAGGGTGTTTCAGGTATTCCTGGTACTCCTTGTCATCTTCTGTGAATCTACTGGCAAACATCTTCAAAATTGGGAACAGCTTCAGAAGTGTCTGTCATCCTGAAATTCCCAGCAGTCTGAGGCAGCTGCAATGTTTAATGTTTATGTTGTTTTGATCTCCGGCCCACACCGTGGCCAAAGGATCTCCCACTACTTAGCTCTCCAAGGTAACGGAGAGGAAGTTGCATTTTAAGAACATAATCTAAGTGCTAGGGATGCTCACAGATACTAGGTTATTGTTTTTAGGCCTTTTCAGTGAATAGAGCGAGGCATATAGCACATAGTGCAAGATAAAAAAGGTCTTGTGATTTTATCTTAATATATTCAATTCAAATTTAGGATTTCAGGATTACTGGGTTTTTATCAACATTTTCTGTATTACATTATCTCCTTTCTACACTGAGAGTCCTGGTTCTCAAGGACGTGAGGAATGATGAAATTAGTATATCTCATGCTTACTCCTTTGATTTATCTCATTTTACATGTACAGCAGAGCTAGAAGAAAAATACTAACACTATAACCACCAATTATGAATTCTAAAAAGTTTATTACAGAGGAATGGATATTCTAACTCTGTCCCCATTAGAGTTTTTCAGTAATTGAAGTTTTGAAAAATGATGCTAAGGTCTGAATGTTTGTGTCCCCCTAAAATTTATATGTTGAAATCCCAGCCTCCAAGGTTATAGTGTTAGAAAGTGAGGCCATAGGGAGGTGATTAGAAGGTGATTAGGTACGAGGGTCAAGCCCTTCTGAATGGAATTATTGCCCTTAAAAAGGAGACACCAGAGAGTTAGCTCACCCCTTCTACTATGTGGGGTTACAGTGGGATCATGGCTGTTTTTGAGGTAGTGTGGTCTCATGAGACACCACACACAGACTCTGCCAGCACAAAGATCTTGGACTTCTCAAGTCTCCAGAACTATGAGAAATAAATGTTGGTTATATGTCACCCCGTTTATGGTCTTTTTGTTATAGCAGCCTGATGGACTAAGACAGATGGTCTATATTTCCATGTGGAAACAGTAAATATATTATAAAAGGGTCATAATTCAGAATGACATTGATAGGCTAGAAAAATTACACCAATATGATGCAATTTGACAAGGATGAAAATGCAAGTTTGCATTGTATTTTAGCTTAGAAACAGAGTTACATAATTTTAGGATGGGAAAGTGAAAAGGATTAGATGGAGAAAGTGTTAGTAGTAAAATAAAACATGGAGAAAACTGGAAACTATGATGTATGTTAAGAAAATGAGGCAGCTGAGAAAGACAAGTATCATATGATCTCACTGATATGAGGAATTTGAGAAACAAAAGACAGAGGATCAAAGGGGAAGGGAGGGAAAGATGAAACGGGACAAAACCAGAGAGGGAGACAAACCATAAGAGACTTTTAATCTCAGGAAACAAACTCAGGGTTGCTGGAGTGGTGGGGGCTGGGGAGGATGGGGTGGCTGGGTGATGGACATTGGGGAGGGTAAGTACTCTGGTGAGTGCTGTGAATTGTATAAGGCTGATGAATCACAGACTGGTACCCCTGAAACAAATAATACATTATATGTTAATTAAAAAAAGAATATGAGGCAGCTGAAAACAAACAAAACCCCACCATCAAATTTTCATGCTGCAGTCATAAAAGCCTAGTGTCTAATCAGTGCCTGTGATTTCCCTGAGGAAACCCACATTGGTCAGGCCTCATCTGTGTTCAGTTTTAGGTTTCATGCTAAAGTATGGACAATGACACACTCAAAAATTTGGGCATCATGTTGCATGAGAAGTAAATTGAGGAACCGAAGGATGGAAAGGGTTCCATGTTTGTCAAACACAGGCCTTCAAATAAATGGAGCAGTTCTTTGGCGAAGGGGGAAGTGGGTTTTAGCATTGCTTGAGATTATCATTCTAAAGCCTGTGAGTACATGGTATGGGGAAGCAAAAGTCTGCTCCATTGTTGGGAGGTGGCTTCTCTGACAGGTGGAGTTGTCCAACAGTGGGATGGACTTGTCAAGTAATGAGCTTCCTTGCCTTTTTTTTTTTTTTTAAGATTTTATTTTTAAGTAATTTCTACACCCAACGTGGGGCTTGAACTCAAGAGCTGCATGCTGTATTGACTGAGCTAGCTGGGTGCCTTGAGCTTTCCTGTCTTCACAATCGTTTAAGCCAGTTTATAAGCAGAGTCCTATGGTTACCTGCTAACTCTAATACTCTGCTATTCAATTTACTATGTAATAATAGCAAGGAAGGATTTTTTTTTTTATGGCAGATAAATGTGATTGTGAACTCATTTCTGAGAATTTAATTTTCCTGGAGTTGTCTCTTGTGGACACCTAATAAGGAGACACTGCCAGTTGACTTTGATATTGTAATCACATAGATGATGAATAATATGAACATTGGTACTTCATCAGAAATATTGTCCCGAAGAATTAAAACTTTCTGGTGACAGCTAAATTAAACATATCTTTGTGCAAGCCAACCATAATAATTACAGAGGGTAAAGATTCCTCCAACCTGTTCATCCTCAGATGACACTACTCTTGAGATTGACTTGTGTGTTTCAAAGATTTCCTTTCAACCAACAGGTGTATGGTTAAGGCACAGCTGGAAATTGATTAGTTTTTTTCTGACTGTTGTTGGCCTTTGAAATCAATGAGACTTAATGTGTTTGCAGTTTCTGATGAATGTGAGTTGTGGGTAGGCCATAGAATCAAAAGACTTAAACTTCACACTTTAGCGAGTCTTGGAGAATGGTGTCTCTCTTGAGTGGTAACTGAGGTGTGGCTCCACCCCCCACCCCCAAGATCCCATCCAGGCTCTCCTTACCCAAGCAGGCTTTCCACTTTCTTGATTTCTCTTATTATCAGTGGAGAAAAAAAATCACATCTCTGAACCACTTTGGAAGCAGGTTTATTTTAGGGTCGGATTAAGAATAAATATCCTGTAGAGCTTCTCTTCCCAGAAAAATGTGTTCTCTGCTCTCAGGAAGGTTGTAATTTAATTGGAGGCACAGCAAGATAAATACAAGTGAAGAGATATGCAGCATTATAATGTACCCAGCAAGGATAGTTGTCATTATTTATCAGTGATAATTCTGTATAGTTTTTGGTCTCCATGCTATCATGTGTTTTATCCTGTTAGACCTTGGGCCTCCATTATAGATATCAGTACTAAAATAGGTAAGTATGACAAAAGTTGTCTGCAATTTTAAGTCATGGAATTTCCAGGTCATACTTAGAAAATGATCATGAATTGCTGTGAAAGGAACTTAAGTAAATATGTGGATTTTCCAATTTCTGCCCTTAAATGTACTGGCCATTTAAATTTATTTACAAAGATAATTTGGTTCAAAAAATTCTCCAGTATCATTACTCAAAAGGTAAACTGAGAAGTAGGGCGATTGCACTCCTCATACAAAGCCTCTCAGGAGTGGAAACTGAGTAAAAAGAGAAAGACTAACATGTGCTGCTTTTTCATAATGCAAGTTAGAGGGGCTGTGAAAGTGTCTGTTCCTGGAACCAGCGAGAATTTCTGAGATTTTTTTGGTCCCGTCTTTTCCCTCCTTTTCTCCCCACTGAATTTGGCCCTTCTTTCCCCAAGAGGAAGTGGCAAATGGTTGGGAAATGGATAAGACAACCCCACCAAATTTTGCATTAAGAATTGCCTGGGTGGCCAAAGAACAAATAATCCAATCAAGAAATGGGCAGAAGACATGAACAGACATTTTTCCAAAGAAGACATCCAAATGGCCAACAGACACATGAAAAAGTGCTCAACATTGCTCGGCATCAGGGAAATTCAAATCAAAACCTCCATGAGATACCACCTCACACCAGTCAGAATGGCTAAAATTAACAAGTCAGGAAACGACAGATGTTGGCAGGGATGCGGAGAAAGGGGAACCCTCCTACACTGTTGGTGGGAATGCAAGCTGGTGCAACCCCTCTGGAAAACAGTATGGAGGTTCCTCAAACAGTTGAAAATAGAGCTACCCTACGATCCAGCAATTGCACTACTGGGTATTTACCCCAAAGATACAAATGTAGGGATCCGAAGGGCTACGTGCACTCCGATGTTTATAGCAGCAATGTCCACAATAGCCAAACTGTGGAAAGAGCCAAGATGTCCATCGACAGATGAATGGATAAAGAAGGTGTGGTATATATACACAATGGAATATTACGCAGCCATCAAAAGGAATGAGATCTTGCCATTTGCAATGACGTGGATGGAACTGGAGGGTGTTATGCTGAGTGAAATAAGTCAATCAGAGAAAGACATGTATCATATGACCTCACTGATAGGAGGAATTCTTAATCTCAGGAAACAAACTGAGTGTTGCTGGAGTGGTGGGGGGTGGGAGGGATGGGGTGGCTGGGTGATAGACATTGGGGAGGGTATGTGCTACGGTGAGCGCTGTGAATTGTGCAAGACTGTTGAATCACAGATCTGTACTTCTGAAACAAATAATGCAACATATTTTAAGAAAAAAGAAAAAGAAGAAGATAACAGGAGAGGAAGAAAAGGGGAGTATGTCAGAGGGGGAGACGAACCATGAGAGATGATGGACTCTGAAAAACAAACTGAGGGTTCTAGAGGGGAGGGGGGTAGGGGGATGGGTTAGCCTGGTGATGGGTATTGAGGAGGGCACGTTCTGCATGGAGCACTGGGTGTTATGAACAAACAATGAATCATGGAACACTGCACCAAAAACTAATGATGTAATATATGGTGATTAACATAACAATAAAAAATTAAAAAAAAAAAAAAGAAAAAAGAAAAAGAAGAAGATGGCAGGAGGGGAAGAATGAAGGGGAGTAAGTCGGAGGGGGAGACGAACCATGAGGGATGATGGACTCTGAAAAACAAACTGAGGGTTCTAGAGGGGAGGAGGGTGAGGGGATGGGTTAGCCTGGTGATGGGTATTAAAGAGGGCACGTTCTGCGTGGAGCACTGGGTGTTATGCACAAACAATGAATCATGGAACACTACATCAAGAACTAATGATGTAATGTATGGTGATTAACATAACAATAAAAAATTAAAAAAAAAAAAAGAATTGCCTGGGTGGCTCGGATGGTTAAGCGTCTGCCTTCGGCTCAGGTCATGATCCCAGGGTCCTGGGATTGAGTCCTGCATCGGGCTCCCTGCTCCTTGGGAGCCTGCTTCTCCCTCTGCTTCTCTCTCTCTCTCTCTCCCTCTGTCTCTCATGAATAAATAAATAAAATCTTAAAAAAAATTTTTTTTAAAAATTGCCTTTCTAGGGCGCCTGGGTGGCTCAGTTGGTTAAACATCCGACTCTTGGTTTTGGCTCAGGTCATGATCTCAGGGTCCTGAGATTGAGCCCGGAGTTGGGCTCTGCGCTCAATGGGGAGTTGGCTTGAGGATTTCTCTCCCTCTGTCCATCTCCTGCCCCATCCCCCCACTCCCCATCAAATAAAAAAAATCTTAAAAAAAAAAAGAATTGCCTTTCAGAAGAAAAAGAAAAACAGAATTGTCTTTCAGGTTTGCACCAAATATTTGGATATTGAATGTATTTTGTAATTATTGGCTTATAGAGAGAGGGAGTGGAGATAGTAGCACATGCTTAAAGTTTTGAGTACCAAGCAACCCCCTGTGAAAGGAGCTCAATTGCTCTTCAAGATGATTGTCGATGTGGCCTCAGGGCTTCCCTTTTGTTGTTCACTAAGAATATGCCTCTGAATGTAAGTTACCATTCTTCTGTCATTTTAATATACACAGCATGCCAACTTTTCTAGTGATAAATTCTAGTAGGGGAGAGAGAGTGGGTTTGAAGAAGAGTGCATTTATCTTTCCTTAAATTCTAAGCGCTTCTTTTTGCACTTCACTTTGAGGGGGTGGTTCTGTGGCTATAAGCACAACCCCTCAGACAGGACAGCCAACATCACCGTGGCCCTGAGCCAGATTGGTATTATCTCATCTGCCAAGAGATTAGAACATCACCTTTCTGGGCCTCTCCGTGTGGGTTCTTTCATTGGCTCATGTGCTTGTCATCTCATGAGTTGTCTGGATGACATCATCGCTACCTCATCCGTGCCAGGCATTATCACTGTAGTGAAGTCTACACTGACAGGGTTGAAAAGGGCCTGTTTGATAGATGAAAAATAATGAGTTGCATTTTTCTCATTAAGGGCATCTCCTAGCATGATGTCAGCTACACACTGTGTTGTCCCATGTGAGGGTTTTGCCCCTGGTCAATCAGAGCAGGGTCATGGCAGAGCCAGGCATGCCTGATCCCATTCCTGTCAGCAGTGGGCTTCGACATAGTTGGCACATCTTGACTATGGTGGTTTAATGGGTAAAGGGAGCAAAAACTTGTGATCGTTATCCACGGAGGTGGATGGGCAAGGACATGTATTTGGAATACAGTGTGAACAGCGATGTTAAGAGAAAAGAGGCGGTTTTTAGAATTTGTCGTAGTTGCTTTGCCTTGTACACCGACATTTCTGTTGAGGCCAGTTGTGTGCTGTGCTAGCTTATGTAGAACTGTCTAGTATAAGTTGTGTTATTCTCACGGCTTGTACTAGAACATTTCTTGGTTTTTCTGCACGTGAGTCACAATTTTACTTTCATATATTTGTGTCAGTGTAGTGTTCTAGTGACCTTATCAATCAGAGTCTTTTGTAGTCCAAATAAACCTTATAGTGTGGAACTTTGGAATAGACCAGTAAAGTTTGTAGGTAGGGGGACTGACACATAGGAGATCAAAGTATGATTTGGAGCAGCTATTTGGGAATACCATTGAGCCAATGTGGTATCGCCCTGTGATTATGAAACACCGCCCTGGCAGGGTACAGCCCAGGTGACCTTCAGATCTCAGTCTACTTGCTTCAGGTCTGTCTGCTTGCTTCAGGTATGCACCCACATGTTTCAGCTAGGATTGAGTAGAAATATAAACACATCTTAGAAGACAAACTGAATAAAACAAGTAGAAAATTCAAAAAGTGAAAGTAACAGAAAGCAGCTTGATAGATCTAACAGTATGGAAACCAATTTAATAGAAATGAAAAGGGGAAGGCAAAGATGATAAACATCATAAATTATTCTTGAGTGGAGATTTAGTATTGTGTTAAGGGCAGGAAGGTTCCTTCTGACTTCCATTATGAAAATTACATGAGAAGTCTGTGAATCACTGGATAGGAGCTTGTTGAATACTTCTATGCCTTCAGAAAAGAGCTTAATTGGAAAACTACAATTTTTTCCTTTCTTTGCTTGAGATATGAGAGCCTGACTCATCTTTTGGGAAAAACTAATCATGTTTCTAACCAGTTCTGTGTGCTGTAGTTATCAGGTTAATCACAAAAACGTCAGTTGGTGGAAAGGCTTGAGAATAAGAAGAATGGAGAATGGGGGTGGATGGGCAGGCTGTGAGTTGCTTCCCTTAATGAAAGTCTTTAGGATTGACTGCACCAAAGGAAAACGACATTAGAAATTAAAATGCAGATTTCTCAAGTGTGCCTGATGTGGTTTAATTATTCCAACACCAAAAAGAGCTTTGTCTAAACAGAACAAAACCTGTTATGCATTATGTCAGAGGGGCTAGGAGTCAGCTCTGAGGACAGTTTTGCATTTTTAACTATCATGTTGTCTTTGAGTTTGTGTTGGCTTATGACCTAGACTTTTAGGAAGTGTTTTGACAGCTGTCAATGATAATAGTAGTTCTCATTTCCACAATAAAATATGTAGTGTCTGGAGTAGTACTGTAATAAAAATAAAATAAATATTGGTTGGGGTCTCATAGATACCTTAAGTCTTTATAATTATAATTAAGTCTCATTTTAAAAAATGTGCAACATTTTAATTGCTAGATTAACAGCATTAGAGTACTCTTTTAGGTGGAATTGTAATATGATTTGACGCTTTACTTTTTGTGATGCCTGTCAGTATTAAAAGTCTCTGAATAATTCTTTGTACTGTGCATGTTCTTTGCTGACTCTCTTTTAGACCTGATCCTGTTATCAGCAAGGGGTGAAGATGAGTTTTATTCTAAATTTTATTAGATTGTCTTCAGATATACTGAGGTCATATAAATATTCTGTTCCAAAGAATAATTAACATAGAATGAGTTTTAACATATATTAAATGAAAGCATTATACAGTAATCTCTGTGGTATGATACTATTTTTTGTTAAAAATATATATGCATATTTAATCTGAAGGATATATACCAAGATATTAATATTAGTTTTGATGATGGGATTATAAATGTTAAGTTTTTATATTACTTATCCGTATTTTCCATTCTTTCCCACAATGAATATTATTGCTTTTTTTCAAAGAAGTGTTCTTTAATGACAGGTATTATTTGATTTTTTTGTGTAGGGGCACATGTTATACAAATAGCAAGTCATTTTAAAAATCCTCCTCAGTGGATGCACTTTGTTCTTTTTCCTGCATAACTAAAGACAGTGATGCTTTGAATAGTATTATGTTTGCAGGCTTCTCTCAGTAATTCCTCACTGAAGAAGGAAAGGAAGGGAGCAAGTAACCCCGTAGGCAGGTATTAAACCATGTACTTGCTGTGTTTGAAGTGTGTGAAATGCTCTGAGGGAGTAGATGCAAGGAATATAGGGCAGTGTCCTTGCCCATCAGCAGTTTATAGTCTGACTGGGGAGACAAGGTGTACCCTCAAAGCAGTTAGTGAAGGATACAGTATGTGGTTGTACGTTGTACAGTACAAGTAGTTAGAAAAGCTGCTCATCCTCATGGTCTAGTACTGGGCCCTGGGATGATTAGGGCCTAGGAATATTGCCTCCTGAAGTGTAGAAGACTGAAGAGCTGGTTCAGAGAGTATGGGCTCTGGATTGTTTGGTTTGCATATCAAAGACTTGCTCCTAGACAAGTCATTTACTATCTCTAGGAATTAGCTAGACCTGGGAGGGGAATTCTGTTTCTGGTCAGTGAGGCTCCCAAGATATCAAAGCTTCGTAAGATAACAGAAAATAACGTGATTGATACAGTCTTGGGCTCTAGTTTTGTGTTTGTTGATTTACAGTATTTCAATTGTATTTTAACTTTTCTTCTGTGCTATGTGTTTAATTCTGATAATCTTGTGAATTAATAAGCTACTTAAAAAAAAAAAAAAGAAAAGCTGCTCAAGATGTGATGCAGACAGTGGGTGTGAAGCACATAGGAAGGGAAAGGTGAATGTAGGTAGGAGTCACTGAGGAAACTCTTTAGTATTGTTTTGTGTGTTCTTCCCCCTGGAAGACAGGTGTCTGTCCTTGGAAAAGTCTCCTGCATAGCAGCACCCTTGGTGCTCCAGCATCAGTCCTTTGCTCTTTACCTCGAGTGTTGGCTCTACAAGAGTTGTTAAAAAAGAAAGGTCTCTTAACTAAACCGGGTACTGTGTTCTCCTAGGTACACGGAAAACTTTGTTTCCCTCACACATCTTCATTAATGCCACAGAATGGAAGCTGCGCTGCGAGAAACAAGACAGATAATTCTAGCACAAAGTCAGGCTGCTTTTAACTCTGTGATCACTGTTACAGAAATAATAATTTTCAATATTTGTAGTACTTTGTAGAGAGTGGTGAAATTCCTTAAAACCTTCTCCACCTTTTTTTGCTCATAAGAAAAATTCAACAGTGTCACTTAGAAGACAGCCTGTGCATATGAATACTCTCCACTGACAGTTTTCCTTTTCTGATAATACCCAGTTTGTATCTAGACATGGGGAAATGTCATAAGAATAAATTGACTTGATTCTGAAATACACTTCCTGTAAAAACCCATTTGATTGAAGTCATTTCATTCAAAGGGCTGCCTGTCTCAAGTAACAAAGATTCCTTAGCTGGGTTTTATTATTTTTTTGACTGTAAGGATATACTGATTATTTGAAATTCAAAGTAAATATCTGTTCCTATAAGTTCTGAACTCACAGTGAATTGAGAGTTTATCTCAAAGTTGATAAGTGTTCTGCGAGAGACCCTTGTTGCTTTTAAATGAAGGAGAGAATAATCCACAGCACAGTTTCTTTCTTACACTGTCTCCCTAAAGACAGTTAATGGAATGATTCACAGATCCTTCTGTGGAAAAATCAGTCTTGCTGGATGTTCAGCTAAAATTAAATATTTGACCTTTGAAGGTTAGTATTTTTTTATCCCTGGATTGACCATTTTATAATATAAGCTCTTAGAGATCAGGGTCTATAATATATTTATTTGATATTATAAACTTCAACGTGAGAAAAAAAAGTCCTTCTGAATAAATATGTGGGTTGTTTGATCTTTAACATCTGAATTCCGTCTTTGGTTTAATCCCTCCTTAAAAAAAAAAAAAAAGAAAACACCTTCATAGCTCCTTGCTTCAAGTAGCAAAAATACTTGACATTCAAGTCCCATTTTTAAGGCAAAATTGATGACTACTGGCCTTGTCTCCTGAACCTCTGTCTGTAAATGGCTTCTCCGGGAATCTGGGTCATGACTGATCTTTATGGTAGGTATCTGAGAGAACCTCTTTGTCCTTTTAGGGTGTGTCCTTGAGGTCACTGCTGATAACAGATCTCTGAGTGAGACTCAACAAGGGTTAACCCATACACAATTACTGTTTTTATAACATCATTCAGAAGTGGAGGACATTTCCTGGTTATCTGATGCAGTCCTGTCTGATGGATGAATTCCTCTTCAGTACCCTTGACACGTGGTCATTCAGCCTTTCTCCAACAGCTGCAGTGATGGGGAGCCTACTGCTTCATAAAGCAGTCAACTTCAGTTTTGCATGGTTCTAAATTATTTAAATTTATTTCCTGTCAATGAGTAGAAGCCAGATTTTTCACTTAGTGGTCCTAGTTCTGATCATGAGAGCTATGTACTGCAATCCTATGTGCTGTCCGCGGGAAAGTCCTTTGGCTATGTGAAGGAATGCATTATAACCCACTCCAGGCCCAACAAATCACAACCTGTGATAGAACTTGGAACCTTTGTTTTAAATAAACTCCCCAGATGGTTTTGATCCATGTGCAGAGTCTGAGAATCACTGCGTGGGTGGGAGAAACCAGTGGCTTGGGACAGCGTGAGAAGGCTGTGTGTCAGGTGGTGTGGACAGCTGGTGGGATGTAGTGGGTCTGGCAGAGGAGGGCACATAAAGTTTAAGAAGAACTCCCACAGATACAGGAACTAGCAGGCAGGGAAGGAGGTAAAAGGGGTCTCAGGCCCAGACTTGGGTGGGTCATTCCTTGGGACAGGAAGGAGCCTGGTGATTTTAGGGGCAGGGAGCAGGCCCAGTGTGGCTGATTGTAGGACTGGATAGAGGGCAGGTCAATAGTCTGGAAAAGTCAGACTGTAAAGGACTCTGTTGGTCACACTCAGGAATTACATATTACACTGCAGGTATTGGGGAACCATTCAGTTTCCATCCAGGAAAGCTCTAAAGAGAGGGGTTTTACAGAAACATAGCCCTGGCAGTGTGAACAGAGTGGACTGAAGGGGGTTGATAGGTATATGGGTGGCTGAGGGTCAGAAACATAAAGGATTTGGGATGACTTAAAACCTGCTGTTTTAAGTCAGGGTGTATAAAAAGAGAAGGAACAGCTTTGTTTGGGAAGAAAGGGTTGTCTTTGATGTCTTAAAGTTGGGTATATTTGAGGGATATGCAAGTGAGACTATCTAGGGAGTGGATTTGGAGCTCAGGAAAGTTTTCTGAGCCAAAGTTACAGATTTGGGGTTATCAGTTCATAGGTGGTTGTGAAGATAAGTCTCTAGTGGGAGAAGCTGAGGGGCCTGACAATGGGACTTCGGGGACACCAACACTTAGGGGATGAGCAAAGGAGGAAGAAGCAACAAAAGAAAGAGAGGAAAAGTAGACATGTAAGGAGGGGACCAGGAGAGGGTAAGGACCTGGATGTCTGGTGCACAGTGGAATGGGGAGAATGCATGTGGCAGTTCTGGCCATGAGAAGTGTGTGTTGCCCCCTGGCCCGGACCCCTCTCAGCTGTGGCTTCTTAATCACCCAGCCTATATCAGAATTTAACTTTACAAATCATATCTGAGTTGAACAAATATTAAAAACATAGGTATAAGGCCGTTTTTTCTCATAAAGCAACTATGATTTTTTTCACCTGTCACCTATCTGTGTGTGGTCCCTCTGTACTGTCCATCTGTCTAGGTAGATGAGAGCCTGCTGTGTGCCAGGTGCTCTTCTAGATGCTTCCATGGCACTTACCTGATTTACTTCTTTTATATTATTTCTCTAGGCACTTCCTCTTAGGTGATTTGGGGCCAGCTTGTTGAGGAACACCTGAAGTTTTGGATTGTGCGCCTGGCCAAGGTCCTGTTTGAACCTTATAGAAAATATTCATAAGTGGTTTAATTTGTGCTCTTTACAAATTTCTTCTTTCATACATTTTGTGGTGGAAAGCGACTCTGCTAGGGTTCTAGTTCAATCTTTCCCTTTACCTGTGAGGAAACTCGAGACTAGAGAAGTTGTGCAAGATCATAGGGAGGGTGACAGGAGCCCAGGCTTCAATGAACTGAGTTGTCTTCACTCCTTACCAGCCAAGCACAATTTCCTGTCTGTCTGCATTCTAATTTTATTTATCTATCTGTCTGTTTATTTATTACCTTTTCCCTTTTGAAACCTGAATTTGTTCATTTAGCAAAGTGCTAGAACTTTTTTTATGGTTCTTTTTTGTCCCATTTATGTTTTTACCGTTTCTGAACGATTTTAGTTGGAAGAGGTAGAGGACAAACTGGCTTTCTTTGTTTTGTAGTATTTCTTGTTTATTGTTTGTTATCATAGGTGCTGGATCCATCTGCACAGGTTCTGGGTAGACATGGTCTCATGGAGTATCTCCTGAGGGTGGGAAAGGTCCCCACCCCCACCCCAAGGCAGGGGAAGGGGCATTTTTTCTTATTCTTTTGTGGTGGGGATGTCTGCGGATGCTGCAGCCCTAACCCTGCTTCTCTGGAGAAGCGAAGTTGGTGTGGTCCAAAGAGGCTGGCTTTCCATTGGAAAGAGCTCCTATAAGTCAGATTTTGTTACAGTCTTACCTCGCAGAGGCTTCTCTGACCCCAGTCTTACCTGTCTATAAAGGAGGAATGGGTAAAATTATTTGACTGTGGGGGAAAGACCAGCCTTATAATAGATATGAAGCAGTATTACAGTAAAAAGAAATGTATACACATACCAATTTTAGTTTTAGAATGTTATTTGAAATACCTATCAGGATTAAAAAGTGACCACAGGGTGTTCTGTAAGATGAACTCTTTGACAGCCTGAAGTTCTGTGACTCAGGGAGTCCATGGTGGGGAGTGTCTGGAGGTAGCCACCCAGAGCTGATCACCAGGGAGGCAGGATTGGAAAGGAGCAGAGCTGCTTTCCCGCAAAGAGTGTGCCCCTTCTTAGCCCACATCTCCCTCAGGGGCACAGAGGTATTTAGACAGCAAATATGGCAGGAAGCCAGGTGTGCCATGAACAGGAGTGGGTTTGGGGAGGGGCATTAAGGTTCAGGTTCAGGGCAGGGTAGAGGCTCTGAGATGCCTTTAGCTCTGCTAATCATGTTGCTTACTAGTGATATGCAAAATGATTATATAGCCGTGCGCCAGCTCTGGCAATTCCCTCTTACTTTTCATCTGAAATACTTACATTTCAGGGGCGCCTGGGTGGCTCATTTGTTAAGTGTCTGCCTTCGGTCAGATCATGATCCAGGGTCCTGGGATCAAGCCCCACATCAGGCACCTGCTCGGCAGGAAGCCTGCTTCTCCATCTCCCACTCCCCCTGCTTGTGCTCTCTCTCTCTGTCAAATAAATAAATAAAATCTTTAAAAAAAATTGAAATACTTACATTTCTGAAAGCTGGGAGGGTTAATATAGGAAGGAGGGGATAGAATCTCCATGGCAAATTCGCTGTAGCAGGGAACATTGTTTCCAGGCTCTAATAAGTTTACACATTGGATTTGAAAACACTAATGAGGTTTTACCTGTGCCAGGGATTTGTCAGTAGCAACAACTAGGGCAACTCCTGTTCCTTCTTGTCTCTTTGGATAGTAATATCCTCTTTGTCCATAGAGAGAAACAGATAGGACTTTCCTTGTGGGTGTGGATTGGGTCAGAAGGGTGGGCTTGCCCAGTATGAGAAGATATTTACTTGCTTGCTCAGAAGTTCTCCAGTTCCAAAGGCAAGGACAAGGAGCTAGGCTGTCCTGTGCTTTAATCGTACCCAGTCACTTCAAAAGTAGGTCCACCTCGCTTTCCCACCAGTGGCTCATGCAGGTGAGTAACCTGCATTTGCTCATCAAGTGATGAGTTTCTCTTACCCCAGGCATGTGGGCTTGAGCAGGCTCAGCCGGAGAGAATGCTTTTGGGTGCTCAAGGACTAGATGGAATCACAGTACATTGTCTCCAGGAGCTTACCAGATACAGATTTTTAGTTTTTTTTTTTTTTTTTTCCCTCAGTAGTGGCTTTATCATTTGTAATTGCGTTCTTTCTAATGTTTATTAAAACTTCACAAGCAGCATCAGTCATCTGTTGGATTTTGGAGTGAACTTGTCATCTTGGTGAGATGAACCTAATATGTGTGCCTTTCCCCCCCTCAGTGCCATGGGTTAATTCATCATTATTGAAAGACATGTTCTAACTCTATCTCTCTTTCTGCGTCTGTCTCCATACACACATACTTGTGTGTGTACCCTGTATGTATAATGTGTAATGTACAACATATGACACATATGTAGCTTGTATGTAACTATACATTTTTTGTATATCACAAAGATGTATTTACCAGAGTCCTTATCTTGGGAGCTGTCTTTGGCCTTGGTTGCTATCTGTTCTCCTTTCTGGTCACCCTGCTGGTTAGTGTTGTGACTTTGTGTTCTGGTGGGGTGGAGGGCCAATGGAGAAGGAGGAAAGTGTTATATGCCATAGTTGTTTTTGCCAGAGGAAGAAGTCAGTTGTGCATATGTCCAGCAGTGAACTGGACACCAGGATGAAGAATGGAGGGCCAAGGCAGGCTGTAGCACAGTGTACTTTAACCAGATGCCGATACCGGGCTCACATAGATAGGGCATGTGTTAACTGAAGAGCAATGACCACTCACCATTCTTCTAAGAGTAGTTTTGTCTTTTTCCATTGAGTTAAATGCTTATG
Source organism: Zalophus californianus (assembly GCF_009762305.2). Taxonomy (NCBI): domain Eukaryota; kingdom Metazoa; phylum Chordata; class Mammalia; order Carnivora; family Otariidae; genus Zalophus; species Zalophus californianus. The sequence continues at coordinate 30,339,106 of NC_045608.1, read as the reverse complement.
GAGCACTTCTTACCTCTGGAGCCCTGTGTTTGGAGCCAGAGTGATACGCATTTATTGCCGTCAAGAAGCCAGTCAACCTGGTAGTGACAGAAACATGAAAACTATGCTGGGGTAACAGGTGCTTTAAGAAAGGGCTGTGTGTGGCAGGAGCCCCCAGAGGCATGAATCCCAGGTTGGTTGTGAGTGTGTGTGGGGGGTGGGGGTAGGGGGAGGTGCTGGTGAGGGCACTGCTGGCAGGGACACTCCAGGCACTGGGGCTGGCCCGTGGCAACTTGTGGAGCTCTTCGGGGTGGCTGGAACATGGGGCTTGCACTGCAGCTGGAGGGAGATGAATATGGGAAAAGGAGGCAGCAGCTGGACCTCGAAAGGCCACAGAGGCTTCGGAGTTTGAACTATATCCTGTAGGCAGTGGGGAGCCACTGAAGAATGTTAAGCAGGAAAGCAGCCTGATCAGATTGGCATTTTAGAGAGCTACATCTGTGCCCTCAGACCTTTGATAAATGCTCTGACGACCTCTTAGTAAATATGGAAAATGAATGTCATATTCTGTAGATAAATATCCTGTCCTTGAGTGTCTTTTCCTCAGATGACAGTCTTCTAGTAAATACTGAGTGGGCTTACACAGTTAGACTGCCTCTCCCACGTCTTCTGCCTCACCCTTAAATCAGGGGTAATTGTGAAGATCATCCCTTTCAGCCCAGCTCTGCTCCCTAGCCAGGCTGGCTGCTCAGGAGCAGGGCTCACTCGGGCTTGGAACCGTGGCAGGTTCTGGGGAGTTCTTAAGCTCTTGTCACTAGAGTATGTCTCCATTAGTATGAAGTAGTTAGTACATGGACATTTTTAGTATTCCGCCAACACACTAATTATATTCCTGGTTACAAGTGACCTTTCACACAGGGAGCTGTGGTGATGATCTGTATTAGTAGCATAGTATTTCTCAGTAAGAAGTGAATTTTATGTCCTGACCATGATTCATAGTAAGAAATAAATGTTGCATTGTGACACAGCATGCACATACCAGTCCTCACATATCTGTCATTGTACAGAAGTTTCTTGAGGCAATACTCACCCTTACTTTCTGAGATGTACTCTCTTTCCTTCTCTGTTAAAAAAAAATGTACTGGTTATGATTCACGACATTAATTTCACAGCCCACTAGTGGGTCACAACCCAGTTTTAAAACATTGTCCTGTAGGACCTTACAGTCCTGGGTGTAATAATGGACTTGTGGCCTCTGCTCATATTCTAGTGGGCACAGACAGGAAAAGGCAAGAGTGGTCATGGAGAACTATGACAGGTTTCACTGAGAATCTAGGCTGGGATTAAACACTGTCATCAATGAGCCGCATGTGAACACATTATTTGAAAACTAGTTTTATGGCTTTTGTTTACTTGAGTTGACTGTGTTGACTTCCTTAATGATTCCCATTACAGTGGTGCTCTGTGTAAGGCACTTTACATGGACCCTATAGAGTTTAGTATTTGCATCACCCCTGTAAGGCAAGTTTCATGATTCACAGTACTAAAAACACAAAAGATGATGCCCTTTCCATTTCATCTACTGCCAGAGTGGCTGAAAGAAACAGCTTGGAATGGTCCAGGGAGCTGGCCATTTTCTGTGACATCAGGCGTTACCTTGTTTTTAGATGTGGGTGATGTCTACTTCATGGTTTTTGATCTTTCTACCTTTTCTCATCAGATTATGCTAACAAGTTTTAGACTGAGCTAGTGGCTCCAGGAAGGTTTTGCTGTCCTTGAAAAACCAGGTGCTAGTGGTGGGAGGTAGAGATGGCTGCAGAGAAGGCCCTCCTCCGTTGGGATTTAGATGGCTATGGAAGTTGCTGCCTATGTTCATCTTAATTTGATGCTTCATGGGAACAGTCTACGGAGAAACCGAGATTGAGGACCCAGGTCTGTGAAATGTTGCTGAGGACCCAGGTCTGTGAAATGTTGCTGAGGACCCAGGTCTGTGAAATGTTGCTGAGGACCCAGGTCTGTGAAAATTATGGTGTCTCCTGTGCTCTAAGATTGGGGCTGTCCCCAGAGGCATGGCATTCCATACCCTGCTGCTGCTGGATCCCAAGCCACAATTTTATATTGTCTCTCTGTGTTGCTTCAGACTGTAGTAATCTCCTGTATAAACACTGTGAGTGATGACTGGTGTGCCTTCCACTAGGCAGACTGAGTCTGTGAGAATCTAGATTCACAGAGCTGCTCAATTAGGGAGAAAACATCTTTTTACTAGTGCATATATTTTTATATATGAGGGAAGAAGATTCATTATAGAATTCCCTAAAACATCAGGAATTTCTTTATTATGTTTAAAGGAGCGTCAGATTTGCTCAATTTTATACTCTGTTCAAGGCCCAGCTCTGAATAACTTTTCATGATATCTGAGCCATAATTTCTGGGACAATGAGTTGTAGTAGATGATGATATCTAAAAGCTTTTCCTATTCCCAAATTCCAGAGTTCTGTTCAAGTGTAAGAAATTAGCTTAGTTCACCATACAGTTCATCGTACTGCTGAATTTAGTAGATATTTCCATGTGCAGTACCCAGGGACACTATTGGGTAAGGCCAGTCATAGCCCTCCGGAAGTTCTAATGAACTTATCATTATGTACTCGGCCTTCATAGGGTAGACCTGAAGATTGTCCTCTCTACCACAGTCACATTGGTAGTAAACATAAAAGATGGTAGTGTTTTTTTTCCCCCTGTTTAGCCATATTTTAATGTACCCTTTGAGAGGAGGGGAGGATTTGTTTGTCAGCAGTATCTTTTGCTGAACATTAAGCTAAATTCTGAGGGAAAGCGCAAATTAAAAAGTCTTGCTCTGAAAAACAAACTGAGGGTTCTAGAGGGGAGGGGGTGGGGGGATGGGCTAGCCTGGTGATGGGTATTAAAGAGGGCACGTACTGCATGGAGCACTGGGTGTTATACGCAAACAATGAATCATGGAACACTACATCAAAAACTAATGATGTTATATATGGTGATTAACATAATAATAAAAAAATAAAATAAAAGTCTTGCCCTTGGGACCATTAGAATGTAGTGAAGGAAACAAGATAAATGCAAGACAGCACAAGACAAGATGCAGAGAACACAAACAGCACACAACAAATAATTATTGTATGTTAATTACTAGCAGCTGTACAGAGCTGGTATATAAGTGCTGGGAAATGCTCGAATTGCTATTGAGAGTCCAAGGCATTCCTGAGGGGTGGCTGAAAAACTGATATGAGACAGATACTGCAGCCTTTTTTCTCCTTCCTCACTTGAAGCTATGGAGAGGACGTGGAATAAGACATTTCCTTCAAAATATGGAATTTATAGTCTAGCCCAGTGGTTGGTGAATTATAGCTCACAGTCCACATCCTGGCTAGCACTTGTTTGTGTACATAAAGTTTTATCGGAACACATCCCACTTACTCGTTTATGTATTTGTGGTGGCTGCTTTCTGCTGTAATGACAGAGGTGAGGAGTAGGGACAGAGACTATATGCCTTGCAAAGCTATTTACCATCTGGCCTTCTGGTGGAAGTTTGTGGGCTCTGCTCCAGTTGCTTCTTTATGTAAACACAAAGTAAACAAACATAGGTACACAATAAATATCTGCAACTGATTCTTTGGCTAGGGTCTCACAGACTAACAGATTGCGGTGGAGCTGGGTGTAAGCACAACTCTGCATTTATTCCCAATTATTTTTATCTTTTTTAATGGAACACTTAACAGCTCACCCCCCTTTGGCTTCCTCTACTGCAGCTGTTTAATTTGTTGTTTTGTGTGCGTGTGCGTGTGTGTGTGTGTGTGTTCTCTTTTAAGCAAATGCAGAAATCCCTCATTTTGACTTTATTTTCTTATCACAGCAGTTGTAGCACTCTAGCTTCATGTGCTTTGGGAACCTAAAAAGCAACTGAGTCTCATACTAACTCATGGCTTTTTTTAAAGTTTGTGTGTGACATTATATACGCATGTATAAATAAATATATGTATATTTTTGCCTCATTGGAATGAAAATGTATCACAGACTGTATGTGCGAAGTTTTCTTTGGCTGCCTGCAGGACTTACAGGACTGTGCAAAATGCTGAGCTCTCTTTGTTGCTTGTGTGCTGACTAATCAAAGAATTGATTTTTTTCCCATTTACATTTTTTGAATCAGAAGATTGTTTTTCAAGTAAGCTTCTAACATAATTCAGTGATTTATAGTTGAATTCTTTGTTCATATTTTAGTTTTCAGAGATTAGTTTATGTTATGCTTTTTGAAGAACGTAGATACAAAATGTATTTAATGAAACAAACTGAAATAGCTCCCTTTTTATACATAGGCAAAATGGAGGTTTCCTAAAATAGAAAATCAGTGACTTGCTTTTGAGTAGCACACTGTGTTTAAAATTATTTTATGGTTCAGTATAGAAATCAACATTACTTTTGTATTACTCTGCATACTTTTAGCTGAAATGTGGAACTTACTGTTACTCTGTATATTTTCTGTTAAGACTAAGAATCTTAAGGCTAGCTGAGTTATTTCCTTGTAATTATAGAGTTTTTCAAAATTACCTCTTATTTCTTTTAGAATGACTCGTGGGGGTTCTGTTCTTCTTTGCTCATACATCTAAATTTTAAATAAGTATTTCATACATTTTTCCACCACTAGTTTGAGCCTCAATTACATAGAATTTGCTTTTTACCGTTTTAGAGAAATCAGATTTGGAGAGACAATCACGGTTCCCCTGATGATTATACATAAATTTTTGACTATTTTGTTACCTTTTTATCCATGCAGGATTGTCCCAGGCGGCAGTGGAAACAGGTAGAGGGATGGTAATATAAAGCATGACTTGAATCCTTCTTCAACCCCTAACACCATGCTGGCTGTCTCAGAGGCCTGGCCTGGGTGTGGACTGATGATGGCTGAAGATGGGAATAAGCTGCTCGTGTGGGAATGGCTGTAGCCTCCATTTTTGGTCAGTTGAGAAAATTTTAGAGCTAAACTCATTGGAATCTGGATTCTCACTACTCAGATGTGGTTCAAGGAGCAGAATCATCAGCATCCTCTGGGAGCTAGTTTGAAGTGAGCAGTGTAGAATCTCACACCCTGCCCCAGACCTGCTGAACTAGACTTTGCAGTTCACCATGGTCCCCCTGGGGTCCGTGAGCACCTTAAACTTTGGGAAGCTCTGGTCTAGATCATTGGTCTCCCAGAATGGCCACGCATCAAAATCACCTTTGGAGCTGATTAAAAACTATTATAGAATCCTGGTCCCAGCCTCTGAGACTTTGATTCCCTGGGTCTGGGATGATCCTGCTGCCCAGCCAGACATGGGAACCACTGGTCTGAAGTGTATCACCTCTGGTTGGTGAAGGGATGTTTGAGAAGGTGAATCACTTGCTGAGTGGGTGTCTGGAGGTTCGCAGCTGCTGTTGGTCCCACAGTCTAGCTCACTGTGAGCTTCCCTTTCTCTGAGACTCCATCCCTGAGTGGACATGTCATTCTTGAAGAGTCTATGGAGGCCTGCAGGCAGTTGGACCCGTGCGCTAGCGCTGTTTGCATCTCCAGCTGATGGCATGGAGATTTGCAGGCAGTCTAGCTACCCAGCCTCCATTCCCTTCTCATCCAGTTCCCATGGAAACAGATTGCAGGAAAACTGGGCATGGTGCTATCTTTACCCTGTTTTTGGCGATCTGAGGTCTGTTGCCATGGGAACCAGAAGGGAAAAGATGGTAGTAGAGTAGCTAGACTGCTTTTAAATTTCAATGGCAGCCTTCGTCCTCACTATAAAACCCTCTTTTGCCCAAGTTTACCTCTAGGCCAGGGGCCCGTGTGGCTCTGAATGTAGCTGTGACTCATCTGTGGGACCTGGTGGGTGGAGAAGGAGGGGAAAAGATGGAGCTCTTAAAATATCCTTGCAATGCCAATCATTTCCTTTTCTTCCAAGAAGCCATTTTTAGGTGTTGGTATAAGTTATTTAAATGTCATCTTTAGCTATTATTTCTTGTATGGTTTTATTGAACATAATAACATGTTTTTATTCAAAGGAAGTGAAGAGATGAGTCATTTCAATAAGAGTGATTTCTCTGATGTGGGGAATCCCTATGGTTAGTGGGTATACAGTAAATATTGCCTGGCTCTGCATGTTGGGGTAGGAATGAGGGTCTTGTGAGGTGAAAGGGGGGCCAGGCTTAACAGGGTGACTGTCTGGGTTAGATGTGGAAATTTGGGCCTATGGTCAGGAAGAAGTGAAATGTACCTGATGTTGACATATTTAAGTATTTGCAAATGAGAATTAATTGATTTGTAATCTACTAGGCCCTAGATTTTATCTCTTCAAGTGTTCAGCTACACAGTGGAGTTGAATGGGACCCATCGAGGTGCTCAATTTTTCTCACCCCCCCACTCCCCTGCTTATTTTTTTTTAAACTTTCTTACAGCCTGGTCAACTGATCTCACCTTTAATGCATTTCTCAAGGGTTAGACAACCAGAGGCAGTATCATTCCCGCCCTTCTTCCCTGCTTCCCATTACTGCCTTAACCTTTTTTGGAAGGCCAGTTAGATTTTCTGATGCCATGTACATGCATTTCATATATTTTCTCACTTAGTCAACACCACTGCCTTTATAGTTACATTAATGCCCCATTTGACAGATGAGTAGATTGAGGCTTACAGAGGTTGTCACCTGCCCAAGTAGTGTGTGCCATGCTGCTCAGCAGAATTGTCATTCTAAGCCCCTTCTGTTTGGCCCCAAAGCCCTGCTTACTTCTCTGAGCACAGCACCCCCATAGAGTGAGTAGCTGTGTCAGTGCCAAGGGGTATTGCAGAGCTCCTGACTGCAGTAGTTCATCATTTAACGGGAGCCTCTCTCAGCACCTGCCTCCCCTGCCCGCAACCTTTCTATCATTTCTTCCAACTAGCCAGCCCAGATAAACAGGCAGCTCCGTGCTTTTTGACATTAGTCTTGTGTATTTACATATGGGTATTTCCTCTTTCAAATGTATTTGTCAATATGTTTAGTTTTTAAGTCAAAATGGACAAAATTTAGTTTTGATGATGGCATGCTTCCTCTCAAATATTTGGGGAACAGTGGCCTAGGGATAGTATTTTGGTGAAAAACAGCAACAGCTTGCTTTCCTGTAAGGAACAAAATTAAATCCCCATTCTTGCTGTTTGATGGAACTAATTTACTCACTAGACTATGGGAAGGTGGGGAGTAGGGTGATGTTGTTGTATACTATGGTAAAGTCTCTTCCTGCCTTCCCACCTATGGTCCCTGCCACCTGTGCTTCCCTCCTGTCCTCTCAGGGATGTGGAGGTAGGAGGCCCCCCTCCTGTCCTCTCAGGGATGTGGAGGTAGGAGGCCCCCCTCCTGTCCTCTCAGGGATGTGGAGGTAGGAGGCCCCAGCTTCTATCTGAAGAAGCTAGCTGAGGGCTCCCAACTGCAGAGCGGAGGTTAGAATGAGTCAGTCTCTACTTGTTGATTCCAGAAGGGGAGGGAATAAATAAAAGCTAGATTTTGAGAAGGAAAATGGAAAAACTGAAAGAAAATGCTGTTTTAAATGCAGAGAAAGCTGCCTTTCAGGCTGGTGAGGTCCGTGGTGTACTTAGATCGTGAAAGGCCTCATAGACACTGTGTAGCTAACTTTGGCAAGTGATGGGAAAATGAACGGTGACTTCAGGTTTCAAATTTGATGGTTAAAATTTCCTCTTGCTGCTAGAGTTCGGCAGTTTTCTTTGGTGGCATCCCAGGATTTCTCTTGTCCAGATCCGACAGTGGACTTAGAAGGCATCAAGGATAGTGGTGCTGGGTTGAGTATGCTATTCAGAATGAGATAGTTTCTGTAGCTGCCAGTAAGTGCTTCTAAAGCTGAGCAAACTCAGCAAACTTGCAAACACTTGGCCTCGGGTGCTGTAGGAGCCTGCTTCCGATCACACTGGGCTTGTGGAGGGGCCAGTTCTACATTCTAGAAGGGCATGTTTCTACTGCCCCCTGGGCTGCTAGGCGGGATGCGTGGTACCTGTCTGTAGTGCTTTCCCCCATGAGTAACACTCGTTTGCTTTTACTGTGTAAGAGCACACGCGTAGGCCTTTGTTACCAAGGCAGCGGAAATTGGTCTAATGAAGTCTTTCTGCTTGGCTGGAGGCCTCCAGGACACACAGGGACAGGGGCTGTGTAGTCCCATTAGTTAAATACCAGTCAGCCTTTCCCGTGAATTCTCTGTCCCCTTCAACAGCTGTTCTTCAGGACAGATGCACTTTCATGGCTCTGCCTCTCTCCAGCCTTCCAGGAAGATGTGAAACTCTATCAGCGTTTCCCTAATATATGTGGAGTCAGGCACTGCTCGTCAAATGGCTTGGTGTGCTGGGGCCTCTCACAGATGTAGCGTTCATTATTGTGTATAACTGTACCACTGAGAGCTCGTTTGTCACACACTTAGACTGGTTGCTGCTGGTGACATCAGCTCCGGGGGCCAACCTCGGACAGTACCATTTTGTGTTATGTCCTTCAGACATCTCCTGAAATGGTCGTCCCCTTGGATTTCTGTGATCAGATTAAGTTGTTCCACCAATGCTAACTGACTGAACTAAATGAGTTCTGTTTCCAGAATTTGGTATGTCTCAGATGACAAGTCTTCCCAATTGAATTCCAAGTCATTCTTGAAAGGTTGGTCTAGAGATTACCTTTTCACTTTCATATGAGAATGTGTGTTTTCTCTAAGGTAGTCAGGGAATCTGTGATCTTCCTAGGATGGTGTTTGACACATTATATATCGTTTCTTTTTCTGGTTCCCTTAAATGATAGAAACAACACCGTTTTGAAAGGAAGCTTAAGTTCTAAGAGGATATGAGATGGGTCTGTGTCTATGTCTGCTGTTCAGACTATAGGAAGGAACTGTTTTCTCTTTCTGGAGGTTAAGTGGGACTTATCCTAAATTTTGTTGTAATGGACGTGTTCAGGCAGTAAGGAGTCTTTCTGCCAGGGCACTAATTGCTAAACAGGTGTGTGTGTGTGTGTGTGTGTGTGTGTGTGTGTGTGTGTGTGTGTGTCCCACATTTGCATCTACATTAAATGAGCGGTAGACTCTGCTGGCTATTGTCAGAGCCTTACAGTGTTGGGGAGTTGCCTGTCAGGTGCTCACTATACATCTCTCGTCTCTCATGTCTGTCCCAGGACAACATAGACTTTGGAAATGTCTAAGAAAAATATTATTGGAGTATTCCTATCCAACACTACCCACCTCAAACAGGATATTGAGTGGTAAAAAATTATAAAACAGAGGGGTACTGGGCAGGCTCAGTTGGTAGAGCACGTGACTCTTGATCTTAGGGTTGTAAGTTTGAGCCCCATGTTGGGTGTAGACATTACTTAAGAAAGATAAAATCTTAAAAAAAAGTTATAAAACAAAGTTATCTTTTTCCTAAATGAATATATTTTTCAGAAAATGAATATGAGCAAACAAGACAAAACTACATAATGAAAATTTAGACATTCCCTGTGTGTTTTGATTAAAGATGCAAATATGGAGCTGGTCTGGAGCTTCATAAACAAGGGAAGTTTAGGAAACCTTTGCTAATGCAAGCAACTAAAATTATATAGATCATTCATTTCTATAGGGAGTATCAGCTGTTTTATTGTTGATCAATTTTTATTAGCTTTTAAAGTGTTGGTATTTCTGTTCCAACACCTCCTGTTATGTAGAAGAGTGCTGGATTTGTCACGCTGTTGGGAGGGTGGTAGGATGTCCTCTGTGTGCAGAGTTTCATTCTCGGGGCCTTATGGAAGTTTGAGAAATGCACGTAAAGGGCTTAAAAAGTCAGCACTTTACAAAGGGAATGAACAAATGGGGAAAAGGAAGAAAGTCAGATTGGAAGATTGGACCCTGCATGATTATTTTCTGGCAAAGAGATGTAAAACCTTGGTTAAATTTATTTATTACTGTCTATTGCTATTTTTTAAACTTGATATTTCAATATGAAAACTTGAAAAAATTGAATACCAGGAGGCTCTTTTTCCTTTTAAAGGCAAGTTTCTTTTTTTGTTATTTTTTTCTTTTACTATTCTACCACATTTCATACCAAATATCTCACCCACACATTTTGTCTAATTTTGTATGCTTTCCCCTGATCCCGTTATGAATTTTAGCTGATATGAAATGATTTTCAGCTTAGATTTTTATCTCTCATGAACTTTAAAAAATCAAGACAAATCAATTGAGGAACTATGCGATAAAATGCCATCTTTTGCCCAATTAGGTCAGATGAAAACTAGAAAAGGGTGGGTGGGAATATTCTTTGAAGATGCTGAGGTGAGTTTAATCAGTGTAGCAACTATTATGTCCTTACCATTCATTAGAGGCCAGTATTCTGTATATGTTTCCTCATTAAATGTACAATAATTCTATGAGATAGGTTCTATCATTGCTTCTTTTACAGATGAGGAAACTGAAGCTCAAAGGGTTAAGTAACTGCTAAAATCACACAGAGCCCCAAAGAAGGTGAACCCAAGGTGGTCCAACTCAGAGCCTGGCCTTTTGTCCTCTGGCCTGTTTGTGTATAAAGCTCTCATTTGAGTTTGTTTTCAATGGTGGATGGGTTGGCACTGCCTGGGCCCCAGACTCCCAGCTGGAACTTCCCTCACAGAGTGCCCTGGGCCCAGCAGTCTCTTTGTGTACCATGCCCTTGGTACTTTGTGCACCTGATGCATAGTGACAAGGAGGTGATCAAGCTCAAGCTCAGATATGATTCAGTGCAGTACAACCAGCATTTATTGGGCACCTGCTGTATTCTAGGCCCCATGGTGGTCACTGCCGAGGATGCAAAGATTAGCAAAAGGTTTCCATTAGGAAATACCGCCATAAACACTATAGACAACTTGGGGATAGGAGCTTGGTTTGTTTTACTCATTCCTGTCTCCCCATCACCTAAAATAATACCTTGCTACAGTAATAATCCCACAAAGAGCTATTGAAATGCTGAATGGGAGGATGCAGCTTGTACAGTGTTCCGTAGGCCAGAGAGCAGGGGTAGTCATGGGCAAGGCCTGAGTGTTCAATGGAAGGCTGCAGTTAGCTGGGGAAGGGAGTGGCTTGGTGTGGGATGCCATGAGTGCCGGCACTGGCAGAGCAGGCCTTGGTAGGTGATGAGGGCACTGGGGGTGCATACAAGGAGGACAGTGTCGCATACAAACAGCTCATTAGTCTTCGTTCTCGCCTACTCTTACCAAAGGAACCAGAGGACAGCTCCCCTTCCTTACCGCTCTCGCTGCTCAGTTTCCTATGGGAGCCCCTTTTTCTTTGCCTGTCATGCCCATTGTAAGCTAATGTTATCTGAAGACAGTTGGGTTGGGGGAGCGTGCTAGGTGTGGAACGTCTCAGAGCCCAGCTCCTTGGTGTGGCCAGTCTGTGCGTCTCGCACCAGGCTGGGAGGGGTAACCATTTCTCTCAAGGCCACTTTCTGCTTGGCTGGTGTTCAGAGCTGAGGTGGCCCTGATGTGCTCACACTAGGTCAGGTAACCTTTAGTGCACATTCTGATTCTGTGCCAAGCCCCTGACCCTTCCTTGCCTTTTCTTTTCAGCATGTTGGTCGTGTGGGCATAGGCCAATTTGGGCCTGGGAAAGTGGAAATCATCTCAGTATTCCTTGATCTCCATTGGCTATTGGTGTGTGCTGCACCCGTTTCTTAGCTTCTTCCTTTTGGCCAGTTTGTGTGCACGGAGGAACTTGGAGCTTGGGCCTAGACTGACACCTGGTTTTGTTCCCAGTGCTGCCTTTATTATCACAGTCACTTTCAACGCATTCCCTCTCCTCCTGGAGCCTCAGTCTCCTCCATAAAATGAAGGGGTGTGGTAGATGACCGCTTATTGCGTCCGTTATTCCTAAATAATATGAGAAGATAGTTATAAACTTAAGTGAATCACTAGGGACAGTTATCCTACTAACTTATTTAGGGGGAAACGTTCTCCAATTTGGTTGGAGTATAGAGCCTCAGACTATAGATCCTTCAGGATTTATCTAGTGTTGTATTTGCCAAAGTGACATTTTAAAGGATGTTCTAATATAATTGCTGCTTTTTCCTTTTGCAGCTTGTGTATATATTTGAAATGAGTGTTTTAGATTTTGTACTTGCTTCCTAAAATCATGACCTACCTATCTGGAGCCCATCAAGCTGCTCAGGGCTAGGATGGCTTTATAGCTTTTATAACACAACCTCAGATTGTTCTATACCCCTGAATCATGGAAATTAAAAGTAGTATGAAGGATCTACATCACCCCAATTCAGCCTCCCCTGGTTATAGGCAGCTCATTTCTCTGACTTGTTCTCAGACTTGGGTTTATGTGCAGATATTCTGTGCTTGGTCATTATGTTCTTTTCATACACATTGTCCTGTCTCCCTCGACCAGAGACAGGGCCACAGGAGAATACTCAGGATCAGAAGGGACCTCAAGTTTCATGTTCTCACTTTAAAATGAGAAAGTGGAAGCCTGACAGGCTGAGGGACTTGACCAAGTCCTGTAAGTGGGCCCAGAACCAGGGAAAGGATGCCCTGTCTGGTGCTCTCTGGCCCATGGCTGCCTTGAGGGTAGGGGCCATGTTTTTTCCAGGGACATACTTTTTTTGCTGTGAGGAAATGTTGAGACTCATGGGCACTTGACAAGGTCCAAGCTATCTGTCCATGAGGTAAAGGAGCTCATGTGGGAAAGTGTGACATCTCTCTCCCAGGGTGACACCTGATTCAAACTCTGGTTGGAAATAGATCCTCAGGTTTCTTCTCTCTACTTATTCTTACACCTGTCTTGCTGAAAGTCCATTATCACTTTAAACGTAAGTGAGCCTGCCAGTAGTTGAGATTTTTTTCAGTAAGCAGTACAGTACTTAACTCTTAATGTGTTAATTTTTATGTTTTTTTTGGTCAAGGTTAGAGCTGTTTCTTCATTTCTCAGTGTTCTTTTTTCCCTGGGACTTCTTTGGTGGGTAGAGCAGTGACAAATCATCAGACACAGGCATGGGGCCTCAACTCCCTGAGTCCCTTCAGCCTGGAGCCCGTTAGGCTGCTCAGTCTAGCCATCACCTAGGTAACCGACACTCAGCCAGTGAAGCAGTCTGTCCACAGTTAGAGAAAATAAAAAATGAAACTGCAGTGTTTATTCCTTACACACTACAAGTTTCTTGAATGTTACTAGATTTTTAAAAAAGATTGTTATTTCACTTTGCTTCTGGATTTTGGCCTTTGTGCCTAGTGTGTGACCCTAATGTTTCCTGAATTACATATATCTATTTTTGTAGTGTAATTTTGTGAAAGCTGTGATCTGATGAATGCAGTTCTCATTCCCCAGTGATTCCTAGGAGACTGCATTTCATGTAAGTTTTTATGAATAAGTGGTAAAGCAAACATATTCTATAACTTACTTGGTTAGGTTTTGTGGGTGTTCATTTTTTAAAAAGTGTTCCTTCCTGTGGGGTTGTTTTTCCGTTTGGTGTGCTCTATTTCCTTAGTAACTGTTGCTCTATTATGGGAGGGACTTGATGACATTTTTCAAGTGCAGTATCGAATTAATTTATTTTCTGGTTAGGCCTACCCATCTTCCCAGTATAAATAGAACGTGTGTGTGTGTGTGTGTGTGTGTGTGTGTGTGTGTGTGTAGAAGACAGAATGATGTTAGCCTGCTTGCTGTAGTGGGGGCTCTTGAATGTGAGGCTCAGGATTACTCTGTGAACCTGTGTCCTGGGTAAATTGCCTTTCTCTCTTTACTCTTTCTTCATTTTCTCCCCCTTGATTTCTCTGCTTTGAATATTGTCAGGTTTAAGGCATATCGGTTTAGGGAATTTATGTTTACCATTTAGGTTTACCTGACATTGAGAAGTAGCTTGGGAGAACAGTTGGTTGGAGAGGCAAGAGACACAGGCATTAGTCCTGACTTTACTGCACAATAGTTTTTGGTGTTATCTAACCTCTCTGGGATTAGAGTTTTTCCTCTGTGGTTTGAGGGGATTTCAAGCAATGTCCTCTAAGGGCCTCTATTGGATAGGATGTTCCTGTGAAGTGTGAGTGCAGTAAGAATTATCGCTGGTAATCACTGTCTCACCTTGACCAGTGGGTGGTAGGAAAAGCCCTTCCAGGTCACAGGCTCAGAGCCCTCCCAGGTCACAGGCTCAGAGCCAGCACCGTAGAGTAGCCTCTCAGCCAGGAAATGCTGCTTTCAGTTCACTGCTTGGGGTGGGTTTGTCTTGGAAGTGTTTGCCGAACTCCTCTGTGTGTACCCCTCTGAACACTGATGGCCTTCATCCACTCTTCCATTCATTCAGCAGACACAGGCATCAGACAGTGTCTTAGCTGCTGAAGGGAAATGGAAAGTCAGCCAATCACTGTCCTTGTCCTCATGGCACTTACAGTCCAGTAAGAGAGATGGGTGCTAAGTGATCAGGACCCCTGCATGCAGCCATGACTATGGCAAGTAGCCAGGCTCTGAATTTAGCCTGGGGGATGATGAAGGAAACCTCTCTGATGAGGGTCATTTGAGCTGAGATTGGAAGGTGAACAGAATCATGAGCAAGAGCCATAGGGGAGGGTTAGATGGGAAAAGTGGATGAGGTGCCATTTGATCTGTTTCTCGGCCTTTTTGCTGATTCTTTGTTGGTTATTAAGCTGTGAAAGGAGATGTGCTTTGCCTCTGCTATTTCTGGGTCCTAATCATCCACCTCTGTTGCCCAGCCTGTTGGGTCATCTGACACTTTCTTACTGAGTGTGGCTGGGTTCCTGGCCCTGTCTTGGATGATTGGGTCCCTTACTGAACAGAACAGTCTCCAGGTCCTGGGCACTCTCACCTCTTTCTTGTATATTTCTAGAAAGGGTATCTGTGTTGTTAGTCGCTATTAAGAAAACATTTTATGGCAGTTACAGTTAAATTTTAACTTAAAAATTGCATATATTGGAGACTGAGTGTATGCAGGAATATAAAATTCATTAATAAGATAATATAGTTGTGTCCCTCTGGTCTTTATTGGGAACCACATACATCATGCCCTAAAAATCCTAAAAATCCATGCCAATGCTATGTCTGAAATCCCAAAATGAACTGTTACACACCTCTTACTGTACTTCTCTTTTAGAAGAAGTAAAGTTAAGAATTGGTGAGTGTGATAAAGATGGTAAAAGAAAGAAAAAAAAATTTCTATTTCTGTCCACATATGCTTTAGTCTTTCCCACAGTCATTTGAAATGTGATATAGGATAGCTTGATTTTTTTTTTTTTAAGTAAGGTAGCGGGACTAGTGGGTAGCTTAGTCTGTTAAGCGCCTGCCTTCAGCTCAGGTCATGATCCCAGGGTCCTGGGATCAAGTCCTGAATAGAACTCCTTGCTCAGCGGGGAAACTGCTTCTCCCTCTGCCTGCCACTTCCCCTGCTTGTGTGCTCTCTCTCTCTCTCCTCAGACAAATAAATAAACAAAATCTTAAAAAAAAAATAAAGTGAGGTAGCATACCTTTTGCAATGAAACAAAAAATAAACAGAAAGCCCAGAGTAGAACAACAACAAACACCTTATCACACTTCAGATTGTCTCTGAGTTTAGAAACAGAGAACAAAGAAAGTCTAGCATTTCTGTGCATTGAAAGCACCATAGCAAAGGGCAAAGAAAATCAAGGTTTTACAGGGCAAGTAGGTTTTTGTTTTTTTCTGGCAATTTCATTTTCTAAAATTGATAGGTATAGTACATGTGATTAGTTTTACTTTAGAAGTTAGTGTAGGACTTTAGGATGCTGATACTGTGTGTGTTGGTCATTTTATGTGGAATGTTTCAATTCACAGAAAAAATGTTTTGTTACATTTTCAAGCACTTCAAAACTATCATTTGCATAAATGATTTTTTAATTAAAATAAGGTTTTTACCTATTCATTAAATTTAAGTACTCATGGTATGCTATATCTTATTAACTGTGATACTACAGGTACATGAAGGCAGTGCAATTGAATTTCTTTATATAATTATAGTGCTTCATTAATATAGAAGGTCTTCCTTATAGTTAGTCTGTATTAGTGATATTTTCCCTTACTACTTTATATTTATATTTACAACAAAATGCTTAACAGGGTGTTCCTTTCTGTTATGTGCTGTTTTCTTAAATTATTTTTCTTTCCTCTAGTTTAATGGTGAAAAATAGGAATAAAGGTTATATTTTCGAAAGATTGATGTGAATTGATTAGTGTGAAGTGATGATAATGGAAAAAAAGGTTTCTTTTCTCTAATACTGGAGATTCCTATTCAGGTTCTCTTTTAAAAATCTCATCCTTCGGACTTCTAACATTCTTGTTATTAGTGTTGCTTCTTGTTTAGTATAACAACACTAAAATATCTGGAAAAGTATTTTGTAAAGTACTTTTATTATTATGTAATATATAATGTAAATTTTCAGGTGAAATTTGCTTTTCCTTCTCATTCTTTTAAAATATTGATACAGGCCTTTGTTTTCCCCCTTGAGAGTCATTTTTTAAAGATTTTTTATTTTTTGACAGAGAGAGAGCACAAGCAGGCAGAGTGGCAGGCAGAGAGAGAGGGAGAAGCAGGCTCCCGGCTGAGCGGGACCCCCCTGCCCCCCGCCCCGGTCCCTGGGATCATGACCCAAGCGGAAGGCAGATGCTTAACCGACTGAACCACCTGGGTGCCCCAAGAATCATTTTTTTTTCAAAGATTGTATTTGTTTATTTGACAGAGAGAGACACAGCGAGAGAGGGAACACAAGCAGGGGGAGTGGGAGAGGGATAAGCAGGCTTCCCGCTGAGCAGGGAGCCTGATGTGGGGCTTGATCCCAGGGCCCTGTGATCATGACCTGAGCCGAAGGCAGATGCTTAACAACTGGGCCACCCAGGCGCCCCCAAGAATCATTTTCTAAAACTACTCAACCCAAGTTTCCTGGAGTGCTGATGTCAGTGGATATGAACCATAGACCTCAGTTCTAATACCTCAGGAACAAGCTTGGGAAATGGGTTTCTTCTTCAGGGTATATATGAACTATGAGTAACTGAGGGAAAGACATTTGAATGTTGTGTGACCTTTGTAGCCATTTTTAGGGAGGCTTAGAGCAGAGAATGCTGTCTCCTTCTGTCTTTTTTTGGGGGTGCAAGTAACAGCTACCTCTGCTCCCTGCCCCTTCTCAGACACTCAGGAAAAGGTGTTGCACCTGCTCCCTCCCCAGAGCTCCCCCAGTGCCCATAGCATGGCCATGAACACCACTCTGGGTGACATTTTCTTTTTTCTCTCTTTTTTTGGCCTCTACGGGTCTACTAAATTTAATGCTCCTACAGGTCATCAGGAAAGTGATCTCTTTCTTTTTAATTTCAGCAAGGGGAGAGGCGAAGCAGAGAGCAGCAGATCAGACCATACTGAGCTCCCTTAGAGCGGCTGAGACCCGTGGAGGATGCTGGCTGTCAAGTGCTGAGGAGGGCCTCACTCTAAGGTGGGAAAGCAGGTGTCAGCGGGACAGCTTCCTCTGCTCCTGGGCTCACCATGGCCTTCACTCTTTGGCTGGACGGCTGACGTGACTGTGTGCCCCAAGTGTGCACGCTGCTGGACTGGGTGCTGTCCCAGGTACTGCCTGCTCTCAGGGTCTGGGAGCAGGGCAGGTGGGCATCAGATGCTACCAAAAGCCGGACGGGGCAGAGCGATGGACTCCGACAAGCTAAGATGGAAGTGACCTGAGGCCTCGCCCAGGCGGTTTCCTCTTGACAGGATAGCTTAAGAGTTGGAGCACAGGCTTGTCTGGGGAGCAGTATGCAGGAAACTGATTATCAGGCCACAAATGCTTTCACAGGTGAGAATCCTCCACACTTAAAACTTTGTTTCAGCTCTTAATTGGTAGGTAATAAAATACCAAACAACTCTATAAAATGAGTGTGCATTTGCATTTATGAACTGAAGGCCAAACAGAGTCAAGGGGCTCAGGCTGCCATGGTAACTGATTTTGACAAAATAACAGTATGTTTTTCTGCTCTCTAAATAGGAATTTGAAAAGCATTTGACATTTTATGATTCTGCTTTTGTTGAGTAATACGGCACACACAATGTCCTGCAAGTCATTGTTCTCTAATGGAAATGTCACTTTCAGAGCAATTTATGGGGGTATGTTTTTCTTTACACAACTGGGAAGACTGAGGGAATAAAGTTATTGATGATGAGTAACTTCTCCCTCCCAATCTTTAGTTTTCCTTCTCTGATTTATTAATGTGCAAATGGCGGTGGGGTGGCAGTTCTGCTGAACTGACCATGTCCTTAGGATTCTTTTCATATAAGTGAGCTAATGGGGAAGCCCCACATCACTATTTGACATTGCTTTGCCCCCTGGCTTCCAGTTTGCACATTTTGCAGGGAATCACTTAGTCTGGCTGATACCGCAGAGCCATGGCCTGAAACACAGGGCCTTTTGAATTTGGGTCCTTCTTTCTTGTCTGATTCACTTAACATCCCAGTAAGCCATTTAATCCTTCTGGGCCTCTGGCTCCTTATTTATAAAATGGGGGCTGTGAAGTTGAAGAAATTCATGGAATCCAGAAGAAACATTTCTACATAAAAAGAGGGTTTTTTTTTTGTTGTTGTTGTTGTTGTTTCAAAAGGAAAGATGGTAGAATAATCATGAGAAGTGACCAGACCTGAAAGTTTGCAGCATTTCAAATTTTGTGGAGAGAGCAGGTCAGGTTGTTGGGTGCTTGGAGAGGTGGCAGGTTCAGTCTGAGGGCCACATGAACTTGGATTGGACTCTGCCTTCTTCCCTGACTAGAGCTCTGCCCTTGGACAGTCATTGAGCTCCTTTATGTTTCCCTTTGCCTATTGGTAAATGAAGATGGTCATGTTCAGCTCTCAGTGGTGCTGCTCTGAGGAAAAATGAGATTACATATGTGGGATGCTGAATATGGAGTTCAGTGCTTTCCAGGCCTTGGCTGTTTCTTGATGTGGAGTTACAGTGTTGAGCCTGGTTGCCCGGTCCAGTCCTTCTTGCTCTCTGTGCTCACACATTTGCGTGAGCTCCTTAGACCTGTCAGCATCTGCATCTGTAAGATGGGAGCCCACATCCTGGGGATTGTTCTGGGGAAGGTCCTCTTAGGGTGGTCACAGCCCTTTGAAAGTGAATGAAACATTATTTAAATGTAGATTCAGAAGAGCACACAAAGTTGAGTGCTGTAGAACCATCTTCAGACTTCCAGCCGGGCTGACTGGAAACCCTGCCCTCCTGGTCTCCCTTAATGAGTACACTTCAGCTGTTTCAGTCTCATGAGCTGCTCCTTCATGGGATGTCACTGCCACTCTTCTGTGTGGAGGGTGGCATACAGGGCTGTGACACGAAGCATCTCTGTGAAGTGGCCAGGCCTTCAAACTCTTCTTCCCCTCTCCCTGGGAGACAGCTGGGGAGGAAGGGCACCTAGGAGATGCATGGAAAGAAGCTTTTAAGGCGATTCTGAGAGGAAGAAGGAACAAAAAGCACTAGAGTAAAGAGCAGCATATGGTTCAAAATGTAGACTAGCCTCGTCCGCCTTCCCAGGAGGTGGAAACTCCTGTAGTTGTTGCCTCCTCCTGCCTGGCTCCTGAGACTCCTGCCTTATTTGCCGGTGCCTTCTTGGGCAGTCAGCCCTTGAGAGGGGCCTGACCAGGGAGTGGAGGTGACAGGGGTGCCCCACTGGATTCTAGACACAGTCTCTCCTGAGCCTGGCATTGGTCTGCCATGGTTCACACTTAATGCAGTTGTGTCCAGTCCTCACCGCTTACTGGGTTGCTCTGTAGCTCCTCTGCTCTGAGGAGAAAGGAAGCATGCTCGCCACCCCTGTCAGGATCCCAGGCCGGCTTGTGCCTAGGGCCTTGAGACTCTGAGTAATGGAAACCCCTGGGTTCTGCCTGGAGAATTCACAGTAGTTAGGACAGTGCCTGAAACATTAAGGCCCAAGAAAATGGCAGCTATAATTATGACTGTTACCCTGGTTGTGGGCTATGCACAGGACCCTGGTCACTTCCTCACGCATTTGCTCTTAGCCACGCTCTCAAGGCTCCTCCCCAGCTCATATTTTCTTAACTTCTTTAAACTTATAGTTTACCCAAGAACTCTGTTTCCTTACAAATTTGGCCTCCTCCTACTTGCATCGGCCTACCTGAATAATAATCATATCGGTAGCAGTAATAAAATAATATCCAGTGTTTTAGAGAACTTACCATGTGCTTTATCTGCCTTAACTCTGTCTGTCTTCACAACAACTCCAAGGCATTGTTAGTGTGCTGGTATTATTGGTGCAGGGGTCCACTCAGCAAAGCCAGCAGTTGGACTGAGCTGGTAGCCTTTCCAAATCTTCTAGCACTGTGTGTGCAACCTCAGCTGCACATGAAGGTCACCTAGGGAGCCTTACCGCTGCCTGGGTCTCCCCATCAGAGATTGGAATTTAATTAACCTTTGTATCACCTGGCCCTGCTAAACCAGGACCTATATCCTAATAAGATTCCCAGGTGCCTAGTGCATATGAAAGTTAGAGGAGAGGGTAGGTTGGGAGAGTCAGTTCCTGAAAAAAGGAACTGACTTGTCCCATTTCCTCAACAGAAGTGATTGAATTAACTAATCTCACATTCTTTTTTTTTTTAAGATATTATTTTTTCATTTATTTGAGAGAGAGAGAGAGACAGTGGGCAGGAGAGGGAGTGAGAATCTGAAGCAGACTCCATGCTGAGCGCAGAGCCCAACGCGGGGCTCCATCCCACAACAGCGAGATCATGACCTGAGCCGAAACCAAGAGTTGGATGCTTAACTGACTGAGCCACCCGGGTGCTCCTAATCTGTGCATTCTTAAAGAAGCTGTCAATTATTGAATATTAGCTATAAGAGCTGGGCCCACGAGAACCTGTAGGACAATGGTTTTAGCTTCCCGGTATCTCTAGGGAAATAATCAGTGGTAGAATAAAGGAGATGCATGTACTTAGCCTTCTCTGGAAGTGGGTCCCTGTGGACTGGGCTCATCATTTTTTATTCTTTGCCTGCTCATCTCATCTTTCTTTCCCCATATAGTTGGTCAGTTACTTATGATGTAGAATGAAAGGGACGATCCTCTGTCCCTGCCCAAGTAGTGGGGTAAAGCTGTGTAGTCTTAGAGGTGAGTCGGAGGCTGGTGCCCACCCCCTTAATTGGTTTGCTCTTCTTATGTTTCTTGACTTTAGTCTTTTCTTTTCTTTTTAATTAATTAATTAATTTATTTTTGAGAGGGAGAGAGAGAAAGTGAGCACAAGGGGGGGAGGGGCAGAGGGAGAAGCAGACTCCTTGCCCCCCGAGTAGGGAGCCCAATGCGGGACTCGATCCCAGGACCCCCGGATCATGACCTGAGCTGAAGGCAGTTGCTTTAACCCACTGAGCCACCCAGTAGCCCGACTTTTGTCTTTTCTTATCCCAGGGCAACGAAAGGTGCTAATGTCTTAGTTTCTGGAATTGAAGATGCACTGATTTTGTGGATTCTCCAGGCCAGTGGAAAAGAGTCTTGCCTTAGATATTTAAAATGGTGAAGGGGTTAAGGCATTTTTCCTTGGCTTTAAATCTTGTTTTAGAGCATGACAAAAATCATTATATAGTTAGCCATACCTCCACTTAAAAAGATTTGTCAGTTTATGTTTTATGTTTCAATTCCCTTGCTGATGGGGGCCTGGGGGACTCAGGATTCCTAGTAAAGAAGGGCTTAGGGGCTGCAGTCTGGCTGGGAGGGAGGCCTGGGAGACAGTGTGAAGCTGTGTTTGCATGGCAAGCCCACTGCTTGTTTTGGAGTGCATGCAGTTATTGTGATGGCTGGTGGGAGCTTGGAAGCCACTTCCTCACCATGCCAGTGCTGGTTTGCCTGTGTTTTTCAAAGTCCCCTCTTACATCTTATTTCATGTGTGAATGTAGGTGTACATACATGGATACATATTGCAATTTCTTCCTCCTAATTATGATTTTCTTAGCTATTCCTCATATACAGGAATTTATACATTGTTTTAAATTTTCTCAGCACATATAATTTATTTTTATTTTTTTAAAAGATTTTATTTATTTATTGAAAAGGGAGAGAGAGAGAGAGAGAGCACAAGCAGAGGGAGTGGCAGAGGGAGAGGGAGAAATAGGCTCCCTGCCAGGGAGCCTGATGCAGGGCTCAATTCCAGGACCCTGGGATCATTACCTGAGCTGAAGGCAGATGATTAACCAACTGAGTCACCCAGGCACCCCTCAGCACATATAATTTAGAAATGATTTTAATCATTTAGATACTATTTTATAACAAAAAACCTTAATTTTCTCTTTTACAAGTATATCTGTTCATTGTAGGCAAATTTGGAAAGCACAGAAAAATTACAGTTAGACAAATAATTACCCATACATACAGTCTTGCCATATGAAGCTTTCCACTGTTAACATCTAGCTTATGTCTTTTCAGTCTTTTCTTTCCTGCATAAATTTCTTCCGGTGGAACTGTTTGTAGTATGTATTCAGTTTTATCACCTGATCATTCCCCCCCCCTTTTTTTTACTCGATGACAGCTTTCTTTCTTTTTTTTAATTATGTTATGTTAATCACCATACATTACATCATTAGTTTTTGATGTAGCATTCCATGATTCATTATTTGCGTATAACACCCAGTGCTCCGTGCAGAACGTGCCCTCTTTAATACCCATCACCAGGCTAACCCATCCTCCCACCCCCCTCCCCTCCAGAACCCTCAGTTTGTTTTTCAGAGTCCATCGTCTTTCATTGATCATTCCCCTTTAACATTACATTATGAACATTTTTTCAAAAAGATTTTATTTAATTAATTAATTAATTTAGAGAGCATGCATGGGTGGGGAGAGGCAGAATCCCAACCAGACCCTCCCCCTCCCCCCCACTGAGCACAGAACCTGACTCAGGGCTCAATCTCATGACCTGGAGATCACAACCCAAGCTGAAATCAAGAGTTGGACACTCAACCAACTGAGCCACCCAGGCACCCCAGTATTTTCTTTATATATATGTTTTAAAATTGCTACATAGTATTCTTTTATGTATGTGTACTTGACTCTTTAAATTGTGCTCTTATTATTAGACATTGCAGTTTTTGACAGCTTTTGCCCTTATAAATAATGCTTTGATGAACACCGTTGTGCAAAAAGCTCTTCTATGTATTGGGCCATTTTCTTAGGTTAAGTTCCCAGAATCAGAATTATGGAGTCCAAAGATGTGAGCTTTATTAAGGTTTATGATTGAATTTTCAAAGGGATTGGGTGGGCCTAGCTTCTAAGACTGTGCTGAGCTCAGTTTTTCTCCAGTTGTCTGCTCATAGTTGCTGTGGCCAGTCCCTGCCATTCAGCTGGGAGATGCCCCAGCCCTGCCTGCACTACAGGGTGTCATGAGAGTAATGCACCTTTATGGAGCTCTTTGCAGCATGATGTTGTAAGGCTCCCTGAGTGCCACGAGTTAGGACAATGATGCTGATATTTCATTTGGGCAAGTGAAAACTCAAGTATCCTAGGTTCAGTGTTTTTGTTCTTTTGGGCAGTCTTTCTGCTTGGCTTTAGTTCATGGAAGCAATAATGTAGATGGACAGACTCCAGCAAGATCAGACTCTTGTAAAAACAGTACCTCAGTGCCTCTAGGCATAAAGAAATGGGAATCCTTCCAGGCTGGCTCAGTCAGCTCTTCGTTGAAGCATCCTAATAGTGATGGAGATTTCATCTGAGGTTTACTGTACTCTCTGAGGACTTGGAAAGCATCCTGCCTGGGTTATCACTATTATATCCTGAAGAAGATGCTGGTTTCAGATTCTGCCTCCTCCCCACCTCCAATGCCACCCTTAAATACTGTTTTGTATAATTAAATTTCTTAGGCTTTTAGAATCATTTCATTCTGTGTTGGAAGAAATGTATGTCCTTGGATGACTAAGTAAGTGAACCAAATTCCTGTAGAATTTATAAGTCTTTCTTGTGAAAAGGATAATCAGACCTAGTTGTTAAATACATTAAGGTTATTTCACTCATAAAGGAGAAGGATGAGAGTTGATTTAATAGTGTTCAGGTGTCTGAAAGAGAGCTATTTTATGGATTTAGGTGATTGGGTTTTCTTAGCCACTAATGACCAAAAAGGAAGAAGCACTTAAATTGAATTGTCAGGATGCTTATTTTTCTCCCATGGAATTCTTTCACGCTAGGTAGAGCACTGGGACTCTGTGTGGGGTGGATGTGGCTTTACTTGGAGGCTTGAATGGAGCTACACTGTTCCCAGGACTCTGAACAGCCCTGAAGGATCCTGACCAGACTTGCAGCTTATTACTGACTCCTTTGAGGTTGTGCCCGTGTGCTGACCATGGATGACCTTAGTCCACACTTTCCAGATCTGCCTGGAGGATGCTTGTTTTAGAAGAGTTGTTTCTCAATTAAAGGGGTGGTGGTGGAGGGGGGTGGATTCATGGCCAAATTCTGGAAGAAGAAATTAAATTCTTTTCTTAACTATAGAACTTTTCAAAGTCTTTAATACGAGACTTGCAGTATGAAGGTCCCAAATGGGCAGATGATGGGCAGCCTTTCCCAAATGACAAGACCTTGAGGGCTTTTTCGAAAGGAAAACGTAGAGGACAGCACATGTTGCCAGTCTGTGATGTTGCCTTCCTTCTGGCTGTAGTTCAGATGTCGCTCTCCTCCGGTGCTAGTGAAGCGGTCCCCTATTGGGGCAGCTTTTATTGAGTCCATGTTTACAGAACTCTTGCCAGACATGTGTGAAATGCTGCAGATGGAAAAAAGGTAATGAGGCAGTCTGTCTTCCTGCCTCCATTCTCCCCCTTTTCTAGTTCTGCCAGTCTTTAAAGTGCAGCTTTAATTATACCTTCTCTTGCCCCCAAACTTTTCAAGGCTTCTTCTTGCTTCCTAAAAAGGGTCTAGAGTCCTCAGCCTGTAGTTCAAAGTTCCCTGGTGTTTTCTTCCTTTATTCTCTTGGTGTAACAAGTTCTAGATAAACTGGACCACTCGTTTTTTTTTTTTTTTTTTTTTTACATTTTTAAATATCTCAATGCTTTACTAAATTTTTTCATCTCCCTTAGACTTTATCCTTCTACCATTTTTCTCTGACCTCAGGGTCTATATTAGTTCCATGAAATCTTTTGTGATGTGCATGGGAGAAGCCCAGATGATCTTCCTACTTGCAATTTAATAGCTGTAGAAATGCTTGATAATAATAGCTTTTTGAAAAATCTTGAATGCTCTGGCTTGAGAGAAGTTAGATTTACTAAGAGAGCTGTCAGAACATACTGTGGTGTATATGCTTGGTTTTTACATTGCCCTGTTTAGCTTGGCGTCTGCTCCTCAGTTACAAACCTAACCCTTATTTAATAACATTTTTTCTATGTGTAAATAATACATAATTCAAGTTGTTTTTTAATAAGTCCTGAGAGTATCTCCATTTTCTTCCCTCTAAACTATTCTGTACTGTTTCTAGAGTTTTCCTACTGTGACAGATGTGATCATCTTCTTTTTTAGAGACTTTATGGTAGCCTAATGTCTGAGGAGTGTATATACCCATTTTAAATAAGGACAAGAAATAATTTCAATGTTGCTTGAAATTGTATTTATTTTAGGTTACTTAAATATGTACAACATAAATATAGTTATTAACTCCTTACTTTGATAGCTTTTAAATAGCTTTAACATCAAAACAAATATTATAGAAATTATAAAGTCAAAAACATTGAAATTACTGTTTAATCTGATGTATACTTTTATTTTGCTGAAGGCTTCCATTTCCTAGCTTTTTAAATTTATGAGCAGAGCATCCTAAAGGGTGATTCAAAGTGATGGTGGTTACTCTTTGCTGGATTTTAGTATAAACACACAAAAGTCAAGACTGGTTTGAATGTTGGTTTTAAGTAATTAGCACTGGTTTAAGATGAATTCCTTGTTCTTGAATATCCAGGGTCAAAAATGACCTACAAATCTCATTAGGTTCTTTGAAAAGTGTTGGCTTTTGTCCATGATACATCTGAAACTTGGATGTTTATGTTACCCTTGAAAGGAGTGGTTTAGCTCTAGAGAAATCAAAGACTTGTGCAGAAAGCAGGTGACTGCTTCAACATGTGACCTCTTGAATTTCTTTCTTGGGTCCCAGATTCTTGCTGTATTGGTGTGCAGAGGTTTCAGAATCCTTTGTTTTGACTTTCTTATGCTTACCATTGCAGGATGACCTCAGAGGCCAGAGAAGGCATGGCTTCCAAAAAAAGCAGCCAGTCCTGGGTAGTACTTTCCCCCAAATTCTTGCTCAGTGGATGTTGATGAGTTAGCTAACCATTCTGAGGCATACCTTTTACAACACTAAAATGGAGATTATAATAACTACTCAGTAGGATTTTAGTAAAGGTTAAATGAAGTAACATATGTAAAGTATCAAATATAGAGCCTAGTACATAGTTGGTGCTCAATAAATGGTTTTCTTCTCCCATCACCAATTTCAAGAGGTTAACTATAAGTAAAGGCCTTAGAAAAACCAGGGGTTCATTTAGCAAATGTTTGATGGGAGCTCACGCCATATCTGTGAGGGGTTCAGAGCAGATTGATATCGATCCCTCTCCCTAGAGCTCACGATCTAGATGTCCGGTGCAGGGCAGATGCATCAATGCTGTTGTGGAGCTGGAAGCATGGTCTAGAGAGGCTGTGGACTTTTGCTCAGACCCCTGGCCTCTCTGCTCATGGAAATCTCCAGCATATGGTTTCCTCTCTCCCTCATTTATATTCCGTCCCATATGGTTTCTGTCTCTACACTCAAGTCACTCTACCTGCCTTGCTCAGAGACAGCCCCGGGTGATGGTTTCTCTCTAGAGGCCTTCAGGGCAGCAACTCTGTGAAGTCATCACAGGTCATGGGTGTGTGCCTTGAAGGGTCCAAGTTGGAGTAACAGCTCTGCATGTACTTCTTTCAGGACATTATGTTCAAATATGAAAACTCAGAGGGGGATTCAGAAATAAACATGCCTGACATCTGGGTGGATGTTTTATGGTTCTATTAAAAAATTTTAACCAACAACAGTGAATATGGTAACATGGACATTTTTTCCTCTCAGCAGACTTTGTTATTTTAGACCGTTTCCAGAGCAGTGTGAGGAAGACACTTCTTGGTTCCAGATTCAGGATGACTGTGCATGGTCCTGCATACCTGTAGGTAGCATCTGGGCTCAGGGCTCCTTCATATCAGAAGTAAGATGGGAAACCAAGCTGTCTTATCATTTAAATTTATTGTTTTTCTTTTGTGGTGAAATTTCAGAAAATTAAGAGTCTTTTCCTTGTCCTTTGGAATTAGTTATCCCTGATAGCAGATACAATATTTCACAGAGCTGACATAAGGAGTGAAGATTAATTGTCTCCTCTGCCAGGTGCTTTCGCATATGCAGTCTCATTCAGTCCTCGCAACAGCCCTGGGTGGTAACACATATTTTCCCAGGTTTATTGGTAAGGGAACAACACAGGCCCAAAGTAGGCCTACTTGAAGCCCTGTTGTCTAGCAAGTTGCAGTACCAGAGTTGAAACACAGGTCTGTCTGTGCTGGAGCTGGATCCTGAGCATGCGGGGAAGCAGAGAGAAACAGGCCTTTTCCTTTAGAAGTCAAAGCAGGGCGTGAAGAACATAGGGAGAGAGAGAGAGAGAGAGAGAGAGAGAGAGAGAGACAGGAATTTGAAGCTTGAAACTGAACTCACGTAGTATTTGTCAGCTAGTGTTGTCTATTTTCTAACTTGGCAGATAAAGACTTTTACATGTCTGCCTCTTAACCTCACCAGCTTTTATGTCCTTCTGCTTTTAGAAGGTTATAGGCATGAAAGAAGAATGAACCGTAGCAGTGATGGTTGCACAGCCACGTGAATGTACTTAATGCCACAGAGCTGTACACCTAAAAATGGTTAAAATGGTAACTTTTATATTATATATATTTGCCCACAATCAAAATAAACACTTAAAGAAAAAGAAGAACCAATCCTGTTGAGCTTATCAGAAGAGCTCAGATTTGAGCAGGGCCTTGATGGAGAGGCAAAGAAGCAGAAAGATGTGTGGGAAGGTGGGAATAGTCGTGTGTGGGAGGAAGAGCAAGGGTCTCTTTGGCTTAAGGGCAGATTTGGGGCAAAGTGGGTGCACCCACAGTTGGGCGTGCTGGTCAGCTGATATTCCTTGAATGTTGGTTCAGTGCACATTGCAGGAGGGTTTGCGTTTGGGTGGCCTGCTGGTACCCCACACAGCCTCTGGGCTGCCGGCTGTAAGCACGTGGATCCCATACAGCAAAGCAAGGCCCTACAGGTAAGCAACTCCATTCCCTAGAAGGCATTTTAACAATGATCTGTTACTACTTGGGACTCACTTCCTGTGCAGAACACTGACTATAACGTGGCTTCCAACTGCCTGCAGGGTTTATGCAAAGAGGTAAGATAAATGCAGTTTCTCCCAACTCTTGTTATTTGTAAAGATGTTTGGGGGCACCAGGACTGCGTTGGTGCTCAGCATAGAGAGGCATCCTGGATGGCTTCTTGGCTGGCATGCCCTGGAAGGTGGTTCTCCTTGGATGAGATTAAGCCAGGAGATTCTGGAAGACTACTCTCCATGGAAAGCACGGGTTGTGGGGCTAGAACCTCGTGGTTTCTTGGGATCTCCCTTTGTCACCGTCGGTTCTGTTGTGACTTGAACTGATGCATGGCCTCATGCATTATATGATACGTCATCATATGATAACATCATAGCCTATCTGGCAAAAGAGATGGCGCCTAGTAACTGGTGAGAGACTGTGCTGTGACCACCTCAGGAGCATCTAGACTGACCAGGGGCAGAAGCCCCCACTCCAGAAATGGCATAGACAAAAGGCAACTGTCACTCAAAAAGAGGTGTTGGTACAGGCACACTTCCCTGTTGCTTGTTTAGGACCTCCGGCCCCTCTTGCCGCATGCATCTCCTTGTGTAACATTATTTGAGTTCTTTCTGGTCCTTGCCTCTGCCTCTCACCAACTGGCAGCGGCCAGTGCTCTGTATCTCTGAGTCTCCTGAGTTTGTCTTTGGCCTAGGACTCTTAGACCCATTTTCCTTGCTTGTACTTGGAATTTTGGCTGCTCTGTGTACCTGGCTATAGGTATAGCCTGCATCTTCCCATTCTAGCTCTCTTTATGGAGATGATCCTCTGATAGCCTGTACCCAGGCCGATGCTTGTATCAGGGAGTACCATTTTCCAGGTGGGAGCGTATGAACCACACTGGTCGTGCACACCCTGCTCACTGCTCCTACTGTGAGTTGCCTTCACCATTTAAGCTATCAGCCCCTTTTCCTGTCTGTGAAGCAATCAGCCTTGACCTTCCCTGATTGCTTTCTCCTCTCATCCAGTCTTGACTAAGTATGCCATGAATATAAGCGTAGGGTTCCTTATCCCTGCTTCCTCAGGAAGAGTGTTATGGAGAGTGAGTCAATGATAGTAACTGAGTATTAGTATGTGCCAAGCCATGTTCTAAGCACTTTATATGTATAATCTTATTCAAGCCTCAAAACAATTCTATAAAAGAGTTGCTCTTATGAAGTGCTTTTGACAGATGAGGAAAGACAGGCGCAGGCTGAGTGAAGGTAGCACCCCTGGTAAGATGAGTGGCTGAGATGAGAACCTGTAACCTCAGCACAAACGACGGGACTGCGCCTGGAATATGGTCAGGGCCAGCCTTTGTCAGGAAGTGTTTCCCTTCCAGCTTATCAGCGTCCACAGAGACCTATGATCCAGATGCTGCTCTTGGAGAGGTGGTTTAGTTCGTGGAGAGATGCATTTTATAGATGTGTGTTTAAGAAAACTTGGCCTATAAGGATATTGTTTTGGACATAATAATGATAACATCATAGCGTATCTGTAAACTGTGGCGTCCACTATATGGGCTTACAGCCTTGTTTTCCTTCTCTAATTCTAGGCTTAGTTAGACCACACAGGAGTGTGTCTTGTCACTGTGATGGCCTTTTAGGGGTCTGCAAGTAAGCAAGTGCGGAAGCACAGGAATTCCTGTGTTTCTTCTGTTTGTAGCCCCATGCAGGCCCTATATTGTTCAACAGTCTAGCTGGTATATTTTCAGTGCAAATCTTGTTTCTCACAAAATCTTTTTTTTCCTTTTAAAAACATAAAATGAACAAGAAAAGTTCCCTTTACTTAGATATGCTGGCTAATGTTCTAGAATAGAAGAAAGATCTGCCTACCTCATGTTTCTGATTTGCTCCTGACTCCTGGTGCTCCCTTCAATGCTTAGACATTGGGCAACTAGTTCCTAGTGCAAGAGGAGGTTCTTTTGGACCCAGAGCATGAAGATTCTGGAGAATACCTCTTGTAAGCATATAGATCATCCTTCACGCACAGGGTCAATTTTCTGCGCTGAGGATGCAGTAACGATAGGAGCGGATGGGCTTAGACTCATAAGGTCTGAATTTTGATCTAAGTCCTACCATTTGTTAGGGGTGAGATCTGGGCAAGTTACTTAATCTGGACCCCAACTTTTTTCCCTGTAAAATAATAGTCGTGACCTCAACCCATACGACTGGTAGCTAAAGAGAGAATCTAGGTGACAGTGCTGGAGCAGGCTGCCTGTTTCCCTCCATGGCCTCCTTACCATGCTGGAAGCCCTTGGAGTTGTGTTGGGAAGTCCCTTGGAGTCTGCCCAGGCCTTGATGTGGAGACAGGTCTGGCCTCAGAGACAGGTTGTCTGGGATGACGCTTTTGCTGCTGGACCCAGGCCTCCTCTGTGCCTGCCTGTAGTCTTTATTTCATGTGTCTGTGGCATATTCACAGAGGGTGGACATGAGCAGGGGGGGCAAAAACAACTGAAACTTAGCCATGTGGTTGCATGTGAATAGTGCAAACACTGTTTAGATGGTTGAGGTGCTGGGACCTTTAGGCCAAAATGGGGTGAGTGGATTATGGATGGATTTGGCAGTTAATTTTGTCCCTGTCCTGCCCTTCTGTGGGTTTGTGATGTGTGAAGTGACAGTACAGTCTGTGTCTCTGTTGTTTCTTTATCCAGTTTTGAGCAACTTTCCTGTGTTTGGGGTGGAGCAGTTGTTAGGCCCAAACTGTCTTCTAATGTTGAATATTCATGTATTGGCTTAAGATATTAGACTAACTCAAGTAAAAACCAGTATGGGGAAAATCCATCCTTGTTATTGTTTGTTCCTTCCCTTGGGGTCCCTCAGTGCCCCGCTGGAGCCCTCTGTCCACCTTGGGGTCACACCTTCTCCCTCTCCTCCCTGTCCTGGCACTCGTCAGTGCTGATGTCTTGTTCTCTCCAGAAGATGGTCTCCTGGAGTCGTGAGGGCACACCAGGACACACAGAGATGGTGGACATGCAAGCGTTGGGTCTGGCTGGTTCTTCTCCTGGCAACTATGCACCTTCACAAATGTTTTATTTCTCTGAAACCATCTTCATCTATAAGATGGAAAATGTTTAAATGCCCACTTTCCTATGTGGTGATACCACATATGAACAGGGTAGCTACAATGTGGAGTAGGAGGTTCTGAGTGCGGAGGAACGCTGATGAGCCTCCCTGGGAGTTCACAGTAGGCAGGCTCATGGGCTAGCTCAGGGAAAACGAGCTGAGCTCAGAGCCCAGGGAGGGAGAGTCCAGGCAGTGGAAGAGGGAGATTAAGGTGGAAGCAGCGGTTCATGACCAGGAGTGTGAGGAATAGGGTGGGCAGTTAGAGTGAGGGTTTGGAGTTTATCTGGTGGTGAGTGAAGAGCCTTTGAAGGTTTCCAGCTGGGCAGTGACTTTATCAGAGCTGCTGTGGCAGCTCTGTCCCCGGGAGGGCGGAGGCAAAGGAGGCCTGGCAGAAGGAAGTTGTGCTTGGTCATAGACAATGCTTAGCCGGGGGAATGTTTTTTTTATTCCCCTTCACCTCCCCCCCCCCCCCCCCCCCCCCGATGGTCTGGGCAGTGCTCACCAGCTTTTTTTGTCTGTTTATCTCAAAGGCGCACACTCTCTTTTGAGCATAAAGAACCTTTTCCTTGTTGCTCAAAGTCAGACGTATGGCTGAGAAATTTATGAACACCTGTCAGCGCTCGGAGAGTGGAAAGAGGGTTTCATTGGTTAAGACAAAAAAAGGAAAAGTGAAAATATGTACATCATAAATGTAGTTTTTACCAAGAAGTAGAATAACCTGCAAACAGTAAGTAGCATTAGTTAGCTGATGGAATGTTATTTTCTTGCTGAAGATTGAATTGTTTTAAAAGCCATTATGTGCTTTTTCTCTGACTGTAGGGTTCAGGTGGCCGTGCAACCACAGACAGCCTTGTGGGATTCGCTCAACTTGGTGTTTTGGGAAGATGAATAGAATGACCAAAACCAAGTTGTGATTGATAGTCACATCTTTCCTTCCCTCCCCTTCCCTCCCCTTCCCTCCCCTCCCCTCCCCTCTCCCCTCACCCTTCTCCCCTTTCCTCTTTCCCTTTCCCATCCCCCTCTCCCTCTCCTCTCCTTTCCTTTTCTTCTTGGTAGACTTTGTGTTTCTTCCTTAAAAAGAAATGCTTGCCAAATGAAGTTATCAAAATATTAGAGTCTCTCAGCTGAGAGAGGAATTGTATATTGAAGAATTAGGTGGCATCACTTTGTTTCATCCATGTTAAATAATCACTGCACCTAAAAATGATTGCTCTATAAACCTCTGCTGATGAGACTGCTCCACTAAGTAAAAACCAAATTCATCCTTTCCATCTGCAGTATTTGTTGAATTTCCAGTATGTTCTGAGCACGGTAGGAGCTGAGCCCCCAGGGAGCATAAAGCTTGAGAGACGACCTGGACAAGGGGGTGAACCATTATCATCACTGAGACCCATTCCCATGGCCTGCATAGTAGTGTCACCTGCACTATGTCATGGGCACCAGGGAAGAGTTTTCAATAAGAAATGACTTAGAGACCGAGATCAGAAGTAGGACTTGGCCAGATGAGGGGTAGATGGAGTAGGAAGGAGTCCCAGGAAGACTTGGCAGCAAGAGCAACAACCCAGAGATGAGCAAGAAGAGCCTGGGTGGTGGTTCTATCCAGCCAGAGCTAGAGTTTACATTGTGGTGGAGACAGGGAGGATGGGTAAGTGGGCCCCAGACAGTGGCAGTGGATAGGTAAAGAAGGGATGTGAAGTGAGAGATGATTCAGAGGCTGGATGTGGAGATTTGGGGATCAGCAGTTGTAGATTATGGTACTGTATGCACTGCAGATACCCGTGTCCCCTGCTTTTGGGGAAAGGAGCCCATTTCACAGCCCTCCTTTCTCACTGCTTCTCTGCCCCCAGCACCTCCCTATTTGTCCCACTCCACTCTGAGCCACCCACCCCTGTGTCTGCTCTCAGAAATGTTGCTGTTCCTGCAGGGGGTGAGGCCAGCTCTCCATTGCTCTCTGAACCCTGCAGTAGTGCTAACAGAAGACTGCAGATGGCCACTAGGAACTCAGGATAGGGGAAAAACTTTTAAAATCAAATAAGACAATTTACAGAATTTGAGAGAAAAGCATAAGTCACATTCTTCACAGATAATTCTCTCATGGGGCAGCCTACTCCTGCCCTTTCTTTCCTGCCCACGGGTCTGCCCTGTCTCTTACCTCTTCAGAAAGAGAGCCCCTTCCTCCTTCATGGAGCCCTTCCCTGTAAATCTCTGTTTCCCCCACTTCCTAAGGCATGTTTTG
The DNA here is from genome assembly GCF_009762305.2 of Zalophus californianus. Taxonomy (NCBI): domain Eukaryota; kingdom Metazoa; phylum Chordata; class Mammalia; order Carnivora; family Otariidae; genus Zalophus; species Zalophus californianus. Next base: position 30,305,448 of record NC_045608.1, on the reverse strand, counting down.
CCCTGGGATTTACCCTCTTCCCTCATGGAGCAGTCCGTAGGACACAACCCTGTATATAGCCTTGCTGCCTAGTCCATGGTGGATGAAGCCCCAGAGGATACTTCCCTTTGAGGTCTCTGGGCCAGTGTGAGCTGAAGCTGTATTCCCTGTGTTCTCCCTGAGACTCCAGTTTTCTCTTGGTGACTGGTGTCCACCTATGCATTCTCACACGTATCTCCTAAGGATCTCACATTTTATTTCCTAGAGGCAGTAAAGCCGGTCCAGAGACTTCAATTCTGTCACTGCACATTATTATGTGCTTCCTCTTTTCTTTTGCTTCCAGACCAAACCCAGAGCCCACTAACATTTAAGAGGTAGAGTCCGTCACTGGTCCTTTCTGAAAAAGGGCTGACTACTCCATAGGTACAGAGGCCTTCAAGAGCTTCAGGATTAGAGGTTGTTGTTCTTTTATCTTGGGTCACACACAACTTCATTGTATTTTAGCGTCTTTACATGGAAGTTTCTGGGGCTATTTTTCATCATTATTCTGGGGGGTAATGTGGCCGAGAGAGGGAAGGAACACAGTTATGGAGAGACGGTATCTAGCTCGAGAAGAGAGGCTCCAAGTAGGACTGTGTGGAATTTCAGTATTTAAGGACAACGCGAGGAGGCCATTCAGGGGAGGGTGTCAAGATGTGGCCTGAGGGCTCAGGGGTAGATACATGAATGGGCGGTGGGGAGGCAGAGACAGGGAGTATGAATGACTTTGTGTGAAGACGTTTGCAGAAGGGAGAAAGGGGTAAAGGGAGAGGTGGGTCAAGGAGGACACAGGGAGCAAACTGCCAGAAAAATATGTGTTAGATTAGAAGAGACAGTGTAGTGGGAAAATGGACCCCAGCTCATTGGGACGGCCGCGTGGAAGAGTGAGGGGAGGCAGCGAGGCCAAGCTGCGGGGTCCTCGTGCCCAGGTGAGCACTTTGGGGCCGGGTCGCGTCCTCTTCCTTTCCTCCTGGACACAGAGGAGGACTGACAGGGGAACAGGAGTGATTGTGGAATGGAAGTGAAGCCCGTCTGTGGTTCAGAGTGAGAGGAAGGACATGATCTAGACTTTAGACAGATTCTGGGAATAACTAAAGAGTCCAGAAGTAGACTGATACTCCCCAACATCCAACTGGAAATCTGGGAGCTCTTTTGGCAGACTGCAGTCTGGAACAGGAGAAGGAATTTGGTATGGGTGCCCTGGGTGTTTCTGCCAGCCTAAGCTACCCTTGGCTGGACCTTAAAGTTAACAGAGGGTTGCCTCTGCAAACTCCTCCAGGTGCGTGTCTTGTTTCTGGGTCTCGCCATTCAACCCCCACCCTTGTTGTCTGCTTCCTTGGAGGGTTACTCAGGTTCTCTTGGCAAAAGTCCGACATTACCTGGATCTGAGTTCTGGGGACCCCCGAAGTCCACTCCTTGGTTCTGAATAGATAAGGAGAGTTTCCATGTGGCCACGCTTGCTGGAAACAATACATCAGCCCATTCACGTCTGGAGAGAGGAACTGGGCCAGCTCTGCTCCTTTGCTCCGGCCCTCCTCACCTCCCCACTCCTCTTAGCCCTCATTAGATTCTAGTTTGAGTTTGAAAGGTCCTTGCAGGGGTGACTGTATTTTAATAGAAGATTTTGTGCTAATTGTCATTAGTGGGAATTTAGTAACGTGACAACATGGGGTATGAAGTTCAGGCAGTGTGGGGTGAGAGGGGAGTCATTTTTTGTTTAGTGTTTTTTTCTTTTTTAGTATTTGCATTATATTTGAAATAATTTCATATGGTGTTTGTGGAAAGAAAGGCACGTGTGCTTCTCAGAGTCCATAGTCTCTCACGTTCTGCATGGAGCACCGGGTGTTGTACGCAAACAATGAATCATGGAACACTACATCACAAACTAATGATGTAATGTATGGTGACTAACATAACATAATAATAAAAAAAAAGGCATGTGTGCGTGTTGTATAACCAGTAATTATAATGTGGAGACTTCTTTTGTTTCTGTTTCCTTCCCAGCATCCATGCCTTTGTGGGAGCTGTCCTGGCACCCTACTTGATTATAGTGAGCTTTCAGTCAAAGGACTCCAGAGACAAGCTAAGCCAAAATGATCAGGTTCTCTCTTCTAGAAGCTTCAACTGTGAACAGAGACACACAGGACAAGGAGGAAGATAGACTGGACTCATCTGATGGCAGCTCCTAACATAGTCAACACAGGAATTCCCACAATATGTATCACCTCAATGTTCAACTTCCTGGTTTTCCTAGGCCTGGTTATTTAGCATGCTGCTCAACAGCCTTAGAATACATTTACTCACTTTGCTTCCTTGCTTTTATGCTTTAGTTAGCAAGAGTTTGGTCCTGTTGCTTATAGCTAAAAAAATACTGATGTGTGTATCATCAAGCTTCTCATGATATTTTTTTTCTCATAATACTTGGAAGATTTAAATACATGTATAGATCAATTAGCTACAAAGAGGATAATGAACTTGGTGGTTGAAAAGCTTTGTTATGAAGAACATTATTGTGTTTCCAGGCATAAAAATGATGGTGGGAGAATGTGGCACAGGGTGGAGTTGTTGCTGTACCAGAAACTGTCTCTAACTCTTCAAGCATGAACCCGAACTTGAACCTAATCTTGGTAAATTCTCTCCATCGGTGCAACATTTTAGACTCTGAAATAAAGGGAATTTAAGAAAAGACGAAGATAGATAAACAGTGAAAGGAATGCTTATAGAAGGAAAGAAGAGAGTAAAAAAGAGAAGGAAAATATGAGTCAGTAATGTCAAGGGTAGACTGCACCCATCTAGAAGTGGTAGAAGTGCAAGTCTCCATAGGGCCAAATTAGCAGAGCCCAAGGGGGACAACTTCTTTCTCCTGTTTCTCTTCACCAGAAGCCCTTAGTGAGAAATAATATAATCCATGTAGACAGCATTTATTTTAATTCTCCCCCATTTCTCCCCCCCACAATATATAAAAATATTTAGAAAGTCAGTTAACATCTCTGAACAATTTATTTGTTGTAAAAATGAAGAAGTTGAACTAGTTGATTTTTTTCCTTCTTTTTATTTAACCTAAAAAAAACCCATACCATCAGGGGCACCTGGGTGGCTCAGTTGGTTAAGCGCGAACTCTCTCTCCCAAAAAATAAATCTTTAAAAAAAAAAAAAAAAAAGATTATTTATTTATTTATTTATTTGAGAGAGAGAACGAGCAGTAGAGAGAGGGAGAAGCAGACTCCCCGCTGAGCAGGGAGCCTGACTTGGGGCTCAATCCTGGGACCCTGGGATCACGACCTGAGCCGAGGGCAGAGGCTTAACCGACTGAACCACTCAGGCGCCCCACAAAAAATATATCTTTTTTACAAAAAATCAAGAATTCACCCATTTCACTCCTGCCTTCTGACAACCACCAGTCTCTTCTCTACATCTATGAACTGAGTAGGGTTTTTGGTTTGTTTTTGTTTTAAGATTCCACATATAAGAGAGATCATATAGTATTTGTCTTTGACTTACTTCGCTTAGCCTGATGCCCTTGAGGTCCATTTGTGTTGTCACAAATGGCAGGTTTCATTCTTTTTTTATGACTAATATTCCTGTGTATGTATGTATGTTTTACAATTTCTGTATCCATTCATCCCTCAGGGAACACTTAGGTTGTTTCCATATCTAGCCTGTTTAAACAATGCTGCTATAAACATGATGCGGGGGATCTTCACAAATTAGTGTTTTTATTTTCTTCGCATAAATACCCAGGCATGGAATTGCTGGGTCATAGTGGTAGTTCTATTTTTAATTTTTTGAGGGACCTTCGTACTGTTTTCCAGAGTGACTACACCAATTTACATTCCCACCAACAATGCATAAGGGATCCTTTTCTTCACATCCTCACCAACGGTTGTTATTTTTGTCTTTTTGATAATAGCTATTCTAACAGGTGTGAGGTGATACCTCATTGGGGCTTTTATTTGTGTTTCTCTGGTGATTGATCATGTAGAGCATCCTTTTTATGTGTGTGTTGGCCATCTGTAAGTCTTTGGAAAAATGTTTATTCAGATCTTGGGCCCATTTTTTAAAGAGGATTGTTCATTCTTTTGCTATTGAGTTGTATGAGTTCTTTATATATTTTGGATATTAGCCCCTCAGCAGATACATGATTTGCAAATACTTTTTACCATTCAGTAGGTTACCTTTTCATTTTGTTGATGGTTTCCTTTGCTGTACAGAAACGTTTTAGTTTGATGTAGTTCCACTTGTTTATTTTCGCTTTTGTTGCTTTAACTTTTGGTGTCAGGTTCAAAAAATCATCACCAAGACCTATGTCAAGGAGCTTCCTGCCCATGTTTTCTTATAATTTTATGGTTTTAGGTCTTACATTCAAGTCTTGAATCCATTTTGAATTAATTTTTGTTCATGGTGTAAGATAGTGGTCCAGCTTCATTTTTTTGCAAGTGGATGTCCGGTTTTCTCAACACTGTTTATTATAGAAATTGTCTTTTCCCCCATTGTATATTCTTGGCTCCTTCATTGTATTAATGTTGTATATTAATTGTTCATGCTTCAGTTTATTTCTAGACTCCCTGTTCTGTCCCATTGATCTATGTGTCTGTTTTTATGCCAATACCATACTGTATTAATTACTAAAGCTTTATAATATAGTTTGAAATCAGGGTGCATAATGCCTCTAGCTTTGTTCTTCTTTCTCCAGATTGTTTTGGCTGTTTAGTGTGTCTTATCTATCCGTAAGATTGGTCCTGTTAACTCTCATAAGACTAGGATGTAAAGCCCACCAATGGAGATGGTGGCTAGATTCATGACCTCCTCTTAAGGGGTCTCATTCCAAGAACTTACTGGATCCCTGTGGAGGAAAGAGCTCTTTTCACCCACTCTCCAACCATAACATATATATCTGCATTCATGGCCCTTTTCCCAGAGGTGTCTAAAACTTTGTTATCCAAATCAGTGATACTCTAAGTAGCAACCTTCTTAAGACACTGTATGTATTTTGCAATAGAGATATATAGAACTGCAGTGTGCTTAAGCACATGTGGTCTGTGATTCAGACTACCTGGGTTCAAATCCTGGCTCTGCCATAGCAGCCTTTGTGGCATTGGGTGAGTAACTTAATCTCTCTGTGCCTTACTTTCCTCATCTATTACATGAGAATAACTATATAGTATATATAAGTATATATACTATAATATAAGTATATATATTATAAGTAACAATAGTATATACTTAAGAGGGTTGTTGGGAAAATACATGAGTTTATGCAGGTACGGCTTTATGGCAACAAGCAATTGTTAGGCATAGACTCACCTCGTTTACACAACTTAGTGCCCAGATTAATTTTTCCTGCCTCTGCACACCTCAACCCACCGTCAGCAGGTCCATATGTGGGTATCATGTTTGCCCATGGGTTCTGAGGACATTTCCAGAAGAGCCATTCCAAAGGGTTTTGAATGATTGCAACAGTATTGGAATTAATGGGTTAAACTCATGTGGATATATGCTTTCCTAGTTCATTTGTCAAACAACAACAAGAAAACAAGCGTCCAATTCTTGGATACCCCTTGTAGTTTGAACTTAATATTCCCTTGTTGTTCCCAGTGCATTCACTGAAGATTAATTTCCCACAGCAGTGTGAATCTTTATTATATGTTTGTCATTTAAATATAATTCTTTTGCTATATTTTATAATAAGGCAGAAATTAATTTAAACTTACATATTGCTAAACGGTTTAGATTCTGTATCTTTTTTGTTAATCTTCCTCCTTTTTGTCTTGCTAGATGTGAAGAGCACTTCTGGGCCTGGAGAGCCGATCGGCACTGGTTGCCTTATTCACTTTCATTGAATTTTATGCCAGACACTGGGCGAGGTGCTGGGGGTATAAGGATGAAAGGACTTATTAAACAAAAGAACATTTCATTTAATAAAAACACTATATAGTTTACTTGAGTGGCAGGCTTCTTCAGGACAGCGTGCCCAGGTCATATGCATTTGTACAGTTAAGTTATTTTTTCGTGTGGAAGAAAAGAGAGAAGCATATAAGACTTGGAGATTTTATTTCTACATATAAAAAAGCGTCAGAAGGGTGTTCTTTGTGTCTCTCAACGTCCCTTTAAGATGCTGGGAGCCTTTAGAAATTTCCATTTCCAGCAGGATTTGGAGTTGGGTCAAAGTCCAGAGGGTTGAGGGTAGGGCTGCATCCCTCAGGAAGCTCAGACTTGGTACTCAGTACCTGATGTGGAGCCCAGACTGGCTGGCACCAGGCAAGTCCTTCTACGTGTGTAGCCCAATTCACAGGTGAGCAGACAAAACTCTTAGCTATGGCCACAGGTATGGAGACCCTTTAGGATGGTGAAAAGAGTATTTATGATGGGAGTCCATGGCTGGAAATGAACCAGGGTAATAACAAACCCAGCTGTGTTCACATGTATTTTTATAAGTTGATCAGGACTGAGAGCATATGTGTGGCAGCAAATCTTTCTTCTCTCTTACATCCTTTAAAAACACTGACCAGGAGGAGGCCTTATTTTTGCCTTAAGGATGATTGAGGAATGGATGTGGTTTATTTATAGGTCCATGACCTGAGGCCTCCTCTTAGATTTATTCATTTGGCACATGTTTATCGAACACTTGCTATATACTAGGAACTGTAGTAGGTACTGGGGTTATAGGGATGAACAGACAGAGGTACCGGCATTCAAGGAATTTACAAATTGGCTGGGAGACAAATAATATAGAAGTAAACAAACACATCGCACGTGATGTAATGAGCTCTGGGCATTATATAAGACTGATGAATCACCTCTACCTCTGAAACTAATAATACATTATATGTTAATTAATTGAATTTAAATTTAAAAAATTAAAAAAAAAGTGGGGAAGAAGCTAAGACAGTGAGAGGGAATCACTATTGCTGATAGGATGATCGGGGAAGGCATCTCTAAGGAAAAGGAAGGGAGAGAGCATGTGGAGATGCAGCAAGAGTTCTGGGCAGAGGGCCCAGCAAGGGCAGAGGGCTTGGGTTCACAACAAAGTTGGTGCTGGATGAACGGCAAGATGGTTGTTTGGATGGTCACATGCCCTGGAATGGGCTGGGCGGATTGGTGGTCCCTGTGCTTTTGTTTTAATTTGTTTTGATTCTCACTGTTCTTTCCAAAGGGAGGGAGAATCTGGGTATCTGTAAATTTTAGCTAGCACTGTTTGCTATATATTTAGTACATTATATCTTATTTTGAATCACTGCTTTTTAAAAAATTGTCTATCTCCCAAACACTGAGTCTACTAGGAGAGTCCTATATTCAAGGTCAGTTCTTGGACTTCCGTTTCTTTATTTCTTGGCACTTTCTAAACACATTGCTCAGACATGTTGATACAAGTTCGAGAGAAACAACTGCAGGTGGTGACTGAGCAAATTCTCATTGTTAGTCACTGAGAAATGTGAAACAGAACAGCAAGTCTAGTGGGGGAAAAGATGCTCCCATATAATGAGCTCCTAGGTTTGGGGAGGGACATGACAGACATTTTGCATCTTAGCACCCCCAGTTTTGCCCCCTTAAATGCAGACTGCAGTCACTCCGGGCCAGACACGTGGAGAATGGGATCCGCTTTCAGCCCTGGTTCTCATTTTCTAAACTGGGTTCCCCTCAGCCAACACAAAGGCTACTTCTCATGATGTATCCTTTCAAAATGCCACCCTCTAGCAGGTAATATCATCACCAGTTCATGTTGGAATTTATTTTTCTTAGATTTCTGGACTGACTTCATAAGCACAGTTTCCAAGGATGGTTTGTCCTTAAGCAGGGCAAGTACATAATAAAATAGTGATGGGAATCAGTACCAATGGCACTTTGCCAAATCACTTTTTAATCTTGCCATACTTTGTCTCTTCTCACTTAAAATGAGAACATCTGATGCACTTTTCATGATATTTTCAGCATTAAATACCGCCTTTTAAAAAGATATGCACCAAAAATATCCTTTGTCCTCCTCTTCCGACTCTTCTCGTGAGGCTTTCAGCTCTTGGTTCCTCTTTGCTTGTAACTCCATGAGTTTACTTGTTTGTTCGAAGAAGTCAGGCACAGCCTATTGCCCTTTCTTCAAAACTCAAGCTGCTTCTCTTGTTATAGGACAGTGCTACTGTGACCTGAATTCGTACTTTCATTATAAACATCCCATTTTCAGAAACTCATTGCTTAGCAATGATAGTTGCCCAATAGCTAAATCTTGAATTGTGAGATTTTTTTTTTAATCTCCAGTAACTTGATTAATTTTTATAATCCAGATACATTTCCAAAACATGTTTTTGGTATTACAGGGATTTTTTTTTTGTTATTAAAAAGAAACTTGTGAAAAGTTTTAAAGTCTCTTAGATTTTATTTTATTTATTTTACTTTATTATGTTGTTAGTCACCATACATTATATCATTAGTTTTTGATGTAGTGTTCCATGATTCACTGTATGCCTATAACACCCAGTGCTCCATGCAGTACGTGCCCTCCTTAATACCCATCACCAGGCTAACCCCATCTTCCCACCCCCCTCCCCTCTAGAACCCTCAGTTTGTTTCTCAGAGTCCATAGTCTCTCATGGTTCATCTCCCCCTCCGATTTCCCCTGTCTTTATTTTCCCCTTCCTTCTCCTAAGTGAAATAAGTCAAGCAGAGAAAGTCAGTTATCGTATGGGTTCATATATTTGTGGAACATAAGGAATAGCATAAAGTCTCTTAGATTTTAAAAAAGTGGAAAACATTGTAACTTTTAGGATGTCAAATCTAGGTGCATTTTTGTAAACAAGAGTTATAAAAGTTCTAACTTATGTAAGTATTCCTAACACTTTGCAGACATTTTTATAGCTTCTCTATCAGTGCTGTTTATAGACAGAAGTGAACACACATATACTGAATAAATGAGATACCAAATGTTTGTGATGATTAGGTGGCTCTCTCATAATTCGATTTCCTAATTGGTGATCCTAAAGAATGTTGATGAATGAGTAAGTGTCAGCCAGGTGGGAACTGTCTAATGGTTGTTATCTCAAGGATTTTGTCAAGAACTTGGGTGAAGGTGATAAAAAGCATGCTTATCAAATTTTCAAGTGACTAGAAGGAATTGGTCAGTCCTTTGCTGACACAATTAAAATTTAGAAAGATAACAATATTAAAATATCATGATGGGGACGCCTGGGTGGCTCAGTTGGTTAAGCGACTGCCTTCGGCTCAGGTCATGATCCTGGAGTCCCGGGATCGAGTCCCGCATCGGGCTCCCTGCTCAGCAGGGAGTCTGCTTCTCCCTCTGACCCTCTTCCCTCTCGTGCTTTCTATCTCTCATTCTCTCTCTCTCTCAAATAAATAAATAAAATCTTTAAAAAAAAATATCATGATGAACCAGTCCCAGAATAACACATGGTTAAATAATAGTGGCACATCCTTATAATGAAATACTGTGTAGCTATTACAAAGGATTTTTGAGAAGAGCATTTCATGTCCTAGAGAAATGCTTATGATATATTTTTAAGTGAAAAAAAAGTAGGTCATAAAATAATATGAAGAAGATGATCTTTTTTTTATACTCAAGGAGCAGACAGTATGTTTTGATATGCACCAAAATGTTAATGGTGGCTACTTATGAGTGATAGCATTAGATAGAATTTTTACTTTCTTGTACTTATCTGTACTTCCGAATTCCTTTTTTTTTTTTAGGTAAAAATCAAAATGTTTTATAAATAGTGGGTCAGTAATGACTCTTACTTTCGTGGTAAAAAACAGTTGGTTGTACATGTCCAGTATAGTTTAATATTATTACTTTATAATATCATGATTATTAAAAGTACATTTGAGAATGGATACTAAAACTCTCACTGTTAGCTTTAGAAACAAATGACAGCGAGGTGAATGTAGGCAGTTCTTCCCATTACATAGTTGTGTGACCCACTTAACCTCTCTGGGCCTCCGTTTCTCTGTGAAATCAGGAATTAAAATGATCCCTGAAACCCCCTTCTGATGGTGAATTGTGTGATTTCAAGATTCTGTACACCTGCATCCTGACCTCATTTAGTTGTCTTTCCTGGGGGGGGGTGTCTTACTGCCACAGAGAAATCTCCTAGGACTGTGTCTTTATAGGGCCCAGAGTGTAAACAAACAGAATTCAAATTGGGCCTAATCTATTTTACCTCTAAAAGAGAGGGTGTGGGAGACTGTGGCCTTAACAGCAGTCTTTTTCTGTTGTGTATAAATCCCAGGATGATGGGAGTGGCAAGGATGAGGAAGAGAATATTTGGGTGAAAGAGAGTAAGATGGTGTGCAGGCACCCTGCCCCCACTGGCTAGAGACAGCTCTGGTTTGTTTGTTTGTTTGTTTGCTATTTTGTTTGTCCTTATAGAGGAAAAATCTCTTCTATTTTCCTTATCTACACATAACACCCATACTTTTGGCCAACCAAGCAGTTCTGTGACACCAGCTGGATAATCCTAAAATTTAATGTAATTCTGACCGTCTTCCTGGAGTCAGCATCAGCTCCCACAAGGTAAGGGCTCAGTCCCACATGAACTCCTGCATCAGAGGCCAGTCGCAAGTCCAGGTTTTCTGACTGGCTGTGACCCCTCCTAGATTCCATTAATTTGCTAGAACAGCTCACAAAACTCAGAGAAACATTTTACTTATTAGATTACTAATTTGTTTTTAAAGGATATAACCCAGGAACAGCCAGATGGAAGAGATGCTAAGGGCAAGGTATGTGGGAAGGGGTGGAGGGAGCGCCCATGTTCTCTGGGGGTGCCACTTTCCCAGCACCTCCTTGTGTTCACCAACCTGGAAGCTCTCCAAACCCTGTCCTTTTGGGTTTTTTGGAGGCTTCATTGTGTAGACATGTTTGATTAAATCACTGGCGATTAAGTCAATCTCCAACCCCTCTCCTTTCCCCAAAGATCGAGAGGTCGGGCTGAAAGCTCCACCCCCTTAATCACACACTTGTCTACCCCTGGCAAATCAGCCCCCATTTTTAGTGGTTTCCAAAAGTCACCTCATTAACTTAAACCCAGGTGCGGTTGAAAGGGGCTTGTTGTGAATAACCATAGACATCTTTATGGCTCTCTTATCACTTGGGAAATTCCAAGAGTTTTAGGAGCTCTGTGCCAAAAACAGGGACTAAGATCAGATTTGTATTTCTTACTATAAATCACAGTATCCCAGTCCCACCCCCTTCCCCATGGTTAACGTGGCCTGGGAAATGATTTTTACTTCTCCTTTTATTTTACTAAAAGGCCAAATGATTTCAAATTCTGCTAGTTCTTGATTAATGTCCTGTAGGGTTGATAGGTGCCTTAGAGACTGGAATCCTTTCTTGAGCATCTCTGATACGTGGTTTTACATCCTGAACTTGACCCCTCCATCCTAGGATGTGTGCTCTGTCACAAATCACCCTTTCCTATGGGGGCTTTGGTGTCACATTGCTCTGCGTTCTGTTTATAGTCCCCTGTAAGGCGCGTGTCCACATGTGCACATGATACGCCCAAATCCAGACGTCTGAAGGCATCGAGTGCAGTGATATGTGACCTCAACTTGGGCTATATGCTTTAAAACACAGCCTGAGATTATACTCATCTTTTTGGCAACCTTCCCACCCTGGCATGGCCTACTTACTGTGAGCGTCCTCTGTGCCAGGGATTGTGCTTGTCACAATGTGAATTGAGAGATATGCTGAGTTACTGAACATGAATACTCCTAATTCTTTTCATGGGAACTGTTGCTAAGCGAGATTTTCTCCCAAAGTAATATTTTTCGTTATTTTAAATTTATGTTTTAGATTTTTTAAAAAGTAATTATACAAATTTAAGACCTACTTTTAATATCCATTTCAGTTGTCTGTGACATTTCCGAAACACATGCAAAGAACAGAAATCAGAAATCTAATACGTAGGTTATGTAAGTAATGAAAAGAAGTGTAGTGTGAGAGAAACCTAATGAAGATATATTTATATAAAAGTAGACGTGACATAGCAGCCTAAAATGCCCTTCTTTTGTGACGACTGTACTGCTCTTCCCTGATGCAGTGTGACCCCCCTGCCCCCGGGGAAATGGCTTGGTTGTCTTAACTATAGCTTCAAAAAGGTTTTTTTAAAGATTTTATTTATTTATTTGAGAGAGAGAGAATGAGAGAGAGAGAGCACATGAGAGGGGGCAGGAAGAAGCAGACTCCCCACTGAGCAGGGAGCCCGATGTGGGACTCGATCCCGGGACTCCAGGATCATGACCTGAGCTGGAGGCAGTCGCTTAACCAACTGAGCCACCCGGGCGGCCCTCAAATTTATTTTTTGATGAACGGGTGGTAATAATTATTAACGACAATAAATACAATATTAGGAGCTGACATTTTATTATATATGAACCATGGGTCAGACACTAGTAAGCACTTCATGTGTAGCATCTTGTGTAATCTTCACAGCAACTTTAAGAAGTAGGTATTAAACCTGTTTTATACACAAAAAGCCAAGGCTTACAGAGACAATGCAGCACAGCTTATTGAAGGTACAGTTGGAATTTGTACCCAAGCCCATTGCCTTAACTAGTGTATGTGCTCTTCCTAAAGTACCATGTTGAGAATGGAAGCTATAAACTAACGAGTTCGTCGCCCCCTCTTCAAAGACAACACTATCACAATAATTTGATCTCTGCCACCAGTCTTTTTTCTCATATGTCAGTACCATGGGCACAAGAGTTATTATGAATGAAAGAAAAATGTTGAAATGTTGATATGTGGATGTGTGAGCATTTTCACCATTTCAAGATTTTTACTGTTGACTTGTTTGAGCATGCGTGGGCTCTCTGCCCCTCACCGACTTGGGGGGTATGTGATGGTGCTGGGAGTGTGCGTGAGCACCGAGGGGCTCCTAGACCCTTTCCTCTAAAGCAGATGGTCCCTGCCTAATTTCTTTTTTTTTAGACTGAGTAGAATTTTTGTGAAGATTCTTACTATGCATCTTCCAACGCATCAGTATCACATGTCTTTATGGAGACTGATACAGTCACCTCTAGTTGTGCAGCATATTTCATTCTGTGGTCTAACCGAGCTACACACCATGACAGCTGCTTCTCATCAGAGTGGTGTGCCTACGACTTCTAGACAGATCTGCCCTGGATTCTTACTAACCGGCCCTCCTGACTGATAACACCTGGCCAATTTCCAACTCCAAGTGACCTCAGCAGCTTCCAGCTGGTAAGACTCATGTGTCTCCATTGGGAAAGTGGCACTGAGGTCCTAAGGGCTGGTTTTTGCAAGTTACTTGGCTTTCTGAAATGACAGTGACCTGTAAACAAGAAGCTGTGGGTCCATCTTTATTAGGAAGTGACCTGAGCCATGCTACCTAGGCTTTTGTTATTGTTGTTCTTGTTGTTGTTACAGAGAAGATGAAGGGTCTGGCATCATGTAGGACCAAGACAGGATTATATATTAAGGAGGACACTCTGTCTCCTTTGCCCCTTCCATGTCATGGAGCACATGGTAATTATGCTTACTGGGGGACGTGCTTCCCTGTTAATGCTAAACCTGTCTTCTCCAGAATTTCCATTCATGCTTGATCATTCTGCTTGCCTCTGCGAGGGGAAATTGGAGTGGAGCTGGGGCATACCCCAGGACCTGATGGACTGGAACGCAGAGCCAGGTGCATAGCACACAATTTCTCATGGCACCAGGGCTGACTCACACCTGACAGCATATTGCCTCTGCTTGCCTGTGGGACCTCAGTATGGCAGTCCCAGCACACACTGGGTGAGAGGACACAGAGGGAGATAGATGGCCAGGGGCCTCCGCATTCTCACAGGGTGAAGTGTATGTCCTCCAGAGGCCTGTCTGTGAGGTGAAAGGTGACTGTCAGAGTGCTAAGGATTGGGTGGTGTGGCAATTGGAGGTGGATTTGAGTCCTTGACCTTTGGAGCCCAGACACTGATTCAGCAGTAAAATAAAATGACTGTTTATTAATGGCAATTTAAGGCCAGGACTGTTGGCCTCTGCCCTTTCATATGTCCCATAAATTTAACATGGTCTGACATACTGTGGAACAGAATAATAATAAACAAGGCACATGGTGGTATGGATTTTAAGATTTTTTTTCTGACTTTTTTCTTTGCTGTACTTTGGATAATCTGAGAATAAGAGAGAGAGAGAACTTGGTAGATTTTTCTTATGATTGTTTCAAATGCACATATTATTGTTCATTACTCCTTGACATCACCTGCTTGACCTGGGGTGCTTCACTCATAAAGGCCAATCTGTGACTATACAGCTTCTCTAATTTCATTTCTTATCAGAGGCATACAAATAATCTGGCTTATAGGAAAAGGCCATTTTCCCTTCATTATAACAAGGGATTGAGGGTGGTGTAACATCTTGAATAATTTTTGCCCCATGTTTATAGAACTACGGTGCTGAGGCATTACATTAACACTGTGATTAGATGTAAAGACAAACAAGAGAAGGTGTCTCCTGTCTAGTCACTTGTACACATTACCTGACTCTTCTGATCTATACCAAGATTGCCCGAGGGAGGAATTGTGTCAATGCTCTCTGTCCAAGGTTTTGGCCTCCCTTAGTGGAGATGGCTGTTCAGAACTCAGAGAACCACCTTCTGGCCAAATGATAGGAATGCAGCTGGTCACTGTCCAAAAAAGGGTACCCTGGGAGTGGGCTGCCTGTCTGTGCCTCACAGACCTTTCTGTCACACCCTTACCATAATTTCTAATGATATATTTATGTGGGGTTTTTTTCCTAGTGTTTGTCTCCCCAAGTCCCTGAAGCTTCTAATATACCAATTAGTCTGCTTCCAGCACATGGGGCAAAGTAAGTGCTCAGTAAATACTGAGTAAATAAGTGAACTTCTCTGGAGGTAGTTCGGCAGTGTATATGACAACATACAGCCATGAAAATGAGGCAGGGAAGGCATTTTTAATAACATGAGAAGTATTGAGGAAACCCTAAGTAGGTAGTCAATTTGAAGCCTATTACCCTTTCCCGCCCCCATTACGACATCTCCAACACCTGAGATATGATCACATCTTAAAATTGCTTGTGTTTTCTTTTTCTTTCTTATTGACATAAAATATTGTCTTACAGTTACTGTCCCCTTTGATTCAATTAAATATAGCATGTTAAAAGAAATAGATTAGGTAAAGTGTAAAAAAAAGATAATGCGTGCAAATTAAAGAATGGTCCATAGAAAGGACACACCTTGTAATGGTGCTTTCTTTTGGTTCGTGAGGTCAGGATGCATTTTCTTCTTTTCTCTCTTCTTGTCCTTTTTCTTTCTCCTCTTCCTTTTTCTTTTGTTTCCAGTTTGTCTAGGTTTTCTAAATTTTGTACCACGCATATGAATTACCTTTTTGAGTGATGGAAATTAGCTGAAAACCACTTTACAGGAAGTGATGATTATATTTGTTTTAGTGTGCACAGAGCAAAGATGTCTGAGCACACTGAGTTCAGAGGAGTTGTGAGATTGTGCCTGTGTGTCATAGCCCCACCCTAACCCCCCAAATAGGTTTGCCCTCCTTGGTGAGTTCAGTTCTGCCTGTTTCCGGCTTTACCTGTGTTACATGAAATAATTACACCGTTTTCTCTCACCAGGGAAGTAAGTGGGCCACCTTCCTAATGTAGGCAAGACATGCCTCCTGGAAGTGAGCCCAGGAGGGGAAAGCTGTTGCTTCCACTCCCCAGCAAAGGGAAAGGTGTGTGAGGTCCCCCTGGGGATACTGTGTAAAATGCTTTTAATTGCCCTCTAGGGGATTTGTCCTTAACTGTAGATAATTCTACACCATGCCATTTGTGGTTATCTTGCCTATGGATTATTAAATAACCTTGCATCTTATTTATTATGGGTACATATAGGAAGACTTTAAGCTACTGATAGGTGAAACTATTAACCTAGTATATCTTATGTGGAACTTATATTCTTAGAACTCTATCTACAACCTATATTTCATCATCTAATACTAGAATATATACAAGGTTTGCATTACATAAACTGCAATACGAGCATCCCCTGGATTAATTCTTGCATTAGATATAGTTCACAAGAGTAAAAAGCGTTATGGTATGGAAGAGAAGGGACAACTTTCCCTTATGGAAGAATTCCAGTTATTACATGTAGACGAAATGAGGAAAATAGAAATTCCTCATTAGAATACCATAATAATCACTGCTGTAGGTAAAACGTGCTGAAATTAGTTGGTGAAAGTTAAGGAGAAACAGGATATTTGAATAGTCTGAAAGTATCTCCCCCCAAGATAAATATTTATGATTACAAAGAGAAAATAATAACTTTACAGTTAGAAAAAACTGGCAGATGTCAAGCGCTCAAGGTTAATAGCAGCAGTAATAAACATATTCTCGTTTTGTATCTCTGGATAGGGTGCTATGGGTGGGGGGATCACCTCTGCGGTATTCTTCCCTATATGCATAATCTTAGTCTAATAATGATAAGACAACACACAAACCCAAGTCAAAGGACATTCTACCAAATACCTGGCCAATACTTTTCAAAAGTGTCAAGGCCCTGAAAGACAAGGAAAGATTGAGGACCTGTCACAGATGGAGGAGACTAAAGAGATGAGACAAGTAAACGAAAGCTGGGCTCCTGTATTAGATCCTGGAAGAGAAAACGGACATTAATGAGGAAAATTGGTGAAATCTGAAAAACGTCTGTAATGGATTATACCAGTGTTACTTTCTTAGTTTTGATAAATGTCCTATAGTTGTCAGATTATAACACTAAGGGAAGTGGGGTTAACAGTATTATAGAAATTCTGAAGTATTTTTGCATCTCTTCCGTAAGTCTAAAATTATCTCAAAGTAAGAAGCTAAAAAAATTCATTATGGATATTTATACCCTTTAAGTGAACATACAACTTTGCTAATGTTTATTGTTTTGCTTGATCATCTGCATTAATGGGTGGAAGCATAGCCTATATGGAGTCCAAAATCATAGATACTGGTTTACACTGGACTTTAAAATACAGTGTATGTAAATTTTTTCCCTTCTTCAGATTTGCCTTGTGATTAACCTAACAGAATATGAGGTGAGACCAAAGACGTTGAATGCCTAAAAAAATTCATAAAACTGATAACCCATTTTATGGGAAACTGAAAGTTCTGTTTCTAAAAGGATAGCTTGATTTTGGTGATGATTTTTTGCTGGTGGGAAGCAGAGATTCAGAACAAACAAGAGGATGGATTTGTTGTTGTTGTTGTTGTTGTTGTTGTTGTTGCTCTGAGGATGGATTTTGAGCACAGCAGCTGCCCCTTGCAGTTGGAGGTCTGTGAGGCACATGGCCGCCACAGAAGGTGGCAGTTGGTGATAAGCAAGTCTACATAGATTATTTTTTTCTGATTTACCATTTAAAATTTTATTATTTACCAGATTTTATATTCTTAATGAGGAGAATCATCTTTTTTAGTCCCAGTATCTTAGATACTCAATACTTAGATATTGAGTAGGTGCTCAATAAATGTTTGAACAAAGCTTTTGCTGTAAACTAGTATGTTACTACTCCGGCAGGAACCCCCTATAGTCACAATGGCTTCACATAAAAGAGCAGGTATTTTAGTTACTGTTGTAAGCCTGTGAGTAGAATTTTTTTGTTGAAATTGGCATTATAAGACTCAGCCCAGAAGTCTGCACTGAATTCTTAAGTTGGTGTTTGCTCAGAGTAGCTCCCTAACTCCTTCACAGCGGTCAGCTCAGTGACACGACTTTGCCTGTTACTGCACTGTTTGCCTCTTCCACACTGGCCTTGACACACTGCTTGCTCTTCTGCAGAGCATAGCAGATCCTTTTTTTTTTTTTTTAAAGATTTTATTTTTTTATCTGACAGAGTCAACACAGTGAGAGAGGGAACACAAGGAGGGGGGATGGGAGAGGGAGAAGCAGGCCTCCCGCGGAGCAGGGAGCCCGATGCGGGGCTCGATCCCAGGACCCTGGGACCATGACCTGAGCTGAAGGCAGACACTTAACGACTGAGCCACCCAGGCGCCCCCAGAGCATAGCATATCCTTTACCATCAGGCTCTGTTTGTTGTTCCTGCCGAGCATCCTCACCTTCTCTCTCTGAGAAATTCGTATTCATCTTTGGAACTCAGGTCAGCAAGTGTTTCCTCTGGGAACTCGACCCTGATCACAGGATTCCATAGTTCTTTAGTATAACATTTACCATGGTGTTTCTATTTAAATGAATTAAATTCATTCATTCATTTACTCTTTTATTCATCTGATATTGACTGCCTGTTACGGGCTGGATACTTGTGAGGAACTATAGAGACAGCAGTAAAAGCGCAGACAGGGTTCCTGACTTTATGGGCCTCCATTTTAGCAGGGCAGGCAGGCATAGCTAATTAAGTAATTATGGTTGTGAGAAGATGACCTGTGTACCTATTTTCATGGCTAGATTATGAGTTCTTTGAAGGCATGGGTTTTGTCTCCCTTATTTTTATAGTCCTAGTGTGTAGAACAGGAGTCTGGCAGCTAGTAGGTGCTCAGTAAATGTAGAAATGAATTGAGCACTTAATGTACCTATTTGCACATGATTATATGGCTGATCACTTTACTCTCAGCTGCCTCCCAAATTTTTATTTATCATCTATGAACTGAGCTAATCAAAGGAAGACTTATTGATTTTTCTCTTTGATGTACTGGGAGTGCTGCTTCTTTCTTCTTACACATGGTGAGGGTGACATATGTGACAGGATTCAAGCAACACAAACCAGTAGGATGGGCTCTTCTTGACCTTTCTATGTCATACCACTAGCTCCGGGTCAAGCCCAGGAGGGGGCATTGGGTTCTTGGAACTAAGGTCACATGACTGTACCCTGGCTGCTTGTGAGGCTGGAACCCAAGGCATTATTTGTATTTGCATTTTCTGTTGTGAAGATGCTCCAATTCCCACAGGACAAAAAATAAGGAATTCCCTAAGAGTTTCAGTGCCGGTCAGCAAAATAGAATTGTAAATGTATACTAGTCACTGAAATGCAATTGGTTGATTGTTCGTAAATTCCAGCTATTTTGTGTTAAAGTTGATAGAAAATTTGGACAGAGTAAATACTTCTGCCCGAGTTTGTATCACAGTGTATTTTAAATGTGTGTCAAGTTGTTTGTAAATTGCATTTTTCTTTTTAACCCTATCGCCAGTGTGATCAGGTCTGTGACCAGACGTTTGTAATTTTCCCAGAACAGTATCTTTTACAGAAAACAGTGTGGTGGAATGTGATTTGGGAAAAGGGATAGAGTCTCTGCTTGAGTACAGAAATTACATCTTAGGAATCAGGGAATTCTAGTCAATCATTTAGTCATTCAGCAAAATTTACTGGATGTCTGGTGTCCATTGTGGTTGCTGCATAACTTCCATTACTTAGTAAGTTTGTCTAAGACATTTTAGATCTTCTTTCTGTGAAAGAATACAGTTTGCACATGAAATCATTGGGGAAAACAAGAATTATAAAAGTGTTAGCATTTCTAGCCAAACCCAGGGTTTGTGGTAATTAAATAAATGGATGACATTTGGGACATATTTTCTCAAGCCATAGATGAACTGTATGATCAGCTACACTATGATTAACTACACTTTGTTCTACAAATCCCTATTAGAGGCAGTTTTGTGCCCTGCTCAAAAGAAATACAAAGATGAATAAGTTGGAGAGCCTTCCTTTACAAAGCAGATCTCCTGATTGAAGGGACAAACAGGTGGGCTTTGCAGTGATGCAGACTTGAGAAACTGTCATTCCCACCATTTCTTGGAGCCTATTCCATCCTTGCAATATGGGGTTATTGATACCTACCTCATTGGATTCATCAGGGCAGTGTATGTACAGTGCCTATTTCAGTTCCTTGTACAGTTAGCATCCTTGTTGTCATTGTCACTTAGAGGCCAGAGGGCTTGGATTTCACAGGGGGAAATCATGTTTCAATTTTATAATTATATGGCTAATTGGAGAATATGATAAAGTCCCCCATTGACACAATGAACCATTTTTACTTACTTTTGCATTTCTGTGTTTGCTGCAGCCTAGGAGGAGGTCCGTTAAACCAAAAGGCCTCATTATCATTTTAGGCGAGGGATAGTGAATGAGGAGGCTGGCTTTCAGATAGCTGCCTGCACTGTCTTCTGCTTGAAGTGTTGGGGAGCTCAGAATAGGGGGGAGCCCAGAGAACCCTAAGCCCTTTGACAGTATAGTCCTTCTGAGGGGGGCCTCACTATTCGCCATGAAGTAAAATCTCCATTCACTAGGCTCATGCAAAAAGAGGTACAAAAATTCTTTGTGAAGCGTACGTAAATAGTTCTTTGGAGATCATCTTTACTCCTGTTTTCACTCATGATCATGGACAATTGAAATTCACCTACAGTTCAAACTGGAGGTAAGATATTTGGTGGCACTCTTGCATAGAGGTAGGTCTCTGTACAATGTAGGGTCCTTAGTCCCAGAAGTGCTGATTTACTCCTCAGCCAAGAGATTATTCACATTTCTAGAACATACACAGTCTCTTATGATCTGAAAAACTATCATTTTTATTTGTTCATTAAGATGAATAATAGCCTAGAGGAATAACATTTTCTTCAGATGATTATCCTCCCCAAAAAGTAGGGTTTGTGTATGTCCATCCAGCCTGTGGTATGCCTGGGTTGTTAAGACTGTTTATGAAGAGCAGCAGGGGAGGTGCTGATGCTGTTCTGCTGAGGATGGGGTATGGGTGCTTTCTGCATCGTGGGAGGTGTGGTTGCAGGGCAGATGTGTCTCCTACATTGTCAAAAATATCTGAAGGAGCCGGCCATGGTCCCAGGGCTGTGAGGCGCATCGTGCCTCATAAGGGAAGTGGATTTGTTTTTGAACAGCTGCAGTAAATATGTGAAGTGGACGACACCCTCAGCTTACCAGAGGGGCAAACCTCACCCCCCAGGACAGGTCTTGGCAGCCCTTTGCAATCCACTGCTTCATCTTTCCCACAGGATTCCATCCAAATCCAAAGCTATTGTCTGGAGAGAAAGCCTTCTGGCTGCCTCATGTGCTGCCTCATCATTCGGCAGGGTGGGTGGGCAGGCTTGTCTGCCTAGACCCTGAGTGGGTCCTTCCTGAAGCTGCATGTTCATTCAACAGAAAGCCTTCCAGGATGGAAGGTGGGGTGGATAGGACTGTGTTTGGCTGCGAGCCTCATTTCCACAAGTGCTTCGCCCACTGTGGAGATCTTTGGTAGGCTCTATATTGGCTGTTAGTCACTTAGTGACTTGCAGGTCTGGGGATTGAAGGGAGGGTCAACCAGATCGTCAGTAATGACATGGGACTGGTGGAGGGCTTTGAGTCTTTGTGATAATGGAAGCTGCTGGGTTGAATGAAAGATAAAGGAAAAGGATTCAGCACAGGAGGGCAGCAGGCTAGGAAGCAGGGTCCTGAACTAAGACAAGGAATACCATGGCTGTCCAGTAGGACATAATTAGGAAGTTAATGCTAAAGGTAGTTTAAAGTTAAGTTCAATCTTATCAAAAATCATTGGGGAAAATCTTCTCTTTAGTTTCCTCATGTTTTTCAGGTATGAAAAACCAAGGCCCAGAGTTTAAAGTCATGCAAGCACTCTTTAGCAGACCTGATACTGGAAACATTGGCTGTTCTGAACTGTGGCAAATCATCATCCTTGGTTTACCCTTGGGCGGGTGGGCCCAGTGATGCCCAATAATACCTCTTGTGGGTTTGTTGTGAAGCTTAAATGGGACAATGCACAGGAAGCCCCTTGTCTAGTTATAAATGTGAGTGATAGTGAATAATTGCCATGTTCACCAGCCAGAATATGAGGCAGCCCTGGGCCTCTTCACGTTCTTGCATTTTTTTTCAAGTTTTGTGAATGGGATCATCCTAGCACCCTCACCTTTTGAAATTCTGGTTTTGTTCCCAGTTTTCTTTCCCATAATAACAATGACTTTATCTTTAGTGGTTTGCGGTTCCACCTTCATTTACAGGTCCATTATCTTATGTGATGCCTGAGGTCAGCAGGGCTCATTATCACACCCTGCTATAGAGATAAATAATGAAAACAGACCTCATCCAAGAACCACTGTGTCAATTATGTAGCGGCTTAGGGAAAGGTCGGTGTGTGTACTTCAGATTTCTCTGTTTCTTGGCATAATACTGGCACCTGTATCTAATGAAATAGGAATTCATTCATTCACTCACTTATTGAACAAAATTTTATTTTCTATTTGCGAAAAAATGTAATTGCTATAGCAAGAAAGCCATACTGCATGTTATTGCTGAAACAACATAAACTGTACAAGATTTATAATAAAAGATAACAAATTTTTATAATAGAAGGTATCATTAATAATCATAGGACACACTTACATGTTGCTCTCTATGCTGCACACTATTCTTGGTGATTTCTATGTATGTTATTTGAGTTAATTCACGTAGCAACCTTATGAGACAGGTACTATTTCGGACTCCTCTTTATAGGTAAGTGAACTGAAGCACAGAGAGATTGAGTGACTTGTCCAGCGTTGCCAAGCCAGTAAGTAATAGAGCCGTGCATCAAATCCAGGTACTCTGGCAGCGGTACCCACTCTTAAACGCTTTTTTACACCACCTCTGGAGTCAACTGCTGCCATTAGAAAGATGAGGGCAGATGATTGTGAATGAGAAATGGCTCATAGCTTGAGTTTCCGTAGTTCACATCTTGGTGTGGCAGGGAGAGATCAGGCCAAGATCTGATCAAGATCTGGAACACAGAGAAGTATTTTAAGAAATGGATTTGTGGAGTGCCTGGCTGGCTCAGTCAGAAGAGCACGTGACTCTTGATTTTGGGGTCATAAGTTCAAGCCCCACATTGGATGTAGAGATTACTTAAATGAACAAATAAATAAAAACTTATTTAACTTAAACTTAAAATGTATTTGCATAAATAGATTCCTTGTCTCTCAAGTTTACCTGCCATAATTCACAAGCTTTGTGTAAAACTTCAAGGCAAAAGCAAGAGGCGGAGGACTGCCAGTTTTTTCTACTTTTGAATGGTGGCCTGAATACATCTCTTAATTTGCGGAGAGTGATCTGATGGTTTGCTATATTTCAAAGCACATGGATTTGTGCTCCCATTACATGGCCTGGATTGTGGCCTGTTTATGTCAAGAGTCCTTTTTGCTCAATTTATTGTAAGTAATTTTGTGTGTGTTTCCTTTTATCTCCCTTTCTTACTATATGTTTTACAACATGGCACATGTTGTAAAACACCAGGCTATGTTGTTGGTAGATAACATTCATCTACCGAGGAAGAAAGGCCCTGGGAAATAAAAAGCTTTCCCAATTCTGTGGCTCACCTCTTGTTGAAGTATTGATATTGGTAGTCATGGAGGCTTGGCTTTCCAGACGTTCAAGAGTCCTGAGCCCACACTGAGCCCTGAACACTTGCTTGTCACCTGAGACCCTTAAGGGGTGGTCCTGCCCTCCCTCGGTAGCCTCTTCTCCACTTAGTCTCTTTTCTACCTCCCAGCCCAGCCCAGCCCAGGCCGGCCCAGCCCTGACCATGGTGGGCACTCAGTGGTGGAAACAGCCTCCTTCATGCTCCCCCACTCTCGGGCACTGACTCTATGCTGGAACCTCCACCCCTGTCTGGACACTCACCTTTAGGAGCCATCTTTTTTGGGAGTCTCACCTGGTTCTATCAACTCACAACCCCTGTGCTCCTGTCTGACTCGCCATCTGGGACATGGAAGCTTATGCCATTAGACCTTGCCTGTGCCAGGCCTCTTTCAGATCATTCTTCCTGCCTGAGGGGCTTTTAAAACTGCATCTCCTATTGATGCCCTGAATCCCTTCTCAGGTTTTCTTTGTCCCTCATCTCTTATGGGTTCTGGGTCTTTGTTATTCTGTGGTGGGCACTTGTCACTATGGACAGGCCTCAGGTCTAATACAGTCAACTTTTGAATAACCCGTACTTTTGTATGTTGCATGTTGAGACACCTCAACTGCCTTTGGTATGCCAGGTTCAAAGTTTTGAGCAGCAGCTAGTGAACAAACATTTTGAGATATGGTTGGCTGGCACTATCTGTCAGATGGAGTTTGGTTCCAGAAGCGTACATACATGGGCCAGGCACCGTGCCAGAGACAGAGTGCTGGCCTGTCACTTTAGCTCCCACTCATAGGGGCTTTCAGCTCAGTCCTGCCACCTTTAGACTCTGAGCAGTTGGGTTTCAAAACCAGACAATAGAAATTCTGTATGAAAGCAAAGATTTTTTAATTCTATGGTGGTTTGATTGTATGACATAGAAAACTGCTTCAGGTACTTTTGTCACCAACAATAAAAACTTAGAGTTAAATGCTTCAGTTGGAATGTATTTTATTAGCTTTGTAAATTACCTTAGGGCTATATTTATAGAATCATTAAGAGTCTAAAGGGGTCCCTTAAATTTTTCAGTTATACTTTGCAGCATTTTATTGGGGGAAATTATGTGCTATAATGATATTTGGAAATCCACGTAAGTTTTAGGACAAGGACCTCTGTATATAGACATATATAACACAGATTCATGTTCTTTGATGTTCATTCAGTCTTTTTGTCCTTTTACAACATCTGGTACAGTGTAAGTGATGATCCAAGTTGGAAAGCAGTTAGCATGGAAGTCATTAAGCCGGAGTTTTAGATTGTGGCTTGGCCTGAACTTAGTTTCAGATATGATATTATATATCTGGGAGTTTTTAAGTTCTTCACATGAATCATATAATTTCATCCTTAAAATATCCCCATGAGGTAGCATGTGAACTCTGACCCAGAGAAGATAAGTAACTTGCCCAAGATCAGCTAGGTAATCAATGGTTGCACCAGGATTTGAACCCAGGTGGTCTGATTCTAGTTCCACCAGGTTATAGCTCCTCCTTTCTTTGGGCCTGAAATTTCTCATCTCTAAAATAAGGGAGTTGGATTACACAATTTCTAGTGTTTCTTCCAGCCCTAACATTCTCTGTTCTCAGCTGGTAGAAGACCGGACACACACTCCTGTGCACATGTTCACACAGGCCCCACATACACAGAAGTCAGCTGAATGGTCTGGTTGAAATGCCTGCATAAATACTGTGTCTGATGCCCTGGATGAGGACAGACTATTTATGCCATTCTGCATGCATCTTCAGAGGAGAAGCAACTGTTTGTCCCTTGCTAATTGGCTCCCACACTTGTGATTTATAATGGAAAAAGTGCCACAATATTGAGAACCTTTTTTAAAGAGGGGAGGTTCTTGAGACACAGCCTAGCAGAGCACAGAGTGTCTTTTTAACACCTTAATTCTTCACAAAAATAAGGAACATGGGTCTTAATTGAAGATAAATTTCACAAAAGCGTATTTGAGCTCCAGTGTTTATTCTGCTACAGACATCTAAGTAAAATGTTGCTCAGGCTTTGGAACACAAGTGTGGAGCTTCCTTGCATGGCTTATAGAACACAGCAGTCCCCATTCAGCTGTGACTCATCACTTCCTGCACTTTGCAGAGGGTAATGGCTGACTATGGAATACTTACTTTAGAATACTCTGGACCCCATAGAAGATGTTAGTTTTTGTTGGTGTTAGAAGGCACCTCAATCCTCTGTGTCCCAAATGTACAAGGAACTCAGTGCAGCCTGGCAGATGCTTAAGTTGGCAGGATGTCCTCATCAGAGCAGCTACTGAGTGTGCTGATAGGATGGGGAAGCTCCCCTAAGTAGCCTTCCTCCACATTGTACAGAGGAAAACATACCAGGGTTACTGAGCAAAATAATCATTGAGTATTTTAGTAGGAGCAGAGATTATCTTTCTGCATTTAGTACCACAGACTAACTTTTTAAAAATCTCTGTAGAATGGGATAGCTGTGCAGGATGGAAAAGTCAAGTTGCCTTTCAGGCCCTTGTCTGTATTTGTGTGTGCGTATGTGTGTGTGTGGGGGGGGCGTGGTGTTTGTGGGCATGTGTTTCTGAGTCCACGTATGAGGATACTTTTGTTTGTCTTGACACTTACTTCCAGATCATTTGTGTCCTGGGAAGAAGCAGTAGATAGGTGGGGGAAGTTGTGTGGAATTTAGGAAGCCAGCCTGGGTTTTGTCCCACTCTCCTCCAATCTGTAGATGCTGCAGCATGGTCACCATTGCCACAAGAGCCCCCTCTTCCTGCCCCTCTACCTCTGACCTACATCCCATAGCTTGGTGTGGGCCTGGAGGCCCAGAGCCCAGGGCAGGGGAGAGTGAGCATGTGAGGAATTGTTTTCTGGCTTTTCCTCAGGTGACCATCTGCTCAGTGAAGATTTCTGAGCATCAGCTTCTTCAAGGTAATGTGCAAAAAGCCTCTAATACAGGACCTGGCATACGTAGTTGTTGACCAAATGCTACGTGATTGAATAAATAACAGTGGGGATAAAGCAAAAGTTAAGGGCATCTGATGTTTGGTGACACTAAGGTTGGAAAGGTGACTGCTTTAATTTTGGTTACTCTGAGGGGGAAGTTGAAGAATAGGGAAGCTGACACTTGTCCAAGGCTGTGGAGAAACCAGTACAGGTATTCTACAGATACAAGAAAACAGTGATTAACTGTAAGAAGTACAGAAGAAAGAGTGAGTGTGGGCACCCATGGGCTCAGCCCTTCCAGTTCCAGAAGCAACTCAAGTCACAGCTCAATGGGAAATGTAGTAAATGGGTTTTTTCCTAACCAGAAACTTTCTTCCCTAAAGGCCCCAAATTGTCAGACAAGTGGTAACTCACTATGATTACCCCAGTATTAATGGGATAAAACAAAGGCTCTGGACATCAATAATATTACAGACATTTGCTTATCAATCCCCAGTAGCAGGTTGAATTATGCCCAGCCAGTGAAACTGCTGGGATTAACCATGGGCCTCACTCAGCAACCTGGGCTGCTCCTAAAAACTCCAGAGACACACTCCTTTCCCAGCATCACCTTTGAACTTCTGGGTAGTGGAGATCACATTACCAAGATTAATTGGGGTTATTTGCCAATGTGTGCACCTGAAGAATTGTGGAAAGTCCTATTCATGGGGTTCCTTCTCACATGTCTTTTATCTCATCGGTAACCTGTGATCATTGACATTTTGTCATTTTGGTGTAGAATTTGTGTATAATTTTCTCTGTGTGAAAAACATACATACTTAAATTATCCTCTTGTGTTTATTGCCTCCTCATTTCGACATGTAGTGGAGAGGGGGTGAGCATAGTAGTTTGTATGACTTACACAGCTTTAATAGCTTAAATTAACAAAGACAAATGGGCCCTTTTGATTCATTGTGAAACCAATGGAGTGAAGTATGTGCCACTTTTTTTTTTTTTTTTTTGACATCTTTCTCTTTAACTTGTATGTCTGTGTGGATAGTCCGTGGTGAAAGCATAGATTTCAGGTGCAAGTTTGAAAGAAACAAAACCGAACCCCAGAGTGTACTTCTCTCTTCCCCTCCCCATGTGCTTTGGATTCAATTTAAGGCCAAGCAATTATTAATCACCTGCTCTGCCAGCTGCTGGGGATGCAGAGACGTGATGTGTTGTGGGCTGGGGAGGTCTCACCAGTGGGTGAGACAGACAAATAGACAAACAATGACAGCAACCTGATGAGCACTGTACTGGAGCGATGTGCTGGTTGCCATGGGAACGCAGAAGGAGACAGCAGTATTTTATTGTAGTGGGAATGGAGTGGTTGGGGAAGGCTTTACAGACATGGCACTTTTTTTTTCTCCTGAAAGGTCAGTAAGCATTTGTCGGGTAAGGGATGGGAAGAGCAAGTCATTCTAGGCAAGAGAAATAGTGTGCACCAAAGCACAATGGTGGGAAGCCATGGTGTGCTTGAGAACATCTTTGTGCTTTGGTGTGTCTGGCTTCCAGGGTGATATGTAGAGGAGCTGGGAAATAGGTTTGTAAAAGTGGTCAGGAGCACTTTAGGAGTAAGAGTCTTATACACCTAACTAGTATGGACTATATTTTGAAGGTTATGGGAATCTATTGAAGAATTTTATTTATTTATTTACTTGTTTGTTTGTTTTTTAATATGTTCCATTAGCCAATATATTATACATCATTAGTTTTTGATGTAGTGTTTCAACGATTCATTAGTTGTATATGACACCCAGCGCTCATCACCACATAAGCCCTCCTTAATACCCATCACCCGGTTACCCAATCCCCCCACCGTCCTCCCTTCTGTAGCCGTCAGTTTGTTTCCTGGAGTTCAGAGTCTTCCATGGTTTGTCTTCCTCTCTGATTTCTTCCCATTCAGTTTTCCCTCCCTTCCGCTGTGGCCCTCTGCACTATTCCTTATGTTCCACATATGAGTGAAACCATATGATAATTGACTTTCTCTGCTTGACTTTTTTCACTTAGCATAATCCCCTCCAGTTCCATCCATGTCGATGCAAATGATGGATATCCATCCTTTCTGATGGCTGAGTAATATTCCATTGTATATATGAAACACCTCTTCTTTACCCATTCTTCTGTTGAAGGGCGTCTTGGCTCCAATAGTTTGGCTATTGTGGACATTGCTGCTATGAACATTGGGGTACATGTGCCCCTTCTTTTCACTATGTCTGTATCTTTGGGGTAAATACCTAGTAGTGCAATTGCTGGGTTGTAGGATAGCTCTATTTTTAACATCTTGAGGAACCTCCATACTGTTTTCCAAAGTAGCCTTACCAGCTTGCATTCCCATCAACAGTATAATAGGGTTCCCCTTTCTCCACATCCTCACCAACACTTGTTGTTTCCTGTCTTGTTAATTTTTGGCATTCTAACTGGTGTAAGGTGGTATTTCATTGTGGTTTTGATTTGTATTTCCCTGATGGCTAGTGATGTTGAACATTTTTTCATGTGTCTGTTAGCCATTTGTATGTCTTCTTTGGAGAAGTGTCTGTTCATGTCTTCTGCCCATTTCTTGACTAGATTCTTTGTTTTTTGGGTGTTGAGTTTGAGAAGTTCTTTATAGACCTTGGATACCAGCCCTTTATCCGTAATGCCACTTGCAAATATCTTCTCCCATTCCATGGGTTGCCTCTTAGTTTTGTTGACTGTTTCCTTTGCTGTGCAGAAGCTTTTTATCTTGATGAAGTCCCAAAAGTTCATTTTTGCTTTTGTTTCTCTTGCCTTTAGAGACATGTCTTGCAAGAAGTCGCTGTTGCCAATGTCGAAGAGGTTACTGCCTATGTTCTCCTCTAGGATTTTGATGGATTCCTGTCTCACATTGAGGTCTTTCATCCATTTTGAGTTTATCTTTGTGTGTGGTATAAGAAAATGGTCCAGCTTCATTCTTCTGCAGGTGGCTGTCCAATTTTCCCAGCACCATTTATTGAAGAGACTGTCTTTTTTCCATTGCATATTCCTTCCTGATTTGTCAAAGATTTGTCAAAGACCATAGAGTTGAGGGTCCATTTCAGGGCTTTCTATTCTGTTCCATTGATCTACTTGTCTGTTTTTGTGCCAATACCATGTTGTTTTGAGGATCACAGCTTTGTAATATAGCTTGAAGTCAGGCATTGTGATGCCCCCAGCCTTGGTTTTCTTTTTCCACAGTCCCCTGGCAATTCGGGGTCTTTTCTGGTTCCATATAAATTTTAGGAGTGTTTGTTCCAGCTCTGTGAAAAATCTCGATAGTATTTTGATAGGGATTGCATTGAAAGTGTAGATTGCTCTGGACAGCATAGACATTTTAACGATGTTTATTCTTCTAATCCAAGAGCATGGAATGTTTTTCCATCTCTTTGTGTCTTCTTCAATTTCTTTCATAAGTGTTCTGTAGTTTCTAGAGTATAGATCCTTTACCTCTTTGGTTAGGTTTATTCCTAGGTATCTTACGGTTTTTGGTGCTATTGTAAATGGAATCAATTCCTTAATTTTTCTTTCTTCAGTCACATTGTTAGTGTATAGAAATGCAATTGATTTCTGTGCATTGATTTTGTATCCTGTCATGTTGCTGAATTGCATATGAGTTCTAGTAATTTGGGGGTGGAGTCTTTTGGGTTTTCCACATAAAGTATCATGTCATCTGTGAAGAGAGAGAGTTTGACTTCTTTGCCAATTTATTGAAGAATTTAAAGTAGAAGAGACACATGTTATTTATGATTTAGAAATAACTATTTACTTGATAGAATAAACTTTCCTTCATTCAGCAATTTTTTTTGAGAACCTGTTTCATGCCAGATATTTTTGTAGGCCTCAGGGAAATAATATTAAATATTACCTTAAAAATTTCCTACATTCAGGCAAACTTAAATTCTAGTGATCAGAGGGTGTAAACAATACAAAAGTTAATTGTAGGACTTATTAAAAGGTGTTAAGTGCTGTAGAAGATGAAAAGCAAGCAACATAGATAGGCAGTCTTGGACATGGCTCAGGAGGGTTACATTTTAAATAGAGTGCTTTATTTTACTTGAATATACAGAAAAATTACTTTATTTTGTATTTTTTTATGAATTTGTTTTTGGTGTATGTTTGAGGACTCAGGTTCTATGCCACATTTGTCTTTTAGTTTTGTCCATTATTATTACTGTTTTATAAATTTGTGTACAAAAATAGTATTGAGGAAACCTCCTATATTGGCTGTGAAATGGCATTAAAACTCCACTTCATGTCCATTTAGTGTATTAACTCCTTCTAGTAATGTGGACAAATATGAGGAATTGGAGTTTGGAAATGAGAAAACTAAAGAGTAACCTCAGGAGGCACCTGACTGACTCTTGATTTTAGCTCAGGTTGTGATTTTGGGGTCATGAGTTTGAGCCCTGTGTTGGGCTCCATGCTCAGCATGGGGTCTGCTTGAGGTTCTCTCCTTCTGCCCCTCCCCCAGTGCATGCTTTCTCTCTCTCTCTCTCTCTCAAATAAATAAGTAAACAAATAAATAAAATCTTGACCAAAAAAAAAAAAGGGTAACCTCAGAACTATATTGGAGGGTATGATTGGTTATTTAAGTGAGACCATTTTCTTCTGTCTCCATTAAGGACAGAACAAGATAGAATGGGGTTAGCTTCGGCAGGAATGTTGGAGCTGAAATGACAAGAAACATGAGTTTTCCATACTGATGTGGATGGCCTTGAGAGCTGGATGAATTGTTCTTATCGTGTGCTTCTGTACTTATGGAATCATTGATAGTACTGTGGTTATCAGTCCAGGTGATCTGGTCTCAACTGCAGCAATGGTGAACAAGTCCTTGGAGTAGGTCATTGATTGTGTTTGAGGCCCATTTTGTTTGAAGGTGGTGCAGAAGGGTAGCCAGACAAAGGTTGAAAGGGATTGTAGTCTATGAAGCGAGACACGATTCCATGAAGGTTAGAGCAGAGGGATCTTGGGAGGAGATTTTAAGGACAGATGACCAAGAGCAACAGGGTGTCCAGAGCTCCTGGGTGCTGGCTCATCAGGTCATACCACACAAGTGGAACAAACTCCCAACTGGGCATGCCTTCAGGGAAAAATTGAGCAGAATGACAGATTAGTTGTTAATTGCAGGAGGTAAGAATTTTATCAACCAGTGTTCCATTGAAGAAGATGGATTTTAAGATCCTGGTCCAGGTTATTAATCAAATTGTTTTGAAGTTTCTTAAGTCTACCAGAAATAGTCTCTTTTTGGTTATTGGGTAGATAAGCAAAAGAATTCAGGAGTCCTTAATTTGCCCATGGTACTATAGAGAAATTCTTTATCGAAGGCCTGAAATGAGCATATTCAGGACAAAATATGTCTTGTCTTTGTGGAACTTGGGATTTTCACCCTGTCTCAGTTGTCAGAAGTAGGTCATTTTCTTTTCTTTTCTTTTCTTTTTTTTAAAGCCAACTGTATTCTTTTTCTTTTTTTCTTTTTTAATTTTTATTTTATTATGTTATGTTAATCACCATACATTACTTCAGTAGTTTTTGATGTAGTGTTCCATGATTCATTGTTTGTGTATAACACCCAGTGCTCCATTTGGTATGTGCCCTCTTTAATACCCATCACCAGGCTAACCCATCCCCCTACCCCCCTCCCCTCTAGAACCCTCAGTTTGTTTCTCAGAGTCCATAGTCTCTCATGGTTCGTCTCCCCCTCCGATTTCCACCCCCTTCATTTTTCCCTTCCTGTTATCTTCTTTTTTTTTTTTTTAACATATAATGTATTATTTGTTTCAGAGGTACAGGTCTGTGATTCAACAGTCTTACACAATTCACAGCACTCACCATAGCACATACCCTCCCCAATGTCTATCACCCAGCCACCCCATCCCTCCCACCCCCCACCACTCCAGCAACCCTCAGTTTCCTGAGATTAGGAATTCCTCATATCAGTGAGGTCATATGATACATCTTTCTTTGATTGACTTATTTCACTCAGCATAACACCCTCCAGTTCCAGCCATGTCGTTACAAATGGCAAGATTTCATTCCTTTTAATGGCTGCATAATATTCCATTGTATATATATACCACATCTTCTTTATCCATTCATCTGTCGATGGACATCTTGGCTCTTTCCACAGTTTGGCTATTGTGGACATTGCTGCTATAAACATCGGAGTGCACGTAGCCCTTTGGATCCCTACATTTGTATCTTTGGGGTAAATACCCAGTAGTGCAATTGCTGGGTCGTGTGGTAGCTCTGTTTTCAACTTTTTGAGGAACCTCCATACTGTTTTCCAGAGTGGCTGCACCAGCTTGCATTCCTGCCAACAGTGTAGGAGGGTTCCGCTTTCTCCGCATCCCTGCCAACATCTGTCGTTTCCTGACTTGTTAATTTTAGCCTTTCTGACTGGTGTGAAGTGGTATCTCACTCACTGAGGTTTTGATTTGGATTTCCCTGATGCCGAGCGCTGTTGAGCACTTTTTCATGTGTCTGTTGGCCATTTGGATGTCTTCTTTGGAAAAATGTCTGTTCATGTCTTCTGCCCATTTCTTCATTGGATCATTTGTTCTTTGGGTGTTGAGTTTGATAAGTTCTTTATAGATTTTGGATACTAGCCCTTTATCTGATATGTCATTTGCAAATATTTTCTCCCATTCTGTCGGTTGTCTTTTGGTTTTGTTGACAGTTTCTTTTGCTGTGCAAAAGCTTTTTATCTTGTTGAAGTCCCAATAGTTCATTTTTGCCCTTGCTTCCCTTGCCTTGGGTGATGTTTCTAGGAAGAAGTTGCTGCGGCTGAGGTCGAAGAGGTTGCTGCCTGTGTTCTCCTTTAGGATTTTGATGGACTCCTGTCTCACATTTAGGTCTTTCAACCATTTGGAGTCTATTTTTGTGTGTGGTGTAAGGAAATGGTCCAGTTTCATTCTTGCATGTGGCTGTCCAATTTTCCTAACACCATTTGTTGAAGAGACTGTCTTTTTCCCATTGGACATTCTTTCCTGCCTTGTCAAAGATTAGTTGACCATAGAGTTGAGGGTCCATTTCTGGGCTCTCTGAGTCGATCCCATTTTCAACTGCACCCAGAACCATAAGATACCTAGGAATAAATCTAACCAAAGAGGCAAAGAATCTGTACTCAGAAAACTATAAAATACTCATGAAAGAAATTGAGGAAGACACAAAGAAATGGAAAAACGTTCCATGCTTATGGATTGGAAGAACAAATATTGTGAAGATGTCAGTGCTACCTAGAGCAATCTACACATTCAATGCAATCCCCATCAAAATACCATCCACTTTTTTCCAAGAAATGGAACAAATAATCCTAAAATTTGTATGGAACCAGAAAAGACCCTGAATAGCCAAAGGAATATTGAAAAAGAAAAGCAAAAGCTGGTGGCATTACAATTCCGGTCATTTTCTCCAATAAAGCAGTAACCGTGGATGGAAGGTAGAGTACAGGGCTGCAAGTTTCTGCATCTCTCCTGTCCAAGGCAGGATTGGTCCTGGATCAGTGGGAGCTTCCTGCTGAGAGCCAAGAGGATTTCCCCACTAGTTTTTCTCCCTCTAAAGTATGGCATTTGAGGGAGGACATGGCAATGGCTTTTCACCCACACTGATCCCTGCTTTGAATTTGATTAGTTGTGGAAACCAAAGGCTCTTATTTTAAGTATCTGAAGATCTTCCTCTGGACGTGAAGGGATAGCTCTGTCTACCAACCCTGAGCATCTCTAGGGCCATGTGTGTGTGTTGTGAAGGAGCTTTGAGACTTGGCCAGATACAGCACCATCATGGATAGGAGGTCATCAGCTTATCCTGGAGGACAGCAGGGCTGAATAAGGCCTGAAGTGGGAAGTTTATTTGAGGGGCCAAAGAAG
Source organism: Zalophus californianus (assembly GCF_009762305.2). Lineage (NCBI taxonomy): Eukaryota > Metazoa > Chordata > Mammalia > Carnivora > Otariidae > Zalophus > Zalophus californianus. The sequence continues at coordinate 30,271,228 of NC_045608.1, read as the reverse complement.
GGCTTTCAAGGAACTAATAGGAGAAATAAGACAAAACAAAATATAGCAAACCTTCTTTGATTGGGGCAAGGGACATTCTCCTTTCAGTAGAGCATCCTACTAATCATTAAAAAAGGATAAAGGTAACATCTCAGAATTCCAGTGTGGGTTGGCTAAAGGAAGAAGGGAACACAAGAGTTTATACAGCTATTTCCCTGTTGTACTCTTAGGTTAGCAAGATTGGATTTGTGGAGGCCTCAGAAGGTGTAAGTTTCCAGGGAAGGGAAATTTCTTCAAGGATATGTAACAGTTGGAGGATCCCAGGCAGACAGCTTTGTCAGGCTGAAGACAAGAAAGTGAGGCAGTTTGTACCCAAATAGAAAATACCTAGCTGTGATCAACTTGAGGACAAGACTGGATCAGCAGTACCATGATTTGATAAATACCTGCTTTACTCCCTGACTCCTGTGAACTTGAATGTAAATATTAAAAAATAAAACAGGTGGGGAACTCAGTGTCCACACCTAGTTCTGAGGGTGCTGGAAGGAGCTGTCTGTTTCCTGAACAAACAGTCCAATGCTTTAGCCAGACAATGGGCTTTCTCTCCAAAACACACAAGACTGCACTGAGAGAGAATATTGCAATTTAGGAATTAGGCCAGATGACTGGGAAGGGACAGATGGAAAAAGCCTAAATATTTATGACATTGAACACTGGAGAGAGGATAATTCCATAAATGAGGACCACAGGTCATTAAAAACTACTCTGGCTAATAATTTTAACTAATTCTTTGCCTTAAAAAAATCTTACATAATTTGTTAGTAATATATTTGAATTTTATCTCCTTTTTGTCTCTTTTCTACGTCATTTTCTGTATATATATCCCTAGTGAGGATTTTTGCTCAGTTAGAGAAAACTTCCGTCACTCAAAGTGATACCAGTAGTTAATTGTGTTTCCTATAAGAACCTCTGGACACGGGACGCCTGGGTGGCTCAGTCAGTTAAGCATCTGCCTTTGGCTCAGGTCATGATCCCATGGTCCTGGGATCGAGCCCCGCAATCAGGCTCCTTGCTCAGTGGGAAGCCTGCTTCACCCTCTGCCCCTTCCCCTGCTAGTTCTCTCTCTCTCTGACAAATAAATAAATAAAATCTTTACAAAAAAAAGAACCTCTGGATGAAATTTTATTTCTGTTCATTGATTTATTTCACAAATATTTATTGAATACTTATGGTATACCAGGCCCTGTTCCAGGCTGTGTTCCAGACCCTGTTCCAGACCCTGAGAATTCCTCAGTAAAACCAGGCAGACAGAAATCCCTACCTGCCTTCATGTAGTTTATATTCTAGCGGGGGAAAAAAGATTATGCATATATTTAAATACAATATTAGTTGGAAATGAGTTGTGGAGAAACAGAAAATAGGTAAGGAGGATGGCAAAGGCCAGGAGTATTGGGGGGAGTGTAATGGAGAAAGGATTCCAATTTTATTTTATTTTATTTTTTTAAAAGATTTTATTTATTTGTCAGAGAGAGAGTGAGCACAAGCAGGGGGAGCAGTAGAGGGAGAGGGAGAAGCAGTCTCCCTGCTGAGCAAGGAGCCTGATGTGGGACTGGATCCCAGGACTCTGGGATCATGACCTGAGCCGAAGGCAGATGCTTAATCGACTGAGCCACCCCGGCGCCCAGTATTTGAGAGTTTTGAGCAGAGGAGAGACCTGATCTGGCTTCCATTTCAGCAGGAACAGTCTGGCTGCTCTCTTGGGACTAGAATATGATAGGTTACGAGTCAGGAGACTATTGAAGTAATCTGGTTGAGAGATGATGGCACCTTAGACTAGGGTGACTGGAGTGAGATGGTGAGAAGGGGCCAGTTTCCAGATGTATTTTGAAGGTGAAGCTAATAGAATTTTTTAATTGATTGGGGAAAAGAGCCAAAGATGACTCCAGTGTTTTTGCCTGAGCAACTGGAAGGATGAAATTTCAAGATATAGAAGGCTGTTAGTGGAGCCAGTTTGCATGGGAAAAGGAGGTATCTGGTTTTGGTCCTGGTAAGTTCAGATGTTTGTTACATTCCACATGGAGATGTTGAGCAGGTAATTGGAGGAATTGAGAGCCTAGGGAGAGGTGGGAAGGTCTAGTATAATTGTGGGAGTTAGTAGCATGGAGACACCGGACTGCCTGAGATCTCAAGGGAATGGGCTGAGGGTGAGCCTGGGTACCGAAAAGTGCCCTCCAATGAGGAGGTTTGGAGAAAGCAATGGTCATTAAGGTAGGAGGACATGTCCTTGTATGTATGAAGCAGTTGGTTCCAGGTGGTAGGACTGATCAGCTCTGTCAAAGCAGTCTGCTAAGATGAGGCCTGAGGTGACCACATTGGAGCAAACAACATGGAGGTCACTGGGGACTTGGAAAAGCATTTTTGGTGCAATGATGGCAGCCAAAGCCTGACTGGAGTTTGTTTGGGGGGAGAATTGCAGATTGGAGGCAGTAAGCTATGGGAGGAGGGAAGCAGAGAATGGGGCCAAAACATTTTTATTTTAAAGATGGGGCAAGTTATAGCATGTTCGTATACCTAATGTGAAGGATCCCATAGAGATGGTGTTGATAATCAGTATGTATAAAATATCCAGAATTCAGAAATTTTAAAGATCACTTGTCATTTGGATAATCAAGATCAGGCAACAGAAGTACCAAAGGGCTAAAGTGGGATTTCATTCATTAAAATTTCTTTCTTAAATCATGGATTTTAAGAACTGAAAGGACTTTTAGAATGTAAGACATTCGGTGGCTTTCAGAATTTTTAGCTGGGGATGCCTTTTTCCAGTGAAATCTCAGAGGAAAGCCTAATCCATATGCAGATGCTAGTGGAACTGCCAGGATGCCTTTACTGACCCCATCCCCACCCCCATCTCCTGCAGATGATCCTGGGGCCTCACAGGGAACACCTTGGTTATTTAGAGTAAAGATTCAAAACTACTGGTTTAATCCAGATACCTCATTTACCAGCAAGGAATCTAGAGGTTAAGATTCTTGCCTGAAGAGAAACAGTATTTAAGAACTAGAAGAGAAGCCAGTTTTCTGAGTTTCAGGACAGTGGACTATTTATGTCTATCCTTGGTGCCTATGGCCATGTTCCTTGTCCCAAACTCTTGAATGAATGAATGAAGCAATGAATGGCTTAGAGAGAAAGAGCCTGAGGCCCAGAAGTTGTGATACCGAAGGATAAATGCCTCCCTTTTGCCCCTGTGGGTCTCCTTTTTGGGGCCTAACTTTGTGCTGTAAAACACTTGTGCATCCATTTATGTTAGTCCTGCGAGTTGGGTGTGGTCCTCATAGGCTGTATACCTCAAATGCATATGGAAACATTTGTTAGTGGACAAACTTAAAAACTCTTGTTGAGTTTTGTGGTTTATGCTGCTCACTCAGTGGAGCAAAGTAATAAGAAAACCATTATCCGACGTTAGTCCTGGTGAGTATATATTAAATGTCCAGTTACCATTACACTCAAATACATTTATTTAAAACCTATAGATTGAGAGCCATTAACAGTCCTCAGCAAGGCATATAAGGTTCTTCATGACTGGATACCTGCTCCCTACCTCCCCTGCTTTATTTTTATGTACAGTGACATTCTGTTAAAATGAAAGTTGAACACCCCAGGAACCACACCCCTACCCCATGCCTTTTCTGTACCTTGATCAGTGTGCTGGTTATATGAGCATTCTTTTTTTTTTTCTCTCTTTCTTTGTATAAACCCGTAGACCTGGAGGTCTCTCTCTGTCCCTCTCTCTCTCTTTATCTCTCTTTCTCACACACAGGCACTCTTAAACACACTGTACTGCAATAAAATATTTTTTTAAATGTCAGAGTGTATCAGTCCATGTGCTTAATATTCTTTAATGCCACAGTTCTCATAGTAAAGCCGGTTTCTGTCCAGTGGCCCTCAAGCCTCCACAGGCCTGACTTGACCTCATGGCAGACCTCTTTCACTTGCCACTCCCCTCAGGCAGTTAGTCCCCTCAGGCAGTTACTCCCGCTCAGGCAGTTACTTGGGCTGACACTGCCTACTGTATCCCTTCTGCTACTACCGCTCCACCCATGATAGGTGGTCAATAATGTACTTCATGAAATGAAATGTAACTGAAACAGTGTTTATCCTTATGAGGTTGGAGCTGTCTGTCTGGATTTCTCTTTGGATGATGCCATGGGGAATTAGGTACTTTATTAAAGTTTAAGTTAGGATTGTGATAGATTTAGAATTCTACAAACATTTGGTTTTCACCGAGATTTTCACAGAGATTCCCCCCCCCAAAAAAGGATTTATACTTTTCTTGGTTATAAAGTCATACTTAAAATTGTCAAGGAACTTATAAATTACTTAGTGACTGCAGCACCCAGAGGTAGACACTGTTTGTATTTTGAACTTTCAAACTATTTTCCCATGTGCATTGCATATATTGATAAACACTTTGTTCCTCATAGTGTTTTAAGGTAGTTTTTACCCGCTTGGTTTTAGTACTATGCTAAGAAATTAGTAAGAATACCTCCTCCCATTTTATATAAAAAAAAAACACAGAAATAAATTCATTCATTAATTGGTTTTAAACACAAAAAAGAAATAGTGCTGTTTGCCAATTCAAGTCCTAAAGACTTTTACTGACTTTTAAAATGCCTTATGGTGTTTTGATGAAAGTTGGGCAATGTTTAAAGTTGCTCGAAAATTGTAGAACCAGAAGTCTAAAGCCTGAAAATACCTTGGACTTTTAAGAGCACATTTTTCACTTATGGTTCTCAGATAATTTCAGACACATTAAAATCATCTTTTCAGCACCATAGTGGGAGTGATAAGCCATATCATAAAATGGATTGAGTTTAAAAAATTTTTATTACTATCTTTGATGGGAGGCTCTTCTATGTTAATCTTATTATATGGGCAAATATCCTTTTTATCATGTCATATTCATCTTTTTGAAGGACAACTATAGTTTCAGTTAGCACCACTTAAGATATGACTTTTATTAAATGCTTGTGGGTAACTTAATTCATTACACAGAATATAAACCTTCTAATTAAATTCCCCTTTGTTCCAAATTTATAACCAGGAGAGTCAGCTCTGTCTTTGAGGGAGGGGAGAGCATCATTAGTGATACAGTGTCTTTACATTTGACTTTTGGCATGCTGTGTAGATCACTGTGTGATATTAGGCGAGGCACACGCAACTTCTGGAGATCTCTTCCCTCAGACTTCCAAAGAGATCAGTGTTGCTAATATGTGAGATTCTAAGTCTCTTACAGGTTACTCAAAATGTATTCTTCGCATTAAAAAATTTTGTAGGAGAATATGCATATTATCATTCTTATGCCATTCACATGCTGTCAAAAGCTGACATTTGAGAATAGCCCTAAGGATTAGCTTTTCATTTCTGAAGATTCTCAAAGCCTTATCTTCAATTTGCAAAATCACTACTTTCTGGTGCTGTCATTCTGGCTCACTTTATAAAAACTACTCCAGTATTCTAACTTCACTGAAAGTTGATAAAGGAAATAACTATATGGGGAGCCCTTTTCCCTTTTTTGACAAAATTGGTTATCTAAGATAGCTTCCATACTGTTGTATAGCACCCCTTGATAAAAACGGTGACAGACCCTTTTAAGTCTGAGAAGCAGGAAAAGTCTGTTTCTGATTAATTGAAATGCCTACCAGTCTTGGCTAGCAAGGGCTTGCCACCATGTCTCTGGGGCAGCTCGTTTCCTTGGAGTTCAGTTTAATGACCACTTACTAGAGCTCTCTTAAGTTACAAAGTTTTTCTCATTTCCCTTGCATTTTTTGGTTCATGTTTTTTGTCTTCTACTCACTGTTTTTCATTTTTATTGAACTTTACTTTTATGGTAGGTCATTTTGTACCTTGCTGGGGAGTAGGTGATGTGTGTATAAGTCAATAAAAATATTGCTGTCATCTCTATGCTTGGAGATGTAAAATTATGTTGGTTGTGGTTAAAATTATTTATACTAATTTTAGAAACCTATTAATTCTTCACCTATAGGTTGGTAACAACTAAGTTTAATCTCTGTTATTCACAATGTAGGTACATTGAGAAGGCCCCCATTACTGAGAGCAAATTCTAGATTTTAATGTCAGAAATGTTGGAGCCAGAATCACTCTCAGTTTTCAGGTTTGTGAGTGATAGAAGTGTGAACTGAATGAGTCGATGTTGCTATATGAATTTTAACAGAAATAGATATCATATACTACTTTGCCAATTCACAAAAAAGGCTGATTTTACAGCTGTGATGTAATACTGTATATAGGTCCTTATTTTGTGACTGAGATTATATCTGTGAAAACTAAGGCTTTAAAAAAGAGTATAGGAAAAAATGAAAACAACTTTTTGTTGCCCTTTCCCCCCAGTTTTGAGGTATAATGACATATAAGTTTAAGTGAACATGTTGATTTGATATACTTAGGTATTGCAAAATGATGACTGCTATCATATTAGCTACCACCTGGGTCAGGTCACCTAATTACTTCCTTTTTTTGTGGTGAGAACATTTAAGACCTACTGTCTTAGCAACTTTCAAGTACTTTTTGTTGTCTTTTAACTAATAGAATGTTGACTCTACCAAGTGGATTAACTTTTGTCTCTCAGATGCAAGTTTGTTCTCCTGGAGTTCAAGATTGAGCATTTATCTTTGAATCCTGTCCAAGTTTAGGTGTAAAATATAACATTGTTAAGCTACCTGTCCTTAAAAAATTTATTTTGGAAGTAGACTATATTGACCAATGTGTGGCTCAAACTCATGACCCCGAGATCAAGAGTTGTATGCTGTACCAACTGAGCCAGCCAGGTGCCCCCCAGGTTTTTTTTTAAAATAGGTTGTTTTTTTGTTTTTTGTATGTATGTTTGGGATTCACAGAATCATTCTTTTCCTTTTTCCTCTCTCACATGGTATACTCCAATTGGTTAGTAATAGTTTGTACATAACTAGAATGATATTTAAGGCAAAAAAGTTTTCCCCTCAATTTAATAGAAATATTGGGCTTGATGTTCCATTACAGGGAATTCATTTTTTGACTTTGGGTAAGTCAGGCATTCTCTCTGGACTATTTCCTCATCTGTGACATGAGAGGTTTGACCACTGTGTCTCTAGGGCCCTCTTAGCATTAGTATTTTATGAAGCTATGACAATTCAAAGTCATAAAATCATCAGAAAGCTTTATGTAGGAATGTAGGAAAACTAAAGAAGACCCTAAATTTGGAGGAAATTCTGTATTGTTAAGAGTATATAAAGTGATTCCAAAGTCTGTTGGCTGATTCTGGAAATTTTTTTGTAAGAAACGGAGAGTTATGGCAGAAAGGAATGCCATTTTCTTCATTTATTTTTTATTTTTTATTTTTTTAAAAGATTTTATTTATTCATTTGACAGAGAGAGACACACACACACACACACACCGAGAGAGGGAACACAAGCAGGGGGAATGGGAGAGGGAGAAGCAGGCTTCCCGCCGAGCAAGGAGCCCGATGTGGGGCTCGATCCCAGGACCCTGGAATCATGACCTGAGCCGAAGGCAAACGCTTAACAACTGAGCCACCCAGGCACCCCAACCATTTTCTTCATTTAAAAAGTCCCAACTTTAAGGAAGAGGAATTTTTTAAGTATTACAGATTTTTAGATTATGTCTGTAGCTCCTGAAGGAAAAATTAAGTTCCCAAGTTGTTCCTTCTGTAGTCCATTCCAGTATTACACGTCTGAAGTCACCATGCATTTGTAGCCAAAATATTTCCAATGTTTAAACAATCTTTGATTTTTTAACTTCAGGCTTGGCAGAAATACTCAACAAGTTCCACAAAGAGTGGATGAAATATAGTAAGAAAACATTTTTTTATTCTTCTATCTTCTTTCTCTCACTTGAGTTTTATTTCACTGAGGATGTTTTCTGCCTTTAGTGGGTCAAAATGTAGTTTGGGGGTCACACCTGTGGTCCCAAAGCTTCTGAAATACCCTATTGGCAGTAGAGAGTTGTTAACAACTGGGTCTGAATGTCCAGGAATCATCAAAATATCTGCCTATTTTAAGAAAGAAGTTTTTAGTAAGTTAGCAAATACCAACTAAACATTCTAATAAAATACTTTTAGCTAAAAAGGGCTTAATATAAGTAAGTTATCTAATTCTCACTAGGCAGTGGTTCCTCATCCTCGCTGCCCATCAGAGTCATTCTAAGGATCTCTAGTATAACCACTGCCCTGGTTGCACCTTGGACCATTGAGAGCAGTTGGTAGGCTGGGACTCAGGCATCAGAAATGTTGAAAGATGCCCAGGTGATTCCAGTACACAGCTAAGGTTAGAGCCTCTCATCTAGGGTTCTTAGTTTGTTTCAAATATCACAATAACTTGGTTATTAGAGGACTACTCACTAATGTCTGAACATACTGGGCTTTTGGATAGCAAAGTATGGTGGAGATGGCCTTGTAAGTCAGGATCCAGTTGAAAGCTTGCCTCTCGCTGGAATGAGCACTGGGTGTTATATGCAACTGATGAATCACTAAATTCTATCTCTGAAACTAATAATACACTATATGTTAATTAAGTTGAATTTAAATTAAAAAAAAAAAGAAAGCCTGCCTCTGTCTGGTACCAGTTATGTTACCTTAGACAGATGTTTTACTCTGCAGTTTCATTCCAGCTTTAGCATTAATATTTAACACTTAATAGCATTACAGCAATTTTCTAGTATTTTCTATATCACATCCAGAGGTCAATGGATTCAAAACTTCAATCTAGTTGTTTTGATTCAAGTGGCCATGTATTAGAAGGACCTTTAGTTTGATATTTAGCTAATGACTTACCATTGAGAAGATTGAGATTTTTTGAATTTGAGATTCTATGGGTTGATATTGATGTTTGCAATTATCTAAGAAGTAGGAGTTTTCTAAGCAAATCAGTAGCAAAAGCCTTGTTAATGCATCCTGAGTAATGTTAAGCCTACTTAAAAAAATAAACTGTTTTGAGAACCTTGTTACATATGTGGGCATCCTCATTACAAATGAACCTTACACATTCATGAAACAGACTTGGAAAATGAGAGGCAGCTCTGGAGAGAGCCTGAGGCCAGAGCTGGTAGATTTGGACACACATCTGGATTTTGCAATTTATTAGGAGTTTAATTATGGGCAAGTCACTTAATCTCTGAGTCTTAATTTCCTCATCTCTGAAATGGGAGTAATACCTACCCTAATTATTTCACAGAGTTCTTATGAGGCTTAGATTAGATCATTCATTTATTCAACAAATACGTGATTCATTGAGTGCCAAACTTGCTAGGCAGCACTCTAGATGTGAAGGATATAAAGAAGGAAAGTATGTCTTTGGAAAGAGAAAATATATTGGTCACTTCTCACATTATTAAAAAAAAATTCATGTTGTAAGCCCTTTGAAGAGGGATGCTCTTTCATCTCTGTGTTTCCATGTCTTAATACCTGGCACATAACAGAGAAGGGGCTAAAATATTGATTATAAAAATGAATGAATCACATAATTCATTTCCTTGAAAACATTTTGTTCTCTGGACTGGGTCTCCCTTGAACAAGTTGAAATGAGTCAAGTGTGGGGGTGGTTTCGTGTTCTTGCTGGTTTAAAGTTCCACACAAACGGGAATGTGGTAGTCTAACCTGAGATCCTTTCAAACCACAGCAATGGCTAATCTTTTAGTTGGAGTTTAGTTCAGTTTAGGTTAATATTCCCTTTATTCCAATTACCATTTCAGCAGCATCAGCCTATTTTTGGCTAATGTCCTTTTCATGTTTGGTATTAATCTGAAATCTAGTATTTCTTTTCGAAAGAAAGATAAATTCTTTTCTTGACATCCCTTTTTTCCATTAAGTTAAAAAAAGTCACTTCATAAATATGATTTCAAACAGCTGTATTTTAATATTTCTACCTTATGGGAAGAGCATTTGGCATCAGCAGTGTTCCTACCACATGGCCTGGATCACATTTAGCACACAGATTTTTTAACCTGGACACTGTGGCCAGTGATGAACTTGTAGATGTGCATTTGGGCTATGTTCACATGCTATTCTAAACTAGGTCAGGGGGTGGGCTGGTATCTTCTAGACTCTTTCAGGAAAATGTGAACAAATGGAGAACTGTAATATCCCTTTCATACTGGGTCACAGAAATACTTTGAGGGTTTAAGTTCTTTGTCTCCTTGCAACAGGTAAAAGGGTTATTCTCTTTGCAACCCCGTTTGTTGGTAGGATAGCTGGAGGAGGCCTTGGTGTGCTGATGCCCAATCTTCTATTTGAATAATGGAATTTTAGAATTGAAAGGACCTTGGATTTGATGCAGGCCTGCCACCCATATTCGAGACAGACAAAATAGAGGAGAAATGAGGAGGCTGTGATAGGCAGCATCAGCAGGGGTCTGGAATGCTTTTCTTGAGATTTGGTTTTCTACCCACAGATTTGTACATCCAGTGTGAGTTCTGCCAGCTTTTGTGGGTGCACCTAGGAGAAAGCTCACAGTCAGAATGCAAAGTGATATTCAATGTAGGATAGACATAGATGTTTATGTGCCCATGTGTATATAATTGTGTAATTTCCTTTATCCTTCAATGCTTACGTTGATAGTAATGTTTAAGTTTGCAAATTTATTTCAACGTCTTACAAAAGTAAATTCCATTTTCATATATTGATTTGCAGAGATTTCAGGGATTCCATGTTCAGTGTTCCTACAGAGATTTGGGCTGGGCTTCATCATATTCTTTAAGTTACTCACATGGCCCTTGGCATGGATGCTTCTCAGGTAGCAGAAAGCACATATTATTTTCCTATGTTTTATATTATAAAGTCAGTGCTACCCCTGCCTGCTATTAAAATTGGTTTTTCTTAGGCATAAGATGAATGAATACCAGAGAGGTTAAATATTTTGCCCAGAGCTTCACAACATCCAGTGACAAATTGGAAATAAAATATATGAGCCTCCTTTTGTTAAGCTTGAGCTCTCGAGTTCTGCTGGACCCCCAGCTGCTGCTTCTAAGACTCCCTACATTCTTGGAGGCTTGGAAAACTGCCACAGATGTTTTCATGCAAAATAAGAACCCCATATCTATGACTTTTGCTGGGCAGGTCGCGGAAAGAGAGCACCTGTGTTACTCATTTTTGGGTTAGAGATATGGGGTGAGTAATGTACTGCAGGCCCCAGAGTTCCCCTGGGTAGGACACCGTCTTGTGTATTTCATAGAATGAAGGTCCTTACCAAGATAGCCCTCTCTGAGTTCAGTTTTTTGGTGTCTACAGAAAGACTGATTTCCCAAACTATCAATGGCACACAAATGGGGAAGGAAAAAAAAATTGAAGAGCATCAAGCTTGCATTGACTACTTTATGCTCTATATTATACTTTTTCAGAGTGCAAATTCACCTGCACCAGCGGTAAATGCTTGTATCTTGGTTCACTGGTCTGTAACCAACAGAACGACTGTGGGGACAATAGTGATGAAGAAAATTGTCTCCTGGTGACTGAACATCCACCTCCTGGCATCTTCAACTGTAAGTACCTCCTACTTACCTTGGTATCATTAAGTTGGATTCTGTTTTTGAAATGGTTAGGAAGTGGGGTCATAGGGAAATGGAAAGGATGTTGATTTTTGGTTAAGAAAAGAGATTTTGTACTTTCATAAAGGGAATGTTTGTTTGTTTTTTTCTTTCAGTATAGAAATACGGTGTGTCTAAAGGTGGAAAATTCATTCTACTTTCAGAGATGGCCAGTGGTGCTGTGTGTTGGGATAGGCTTTGGCTACTTATCTTAGAAACACTAAGTGGATTATAAGAAATAATGTATTGGTTTAGTATTCATGTCAGTTTTGTAGAAAGTTTTTATGGTAATTTAAAATAATAATTTAAAAATAGTTTTAAAGAAGCAAAGAAAGATATGTGGAGAGCTCATAATTGATCATGTAATTAAAATAAGAAAATAGAAGAATTTATGTGGGACTTGAAAAAAGGTTCTGATTATGTGTTTTTCTGTTTGGTACTACTTGGAAAACAAGTTAAGTAAGGTGTTTACATGTGTGAATCCCAAGGCTGAGGCTTTGAGCATTTCTTGAACTTGAAAAGGTGAAATCAGAGTTTGAAGTTCATCAATGTTTTGATCTCATGGTTTTTATGAAGAGGAAGGAGTAAGAAGTCAGCTTTGAAACACTGCTGAACTTCTCTTAGGAAACTTGTTTTCTCAAGCTTAGTGAAGTGGGTTAAGGATGAGAATGTCTTTGCAATAACACGTGCAGGAGGAGTGTTTGCTCCTCTTCTTGGGGTCCTACTGAAATCATTTGATGGAATTCAGCTTCTTGCTCCAGTTTTACTGACATTATTTTGAAAAGTTATATTTGTTTTTTATTTACAGATTTAAAATTTTTGTTATGGCTATCAGACTGCATAAATACTCATACTGTAATGTGAAATGGGAGGAGATTTTTTAAAAAGAATGGTTTTCTCTATTCTTGCTTTATTTTTATATTGAAGGCAAACTCAGAAAATGACCATGCCTAGTGAGTTTTAAGCCTGTTATTTATGCTTGCTAAATTCAAGAATCTAATAGTGCAATAGTTCTTTTCAAGTTTTTCTGTTGTGTCAGTTTGCATTTTCTTATATTGCATGTCCTTAGAGTCCCATCTCTATACTTTGAGAAGAAAATTTAAGGTTAGGAGTGTACTTTCTTGGTGTTTGGTCCTTGTGTTTCCTGTGGTGATGTTTTTAAAGCCACATCTTGGTTGGGGAGAGCAGAATGCCTTTGACTTCCCAGAATCAATAATTGAGTAGCTTTATGGTCATCAATACTGTAATTTGCATAATGCTGTTTGCCTGGACAAGGGAAAGGATCCCCACGGTGAATTGTCCTACTCTGCGTCTGCCTGTTGGGTTGGGATCCTGGCCACAGCACTCACCTAATAATGGGGCAGCTCTATGACCTCATCTGCAAAATGGAGCATGAGAATGAGTATTGTGAGGATTAAGTGGGAGGGTCATAAAGCACTTAGAATCTTGCTAGTACTAAGCACTTGATGTAGGTCAACTAGACTCAAGCCAGTGGGTCTTAGAAGGAAAAGAACAATGTAAAGGCAATATTTTGTTTCTCTAGACTTGAATAACAGCAAACCTATTATGTGATAAACTGTGCAGAGAATATTACAATTGTGTGGTACTTTCACTGGATTGGATAGTTTTGTGTGAAAAGCAGGCAGACCAAACCTTTGGCCCTCTAACCTGCAGCACTTTGCAGACTGTTTCTCTGTATCTTGAAGGTTCTTCTCCTTCACTTTAGGATAGTTCAACTGCAGTCCTCTTATTGTATTGAACCCTCTTCCCTTCCATTCCCTTCCCTTCCTCCCACCTTTCTCCCTTTCTCATGAGTAGCGCTTTCTGGTTTTTAAAGCCTATTTCCAGATATCTTTTTCATTCATTTTTAACAATATGAATGCTTTAATTTTGCTTAAAGCTAGGTGAAGGAGTTACATCTATAAATGTCTCAACATTGCCCAGGCAACTACAAAAGTTTATCCTAATAGGAGCCTTAAGATCCTGTTGGCAAACTGTTGGTTCCTGCTGTTCAGATATAACTAAAACTTGTGTCCTTATAGCTAAAATGAGAGATTAAGACAAAAGCCAGGAGACATAAGAACAAAGGTTAGGACTATGGCTGTGCCTTCAAGTAGACTTGGGTTCAAGTTCCAGCTTAAGGAAGTGACTAAACCCCTTTAAGACTTAGTTTTCATATTTGTGAAATGGGAATAGTTCTCTGCCATATAAGGTTACTATGGGAATTTAAGTGAAATAATATACATGAAAAGCATAGTCTACATAATTGCATCATTGCTATCATCATCCCTACTCATTGTGTGGCCATTTCTTGGGGAGTTGGACCCCCATGGCTTCTATCCTCTGTCTCTAATGCCAGGGTCACTCTTCATATGTAACAGGATTTTTCAGGTGTCCAAAAGTGAGTTCATCTTTACAGATTCTAGATGTTTCCTATCTACTTGTCCCCTGCTCAGCTGAAGGCAGCTTGCTCTGATCTGGCTGGCAGCCCCCCGTACTCCTTTCCCCCAGTTCTTCACAGGCACCAGAGGGAAGCTGGGTTCCCTTGTCACATTGGGACACTTGCTCTGAGTTTGTTGTCGCTGGTGTGTTCTTTGTTGTCAGGAGTCTTTGGGGTAAGGTTGTAGCTTCCCTGCTCTTTGTTGATGACAGAAGATGATCTAATATTGAATGAATATATTTTTTCCCCATACCCTACTGGGCAAGAATATAGAATTAACAAAGGATATGTTACTTCCTGTTAATAGCTGAATAATGAGGCTTAGAGGCTCTCCATTTGAAATTGGGATTTATTTATTTGTTATATTATGTTAATCATCATACATTACATCATTAGTTTTTGATGTAGTGTTCCATGATTCATTGTTGGCATATAACACCCAGTGCTCCATGCAGTATGTGCCCTCTTTAATACCCATCACCAGGCTAACCCATCCCGCCACCCCCCTCCCCTCTAGAACCCTCAGTTTGTTTCTCAGAGTCCATAGTCTCTCATGGTTTGTCTCCCCCTTCGATTTGGGGGGGGTGAAATTGGGTTTTACTAGACCTACCAATGCATTTTCTCCAGCCGATGGACAGTATGCCCTTCACAGAATACTAACTCTGATGATGAGGCTCTCCTTCCTCTCTGCCTTGAGAACTTCAAGTTCTACAGGAATTCTTGTCTATAAAATGTCACACTCCAGAAAAACACATAGTGCTTCCTCCTTGTTCCCGTTTAAGAACAGGATTCATTTATTTGATCTGCTTTGTTCCCACCTGTAGGGAACATTCAGTGTTCTGCTATTTGATTGTGCTTATGGTAAAGCAAACTGGAATCTTCCGGATTTCCAGATGAGCTAGAATCAGTTTTCTGCCTATGTTATTGGCTGTGAGCATGCACCATGGGTCAGATGTTTTGGTCATCTGTCTCTCATTTGATACTTACTAAAATTTAGCATGGATTAAAGTTAGAAAGAAAATGTTACTGTCATTTGTGAAGTCAGGAATGCTAATAATAATGGAGGCACTTACAGTACTTATAAGTAGCTTTTCCCTTCAAAAATGTTTTGGAACCTAAACTGAGTGGTTTTACCTGCTTATCTACTTCTACTAACTATGGTTAGGCCATCCATTGACTGAGGCTGGTTTATTTTCCTGTTAGTCTCAAAGGGTTTGCATAGATGTGGAGGACTAGGCTGGTGTTGGTTGTTTCACACGGAAAGAATTTTGCTGGATGCACTTTTTTTACAGAAGAGGAAAAATGCTATCAGCCTAAATTGCCAGTGTTTCTCATGTCTTTACTCTTGGCTGCTCCATCAAAATATTGTACTCCTGAGCTACTAAAGAGACAAATTATACAAATAAAATGATTTATTATATAGAAAAATAAAATTATTTTTATACAAATTATTATATTTACAAATAAAATTATTAAGTGCCTTCTTTGATCATTGTACCAAGAACTGTGTGGGATGAAGAAAAACATAGATCCTTTTACCGAGGTGCTAGTCAAGTTGGGGAACTGGAAGATAAATATGAACACAGGGTAGTGAGAGCTAAGCAGTTCTAGTATTTTGTGGTTCAGTAGTTTAGAGAGAATTATTTTGGGTGGACTAGTAGTCATGGTGGCTTTCTGGAGGAGGTGTGCAGGGAGGTGTGGAGAGAGATGGAGTGTCAGAGCCAAGAATAGCACGATCATGGGGAGAAGGAGGGGTAGCAGGTAGCCTGAGATAGGGCTGGAAAAGTGGGTTGTGGCCCATAGAGAAAAGCCAGTAAGTCATGCTACACTTTTTGCCCATCTGTAACAAGAGATGGATTGCTTGTGGGTCTGCTGTAAATGTGTAGCGGAGACCTGCACAGCTCACCTGTCACCCTGGGTGGTGCTGGCATTGCTGCTCCCAGACTTCCAGTGAACTCTGCCTCACCATTCCTACAGGCTGAGTATTTCCTGTTACATTGCATTTTCAAAGTCCCTGTGCCACATCTTGGTTGGGGAGAGCAGAGTTCTTTTGACTTCCCAGAAGCAATAATTGAGTAGCCTTGGAAAGAGCCATGTACTTTGGAAATACTGGCAAGAACAAACCTTCCTTAAGCAATCACAGCTAAGGAATTCATGCCACTAGACCTTGAGTAAGCTCAAAGTTGAAATGAAGCCAGCAGTTAATCAGAACAACTTTCACTTTCAGCTTCAGTGGAATTTCCAATTAACTGAGGGGATCTGATTCAGGGAAAGTGGGAGTAGAAAAGCTCCCATCTCAACTGGAGGGGGAAGTTGCTTCTTTCTCTATAGGTGGTCTCATAAAACTGAACCTCAAAATCCAACGAACTAAAGATGAATAAAGTGTACCCAATTAAGCCAGGATTTTAACTTTAGGACTTTTTAAGAAAGAATTTTTTTTTTGGCCCAAGGCTATTTAAGGTAGTAATAACCAAATAAAATAAAATTCAACATAGTAAAATCTGAGTTGAGTGTCTTTCTTCCCAAACCAGCTCTTCTCACAGTCCTCTTTTTTTCCCCCTGCAAAGGGACTGACACCTGGGCTAAAGTCACCCTTAGGCGCTGAGCTATACTACCCTGTACTTCACCTTTGACTGTCAACTCCCCACCTTCCAAGTATGTTTGTTTGTTCGTTCGTTCATTCATTCAGTTTTATTAAGATGGAATTGACATACAGCACTGTGTAAATTTAAGGTATACAGCATAAGGACCTGCCATACATATATTGTGAAAGTTTAGTTAACACCGGGTATTTTATATTTGGGACAAGGCTCATAACCATGAGGAAAACTTATCCACAACCAGGCTTCCCAAAGACCTTTTTTGTACTGTAACTATTTCAGTTAAAAATTAACAGTCACTACTGTCATCAAATATCCTGTCAGAGTTCATATTTCTTCAGTTGTCTTATAAATGTGTATGTTGTTTTGTTCTCTTTACAGTTTGTTTGAACCAGTATCCAAAGAGGTTCCAAATATTTCTCCAAGAGGGATTGATATGCCCCTTAAGAATTTTTTACTCTAGAGTATACCCCCCCTAACTTCTTGTAAATTTTGGCAGAAGGGTCTGGGTTGTTTCTTCTGTAGGGTTTCCATACTCAGGCTTTTGCTGACTACTTTCTCATCAAGTCACTATATGTGCTCCTCTGTGCCCTCTAATTCCTGTCAGTTGGTAGTTATATCTAGAGTTCGGGGAGATTTAGGTTTGAATGTTGTGTGTGTGAAGTAGCTTTATTGGAGCCATTGTCTTCCATCCAGAGGCCCCCTGTCTGATTGTCTCTCTGTTGTGTGATTATTTTTTTAAAATTTTTATTGTTATGTTAATCACCGTACATTACATCATTAGTTTTTGATGTAGTGTTCCATGATTCATTGTGCATAACACCCAGTGCTCCACGCAGAACGTGCCCTCTTTAATACCCATCACCAGGCTAACCCATCCCCCCACCCCTCCCCTCTAGAAACTTCAGTTTGTTTTTCAGAGTCCATTGTCTCTCATGGTTCATCTCCCCCTCCGACCTAACTCCCCTTCATTCTTCCCCTCCTGCTATCTTTTTTTTTTCTTAACATATACTGAATTATTTGTTTCAGAAGTACAGATCTGTGATTCAACAGTCTTGCACAATTCACAGCGCTCACCGTAGCACATACCCTCCCCAATGTCTATCACCCAGCCACCCCAACCCTCCCACCTCCCACCACTCCAGCAACCCTCACTTTGTTTCCTGAGGTTAAAAATTCCTCATATCAGCGAGGTCATATGATACATGTCTTTCTCTGATTGACTTATTTCACTCAGCATAACACCCTCCAGTTCCAGCCATGTCGTTGCAAATGGCAAGATCTCATTCCTTTTGATGGCTGCATAATATTCCATTGTGTAAATATACCACCTCTTCTTTATCCATTCATCTGTCGATGGACATCTTGGCTCTTTCCACAGTTTGGCTATTGTGGACATTGCTGCTATAAACATCGGAGTGCACGTAGCCCTTCGGATCCCTACATTTGTATCTTTGGGGTAAATACCCAGTAGTGCAATTGCTGGGTCGTGTGGTAGCTCTGTTTTCAACTTTTTGAGGAACCTCCATACTGTTTTCCAGAGTGGCTGCACCAGCTTGCATTCCTGCCAACAGTGTAGGAGGGTTCCTCTTTCTCCGCATCCCTGCCAACATCTGTCGTTTCCTAACTTGTTAATTTTAGCCTTTCTGACTGGTGTGAGGTGGTATCTCATGGAGGTTTTGATTTGGATTTCCCTGATGCCGAGTGATGTTGAGCACTTTTTCATGTGTCTGTTGGCCATTTGGATGTCTTCTTTGGAAAAATGTCTGTTCATGTCTTCTGCCCATTTCTTCATTGGATCATTTGTTCTTTGGGTGTTGAGTTTGATAAGTTCTTTATAGATTATGGATACTAGCCCTTTATCTGATATGTCATTTGCAAATATTTTCTCCCATTCTGTTGGTTGTCTTTTGGTTTTGTGGACTGTTTCTTTTGCTCTGCAAAAGCTTTTTATCTTGATGAAATCCCAATAGTTCATTGTTGCCCTTGCTTCCCTGGCCTTGGGCGATGTTTCTAGGAAGAAGTTGCTGCGGCTGAGGTCGAAGAGGTTCCCGCCTGTGTTCTCCCTTAGGATTCTGATGGACTGCTGTCTCACATTTAGGTCTTTCAACCATTTGGAGTCTATTTTTGTGTGTGGTGTAAGGAAATGGTCCAGTTTCATTCTTCTGAATGTGGCTGTCCAATTTTCCCAACACCATTTGTTGAAGAGACTGTCTTTT
Source organism: Zalophus californianus (assembly GCF_009762305.2). Lineage (NCBI taxonomy): Eukaryota > Metazoa > Chordata > Mammalia > Carnivora > Otariidae > Zalophus > Zalophus californianus. The sequence continues at coordinate 30,252,397 of NC_045608.1, read as the reverse complement.
TTCCACTGGACATTCTTTCCTGCTTTGTCAAAGATGAGTTGGACATAGAGTTGAGGGTCCATTACTGGGCTCTCTATTCTGTTCCATTGATCTATGTGTCTGTTTTTGTGCCAGTACCATACTGTCTTGATGATGACAGCTTTGTAATAGACCTGGAAATCCGGAATTGTGATGCTGCCAGCTTTGCTTTTCTTTTTCAATATTCCTCTGGCTATTCGGGGTCTCTTCTGGTTCCATACAAATTTTAGGATTATTTGTTCCATTTCTTTGAAAAAAGTGGATGGTATTTTGATGGGGATTGCTTTGAATGTGTAGATTGCTCTAGGTAGCATTGACATCTTCACAATGTTTGTTCTTCCAATCCATGAGCATGGAACGTTTTTCCATTTCTTTGTGTCTTCCTCAATTTCTTTCATGAGTATTTTATAGTTTTCTGAGTACAGATCCTTAGCCTCTTTGGTTAGATTTATTCCTAGGTATCTTATGGTTTTGAGTGCAATTGTAAATGGGATCGACTCCTTGATTTGTCTCTCTTCTGTCTTGTTGCTGGTGTATAGGAATGCCACTGATTTCTGTGCATTGATTTTATATCCTGCTACTTTACTGAATTCCTGTATGAGTTCTAGCAGTTTTGGGGTGGAGTCTTTTGGGTTTTCCACATACAGTATCATATCATCTGCAAAGAGTGAGAGTTTGACTTCCTCTTTGCCGATTTGGATGCCTTTGATTTCTTTTTGTTGTCTGATTGCTGTGACTAGGACTTCTAATACTATGTTGAATAGCAGTGGTGAGAGTGGACATCCCTGCCGCGTTCCTGACCTTAGGGGAAAAGCTCTCAGCTTTTCCCCATTGAGAATGATATTCGCTGTAGGTTTTTCATTGATGGCTTTTATGATATTGAGGTATGTACCCTCTATCCCTATACTCTGAAGATTTTTGATCAAGAAAGGATGCTGTGCTTTGTCAAATGCTTTTTCTGCATCTATTGAGAGGATCATATGACTCTTGTTCTTTCTTTTGTTAACGTATTGTATCACGTTGATTGATTTGCGGATGTTGAACCAGCCTTGCAGCCCAGGGATAAATCCCACTTGGTCGTGGTGAATAATCCTTTTAATGTACTGTTGGATCCTATCAGCTAGTATTTTGGTGAGAATTTTTGCATCCATGTTCATCAAGGATATTGGTCTGTAATTCTCCTTTTAGATGGGGTCTTTGTCTGGTTTTGGGATCAAGGTAATGGTGGCCTCATAAAATGAGTTTGGAAGTTTTCCTTCCATTTCTATTTTTTGGAACAGTTTCAGGAGAATAGGTATTAATTCTTCTTTAAATGTTTGATAGAGTTCCCCTGGGAAGCCATCTGGCCCTGGGCTTTTGTTTGTTGGGAGATTTTTGATGACTGTTTCAATTTCCTTAGTGGTTATAGGTCTGTTCAAGTTTTCTATTTCTTCGTGGTTCAATTTTGGTAGTTGATAATCTCTAGGAATGCACCCATTTCTTCCAGGTTATCTAATTTGCTGGCATAGAGTTACTCATAATATGTTCTTATAATTGTTTGTATTTCTTTGGTATTGGTTGTGATCTCTCCTCTTTCATTCATGATTTTGTTGATTTGGGTCATGTCTCTTTTCTTTTTGATAAGTCTGGCTAGGGGTTTATCAATCTTGTTAATTCTTTCAAAGAATCAGCTCCTAGTTTTGTTGATCTCTTCTACTGTTCTTTTGGTTTCTATTTCATTGATTTCTGCTCTGATCTTTATGATTTCTCTTCTCCTGCTGGGTTTAGGCTTTATTTGCTGTTCTTTCTCCAGCTCCTTGAGGTATAGAGTTAGGTTGTGTATTTGAGACCTTTCTTGTTTCTTGAGAAAGTCTTGTATTACTATATATTTTCCTCGTAGGACTGCCTTTGCTGTATCCCAAAGATTTTGAACATTTGTGTTTTCATTTTCATTGGTTTCCATGAATTTTTTTAATTCTTCTTTAATTTCCTGGTTGACCCATTCATTCTTTAGTAGGATGCTCTTTAGCCTCCATATATTTGAGTTCTTTCCAACTTTCCTCTTGTGATTGAGTTCTAGTTTCAAAGCACTGTGGTCTGAAAATATGCAAGGAATGATCCCAATCTTTTGGTATCGGTTGAGACCTGATTTGTGACCTAGGATGTGATCAAATTTGGAGAATGTTCCATGGGCACTAGAGAAGAATGTGTATTCCGTTGCTTTGGGATGGAATGTTCTGAATATATCTGTGAAGTCCATTTGGTCCAGTGTTTCATTTAAAGTCTTTATTTCCTTGTGGATCTTTTGCTTAGATGATCTTCCATTTTAGTCAGGGGGCTGTTAAAGTCCCCCACTATTATTGTCTTGTTGTCAATGTGTTTATTTGCTTTTGTTATTAATTGCCTTATATAATTGGCTGCTCCCATGTTAGGGGCATAGATATTTACAATTGTTAGATCTTCTTGTTGGATGGACCCTTTAAGTAAGATATAGTGTCCTTCTTCATCTCTTATTACAGTCTTTGTTTTAAAATCTAATTTGTCTGATATAAGGATTGGCACCCTAGCTTTCTTTTGGTGTCAATTAGCATGGTAAATGGTTTTCTACCCCTCACTTTCAATCTGGGGGTGTCTTTGGGTCTAAAATGAGTCTCTTGCAGACAGCATATGGATGGGTCTTGTTTTTTAATCCAATCTGATAGCCTGTGTCTTTTGATTGGAGCAGTTAGCCCATTTACCTTCAGGGTAACTATTGAAAGATATGAATTCAGTGCCATTGTGTTGCCTGTAAGGTGACTATGACTGTATATTGTCTGTGTTCCTTTCTGATCTATGCTGCTTTTAGGCTCTCTCTTTGATTAGAGGACCCCTTTCAATATTTCTTCTAGGGCTGGTTTTGTGTTTGCAAATTCCTTTAGTTTTTGTTTGTCCTGGAAGCTTTTTATCTCTCCTTCTATTTTCAATGACAGCCTAGCTGGATATAGTATTCTTGGCTGCATATTTTTCTCGTTTAGTGCTCTGAAGATATCATGCCAGTCCTTTCTGGCCTGCCAGGTCTCTGTGGATAGGTCTGTTGCCAATCTGTTTCTACCATTGTAGGTTACATATCTCTTCTCCCGAGCTGCTTTCAGGATTTTCTCTTTGTCTCTGAGACTCGTAAGTTTTACTATTAGATGTCGGGGTGTTGACCTATTTTTACTGATTTTGAAAGGGGTTCTCTGTGCTTCCTGGATTTTGATGCCTGTTTCCTTCCCCACATTAGGTTAGTTCTCTGCTATAATTTGCTCCAATATACCTTCTGCCCCTCTTTCTCTTTCTTCTTCTTCTGGGATCCCAATTATTCTAATGTTGTTTTGTCTTATCCTATCGATTATTTCTCGAATTCTGCCCTCGTGATCCTGCAGTTGTTTCTCTCTCTTTTTCTCAGCCTCTTTATTTTCCATCATTTGGTCTTCTATATTGCTGATTCTCTCTTCTGCCTCATTTATCCTAGCAGTTAGTGCCCCCATTTTTTATTGCACCTCATTAATAGCCTTTTTGATTTCGACTTGGTTAGGTTTTAGTTCTTTTATTTCTCCAGAAAGGGTTTCTCTAATAACTTCCACGCTTTTTTCAAGCCCAGCTAGTATCTTTCAAGTCATGATTCTGAACTCTATGTCCGACATCGTACTAATGTCCGTATTGAGTAGGTCCCTGGCAGAGAGTAGTACCTCTTGTCCTTTTTGTTGAGATGATTTTTTTTTGTCTTGTCATTTTGTCCAGAGGAGAATAGATGAATGAGAGAACAAAATGCTAACAGGTTAACGACGTCCCCAGCAAATATACTCTATACAAATCAGAAAAGACCTGAAACCAGGGGAATAGAAAGGGAAAGAAAGAGAAAAAAAAGAAAAAGCAAAAGATAAAAACAAACAAAAACAGAATATGATCAGATATGATCAGGCTAGTGCATAGATCAGTGCCACACACTAGATTTTGGGTGTATTTTGGTCTGTTAGAAGAAAGTGCCTCCTAAAATTTTAAAGGAAGAAAGACTTATATATGTACAAAATAAGGGTTGATACAATGAAGGGATGGAAGATGACTGTAAAGATGAAAATTATAAAAGATTTTATAAACGGAATGGATAAGATAAGTTGTTTGAACGAAGAAAGAAGATAAAAAAAAAAAGAAAAGAAGAAAAATGGGAGAAACTGTGATCAGGCAGGAGACTAGAACAAAGCCATACACCAGTGATTTAGGGTATATTTTGATCTGTTAGAAGAAAGTGTATATCAAAATTTTAAAGAGAGAAGAACTTATATATATATGCCAAAAATAAGGGTAACTACTATGAAGGGATAAAATATGACTCTGAAAATGAAAAATAAAAAATGTTTTTTTAAAAAAGGGATTGAGAAGATGTTGTTTGAAAAAGGGAAAAAGAAAAATTCAAAAAAAAAAACCCAAAAAACAGTTAACACAAAGATACAAATGTAGGGACCCGAAGGGGTACGTGCACCCCAATGTTTATAGCAGCAATGTCCACAATAGCCAAACTGTGGAAAGAGCCAAGATGTCCATCGAGAGATGAATGGATAAAGAAGAGGTGGTATATATACACAATGGAATATTATGCAGCCATCAAAAGGAATGAGATCTTGCCATTTGCAACGACGTGGATGGAACTGGAGGGTGTTATGCTGAGTGAACTAAGTCAATCAGAGAAAGACATGTATCATATGACCTCACTGATATGAGGAATTCTTAATCTCAGGAAACAAACTGAATGTTACTGGAGTGGTTGGGGGTGGGAGGGATGGGGTGGCTGGGTGATAGACATTGGGGAGGGTATGTGCTACGGTGAGCACTGTGAATTGTGCAAGACTGTTGAATCACAGATCTGTACTTCTGAAACAAATAATGCAACATATTTTAAGAAAAAAGAAAAAGAAGAAGATAACAGGAGAGGAAGAATGAAGGGGAGTAAGTCAGAGGGGGAGAGGAACCATGAGAGATGATGGACTCTGAAAAACAAACTGAGGGTTCTAGAGGGGAGGAGGGTAGGGGGATGGGTTAGCCTGGTGATGGGTATTAAAGAGGGCACATTCTGCATGGAGCACTGGGTGTTATGAACAAACAATGAATCATGGAACACTACATCAAAAACTAATGATGTAATATATGGTGATTAACATAACAATAAAAAATTAAAAAAAACAGTTAAAAAATTAACTTTGAAAAACTAATGAATCATGGTAAAAAAGCCATGAATTCTATGTGCAGTATTCCCCTAGCGCTGGAGTTCTCCTGTTCTCCTTGATCGGTAAACTTGGTCTTGGCTTGCTGGCTGTTTGTGCTGATCTTCTGGGGCAGGGGCATGTTGCCGTGGTTCCCAAATGTCTTTGCTGGAGGCGGAATTGCCCCGCCCTTGCTGGGGCCGGGCTAAGCAAGCTGCTTGGGTTTGCTCTCAGGAGCTTTTGTTCCCTGCAAGCTCTCGGTACAGCTTTGGAGGACCAGGGTGAAAATGGTGGCCTCCCACTCTCTGCCCGGAGGAGCTGCGAACTTGGGGCCCCGCTCCTCAGTGCGCCCCCAGAGAAAAGCAATCACTCCCGTCTCCCCGGTCTCCGGCTGCACTCCGTGCTCACCTGGCCTGTGACCAAGCGTTTCTATCTCTGGCACCCAACCCCGTGTGGAGTCTCCAAATCCAGCAGATCCCTGCGGCGTGCTCCTGCGCCGCTCCTCCTGGGGGAGGAAGGGGAGTCTCCCCGGTTCTGCTGCTTGTTGGGTCCCTGCTGGAGGTGCAGTGGCCCAACTGGGCCGCGGATCACAGTTTATGGCAACCCCGAGCTGACAGCCCGCGCCTCGGCTCCGTCTCTGCAGCCGGCTTCCCCGCTCTGATACCTGGGAGCTCTGCTGCACTCAGGCACCCCCGTCTTTCTGTGTCCCTGAGGGTCCTGAGACCACACTGTGCGGCGAGGTTTTCACCTTCCCTTATCTGCTGGAGTGACGTCCCTCAGCGGAACCGACTTCTAAAAGTTCCGATTTTGTGCTCCGCGGCTCTATCACTTTCCAGAAGCGGCAGACGGAGGCCCCCTCCCCTGCCGTCTATCCTCCCGAATATTGCCTCGGATTCACTTCTCCGCCGGTCCTACCTTCCAGGCAGTGGTCGCTTCTCTGTTCAGAGAGTTGATGCTACTCTCTTCTTCGATCTCCTGTTGAGTTCGTAGGTGTTCAGAATGGTTTGATCCCTATTCAGCTGAATTCCTGAGACCAGAGGAAATCCAGATCTCCTACTTCTCCGCCATCTTGCTCCACCCCCTCTGTTGTGTGATTATTATTAGTCATGAGGGGTTGTAAAATAGTCATAACATAAGTCTATCCTTTTTTCTCCATTTATTAGTGGGGATGCTTCTATAAAGCGAAATTCTCCATGAACTATATGATTACCACGAAGTATGTATCATATAGGATCATTTTTCTTAATAATGAGAAAGTTCCCTATCACCCTTCATAGGTTACCAATGAGATTTTCTTTATCTGTCATTATGAACTGATGAATCAAAGCACATTTTTAAAAAGATTTTATTATTTATTTATTTATTTATTTATTTGAGAGAGAGAGAGCACAAGCTAGGGGAGGAGCAGAGGGAGAAGCAGACTCCCCTCAGGGAGAGGAGCAGAGGAAGAGGGAGAAGCAGACTCCCCACTGAGCAGGGAGCCCTACATGGGGCTCAATCCTGGGACTCCAGGATCATGACCTGAGTGAAGGCAGATGCTTAACCGACTGAGCCACCCAGGCACTCCTAAAGCACATTTGAGGTATATATGGAACCTTTTGGGAAACCCCCTCTGCTGCACTTGGTGACCGAACTCCCAGGTCTTATGCAGGATTCTAGATCCCTAGTGGCCTGTTTAAACAGGTGAAACTCCAGGAGTGGAGCGTCTGTCCAATTCCCCAGTGCCTAGGAGCCTCATGAGCTCACTCCCTCATGCCTGCTCCTTCACCTCACCCAGTTGACTCTTCCTCTATCTCCCTTGCACTCTGAGCTTCCTACAGCCCTGTGCCTCTGAGCCCACCACCTTCTGCTGTACCCAGTTTGCAGACCCCAGGGCTGTACTCTGCTCTCCTAAAGCCTGAGCATCTAAAGCTGAAGCAATGATTTTTCCCTCCACCCCAGACCAGTTTCTCATTTGGTGCCTTTTTGTTTTGGCCATCTGCCATTTATATCAAGTTGGTCACCCTTCCTCTGATCCCCTCCCTAAAGCCAGAAACAATTTCTCCTGCTTAGATCCCTTTAGCACTTGGTGTCCTTCCTGAGGTGCTGTTTGTTCTGCTTGATCATTATGTGTATACGAGTACGGTTCCCACTAGATATTACAGTCTTTGAGGGCAGGGGCTTTGCTTCTGTCTTTGGAATACTGATACTCCTAGCACAGCATGGACAGTACATATATATATACTTGAGAGTATACATATATACTTGAGAAGTATTTATTGTATTAAATTGAAAACCATTTATCCTTCCTCTGCTACTTCTCAGCATGCTGTAAGTATGACCTTCAGTGAACAGGGACTGTAAGGTTCTCTGTGGTAGCCCTGGTGCCCACAGTAGTGCATGGCATATACAGCATATGGTACATGGCATATATAGCATACGGTCTGTGGCATATAAAAACATATGGTAATGTGGCATATATCTAGCATATAGTATATGGCATATATAGTATATAATACATGGAATATATAGCATGTGGTTCATGGCTCTATGTATATGCTGAGTGAATGGATGAATGTGATTATTTTAGAAAACTCAGGTCTGACAAGAGGATGCAGAAATATTTCTGTTTGCATGGCCAAGTACCTTGCTAATGGAACTGAGGAGTTGAAAATATCTATACAATCTTGGCAGCCTGCGTGATAGGACACAGAAAGAGATGACAATGAGTCATTGTCTGTCATTACAATATATATTGGGTTACCATAACCACCCAAACTAACCAGAGTATAAGCCTACTTTAGTTTATTCTGTGACCAACAGTATGATAGACTTTTACTGCTTTTTGAGGTCAAGGTTTCCTAATACCGCAACCCTGGGAAGATCAATCTTTGGCTTCTGAATATCCGCATGCTTTATATGAAGGGCTGGTTCATGCCAAGCCCAGAAGAAATGTGAAATACTTCCTTCCAGGTCCTAAAGAAGTGTGAGTGCATGTGCCAGAGTGTGTGAGTGTGTGTGGTCCGTGCATACATGAGTGTGTGTAAGTATGTGAGTGTGTCTGTGTAGGCATGGTGTGTAGCTTCATTTACCTGATTAGTCCTACCACGGCAGGTCCTGATTTTATGCCAATGTATCCCTAGCATCCTGGGTTTCTTATTACTCCTGGAGAACATATTTTCCTGTAGACTCAATGTTTTAAACTGTGATTCGGATCCCAAACTAGCCCTACAATTTGTTTAAAATATAAAATATAATATCAGGTCCCGAGTTCCAATGCTGCAGTCACCACTTACTGACTATAGCTTTCAGCAAGTTGCTTAACCTCTATCTTGATTTTCAGCAAGTTGCTTAACCTTCCTATCTTGATTTTCTCATTCATAGAATGATGATCATAATATTGGTATTTCCTTCAAAGGGTTGTTCTGAGGATTTAATAAAATAGTTAGGTAAAGCAATTATAACAGTGCCTGGTACATAGTAAATGCTCAATAAATATTATTACATTTACAGCCCTGTTTCTCTGTTTGCTGTCTTTTAAAATTCATTTTGAAATAATTTTCAAAGAGAATAAAGTTATAAAATTTATCCTTTTTATCATTCTGTCTCTCTGTGTTAACATTTTCATTTTTTCTGAATCAGTTTATAGTAAGTTGGTCTCTTTACCTCAAAATACTTCAATGTGTATTAGGATCCTAAGAAAAAGAAAGACTCTCATAATCATAACATAGTTACCCAAACCCACAAAATGTAATGGTGACACAGTACTATTTTCCAATATATAGTTCACATTAAACTGTTGACAGTTGCCTCGGTCATGTTCAGCAGAAATACTGCTTGCGAGGAGGCTGCGCTGGGACACCTGTCAGATCCCTCCCACTCTTAATCTGTTCATCATCTCAAATGTTAAAGAACGGGAGTGTACACCAGGAGCTCACTGACCCTGGTTTTTTACCTGCTTCTGGTTCCCATGTAGTTCATCACCCCTTATTCAAAGATAAAGTATTAAAACACTGCTCCCTTTCTCTGATGACCAGTGCAGGGGGTGGGCTACAAAGAGTCTATCTGAAGGCCTGCAGCATCAGGGGTGGGGATAAGTTAGGCAGAGAGCTGATGTTACTGAGTGCCACGTGTTTACATGCATCATCTCATTTATCTCTCAAAACCATCCTAGAAAGTTTTCATAGGAAATAGTGCTCAGAGAGGTTGGATAATTTATTCAGACTCACACAGCTAGAATATGCTGCAGCTAGGAATCTGTGGTGAGGCTGTGGTTTTGTTTTTGTTTCTGGGTATTTTTTTTTCCATGATAATTTTTTGAACAAGGTAAGGATTTACTCATCAGTTTTTAAAGATTTAACACGCCCATAGAAGTGCGTGTTCCAAGAGCAATGATTTATATGACAATTTTTAATTGATATGTAGATGATAATCTTGATTTCGTCCTGGATTTTCAAATAGATTACAAAAACTTAACCCAGTAGTCCTAGTATGTCAGGGATCATTGGGTTTCCTCTACTAATTAATTAATTAAAACCTCCTTCAGTTCGCCCAGGCTGTGTACTATTTACATGACTTGGGGGAAACCCGTTTCCCTCCCTGTTTGACTTTCCCCATCAGGACGCTAAGTGTGACAACAGCTGCCTTGTGAACATGACAGATTGTGAGGCTCAAGCTTGGTGGGACCCAGTGAGCAGAGCAACTCTTTCTGCCATTACTCTTCCCTTTTCACCTGCTGTGAGCCCTAAGAGCCCTCCTTGGCCAGATGTGGGCTTGTGGCCCTAGACCCCTAATTTCCCTCCAGATCTTGTGTGTACACCGTGGCCCCTTCAGACCCTTTCAGCTGTCCCAGTGGACGGAGGCCCCTGCCAGTTTCCTGGGCCCTTAAGCAACTCAGTGGATTAGACTCTTGATATTGCTGACTACAGGGAGGGAGGACCAAGGGTCTTCCAGTGTCTTGTGTTGTCCTAGAGCATGGTGGGGTCCGGGTGGCTTGTGCTCTGAAGGTTCCGGTTGCTGAATTCCGGTTTACTTTGGTCAAGGCCAGTAGTAGAGGCCGCTTTCAGTGAATCAGGCTGTTCTACAGAGCAGTGTATATTTTTTGACAGGGCTCCCCACCCCTTTCTCAACTTAAAAAAAGAAAAAGAATGCATGACAAAACAATCATTGACTCTATGAAAATGATCCAAGACGGTATTTAAAACAAGGTGAGAAGGATATGCATCTGTTCAGCTGAGCGGGATCAGGTTGCAGGTTATCACTGGCAACATTCCACCTGGATGTGTTTTGTGGGGGAGGCCAGAGGAGCACCAGCAGGGAGCTCACCCTCCTTCACTGCCCCTCCCCCCGGGGTGGGGGGGAAGGGGGGGCTCTTCCCCCACCCTCCCCTTTGGTTTGCTGCCTTTGTTTCTCCAAGACAGTTTTCTGATCAATTAAAGTCTTGTAGGGTCTTGAAAGGCAATTCTGCCTTTTCAGATAAACAAAGGCAGAGAACAAATGGGAGGGAAAGTTTCAATAAACGTGAGGCATCATTTCCTCCTGCTGTGACACTAAATTTACGTGGATAAAAACAACCTCTTAGATTTACATTTTGATTCTGTTACTGCTTTCATGTGTGCAGGGCTGTCCCACTTCAGATGAAATTTATCCACTTCTTTAAATATTTAGTAGTCTAGCGTGGATGTTAATGAAAGTCTGGCGGTGCTATTTTGAGAATTGCAACAATGATAGTAATTTTCAGTGTCAGATTCCTGCTTCGCAAAGGGAGAGAGGGATGGGAGGAGGAGGAGGGAAAAATGGTTTCAGTTCTAATAGAGTTTGCCATCCGCTGGGCCGTGCCAGACAGATGGGTCATGAATACTGTCTAGACGCTCTCTGCCTGAGCGAAGCCCTGGTCTCTAAGGACACGCAATGAGACGCCGGCTTAAGTAACCGGGGAAAGTCAGGGCAAGCTCTCCTGTAATCAGATAGAAATCAATGTGGATCCTGGTTCCTGGGGGAGGCCAAGGGGTGGGAGGGGGGGCTAGATGTGGAGAGGGTGTTAAGAGAAACCGCCCTCTGTTACTGATCAATTTTAGTGCAAACTTGACTAATATTAGGCATTAGGGAGAGCGTGAAAGGCGAGTTGTAGTATGATAACACTATTGATTTAAACTGTACTCAGCCACAGAATGCAGAATGATTTAATTCAGACATGGTCCTTGGACGGCCAGAGAGCAGAAAAGGAGGATGACTTCTTGTATCATTAAAACAAGAACACAGACCATTGGGTGACCTGCATTAATTGTGTATATTGATGAGCAGGGTGCTGATCCAGTCAAGACTGTCCATTCTGACTGTTCATTTTCTAGGGTTTAGCCTCTTAATTAAGAAGGGTTTTAGAAACTCACATGGCTTGCTTTCGCTTCTGATGACTCTCTGAGAACTTTCCAAAGCTAGACCTCATCACAAGCAGCTGTGCTAATGGGGCTGTAGGAAATGAGATAAAAATCTCACAAGTGCCCTGCTTGGTTGTGCTCTAGTACATGGCTACTTTCCGATGGTCATTTTACTCCACATTCCCTCAGTGCCAGGAGTGGAGTTTACATGACATAAGTAGTGAGTTTCTGTTCACGAAAACTCACAATCTAAATGTTGTGTTGGTGGGGAAGGGGCTGTTGCTATCAGGATGAAATTATGGGGAAGGTGACGGGGACCACCAATAAGAAGAGCATGACTCCACTCAGCTGGAAAGGGCTTCATTGTTGGACTTGATGTGAGTAGTCATATGTTTGCCTTAGAAAACTTACCCACAAGGGTCTGCAGTAAACCTTGGAAGGGACCATCTTTGAGTAATTGCAAAAATACAGCTGAAATACAACCATCCTGTGACATGTCCTGGGCTGCAGAGATGGAGTTGACACCCCTCACCCCCTGAGGGTAAGGCCTCTGAATTAACCATCTGCGCTCATACCTCTTTCAGCCATGTCTCAACCAAGACATGGGCATCGGCTTTTAATTTGGAAAAAAAAACCCAGCAACATAAATTTAACAGTAATAATCTTTTTTGCTCCTTCATCCATTCTTATTATGTTCTAAGAGCAGAGGGAACAGTAGACAGTTTTTGCTTCTTCCTTCCCAGAAAGAAAAGGAAAATCAAAGAAAAATATTCTCTAAGTATACAATTGCTGGAGAGGAAAGCAAGAAATCCTGTGTTCCAGAGCTGTAGCCATAAGCAGTGAGCAAGTCTGTCCTTGTTCCAAAATGGCTCTTCTCAGAAATACTGCCGAGATTGCCCAGGAGGTTTGGTGGTCTTTCAGAAAGGCATCTTCTTTCCCCAAAACTTTTGCCTGCTGTGACCATCAGACTCTTATACTTATGGCATAAATTCGCCCACCCTTTAGATAACCTATAAAGAGTGTCCCATTGGTGGCAACAAGGCATAATGTTGGGAGAGTGATGTCAGCTCACGCTGACGGCCTTGGGTGTCTGGAAGGTGAACCACAACACTTGGCAGAACCCCAACACCTCTTGGTTCCATTCACTTACAATCAGAGAAACAAAACATGCATCTGCCTGTTTTAAAGACTCCAGAGATTTTGTGGGGTGACTTGTGGGCTCATGTATGTGCCTTGGCTAAGAGAATGTGGTATTGCTCCCCCTCTTTGAGAAAAGGCACCTGCCCTCATGTTGGCACACACCTATTATGGAAGGGTGCCTAGGTGTGTTGCCTCCGCATCTGTTTCTTTTTAGCAGGAGCTCTGGGCTTCTGTTATTTGATTTGATTCTAAAAAAGGGAAGAACAAAGAACTTGAGCTAAACCTCTGACCCTTTTCTCCCTAGATCTTGGGGGAGAAGACCAGGTATTGTTCCTGTAAGGTGCAGCAGTGGGGTTTGCTCACACTTGCAAGCCTCTCTAACCAGTCTGGGTTTGAAGCAGGCCGTAGGTTGAAGGCTGGTGGCAGCTCTCTGTGTCATGGGGGGGAGTGACTGAGCCAGGTAAGGACAATTATTTACCTCTGTGACGTGATTTAAGTCTGTGTCTATGACATGACATGGTTTTCCACAGAAGGGCAACCAAGGAAAATGTACTCCTCAGAGATACACTCTTCTTTCTGTTAGGTATGCTTAGAAGATAGAAACGTTGAGTGTTGTCTGTTCCATGGGAAGAGAGCTTGGCATGACACTTAGTTTTTAAATAATAACCTGACCTTAGGAGACAGAAGGATCTTCACTTTCTTAGACCTATTAGTGCATCCTGTTAACCCTCACAAGGCCATCAGAAGCCAGTAGCCAGAAGCCAGGGACTACCTCCTCATGTTCTTAAAGTTCCATGTTTGTTCTCATGTTGAGACATTTTAATCTGGAAATGATAGGAACTGATGGCTGGTGTAGTTATCTTCTCCCAAAAAAACAAGATACCAGGACCAATTAATTTTTAGAAGTTGAAAGAGAATTAGTCATTGAAAGGTAATATCTAGACAGGAGGCTGGAGAGTGTTCTAGATACATTTAGTGTAGTTGCTTGCAGAAAATGATATGCCAAATAGAAGCAACATGCCCTTTTTTGGAGGCATATTTCATGGAGAGTGTTTTTGTGAGTGTTGAATATATAAGAGGCACAGGGCGGGGTGATGGGGCGGGTGTAGGGTATACAGAATATGGTCCCTGTTTTCCAGCTGTTTCCATCTAGTGCTAGTGGGTGGGACAGCAGGGAAAATCTCTTTGAGCTTGGGTGCTCAGGGCAGACCTCATCATGGGGGTTTCTAGAGAACTCTCATTTCCCTGAGAGGCAGGAGGGGCTGTATGCACAGGTGGGGGGAAATGGATGTGCAGGGATGTATCATGTAGGAATTGTCATGAGCCTGCTTGTGTGGAGGTAAGGGCTGATTTTGAGGAGCATTTACTAGAAAAGGCAGGTTGGGGCCAGATTCTAGAAATCCAGGGATATCAGGCCAAATAGTTTTTTTCTCTATGCTGAAGGAAGTCACTGAAGGTTTTTGAGTAAGAGAGTAAGGCTATGCTACAAAGCAATTATGTGCAGGAAGGTCCCGAGTGATCACCTAGCTCAGTGCTCCTCTTTATAGACCTGGGAGCTTTAAACCCAGGGAGTGTAAATAACTCTCTCAAGGTCACAAAAATAGTCAGTGGCAGAGACCCTGATACGAATGCTTTCTATCTCTTAGGCCAGTTTTCCTTCCACTATATAATGGCTCCATGCTAACTTGTCAGTTTAGGCAGTGACAGGGAAAGACAAAGAATGAAGAGGGAGTCACCTGGAAGGGCCCTTCTTCACAGAATAGGTGGCCTTTAGGTGATCTTGGTATGTACCCCATGAGGTCAGAGACACAGAGACATAACTCAGGAGGTTATAAGAGGGGGTAGGCCCCCAGCACATTCACCACAAGTGGCACTTTTTCAACAGTTTTTGAAGATAATCTATTGCTATGGTAGTTGTTAAGATTATGTAGGAAGGGGCGCCTGCATGGCTCAGCCAGTTAAGCGTCTGATTACGACTCAGGTCATGATCTCGGGGTCCTGGGATCCAGCCCTGCATCGGGCTCCCTGCTCAGCGGGGAGCCTGCTTCTCCCTCTCCCTCTGCCTCTCCGCCTGCTTGTGCTCTCTCTCTCTCTCTCTCAAATAAATAAAATCTTTTGTAAAAAAAGATGATGTAGGAAAAAGAGCTGGGAAGAATCTGTGCAAGCCACATCAGAAGATGACTAGATACGTAGTCAGAGTGTGCCCCAGCTTGGAGGTATCCCTTAGTTTGGTGTGGCCCCAGTGTGGAGCCTGCCTGTGCCTCTGCAGGCTCCATCATCCTGTAATGTTGGCCCAGCACAGTGCCTGGCAGCCCTATGAGGCTCTCTGGCCATGAAGGAAGGAAGGAAGGAGACGGGGGAGGGAGGGAGGAGGAAGGGAGGCACTGCTGTTCTTTTGGGCACGGGCTGCCTTTGAGAGGCCAGTGGGTGGCTCCAGAGCAGGGGGAGGACCCAGGGACAAGTCTTTGAGGGAGCCGGGGTCCAGGCTAGAGAAGGGGAGAAACCTCCTCCTGGGGAACTTGGTGGTGAGGTGGAGCAGCACCCTGAGAGGGACAGGAGGAGGTAAGATGACCTCATAGCGCAGGCCTTCACAGTAAGGGGGGCCTGGGCTCTCCTGTCAGTCAGCTGGGGCCGAGGGGTCGTAATGGGCAGCATCTTCGTTGTACTTTGCAACTTTCTTTAAAATTTTTTTTAAAATTTCAGCTTTATTGAGGTATAACTCACAAATAAAATTATAAAGTATTTAAAGCGTACATCATGGTGATAGGATCTATGTAAATGCTGTGAAAAGACACCCCCCCCCAACACTGGTTAACTATGTATCTGTCACCTCACATTTATCTTTGTTTGGAGTGGACATTTAAGTTCTCTCTCCACAAATTTTTTTTTATACAGTAGAGCATTTTTAACTGTAGTCACTTTGTTTTACATTACATTCTCAGATCTTATCTTATAGCTGTAAGTTTGTTCCCCTTTACCAGCTTCTCCCTATTTTCCCTACCTTCTGGGATGCACGTGAGTGAGATGTGTGTCGTGTATTTTATTGTGTGCAAATACAACATTTGTTTGGTTCTTTTGATTAACCAATTTTATTTTATTTATTTTATTTTTTTATTATGTTATGTTAATCACCATACATTACATCATTAGTTTTTGATGTAGTGTTTCCTTATTTGACACAGAGAGACACAGCGAGAGAGGGAACACAAGCAGGGGGAGCGGGAGAGGGAGAAGCGGGCTTCCCGCGGAGCAGGGAGCCCAATGCGGGGCTCGATCCCAGGACCCTGAGATCACGACCTGAGCCGGAGGCAGACGCTTAACGACTGAAACACCCAGGTGCCCCCAAATGCAACATTTGAATAAGAGCAAGAATTGTATTTGTTTTTTTTTAAAGATTTTATTTATTTATTTATTTGAGAGAGAGAGAGGGAGAGAACATGAGTGGGAGGAAGGGCAGAGGGAGAAGGACCAGCCTACTCCCTGCTGAGCAGGGAGCCAGATGTGGGGCTTCATTCCAGGACCCTGAGATCATGACCTGAGCCGAAGGCAGATGCCTAACCAAGTGAGCCACTCAGGTGCCCCAAGAATTGTGTTTGAAGAAAGATACAGGATCCAGCTCTTCTTCCCTTTGAAAACAATTGATGATGGACTGTGTTTTGCTTTGCTGCTGATGTGTTTGGTGTATTTTCATGTGCATGCATTGTGGAAATCAGGAAATCTGTGAATTGTGATAGTGCTACATAGAAACTTGGGGTGTAATGTTTTTGGAGGGGACAGGACCCTTAATGATATTTTTCTTGCAGGACCAGTACTGACACTTGTTTTTATCGTGGATGACGGTGGGTTTGTGCTTACTTGTATCACAGGAATGAGTTAGAATAGAGAATAGAGAATAGAATAGAGAAGCAGCAGCTCTGCTAAACTCTGTAGTGACCTTAGATCATCAGCAAGATGGGGTTTCTTGGTCTTCTGGCAAGTAACATGGTTTTTGATCCTAGAGTCCCTTGTGGCTCAAAACAGCACTTGAATTGGTGACTTTACTTCTGTTATTAACTTGAATAAGGGAAGTATCAGACACAACATTTATTCAAGAGAGGCGTTTCTTTGTAAATAATGCAATTATTTTCACGTTTTTGAGAGAGGTACTCATCAGGGTAAAATATGTCTACCAGTGCCCCCTCAGATTAGAACCTTCCTCTGTGTGATCAGCCCATTCATTCGTTACAAAGTGCCAGGTGCTCTGTCTGCTTTTCCCACTGTTACCCTTCTCATTACATTTCAACCTCCATCCCCAATATTGCTGTGTAATCTGTTCACTGGGGACAATAATGACGCAATGTGTGAATCCAGAGTCTGGCACCTAGTAGCACCTTGACAGAAATAGAAAGCTGTGATCTCAGCATTAAAATATGCTAACAAGCTGTAGGAGCTAATGGGTGCCACTCTTACACTGCAGATGTTCATTCCGGTGCCGCTGCCGAGTGCGGGAACAGAGCAGGAGGGTGTGCTGCTCATATCCCAGTGTTTGGTGGTGGCTTTTGTTTATTGCAGTGTTATTCTCCAAAAGGGACCTCCTGTCTCCTTTGTAAAGTATGCTGCCTTTCTGGGACTAGAAATGATAGAAGGACCCCCTTTAGTAGGACTGTTAGAACAAGAGAGCAGAGCCCATGTGGAGGAGAAATGTTAATGATAATGATAGGATGTAGTCGTTTGATTAAAAATAAATTAGATTTTGTGCTGTTTGTGGTTGATGTTTATCTAGACAGAGTTTCTGAGCTCTAGAAAGGGGTTCTAAATGTGTTATATAAATGCATAAAGAATTCTGGTATACCGAATTTAAAGGGATGATTTAAGCGCATTACATTAAAATTTAAATATGTAGAATTTTGAATTCCTGTCTTACAGTTCTGTTCTGTATTTGCTTCCTGGCTCATATTAACAAATGACTCCATTCTTTTCATAACCTTTGCTCTTATTAATGCGAAGACACACCCTCAGGTCCCCCCACCCTTTATTTGTTTGCTCTCACTTTGCAGAAGTCAACTGGGTGAAAACATAGCCAGACTGAGTGGACAAGACAGCTAGATGCTATCTGCTGTACAGGGATGGTAGTATTTGTCCAAATTGAAGGATGACTCTCTCTGCAGGGAGGGTGGCAGGAGGACATGCCTGGCCCACCTTGGGAGTCTACCTAAACTGCAGGTCCAGGCAACTCGCAGAGATGAGGTGGACAGGGTGCTGAGTGCCAGGGTACCCAGGTCTGGGGCATACACACAGCAGGCCTCGTCCAGAAGATTCTGGGGACCAGGGGAGCACTGCATTTTTGTGACAGATACTGTTATATTGGATGTCTTGTGTTGCCTTAGATCATATAACTCTGAGTCTAGAGATAAAAGTCATGATCATTTATATATTCATCCATTCATCAAATGTCCCACTCAAATGTACATTTAGCTGTGCATCCCTCAAAGCAGGAACAAGGCATAGGACCTAGAAGATATTCAATCAGTACTTATTGAGTGGATTCATACACACCAGCCACTGTACTGGGTAATCCAAATCATGTAAGACTTGGCGGTCCTCACCTGCAAAGGGCACAAAGGACATAAAGTAGACTGATGCTGGGATACCTGTAAATGCATATGAACCAGGGACTAAAGAAGAGTTGGCGCTGCCGAGGAAGGGCCAGGAGGGGCTCGGAAGAGGACCAAGCATGCTGAAGCGCATCCTGGCACCAGAGCTGGGGTTTCCCCAGGTTCAGCAGGCAGGTCATTCTACCCAGTGGGCACGTAGGCAGGGAGCCCAGGGTCTCTAAGCTTTTTGAGGACCTACACAAGTAATGGAAACCTGAAAAAAATCATACAGCCTCCGAGATAGGAAAAGAAGACTGGAAAATTGAAATGAACACATGTAATTAAATGTCAACATAATGTTATCATACATCAACTAGTTGATTGTGGTTTATTATCTCATGTGGGATGTGGGTGCCCTTCAGTGGTTTGGGGTGCATATTTGAGCCCCTTGCAGATGCTGACGTGACCCTGGTCAGCCTGTGGCGAGAAAAGGCTGGAGCCTGCAGTGATTCCTATTCCTGATTGAGAAGGTACAGAAATACCAGGAGCTTCTCAGCATTATTTCATAGCCCAGACATCCAACTGAGGGTGTGTCCTCACCATCCCATGTGTCCTCACTCTTCATGGAGGAGTTGGGCTTGGTCACTTTGTGCATGTGCTTAAGGCAGGAGCAAAAGGGCAGGTTCAAAGATGTAACCCCCCTGCAACTGGGCAGAGTGTGTGTTTGCTCCTTTCTCCCGTCCACACAGCTCCCAGTACGCTGCCCAGGAGCTTGCCTGCCAACCTCCCCTTCACCTGTGTTCAGGCCCACAGCAGTCAAGGAGGAGCGTGGGCACAGGGCACCTCTGAAAATGTGAATTGAACAGTAAAAATTTATCAATAGAGGAGCCTGCTAATGTGATCGTGACATGAATAAAGCCAGAGTCCCTGCTCTTTTGGAATTTATGGTTGGGCTTAGGTGGTAAGATACATCTTACTGTTAAAGGGCAATAGCAAAGGGAGGGCATGGTAAATGCCCATATCCTGACACACTGTCTCAGTTCCTTATTTGGCCAGTCCCGTGCCTCCCCCTCAGTTCCATCTGCAAAGGAATGTTTGCCCTCATCCAAGAATCTAGTCTGCTAGCCTAGCCAAACACATGCCAAGATTATCCTCATGAGGGAGGACCCTCTTCCCACCGGAGAGGGGAGAGGGCACCCCTTCACCTGAAGAACAGAACAGTAGCAGAATTGCCAAAGGGGATTTTGAGAGAGAAATGGCTCCCAATGGTCTCATGGATGGTACTCTGTCAACCTATATATACATACCAGGAGCATATCCTTCTGCAGTATCTCTCTCTACAGTACCGTTCATAGCTAATATGTCGCACCTGCAGTCAAGGTCACTAACATACAGTTGAGGAGACCATATAAAGTGCTTTGCTGTATAGTAGGAAACTCGTCATAGATTCTAATTAAAACCACAGGCATCCCTTCTTCAGGTTTTTCTTAACACATTATTATAATAATTTTAGAAGGATATTTTGTTGTAACAGGTTTTTTTTTCTGCTTCTCACATAGGAGCTAAACTTTGAGACACACATACTCTCATCCTTTCCCCCTCATCTCTTTTCCCTTCCCTCCCTGCACCCTCACCATCTGATTCCCTCCTTCACTTCTCTTTCTTCTTTTCTCTCTTTTTTTCTTAAACTGGATAATGATATCTGCTGTCTGTACTTAGGGCTGTTTCAAATGAAATGTGGAGTGAAGGTTTCAGCAGAGGTGTTATGGCACAGGGAGTGAGAGTGAATTTCAGGGGGAGACAGAGCTTCCCAGAGGGTCCATAGCCCTCTAACGGTGGCTCCTCCACACACTAGAAGAAGAATCTACCCTGGTAGTCTGCCTCCTGCAGATGTGGCCTCTCTCCTTTGGGGATCTTTTCAGACACTGTAGGCACTTGCCACACAAGTTGATAAAGACTTTGAGGTGTCCTCTGAAATAAACTTGAGCACAAAGTGCAGAGTGACAAAAGGGTCTGTGTGATGTGTGTTGGCAGGGAGGCGGGACATGTCTGTAGTTTACATTTCTGTTTATTTGAAAATGCTCTTCTGACCTTCTAAATTGCATAATTGAAAGATCTCTTAGAATCCTGAAATGGCTTTTTCAGGAGCCAAGCCTCACTCCAGCAACCACCTCTTCTTTCTGGATGCAGCTGTCCTCATTTTATTTTATATTTTATTTTATAAGATTTTATAAGATTTTATTTAATTAGAGAGAGAGAGAGAGCGTGCAAGAAGTGGAGCGGGGGTGGGGGGAGGGAGAAGCAGACTCCTCACTGAGGAGGGAACTGGACTCAGGGCCCGATCCCAGGACCCTGAGATCATGACCTGAGCCGAAGGCAGACGCTTAACGGATTAAGCCACCCAGGTGCTCTGCATCTCTCCATCATTTTGAACAGAAGTCCCACTTTAAGTAAATCTTCTTGGATACCACTTACCAGCTGGCAATGACAGGGAACCAATATGGTTTTTCCCTCCTTTCTTAAAGACTCAACTCTAGTAACCTTATATAAATTTATACCCAATCATTATCCTTGCACTCAGTAAGAACAGAATGAAATTGCCCTCTTTCCTACAACGGGAAATACCACCTATTAGAGGAGATGCATCTTGGACTCATTCCCACAGAATGTTACAGGTGCAAGAAAGAGATCAAAGGAATGAATCATGAGAATTTCATCTCAACCTCTCTCCGTTTTTTTGTTTTGTTTTCTCCTTTCTCCAGTCCTTTGCCTCCTCTGTGGTGTAAATTTTCTGCTTGGCAATTCTGTCTTAACAAATTCTTTGGACCTAATTCTTGCATATTAATACACTTCATGTAGGTTTTCTATCTGCTATAAGAAATGGCTATGTAAGGTCAGATTAGTGTGGCCACAGGAGGAGAAGAGAGCAAGGCTTGGAAGGAAGCTTATTACATCACTGGTCCCAGAGAGGGAATCAGTGCATGCCATTAAGGGCCACAGGGTGGAGGCAGAAGATGGAAATAAGGGGAGAGCTTGGGCCACAGTCTTTACTGGGTTTTCTGTGGGAAAGACAAGGTAGGGCAGGGTAAATGGTTTGATTAGCTAGTTCAAATAATTTTGGCAGGCTTTGGACTATAGGGGTGGTCTCCAGTTTGCCTGGTACCTGGCCCTGGGATTGATTAGGGCACAAGAATATTGCCTCCTGTGGCATGTGGGCCTTAGAGGTCTGACTCTGGATCTGTCAGTTTGCATATCAAAGGCATGCTCCTGGCTGTGCCCTTTGCTAGCTCCAAGAATTGGCTAGTCCTGGGAGGGGCAGTCTCTTCCCAGTTAAAAAGTTTTTTTTAGGATGTCAAAACATCATAATATACAAAATAAATATATACAATACACTGTCACTGTACGGAGAAAAACACAAGTACTGTAGCAAACAAGTCACAGCTTGAAAAGTATTATTTTAGAGTGTATAAATTTGGGGTAAAATAAGTATATTTGTTAACACAAAGGGATTAATTTATCAGCATTTAATAAAATGCTCTTATTGCATTGATAGCAGACATTTACTAATGAAGGACTAGAAAAACCAAAATTTTAATACATACGGGATGTTTTTTGAAAAGTTATTTTATTATATCTATATAGTAAAAATCATTCTCAATTTCTCAAAATGCAATCACTGGTCCCCTTGTGAAAACTGCAATGCGTTGAGGTCATTTTTGGTGGTTTAACATACAACTGAACAAATATTGGTGGTGCTAAGATGAATGGATGATACATTATAATTATATATTTTTAAGATTATGTTGAAAGCAAAAACATTTGTGAAATAAGCCTATTTACTAGTCTACCTTTTATTTTGAGTCCCAGCAGGTGACTGTTCCAGCATATACTGCTTGTGATTTCCATGTGTATGTCTAACAGGTCTCCTTATAGGAGGACCCGTCGTCTCACAAGTGCTTGCC
Source organism: Zalophus californianus (assembly GCF_009762305.2). Taxonomy (NCBI): domain Eukaryota; kingdom Metazoa; phylum Chordata; class Mammalia; order Carnivora; family Otariidae; genus Zalophus; species Zalophus californianus. The sequence goes on along the minus strand of NC_045608.1, from coordinate 30,230,150 downwards.
ATTGTTAGATGAAGCATGTTCTTGTTTGGCTCCCAGCATATGGGGGAAGAATCACATATTTCACTGATGTGGTAAGAAAGCATCTTCCGAGAACGAAGGGGCATCTTCTTACGGACTCATACGCCAGAGATGGGGCAAAAGTCCGGTGTACCGGTGGTCTGGTTTGGGGTATGAATCAGTCGTTACCCAAGTGACCAACTGTGGTGGGGGAGTGAGGGGCTGACATGAGTTCTGCCGGAGAAGGGGAGACTAGATTTCAAAGGTGGTAAAAACTTTTATTTCTTCCTGCCTGTCTTTCTCTGAGCATGCCTTGCCTGTGAGAGAGTATGGCTTCCTCAGCCAGGGCGCACTGCCGGCTTCTTCCACCACTTCCTGCACACCTTGGCTGCTCTCCTGGGAAAGGTGTTCCAGCTGTCACGGTATCTGAGCTGCTTTAAGTTCTCAGTGAGTTGATTTCCCATTTCTCTTTTCATGGTGCTCTTTTATTACTGTGGATCCCCGTAACCCATATCATGTTGGATTTTAATGATTTATTTAATTATCCCTCTCTGCTGGATAATGAGTAATCCCTCCAGGATATGGTCTATATTCTATGCATTTTTAGACCCTTAGTGTTGTCCAGCACAAAGCCTACCACATAGCAGACCCTCAGTGCATGTTGATTTTGACATAACATTCATTTATCTGTACACACACAAATGCATGCAAATAATTATATATACATATATTTATTATAATTTTATTTTTGTAAACTATTCATGTAAATAGAAACACAAAAACAATCTTATATTTGCAGACATAAACCAATTTATACTATTAATGTGGGTTTGGACCCCAGTCTCAGGCTAAAGAATCTTAATAAATTATAGTTCTTCAGGACTGTGCTTTTCCTTAAACATACATGGTTTATTCTAAATTTTGTGGTTTACAGTGTTATCTAAGATTACTTCTGTCACTTCTTTGCTTTTCTTCTCATCTCTAAAAATTCACATCTTCCCCTCCTTCATGGTCCTGCTCTAATGCCTTACCCCACAAAGCTGCCCTGGTGCTCTCTGCTGTGAGGGATTTCTCTCTCAGCTCCATTTTATTAGCATGTGAGGCCCTGACTTCTCCTTTGCAGTTTACTTATTTCAGTGCTTATCCTACTGGCCTTCCTGGTTATAAGCTCCCTAGAGACAGTACTTAATAAATGTTAAGTGAACAAAGCCATGAATATTTGTAGAAAACAGCATATTCCAGCACCATAATGTTGGTCATTAGTACATGTTCTGATGATTTCTTTGTCTTTTACTAATGGTGAGAGTTGTAAATTCATTCATTTCTTGTTGAAGAGTATAGTTTTAGTAAGTCCCCCAAATGGATCAAGAACACAGCATAAATAACAGGAAGGTCCTGGGTGGAGGGAGCGTAAGGGAAGAGCTTGGTGGCTAATTCTAAGGCAGTAGCAGTGGTACAAATCTACATAGTTGTATCAACTCCACATGATAAGGGATTCAAAATGCCATTCAGGAAAAAAAAAATAGCAACTAAGAAGGAAAGCTGCACATTACTTTAAAAGTGCTGTTTGTTAGCATGTGAAATTGAAGACTTAGCTCGTCTTCTTTGGCTGGGGAAGGAGAATGAGTCCTATGCACGTATTATCCTTCATGGACATATCATTTATACAAGTCTCATCCTGGGCATCCTACATGAGCAGACTTGTGGCCATGTTGGAGTGTGCGTGTCAGGTGAAAATTAACCTGTATCCATGAGAACGGTTCTGAAATACACTGAAACATTCACTGCATTGTTTTCTTTCTCTGCTTACATAGATGTGGTAGGCAGAATAATGTCCCCCCAAAGTTGTCCACGTCTTAATCCCCACAACCTGTGAATATATTACCTTTAGTGGGAAAAGAGACTTTACACGTAGGATTATGCTAAGGACCTTGAGTTGCAGGAATGATCATGGACTGTCCAGATAGCCCCAAATACACGGGCCTGAAAAAGTGGAGAGCTTTTCTTAGCCATGGTCAGAGGGAGATGTGATGATGGAAGAAGGGTCAGAGAGATGTGATTTGAAAAGGACATGGCCTGCCATTGCTGGCTTTGAACATGGAGAAAAGGGGCTTTGAACCAAGGCAGCGGGGGGGTGGCAAATTCTAGAAGATGGAAAAGGCAAAGAAACATCCTCTCCTAGAGCTTCTGGGAAAGAATGCAGCCCTATTGACACTGTGATTTTAGCTCAGTGAGATTCATTTCAAACTTTTGACCTTCAGAAAACTGCAGAATAATGAATTTGTGTTTTAAGTTACCAAGTTTGTGGTAATTTTTTACAGCAGCAGTAGGGAACCTAATAGACATGGTCTTATGTATATAAAGATATTAAGTAAAAAAAATGTCTACTACATTTTCTCAGTGTTTATACTCTGTGAGAAATATGGACATTTACATTCACTTCAGGTCTACAAATTTTAGCCCAGCCACTTCATTTTAGTAAGCGTTTCCTAAGTTCCTGCCTTAGGTCACATACACTAACAGTAACACTTTACTGAAGGATAGTGGAAGGCTCTAATAGGTTCTTGTAGGAAAGGAAATTATGCTGAAGAAGGAGTTCAGGGTCAATTGTTCATTTAGTTAATGTGGTTGAGATTCATTCTACAGAAACTACAGAAAATTTTTGAGCAGTGGGCTGACATCATATATACCATGACAGCAACAACCAGCTACAGCAGAAGAACACAACTAATGCTTATGGAGTCCTTCGCCATCCCCAAAGCAGACAGATTGTGTGGACCGATGGGAAATAAAGCACGCCAGGTATGAGATAGGTCTGAACAGGACAGTAGCAGTAAGACCAGGAAGCAATCAGTCAATGGGAACACTCTTAAAACTTAAGTGAAGAAGGATAATCAAAGGACTGTGGAGTTGGTGGGAGAGAAGCCCAGGGGAAGCTTTCAGGCGTCAAGTGAATGAAGGTGTGATTCATCAAACCATACAGTCAGGGAGGAGGGTGCTTTTCAGGAAAGGATGCCAAGTTTGGTGTAAGATAAGCTGAATTTTAGATAGGACTGTGAGACATTCAGTGTCCTATAAGTAGTTAGATCTTGGAACTGATTTTAATGATTATAAAAAAGAAATCTGGAAGGTATGCAATTGGGACTTGTCTTCTTAATTAATGCGGAAGTCTTCTATGCCCAAGCCTTGAAAAGCTCTCCAAGAAAGGAGTGTGTCAGTGCAGCAGGGAGATGGTCCAGAAGAACAGGGCAGGCTCAGTTGTGGTGGCTACAAGGGGTAGAGCATGGACAGTAAGGACATTGCCCAGAAATGCAAAGACCCCAAGCAAAGCCCCATCCAGGAACTTTTCTGTAATGAAGGAACCAGATGGATCCAATCTTTTGGTGAACAACTTGCTGCTCAGACTCAGAAGGAGCATAATAATTCTTGTGAAGAGGTGTTCATGGGGAGATCTGGACACTTTGGGTGGGGTTGCCATGGAGACTTTCCTGGACTCTTAAGGGACAGCTGACAGACATGTCCAGCACTTCAGCTGCACTAAGGATGGCTTTAAGGGGAGTGGTGTGTTTTCTGACTTGCTCTTCTTAGGGACCAATGGCTGTAGAATCTTTGTGAACCAATTGGTGATTCCCACACAGAATTTCTAGATTCAGGCATGATGTGTGTGTGCACTTAGGGAAGGGCTGCCATGTGAATGCTGACTTCTACCCAAGTGTGGCCACATCAGTGGGCTTTGACAGGTGAGGACAGACTCTCATGCGCTCTCCTTTTTCCCAACCCTCTTTGTATCTGAAGAGAACTCCTTTCTCCTCCATTGTCTTTGACAGGGATCCTTTCTCCTCCTTTGAAAGGGCACAGTGCTTGTCAGCCTCCACTGGTCAGTTCTCTGCACCCTCCGCATGCCACCCTGGGGTTTGGAGGAGCATGGCCAGTGAGTGGCCCGTGGACACATGTCTGACGAAGGACAGGACACACGGTCTTTGTTGTCTTGTAGTGTTGTAGCTCCATTCTGTTATTTGACTATTTAAACAGACTTAAAAACATCTGTCAAATTGTCATTTTTTTGAGATAGTGACTTGACCAATGTACATTGTGCCTTCCAGAGGCTCTAATTTGCATCACGTAGTGTACATGCCACCCACACAATTCTGATATTTTTTCCTAATTCGGAGAAATGAACTTCAGGTCACATTTAAGTCATCCCAAAATATTCTCCTGGGCACTCTTGTGCGTAGGAAGGATGGCCCTGGCATGAAGACCTGTTGCAGAATGCTGCCTTTTCAGACCATCTTGACAACTACCCTTCTTCCATCTTTGTAGGAAATGTAGCAGCTAAGAAATATGTGCTGCAGAATAAGAGAAGAGGGCCCAAGATTTCTTTTAAAAAATGTGTTTCTTGTTTTTTGGCATAATTTTTACATTTATGGATAGTACTTCTCAGCCTTTCATGAAATTTCTGCCTCTTGTATGTGGAAAAAACAGAGGCTATTTTAAATTATAAAGACAGGCTTTAATCTAGTCCAAGAAACTGGGGGAAATAGACTTATTTTCTCGCTTTCAGCCCCATTTCCTTACCTAATGTTAAATATGGCTATTTTTCCTAATTTAGAGGGTTTTCTTTGTAGAATATGAATGAGCTATTTACTGGGTAACAAAAAGACAAGCCTTTTAAGTACAAATGGAGCTTTGGAGATCTCTCAATTTGAAAGACTAATCTCTGCATAAACACAACTGTTTCTCCATATTGCTGGGAACACTCCATCTAGCTGTTTGGCCACATTTTCTATTATGGTTTTTATAAAATGAAACTATGGCTAATAGCTCAGCAGAGAAATATTTGGGCACAGTAGCAATAGGGATGTGTTTACATTGCCTTAAACTGTGTTGATGAGCAAAGAATAGTAATTCTCTATAGAAATTGATCTAATCTAATAAATAAAATTAAACATTGCATATTTTCATTCCCCTACATTTTTTCCTGAGATAAGGCAACCAGTAATCTCATTTCAGCATTTTGGTCTTTTTTATTAAATGTCTGGTTATGCCTGTTACCTTTCAGGCTCAAAATTTTATAGCAAGCCTTCCTTCTTTATATAAAATGACATAACATCAAGACTGTCTACCATAGAGAATAATTTGGAGGTCACTGTATACCTAGCATCTTCTGCCAGGAAGTGCACCTGGGTATAGAAAGATGGAGCCATTGCATTCAGAAATACCCTTTGGGGCTGACAGAGCCTGACTGTTTCGAGTTTCACATCCCTATAGATGGGGCTTGGGAAACCCTTCTTCCCTTCAGCCCCACCCCCAAGGTTCTAGGATAAAACTGGATTAGTGAATTCATGGCTTGATAGACTGAAGAGAAAAATGAGGCTCTGTGCTCCATATTCATGTGCATCTGCCCCTCTTGGTGACATGCTAATTGGTTGGCCTGGGCACAAGACTAGGAAGCACAGGTTTCCTGTTGCTCACACAGTGCGTCCTGTCTGCTGTGATGGGAGAAAAACGAGTGAGGTGAACGGCCTGGAAGACATCACTCAGCCCATGACCGGCAACCTCGTGTATATAAAGTAAAATGATTATTTTCTCTGGGAAGCTCCTTATTAAAAATCTACATAGCTATTAATAAGTATATTGCTATTTTGTAATTTAAATTGTGTTTAACCTGCATAATAACTGGTTTTAAAAACCTGGATATACCAGGGCACCTGGGTGGCTCAGTCAGTTAAGTGTCCGACTCTTGATCTCAGCTCAGGTGTTGATCTCAGGGTGGTGAGTTTGAGCCCCGTGTTGGGCTCCACACTGGGTGTGGAGCCTACTTAAAAGAAAATTAAAAACCTGGATATATTTTATTTCTGTGATTTAGTTAAGTGGCATTCATCCATGTACGGTCAGTTTATCAAATAGCATGCATGCGCTTCATTCTCATGTGGCATTTTTCATTATTCTGAAAGTTAGATGAGTATGTTCAAATTCTGTGGCATGTTGGAGTCAGCAATGAAAAGACCATGTAAACTTTTATAACTTAAAGAATCATACAATATTGAGAAATTGGCCCATAGGAATTAAGGACAAATGCACAGTCCTGAATATTTTCAGCTGTCAAAAATGAATAAAAGGGATGAAAACTGGAAAAGGTGGGTATATTGAAGCATTTGACTCTGGACTATTACTCATTTATCAGTTGATGGGTTCTACAACCTTTTTCTGGTTGAAGAGGGCAATATCTGGTGCCGTTTATGCCCTCATTGGCTCATAACACCTAAAAACCATGTTACGTTTGGCATCAGGGTCAGTATCTCTTGGTGGAGGACATGGAGCCAAAAGGAAATGGGATTTCCTAGTAGGGGTTGTGGCTTGGCAGAGGATTTTTGTGGAAGACATTAAGTCCATTTAGACAATTTCTTCCTTTTTCACTAAAAGTTTTTTTTTTTTTATTTCTAAAGTAATGCTAAGTTATGGACATGTGTATAAACTAATGCTGTAAGTTAGGTAGGCTTCTAAATAAAATCTCAACCTCTTCATACTCTGTCCCCGTTGTTGCTTTATTATTTTTCCTGTCACTTGCCACTAATTAACATACTGTATATTTTACTTTATCTTGCTTATTATATTTTACTTATCAGAATCTACCTTTCCAGGAGGGTAGATATGTCTGTTTAGCTCACTGGTGTGATGTACCCTCAGTACTTAGAATAAAGCCTGGGTGTACAATTAATATATGAATGAAATAATGAACTAATCTTTAAAATGATGCTCAGAGCATAGTTTTTATATAGTAATACATATTTGCAATTAATTATCTTTTAAGAAATAATGAAATCGTACTTCAACATAAGAAAGTCAACCAAAGTAATATACTACATAAATAGAATGAAGAAAAAAAAATATGTTCATCCCAACAGACACAAAAAAGGCATTTGACAAAATCCAACATCCTTTCATGATAAAAACACTCACAAAAGCAGGAATAGAAGGGAACTTCCTTAACAAAGTAAAGGACATTTATGAAAAACTCACAGCTAACACCATACTCAGTGATAGGGTACTGAAAGCTTTCCCTATAAGATCAGGAACAAACAAGGATGCCCTCTTTGACCACTTCTATTCAGTATTGCACTAGAAATTTAGCCAGAGCAATTAGACAAGAAAAAGAAATAATAGGCATCCTATTGCAAAGAAAGAAATAAAACTGTCCCTAATTTGCAGATGACATTATCTTATGTATAGAAAATCCCCAAAATTCCACAAACAAGCTCACTAGAGATAATTTTTAAAATTCATTGGAGTTGCAGGGAAGAAGATTAACACAGAGATATCCATTATGTTTCTACACATGTGCAATGAACGATCTGAAAAGGAAATTAAGAAACTAATAACATTTAAAAATAGCATCTAAAAGAATAAACTACCTAGAATTTAAACAAGTAGGAAAGACTTGTACACTGGAAACTACAAAACATTGCTGTAAGAAATTTAAAGAAGCCCTAATTAAATGGGAAGATATCACATATTTGTGGGTAGGAAGACTTAATATTGCTAAGATGTCAATCTTCCCCAAGTTGATCTGCAGATTCAGTGCAATCCCTATCAAAATGCCAATAGCCTCAAATTCACATGGAATTGTATGGGATCCTACATGACCAAAATAACCCTGAAAAAGAATGAAGCTGGAGGACTCATAATTTAAAAGCTTACAAAACTGCAGTAATCGAAATAGGATGGTACTGGCATAAGAATAGGCATATAGACCAATGAAATACAATTGAGAGTCCGGAAATAAATACTTACATATCTGTGGCCAACTCATTTTTTACAAGGGTGCTAAGTTCATTCAGTGGGGAAAGAATAGTCTTTTCAACAAACGGTACTGGGACAACTGAATTTCCACATGCCAAAGCATGAAGTCAGAATGCTACCCTCACACCAGATACAAAAATTAACTCAAAGATCATAAGAGCTAAAACCACAAAACTGTTAGAAGGAAACACAGGAGAACATCTTTATGGCCATAAAATTGGCAGTATATTTTTACATATGATTCCAAAAGCATAAGCAGCCAAAGGGAAAATAGGTAAATTGGTCTTTGCCAAAATTAAAAACTTTTGTGCCTCGAAAGACATTATCAAGAAAGTGAAAAGACATTCTACAAAATAGGAGAAAATATTTGCAAATCATATGCCTGATAAGCGTTTTAATATGCAGAATATATAAAGAACTCCTGAAACTTAACCAAAAGACAACCCAATTTAGAAATGGGCAAAGGATGGCAAAAGAAATGATAAACAAAATAAAAAGACAACTTCAAGAATGTGAAAAATATTTGCAAATGTTATATCCAACAAAGAGTTAATATCCAAATATATGAAGAACTTACACCACTCAATAGCAAAAAAAGAAAAAGTTCTAAAATGGGCAAAGGACCTGAATAAACATTTTTCCAAAGAAAATATACTAATGGCCAAACAGGTACATGAAAAGGTGCTCAGCATCACTTATCATAAGGGAAATGGAAATCAAAACCACAGTGAGATACCTCACACCTGTTAGAATGGCTGTCATCAAAAAGACAAGAGATAACATATGCTGGTAAGGATGTGGAGAAAAGGGAAGCCTTGTGCTCTGTTTTTGGTATTCCATGGTACAGCCACCATGGAAAGCAGTGTGAAGTTTCCTCAAAAAAAAAAATTAAAAATAGAATTATAAAATGATCCAGAAATTGCACTTCTGGAAATATGCAGTAGCCTCTCCTTATTTGCAGTTTTACTTTCTGCAGATGTAGTTCCCTGTGGTCAGCTGCAGTCCAGAAACAGATGATCCTCCTGACATATCATCAGAAGGTTAACAATAGCCCAACACTATGTCACATGCCTCTATCATTCATTTCACTTCATCTCATTGTGTAGGCAATTTACCAACTCATATCATCCCCAGAAGAAGTGTGAGTACAGTACAATGGGGTATTTTGAGAGAGACGTCAATCATATTCACATAAGTTTTGTTACAATATATTGTTATAATTGTGCTATTTTATTATTAGTTATTATAGTTAATCTCTTACTGTGCCTAATTTATAAATTAAACTTTATCATAGGTATGTTTGTATAGGGAAAAACATGGTATATATAGGGTTTGGTACTCTCCACAGTTTGTGGCATCCACTAGGGTACTTGGAATGTATGCCTTGTGGATAAGGGCGGGGGAGGGGGAGCTACTGTATCTGATGGAAACAAAAACACTATATTAAGGAGAAATCTGTGCTCCCATGTTCATAGCAGCATTATTTACAATAGCAAAGACATGGAAACGACCTAACATGAATGAATGAATAAAGAAAATGTGGGCTGTGTGTGTTTGATGGAATATTATTCAGCCACCAAAAAAGAGGGAATTCCTGCCATTTGCAACAACATGGATAGACCTTGAGGGCATTATGCTAACTGAAATAAGTCAGCCAGAGAAAGATAAATAGTAAGTGATTTCATTTATATGTTGAATCTTAAAAAATAAAAAAAGAAAGAAAAAAGAAAAAAGCCTCCTAGAGATCAGATTTGTGGTTACTAGAGGTAGGGGTTTGGGGGGAGTTGAGGGAAGGCAGTCAAAAGGTACAAACTTCCAGTTATAAGTAAGTACTAGGGATGAAATATACAACATGATGACTATACTTAACACTGCTGGTATATATGAAAGTTGTTAAGAGAGTAAATCCTGAGAGTTCACATCACAGGATTTGGTATATATGAAAGTTGTTAAGAGAGTAAATCCTGAGAGTTCACATCACAAGGAATAGAAACCATTTTTTTCTTTTTCTTTTTGTATCTGTATGAGATAATGGATATTAACTAAATGTATTGTGGTAACCATTTCACAGTATATATGAATGAAATCATTGTGATGTACACCTTAAACTTATACAGTGCTGTATGTCAATTATATCTTAATAAAACTGAGAAAAATTTGAAAAATAAAAATCAATAAAATACCAAAAAAATGGGGTTAATGACTTGAATAGACATTTCTCCAAAGAGGAAATGCAGATGGCCAAAAAGCACATGAAAAGATGCTCAACATACTTAGTCATTAGGAAAACACAAATCAAAACTATAATGTGATAGCACTTAACACCTAGTATGGGGGCTATAATAAAAAACCAGAAAGCACTGGAAGGGATGTGGAAAACTGGAACCTTTGGGCATTCCTGGTAGGAATATAAAATGGTACAGTTGTTGTGGAAAATAGTTTGTTGTTAAGGCTCAAAAGGTAAATGTAGAATTACCATCTGACCCTGCAATTCCATCCCTAGGTATATACACCAAAGAACTGAAAACAGGAACTTGAACACATACTTGTACACCAGTGTTTATTGCAGCATTATTTATAATAGCCAAAAGGTAGAAATAACCTAACTGTCTATCATAAAGTAATGAATGGGTGAATAAAATATGATATATCCACACAATGGAATATTATTCAGCCATAGAAAGGAACGAAATTCTTATACAGGCTACAATAGGGTTGAACCTTGAAAAACATTTTATAATAATAAGTGAAATAAGTCGGGCATAAAAAGACAATTACTGTTTAATTCCACTTACAGGAGGATTTTAGAAAGGCAAATTCATAGAGACAGAAGGTAGATTAGAAGTTACCAGCTGTGGGGAGGGAAGAATGGGGGCTCTAGTGCTTGCTGGTTACAGAGTTTCTGTTTGGGGTGATGGGGAAGATGGAAACATATAGTGATGATTGTTGCACAACACTGTGAATATAATTAATACCACTGAACTGTATACTTAAAATGGTTTAAATGGCAAAATGTGTTATATATTTTATCTCCCCAAAAGTAGAATGGAATTAATGTTGAGTTTTATTTTTTCTTCTCCAGAATTAGTCTTACAGTTCTGGGGGTCAGAAGAAATTGAGTAATAGGCTTTCTCTATTATGATTACATATGATAAGAGAGTAATAGTCAGTAGATCCTTTATATTAGGAGGGACGCACCTGAAGACTTTTGCAAATCTTTAAATATGAAGCTACAGAAACGTTTGTAGCTTCTCCTGGCTTTCTCCGGAATCATGTTTACGTAGAGAAGTAAGTGCTTACTATGTATTTCTTCACCCTCAGGCTTAATGGTCATGTTTCTTGAAAAAAAATGAACTTTTTGGCATTAGCTGGCTCCCTCACCAACCTCGTGGTTGTGTACCACAGTCTTCACAACTCGTGACTCAAATTTGTACAGATTTGCAAAACAGCAAATGGCCTGGACCACTGGGGCATAAGCTTTGTGAGATGTATATGAAGTCATTTTGCATCCTACATAGCATTAGTATGAATTCTAGAAATATTCCTTGAATGGATGGATCAGTAGTATGTCACTTTCTTTTTCTTTCTTTTTTTTAAAGATTAATTTCTTTATTTGAGAGAGAGGGCACATGTGTGGGGTGGGGGTGGGGCAGAGTCTTCAAGCAGAGTCCCTTCTGAGCACAGAGCTGGAGCTGGCCCATCTCAGGACCCTGAGATCATGACCAGAGCCCAAATCAAGAATTGGACGCTTAACCGACTCAGCCACCCAGGTGCCCCAGTAGGTCACTTTCAAATAGTTAAAATCACAGACCTAAATCTGTCAGTGCTTATGGTTATTCAGTACGGTATTGCTTTTAAAGAATATGTTTTGAAATTAGGAATGCGTTCTGAGAAATGGAATGTTTGATCTATAGTAATGACACTTCCTCTTTGTCATTTTGAAGTCGGGCCTGGAGCTTTCTTGTTTCTCTCATCCTGTGTGCAGGGTGCAGGAACCCCAGGGGCAAAGGGATTGTTTTCTCCTTCCCTAGACTGATACCTCACCTGTTGGCTGCACAAGCATCTAGTGGTCCTCACTAGTGCCCTGCCCTCAATCATCTCTCCCCACCCAGAGCACCACTGAGAGCACTCTGATGATATGTGTGGGCCATCAGAACTGCCCCCTTCCTCTTGCGGCTGACCGTACAGCCACACTCACTTCTCCATGGCCAGGCTGACCTAGTCTGCAGACAGTGTGTTGGAATGCCACTGCATGGACGAAATAGCACACTTGGAGATATTTTTGTGAAGTCCTGTAGGTATCATTACCGATGTCATAATTAGTATGCAACGCTTTTCTCTGTGTTCCAGTGACTGATGGTTGCTCCCCCAGTGGCTCTTCATGGTCCTCGTGACTGGTTTTTCCAGTGGGCTGTACACTGATGTCTGTCTCAGACTGAGGACTTCCCTTTGTAGACTCAGAGTGACCCAGCATAAATAGACATCTGTAGGAATCAGACTCATAACCTTGATCTGGTGAAGGCAATGTGCAAATAATAATAGTGAACGCTGATCAGGTTCTTTGCCATAGTAGCCTATCACTGTGTATCTGCTAAATAGGGACAGTGATGGTGGTAGAAATGTGAAACACTTAGCATATGTCTCAATCACAGTAAGCATCGCCATGACCATCAGAAAGGAACCAAGCACTCTTTTTCTTTTTTAATGGGGAGGAGGGTGAAAAAGGCTCAGGCAGTGATTGTCTAATTTTTTGTGCATGCTATCACTCTGTCCTCTGAGATTCAGAAGTCCTGGGGTGTTCAGAGAGTTTGTGTTTCCTGTAAGTTTGCAGATAATGCTGATGCTGCTGCAGCATTAAAGGGCTGAGTTGAGGACCATCAGCCTAAGAGCACTAGAGAATGTGGCAGAGTCAGGTCTTGGGGGCAGCTGGAGGAGGAGAGGAAGGCTCAAGGCAGACTTGCATACGTCACAGCTGTGCCTGAGACAGCCCACAGGTCCACATAAACTGGGTGCTCCCCAACTTCTTGCTAATCACTCATGGATGGTGCTACATTTTTCTTGAACAACAGTGTCGTTGTTGTTGTTTAAGGCTTTTACGGAGCTTTTGACATTTACTAAGTAATTATGCCTTATTGTTCTAAGAGTTCTCATAAGAGAAAGTCATGAAGAGAAGGAAACTCAGACCATAAAAGTATTGATTTTGACTTTCTACTCAGAGAAACTGGATTTGTGGCTTTAGGCAGAGGGTTTAGCTGTGTTGAATTTGTCATGGCCACTAAAATGAAAGCCTCCCACCTACCAGCAGCCCGCTGGGACAGAGGGTGAAAGACATGCCTGTTGGACGAGGCCCCACTCTGTTTCAGCCAGCCAGTCCACAAGCAGTGCTTTCTACACCCTGCCATCTTCTGAAGAGCGGCCTTCCGAAGTCCCACTAACCAAATCCGTTCTTTGCCCTCTGAGATGCTGTGGAGTTCATTGAAACCTGGAAATGTGAAGCGCTGGCCTTCCTTGTTTTCATTCAGGTACTTGAAGGGAATGGCCAGCAACCCGGGCAGATAAAAGGAGTCATTTAGGCTTCAGTTGCAGATAAAAGACTTGAGGTTCATGAAATGTTCCAACATAACAGTGTAGCTTCTGTTCTGTGCTGTGAAACACATTAGAATATGAACAAAGGAGCAGCACTGTGGAGTCGGCAGGATCCTGACCCTGCCAAGGCTGTGAGCCAAGTCTGAGGATTTGGGCGTCCTGAGCTAATGAAAAATCCACCGGACAGCCTCCTTCATCCTATTCATTCTCCTACCCCGATCCTTTCTGTCTTGTTACCTTAATTTGCACCTGCCTGGCCTTAATGTTAGCAGAGAGGTCATGGAGAGAAAGTTTAAGGTCAAGTGCAATAAAATGATTTTATTTATGAATCACATAGATTACTGGTTAACACACTACAGAATTTTGTATTATCTCATGAATAATCTTGCTCCACGAATCTATTACATCTTTGTTTTCAATGGATGAAAAGGGGCAGGTTTCATAATTCACAGTGGGCATTTATGGGCAAAAATGCATCACTTTCCTTGGGTGATATGTAGAGAAGATTTTGTGGGTGGGTGCATGTCTTTTACAGATTTTCAAAGATTATGTTAATTTTTAATTTACTCATAATCTCTGTATGTCAGTATCATTCTCTGAACAGTATTTATTTGTAGAAGTCAACATTAATTAAGCTTCTCAACTGAAATAAAAATGCTTTATGGGTATAGGGTGAATGCCGCCAGTGCCCCCCTCCCCTCCGCACATCAGATGGGTTTAAACACTTGATCACAGAATATAGTTCACAGAAGAAGCAAACCTAATTATAGCCTAACGATCCTATGCCAGGTGAGTTGTGTTCTCTTCAAAATGGAGACATTAAAATTTGTTTTCATCTTCCCCAGACTATAGTCCTAGACAGGAAAGGGAGAGCACACTGCCTGGCCTCTTCTTGCCACCTCCAGCTTCTCTAGTTGTTGTAGGTACCTGTCCATAGTCAAGGTGTTTGTGAATGAATACGACGATATCCCAGCCAGACAAATTCAAACACTTGGTGGGTGTTGGAGTCCTGAGGTCAGGCTGGATTTGTCTGGCTCAAAGTTTGCTGGTGGCAGTTATAGAGGACTCAGGAAATGTATAGGAAAATGTATAGCCATAGGAGTCCAGGCAAGGGGTTGGTTCGGGATTCCTCTTGGAGTCAGTTCACTGGCAAGAGTATGGGTCCTGTTTGGTCTGGGGTTAAAATGGTTCATGGAACAGAGACAAATGCCATGGTCTCCTGAGAACTACAGTTTGGGACCTGAGTTTGCCCTGGGTCTGGTATGACTCTTTCCAGTTTCCAGAAACCCCCCACGTAAGGTTTAGTACCAGGTGGGTACTCACTTGACTCCAAAGGGAAATAGAGTAGACTGGTGAATTCAAGGTTGTGAACATTCGTTTGCTGTTTTCAGTTCTAATTTTGTACTGTTTCTTAACTAGACCATTTTAGCCTGGGTAACTCTTCTCCCTCCCACTGTAAGAAATGCCAAGCTAGGAGTGGCTGTTATGTTTTATTTTAAACAACATAGTGTGTTTGGGGGCTGATGTCCCACATGCCTTTATATCTTATGGTATGTATGGGCACCTGTGACCCTGCTTAAAACACATGGGATCTTATGAATGGCCAAAAAGACCTTGCCTCTTTCCCCCAGCCCGAAATAATGAATATATATGAAACAATTGACTCACAATAACAGCAGTGTATGACGACATGCTAAACTGTGGTATTGATAATAAAAGATACATTCACCAGAGGTATAGAGGAAAATGGTGTGGAGAGGATGTGATTGTATGTGATGAATGGAAGGAAGAAGAGAAGCCATTATAGGGAAATAACGTAAAATAACTTAAGCAAAGGGGCAGAGATGGAAATGAAAATGGTATGATCATGTGGATGCAGGACAGTGTTTTCATTAGAATTGAGTGTTTTCAGGAATATGCACTAAAAATTGGATTAATCTGGGGGCCCAGGCAGTGAAGGCTCTTTAAATCTGTAACAGCATTAGCACTTGATATGGAAGCAAGGGAGAGCCTTGATTATAAACGCATGGACTGTAAGTTCCTTAGGGATGGGGGGGGGGGTTGCTTTGTATGTTGTATGTGAGAGGTTGCAAATTGCCAGTATTGAGTCACATCTGGTCCAGACATGTGTTTGATTTGGCATATACTCTGTTGTCTCTCAGTGTTTTAGAAATTATGAACAAACTGTCAACATTAAAAAAATTAGGGGACTTCACATTAATCCAAATTTCTATCTCAAAAAAATGGGAAGATGTAGTAGCAGTTGGGCCTGCATTGCTGGTGGTCCCTGGTGGGGATCGAGTAGTAGCTGGTTCCCCAAGGCCCTTTCTGTCTGTCTCCTTCACAAAGAGGCAGAGAGTCTTTTGTGGTGGTGTAACTATTGCCCTGTCTTTTCCATCCAGCCCAATTTACTCACTGACATCACCTGCTCAGCAGCTGGCCCTAGGTATGGTCCCCTGCAAATGTTTGCCTGACCTAATATCTTTAAACAAGAGGGTGGAGTCATATGGAGAATATTTAAATTAAATTAGATTATGCCTTACATCAGAAAAAGTTCTCCACTAGCATTTTTGGTCTTATCTTTTTTGATGTATCAAGAAAAGTTACTTATACAAAATGGTTCAAGGTGTCAAAATAAAATAAGCCCCAGGGATGTAACATACAGCGTGGTCATTATAGTTAATGATACCATATCGTATATTTGAAAATTGCTAAGAGAATAGATCTTAAAAGATCTCACCACAAGAGAACATATTTATAACTATGTGTGGTAATGGATGTTAGCTAGACTTATTGTGATCGTTCACCACACGTACATATATTGAATCCTTATGTTGTAACACATGAAACTAATATAATGTTATTCTATACAGATATGTCAGCTATATCTTGATTTTAAAGAAAGGTTACTTAAATCACTTTTTACAAATATGTTTGAATTTGGCCCCACGGTGGACTAGGCCTTTTAAGAGACTGAAGTTATTATATTAATGAGTATTTTAATAATTTGGTGAAATTTTCTGAGGTAGAGAATAAAAGAAGGAACACCAGGAGTAAGAAACCCTGATTGTGCCCTGACTTTTCCCAAGAGGGGAACTTCTTTTATACCTCAGTTTCCCTTCCAGCAAGACTGTGGTGTCAGACTTCCTTTCCTCAGTCTGAATGACCAGAAGAGGTATTTGTTGCTGGGACTCATGGTTAGAAGAACAAGTTGAAAGAGATGTCCCCTTGCTGGGAAATGCAAGCTTGCTTGAAAAAGCAGCCAACTGAAATTCTTCCATGCCCACCCATCAATCTTTATAACCAATGAAGGAAATGAAAACAATGGTAGGAGTGTTTCTAGAAAAGTGCTCCCCAAACTTCTTTTCTTTTGTGAACTATTTGCTTTTTCCTCCAGTAGTTGCTGGAGGCTGAAAGTTGGGGTAAAGCCCAACTCTGTGAGGTAGAGAGGCTCTGAGGAAATCTTTGGGAACAAAGGGGAGAGCTATAGAAGGCTAAGGGTGGAGCCCAGGTTATAGGATTATGGAAAGAGGACTGTAGGTATTTTTTAGTCCAGTCCTTCTTTTCATAGCTAAGAAAAAATGTGACCTAGAAAGTGAGGTGATGAGCCCAGGGGATATCCAGGTACTTATGTGACTCCCAATTCATTGGTCCTTTTGATAAGCTATATTCACTTTTAGGAAGGAGAAGGCAGCCACACAGGAGACACACACCCATGCTGATGGGCAGTAAAGTAGAACCTTCAAACTGATGTAGTGAAGGACCAGCGCTGTAGGACAAATCCAACAGACACATCTCACTGGTCAGGGGAAAGGTGGCAGCAGCTTTTCCTTGGTCCCTGGCTCTGATGACCCATCTCAAGTTAACTGAAGGTGCTAAAAGGCACATTGTCTTCATTCATCCATTCACTGACCCCTTCATCTATTTTCCTCCCTGTGCTGGATCTAATTCTGAAAATCAGGTGCGGTGAAACAGTGGAAGAAAAATGTACCTGCCTCTGGAGTCTGTCCCTTCCTCACTGACTCTGCCTGACCTCAGACCTTCATTCTCTCTCCCCAAGACCCTGGTGACTCAATATCTAAGAACCCACAGCATTTGCACTGCCTAGGGTATTGCCAGAAAATCAGAATCCTGGACTCCATCCAGACCTACTGGATTACAGACTGCACTTTAGCACAATCGCTAGGTGATGAGTGTGCACATCCAAGTTGAGATATCCCTGGATATTCCCTCTCCCTCCACCTAAGCATTTGTTCTCCTTCCATTCTGAACAACAGCCAGAGTTCTGATTTAAAACAAAAACAAAATCTTGCTGGGGTGTCTAGGTGGCTCAGTTGGTTAAGCATCTGCCTCTTGATTTGGG
The DNA here is from genome assembly GCF_009762305.2 of Zalophus californianus. Classification (NCBI taxonomy): domain Eukaryota; kingdom Metazoa; phylum Chordata; class Mammalia; order Carnivora; family Otariidae; genus Zalophus; species Zalophus californianus. The sequence continues at coordinate 30,212,404 of NC_045608.1, read as the reverse complement.
CTCAGGTCATGATCTTGGAGTCGTGAGATTGAGCCCTGTGTCAGGCTCTGCACTGGGCGTGAAGCCTGCTTAAGGTTCTCTCTCTCCCTCTTCCTCTACGCCCCCTCAAAAAAAAAAAAAACCCCAAAAACCCAAAAAACAAAAACAACCAAAATCTAGCTATGTCAGTTCCTTGCCTAAAATCCTTGTTTGGCTCCCCATTGCTTACCAGACACAAGGCCCTTTTGCAGGCTAGCCCTCACTTGACCACCTGGCAACCCTGGTCCCCTCTGTAACACCTCCTGGGTTCTTTGCATTGAACCTCACTTCTTGAGTGTTTTTCTCCCCTCACCCAGTTGGCTCAACGCCCACGCTTGCTTTAAGGCTTTGCTCAGGCTTCTTCTGTGAAGCATCATGTCATCTCCAGGCTCATGTGCCCAGTTCACTGATGGTCCATCTGATGCCTGCTCTCCATGTGGTCCTCAGGGCATGTTGTGATCCTAGCATGGTGCTGGGCACAGTAGGTTCTCAGTATGTGTGTGTTGGATGAGTGAACAGTGGTGGAAAAGGGCACCAGGAGGCCTCAGCTCAATAGGAAGATTATTCTGTAGGTTAACAGGCTGCTTTGATGGTGTGATGATAGCTCTCATACATTAAGTGAGCCATTTAAAAAAGAGCCACAGTGTGGTTCCCTTTAAGGCCTGGAGCTGAACATTATATTTTCAAGCAAGAAAAGCTTGAGAGTCACTGATGTTCTATATCCCTTTGCCTGGGAAGGTACGCATGCCTTTAACACACTTCTGGAGAAGAATCTTATACGAGAGTGCTTGGTGATGTGGGCCTATGTTTCATAAATACTAGTCTGAGTGGCTGACCAAGATAGGCAAAGCCCCAGTCCTCTGACATCTGAAGCCACTAGATCCCTGAGATTCTGGGAAGTTCTTCATAAATGTCTTACCTGTTACTGTGATCTAAACCTCTTCCCTCTGACTTTGCCCTTTTAGAAGTAGAAATTGGACTCACAGGCCTCAGGAGAAGGAAGAGAACTCCTGCTCCCTGCTCCCAAAGCTTTGGAGGCTATGGTTGTGATGTAGTCAGACTCAGCCCTCAGGGATCTGGGGTCAGCCAGGGGTGGGGGAAGGAAGGAAAAAGTTAAGGGAGAGCCCCGAGTGCCCGCGGAGGCTGTAGTGCGGCATTTGTCTGTTGATATCAGGCATGTTTGAGAGAGTCCAGATGCAGGGTGTGGAAGGGACGGATGCACAGAAACATGTACTCACAGGAGATGTGAGCAAGCTCAATAGGTATTAAGTTGAGTTACTTTTTTCAAGAGTGGAGTTCATCACAAAATAGTTTTCAGGACTTATAAACAAAAACAAGTCTTTAAAAAACTACAGGTTTGTTCTAACAAGCATGATTTGGTGCTTTTGGCTTCATTTTAGGGAAAATAATCTGTCATAATGAGATTATGTTACTGTCTTGCTTTTAAAATAACCCACAGTGAAACATCTTCACTAGCTTCACTATTGTCACTGTGTCTTTCTTCTAGGTCCAGCTGACTGTAGCCTGGACTGTGCTTTGAGTGTCGCCTCCCACAGAGTGCTCTCTGGCGAGTGTCGGTGCCTGTACCGCTGGGCCGTGTTTGGTGCCGCGCCTGTACCGGCAGGCCGTGTTCAGTGCCGTGTTCAGTGCCGCGCCTGTACCTGTACCGGCGGGCCGTGTTCAGTGCCGTGTTCAGTGCCGCGCCTGTACCGGCGTGCCGTGTTCAGTGCCGTGTTCAGTGCCGCGCCTGTACCTGTACCGGCGGGCCGTGTTCAGTGCCGCGCCTGTACCTGTACCGGCGGGCCGTGTTCAGTGCCGTGTTCAGTGCCGCGCCTGTACCGGCGTGCCGTGTTCAGTGCCGTGTTCAGTGCCGCGCCTGTACCTGTACCGGCGGGCCGTGTTCAGTGCCGTGTTCAGTGCCGCGCCTGTACCGGCGTGCCGTGTTCAGTGCCGTGTTCAGTGCCGCGCCTGTACCGGCAGGCCGTGTTCAGTGCCGTGTTCAGTGCCGCGCCTGTACCTGTACCGGCGGGCCGTGTTCAGTGCCGTGTTCAGTGCCGCGCCTGTACCGGCGTGCCGTGTTCAGTGCCGTGTTCAGTGCCGCGCCTGTACCTGTACCGGCGGGCCGTGTTCAGTGCCGTGTTCAGTGCCGTGCCTGTACCGGCGTGCCGTGTTCAGTGCTTTGTTCAGTGCCGCGCCTGTACCTGTACCGGCGGGCCGTGTTCAGTGCCGTGTTCGGTGCCGCGCCTGTACCGGCGGGCCGTGTTCAGTGCCGTGTTCAGTGCCGCGCCTGTACCTGTACCGGCGGGCCGTGTTCAGTGCCGCGCCTGTACCTGTACCGGCGGGCCGTGTTCAGTGCCGTGTTCGGTGCCGCGCCTGTACCGGCGGGCCGTGTTCAGTGCCGTGTTCAGTGCCGCGCCTGTACCTGTACCGGCGGGCCGTGTTCAGTGCCGTGTTCAGTGCCGCGCCTGTACCGGCGGGCCGTGTTCAGTGCCGTGTTCAGTGCCGCGCCTGTACCTGTACCGGCGTGCCGTGTTCAGTGCCGCGCCTGTACCGGCGAGCCGTGTTCAGTGCCGTGTTCAGTGCCGCGCCTGTACCTGTACCGGCGGGCCGTGTTCAGTGCCGCGCCTGTACCGGTGTGCCGTGTTCAATGTTCTTGCTAGGGTTACCGATTTCCATCTTCAATGAGTCTGACCTACAACTATCTCATTGTAATTTGGAACTAAAATTAGGCTTGCTTTTTCTCATTGGGGAGTTATTTGATTATTTTGGCAAAGGAGGGAATCGCATAGTAACTTACAGCAAATAAGATAAAGTTACTAAAAAGATTTGAAATACACTATTGTGTAAATGTTCAGTGTTTTCAGATTATCCCTCTTAATTAAAAACATCCCGAATAGAGCTTCATAATGTAGAAGAATGCTCTCAAAGTTAGATTTGGGCCCTGATATGTGTCAGGAACAAAAGGTCTGAAAAAGAACATACATCTTCACCCATGTTCCCCACATTCGGGCTGTCCCTGATGTCAGCCAGGGAGGCATGGCCAGCAGAGCATCTAAAAAAGAAGATGTAAGGATCATCTAAGCAAAAATTTAGCATTCTGGCAAAGCCCGCTTAGTCTTCCCAGGAGACCTGACCTGGAAGCTGTGAACGTGTGTGTCTTTGGGCCACAGACAGACATACCAGGATGGGCTGGAGCCTGGCTTCAGGCCCCACTGACAGCATATGTAGCTCTCCTCCCGCCTCCTGCAGTCATCTTAAGATGGCAGATTCTCTGGCTCTCAACAGTGAACACACCTGCCAGGAGGAGGTAGCCTGGCTGAGGAAGTGTCACTGAGGAAAGTGTCTGGGAGTGGAGAGTCACTGATGAGATGTTTCCCTCCCTCCCTCACCTGGAAGCCCTTAACTCCATGACTGCTTTCTGGGCAGACGGGGTGATTCAGGCTCAAACCTGTTTTCTGTGGGAGGCAAGGTTTCTACAGATGGAGGCTGATCGTTGACACTAGCTGGGCTGTAGCAGTGGCTTGATTTCTTGGGGGACACGATGTGACAAGGTTGAGCATGTGTCCCATCTGCTGAGAAGAGCCCTCGTGGCCCCTGAGCTGTTGTCACAGTTCCTACCTCTGGCACACACCTCCCCCCGCCCACACACACACTAGTTCTGTGCACTTACCCCCACCACTCATACTTCTTCCAAGTACAACCTGTTCTATCCCTAGACACCACCATTTACTTATTGGTTCCCTCAAAAAATATTTATTAAATGCCTTCCCTATGTTGGTTTTGTGCTAGGTGTGTGGATTCTGCAGGGCTTAGGATAGGCAAAATCTCGTCTGTCCTCCACAGCTTGCAATCTATTGGAAGAGGTGGGCAATTAGATAAATAATTATAAGAGGTCCTGAATAAGGGGCTTCAACTGGAGGGTCAGGAAAGGTCTCCCAGAGGAAATGACGTTTAAGTTGGGATGTGAAAGGTGAGTAGAGTTTGAGGGCAAGAGATTGGCATGTAGAATCCCAGAGGGGAAGAGAAGGAGAGAGAGTAGGCAGAGTATGGAGTAGGGATGGGGGTGGGGATGAACAGAGTGACAGAGGCAAGGCCAGGGAGGCCTGACTCTTAGGGGGCTAGGAAGGAAAGTGAGAGGCCTCTGTGGCTGCAGGTGGAGAAGGGGTGGAGGTGAGCAAGCTCGGGGTGATGGATGCCATGCTGCAGGAGAGAGAGATGGGAAGCAGGACCACAGTGAGAGCTGGGGGCCTACAGAGAAGGGCCAGAGTGGGGCATTTCAGGGGAGAACCTGTGATGGATGGGCCCAGGCATCTCTACTGCACCACATCATTGTCTTTTATGAACACCAGTCTTCCACTATCCCCAAAACACAGATTCCTGTTAGGAACGTGATTATAAGTAAGTTCTTTTGCTTGGCACAAACTGCCATTCTTACTGAGCAACTAGATGAGAGACTATTATAAGTACTTAAATATCTTAATTCTCCCCATCTCCCTTCAAATATAAAAATAGAAATTGCTGGGACACCTGGGTGGCTCAGATGGTTAAGCGTCTGCCTTCGGCTCAGGTCATGGTCCCAGGGTCCTGGGATTGAGTCCCGCACCGGGCTCCTTGCTGAGCGGGGAGCCTGCTTGTCCCTCTGCCTGCTGCCCTGCCCCTTGTGCTCTCTCTCTCTCTCTCCCCCCACTCTCTCTGACAAATAAATAAATAAAATCTTTAAAAACATTTAAAAAAATGGGAATTGCCAAGTTACACAAAGAGGAGGGAACACGGGGAAACAGTGTGGTGCTGGGCTGGAAGTGTCCTGTGGGGCCCAGGACCTAGAGTGACTGCAAGGCAATGCTACTCGGAGGCCAGCTAATTTGCACATTGTGGAAGACTGTGGGACATAAAGTAGCGAGTTGATGGCTCCTGAAGGTGATTGGTGATGAGGCGACTGAGGTTGCTCAGTGTCTGATGGGCTTGCTGGGCGGCTTGAGGTGATGAAGTGCTTGTCACCATCTCCTGTGGGGGCGGTGATAATTAGCTTGGGTCGGGGCTGCTGGTATCGACCCTCAGCTCCTGGTGGAGGTGTCCATCTGTGCCCAGTGAGCCCCGAGGGATGAGTTGCAACTCCAAGTCTCAGTGGGATGGAAAGCTGAGCCCTGAAGCCCTGAGGAGTACATACGTAGCCTAATGAGATGGGGAATCAGTTATAGAAAGAAAGGAAGGAGAGGAAGCTGGAAGACACTGGAGCAAAAACAAAACAAGTCTCTGGGTCGCTACTTTAAAGGATGTACAAGTCTGAGGGTAGTGAGCAGGGATTGAGGGTAAAAGGATGTCTTTCTGTATTCTACAGGAGGACCCCTAGGCACTGAGATGTTTGAAAGGCAAATAACCGGAATGATGGCAAATCGAGGGAAGGAAGAATTGCTTTTTATTTTAGAGGTGCTTGTTTCAGAGTTGTATTTTAGAAATTTATGTATTTGCAAAAGGCCAAATTACTGTCCCCAAATTCTGAAACCATTTAGAGCACTTCAAAACAATCACAACTGTTATAGTTTCAGATAAACAAACAAAAAAACCCAGCCCCTCAAGTAGTAAGTTTTCTGCCTTTGAAATCACTAAATGGAAATTTGTTGCAAAGTCTGCAGGTCTTCTGGGTACTTTCTTTTTTTTTTTTTTTTAAAGATTTTATTTATTTATTTGAGAGAGAGAGAATGAGAGACAGAGAGCACAAGAGGGAAGAGGGTCAGAGGGAGAAGCAGACCCCCTGCTGAGCAGGGAGCCTGATGTGGGACTCGATCTTGGGACTCCAGGATCATGACCTGAGCCGAAGGCAGTCGCTTAACCAACTGAGCCACCCAGGCACCCTTCTGGGTACTTTCTAATGGTTCAGGTTTTAGTTTCTTTTTATATCTGAAGAATCAGGACACTTGGCATTGCTAATAAACACTGAGTTTTGCATGACCCTCATGTGGTTTTGCATGGTTGGACCGAGCCTCCCCCATATATATATTTTTTAAACTAATACATATCTTTTTTAAGATGTATAGTAAAGATGAATAGTTCTGTAGTACTACTTCAGAGTTTCTTGTCTGCTTTCTGAAACAGTTGTAGGTGTGTCTGTATATCACAGAAAACAGTATTTGTCATTGAAAGTGCTCATGTATTAAAGAGATGTCTGGTGAAGCGGGTTGACGGAGAGGCTTGGAAGTGGACAGGACAGAGAGAGGGAGGAGAGTTTTCTTTTCCATAGGAAAAGAGCTATAAACAGACTGGTGAAAAGAAAATCCGTCAAATACCAGTTTTGTGATGATGAGAAATCTTAGACTGTAGGTTTTGCTCGAGTTGAAAGGTGGGACTTCGGAGATATCTGGAAGTTGACACTTAATAAAATAATATGTGAGCCCTGTATGGAGACTTAAGGTGAAAATGTCATTCATTCATTCAACAAATATTGAGCACCTGCTATGTGCCAGGCACTGTGAACAAAACAGACATTTTGGTGCAGGGAAGGTGATGAGTGCTTTGAAGAAAGTAAAGGAAAGAATGGGGTCACTTCTGATCAGGGAAGGTCTCACTGAGGATGTGACATTTGCATAATAACCCAAGGGAGGGGAGGCAGTAAACCATGCAGACCTAGAGGGAAAGGATCACCCAGTGCAAAGGCCCTGGGGCAGAGCATGTCTGATACAGTTGAGGGACATCAAGAAAGCAGCTTCATCATGGAAGAGTGAAGGGCCAGATCATGTAGGCTTCATGCACCACTGCATGAAAGGAGGAGTTTCTTACTCTGAAATGAGGAGGCACTGGAAGGTTCTGAACAGAGATGCAACATGATGTGACCTGTGTTTAAAAAGATTCATCTGAGAATAGACTGAGGGCAAGAGTGGGAGTGGGGAGACTGAAATAATACAAGCAAGAAACAGTGATGGTGGTGTGGCCCTACAGGGTGGTACCTGTGAAGGGGTAAGAAGTAGAGGGTATATTTTGAATGCTGAGTCAACAGAATTTGCTGTGGACCAGATGGATCAGGTCTGGAATGTGGGAGCGATGGAAGAGATAGGAAGGCTCTGGGGTTGTTGACCTGAGCTCATGGATGGACGTAGATACCATCCACTGAGACGGGGACAGTGTGGTGGTGGGTGGTCTGGATTTAGACATGTTAAGTTTGTGATTCCTGATGAATACCAGGTAGTGAGTGGGATGGGCCATTGGATGGAGAACTATATGTGTCTGAAAGGTGAAGGAAAGTGAAGAAAGTGGGTATGGGGCTGAGGGAGAGCTGGTGAAATACTCTGTACAACTCTGGAGTTGTCAGTGATTTCTCTTGTAATAACATGGGGAATTTTAAGGTTGCTCACAGTTTTTATCCAGAATGTTCTGATTTTGTTTTGTAAAACTCTCATTTGTCTTTACTTCTGGTAATAACCTTACAGGCTGGATGGAAAAGTGTTTTTCCAGGACCCTAATTCATCTCTGTTCTGGGTTGTTTCCTACCCCTGCCACCTCCAGTTGGAGCAGCATATAAGAAATGTCTTTTCTCCAGAAAAGAAAGGATAACCTTTTTACTTGCAAAACAGCTTTGCAGCTCTGCTAATGCTTTAGCATATGATTCGCCTCTCGTGCCTTAAATCCTTGTCCTAGGGATCGAATAAATCCAGAGAATGCCTTAGGCAGCATACCTAAGGAGGAGACAGGCAGAAATTGCAAGAGTTACCAAAAGTCAAAATTGATTTGATTTTCTTAGAAACCAATGTTTTAGTCTGAATGTTTAGTGACACCACCCCCTCCCTTTTCCCCCACCCCATCCCCAAGCGGCTTACACTTTTATCACATCTGTAGCTGCTCTGCTGGAGAAAACAATGTGGTTGATAATTCTGGGGAGGCTGTTGAGGCCAGGTGGTGATCAAGTAGTTGACTAGAAAGAAATAGTAAGAAGAGAGGTAAGGAAGAGTTTTGATCTGTAACAAATCAATTCCTCTCATGGACCATTCCTTCCTCTGTGATGTGATAACAGAGGGAAGAAGGGGTCTTGGAAGGTACCTGGCCAGCTCCCTCAATTTGAGTTTTAAGCCACTTGGCCAAGGCCACACAGCTTGTCAGTAGCCAGACCTTGCTGCAACTCCATTAGCATCTTTTCTTTGCTGTTGTCATGGTATGTGAAAGTATAAAGAAAGAGAAATACTGGTAGGGGAGGAAAAGAATTCTTTCCACTTAAGTCACAAAAGATCTGAGAGTCTGGACTGGAAATTTCACCCCTCCCACAGGAGAGTGAGCAGCATCCCTTCAGGGCCGGTGACCTGGGACTCTCAAACCTTGGAAATGCTCAAAAGTACAGCAGAGGGGAGTCTCCTCCTCCCTGTCCCCTTCTTGCTGAGGGCTCTTAAACCTTTGCCCATGTTTCCACGTGGGTTCCATCTCTGGACTCAAACCTGGAGGGAATAGTTTGAGCTCCAGGCTCCTAGGCTTAACATCCAACCAGAGCTGCTGTGACTCAGGGCTGCAGTTAATGGATGCTCATGTGTCCTGAAGCTCTGGGCTTTGCCTGATGTCCCAAGAACTACGTTTTCTACCCTTGAAGCTCCTTGTCCTCAAGTCTAGTTTTCCATGTTTACTGCGGAAACCTTTGTAAAACACCTGTCCTGCCCTTGCCCAGTTGGACCCCTGGACCTGAGGACAGTTTTAAGTCATCACTAAACCATGTGGCTGCCCAACGGCTGTGTTGAGAAGGATTCTAAATCTGCATCCACTGGAGTGGAAAGGAGCACCGGTATTGAGTGCACCTGCCACAAGTGGGAGCAGAGAGCATGAGCTCTGTGTCTCAAGTCCATTTTCCTGGCCCAGTAGTCTTGAAGACATAGATGAGACATGTTTGTTGATCATTTTGCAAAATGCCAGGCACCGTGTATATTGTGTCATTTAATTTTCCCACTCTCTGTGAGGGTGGATGTTTTTATCTCCATTTTACTGATGAGGAAACGGGCTGAGGCAAGAAGTTAATGGGGGCAGGTCATTACCTAGGTCTTGCCCTGCAGTGCTCCAGCTCTGCCAGTTCTGAGGCCTTTTCCTCTAGGTTCTGGAAGGGTCTCTTTTCACTGAGGCCCTGCCCTCTGTAATGGACTCCAGACTCAGCATGTATGCTTTGTCTCCTGCTCATTCCTCCCTCACTCCTAACCTGATCTGATGGACTTGGGTCTGGCCCACTCTGACCAAGCCTACAGAATATCTGCATTCTCTCTCACTCCATTCAGAAAAGGAATTTTCAGCAAAAGCTCTAAACTGCAGGCACAACACAGGTCCTTGTTTTGATAGTCAACCAGTTTCTTGTTAAATATTATGATTAATACCCCACCACCACACCCACCCCCCCCCCCCCCACACACACACACGTTGTTTGTTGGGCAGCTAAAGATGAAAAGACAAACCCTTCTTGAAGGGAGCTCATAAGCTAGTGGGAGAAGTCATGAGAATGATGTTTTGGGGGTAGATTTAAAAAGGGATCTAGAGAGGTGTGTGTGCACTCATGCCTGGTCATATATATCTTTTATTCCCAGCTCGGCAGGCATTTCTTGAGTAGTCCTTCTGTGCCAGAACATCATCCAGGCTGCCCAGGCCTCCACCCTCCTAGCCTGGTTAGTGAAGGAGGGACCAGGTTCTAGTCAAATAGGAAAACATTTTTGTCTGACAACAATTAGAATGTGTCCAGGAGGGGAACCTGACATGTGATGCCTTTGCATAGCCTCTCCTTCCCCCTCCTAGTGGGTGGGAGATGCTAGATTCTGCAGGAACTCCTAGGAGATCCAGTGATTAGGAGGATGAAAGGTCAGAGTGGGCAAAATATGTATCTTTGGAGTAGTTTTAGAAAACAAATTTTAAGCTATGATTTTTATGTTACCTGTAGAAGATATTCAAACCCTATTTCAGAGGTGCCTGGCTGGCTCAATCAGTAGAGCATGCAGCTCTTGATCTCAGGGTTGTGAGTTCAAGCCCCACTTTGGGTGTGGAGCCTACTTAAACACACACATGCGCGCGTGCACTTTCTATTTCACTTTCTATTTCTATTCTATTTCCTATCAAACTTAAAAAGATATAACTCTGCCCCCACCACAGCCCCAGTAGGACAGTCCCCAATGCATCTGCCCAACATAGGTGCCTGTACCTTATTTGATTTTTCAAATGAGTGTCAGCCAATCTGATACTGATTTGGATGTTTTGGGGGTAGATTTAAATATCCTTGGTAGTTACACAAAGTTGCTTCAGCCTTGGATACAGCAGTATTATCAGACATTTTAACACTTATGGTAGAGGATCATTCTATAAAATTAGAACATAACTTTTATTTCTGTAGCTCCTCTGAAAACTTTGGAAAGGCATGTTACCTAATGGAAGTCATTTGTGGTCACACCAGCTTCATATTTGGAGAAACACTATATCTATAGCACATATTCAGACAATATTTACTGAACACCTATTATTTGCTAGGTATTGGGCATCTAAAGATGAAAAGACAAACGCTTCTTGAAGGGAGCTCATAAGCTAGTGGGAGAAGTCATGAGAACAGATAGTGAGTATCACTACAGTGATGACACATGCCAGGTGTAATGAGGTCACATCCTGGTATCTGAGTCTGCTTGGGACAGTCAAGAGGGCTTCATGGAGGAGGCAGCAAAGCTTTCTAGGGGTGGTAGATAGAGTACCACCTGACTGGACTGGAAGCCGTCCCTCACTTCCTCCTGAATGGTCAGAACTTGGGCTCTGTAAGAGCTTTCACAGCTGGTCTGTGTAGATCAAATGTCACACCTGGGTGGCACCTTGGGTTGGTTTTTCACTCTGGGCTTATATAACATCCTTTGTCTAGGAGCCCAAGGGATTTGCGCACTGCTTGTTTTTCTTGTTACGAGCATCTGCTTCTTCAGCCTCGCTGGGATTCCTGGAAACACTTCCACGTGTATTGAGAGTGGCTGTCAGTGTGCTTACCTTCTCACAGCTGACCGAAACCTCCTGGGGGAGTGCTCACATTTCTTATGTATGCTTTTGTTCTCTGGACATCTTGCCTTGGTGTGAGGCAGTGTAGCCGGGCAGTAAAAACACAGATTTGGGAATCAGTAAGGCCCAGTGGTTCTGGGCCCAATTTGCATCTTGGCCACACAACTGACCTAGCTGTGGGTAGAGCACAGATGATGTGATAATTGCAGTTGCCCTGGTCTGGGTGGTAACCTGGCCCAGTGCATGGCACCAGGGTCACCTGTCCACGCACTAGAGTCTCATTACTGATGTGCTCAGGTGCTGCAATTTTAGTAATTTAAGCCTTTTCCCCGAATGTCACCGAGTACTGAGTCCTGCATTAATAGAACTTTTATATTAAGGCACCAGGATAAATAAGTAATATCACCACAAAAAATAAGAACAGAAAACATCAACTGTGGCTGAAAATACAAAATGATAAGGCCTTATTAATTGCCTTAAAAGGGGCCTTTTCCCTTCTTTTCTTCTAGTTTATTTAGTTGTATAGTAATCTGGAAGCTGCCTCTCCTAAAGAAACTATGGATTATTGACAATTACCCATGGTTCTGGGATGCATCAGCTCCTTGGAAATATCAGGAACTAAGAAGCAATCCTGGAAACTGAATTTTAACCCCATTATCTACTCTCCAAACAGTAATGAGATGGGGCTTCAGAAACCATCTAATGAGGAAGTAGTTACTGAACACACACCATTATTTCTCCAAGGGCCCTGAGCGCTGTTAGCATGGTGAGTGCCAAGTATGAAAAGCACTTGCTTGTTGCAGATGCAGTTCCCTGGGATATGCGACATTGTATGTAATTTTCACATGCAAAATAATTTTCTACACATTTATTTTTTGTTATTATTACTTCTTTATGACTTTTTCCCTTAGTTCCTTTCTCCAAAGAATTGGAAATGTATTGGCTTGCCTAATTGTGAAAACAAATAGCAGAGTATAATTTAAAGCCATCTGGAAAGGTTAGTGATAGGTTTTGTCACATGCACAGAAAACCCTTACACCGTCCAGGAGAAGGGATCTGATGATATGTAAGCAGAGTGACCAAAGCTCCTTCCACCAAGGAGAAAGAAGAAACCACACAGAGATGGCTAAAGAGAAAATGCTGCACACATGTTTCCTCTGTTTACAAAACAAATGTTCTTCTGAGGAATGGAGGGAAGAAAAGAGATCTCATTTTTATATTGTCATTCCGTTTTTAAAATTTTTATTGCATTAGTATATACATTAGAAAAGTGCATATGTCAGAAGCTCACTGTATTTTTTTTTTTCAACCAGCCCCACCTACAGAGCTCCCATGAGCTGCTTTTTTATTGGAAAAGTAGGAATGAAGTTGCTGGGGCCATTTCCACTCCAACCAGTGACCAGTGGAGCTGTGAGAGTTCTGCTTGCTCCACATATTTCACAGTACTTGCTATTGTCGGACTGTTTCATTAAGCTATTTCTGGTGTGTGGGTAGTAGTATTTTACTGAAGCTTTAATTTGCATTTCCTAGATGACTGTGACTTTTCCTGTGTTTATCAGTCTTTTTGAATCTTTATAAATCTGTTTTAAATAGAGATCTTTCTTTCCTTAGTAGAATTTCTGTGAGGATGATCATTTCTCTTTCATTCACCAACCGTAGTTCAGTTCCAGAAACATAAAGAATATTTCTCCCTCCCCTTTCCCCCCTCTGCAGTATAGCAAAAGGCACACTGCCCTCAGTGGTGGCCAAGAGCCCTGTCTGGCTAGGTTTGCCCTTGCTCTTTGGTTGGGGATATGGTCAGAAAGAGTTACAAAGGCATGTCAGTTCGGGGAGCCTTCATGACTTGCAGTGCTACATGGCAAGGTTAGGGGGAGGGTGATGGAGGAAGAGGGCTGGCTCCCCCGCCTGACCTTTGGAGCTTCCGCCCCTGCCTGATGTGGCCAGAAATGCCAAAACCTTTGCAGAGAGGCAGTCACAATATCAACTTCATTTCTTGCTGTCATTCCTGTTGCTCTGTCTCATTGTCAGGGATTTTAATACCCACAGGCTGCCTGTGTGCATTAATTAATTAATTTGTTCATTTTTTTCTTTATTTCATACAGTAAGTACCACTGAGTTCTGCTATATCTTCAGAATGGGAGCTAAAACACCAAACAAAGTTCCTGCCTTCTAGGAGATGGAAAAAAAAAAAAACAGTAAAAATATAATGTAATATCATGTGATTAGAGGTACCTTGGAGAAGAATGAAACGGTGGGGGCAGAGGTGGAGAGTGGTGGCAACAGATGGTGGGGAAGGTCTTTGCGTGAGGGAGTACCCACGTGGCCATTTCATGGAAAGGTATCCAGGCCCAAGGAGCAGCGATTCAGAGGCTTAAGGCAGGAGCATGCTTTCATTGGCTGGAGCACCCATATGCAAGGGGCACAGAGGTCAGAGGTCAGAGGCCCGGTTAGGTCTTCATGGTCCTTGGTAAGGAACTTGGATTTTACTCCAAGTGAAAGGAGAAGGCAGTGTAGGGCTTTGGGCCAGGAAAAACATGAGCTGATTGGGGTTTTTAAAGGATAACCCTGCCTACATCATGGAAGAGACACCATCAGACTCCTTGGCTCCAGCATCCCAGCCCCACTCCGGGCTCACCCTTTCCCCAGACCATCAGGGACTTCAAGAGACAGCTGTGCCCTTTCTGCCCCACTTGCCTCCACACCTGCCACCCTGGCCTTGTGTGTCATTGCTCCTGCTTCAAGTTTCTGCTCTTGAGTCCTTGTCCCCCTCCACCTACACCCTGGTGGTGAGAGCGTCCCAGGGCAGAGCTGACATCTCCTTCAGTGCCCCTCCGTGCCTTCTACATCCCGCTGTCTTGGAGGGAAGACGAGCAAGATTGAAATATGCCCTGACTGTTGTAGGGGCTTAAAATCCACTTGGTCCTTCTCTCTGCCACCCTTCTACGTGCCTTTCTGAGGTGTGTAGGCTGCATCACTGATGGTGCTTTCTGTTGATCAGCCCGCGACATTCCTTGTTAAGCACCTCCTATGGACACACAAGGGGTGTGAGACCTCTGGAGACACTGGGTTGATGTTTGCCTCTTGGCATTTTTAATTGTAACAGAATCATCCTTATTTTTCAGAACTCATTGGTATGCTCTTGATCTGGTGTCCTGTGTCTCTTGCTCTACAGATGTACACAGCATACATACATACTCACATATGAGCACTGACACCGTGTTACATCGACAGCAAATGCACAGGTTGGAAATACTGGTCAGCATTCGTAAGTCATAGTACCTCAGTTCCAAGAGCAGCAGGGCGGGGATGGAGGCTCCCCAGCCTAACATTCCTGACACAAACAGCCATGTAATTGTGTCATAACAACAGCCTTTCCAACATGTGGGTTAGAATCACATCTCTGCTGGGTTAAAATGCCCCTGTGGTCTGTCTGCTTCTTTTAACATGAGTGACTTACAGGAACCTGGAATTGAAGAGGAAGGTAGGGGATTATGTGCCAGGCATGAAGGAAAATGGCTAAAAGATGAATAAAATTATATATATCACTTTTCCTTCTGTAAATAACTCATGATAAAAGTGAATAAAATCCTGGGGCACCTGGGTGGCTCAGTCGTTAAGCATCTGCCTTCGGCTCGGGTCATGATCCCAGGGTCCTGGGATCAAGCCCCGCATCAGGCTCCCTGCTCTGAGGGAAGCCTGCTTCTCCCTCTCCCACTCCCCCTGCTTGTGTTCCCTCTTTTGCTGTCTCTCTCTCTCTGTGTCAAATACATAAATAAAATCTTAAAAAAAAATGAATAAAATTCAGATCTTCTCTACTTGGAAGAGAATGTGGCTAAGTAAAGTGAATGCTTTTCCTAAACCTCTATAAATGCTTAGAAAACCATGATTAGTTCTTCAGAGACCAGGAGACTCCTGTCTTGGATATGCTATCTTCCTCAAGTGCTAACAGCCAGTAACTCACCATTATGGGATATAAAGCTAATGTACCCAAAGTGACCTACTGTGATGTGATGTGATCTAGTGATTATACTCCTTTAAGCTTTGTTAATAACTTTGTTACTGTCTATTATGAAATAACAGCAAGTGAATTTCCAATACATGAAGTGAAATCAAAGTTTTTTTTTCACTTCATATATCCTTTTGTGAGATTTTTATTTCAGAATATTACAGTCCAAATTAAAACATTTACATGGGTGTGTTCCATTTCGGAAAATGTAACTTATGATATGTGTGCTTTACATTACACCTCATTAAAATTTTTTTAAAATTACAGCCCATACCCCTTTTAAGCTTTACCTCATCTTATAGTTTATAGAAGCTGCTAGGTGAAGTTTTTTTTATAATGTTTTCAGAAAGGAATATGAAAAGCAAAAGTGAACTTTCCTCCATCTCCCTGACATGTGTGGCTTTGGTCGTGCAGGGCATATTTTTGCCATCTAGGCTGGACGGAGCAGTCCTTGGAAGCAGTGAGTGTGTGCAAATGAGGGTCTGCTCAGTGTGAGGACCAACCGGGCTGCGTGAAAAGAGACAGCCGGGACATAAGGTGGGGCTGAGGCAGCCTCTTGACAATCTCTGTTCTGTAATGTTGTGAAGGGAAGTGCTTCCCTTCCTTAGAACTGAAATAGACTCATCTGGCAGTGCTTTTCTCCTTCGAGGATGTGAAGTAGTGGGTTTGGGTTAATCGTACAACCAAGGAGCTTACCAGAAGTTGGCTATGCCAGAGGTTGCACAGGGCAGGGAAGCGCAGGCTGAAGCTCCTGTGCTACCTTCTGCCTCCTCCCTTTCGTGACAGTGTTTGTGTGACTCTATCCTGAAGCTCTCAGAGGTTGAAAATTGGCAACAGAGTGAATCCCTGGGCTGTGAGAGGGATTTAGTTGGACAGAGTGGGTGGCCAGCCAGTCTCCGTTCCTTTTCATGGGAGAAAGGCCCACTCTGGTACCATCTAGACTCGTTATGGAAAAGGCAGCAGACAGACTCTATTCAACCTGCTACATACCATACAGTGTCCTTTATAGTTAATGAGGAGGGGTTGAGATGTGCTACATTTCTATGCTAGTGTGTTTTTTTTATTTAAAGTTTTTTTTTTAATTTACTTACTTTAGAGAGAGAGGGAGGGCATGGTGTGGAGGGGCAGAGAGAGTCTTAAGCAGACTCCACGCTGAGTGTGAAGCCTGACGTGGGGCTCGATCTCACGACCCTGCGATAATGACTTGAGCCAATATCAAGAGTTGGATGCTTAACTGACTGTGCCACCCAGGTGCCCCTCTATGGTAGTGTTTTGTAAATAATTTATTATAAATGTTTATGTGTAGGGCAACTGGGATAATGAAGACATCCCCAAAATTATTTTTCCTGTCTGTAGCTGACGACCTCTTGAACCCAAGTCTAATGTCTGGTGTTGCTATCATCAATTTATGGATGGCCATTAAACTTGCTTCATTGTATCTAAAACTGTAAATCTGTATTTTATGGATACAATTAATACAAATATAGATAATTTGTGTTGCTTTCATATAGCTTTTGTGCCCCGCCCCCCCATTCATTGCCAGCCCACAACAGAGCTAGTGTAAGCACACAGGCATCTCGGTGGGAGTTGAAAAAGCTTGCTGTGCTTTAGGACCCATGCCACCACAGGCCGGCCTGGCCAGACACAGGTCATGTTTACCCCTTGAATGTTCGGGAAAGGCTTGAGACCATGAGGTGACACTGTGAGGACTTAGAAATACAGAAGTGCATATGCAAGCGGCCTGCTGTCGGGCTTCTCCCCAACCCAGGCATTCAGGAAGGTGAATCTCAGTATTTCTCCCCCATGTTCTGGGCCCTTGATAGTATCTTGCCTTTCTGAGAGTCTTCCCTCTAGTTACAAGTTGTCTCCGCCTGAGGTGACATCGTTTTGCTGTCTAGGATTTTGCTTGTTTCTTTGCCTTGCTGTAAAGGTAAAGATTATGTGGAATGTCTGTATTATTTAGTATAACAAAAGTGATTATCCCTTCCCTCTGTGTCCTTTTCCCAGTTTGCTCTTGCTCATTCAGTCTTGTCATCTGTTAAGAAGCAGCAGTTCCTTAGCAAATGCCTCTCCCTTGGCCCAACAGGACAGTCCACCTCCCTGAAGAGGACACAGTATGGCTAAGGGGCATTGTCTGACCTTACCCAGCAGTGGGGTCTCCACAGACTGGGGCAGCCTTGGGGATCATCTTGGGGTGTGGTGGACTAACCCTCCGCTGAGCCTCCGTGCACAGAACCCACCAGGGCTAGGTGCATGCCCAGAATTCTGATGCTCAGGGTGCCCTGCAAGGATCTCACAGTCTTACGTACCAAAGACTGAGCTCTCTCCCTGGCTGATGCTGAAGTACCTGGGCTGTCTGGGTGCCCTGTCAGAGCACCCTTCATTTCTTCCATCCCAACGGCCCCCCTACTCCTGCTGTTTCTGAGTGTCTCTTCTCTAGCAAAATGGTATGACAGAGGGGAATCGAAGACGTGACCCTTGTCTTCTAAATAGCTTGACATGTTGCCCACAATCAATAAATTTAATTGTTTCAAACAATTTTAGAGCCATTCTGTACAAGTATAGCAATTCTGGGAATGTGCATGCCCTTCATCTGGAGGCTCATCCTGACAGTCTGGTCTTTTTAATTGTTTGAGTCTTTTTTGTTTTGCGGTTTTTTGGTTTTTGGTTTTTTGTGTGTGCTAAAGTGCAGTCCTATGTAAAACATCATGAAGTTTCTTTTTGCATTTTTGTTAGACCACAGAATCAGCTTTTAGAGCTAGAAAAAAATTAAGAGAGAAATTTAGATCTTGGAAGTATTCATCACTAAAGAGAATTTACGTAAAAACAAATATATTGTTTTTTTCCTCTTTTTGCGCTGTACACCCCCTACTGCTTCATGTTATTCCTAATGTCCTGAGAATCCCTGTGGTACTCTTAGTTGGGAATTGCTTTGAATACTTTGGAAATATTTTCCAATATTCGAATAGTATCCTCTCAAGAAATCATAGAAGGCACTACGTGGCTCATAATATAAGAGCTTTTTCTTTTTTAAAAAAATTTTATTTATTTATTTGACAGAAAGAGAGAGAGAGAGAGCAAGAGCAGGAACACAAGCAGGGGGAGTGGGAGAGGGAGAAGCAGGCTTGTGCCGAGGAGGGAGCCCGATGTGGGACTCGATCCCAGGACTCCGGGATCATGACCTGAGCCCAAGGCAGACGCTTAATGTCTGAGCCACCCGGGTGCCCATAAGACCTTTCCTTTAAGCAAGGAACTGAAGGAGCCTGAGATTCAGTGGTTTTCTCTCTGCTGCACCAGGAAATCCCATGCAGGGCTCAGAACAGAACATAGTTTCTTTACTTTGTCCACTGGTGGGCCTCCCTATTTTAGACAGAAAGAGTACACAGACTAGGCAAAGGATGACAGAGGTAAAAGCCACAGTCATACCCACCCATGCTCCTGGCCCCTGTGGTCCTTAGGAAGAAGAATGCTTGTTAGACTGGGCCTCCTTCAACTCTGTTGGGCCCTTGCTTCTTCCTACCCATATGCCGGACAACCCGAGAGGTACCCGCTTCCTGAGAAGGCGCTGGTGGTGCCCCACAGTACAGAGGCAGACATGCTGGCCCTAGACATAGTAGCTGCCATACTACTGTTCTCAGATGTGGAGTGGCTACCAGGAGGCCATCTTCCCCATGTTTGGAGGACAGCTGACTGCAGACATTACCTAGCAACAAAAAGAGCTGGACTCAGGCAGGGAGAAGTGAGATGGTTGTTATTAATCATGCTGAGATGATGTATTATGGTTTAAAAATGGAAAAGGAAGGGACAGATTAAATATTGACATGTACTGTATTCCAACGGTGGTAGCCTTGGCTTGTCTAACACAAAAACATATATTCACTGCAAGGGGAAATAACATCTTCATCTAACTTCTGCTTCAGGGGGCTTCAGCTAAAAAAAAAAAAGAGAGAGAGCGCTTAGTTTGATTCATTTCCAGCCTCGCCTCAGTTGAAGAGTTTAGTTATTGAAGTCTGTAAAAGCTTTTTCTTAGTGAGTTCACGATGCAGTGTGCCCACTGAAACAAATTCTATCTTAAGATTTCTCTCAAGCTGATGTCTGAGTTTGATAAAACAAGTAAAATATATCTTCTCTCATGCTACATGTTGACAGTATGCTTGTAGTATAGAAAATATACATTAAATAAATGACATTTATAGTGGGAACTTGAAGAAAATATGTGACCTGTAAGAAATTTGGGTGCGCCTCCCACTGCTTCCCAGGATATAGGCCTTATCAATGAATTATTAAGTATTGTTAAACAAGTCTTGTAAAATGTTAATTTGTAATTTAGTGTCTTCTCTCTGTACTTGTTGTCCTTCAAGGTCACTTTTCCTGTTATTACAGTAGTGAGAGTGAACCTACTGGGCTAATATTCATCTTGACCTTAGTACCCTCGGCCTCCTGGCAAGGTGGTTAGGATGGCTCCTTAAGGTTTTATTGGCATCCATTTTCAAGTTCACCAAGTTTTCACAGTGAGTAAGTCATTGTCTGAGAAAATGACCTTTGAATGTAAATGTATGGGTCTATTCAGAAGGGCTTATGTGGTAGGATTCTAAGGAAAGAGAATTAAAATTCCAGTCTAAACAGAGTTTCGTCATAGAAGAGAAGTTAGAAATCTCATGGCCTCATTTTGTAAATTGGGAAACAGTTTCAACTCCAGTGTCAAAAAGGTGAATGTAGATGGGAGAAAGGAAGAAGGAATTGAACCCAAATCACTTTTGTTCTTTAGTTGACAAATCTCAGAGCTTAAAATTCTACTGACAAATGAAATTGTAAATGTATCTCATCTGTTTCTCTAAGCCTGCCTTCAGTCAACAAATGTTTTCTATTCATCAGCCTAAGAAACAGCTTTGGTGCTGTCACTTGCAGTGAGTCCATGTATTTATCTTTTAGAGGAAATACAGGGGTATATTTTTTCTCCTTTCCTGAAGCATGGGATGGTGTTCTTGAAAGGGGCTTGTTTTAAATAATGTGGCTTAGTACAAAGGAAAGAAATACATTAAAGATTTTTAAATCTTCCCTTAGCTGCTTCTCAGAACTGGGTCAATAACCTCTAAAGTGGCTAGGATGGGTCAGAAATAGGTTAATAAAATTACAAATTCTAGAACAAGAAAAGACCTCTAAGGTCATTGGGCCTAGCCTCTGTCTTTAGGTAATTAAGGTGTTAATTTCGTACTGTGATAATAGCTGAAACTCAAAGGGATTACATGCTCCACCTAGATCACATAGTAAAATCATAAGCACTGTTATTTTATAAAATTCCGTGAACTCGAAGATCTCATTCATCTTCTAACTCAGTCAGCTTGCCTTTGCCTTCACTGCCAGCCTCTTTGTGGAATTTTTTTTTCCTAGTGATTCCTGCCCCCCTGCCCCCACCGCCCCCCACCTTTTTAGGTCCCTCTTTTAATTCTGTAACAAACCCCAGGCTCTCTCGGCTCTTCTGGCACCCCTCTGGACTCCCCTGCTTGGCCTGGAGGAGATTGGCTGTGTCTGGAGGGACAGGAAGAGTTATTATGCAGACGACAGGCACCAGCTGTTCTGCATCGGTACCAGTGAGAACACGGGAGGAAATGAGCACCACTGGCAGCTTGGAAGATTTAGGTTAAGCATAAGGAAATGAATCCTGAGTCATGAAGACTGTCAGGAACTAGAGTAAATTGTTAAGGAAGATTGTGGAATCTGCTTCTCTGGAAAAACAAAAAGCACACCTTAAAAATAAGGCAGCCTCACTGCCCAGAATGATTTTAGTGGGGTCTGCTTGAAGTTAGGAGGTAAACTGGATGACCTCCCATCCTCCCTCTTGATTCTATTAAAAGATTTGCAGGGGATGAGGTTTCCACAGTCAGTAGCACAGTCTAATGCTTAACAAGTCTTTTGTTGAATATATTAATACCATCTTTTCATCTGACCTAAATCTTTCCTGTGGAAGTTAAGCCATGATCCCACTGGGGATGAAGAGCAGAGCAGATCAGAATTCAACCTTGAAAGTATCCAGTTAAATTTAGAGTGTTTAGAGTTAGGGAGACTCAAGAATCAGCCCTGAACTGGGTCGCATCATTCTATAGTTTCAGGGAGAGGAATATCACAGAACCTTGACTCTTGGTTTTGGTATTAGAGTCAAAGCCTCCCATAGTTGAGATTAATAAGGATTAATAAGGATAGGGAGGTGGGAGGAGAAGAGTGTGATTTCAAGGTTTGTGGCAGTTACCACCAAACCACTGCATTAATGTAAGCCAAAATTAAAACCACAAAGTATAAAGTGTCATGCTCACACATTTATTTGCTCCAGCAAATCTGAAGGCAGTCAACCCTGCAACCAGAACCTCAGTGGACTTGAAGATAGATAACCAAGTAGCACAAGGATTAGAACCTCTTCATTAATTTTTAAAAATTGTTTTTTATTAGTTTAACAAAACATAAAAAATATGCATGTATTCAGGAAATGCAGTAAGATGAACTAATGGGTTTTAAGGCTATAATGTTCAATTACTTAGTAATTTCCATTCAGCCTGTTGCCCGACTCATAATGAACATTCTCCAGTCTAAATAAAATTTAGACTGCTTAGCTTTTGGGAATTTTATTTAGCTTCTTTTTATTACAGCTTAAAAAGAGCCTCTTAGCATTTTGAAAAGGGGGACTACTGTACACTTTCAGCCTCTCTTAATTATTACCGTTTTTCAAAAGCAGTTCACCAAGCCCTGTAAGAAGACACAAGTGACTTTCATGTCATAATATCAGATCAAAACACATTTGGGGAGCCTAAATATTCTTGTAGGTGACAAAGGTCCCCCCTTTTGGGAAGAAAGAAGGATGACTTCCGAAAACCAAAGCTACAACGAGAAGAAATATTTTGTTTGGGGGAGGGGAAACAGGAAAATTCCTTTCAGCTATCACAGTGGGAAGTCACCCAGGTGAGGATGACATTGAAGAAATCCTTCCAAGCATACACCTTCCCCAGTTGTGGAAAATCTCTATGATTCCCCTTTCATTTTCACTCTTATCTCTCTTTCCAGTATTTTTCTTGGGACCAGCAGCTAGGTCCCCACTCCCCTAACAATAGAAGGACCTTACCATTGTCTTGTTTCCTTTCCACCTCCATCTCCAGTTCCCAAATACAGTGAATCACCTTCCTGATTCATAGGGAATCTTGGGTTCCCATTTCGAAGCACATGTATGTTGTACAAGACTCTTGTACAAGTTGAAACTCTTTGCTTATGGAGGGTTGTTTGATCTGAAAACAAAACCAAGACTAAAACAACATTCAGCTCATGGAGTCACTGTGTATAAATGTTAGCAGCTAGCTGGGTTGGGCTGGCCCTAACCAAGTACAAGAATAGCGTCTGTCTGTTTATTTTCCAATCTTTGGCACATTTGAGGAGTCGGCTCCTGATTCCATTCTCCAGAGCTCCCCCTTCCCAGTGAGATGGTGTAGGTGATGTCAGAGTGCGGAGGTGCTGCTCTCTGTTTTGCTGCAGGATGATGTTGGGTTTCAGATGTTCTTTTGTGTTGTTCACACATAATACTGCCCTTGTGGCACCTTTTGCAGGAAAGCTTTGCTTGGCATCATGCTTTCTTGCCCCTTCCTGGAATAATGTCTGGAAGAGGGAAGCATTATTTTCAAATCTTTGGTGAGAGAAGATAAGATGGGTGAGAGTTTGACTGTCCCTTGTAGGTGGTCCTTCATGAACCCATTGGAAGTTTGGCATTCAGTTGCTGACTCCCAGAACGAAAAGTCCTGTCTTTTTAACTGAATAAAGGCTGATGTCAGAGGACTCATCCAGTAACAACAGGGAAAATTTAAATTAAAGAAGCCCTGAGCATTTCTGTAAATGCTTCTGTAGGATCATATGCTGTGACATGAGTGTATATTGTTGACAGTAACCACAGAGACAGATCATCAAGGGAACAAGTTATGGGACCTGTTCCGTATCAGCACGAGGGTGCCCGTAATTTGTGAGGCTATAAACCACGTCATCAAAAATAGATGTGTAGCAAATTTAGAATTTTTTTAATAAGGAAGAAGAAACCATTGGCAATCTACTGTTTCCAAATGTCACAACTATCCAGGTAGCTTGAAGTGGGCTTGATGCCCCACCTGCCTACTACCACCTCACCCATTCTCACTGACAGGATGAAAGGGGGAAACCCGAGTGTGGTTCCATATTTGCAGCCACTGGGAGAGAGAGTTTGTGCAGCCCAGGGTGTGTAAAAGCGATTGCAGGTCAGTGCTGTGATTGTCATTGTTAGGGGAAGCTTGGGGGTGGGGAGCAGAGTAGGAGGTTTGCTTCCCCCCCCCCATACCTGCTAATGTGATTTCAGTAAAAACCCTGGCTTTCCATCTTCAATCTTAAACAGGTATGATGGCCAGGTATTAATATTAATGAGCATAATAACAATAATAAAACTGGCAGCAGCATCAAATGAATGTGGTCTCCTGCAGTAGAAATATTTACCCGATGTGTCCTGCCAGTTAGAGAGATTTTGGCATTAAACCTAGACATTACCTCATCCTCCTGGGCAGACAGCCGATTTCAATGCTAAGCAAGTCTGCAGAAGTGAAGAGCTGAATACCTGCCTGATTAGCTGTGTAGCCCCAGACCCTGGTTGGAAGTGATTTTCTTGAGCATGTCTGTCTGTCTGTCTGTCTCACCCTTAGTTCCTTTCTTTCTCTCTCCAGCACTCCATAGGGTTGTCATTGTTTTTAAACTGTGCTGATATATATATATATACATATATATATATCTTGAAGGGCACACTGTGAAAAGGTCTGCCAGCCAGGTGGGTGGGTATTAATACACATAGAAACCTGAAAGGTCGGAATTAGGAGGGAAAGTAAAGTGCCTGTGTATGCACCCGAGCTCGCCTGTGTGCATACACACACACATCCTTACACTTGCAAGCACACATACTCCTCTGTCTTTGTAAGGATCAGGGACAGGGGAATGAAACAGCCTTTTTTGTTTTTTTTAGTTCTTGATAAATACAAGGGACATTGCACAATGAAGAAATTTTAAGATCTTTAACAACTAAAATAATATTTTGAAACATTGAACTAAATTGTACTAAATTGTGTTTTTGCTGCTTTCAACCTAAGAGAACATAACATTTAAAATCCTTTTATTCTACTGGCTTTAAACCACTTTGAATTTAGTACTATACAAAGTATAGAGGCTCAGGATAGGCACAACAGACAAATCTGGGTTAGAAGTAAAATCTTTGGGTAATATTGAAAATATTGACAAGGCTTTGAATTATCATGGAAGCACCAAATGGTCATTCCATAAGTTTTCCAAATAAGGTATGGAAAACTACCCCCATCTCCTCCTAGGACCAGTTTGCCTTATGTTTTCTTTCGCTATTGACTCAGTTTCATATCACACAGGTTTTGTGCTATTACTACTAAGTGAATTAGTGCTATCAATTGGTGTCACATCTTCTAAAATTCCTTCCCAGAGCTAAACAGCTTCTGTGTTGGCCCTGATTTTTAACCAGTTGTTAGGACTGTATTGAGGTACATTTTGTGATAACTGAGTTTTTTTCTGAAATGCTCTTATTTGGATTTAGGTTGTACTAACTCCTTTACACACCCACAATTGAATACCGATTATTGGCCTATATGCATTAACCACATTCTTGTGAATGAAGTTCATTCTAGCCACCAAGTCATTAAAAAAATGTAATACTATACGTGCTAAGCTCATAAAAATACAGTTTGGCTATCTACTAAGTTCTTAGTTATTTAACTCTTTACAGAAAAAATAATGTATTGAGAAAATAGCTTCCTTCTGGTGGCAGAATGGGCCAAACTCTGTAGCTCTGCTCCTCATGTACTCTCAACCAGCTTGGGCTGTGACTGTCCAGAATCCACAGGCACACCGACACAGGGACTGCTCACTGGGAGGACTGTTTGGGCTAAGCCTAGGAAGGTGAGCTGCCTATGAAACAGGTCTTCTGAGTGCTTCGGCATGGATTTTTGACTTTTCCCCAGCATCCTCAGAGAGTGCAGCCATCTGGGAATCTTTGGTGAACTGTGCAGTTATCCATAGAGCAGCTCCATGTCCACAGGCTGAGATCTGTCCTCCTTAGACAACTCTCCCTGGGCTATTTGGGGGGGATGGATTTATTTCCATCTTACGGGGGCTTTATGTCCAGAGAGTTTTAGGTCAGTAGATACAGCAAATATCTGGTGTAATAGAAGGAATTTGGGGGAGATGTTCAAGAATGAAAGGTGACAGCAGAGTTTGTTGTATAAATCAGTATTATATAATTTGTATTAATATGAACATAAGGTACTGGTGGCATTACATGGAGTTTTAAGTTTTGACTGTGCATGAATTGTGTCTCTTACAGTTCATCTATGGCCATAGTCAGTTGATGATTATGTGGTAAAATATTTATAACTTATATACCTGAAAGTGGAGATTGATAAAAGGGTGTTTTTTTATTCTGATGCGATTTCTTATTTTTAATTTTTTAATTTTAAGTTTTTATTTTAATTCCAATTAACATACAGTGATATATTAGTTTCAGGCCATACATCACCTTGTGCTCATCGACAAGGATTTTTTTAAACTTATTTTACTCTATGACTTTTTTTACTCAGTTACATGGAAGATGGCCCTAAATACTATTACAAATGGTATCATTGGAAAATGCAGCACTTGGGGCACCTGGGTGGCTCAGTCATTAAGCGTCTGCCTTCAGCTTGGGTCGTGATCCCAGGGTCCTGGGATCGAGTCCCGCATCGGGCTCCTGGCTCGGCGGGAAGCCTGCTTCTCCCTCTCCCTCTGCCTCTCCCCCTGCTCATGCTCTCTCTTTCTCTCTGTATCTCTGTGTCTCAAATGAATAAATAAAATCTTTTAAAAAAATGCAGCACTTTGTGCTCCAGCAGTATTTCTGTTCTGTGCAGGCTTTGAAAATCCTTTTCCACAGATAGCTGACAGTCTGCCACTGTTTCCAGCAGACAACATGTTTCCCCACCACCAGGTACCAGAACAAATGTTGACATGTATGAGGTTCTCTCTCTTAAGTAAGGATACCCTAAATACTCTAAATAGGAACTGGGATTTAAATATCAGATAGGGAAACAGGTAAGAAAAGAAAGAGGAAAAAGGATCAGAAGGAACTTCCTTCCGCGCATATTCCAGCAGTTACGTGTAAAATAAAGAGCCACAGGTAGGGGAGTGAGAGCATAGGCATTGCTAGAGAGGACCCGGACAAGCAAACTGTGTGCATTATGAACAAGGCCTGTTCTGAAGTGAATTTTGTTTTATTCTGGGAGGGCATTGTAAGCTGTAGATCGGGCAGAAGTGAAAAGGAAAGACCAAGACCATTGTTTTAAAGAAGAATATGCATTGTCTTTAAATGAACAATTGCACACTCAAGGATGAATAAGTCATACAGAATACACATTTCCTCGTCTGCGAAAGGCAATAGTGCAAGTTATGATTAATAGTCTTGTGCCAACCTTCCCACAAGGATGCCCCCGTTACTTGCCATTGTTGTTGGTGATGGATTCTGAGTTGGAAATAGTCATCCTTTGTAAGAGATGCCATCCTTCCCACCAGAGAACCTGGACAGGCTGTGGAAGGGTGGGCAGAGAGGGTGGCTTGGAGTCAGAGGAACCGGCTTTGGATTTTAGCTCTGTCCAAGCGGCGTGGACAAGACACTTGATCCCTAGCTCACAGGGTTATCGTGATGGCCTATAGTATAATCCCTTGCATACCCTGGGGACTCCCAGGGTATGGTGGTGGCTTCTGAATAAAGAAATATAATAATGTCTTTTAGTTCCTGTAGATTGTAGGAGCTGGTCACCTGTAAGCGAAGTCTCAGTTAGCTTCTACCAGCAGTAAAAAGGAGATTTTTTTTTTTTTAGGTTAGCCCCACTAATAATCATGGGCAAAATTATAATAGTTCCTTGACCTTTAAACATTTTTTGTCAAAACATTAAAAACTCTTATTACCAATTATAAATATATAGGGGCGTGGCAAATGGTAGAAAAACTAATATTCATTTAGCATATTGTAATTTAAAACATTAGAAACACTGAGAATTAAACTGTTCTATTTCTTTATAAAACTTATCAAGAGTAGTTTGAACAGAGCCTGCTATCTCTTTCTTGTCCTGTAACTTAGGGTACGGAGCGAGCGCTTTTTCTGTGCCTTGATGAGTTGTCATACTCCTTTCTTAGTTTGGATCAGCTTCCAATATTTTATCCTTTGGGCTTTCAATGTTGTGAAATGTCTCTGAGAGTTCTTTTAATGTAAATTTTTTTTTTTAGTGCCATCATTTCCCCTGGGTCACCTTTATCCTTTTTGTCACAACTACTTTCCTCCTTTGTGTCGTTAAGCTTGCCTCCTCAGAGTTTTCTAGCTGCACATTATAAGTCTTGAGCAGCATCAAGGTCACTGTTCCCACTGTCAGCTATTTCTTCTGTACCTCCACTTATGGTAGATTCAAATTTCACTTCCAGCATTATCACTTTGTGTTTCTTTTTATCTTCATTGGCTAGTTCTCTCTTCTGATTACCCATTTTTGTAAAATGGCATGTATGTATCCCTGGGACACAGGACACAACATAAC
Organism: Zalophus californianus; assembly: GCF_009762305.2. Classification (NCBI taxonomy): domain Eukaryota; kingdom Metazoa; phylum Chordata; class Mammalia; order Carnivora; family Otariidae; genus Zalophus; species Zalophus californianus. The sequence continues at coordinate 30,184,786 of NC_045608.1, read as the reverse complement.
TACCCCCTTTGCTGTTTATGTGTAAATAACAGCTGTGTGGTGACCAGTCACCAGCGGATTTTGAAAGAAATGATGTGATTGGTTACTGATCACGATGCTCAGCTGTTATTTACATAGTGATTTGTAGCCTGAAGTGCTAGCTGTGGAGCTTGGACTTTATGCAATTACTCCTAGTCAGTGTACTCTGATAACTGAAATTTGAACTGTGTTGTTTGGGGATGGTGTTATTTAAAGTATGGTAATTGACATTTTTTCATATCTGAACTGTGTGTAAAGCAAAGATAGCCTGTACTCAGATCTTGAACAGAACAGGTAATATGTTTCATAGGAATAGGAATCCATCACTTCTAGTTAAAACTAGAATCAGTAAAATCTAGCGATCAGCTGGGAGACTTTCTGCATGTCACTCAGCCTCTTTGGGTCTCAGTTTTCCCTTCTGTAAAAGCCTGGATGACTTTACAATGTCTCTTCGAGCTCTTAAATGATTTGATTGTACAGTATGGGGCCACTTTAGAGAGACTTCCAAAGAAAGTCATTTAAAGATGATTAAAGGGTTGAAAAAGGAGACCTCTGAGGAAAGGTTATGACAACCGGGTTAGCTTTCCTAACATAAAATGACAGATTTCAGCCCTTGTGAGGTTCACACCCAGAGCCTGGTGAGCACCTCTCCATCTCCGTTACTGAGAGTAGGAGCAACCTAAAGGATGAGGGAGTTATAGCTTTTATAGGAAGCAATTATAGGATTAATGTGGCTTGTATGAGGACTAAGAGGCAAAAAAAAAAAAAAAAAAGGAAGAGGTATAGAGGTGGTGCCAAAGTGGTCTTTTCATCTACTTAGGAAACATGGAATTAAAATTAGGTCTTCCAAATAAAAGCTAGCACACTGAGGTTGGGGAAATGGAAATAATTTCTGAGAACAAGGTCCTTTGAGCCTAGATTGGGTTACCCATGGAGACTGTTGGTCTCGTGTCATTTGTGTCTTTACAAAAAGGATCTTTGAGGAATGGCCTGAGTGTAGCCCGAAGAAGAAGTAGGAGAAAACTGGGCAAGCTCAGAAGGCCTCTTCTCCACTGTGCTTTTTAATTCTGTTTCTGAAAAGAGAAAGCAAAATACTCTTTAAAATCATCACACAGCTATCACTCCACTACAAAATGGGCATGCTCTTCCAAAATTATGGATAAAGAAAATATATATCATGAATTCTATGATCTCCTGAGAGGGGAAGATTTTCCTAGAGGACTGACTGGGAAATTTGGGGATGAGAAAATGAGTGATTGGTTTTGACCCACTGAAATGAAAGGCTTATAGCATTTAGCTTATAGTTGCCATAATACCATCCAGCAGTATTTCTTTCTTTTTAAACATGCTGTATTAGGAAGTATTGGCTCTCAAGAGTAAAAACACCTAAACCTAAAACAGAAGACCTTACCCTCCCTTTTGGTTGCTTGACTTAACTCCCCAAATCAGACCCTATTAGAAACTGTCCCAAGAAATCTGTTTTTACTGTCATTGGCACTGGGAAAGATGTTCCAGAGACTGCAAGATGTAAAGCATCTGTAGTGTACGTTATTGTGAGTGCTTATGCATTTAGTTGAAGACATTTCTTGGGCATTGAAGTTAAATTTATAACAAGGAGTACTTTCACTGTTTATCACTGAAATTCTTTGGATTCTCATCCAGCAGTCATTGTGTTTATCTAAGATGGGTTGGAAGGCAAACCATAGTGTTTTGTTTTTAAATGTGATTTGCTTCTGTTTCTTTTGATGGTTGTCTCTTGCATTGAACTAACTTCTAGGATGAATATAGGCTTAATAAGGAAATGTGCCTATATTTTAGGTACCCCCTTTTTTTAACCCCTCAGCTGCACATCTTTTGTGACATAACTACCTGACTAAAATAAGGACTACCCTTCAGAGTCACAATATACGATTTATCGTTTTAGATCCCTGTGTAGTTAGTAGCTGCCTAATCATCCATGGCCTTGTTTCCTATGAACAACTTTGTAAGAAAATATTCTGAAACAGGAATGTTCTACATAGGTTTTGTAAGGCAAAACCTCCTGGAGTAGAAAAGGTTGGGTACTCACAATTTTTTTAAAGATTTATTTATTTTTGAGAGAGAGAGCGCCAGCACGTGTGCACGTGTGCATGCGCGGGTGTGGGGGTGAGAGGAGCAGAGGGAGAGGGAGAGAGTCTTTTTTTGTTTGTTTATTTGACAGAGAGAGACACAGCAAGAGAGGGAACACAAGCAGGGGGAGTGAGAGAGGGAGAAGTAGGCTTCCCGCTGAGCAGGGAGCGCGATGCTGGTCTCGATCCCAGGACCCTGGAATCATGACCTGAGCGGAAGGCAGACGCTTAATGACTGAGCCACCCAAGTGCCTGGAGAAAGTCTTAAGCAGATTCTTCGCTTAGCACCGCTGAGCTGGACCTGGGGCTCCATCTTGTGACCCTGAGATAAAACCAGGAGTCTGATGCTTAACTGACTGACCCACCCTGGCACCCCAGGTGCTCGCGGTTTTTTTTTTTTTTCTTTTAAAGATTTTATTTGAGAGAGAGCGCGCACACAAGTACAGTAGGAGGAGGGGCAGAGGGTGATCAAGCAGGGGAAGGAGCAGAGAGAGAGGGAGAAGCAGGCTCCCCACTGAGTGGCCACCTGATGTGGGACCAGGTGTGGGTTCCGATATGAGGCTTGATGGGGGGCTCCGTCCCAGGACCCTGGGATCATGACCTGAGCTGAAGGCAGACCCTTACTTAACCCACTGAGCCACCCAGGCGCCCCAAGTGCTCCTTGTTTTGATGCAGGGTTCCTTTCAAATGTTGATGCTTTGTTAAATCCCTAATAGATGGGCTGCTTTTGCCCTTCACATGCTGGATTCATACTTCCTTAGATTCATTGGCTAATTTTATGTGGTTCATAGTTACTATGTTAAATTGCCTTGATCAATTCTTGCTTGAAATAGTCTTAGAAAACTAATGACTACTACATTTAACTTGAGAAAATTGGGGATTGATTTTTTTTCCTAGTATTCTACCTCCTTCCACTTCAAGTTAACCATAACTGTATTCATCTTTAATTTAAAAATTTCCATCTATTTTTTGAGGGTTAATAAGGTTCAAATACTGTCCTGGGTATTATTAGCCGAATTCCCATTGGCTGTAATATTTTGGAGTGTCAAATTTTGCTTGAAGATAACTTTGATAACATAAATTACTTCCCACCAATACTGAAAAATAAATTTTTTTAACTTATTTTATGTATTACCCCGGGGAAAATACCCCATCTTCTCTCCCTGCATTTGGACTTCAGAGATTGTGCTCTGAGTTATCAGATGATCAGGGCAGTGGCTCCTATTTGGCTACAGACATTGGTTGCCCAGCAGCAGTTCCTTTAAACTAATGAGGCCCTAAACTGCCCAGAGGAGCCTGCTCAGCACCAGAACAGGATACTGCAGGCTTCGTAGGCTCGATAAATGTTTATGGTTTGATTAACAGATCAGCCCAGTCTGCCCTATGCTACATTTCATGTTTTTCTGGATAGTCGTGCCCTGTGGTCACAGAGCTGGTTCTGAAGGGGCTGTAATCTCTGCACCATTCCTGCCTCCAGGGTTATATGTAACTAGTACTAGTTTCTGGAATGTAACTTGCTTGTCTAGTTCTTCCAAAAGCATTTAGACAGCAGAAGACCAGTCACATTTTCCACATTATTGCTATGAGCTAAACATAAGATATTTTTGTGGGTGGGCAATTTTTTCCTTCATGAACATTTTTTTTGCTGTACTGAAATAGTTAAGAAGTAGTTAAATTACATGCCTCTTTCCCTTGTTTCATTAGGGAAAATTCAAACTTCAGAAGCTTCAGATGTTCCTGAGGGGCTGTGGGGGTTCTGGGCCCACATTAGCTGATAGGTGGCTCATGGGTCATCGCAGACTTTCCATCTCTCACCTTTCTTGATCATCAATTCATGGCATCTCAGTTTTCTGTGAGCTTCAAGAACTTTTGCTGAGTTTTCTTGACAGGTAGAAAAACATAAGGGCCCTAAGCCTTGGAGATATGTTACGCTTTGATTTCATTAGAGTATGTTAAAGGATATTTATAGAATACCAGTCAGACCTAGGTAACAGTGAAAGGTATATCCTAACCTGGCACACATTAGCGTATCCTTTTAAGTTTGCCACATATAAGAGAGTTGAGAAGTCCAGTTGATAAAGACTCTGATTCAAAGTCAGAACTTGGAGAAATTGTAGACAGATAGAGAATTCACAGCAGAAAGTAGTAAAGGTTTTTCAGCTATAAGGCTCATAGAGAGTCACAATGGATAAATATAGGCAGCTGGGGTGATGAAAAGAGGATGATTCAAATTTTCAGAGTTACGTCTCTTACCTCCACTCTGTTTAAGATTTTACCATTTTCTAGATGGGAAGGTGGAAAGATTATACATTACTATTTTATTTCATTTATAGCATGTTGCATATATTAACTTTTACATTTACATCTAGTAAACTGTATATAATTCTCATTCTGTAATATGGACCCACATGTTTTCAAATCCATATTTTGGATTGCTGAAGTCCTGGGTTGAGTCCTGACCCCTTCATGACTGGGTATGTGACTTACTTTCTTTTAACCTCAGTTTCTTTATTTATACAATGAGATAATAAACTGATTTCATGGAATTATGTGGAAATTAAATGAATGCAAATAAGTCACTGAGCGCTATTTCTACTATACAATAGATAACTCAACAAATATTAATCACATTTCCTTTCTCCTTCCCTCTATTTATGAAGTTCAGAGTTAAGTGTCTGATTCCTGTTTAATTAAACATAAATATCTGAGTTACGTGGGCCTAGCTGACAGATCAACCAAGATTCTGGGGTACAAAATAGAAAGGGAGCAGGCACAATATGGCCATAGTATCCCTAATCAGGGTGCCACTTGTTACATAGAATCTTGACTCTGTTTCAGTTCAGTGTTTGTGTCATTATGTAAGTTCATTTGAAGAAGCTGTGGGTCCATTTGGTACTCTAAATTCTACCTTGAGAAGCAGTGACTCTGAGCCCATTCCAGAATCAGATTTAAGGAATGCAGACTGATGATCTAAGCACATGCATCATCAGCCCAGAGGTGAAACCCAGGCCTGTGTTGCTGCCAAAGCCTCTTCCAGTTTCCCAGGGAGCAGGTTAGAGTTCCAGGTTCAACCATTCTGTTCAAATCTGCCTTATCTTGCTGTTTATAAAGGAGCAGAATAAAAAGGCTCTTCTAAGTGGCAAAATATAACATTGCTGTGTGCTGTAATTGAAAGACATATTAGCCAAAACTGTGCCAACTCTGCACCTCGTTTCTTCTCCCATTACCACCGTGGCTGGGCAACTTTTCTCTTCATGGGCATTTTTACAATGTTTAAATAGTTAGGAAGTAATTAAGTTTCATGAGCGTTTGAAGGGTTAGCTATTGTTGGAGACAGAATGTAAATGGTGGGGCACAGTGTAAATAGTCTTCCCTTATGGATGGAGATGTCTCAGAGAGCATACGTGCCTCGTGCACAACGTACATTGGTATGCACTCTTCTATTTCATGAGAGGCTGTTTGAAATAAACCCAAATCCATAGTGAGCTGCCTGTGGGTGTGGAGGAAGGAAAGATGAGTAGTTCTGACTTTGCTTTTTGCAAAGCTTCCAAATATATAGCAAAGGGCAGGAGACAAACAGGGTTCTGGTCCGAGAAGTTGTGGGTTGCTCCAGTGTTTCCATTTAAATGTAACTATGAAAGCTAACTTTGTCCCAGAAAACTTGCAGTTACAGGACAGTTGTCTTCAAAAAACTGAAAGCATGTCAGGGCACCTGGGTGGCTCAGTCAGTTAAGCATCCCACTTTCGATTCTGGCTCAGGTCATGATCTCAGGGCTGTGAGATCAAGCCCTGCATCAGGCTCCGCATGGGGTGTGGAGCCTGCTTAAGATGCTCTCCTTCTTCCTCTGCCTCCCTCCACACGCGCATGTACTCTCTCTCTCAAAAAACAAAAAAACAAAACAAAAAAACTGAAAGCATGTAGAATGCAAGATAAAGAAATAAACTTTAAATTGATGAGACATTTAGGCAGATTTTCAGGAAAGTACAGATGCTTGTACTGCTAATATACAACACTGATGAAGTTCCCCTCATGCTTTACCAATGTCTTGAAGAAATCTCAGTAGACTTACAAATTCAAATATTTAATTCCCATCATTTAACAATGATTTCTGTTTCACTTTACTTAGGACCCGCCCTCCCCAAAATCAGACAATAATACAAGATCTGTAGGGCCAAAAACATTTCTAAATTATATGTAGATCATTACTGCTTGAAGTATTTATTTGCATTTTATGGGGAACGTTTCTTAAGGAAGCTGAAATATTCTGATTCCTAGAAGTGTCCATATTTATTTATATCTCTTCCTTTTTCCCTGCCCCCCCCCAATGAAGATAGAAATACCGAGGCTATTGCAAATACATGTTACCATAACAAAGTTCTAATAAGATTAAACCTTTATAGTAGCCCCTATAGGAGTAGCATCATGAGTGATCTCTTTTAATGGTGTTCTGAAGATCTCATTTTTTATGGATGGCTGTAGATCCCAGTACTTCCAAGGGTGTTCCCATCTTTGTCACCTTGGCCTCATAGGCTGAAGAGGCATGATGCTGATCCAGTGAGTACCTCCTCCACCTGTGAAGCGGCAGCTGAGGGTATGATGTGTGTAGCAGTCTGAGGGCGCCGACAGAACTCTGTGTCTCGGTGACAAGACTCTTCACAGACACCTGCTCATGTAGCTGGGCTCTTTATTGTTCAGGTAGCATTGTGAGTTTCAGTGGTTCCTAAACCAACAGCGCAGTACTTCACATCGACACTATTTTTGATTCAGGGTCAGTGTCACAGAGCATCAATGTATTTTGATCCTAAAAAGTTTTCTAAACTCTACGTGAAGTTACGTAAAATAGGTTTGGATTTGTTTACTCTGGAATGTGGCAACTCACTGGAGAAAAAGCCCTTGGTGATGCTTGCTTCATGGTGTTGGTTGTTTTTGTTTTTTGAAGGGAAACAACCTGGAATCAGCCCGTGCTCCTCAGGTAGTTGGCATCCCTTTTATAAAAATTGGCTTCTTACAAGCACATATTTGTAACATATATGTGAGGTGTTAAGAAACATCACGGTTCAGTGGACATTCATGTTCCCACCACTTGGTTCGAGCAGGAGAGTGTCGCCCTGATCTTTGCTGTCCTTCATGTGCCTACTCGGGGCTCAGCCACCTCTCTCTCTCCTCAGGTCACCACTACTCAGCATGTGTGGTTATCATGTATTTTCTTTTCTTTACAGGTTCCCTCATATGTATGTGTTCCTAAACAATTTGGTTTTTAAACTTTATATGATGAATCATAATAGCTGTATTCTTTTGCAACTTTATTTTTCAACAAGTTTCTGACATCCATCCATATTGCTGCATGGGTGGTATAAATATGCCACTAGGTGGATATATGTACATTCTCCCAGTGGTAGATATGTGAGCTGCTTTAAATATTTTGTCATTGCAAACAGTGCTTGTCTTATGGCGCATGTGTGCAAGGGATTCAGTGAATCACCTTTGAATGATATTGCCAGGTCATGGGATATGTACGTCTTCAATTGTACTGGAAGGCCAAATTGTTTTCCAGAGTGATTAGCCAAATTATACTTTCACCAGCCAGTGTCTAAGTGTTGAGTTTCTTCCCGTCCTCACCCACACTTGATATTGTGAGACTCTTCAGTTTTTGTCAGGCTTTTCAGTGTGAAATAATATCTCATTGGAGCTCTAGTTTTCATTTACTTGGTATGTTTATTGGCTATCCTGATTTTTCTTCTATGAATTGCATCTTCAAGTTTTTTGCCCATTTTCTTTTAGGTTGTTTGAGTCAAGATCTGTGAAGTATCTGAGGTTCTACCCTACTTGCAAGCTAACAACTTAGCCTGCCAGTTTTATGGATGCTGGCAGAAGATATGAGACTCCTGGATTATCAACAAAGGACTTTCTTACTTCCAGAATAACAAACAGCATGAGCATCAGCATATTTGCATCACTTCTCCTTGCCCCAAGTCCCACTGGGGTGCCATCGGCCCAGATGGATGCATATGCAGTGGGTTGAATTAAATAAGCCCTGAGCTCAGGGAACCCAAATCTTTTTAATTAGCAGTAAGCATGCCCCTCCTTAATTTTTTTTAAGATTTTTATTTATTTATTAGAGAGAGAGAGCATGCTCAGGCGTGTGTGCAAATGTAGGGTGGGGGAGGAGCAGAGGGAGAGAGAGAAGTAGACTCCTCACTGAGCAGGGAGCCTGATGCATCATGACCTGAGCCGAAGGCAGACACTTAACCTACTGAGCCACTGAGGTGCTCCATGCCCCTCCTTTAGTCTGGAGGGAAATATTATCTTTTATTATACTGAAATAAACACACTTGCCCTTGGCTCCAGAGGGATATACTGGTTTTATCTTGCAAGGCTGCTTCCTACACAGACATTCTTGAAATGATAATCCAGAACAAAGGACAGTTGGTGCCTTTGCTCACAAGATGTGCAGAACCATAGGAGACCCATGGAGAATTGTTTTCCAATAATATCCACCTCTTGTTTCTACACCATCTTGGCTCCTGAGAAATTTGCCACTGAGTACACCATTCTGTTGATCACCACAAAGGCTGAGAACCAAATCCATTCGATTTGTTTCATACAGCATTTAATTAAGGCTGTTATCCACAGAACAAGACCAACCTGAAATAATGACCTCAGCCTTGTCCCTCAGGATCCCAGACCCAACAAGCGGAAGAAATCCCATTAAACCATCAAAGTCTACCTGAGAAAGCCAGGTGGCTTTTCCTTACATTTCTCTGTTGAACTTTCCACATGACCTGAGGCATTTATCTGGGCATGACAGAATGGATAAGTTGTTGCACAGATTGCCTTGGCCCACAAGAGACCAAGGCAAGTCTGTCACCCATACCAACCGTGCCCAGTGAGTTGAGGCTGCCCTGAATGCCTTCCAAGGCCAAGGAACCATTGATCACTAAGTTCAAGGACAAATTTTGTTCCCCTTTTTCTAGTCAGATGACTCCCTTTGTAAGATGCTCATTGCCTGCAGGGTGCACATAAATAATGAAGCAGTTATTCCTCCAAGAACCCCCCTGTGTAACCAAAGGTAGCTTCATTTTGGAGATAGCTCCCCAGGTGCCTGAGGGTTACATGATATACTGGTGGTATTTCCTTAAATCTTCCAATGATCTCTCATGACCACCACTAAAGTGAAGTTACTGTGTTTTCAGGAAGCTGGCAGGTGAATACCTGTCTTCTACACAAGAAGTATGGAGGCTTGTATGGGGCCCCTGGAAAGAAAGTGTTGTTTATAGTTGTCGGCACCCCGTGGGTGGATAGTTTTTCTCAGCAATTTTTTTAAGGTCTTTATATGTGACATTCTGTTCTCCCTATAATATGCATAGACATGAATTTCTTTTTCCTTTTCTCTACCTCCTCCTCCTCCTTCTATTCTCCCTCTCCTTCCCCTTCTCACGACCTCTTACTCCCTTCTCTGAATTTTGTGAGATTCCAGAATCTGTGGATTGGTGTCTTTCAGTCGTTCTGAAAAATTGTCAGCCGTTACTTCGTCAGATATTGTCCCTGTATTGTTCTCATTCTCCTCTCCTTATGATTAATTGTATGTTAATCCTTCTCACTCTGTCTCCCATGTCTCTTAACTCTCTTTTATATTTCCCATGTCTTCTGTTTTTCTGTGCTTCATTCTGGATAATTCCCTCCAGTCGTTAATTCACTGCTTGGCTGTGGCTAATATGTTGTTAAACCCATGCAATAAGTTTGTGTTTAAGTTATTATATTTTTCATTTTAGAAGTTTTATTTGTTTCTTTTTGTTCAGGTGGATTGGTCATTTTTAAAAATTGTGTTTGGCTCCTTATATAAAGTTTCCATTTCCCTCTTTTTTAACATATTAAACATACTTAATTTTCTTTAAATAACTTATTTTCCACATCTGAAGTCTTTGCAAGTCTCATTCAGCTTTCTGTGCTTCTGCTGACTCTCACTCATGGTGCTTTGCTTCTTGTTTTGTTGGGTTGTGTGTGTGTGTGTGTTTTAATGTGAGCTTATATTTCTTAGAACTATGTCTATGGGCGTTCCTGAGGCCTAGATTGAAGGTGAGTTCCTCCAGGGTCTACTTGCATTTATAGCCACCAGATGTCTTAAATATTCTTAGCTCTTGACCATTTTCTATTATTGGCTTGAGTGTTTTTGACTTACTCAGAAAGTATGATTTTAGTTTATACACTTGCCTAAGGACAAGCTTAGGGTCATACATTCTCATGGGAGATTGTCTTCCCAACTCCTCAAGACTGGTAATTTTCCTTATAGGTCAGTAGGGTAAGATAGGCACAGGGGTGGGTTTATTTCTCGTTCACCATTACACTAAGCACATAATTCTCAAGAGACCCAGTTTTATCAAACAGCAGTGTTTATTGTAGGACTCCCACAGTGGAAATGCCCTGGGTTTTTTGTCTCCTCTCTACTGTGCTGCAAGAGCCATTAAAATGAACACTCAAATTCATCGCCTTGGCAAATGCTTTGGAGGGGAAAGCCTTCGTTCAGTGCTCAGTGACTTCTTTAGTGCCTGCTTTCACTTAGCTTCTGAGCGTTCTTTGCTTTTTTACTTCTATTTTAAATATGGTTCATTTTATTTTATCCAGCACTTCAGTTGTTTCCAGCAAAGGGCAGGTCTGGGAATCTCATTCATTGTATTGCCAGAAATGGAACTCATCATTTTTCTAGTTCCAGAAACACTTGGAGTCAATGTGCCACATTCTTCTTGGTTTACCATAGGGAGTTAGCATCAACACTTCCTTTGTCTGCCTTGCCTTGGGTTTTCCTTCTTTTGATTACTTCCCTCAAGGGGAACTTGGCCTCTTCCAAAAAGACTTAACATCTTCCAAAAGTTAGCAGAAATGAACATTTTACCATATCTCATTTTATCACTAGTAAATACTCTAAAAGTGCTGTGGTTTGCCAGTTCATATAGATTTTTCATTTTCATGAGCTCCCAGTTATTCTTTGGGTGTATAAAACCAAGCACTGTTGTGTAAAAATAGATACCGTTTACCTACCAAGGCTTGAAGTTTAAAACATACTTGGAATTTACTAGGTAAAATGTGCACCTAGGTACAGGTGCACTTAAATAATGAATATACATGAAAAAGAGAGTAGGAAGTGTGTGTGTTTGAAACAGAATAATTCTTAATCATGAGTGTCCTCTAAAAGCCCTGTGATTTACCAGTTCTTTTTGAAAATACACTTACTCGGGGCTCAGGCAATGAAGTAAGTTACTATAAGTCCTCAGAGGAATTCATAGGATGAGTCTAATTTTCTTAACTGTTTCACTGGAGGTGGCTTACCAAGTCTGCTAAATACTGTGCAGATTACCAGAAGGTGGCCCAGTTGGCATTCCGTGACGAAGAGAAACATGAACCTAGAATAGTAGTGGGGCATAGAAGAACAGCCTCACCTTAATATCTTTAGCCTGAATTTTGCTAAACCATATTTCATGTATTTTTAGTATTCTGTTCGCTGACATAGTAATAGATGTCTTTTGACAAAGGAAACTCCATATTCAGACAAGGTTGGGGACACTGTGTACACACCTAGCTGCTCAAAAATGCTACATGGGAAGCTTCTAGGGGCAGCTGTTCTTTAGGACAACTGACCCAGAAGAGGCAACTCAAAAACGTTCTCACATAGAACTTTATATGAGATTAAGAAGACAGGCATTGTCTTTGTCAAAAACTAGAGGGGCTGTTGGTGGTGGAGAATGTGCATCCTACCGTTGGCCGCCTCCTGGCCCCACCATCGGTACTCCTCTGCTGAAAGACTCATCATTCACATTAGTCTGTTGAATGTCCTGAGAAGTCAGAAAGCCTGTTCAACTTTGTTTAGTGCAGCAATCTCCATACCTACTTGACCATGGAGTCCTTTTTGTTTTTAGAAAAAGACCTGTTAGCAACTTGTGGAACGTGCATGTTCTGTGAGCCCAGTTTGGGAGGAGACAGTGTTCTAACTGATGCTCATGTTTTCAGTTTCTCATGCTGCCTGGCATTACAAATTATGAGGATATTCAAGCTCTTAGTTTTCTGGAACATGAGTACTACAGATGAGTGTTCTAGGGTGGGAAGAAAACTAGAGTGTGGAAGATGGTGTGCCTGCCCTGCCTAGGAGCTTTCACAGGGGCCCTCCCTTAAGCCAAACCTGAGGTAACCATTCTCTTTTCTCCTCTTTCCTCCCCTCCAAGTATCCTTTTCTTATCCCACTTCATCTGCCTTTCATGGATCAGAACTCTCCACGCAGAACCCAGATTCTTTCCCCCATGCTCTGCATTTTTCGACTCCAGTGTGTCTGTCTGCTTTAAATAGCAAGTGCATTTTCCCTGAACTCCCTAAATGGAATTGTTCTGTGTCTTAACTGTGAATATTTGTTTGGAAAATTTAGTTGAGAAGATCGATTATCTTCTTGTTAAGCATATTTACATGATTAGACTATTTTGTAATTTGATACAGGTGTGAAAATCAGCCTGTTGTGGAAAGTATACTATGGTCATTAAGAGCTTTTGGCTGTTGCTTTCCTTAGAGCTGGAGCACGATAAAACAAGCCAGAAGATTTCAAATTATGACAGAGCGTCTTTAGTAACGTCCTCTGTGCGTACCTGTGCTGGACATACTGCTGATGTCATGAATCGGAAGGTGGCACAAAAGCCGCAAGGTTACACCCTGGTTACATCACTACTCTGTTTTATGACGAGTGGTGTGAGGAAGACCTGTGACTTGGAAACTGTCCTTGTCCCAGGGTTCATTCTAATGAACACACCACTGGGAGTCATCTGAGTTTATTTCAGCCCGATTGCTTACTTGCTCTGTGTTTTGGAATTTTAAAAATATCTTCAATAGGAGAGGTACCTTAGGACAAGAATGAGAAATATGGAAAAAAATTTATTATAAAATAGTAAGAGTCATTACTGGAAATATGATTTGAAATCTAACAGCCATCCATGTTTTCTCTAAGGCTGGTGAATAATCAGCTCCAATGCTTGGTTTTATTTTTGTGGGCAAGTTATTGAACTTGCCTGGTCTAGGTCTCCTGTCTGCAGGCTAGATTACCGTACTAGTTCTTGCTTTCCAGGGTTATGGCAAAGTAAGTTACCTAAAGCTCTTACTTAACTCCTGGCTCCTACAATGCCCCTCACAAATTTTACTTGTTGATTATGTTTGCTAATATCATTTTTCTCCTAAAGGCAGTGTATTGAAATGAAAATATTTCTGATCTGGTTCTTTTGTTTAAAGTAATAAATGCCTCGGTATTCCTATCCTGATTTACTTTTTCAGTATTGGCTGCTTCAAGCTGAGTTCCTCCTCCCTGGATAAGCTGCACAATTCTCTGACCAGCTTGTTTGAAAGCCTTGGTGGTATGTAGAACAAAACAGCCTTTGATCCCACTCCCCAAGCAGCCCCTTGAAATGGAACATTATCCATAATTGATTCTAGAAAATCTTCTACAACAGACCTTTTTTTTTTACATTTGTGTAGAATTATACTGTATGCTAATCATGTAAATATCCTTAACAACATGCCTTTTACACTTCTTATTTTCCCAGATGCTTGGAGAGGCCATGTCTGCAGTGGGTGGTCCTGAGGGCTTAATTCTATGTATAAAATTACTGTGCAAATGAGATGTGTTATCTGAGATGTGACTGACTTACTAAGCTTCATGTCATGGAACATGGCACCTACCCAAAATACTCACCAGTCTTCATCCACATCATTCAAGTAGAAGCTTGAACATTGCAAAAAGGGACCAGAGTGATGTAACATCAGCCACAAAAGCCATATCCTGAATGTTTACATTTGTCTTCTTAATCTGGGCCAAAGGTACTTTATTAGTCCTTTAAATGAGCCCAACCTCTTAAAATCCCAGCAGTGAATCCTAGAGTGATGTTGTTGTTGTTGTTATTGTTGTTTGGGAATTTTAGGAAGAAACTCATGATATGATCAACTTTTTTGTAAATAGTATTTTATAGTGTTACCTTAATATATAAAGCATATAAATATGTGTTTAATATGTTTATTAGGTGTTTAAAGATCAGAAAGCATAAAGAAGAAAACCAAGTGGCCTCTAAACCCACCACTCCTTATAATTGATCAAGCAGGACTCAAGGTTTAATTTAAAAACATTTTCAGAGGGGGGTGGGGCGCCTGAGTGGCTCAGTCGGTTAAGCGTCTGCCTTCGGCTCAGGTCATGATCCCAGGGTCCTGGGATCGAGCCCCACGTTGGGCTCCCAGCTCAGCGGGGAGTCTGCTTCTCCCCTGCTTGTGCTCTCGCTCCCTCAAATAAAAAAAAAAATCTTTAAAAACATTTTCGTTTGTTTGTCTCCCATGGAAGTTCTTCACCCTTATGGTTAAGCTCAGGCATTTCCCTGACTCCTCCATTTTTAGGCAGTAAAAGGTACCTTGGCCAGTGTCTGTGGGTAGGAGTCCAGAGAGCAGGTGTGGTCATCTATCCTTAAACCCTGTCACACTTCCACCCTTCCTCCAGCGTGCTAACCAAGATAAATCATACAGAGAGAGAGGGTAAGAGAAGTAGGAATGCTGGCAAGGCCATGGGATGGTTTGCGTTCTTTGGGTCTCCATGCATGTGTCGCTGTCTGTTTAGTGATTTTTTGGTATGTGAAGCAGAATTCTGAGATGGTCCCCAGTAACCCTGCCTCCAGATACCGAGGCCCTCGATAATCCCTTCCCCTGAGTGTGGGTGGCAGCCATACGTTGGGCTTGGATAGTCACTCTCAAGATTATATGGCAAAGGTGAAGGGATGTGGCAGATGTAATTAAGGTTCCCAGTCAGTTCGTGAAAAGGGAGATTACCCGGGATGGGCCTGGTCTAATCAGGTGAGGCCTTAAAAGAGATGAGAAGCAGAGGCAGGCACCGTCCTGCTGGCCTTGACGACATGAGCTGCCCTGTTGTCAGAGGAGTGGACCATGCTGAAGGAAAGATGGACCCCAGTCCTACAACAGTAAGGAAGTGAACTCTGCCCCAAACGTGGGTGGATGTGGAAGAGAACCCCAAGCTGCACGTGGCAGCCCAGCCTCATGAGACCCTGAGCAGACAACCTAGCCAGGCCATGCTAGACTTCCAACCTACAGAACTGTGAGCTAATCACCGGGTGTTTTAAGCCACAGAATTTATGGCTGTTGGTTATGGTGCAGTGGGAAAACTGGTGCATGTGGGTTGCTCAGAGTTGCCCACTGGGAGCTTTCTCTTGCACTTTCCTTGGGGTGGGGGATGCCTTTTCCTCCACTGGCCGTTGCTCTTTCTATCTGGATGGCCCCCTGCACAGACGCTTTTGGTTAGGATTCCTTTGTCTTTCCAGTTGGACTTTTGTGGAAGATTTGCACCAGCTTGAGTGGGCTCTCCCTCATGATCCACATCCTTTGTTTAGGAAGACGCTGGGAAATCCCGTAGCTCCCATCACATGCAGCAGGAACAGCTGCTTTTCTTTGTTGCCTCCACAGCCGGCGTCAGCCCATCTCTCTGAAACCTAGATTTCCTTGGTGGGAATCAGGCAGCAATGCACTGAGCCTCCTTGACTGGTTTAAAGCTTTTTGAATGGTCCCATGACCCTCTCTCTGCCTTGGCCAGAGACAAAGGGGGTAGCACCATTCCACCCTGTGCTCTGGCCGGGAGTCCTAGGGAGACGTACGGCACTGGCTCTCCAGAGAGGTTTCTCTTCACAGAGTTCTCTCAAACTTCAGTGCCCCATAGATCAGTCTAGACCAGACGTTCCCTCCTCTAACCCTTAGGATTGGGAGTGAACCTGGGAACACCAGAGAAAGCCCCTTCTCAGTTGTTGCCATGGCTCTTTTGTACTTGAGTGTGAGTCAGCATTGAAGGGTCTTATAAATATCTGGTGCCAACTATTAATTTTAGTCCTGTGTTTTCTTATGAAAATACATGTTGATCTGTACCCTTGCTTTGGCATGTTATTTTTATTGCATCTTGACACTTAATTCAAAACTACCAATTTCACATCCTGTCATACCTGTTTAATTTCTTTCCTAAAGAAAACTAATATATAGTTTCTGTATGTGAAAAAAAAAATGAAGTTAGTTAAGAGGCCTATCTTTTAACCCGAGTTTTTTAGGAAAAAGAAATAAGCAGAGTGGTTACACTATTGTCTGGCAATAGATTTTGAGAAAATCTTATCACTAGAAAGGAAAATTACTGTCTATCAGTTAGCTCGTACCTCAGTTATACTGTGTAACAGACGACTCCAAAAACTCTAAGGCTTAAAACAGTAATCATTTATTATTTTTTGTTTACTAATCAGCCCCCACCTGTCTTTACTCCAAAACCTGCTCATTCCAGCAAAAGTAAGGGCAATCAGATCATATGGAATGAATTGTATATATTACAGCTCCCATCAGAGCAGATGTTGCTTAATGCAAGGTCTCTGTGGTTAAAGCTCTGCATTTTTTTTTCCAGGTCAAAACTAAGCCTATGATTTTATTCTCAGCTTCTAAAACCTTAAGTGTGACTTGATCTTCTTGATCTTAAAAAGAATTAAGATGCCAATTAAGTTGGCTGTGTCACTATCCATCTCACCCCATTTCTAAATTAAGGCTGCCCTAGTTTAAAGGTACTTATCCTCACCGTGCCTGAGAGTTAGAAAAGCATAATTACAATCCCTGTGCTTGATTTGTATGTATGTGCCCTTGCATGGGTGCATGCTCACAAGCAGACTAGACACACTTGTATTCAGCTATTCTGGTACACTGAACCACGTTATTTTGGAAAATAGTGTTTAATGATGGAGAGAGTGGATTGGGAGTTAACAGACCTGCATTTCGTAAGTCCTGACTTACTATTTTTGTGACTTTCAGCAGATGACTTAATATCCAAGAGTTTTAGTGTCCCCATCTGTAAAATAGAGATACTAACATCAACTTCTTCTCTTGCCTGAAGAATGAAGAGCGCACAGCACCTGGCATACAATAAGTATTCAGTAAGCATTAGTTCCCATGCCCTTTGAGTCTCTCATTCAGATATTTAAACATTTTGAAGTGTGCCTTTCAGACCATAGAGCCATTTCTAGATCATGCTAATCCTGGACAGCTGGGGGTACTAACTAGTCAGGGTCCCCAGGAAAACATGAGTATCCCCTTAAGCCTGATTGATTGTGCAGAAATTTTGCCAACACCCCTGAGGGTTAACAGGCATGATTCAGGTGGCAGAGATCCCATCTTGAGTCTACATTGTATCTCTTAAAGGTCTTAAAGCCTGCTGGGGATGACCTGCCTACAAGAGACCCATCCTCATTTGGCTTGAGGAGCCTCTGAGAGATGAACTCGGGTAGGGGCCACTGCAGATTTGAGGACATCCTCCAGAAAGGGCACCAGGCATATCGCACCGGGCCCTGCCATAGCAACGGAGCCATTGGCGGAGAGCAGGAGACCTGAGCACAGGTTGCAGACCAGAACTCTAGCTTAACTGGGACTGGTTCCCAGGGAGAATCATGCCCTGTAAATGAAAAACTGAAGGCCTATTTTACTGAGCTATGTAAAACACTGTTGTGACAACTCTAAAGGAGTGTAACAGAAAGAAGAAACTGCCATTCTTCCTCTCTGCATCCTGGGCCGCTAGGAGTTTGAGCACTAGGATGGGTTTAGGGCACTGGTGACAGGATCGCAGAGCCCAAGTGGCCACCAGGACTTGGCAGAAATTTGCAAGCAGAGAGTGACTTTGAAGGGACAGGAGGTCCTATATCAGCAAGGGACACAGATCCTTGGAAATTTATGTTAATGTGGTTTCACTTGATTCTACTTGGTGCTCTCAAATATTTTGGGGTGCTTCCTGGGGATATTCTCCATGTGTCCACAAATAAGTTTATTCTGTGCTGCCACTGCCCCTTGCTGGGGTACCCTGGGTCCTGACCCCTAAGCTCTGCCCCTTTTCTGCGAGCTGTGCTCCTGCCATGTGCCTAATCTGGAGCCCCCAACACACACCTTTGCTGGGCCACCTCTTATCATTGCTACATTAGTGTGGCTCAGCAAGGGAAGATCAAGACCCTGAGGCAAGATTATAACAATGATGTTTACTACAGGATCCTGTATTATATTATGGCTGCCCCACCTCACCCTTCCCTCCTTATAGCACTGGTTTTCTAAATGGCCGCTTGCCTGTGTGTGTGTGTGTGTGTGTGTGTGTGTGTGTGTGTGTGTGTGTGTGTGTGTGTGTGTGTGTGTGTGTTTGCAAATTTTGAGCAGCTTTTACCATTTCAGAACATTTTTAAGTATTAAACATGCTTGAAATCTCATGAACTCTATTTCAATTTGGGAATCTTATTTTATTGGGGGGGGCTCATTTCCTGTGGGGATTTTTTATGGTACTATTATAAGCAAACACTCCCATTGGAAATGTATGAAATATGTTCTCTGTGCATGTTCATTTCCCTTCCCAATTTAAATGAACAGTACCTTTGGAGCCTTTAGGATTTCTGTAGGAGCCTATTAGGCCCCTTCTTGTCAACGGGCCTGTAGTGACTCCTTGATCTGCATGTGGCAGGAAAAGCATCCCCAGATAAGATGTAGCAGATCATAAAGTGTGTGGAAGGGATTTTCATAATATTGGAAAACCTATCATGTGCTCTGAATAGGTTTACACGTGTGAGAAGAGAAAAAGAAATATTTCTAAGAGGGGAAATGATGTTAGCTGTAACAATAAAGCCGAAAGTACAGAAGGAAAAGTAATCTGTTACATATTTTCTCTATCCTGAGGTCACTTGCACTTGAGCCATACTTTTGAAATAATGGACAAAATTTTCTCAGCTGTCTTGAGCATTAATCACAATTTATATCTTAACTCTTTTTTTGGTGTTATTTCTCTTAGGGCAAAAATAAAATGTAAATTCTACATTGATATATAGTGTACAAAGCACTTTCCACATATTATCATTTCATCTTTACTGAATGCCTGAAGGTGTTTCTCCATTTGCATGTGAGTGAACTGAGATTCAGACAGGGGAAGAGAACTGCTCAGGGACCTAAGGATGAGAGACGCAGTTGGCACTGGACTTCTGAGTTCTGCTCTAGAGTCCTCTCGTCCCTTTCTCTTCCTTCCTTCCTTCCTTCCCTCCCTCCCTCCCCTCTTCCCTTCTTCCCTCTCTTCCCATGGTCTCTTTCTTTTTTTTACATTACCACATGTCTCCCAATTGTAAAAGATTATCTGGTTGAGTATTTGTAATACATGTCATTGTTATGTTTGTGTTGTATAATGAAAGCATCTCTGTTATTTGCAGTAGCCCTTGGCAAAGAGAGGCAAGTCTGAAGGTGATGCTGACTGGGGTTGGAGTCTTTGGTAGAACATGGAAAACCCTGGCCCTCATGACCTGATGCATTCCCTTCGTAAGACACCATTAAGTTTCATGGTGTTGACCTTACTCAGCTCCATGGAGAAAGCTCGGAGGCAGAGAAGCCAAGTAAATGAATTTAATGGTGCTCAAAAAGTGCCAGTTCTCCAGACACTTCATGACATCCTTTACAGATCAGCCTTGGAAAGTAGTGCATGGGAGATGTCTTAATATTGCCGACAGGGTTGTCATTTGGCATATGAATTTGTCCTTGAATGAGGCATATACTATGCCTTTTATATAGGCAGGCTGTCCCCATGCTGAAGCATGGGTTCATGTGGCCTCCTGCAAGCTTACCTTTGGAAGGTTGGGCTGCTCACAGAACTGGGCTGCATGTTGAGGAAGTATGCTGCTTTGAGAAAGCCCCATTCTTCTTCCCAATTTCTCCCAACCGCATCCAAAGACTTACTTCCGAGTTGACCAAATATCAGCCACTCTGCAGTCTGCAGTCTTTCTCCCAGTGGTCTTTCTGGTTTCTGACCTTATTCTAGCCACTACCCCCTCCTAAGGAATTTGTGGTGACCTGGCTGCATGTTTGACTGTGGTGGAAGAAGCAGAAGAAAGGGATGGGGAGAGAAAGAGAGGCAAAGTCACAAGGACACAGAGTGAGGGGAGTAGAATAGTGAGCAGCCCTCCCTGGTTTAGACTGGTGGGTCTAATGAGCAGGACAGACCTCATGGGACCTGCCTGAGTCCGGGATGGCACCTGTGGTCTTTACTGAGGCAGAGAGTTGGGTCTGGGGCTGGAGCACCCAGCCTCCCACGCTCCTACGGCACAGCCTGTCCCTCCTTGGTTGGCAGCAGTGTCTTGCAGCTTGCTTTCTGCTTTATTGTGGTTTGACATCCTCAACCAGCATCCTCTCCCCTCTGCTAGCTCTCGTGGTGCAGTAAGCTGGTACCCACCCTCTCAGTTTCCTGGTGACTGCCTCTTTCTACTCAAAGATGCAACTTCTACATCTGGCCTTTTCACTTCATTGCCTGATGTGCTGCCCTGGACAATTTGCCTTGGTTTTCCTGAAGTAACTTGGTAACAGAGGTCTGAGATGGAGTGCTTTTTTCCACCTTGTGTCTAAAAGTACATATGCGAAAACCCAAACTCATAATAATCAATGTTTGTTAGCTGTTATCCACATGCCAGGTGCTGAGCTAACTACTCTTTACCTATATTACCCAATTTAATCCTCACAGTAGCACTATGAGTCAGGTACTATTATTAATGTCTTCTTAAAAATCTTTTTTGAAGAGATTAACATAACTCACCCAAGGTCACACAGCCAGTTTATTGCATATTTAAAAGGATAGTTTGCTCAGAACTGGCTTTGGTTGTTGAATCAGATTCTGCAGTAAAGCATGAGGCTCCCTTTGGGCACCCAGCCAGCCCTTGTGTAACAGTGTTTCCTCACCTTTAATATACACAGGTCCCCAGGGGGTTTTGTGAAGATGCGGATTCTGATTTTTAGGTCAGGGTGAAGCCTGAGATTCTACCTTTCTAAACAAATTTCCAGATGGATGCGCCTGCTGCTGGTCCATGGACCACACTTTGATTAGCAAGGTTTAGATCGTTGGTTGTAGATCTAGCTTTTGCAATGCTCTGGATTCCAGGAGGGCCAAAGAGACAGAGGACCCAACTGAGGTCAACTGATGGGAAGTCAACATAGCACTTGCTACTTGAAACCTTTGCTTGGAAAATACCGACATTAAGGATGTATAGCGAGAATTGGGTCAAAGACTGCACTGTCTGATTCTGAGCATACCAGGGCTTGCCCCACCTTTCCACTCGCCAGGCAGCGCTGGCTCTCCAGGTGTCTGGCATGGGCCAGAGGCTCAGCATACAGCAGTCGTGGCTTTTCAGGAAGAACAGGTGCTGGAGGAGACATCAAGGCATTTATTTCTGATTGATTTCCTCCATGTTCCAAATGGTATGGTACCCCAGAAGGACATTCTGAGGATGACACAAATGGGTGGTGATTACTGCAAGCTACCTGGAACATGGCTCCTTTGAAAAGGAAGTCGTTCACATGTGGCAGATGAGAAAATACATATTGAGACTTTGGCAGCCTCAAAGGCCTGCTGTATCAATGTGAGACTTTTAGAAAGCCCTGTAGGGAGCTGGGCTGCTGCAGAGTTCAGAGCATGAGGCACAAGTAAATAATACATGCTTTTATGATGGACTCTATCAAGTTGCTTTGTGAGGCGTCTTCATATTCAGAGTGGACATGCCAAGAAACAAGAAGTGAGCTGCCAGCCCGTCCCGTGGGAAAAACACTAAGAAAGAAAAATTAATCTTCACATCAACAGAGAGCCTTTCTCTGTATACTGGGCAGGACATTTGAATATGCATGTGCACAAAAGACAGCTTGCTGTTGTGACTAACTTGTATTTCATCCACAAATGTTGTCCACCCAAATTGCATCCTATTGCATTATGTTGTTATTGTTTGTTAGAGACACACACTGTGGCACCATCCCACTGAGGTGGGAGAGAGTCCAATTTGAAGCACTGTCATTCTTGAATAATGTTTTCTTTCATGAAAATGATATGCTTGTCACTTTAGTGGGAAGCTTTCTATTTTGAAACATCTCAGGTAACTCAGGGTGACTAAATCATATTTTAGGGTGAATGTCATCCTCAAATGTGTGTTCTCAGAGTCCAAGTAATAGGGGAAAAAATTACCTGATCATAAATTTCACATTTAAGTCAAAAGAATGCAGTTTGCCCCTACCTGTGATTCGAGCCATGTTCCTCCAGATTCTTTGAAGGATAATTTGTGGAGTCACCAAGCTGCTGAAATAAAAAACCATAAAAATCAATATAACTATGTTGAAATGTAGTGTGTAGCTATAGGACTATAAAAGTAACAAGAGGAAGAAACACATCTCCCTCTCTTTTTCTCCTAGAAGAAAAACAATCTTTGGATCTAAAATGCATACCTAAAATTTTTTTTAACTGGATTCCATAGCCATTTAATGAGCATGTTTATGAAATACCAAGTATGTTTCTCAGTAGGGAAGAGCATGATTCTAGCAGTGTTTGATGTTCTTGGGCAAAGTGTCCTTTGAGCACAATTCCAAAAATAATCTGGCCATTTCTAGCAACATCTACGGTACAAGCAAATTGACCCAAGAGTAATCTCCACATGGTCCGGAGGAGAGAGAAAACCAGACCAAGTCTGCTGGCTCATGTGACATGAAGTACCATGGGCTCTGTGCTGGCTTGAGTCACAGCTCTTATTCCCTTGCTGTGAAAAACATGGGTTCTTAATTAGTTTGGTAATATGTATAATGTGCAGGGACTCTGCAGAGCCCTGACTGGATCCCCAGAGAAAACTGTAAGTCCTGCCCCCTGGAAGCTTATAGTCAAGAGGAAGAAGTCAAGGTGTAAGAAATGTTAGCTGGGGTACAGTATTTGGAGAGTGGCACAGATTTATAGTCCTGTGGTCTGGGGTGGTCCCAGGCAGTAAATATTCATTCTGAAGGAGCTTCCATGCTCAGAGTTAGATTTAGAGTAGAATTAGGCTACCTCTTAACAGAATAGTTCTCATTAATTTCATCTGCTGACCACACTGTGCTGCCTCAGGCCTGGTCCACCAATCCACTGCTCCTGCACTGTACAAAGCCACCTGTTGCTATTTCTTTTTTTCTTTTTTAAAGATTTCTTATATATTTATTTGGCAGAGAGACAGCGAGAGAGGGAACACAAGTGGGAGTGGGAGAGGGAGAAGCAGGCTTCCCGCCGAGCAGAGAGCCCGATGCGGGGCTTGATCCCAGGACCCTGAGATCATGACCTGAGCTGAAGGCAGTCATTTACAGACTGAGCCACCCAGGCGCCTCCATGTTGCTATTTCTTAACTCTAAGGTCTGCCTTGGGTTCAGAATCAGCCCAGTCCTGGAGGCAGTAAAGGGCCTAGGAACAGATGGCACCAGTTACGAGTGGCTTCGTGTTTGATGTTCCTTCAGCACAAAGACCGCAAATATTAGAGACAGATGAGTGAGTATCCTACTTGTGGAATCAGTCTTATGGCTTAATAATCACACTTTATGATAACAATAGAATGGAGGAAGGTTGTGTAGTAGGAAGAAAGAAGGTTATTCTGGCTGGCTATTGTCTGAATTAGGAGGAGGAGGAAGAATACCTAGTAATAAAGGTCTGCAGTTTGGGTTAGAACCCTGATGGGCCTCCTTTAGTATGAAAGGTGAAAATTTCTTCTCCCTCTGACTGCTGGCCATAGTCTGAAAATACACAAAGTGCTGGTTCTTTTTAGAGCAATCTGGAATTGTGCTGACAATCAGATAGTATGAGAAATTCAGAATAGGTGGGGAAAATGGAGACAGGGTACTTGTGGGGAGACCGAGGTCATATGCAGAGGTTGGCAGTGAGGAGGAGGTGTGACTGATCAAGTCTCCCCTGCTGGTTGCCAGGAGTACCTTCATGCTTTGTTATGCTGAGCAGTGATGTTATTACTGACCCCCTCCATTGCCTCCAACTTAGTCATGGTGTAGTAGCTTATCTTCCAGTGGTGTTGTTTTAGAGAATAAAGAACAAGGACCTTGTGCCATGCTGGGTGATGGTACTAGAGGGAATAGGTGCAGGAGCAGGCTGCGGGCAGAGCTCAGTGGAAGCAGTAAATTAGATCCTGAGGACGTAAGTGCCTGGGGATTGTTAAATTTTGAGGATGTGAACTTCCCACACTACATGGGATGGGAGGGCTTACACTCTTTAATTCAAATATTAAAAAGTGATTTGAGTGGGGGTGGGCACCAAGGCAGTGGACTTTTTGGTTGTGTTATTCCTCCCTCTTGGAGATACATTACTATAAATTCAAATTTGAGACTGGGACTTCTGCTGTAGTATTCTGTCTGAACTAAATGTGACATTAAATTGATGATTGTAAAATAGGTCTGCCAATTACTATGATTTGGTGATCTGAGTTTATTTCTAAATAAGTTGGGCCAAATTACTACCCCATAGACTGTAGTTGGGAAAAAAGAAATATTGACACTATTAGAGTTCCTGTTTCCTCTATTTCTTTAAAAAAAAAAAAAGTATGAAAGGGTATAGGCGGATGACATTGGATTGGAATAAGGGCATTTGTCTAAGGAATGATATCAATTCAGGCAACCAGTTGACCTGGGTAACTAGGCTAATCTTATCCCTAATCTTTTGATGTTTATCACCTTGTCTGTGGTTTTTATATACATGGGGAAGACTCACCCATCATCAGACCTGGCAGAACAGAGACATGTTCATTTATATAATAATTTTAATAGCAGTAGTGCCTGTAAAATACTTTCAATTCATAGCCCCTAGGGCAGAAGCCCTTTTTGCTCCTTGTGTTCCTAATACATAATGGCAAACTCAGCTCTGGGCCCTTAGTCCTCTGGATTCCAGAGAGGTTCTGGGGGCCAGTGGACCCCATCCTGGTCAGGGACAGTAGAAGGAGCCCTTGGCCAGGAGCTCAAAGACTCAATGTCAAGTCTGCTAGCTGGAAAGCAAAAAGAACTCAGCAAATAAAAATGAGCCTCACTTGGTCATAAATAGGATGCGCTGTGATTTTTTTCTTGGTTACTAACAGCTAATCATTCATTGTTTCCCATTAATTAATTCATCATATTTCTTTTAAGATTTTATTTATTTGACAGAGAGAGAGAGAGAGCACAAGCAGGGGGAGCAGCAGAGGGAGAGGGAGAAGCCGAGCAAGGAGCCTGATGTGGGGCTTGATCCCAGGGTCCTGGGATCATGACCTGAGCCAAAGGCAGATGCTTAACTGACTGAGCCACCCAGGTGCCCCAATTCATCATATTTCTGAGCACCTACTGTGTGTCAAGGGTGAAGGGATACGCCAGTAAATAAAATAGTGTCCTTGCTTCTCATAGTACTCATTGTTCTAGTTTATAGGCTCAAGTTCAACAGCAAGAGGGGCTTCTATCAGAATTAACTTGTGTACATTAATCTGCACAGAGAGATTTATTTTTGCTGCAATTGATTTTTCAGACTCATAATCCATTCACTTTGATAAATTTCTGGTCCCCAACTGTTGTCAAACATTTGACTGTTTAACTCCCCATTACTTACTTTGAAAGAGTGAGAAAGGGAAGATAAAGAAAATAACATTGAAATTAGTAGATCTTGTGATTGGAGAGCATCTTAAGGAGAAAAGGCTTAATGGTGAAGAAAGTAGAAACAGAATTAAGGATTTACTTTTAGCCCATGATCTCAACTTTCATAACCAGAGCATTTACCACTATGCCTAGCAAGAATTTGGTTTTAAATATCTGGGTTTAATTTAAATATTAATTCAATTTATGAATGGTACCCCAGTTGCCCATTACCATTGATGTTTTAGAAGTGCTAATGCCCTGACCTTTACCATAGAGCAGTATTTCATATATCTGAATTTATATAATAAAGGTTTTAAAAAATATCTGTGTCCATAGCTATAAGGATGGCTGGATGGATGGGTAGGCTTTTTTTGAATTGAGTTTAATGACTCACCTCAATAGGTGAATAGTGTTCTACTTTGGAAAATAAAGGGACTCTGAGTGTCTCTCTTGAATATAATATGCCTTTCACTGAACTGTAAGGGTCTGCAAAACCTGCACAGCTCCTTTGACAAAGGGCAAAATGGAATGATGCTGTGAAAACTGTATGAAATGCACTAATTTAAAATGCAGTTTTAAAGTGCATTTAATTTGAATGGGCCATGAAGCTGTTGCCTTCCTATTTGTATTTCTGTTCCCTGGAATAACTTCAGGTATGTCTCTTGGCTCTTCAAGCTGCCTTCCTGTGGAATGTTAGAACCAGCCACATCCTTCTCATTTCTGTCATTGAAACTCCTGGTAGGTTTATATTTTGCTGCCTTCTTTGGATTTTAGATTATTATTTCAAGGCTCTTCTTTTTTTAAAAAATTTTTTATTGTTATGTTAATCACCATACATTACATCATTAGTTCTTGATGTAGTGTTCCATGACTCATTGTTTGTGCATAACATCCAGTGCTCCACGCAGAACGTGCCCTCTTTAATACCCATCACCAGGCTAACCCATCCCCCCACCCCCCTCCCCTCTAGAACCCTCAGTTTGTTTTTCAGAGTCCATCGTCTCTCATGGTTCGTCTTCCCCTCCGACTTACTCCCTTTCATTCTTCCCCTCCTGCTATCTTCTTCTTTTTCTTTTTTCTTCACATATCTTGCATTATTTGTTTCAGAATTACAAATCTGTGATTCAACAGTCTTGCACAATTCACAGCGCTCACCATAGCACATACCCTCCCCAATGTCTATCACCCAGCCACCCCATCCCTCCCACCCCCCACCACTCAGGAACCCTCAGTTTGTTTCCTGAGATAAAGAATTCCTCATATCAGTGAGGTCATATGATACATGTCTTTCTCTGATTGACTTATTTCACTCAGCATAACACCCTCCAGTTCCATCCACATTGTTGCAAATGGCAAGATCTCATTCCTTTTGATGGCTGCATAATATTCCATTGTGTATATATACCACCTCTTCTTTATCCATTCATCTCTCGATGGACATCTTGGCTCTTTCCACAGTTTGGCTATTGCAGACATTGCTGCTATAAACATTGGGGTGCACGTACCCCTTCGGATCCCTACATTTGTATCATTGGGGTAAATAGCCAGTAGTGCAATTGCTGGATCGTATGGTAGCTCTATTTTCAACTGTTTGAGGAACCTCCATACTGTTTTGCAGAGTGGTTGCACCAGCTTGCATTCCCACCAACAGTGTAGGAGGGTTCCCCTTTCTCCACATCCCCGCCAACATCTGTCGTTTCTTGACTTGTTAATTTTAGCCATTCTGACTGGTGTGAGGTGGTATCTCATGGAGGTTTTGATTTGGATTTCCCTGATGCCGAGTGATGTTGAGCACTTTTTCATGTGTCTGTTGGCCATTTGGATGTCTTCTTTGGAAAAATGTCTGTTCATGTCTTCTGCCCATTTCTTGATTGGATTTTATTTGTTCTTTGGGTGTTGAGTTTCGTAAGTTCTTTATAGATTTTTGGATACTAGCCCTTTATCTGATATGTCATTTGCAAATATTTTCTCCCATTCTGTCGGTTGTCTTTTGGTTTTGTGGACTGTTTCTTTTGCTGTGCAAAAGCTTTTTATCTTGATGAAATCCCAATAGTTCATTTTTGCCCTTGCTTCCCTTGATTTTGGCAATGTTTCTAGGAAGAAGTTGCTGTGGCTGAGGTCGAAGAGGTTGCTACCTGTGTTCTCCTTTAGGATTTTGATGAACTCCTGTCTCACATCTAGGTCTTTCAACCATTTGGAGTCTATTTTTGTGTGTGGTGTAAGGAAATGGTCCAGTTCCATTCTTCTGCATGTGGCTGTCCCAATTTTCCCAACACTATTTGTTGAAGAGACTGTCTTTTTTCCATTGGACATTCTTTCCTGCTTTGTCAAAGATGAGTTGACCATAGAGTTGAGGGTCCATTTCTGGGCTCTCAATTCAGATCTATGTGTCTGTTTTTGTGCCAGTACCATACTGTCTTGATGATGACAGCTTTGTAATAGAGCTGGAAGTCTGGAATTCTGATGCCGCCAGCTTTGCTTTTCTTTTTCAGTATTCCTCTGACTATTCGGGGTCTCTTCTGGTTCCATACAAATTTTAGGATTATTTTTTCCATTTCTTTGAAAAAAGTGGATGGTATTTTGATGGGGATTGCATTGAATGTGTAGATTGCTCTAGGTAGCATTGACATCTTCACAATGTTGGTTCTTCCAATCCATGAGCATGGAACGTTTTTCCATTTCTTTGTGTCTTCTTCAATTTCTTTCATGAGTATTTTATAGTTTTCTGAGTACAGATCCCTTGCCTCTTTGGTTAAATTTATTCCTAGGTATCTTATGTTTTTGGGTGCAATTGTAAATGGGATCAACTCCTTAATTTCTCTCTCTTCTGTCTTGTTGTTGGTGTATAGGAATGCCACTGATTTCTGTGCATTGATTTTATATCCTGCTACTTTACTGAATTCCTGTATGAGTTCTAGCAGTTTTGGGGTGGAGTCTTTTGGGTTTTCCACATACAGTATCATATCATCTGCAAAGAGTGAGAGTTTGACTTCCTCTTTGCCGATTTGGATGCCTTTGATTTCTTTTTGTTGTCTGATTGCTGTGGCTAGGACTTCTAATACTATGTTGAATAGCAGTGGTGATAGTGGACATCCCTGCCGTGTTCTGACCTTAGGGGAAAAGCTCTCAGCTTTTCCCCATTGAGAATTATATTTGCTGTAGGTTTTTCATAGATGGCTTTTATGATATTGAGGTATGTACCCTCTATCTCTACACTCTGAAGAGTTTTGATCAAGAAAGGATGCTGTGCTTTGTCAAATGCTTTTTCTGCATCTATTGAGAGGATCATATGATTCTTGTTCTTTCTTTTGTTAATATATTGTATCACGTTGATTGATTTGCGGATGTTGAACCAGCCTTGCAGCCCAGGGATAAATCCCACTTGGTCGTGGTGAATTATCCTTTTAATGTACTGTTGGACCCTATTGGCTGGTATTTTGGTGAGAATTTTTGCATCCATGTTCATCAAGGATATTGGTCTGTAGTTCTCCTTTTTGATGGGGTCTTTGTCTGGTTTTGGGATCAAGGTAATGGTGGCCTCATAAAATGAGTTTGGAAGTTTTCCTTCCATTTCTATTTTTTGGAACAGTTTCAGGAGAATAGGTATTAATTCTTCTTTAAATGTCTGGTAGAATTCCCCTGGGAAGCCATCTGGCCCCGGGCTTTTGTTTTTTGGGAGATTTTTGATGACTGCTTCAATTTCCTTAGTGGTTATAGGTCTGTTAAGGTTTTCTATTTCTTCCTGGTTCCATTTTGGTAGTTGATACATCTCTAGGAATGCACCCATTTCTTCCAGGTTATCTAATTTGCTGGCATAGAGTTGCTCATAATATGTTCGTATAATTGTTTGTATTTCTTTGGTGTTTGTTGTGATCTATCCTCTTTCATTCATGATTTTGTTGATTTGGGTCATGTCTCTTTTCTTTTTGATAAGTCTGGCCAGGGGTTTATCAATCTTGTTAATTCTTTCAAAGAACCAGCTCCTAGTTTCATTGATCTGTTCTACTGTTCTTTTGGTTTCTATTTCATTGATTTCTGCTCTGGTCTTTATTATTTCTCTTCTCCTGCTGGGTTTAGGCTTTATTTGCTGTTCTTTCTCCAGCTCCTTTAGGTGTAGGGTTAGATTGTGTATTTGAGACCTTTCTTGTTTCTTGAGAAAGTCTTGTATTGCTATATATTTTCCTCTCAGGACTGCCTTTGCTGTATCCCAAAGATTTTGAACAGTTGTGTTTTCATTTTCATTGGTTTCCATGAATTTTTTTAATTCTTCTTTAATTTCCTGGTTGACCCATTCATTCTTTAGTAGGATGCTCTTTAGCCTCCATGTATTTGAGTTCTTTCCGATTTTCCTCTTGTGATTGAGTTCTAGTTTCAAAGCATTGTGGTCTGAAAATATGCAGGGAATGATCCCAATCTTTTGGTACCGGTTGAGACCTGATTTGTGACCTAGGATGTGATCAATTCTGGAGAATGTTCCATGGGCACTAGAGAATAATGTTATTCTGTTGCTTTGGGATGGAATGTTCTGAATATATCTGTGAAGTCCATTTGGTCCAGTGTTTTAGTTAAAGTCTTTATTTCCTTGTTGATCTTTTGCTTAGATGATCTGTCCATTTCAGTCAGGGGGGTGTTAAAGTCCCCCACTATTATTGTATTGTTGTCAATGTGGTTCTTTGCTTTTGTTATTAATTGCCTTATATAATTGGCTGCTCCCATGTTCGGGGCATAGATATATTTACAATTGTCATATCTTCTTGTTGGATAGACCCTTTAAGTAGGATATAGTGTCCTTCCTCTTCTCTTATTACAGTCTTTGTTTTAAAATCTAATTTGTCTGATATAAGGATTGCCACTCTAGCTTTCTTTTGGTCTCCATTAGCATGGTAAATGGTTTTCCACCCCCACTTTCAATGTGGGGGTGTCTTTGGGTCTAAAATGAGTCTCTTGCAGACAGCATATGGATGGGTCTTGTTTTTTAATCTAATCTGATAGCCTGTGTCTTTTGATTGGGGCATTTAGCCCATTTACATTCAGGGTAACTATTGAAAGGTATGAATTTAGTGCCATTGTATTGCCTGTAAGGTGACTGTTACTGTATATTGTCTCTGTTCCTTTCTGATCTTTGCTGCTTTTAGGCTCTCTCTTTGCTTAGAGGACCCCTTTCAATATTTCTTGGAGGGCTGGTTTCGTGTTTGCCAATTCCTTTAGTTTTTGTTTGTTCTGGAAGCTTTTTATCTCTCCTATTTTCAATAACAGCCTAGCTGGATATAGTATTCTTGGCTGCATATTTTTCTCATTTAGTGCCCTGAAGATATCTTGCTAGTCCTTTCTGGCCTGCCAGGTCTCTGTGGATAGGTCTGTTGCCAATCTAATATTTCTACCATTGTAGGTTACATATCTCTTCTCCTGAGCTGCTTTCAGAATTTTCTCTTTGTCTCTGAGACTCGTAAGTTTTACTATTAGATGTCGGGGTGTTGACCTATTTTTATTGATTTTGAGAGGGGTTCTCTGTGCCTCCTGGATTTTGATGCCTGTTTCCTTCCTCACATTAGGGAAGTTCTCTGCTATAATTTGCTCCAATATACCTTCTGCCCCCTCTCTCTTTCTTCTTCTTCTGGGATCCCAATTATTCTAATGTTGTTTTGTCTTATCATATTGCTTATCTCTCGAATTCTGCCGACGTGATCCTGTAGTTGTTTCTCTCTCTTTTTCTCAGCCTCTTTATTTTCCATCATTTGGTCTTCTATATTGCTGATTCTCTCTTCTGCCTCATTTATCCTAGTAGTGAGTGCCCCCGTTTTTGATTGCACCTCATTAATAGCCTTTTTGATTTTGACTTGGTTAGATTTTAGTTCTTTTATTTCTCCAGAAAGGGTTTCTCTAATAACTTCCACGCTTTTTTCAAGCCCAGCTAGTATCTTTAAAGTCACGATTCTGAACTCTAGGTCCGACATCGTACTAATGTCCGTATTGAGTAGGTCCCTGGCTGACGGTAGTACCTCTAGTTCTTTTTGCTGAGGTGATTTTTTTTCGTCTTGTCATTTTGTCCAGAGGAGAATAGATGAATGAGAGAACAAAATGCTAACATGTTAACAACGTCCCCAGCAAATATACTCTATACAAATCAGAAAAGACCTGAAACCAGGGGAAAAGAAAGGGAAAGAAAGAAAAAAGAGAAAAGAAAGAAAGAAAAAAAAAACAAAAAGAAAAAGATAAAAACAGAAACAGAACAATAAAAAAAATGATTATGATCAAATATGTCAGGCTAGTGCATAGGTCAGTGCCACTCACTAGATCTTGGGCATATTTTGGTCTGTTCGAAAAAAGTGCCTCCTAAAATTTTAAAGGAAGAAAGACTTATATATGTACAAAATAAGGGTTGATACAATGAAGGGATGGAAGATGACTGTAAAGATGAAAATTATGAAAGATTTTATAAAAGGAATTGATACGATAAGAAGTTGTTTGAAAAAAGAAAGAGGAAGATTTAAAAAAAAAATGGAGAGATTGTGATCAGGCAAGAGACTAGAACAAAGCCATACACTAATGATTTAGGGTATATTTTGATCTGTTAGAAGAAACTGTATCTCAAAATTTTAAAGAGAGAACAACTTTATATATGCCAAAAATAAGGGTAACTACTATGAAGGGATAAAATATGACTCTAAAAATGAAAAATAAAAAATATTTTTTTTTAAAAAAAGGGATTGATACGATGTTGGTTGATAAAGGGAAAAAGAGAAATTAAAAAAACAGTTAAAAAATTAACTTTGAAAAACTAGTGAATCATGGTAAAAAAAAGCCATGAATTCTATGTGCAGCATTCCCCTAGCTCTGGGAGTTCTCCCGTTCTCCTTGATCGGTAACCTTGGTCTTGGCTTGCTGGCTGTTTTTGCTGATCTTCTGGGGGAGGGGCCTGTTACCGTGGTTCCCAAAGGTCTTTGCCGGAGGCGGAATTGCCCCGCCCTTGTCGGTCCCAGCTAAGCAAGCTGCTCAGGTTTGCTCTCAGTAGCTTTTGTTCCCTGCAAGCTCTCGGTTCAGCTTTGGAGGATGACAGTGAAAATGGCGGCCTCCCAATCTCTGCCCCAGAGGAGGCAAGAACTCGGGGCTCCACTCCTCAGTGCGCCCACAGAGAAAAGCAGCCAGTCACTCCCGTGTCCCCAGTCTCCGGCCGCACTCCGTGCTCACCCGGCCTGTGACCGAGCGTTTCTATCTCTGGCACCTGACCCCGTGTGGAGTCTCCAAACCCAGCAGATCCCTGCGGTGCGCTCCCGCGCCGCTCCTCCCGGGGGAGAAAGGGGAGTCTCCCCGGCTCTGCCTCTTGTTGGGTCCCTGCTGGAGGAGAAGTGGCCCGACTGGGCCGCAGATCACAGTTTATGGCAACCCCGAGTTGAGAGCCCGCGCCTCGGCTCCGTCTCTGCAGCCGGCTTCCCCGCTCCGATTCCTGGGAGCTCTGCCGCACTCAGGCTCCCCCGGTCTTTCTGTGACCCCGAGGGTCCTGAGACCACACTGTCCCGCGAGGGTTCCACCTCCCGCTTAGCCACTGGAGCGACGTCCCTCCATGGAGCTGACTTCTAAAAGTTCCGATTTTGTGCTCCGCGGCTCTATCACTTTCCAGAAGCGGCCGACGGAGGCCCCCTCCCCCGCCGTCTGTCCTCCCGAATATCGCCTTGGGTTCACTTCTCCGTACATCCTACCTTCCAGTAAGTGGTCGCTTCTCTGTTCAGAGAGTTGTTGCTACTCTCCTCTTCGATCTCCTGTTGAGTTCGTAGGTGTTCAGAATGGATTGATCCCTGTTCAGCTGAATTCCTGAGACCAGACGAAATCCAGGTCTCCTACTCCTCCCCATCTCTCTTTTTTTTAAGCTATTTCAAGGCTGTTCTTATCTGCACTTTCCTATAACCCTCTCTTTTTTTCTTTGATGTAAAATCCACATGAATGTATCAACACTTTTTAAAATTAGAGGGTAATTAGCTCACTGCCCAGTCTGGTTATGTTTGGTATTTGGACTTCTGGTGAAGCTCTGCCCAGCTTCCTTACACAGGTCAAAGGAGGAAGCAGCAGCATGAGGGAATGCCCGGCCCAGGTGAGGCCCCTCTGGAATTTTAATTTCGAGTGTGCTACCTCAGTGGAGGGGATGCCAGGCCTGCTGAGTTCTCATTCCTTTTAGTTATATGTAAGTTATATGTAAGTTGACTGTTTATCCAAGAGAGTAAGGTAGACAGAGAGACATATATAAAGCGTGCAGTGAGTGCTTGAGAAGCCACCTTATCCTTTGGAACACTCTGGAAGACTACCACAGAGGCTTATTTATTTCCTTTGCCATTGGCTATAGAGACTGTATCTAATGGAGCAGAATGGCTTTTAACCACAGCTATCAGTGGGCCAGTCAACATACACATATCTTGTTTGCTCTCTGCCTTTGTATTCAGTTCATTCTTTGTATTCAATTCACTCCTCTGACCTCAGGCCCCAGGCCCAGGCCACTTCTAGTGTGCTTTCTGTAATTCTCCTTTTTCCTTTTCTATAATATAATATAAATAGAAACATATATTATATAGTCTTTTTAATTTTGCTTTAATTTAGTGTAACATTTAATTGCTGAGTAATGTTGCGTGGTATGAATGTACTATATTTTGTTTATCTGTTCATCACTTGATGGATACTTTGTTTCTGGTTTGGGGCTATTATGAATAATGCTTCTATAAATATTGACATAGAAGTTTTGTGTGGACATATATTTTCATTTCTTTTTGGTAAATACCCAAGAGTTGACTGGCCAGATCGGATGGTAAGTATATATTTAATTTTAACAGATAATGCCATACTGGTTTTCAAAGTGGCTGTTACAGTTTTGCATCACATCTAGCATGAATGAAAGTTCCAGTTGCTCCACATTCTCACTAACACTTGATATTGTCAGTCTTTTTACCATTAGTCATTTGGGTGTTTATGTAATACATCTCATTGTTGTTTTCATATGCATTTCCTTGATGACTAAGCATCTAATGTTAAGCATCTTCTTTATGTGTTTATTGGTTATCTTTTTATTTACTTTTGTAAAGTGCTTGTTAAAATCTTTTGCCCATTTTTAATCGGATTGTTTTCCTTTTGATTTATTAGAAACATGTATATATTCTGCATATAAAACTTTTTTCAGATATGTCTCTGAGTCAGTGGCTTGGTTTTTGTTTTCTCAGCTGTGTTTTGAAGAGGAAAATTTAATATACTTTTAAGATTTTTTAATTTATTTGAGAGAGAGAGAGAGAGTGATATCAAGAGAGAGCACGAGAAGGGAGGAGAGGGAGAAGCAGTCTCCCCATGAGCAGAGACACCGATGCGGGGCTTGATTCCAGGACCCTGGGATTATGACCTGAACCAAAGGCAGATGGTTAACCTACTGAGTCACCCAGGTGTCCCTCAAATTTAATTTTTATGAAGTCCATTTTATAATTTTTTTCTTATATAGACTGTAGTTTTGTGGCCTATTTAAGAAATCTTTGCTTAACCTAAATGTCACAAAGATTTTTCTCCTGGTTTCTTATATATAAGTTTGTAGTTTTAGCTCTTATGTTCTTATGTTTTAGTTCTGTGATCCCTATCAAGTTAATTTTTGTGTAAGATAAAATTCCCAAGTTCACTTTTTTCTGTAGATAGTTGTTCCAACCCCATTTGGTGAAAAGGCTATCTTTTTTTTTTCCCTTTAAATTTTTTATTGTTATGTTAATCACCATACATTACATCATTAGTTTTGGATGTAGTGTTCCATGATTCATTGTTTGTGCATAACACCCAGCACTCCATGCAGAACATGCCCTTTTTAATACCCATCACCAGGCTAACCCATCCCCCCACACCCCTCCCCTCTAGAACCCTCAGTTTGTTTTTCAGAGTCCATCGTCTCTCATGGTTCGTCTCCCCCTCCGATTTCCCCCCCTTCATTCTTCCTCTCCTGCTATCTTCTTCTTCTTCCTTTTTTTTTTTTTTTTTTGAAAAGGCTATCTTTTCCCCCATTGAAATACCATGGAGCCTTTGTGAAAATCAATGGGCCTTATAAGGATGGGTCTATTTTTGGTCACTCTATTCTGTTCCATTGAAGTTTATGTCTATCCTTACATTACTGCCACATCTCATGATTACTATAGCTTTATAAGAACTCTTGAAGTTAGGTATTGTAAGTCTTCCAATCTTACCCTTTTTCAAGACTGCTTTGGCTTTGGTTCTTTTCCTTTCCACATAAAATTGCAATTTTGGGGGCGCCTGGGTGGCTCAGTCGTTAAGTGTCTGCCTTCAGCTCAGGTCGTGATCCCAGGGTCCTGGGATCGAGCCCCGCATCGGGCTCCCTGCTCACAGGAAACTTGCTTCTCCCTCCCCCACTCCCCCTGCTTGTGTTCCCTCTCTCACTGTGTCTCTCTCTGTTAAATAAATAAATAAAATCTTTAAAAATAAATAAATAAATAATAAAATTGCAATTTTGTCAGTCTGTTCAAAAAAGTATGCTAAGATTTAATGGCAATTGCCTGAATTTAAAGGTTAGTTGGGGAAGAATTGCCATCTTAATAATATTGAGTCTTATAGTCCATTAACATTGTGTATCTCTCCATATACCAAGGTCTACTCTGATTTTTCTATGTAAAGTTTTGTAATTTTTAGCACACAGGTCATTCATTAAATTCATTATACTTACTCCTAAGGATATTTTTATGCTATTGTAAATGAAATTTTTATTTCTATTTCATTATTGCTAGTTTAAAGAAATGTAGATTTTCATACATTAACCTTGTATCCTGTGACCTTGCTAAATTTGTGTATTTGTTCTAGCAGTTGTTTTGTGGATTCTCTAAAGTTTTCTCTGTATAGTCCTGTTGTCTGCACAGAGACTGTTTTACTTCTTTCTTTTCAACCTGTATTGCATGTTGAGATTTGTCAAATATTTTTTCTGCATCTATTGAAGTGATAATGTGTTTTAAAAAACATTTATTCTATAAATGTGATTAATTACATTGATTTTCAGATATTAAACCAACCTTTCATCCTTGGGATAAATCCCATTTGGCCATGATGTATTATCCTTCTTATATATTGTTGGATTTGCTAAAATTTTGTCAAGGACTTTTTGCATCTGGATTCATGAGAGATACTGACCTATTGTTTCTCTCTTGTGTGATGCCTTTATTTGCTTTGGTATCAGTGTAATAATGGCCTCATAAAATAAGATGAGAAATGCCCCTCCTCCTCTATTTTTTGAAATAATTTGTATGATTGGTATTATTTCTTCCTTAAATATTTGATAATTTCAATAAAATTCATCAGAGAAGCCATCTGGGTCTGGGGGACAGGTATTTAATTACATATTCAAATTGTTTAATTGATGTAGAGCTCTTCAGTTTTTCTATTCTTTCTTGCATTCAATTTTGCTTTCATATGTCTTTCAAGAAATTTGTCCATTTTCATCTGAATTGTAAAATTTATTGGCACAAAACTTTTCATAACATTATTATCCTTTCAATATTTGTAGGATTTGTAGTGGTATTTCCTCTTTTATTCCTGATGTTGGTAATTTGTGTCTTCTCTCTTTTCTTCTTGACCAGACTAGTTACAGGTTTATTAGTTTTGTTGATCTTGTCAAATAACCAGCTTTTCTCTGTGTGATTTTCTTCCATTTACTTACTTTGGATTTAGTTTGTTCTTTTTCTGATTTATTAAAGTGGAAACTCAGATCATTTATTTTATATCTATCTTCTTCTCTAATATGAGCATTTAAAGCTGTAGGCATCACTCAAAGCCCTGCTTTCCCTATGTCCCACAAATTTTGAAATGTTTTATTTTTACTATTTATTTCAAAATATTTTCTAATTTCCCTCATGATTTCTTCTTTGGCTCATGGATTATTTAAAAATGAATTGTTTAATTTCTAATTATTGGGACTTACCTAGTCATCTTAATATTGTTAATTTCTAATTTAATTTCATTGTGGTCAGTGCACTTGTGTATGATGATTTCAGGATTTAAAATTAATTACCCCTTGTCTTAAGGTCTAGACTTGAAAATGAATGTCTGTTATGCTGTGGTTAGATGTAAAGTCTCTTGTAAGTCCTGGTGGTTGACAGTATTTTTCAGATCTTTTATGTCTTTGCCATTTTCTAAGTAATTATCATTAGTTTTGGGTCAGCAGACTATAGTTTGTGGGCTAACTCTATTCTGCTGCATGTTTTTATAGATAAAGTTTTATTGAAGGACAGCTATACTCATTTTTTACATATCATCTCTGGCTGTTTTGTGCTACCAAAGTTAGAGTTCATTAATTTTAATAGAGACTGTATCGCCCAGAAAGCCTACAGTATTTCTTATCTGGTCCTTTATAGAAAAAAATGTCTTGACCCCTCTACTGAAACACCACTTTATAATGTTCTAGCAACTACCGGGGAGAAGGGATTAAAATATTTATTTGTGATAGTTGTAGTTGTCTATTTCTCCTTTTGATTTTGTTTTTGCTTTACGTGTTTTGATTCTCTTTTCAAGCATTTACACATTTGTGATTGTTATGTCCTCCTAATGAATTGACCCTTTCATTATAGTGAAATGTCCCTTTTTATCTCTGGTGATACTTATTATTATGAAGTCTATTGTATTTGATATTAATGTTGCCATTCTATCCTTATGCTCACTATTTGTATTATACAGTTAATCCTTGAACAACATGGATTTGAACTGTGGGGGTCCACTTATACTTGGATTTTGTCGAATACATACAGTACAGTTCTATAAATGTATTTTCTTAATATTGTTTTCTTTAGCTTTCTTTATTGTAAGAATACAGTATATAATACATACAACATAAAAATTTGTGTTAATCAGTTATTTATCTTATCAGTAAGGCTTCCAGTCAAAAGTATGCTATGACTAATTAAGTTTTGGGGAAGTCAAAAGTTATATGCACCGACGCCTAGGTGGCTCAGTCGGTTTAAGCGTCTGCCTTCAGCTCAGATCATGATCCCAGGATGCTGGGATCGAGTCCCTCATCAGGCTCCTTGCTCGGCGGGGAGCCTGCTTCTCCCTCTGCCTGACCTGCCTGCTGCTCTCCCTGCTTGTACTCTTTCTCTCTGCCAAATAAATAAAAATCTAAAAAAAAAAAAAGGTTATATGCAGAGTTTGGACTGAATGGGAGGGGGTTCCTGACCCCTGTTTTGTTCAAGGGCCAATATAAATCTTTTCAGGCAGTGTACCTGAAGCTATTTATTTATTTCTGAAAGTTGCATAACACACAGGGTATAAAGTGTAAGTGTCTAATGGAAATGGAGCTTGAGAAACTGCCTGGAAACTGAGGAAACTATGGATTGGCAGTTTGGTCAGGGTTGTACATATAAAATTCATCAACTGTTCCTGTTGTACCTGAGTTGCAGCAGGAAACCAAGTCTCCTCATTATTGCAAACAGGCATGGATGAGTTTAGTTTGTATAACCCTGATCATATTATCAGTAATTGATTTCTTCATCTGTAAAAGGGATAAGAATACATTTGTATTTATCTCCTATCAGATTAATGTATATGGATAGTTCTGCATATGACAAAGCACCATTAAAGAATTATTTATAAGAGGGGACAGTATGGTGTAAATGGGAGCAAAAAGCAGCTTTCCATTCATAGATTTTGCTGGGTGTGGATATGAAAGGTGTCATTTAAATTTTTGACTTCTTTTGTGACTCTTTTACTGTCACTATGAAAAGCCTTCTTTACGAAATTGAGGCTAGTGTTTTGCTTCTCTTTGGTTCTAAATGGGAAATTCACTTTCCTTTAGTGTAACTTTTGATTTTGGCTTGAATTCTCTTCTCCTTATTACAAAGGGGGGACAAAAAGCACACCACAAGTGGTTCCTGCCAACTTATCTTTTTCTCAAAGTGGAGTGGTTGCTCTTACAGGCACGTTTGAGTAGTAAACTCTTGTTGGGAAATCATCTTTTTACCTTCCCAATAGCCTGTATTCTGGAGGCCTCTGGAGAGACTTGGGGTGCAGAAGTGGGTATGATGCGTTTGATGGATGAGCACAGCAACCCGTCCTGTGGAGCAGGGACGTGCCTGTTTGAAGTCTAACTAGCTGAAGGAAGGATTTAGTAGTATAATGTTTCAGTCATTAAATGTAGCTCAATTTCATTTTGTTTTATTGGTGTAGAAATAGAGCTATTCAAGGAAGGAACCAGAACTTGAGGAAGCTCAAGTTTTGCCAACAGGAAAAACAGATACACGCTTTTTTTCACCGTGTCCTTCACGATAGAAAGTTCTTGTCTTTGTGCATTGCAGTTGAACAACATAGATTATTTTCCACCCCCTTTTCAGCTCTTTAAAGATGATCCGTGCTACCCTACTTTATACTGCCTATTTCAGTATTCATCACTGTTATAGTGTTTATGTTTTCTTCTTTGCCCAAATGGGAATAACAAATGAATCACATATGTATCATGATGGCTGTGTCTTGGCTGGAGGAAAGAAGTTATATCAGAAATTTGTAGGAGTAGCGTAAGGATTACTATATGCATAGTTGCTCAGTTGCATCCTGGATTAAGTACATGCAACAGGTAAAGAATATACTGTCTAAATACAATTCTTATTTCAAAGAGAAAATCTCTAGTTCATGAAAAGCAAGTGTAACTAGTGTAGTGGAGCAGAGGAAATGGGTGCCTAGCTGGCAGACAGATATCCAGATATGGAGCCAGGTGGCTGTGCCCTGGGCTAGCTAGAGCCAGTGGGTCCTTGAAAACCTTGGTTAGGTCTATTGGTACAGCCCTGATGGCCCTGACATCCATGGGCAGACTAAATGGTAGGCACCAGCATCCTAAAGCTCCTTTTGGCCCAAGAACAAGAAAATAGGTAAAACATACAGTTGAAATTTACATGACCAGCTGCCAGTGGAGGTTAGGTAAAACAGGGTTGGTTTTTTGTTTTTGTTTTTAGTTTTTGCATCAAATTTTCCACTTTATTTGTCTTTTGACAAAAAAAAAACAAATTAAAAAAAAACTGGTAAGAGTCATATGCCTCGAAATTGAGAACTCTGTAATTCTTTGTTTAGTCTCTAAGGCAAAGTAGATTTATATTTAAAATTAAGTGGACATTAAATAAACTCCAGTGTAATGTAAGGGCACTAATGTTTACAGATGTCTGCATTTGTTAAAGGCACAGGTAAGGGAAACAGGGAGTTCTGGGGTTTGTATTTTTTTCTGGAAGGAATAGGCATTTCAGATGTGTCCTATAGAGTTTTTGGTTTGTTTTTTTTTTTCTTCAGATACATTCATAACTAACAGAGTTTCTGAAAGGTATTCAATCCTGTTTGGGAGCTGGAGATGTGTTTATGCTGTGGGTTGTTAAATATATTTACAGCCTTTTCAGAGAGTTCAGTGGGGGGTTCTACAGTGGTTATTTATTAGTCTGCTTCAACAGCTGCTGGCTGGAATTAAAGAAAATAATCTATCCAGTGTGATTCATAGGAACATTATAAATCACTTCAGATTATAATGAGCAGTAGGAAAGGTAGTTTGAAGGAAACTCCACATATGTTGTTAGTTACAGTGTGTCAGGAGAAAGATCTGGTGTGAAACACATAGATAATCAGTGTCTGTTGATAGCAGTTTTTAAGATGGAAGACACTCCTGGTGTCTCAACAGCATTTTTTCTCTACTCTTACTTTTAGAGTTGCCTGGAGTTTTGCCCACTGAGGTCCCATCAAGTCTGTTGACATCTCCTTGTGGGGACTAAGCCAGTGCCTGGTCCCCTTTCTGTGGGCACTGCCAAATCTCTGTGATGGGAGTTTCCTGTGGCTGACATGGTCCATGTCTCTTCAGAAGGCAAGGAGCTGAGTCCTCATCCCTCACCTTCAAGACCAGCCTAACCCAACAAAGCATTCCCACCAGGGTATAAATTGGGCTGCCATTTTGGAAGGTTTTGGGGAGAATGTAACAAAACATAAAATGTTCTACCCAGCAGTTTAGACCAGTGCACAAGATAGATATTCAAGAATGCTCATTGTAACAGTTAAAAATGGTTCACTTTAAAGATTTATTTATTTATTTTAGAGAGAGAAAGAGAGCATGAGTGGGGGTAGACAGAGGGAGAGGGAGAGAAAATCTCAAGCAGACTCCGTGCTGCGTGCAGAGCCCCACATGGGGCTTGATCTCACGACCCTGAGATCATGATCTGAGCTGAAACCAAGAGTCAGAGGCTCAACCGACAGCACCACCCAGGTGCCTCAAAAATGGTTCACTTTAAATTGCTCATTGTAATACTGAGAACTCAAGTTCACATAAGCAGTGCCAAGAATGGGGACTTGGTTTAAGAAATTACAGAAGGAGAATTACCACAGACTACTGAGGGGGAAAAAAAAGAAAAAGCAGTGAGAGCCCTTTGATCTCTTATGCAAAAGTGTGCGTGTAGACTTGTGTGTTTGTATACAGAGGCATGAAGAAGGGTAACCACCAAAACATCAATGGTGGCTTTCTCAAGTGGTAGAGCAGCAAGGTTCCCTTTTGGGATGTGAGCTTGTTGACCCTAGAACTTGTGTTTCTTACTGAAAGGATTGTCCAGTGTTTTAATAGTCTGCATGTGTCTAGTTAATACTGAACATTACTAGCAATTAAGATGCCTCAGGACACTATTCTGTGGTCATAATGCTTGGAAATGTTTCTAAGTCTGGAGTATGAATTACCTTTGGACCTTGTCTGATGTGAGAAATTTAACTCACTAAATATATGAAAAAAAATAGGGGCATCTGGGTGGCTCAGATGGTTAAGTGTCTGCCTTTGGCTTAGGTCATGATCTCCAGGTCCTGGGATCGAGCCCCATGTCGGGCTCCCAGCTCAGCGGGGAGTCTGCTTCTCCTCTCCCTTTGCCAGTCTCCCGGCTTGTGCTCTCTCTGCTCTCTCTCTCTCAAATGAATAAATAAAATTTAAAAAAAGTTTGAACTCAAATTCAACTTCTAACAGTAGTAGAGCTCTCTTCATGGAATGAATGTTGTGTCATTTACATTAGGGACTCAGGGGCTTAAAAAGTTGTGTCAATTCAGAATATAAGCCAGTGTATTTTGTGAAGTTATTTAATATCCACTTTTGGACTAGGCCTTGCTGACTCAGTAAATATTTGGCAATTGCATAGTCCTGAAGCACGTGATCACCATCTGGCATCACTTCCCTTCCCACCTCGTGTCTGATCACTTTCTGCACAGTATTTCCCAGGACTACTGGCTCTTTCACGTCTGCACGCCTGTGCTCACACCGTGTCCTCTATCCTGATGTACCTTTTCTTCCCGAATCAGATCGACGTCCCCGCCTTGATGAAGCCAGCCTTGATCCCCCCAGGCAGAACTGCCAGTTTCTTCTTGCATCTCTGCACAGGTTCCTGTGACAATCCTGTGCATACGGTGTCACCCTTGCTGTGTAAGTGTTAGTCTCCTTCCCCTTCCGTTGGGCTCCTGAGGGCGGGCTTGTAGTCCTCTTCATAGCAGCCCTCAGGAAGAGTGGGAGGGGAAGAGAGGTGCTGTTCCAGAAACACAGAACTCCCCTCTCTTTTTATGTTGCTTTTTCTTGTGAGTCCTTGGTGTTTTTAAACAAATCCTCTCCCTGCCTCAGATGCTATTTTGAGCACAGATCTGCGGTCCTCCGGGGTTTACAAGGAAAGAGGCTTCTTGTGTATTCAAGCTCTAAGGGACAGAAGGTGCCTCCCATTTGCCTGTATCCCCTCTGAGTCCTTTCTGATGCTTTCCTTCTCCATCTCTCTTTTGCCTGGTTGCCCAGCTGTTAAGGGAGAATCATCTCTCTGAATAAACAAGGAAGATGTGGTCTGCAAGTTGGTGCCTTTTATAGGCAGTTACCTGGTGCAGTTGGGCAGTAAGCAGAGCAGCCTGCTCCCATAGCAGGGGTGCCCCTGCTCTGTTGGCTGGTTGCTTATGGAAAGGCAGTTTAGGGATCACCCATTTCTATTTCTTTCTTTTTTTTTTTATAATTTTACCCATTTCCATTTCTTAAGGATTACTTATTGAACATGGTTCTTCTGATTCAGTCCTGCCATTAAGTCAAATCAATGCCCTCCCTTGAAAGCTTGCTTGTCAGGTGCAGGTAACCAGTACATAGATGAGCAGTCAGCTTCATGTGTCCTTGTGCCTTCCTGGGATGAGCAGTGTCTAAGTTGGGCTGGAGCTAAGAGTCTTAAGTGCCTGGTCCTAAAATTATCTCCATCCTATCTCTGCAGCCTTCTCCTGCCAGAACACTCCCAGCAGCTGTGAGCCTCTTGGGTGTGGAGCCATCTGAATTTTGAGACCATCTGGCTCTTTCCTTTATGGTTCTATCCATTGTGCTCCTGAGCCCATGGAATGTATGCAGCAATACTTTTCTTTACTGAATGGTGTGCTTGTGGGGGACAAGGGACATGGACGCGTGTAATTTAAGGTCTAAAAGGTATGAGAATCCCTGAAGGAGGTTTAACAAACTGAATTGAAGAACAAGACCTTTTTCAACAGGAGAAAATGTGCACTGTTGCATT
The DNA here is from genome assembly GCF_009762305.2 of Zalophus californianus. Classification (NCBI taxonomy): domain Eukaryota; kingdom Metazoa; phylum Chordata; class Mammalia; order Carnivora; family Otariidae; genus Zalophus; species Zalophus californianus. Next base: position 30,140,666 of record NC_045608.1, on the reverse strand, counting down.
ATTGTTAAAATTAGCATCCCATCTTTTGGTAAGCATATATAAATTATCTTCGTATTTGACCCTCTTGGTCTGTCTTACATTACGTCGCAGAGCTAGATTGGTGAAATCACCTGGAGTTTGTTGTTGGTGAGTGAGAGGCAGCCTGTGGGGTCATCCAAACCCAGATTCTTCCCTTTATCTGCTTTGTGCCCTTGGGGAAGTCAGTCAAACTTCTAAATCACAGTTTCTTCAGTAAGGACCTAATACCTACCTCAAACAGGACTTCTGGGAGAACTAAGTAAGAAGATGTACATGAGGGGAACCAGCACAACCTCTGGCATGCAGCAGGTGTCTAGGGACACCTGGACACCCCCGCCCCCGCACATGCACACCACACATGTGCGCACGCACACACACACACACACACACACACACAGTATGAGTCAGACATGGAACTGAGCCTAGCATTTGCCAACTCTCAGTCCTGACACTGCTGTCTAAATTGCTGGGCCTGCTATGGAACCATGCTGCTTTTCAAAAATAACATTCAGAAAGAGGATTGAGAAATGTTAGTAGAAAATGAGATTATTGCCTGAGGCACTGGTCTGCCTCGGGGCTGTTTTCCTGGAGTGTAATTTCCCAATCAGGGTGCTGCCCTGGGCCAGGGACATTTTTAGGGTGCCATGGAGTCACAACTGTTGATTTTGTTAATAGGGTAAACAAACCTTCTTGAACACCATAAATAGTAGAAGCTATGCTTTCCTTCCCACTTCCTAAGCAGGGAAGGTATTTGAAGCTGGAAAGAATTGAGCCCTGAGCTTAATACAGTTACAGATCTGAAAAGAAAACTATGTACAAAGATGTGTTTTCAGGAGACAGAAAATTATGAAACCAGCCCAGCAGTAGGCCCAGAAATTGATTTACCTTGAGTGGCTTCTGGCAATAATTGATTGTTGATGACGGCAGCCTGCATGGTGGACTGTGAAAGTGGAGTTTGTGTGTAGTTGCAAAGCACCTACTGAAAACATACTGTTTTCACATAAGTAGACGAGAAGGGAGGACAGTCAGCTTATAGGTGGGTGGACCTAACCAAGGACTTACTGAAATCTGAACACACCAGAAAATTTTCAGAGGACAGAGGGAAGCCATCTTTATAATTGTGATGTTTCATAGGCCAAGAGAGGCTTAGTTCAAGTTTCAGATGTTACCTCGGACAAAGGGCTCAACTCCCTGAAACATTTCAGAATGTCAGGAGTAATGGGGGGTCACATTTCTATTGTCTCTTTACATGCTTACCTGTATTTTTCAAATTTTCTAAAATGAGAAGGTATTACTTTTGTAATTGAAGGTATCATTAGACAAAGTATAAATTAAACTTTCTTAGAATGTGACCATCCATCCTATGAAGTCAACCCTGATGTGTTAATGGTCAGACCATTCAGGCTTATCCATCAGGGCCCTCGGAAGTTTCTTAGCTGGGAGAAGAGGGCAGAGTTAGCATTTTCTTCTTGATGGTCCTAATTGCCTAGGCAGCATGGATCTCGTGGACACTGCAGATGGAGTGCGAGGGAAGATGGTTCTGGGACTCCAGTAGCCTGCATGTCTCGCGCCGTGCTCCCTGACGCTCATTGCCTCTTTAACACACTGTTGAGCTACCCACTAGTCATGCATGTTCAGATCAGATGCCTGGAATCCAAGAGCTCTAGGTGATAAATAGGGAAGAGAAGGAGACTCTTTGGGGGCTTTGCTCCATAATATCCAAATTATATGTAAGTGAATCCTTTTGGCAGAACCAAAATTCAGGCTGATATAAATTTGATTAAGTGTAAACTTTCACAGATTAAGACCTATTCAGGGATGCTGTACACATCCCAGTGCCCAAAGAAAATGGTTCTGTATAATCTTATCTTAACCCTGTTGGGATTCAGTAATGGCTTTCTCTTTTATGGAGTGATGTGTTTAGTACCAGAAGCAAGCTCGGTTGCTCTTTGATGTGACTACCATGCAGCAGTCCACCATGAGTTGTATTTGTCAGTAGCAAATGAGTCACAGGGGCAGAGAGGAGGCTATGATAAGACTGGAAGGGCAGGAAAGAGATGGGAGATGTTATGGAGGGAAGAAAGCTAATTTATTACACCAAGGTACTTAGTGAGTGCCTACTGTGTTCGGGTCATACTGGGGTTGAATCATTAAGAGATGATACCTGTTAACGTTTCTTAAAAGGCAGGGGAGGCCACACAAACAAGATTGGGGTTATGAAGAACCCAATCGATGGAGTCATTTGGCTTCATTTGGAGTTACAGTACTAGAGTTACCTTACACCCAAAGCTGAGATGGAACACTATCAGTGTGGGAGGGTGGGGTTCCAGTGCGGTCTCTGTAACTGTGGAATCACAAGCCCATTGCTTCCCCTTTCTGGCCTCATTTCTCCCACGTGTAAAATGAGCATCTGTGTCTGTGCTGAGAGGCCTTTCAGGATTAGGACTTATGGGTCAGCCTCTGCCATTCTGTTGGGGGTTCAGCTAGGAGTGGGCTTGTGAGAGCCAACAGCAATTGAGACAGAGAAACAGATTTACTGCACAGATGGAGAGGTGGGTCCAGTCTTTTTCTGATGTTCATAGCTCTTCAGGTAGAAAGCTCAGCAGTAAATGGCTGAAGATGGCAATTTTTTTTTTTTTTAAATACCACAACCCCACCGCAGTTTGATGTAACTGAATAATATGATGAAGAATATGATGGGTTTACTCGGTGTCCTGGAAGAAAAGTGACAAACTGTTGTCATACCTGAAGACGCATTTGCTCCCTGTGGTTTGTAGGTCACATAATATGAACTAACTAGGCATAATGCCCTGGAAGGACACCTGGTCTCCGTCACACTGCTCACCTGGCTCAGTGAAAGTGCGGATAAGAGAGTATGGCTCCTGCATGCAAGTGGGTTCACCTCAGGGATTATGAAGCAGCAGGGAATGTTGTGAAATCACTAGGGGAACATGAGCTCACTTAGAGAGATGGTATTACAGCATTCCCCTTGATGGAGGCATCCCCTTCTCTTGAATTTATGTCACTTAAAAAGATAACATTTGAAATTCTGGTTGATGAGGTAAGGCTGTGAGCTGTTGCGATTTTTTTGACATCTTGAAATTTATGGGTGCTAGATAGGATTACGATGGGCCCAGATGTTAGCATTTACATTCTCATGCCTGTGAGAATTATGCTTCTCCCTTTGTTACTCTTCTTTCTGATATTGACTTTATTTCAATTAAATCATCTTGAGATAAAAAGGAAGGAAATATGTAGCATTTCATCATTTACCTGAGTAGCATCCATTCAGAGTGCATGGTTCTTTATACCTTAAGTTGGGATTACAGATTCTGGGCTTCTTTGAAAGCTAGAACTATTAAAAAAAATTAACTTCCTGCACAAACTACTTGAGAGTAAGAACAATGTCTGAAACTTGTTGAAAAAAAGATCTATTAATGTCTAACAATGTGGTTCCACTTTATTAAGTACTTAATAAATATTAGATGGCATAATATAATGAATACTGATTGCTTCCATTTTGCCTTCTCAAGGTGGGGCTCTCTTAATTATTTCATGAGTCCAAGGGCAACTTCTTGAATTTCCAGCTCCCCAAAAGCAAGCAGCTACTTAGTTGAGTTTCACTTTTGTCACATGATGTTGTTATATAGCAAATCCTCAATTTTTCTTAACAAGAGAGAAATATGATGTTGGTGTGCACTTTACAAACACATAGTCACATGGGGTGGAGGGGGGTGCTTGGTTGGGATGGCACTATGATGTTTCAGAAAAGCTGTATAAAGATGAGAAATATTTGCATCTAGGCACAGAAGGAGGCACCATGCAAGCATCTAATTTGCTAAGCTCCCTGCTGGCAGTTTTTAACGCCCTGTTGATTTTATTAAACATTCTTAATAAGAATTTGGAGTTTTATTTAGGCTAAAACCATAATGAAAACAGCTGTCTTCATTTCTCAGAAACCATGAAAGTCACACGGTTGAGGAATCAACACTGATCAGGGGAGCTGGTCCAGGTCACAGACGAGGTGCAGCTTCTAAAAGGTCTGATTAGGGAGCTCAAGGTCATGGTATTTTTATGTATAAGATTCTAAAAGACCAAATGGTTCTGTTAAATTTATTTTACTCACAGAGGCATTTAATTTGAAGAAGAAATATGTAATTGTGTTTTTACATGTCTAAAGAAAGGGAATTGAACTTGAATATTTGAGCGTGAGAGTGAAACATAAAATAAAAGTCTGTGGCTACTGAGAGAAGAGGATTTGGAGTTCTAGTAGAAGACCAGAAAGAAGAAACTCGGTAAGAATAAGGAGTTAAAAAAAAAAAAAAAAAGACGAAGAAGAAGGAGTTAAAATTCGCCCCTGACCATGTTGTGCTCCAGACAAACAGTGTCTGGGGGCAAATAGGACTCTCATGTTCTAGTCTGTGGCATTTAACAGCTTCTAGCTTCTTAGCTCTTGCTTTCTTAGTTTTTCTCCTGAAGTGGACAGCAGAGTGGTCAAGAAGACGACTTTGCTTTCAAGTGAAAATAGGTTAGATGGAGGCATTACCAATTTAGTAGCCTGGGGAACTTGTTTAGTAGCCTGGGGAACTGAAGTTTCTTAATTTTTCTGAGTTGTATTTGTTCTATAAAATGGAGATGATATTACCTGCTTCATGGGTCATTCTGAACTACTGCCATCATCCAACCGCCACATTTTTATTCAGCAAACTTTTTTTTTGAATGTTGACCATGTCCACAAAGAGAAATCTTAGGCACAGTTGTTGTCTTCAATGGGCTTCCTCCTACTTAATATAAGACTTGAAGAAAACAGAATATTACAAATTAGAACATGACAAGTGCCACAAAAAAGTTTCCAAAAAAATGTTGTAGATCTGTAGAGAGAATAAGGGATGGCTTCATGGGGAGTGTAAAAAATACAGAACCTTGAGCAAAAACTCACCTCACATGTAACAGGAAAATGGTTTCATTCACGGAATTGCTTAATTTCTGTAATAAAGAGAAAGCTAGCTTAAGAAGAATCTTCACCTGAAGCCTAGGTGTCTCAGTCGATTGAGCATCTGACTCTTGATTTTGGCTCAGGTTGTGATCACGGGGTCACAAGATCAAACCCTGCATCAGGCTCCATGCTGGGCGTGCAGCCTGCTTGAGATTCTCTCTCTCTCCCTCTCCTTCTGCCCCTTCCCCCTCGCATGCATGCGCTCTAAATAAATAAGTAAATAGATAAGTAAATAAATAAAATAAAAAGAAAGAAACATCTTCACCTGATTGATGTTATGCAGATTGTGATTGATGAAAACAAAATTCTAGAACCCGTAGTGGATTTGTGGAGAGACTTAATATTGGGAACTACAAAGGGTTTGGAATAACTGCAAGCTCACTGGTGTAGAACATGGCTGGGTTCAGTTGTATTATGAAAGCATACTATGATAATAAGAAAGGAAATGTTCCTGATAACAGTGATAAGGAAGGTGCTGAGTGTGATGGTGTAGACTGGCTATGTTGAGGTTCCTGTAAAGATGGAGTAGTACTGAGTAGTGTTCTGTAATATGTTTAAATAATAGCAACTACACAAGGGTTCACATCACCATTAGTTTAAGAAAAATTAGAGAACCAGGAGCTAACTACAAGTCTAGGTATAAGCTCAAGCATATCAAAGTGGTCCAGCTGACAGATCCCTGGTGGCTGCCCAGATCTAGGGGTGTTCTAGAGAATCTCATGAAGGGCAAGAACCTGAGTCACATGGAAAGTGGTGTCCAGAGTCTGTCTCCTGACCTTTGTGTCAAGTATGAGTCCCTTCCTCAGTGTCCAGCCAATGCTGATTTCCTATTTGGCATGTCCCATTCTTTGCCTCCATTGAGCCCTCTCTGATATGCACAGATGCCACCACCCTGGGTTGGGACCCTCTGACATACTATCCCCAGCCACGCCCTCCTTGCAGTAGTGTGTGGTGTGAACACTAGTTCCCCATCTGTGCCCAGAGATTTGACTTCTAGATCACAAGGTAGCAGAGCAGTCAGTACGTCTTCCAGGTGCCCTGCCAGTGATTTCTGTGTGTCTCTGAATATTATCACTACCAACAACCCACTTCCTAAAACGTTTAGCAGCACCCAATTTTCAACTTCACCTCTAGTGGTCTTTCGTCCCCCTGTAAGCAGCAGTAGAGGCTGGTCTGATGGAATGACAGGGGCTGTCCCACCTAGTCCTGGGACAGCTGCACAGACCTTCCCTTCAAGGTCATCTTATAAAGATTAAGTGCTCCTGTTGGGTTTCTTTCTACAAAGAACACATTTTATGTTCCATCTATGTACAGACTCATTTGTGTCGTGCTCCTGAGCCAGAATCACATATTGACACAGTGGGAAGAGTGAGTCCTGCAAGGTGGCTGAAGCCTCAGCTGTCATAGAGCATATGTGATAGAGCAGAGAGCAAGGAGATGGCCCTAGGTTTGCAGGGAGAGTGAGAGTGACCCGAGAAAGACAGAAGAAAGTAGCTGAAAAGCTGAAACTTGGTGAAATTGGGAGAAGTGATACTAGATGAGTGGGCAGGACAGTATCACAGAGCACCTGATGAGGGAGGGGACAGTTGAAGGCCCCTAGCCAAGGGGGAAAGCAGGGAGAATGGGAAAGAAACCACTTGCACAGTTAGGCTGAGAAGCCCCAGACCTGCAGTGCATTTGGACTTGTGAAGTGGGCAGATCAACCAGGTGAGGCACAGAGAGACCAAGTGAGCATCCCAGGCCTGCAACACCCAGTGATGAGACAGGGCAAGGAAGTACAGGTGGATGGCTACTGACATCTTGGAAGCCCAGCGCTGTGAGGAGGGCACACATTTCTGTTGTGAAAGTTACTGCTCACATTTCATGTGCCCTAGTCCTCTCTGCCTCAGACAGATTTGGAGGGCTTGTGCACTATCTCTAGACCTTGGTTTTCACATCTTTAAAAATATCTTCAAGATTCCTTTAGCCCCTGACAAGTCATGGTGCTGCCCAGCCTGGGTTCATGTTCATGTTTCCTTGACTCTGCCCCTCTTCATGGTTCTCTGCACAGTTTGGTTTGGGCCTTTGGTTGGTGGCCAGATACTCCCCTTTATCCCACTACTTCCTAATGACTGGAAGACAATAGCTGACTGTCCCCATGGCTTCTGGGGGAGTTTTGCTCTCTACTTCCCCTTTCCTGGTATGTCTTGATTTTATAAGGTGCTGCTCTTCTGGAAGGTATGGGGAAGGTGATAGAACCTACATTTGGCCAGTTTCACTCTTCATTGGCTACCCTAGTAGAGAACGTGCATGTAGTTATTTACTGAGTTTCAGTTTGGGATTGCCTATAGATTTTTTTTTTTTTTTTATTTAAATTCAGTTAGCCAACTGAGAGTACATCATTAGTTTCAGGTGTAGTGTTCAATAAATTATCAGTTGCATATAACACCCAGTGCTCATCACATCACATGCCCTCTTTAATGCACATCACCCAATTACCCCACCCCCCCCCCCCCGCTCACCTCCCCTCCAGCAACCCTCAGTTTGTTTCCTACAGTTAAGAGTCTCTCATGGTTTTTCTCCCTCTCTGATGACTTCCCAGGTTTTCTTTACCTGGCTTTATTTCTCTCTTGTTAAGAAAAATCGAGGGTTTGCTATATAAAAAAGAACCTACAATTAGGTTGAAACTAACCATAATCATTTGATTTGATTTGATTTGGGTTCATTTATTTTCTTTATTATTTGATTAGTTAAGACTTCACCCATCCTTGCTATAGTCTTAAGGAAGGATTTGAAAAATGACAAGTGGTTAGTATTTTGTTATTATATATTTTTAGTAAATATGATATTCTGGTTGAGTCTAAATATATGCAGACCTGGAACAGTGTTAAAATTATTTATGAGTGGGAAATAGATGAAAATAAATAAAAAGACTTATAGTTGATGATTTGTTCAGTATCACTTAGCAACATCAATGTTTTTATCCACAAATAAAGGTCTCCTGTTTGGTGCATGTTGAAAATATTTGTACACTTACGTGTTTGTGACCTTGTGTACACATTATCTAAGGCACAAGGATCGTTTTGGTTGTTACTGGGTTTACAGTACTTAATTTGGGTGTCTAGACACTGGGTATAGTGACAAAAAAGCATCTGAAAATGTGAGACAAGATTTTAAAGAATGGTACTCTCAAAATATGTCTGCAAACTGCCTCTTAACACAGAAATAAATTCAATTACAGAGTTAGCAAAATCCTAAATTAAAAGGATTTGTTTCCTCTAAAATAATTATTTGCATGATTTGAACATCAGTTTTTCCTTTTCAGAAGTTGAAACATTTTGTTCCCTGAACTGTGCCAAGAACAGGCGGTGATTCCCATTAATAGCCATGGAACTTAATTAATCTTTAGTTTTTTGATACCTTTATTATTTAAATCTTGACCGGCTCAGACACATTGGCTAATCTCCATTTCTACTGTTGATAATAGTGTTTGTCCTTTACATAAAAACAGTGGCTTTGACCCACCACTAGTATGTTGTGATGTGTGTTTTGAGTATGTTTCCCCCTTTGGTGTTCATACAGGAGGCAAGTCTGATTGTTCTGATGAGTGCAGTCTCTGACCTGGGAGCAAGTCAAGTTGCCATTTGTACAGCAAATTATTAAGTCTCACCATCCAAGGCTCTGTCTATGAAGGTGTCCTTTCCTAGACCATTTTATCTCTTAGTATGTTCTATTTCTTCTAATTATCCTAGTCAGATAGTCATATTCTAGTCAATTTAATCCCATTATCCCATTTGTTGTCTATCTTATGCTTGAATAGATAATATCATTATCTTATTTTTCTCTGCTTCCCTGATACCTGGCACACAGTAGGCACTCCATACATAAATGGTATTGAATCAGTAGATTGATGGATGAGTCATAGGCAGTGCAAGCATTATTGTAAATGTTTTATATTTCAGTTGTTTGAACAAAAAACATAATTCCCCTATAAAAATATTGCAAATTGTGGTCAAAATCCAAAATTTGCCCATGGCAGTATATATAACTGGAATGTAAAAGATAAGTTGTTTTTATATGTTTTTCTAAGTCAGGAAATCCATATATGTTAAATAAAATAGTTGTACATTTTGGTAGCACTATTTCAAGGCTTTAATTTAAAATTGTTTTAGAAAGGATCTTTTCTGTTAATATTTCACCTTTATATGATCAGGTATAATCTAGAAAGGGCAAGGCATAGGTAGAATGTGTAGCTACTGAATTTACACATGAATGTCTAGACACCAAAGACTCGGGGTCCAAAGTTACTTTCAAATGGACATACTTAGTTTTTTGCTACAATGAACTATTGCCCTTTAATATTATTATTATTATTTCCTTCAGGGAAAACTGATGTTCAGGACCACTATAACAGAATTTAAATCTTAGTGCCTTAACCATTAAAAATAATATTTTAGTTAGTAATTTCTACTTGTGCATATTTTCAAAAGGTAATCAATAATTTATATAAGTATTTCACCTCCACGGAGGAAGAGCATAACTCCTTATTCCTTAGGTTTGGGCTCTGCATTGTGACTGCCTTCCAAATATATAGTATAAAAAGGAGTGGGGGAAGAGTAACTTCGCAGTAGAGAAACCTGGCAGACACTACCACATCCGGGTGATCAATGTTAACATCCACGGTCATGAGTCATATTTATAGTATGTACTTTTCTGATATGATGTGACAAAAATGACACTTTGCCTTTGTGGTTTTTCTCCCCCAAACCCATAACATTAATCGTGAGGGGAAAAAATCAGACAAATCCCATTTGAGGGGAATTCTACAAAATATATGACCAGTATTCCTCAGAACTGTCATGGTCATCAAAAACAAGTGAAATGTGAAGAACAGTCACAGTCAAGAGAAACCTAAGGAGTCATGGTAGTCACGATGTCACCACATGTACTGTGGGATCCCGGACGGGATCCTGGAACAGAAAAAGGACATTATGTTAAAAGAAATAAGGAAATATAGATAAACTATGGACTTCAGTTAATTTTTTTATTGTAATCCATAAGAGGAGAGAATGGCATATGGTAGAGTCATGTTACTTGAGCGCTACCTTTCTGAATCAGTTTGGTATACAAAATTTTGACTTCAGCTGCAATAAGACAGCAGTAAAATTAGTCACAACTTGCCTCTCCTTCCCTCTTATCTCTTTCTCTTCTTTTTCTGTTTTCAGAAGTTATTCAGCTAGATTACTTCTGGTGAAACATCTTGATGTTCTCTTACCTGTGGAATGAAGTATTAGATTAATTGTTGATTTTCAGGTTACTGAAAATAATTTGCATTGGAAATGGGCTAGAAGATAGCAAACTCTAAGTGTCTAAATTTTGTTGTGTAGCTCTATAACGTATACAGCAGGTGTTATATTAGGATACAAAGAAATGTAGATCAGTTGGTTTTTGAGTTAAAAAATTCATGGTCTTTCCTATTAAGTAAGCCAGGTGTGCCTCAAAGAAACTCACTATAATTAGACAAAGACACAGAATTACAAATTGAAATAAGTTTATACAGTATATAATTGAATTATTTTATAGATGGAATAAGATTGGGGCTTAGGTGGTTACTGAAAGCTTGGGAATTGTTTGGGACTTGTATTATTTTCTAAGAAGGTGGTAAGTAGTTTTTTGTGTGTGAATCTTTCTCTCCCATTCTGTTTTAATAGTGTCGTCAGTGTCTTCCTTGTAGACTTTGTGATTATAGAGAGAATGAGAGTCCGTGTTAAGCATTAGATTTATTATGCACCAAAGCATGAGGCAAATGATAGTTTTTGAATGCACTTCTGCCCGACTAGCCAGTTGCTGAGATATATAATTTGCATATTCATAAATTGGGTAAATAAAACCCATCTTCTTTAGCATTAGTGATATTGTTTTGTAGAATTCATCATGTCTGGAAACTTGATTTAAATAGAAGTTATTTATTGTCACTTTGAATTTCTGAGACTATTGGTTATCATTTCCAGGCGATCAGAGAACATTTTTAGTGAACAGAGCTTACCTTCTTGTGATAGGTCGTTGTCATTTCTACATGTTATTAGGAGGCTACAGGGCCTCACTGGAATGAGTACGTTTCAGATGACAGAAATTAGATAGGTATAAACTCTGCTTTCAAGAACCTTAACGGTCCAGTGAGGACACATGATTACCTGCAATGTATATGCCTCTTTCATCATATGAAATACATAGGATGCGGTGCTTGGCTCTGCTTGAACCCAGATAGGCTTTTTATAAAAAGAGCAATTATAAGCCTAGATCAAATAGCCAGATAGACAAATTTGAGAGTAATAACTTCTGACTTAGAGAGCAAGGACAACTTCATGGAATAGGTAGCACATGAGCCAGTTTTTTAAGTGATGTAGGTTTCCAGAGGTAGGAGATGCATTTGAGGAAAAAGGAATTGCATCTGGTAAAGAAAGACATGCCAATGGAAGAAGTTGGAATATATTGGGAAAATTCCATGATGGGGGATTGGTTGTTGCTGATTATCTCCTAGTCTTTGTACATCTGATCTGGGATCTATACTGTCAAGACAATATATGGCTGTTGATGTTGACCTTGATCTCTTGGATGAGGTAGTGTTTGTCAGGTTTCTCCACTGTAAAGTGATTCTTTTCCCCCTTGTCTACAGGGAACCACCCTTTAAAGTGTGATTAATACTCTGTAATATAAATATAGATAACTATCAATGTATTGTTCTAAAAATCAATCCATGAAAATCATGGATGTTCCAGACTGTTCATCAGGTTTAAGAAAATAATAAGCAATTACTAGACCTTGCCCATACTTGGAAAAAGATCCTAATCTAAACTTGACCTTCTCAAAAATTAGTATCTAAAGGTGGTTTCCTTTACACAAAGTTTTTTATAGGGAGATTAGAAGTTGGTAAGAAATGAATTAAATGACATTTATCTTAGTATCTGACGTATAGAAATAACTATATATGTGTTAGCCGTAATTTTCACCATCATTATCATCATTCTCCTCCTCCTCCTCCTCATGATCTTTGTCATGGAATAGCTGAAGCACCCTGATGCCAAACACCTGTATACCCAAATTCTTGCTAACCAGTCTCACTGTTTTTGCTTCGAATTTGAATTAGAAAAATTTTTTAAACAAAACCAAAATTGAATCATTTTTTCAAGGTATAACGTAATTTTACATATCAAAATATAATGAATGGTTTTTGCAGATTTGATTGGCACTTTAAAATGTGTTGGAGTAGGGTGCTCTGGGAAACTGCCTATTGATTGCACTGTTGTCAGTTCCTAAGCAACCATTGCCAAATTTATCTGCACGTCACACAACTTGTGTGTTTATCCAAGCTGGTTGAAATTCTTACCCTTGTACAAAAATAGACCAGGGAGAATGTTGAGTAGGACTATACCACTGGAATGGGCTGCATTTATACATACTTTCCAGTAGGTGTCACTCTGGCAGAAGAAAACAAGATAAGGAGCTCCAAAGAGTGGGAAGACATTAATGGGAGACCAGCCCAGGGCGGGATCGGGATCGGGATCGGGATCGGGATCGGGATCGGGTGGGGCACACAGAGGCCCCTGCTCTGGCCTTAGTTCTTTCATTTTTTTAATGTGGGTTTCTCTGTCCAGCAGGGGCAGGTTGTCAAGGGAATGTGAAGAGGAGCACTTGTGGAAGACATTGTTCTGAACCCAACACTTTGGCCACAGCCAACCCAGCTTACTCATAAAGCATTAAAGCAGCAATAAAAAGAAAAGCTATAATCCATGTAGGCAAAACCTGAATAATGGGCAGCACTTGATGTGGGTAGCAAATTTTTCTCTCTAGTAAGGTGGTGTATACAGGGCCTGTATAGTAAATGCTTATTGGATAGCTGAAGGATACCCACAGGAATTTCATGTGTTTCTGGGTAATCTTCCCTATTAGTGTTTGCTCAGAAATGCAAAATAATTTTGATAATAGTTAAATACATTATAACTATGAAAACCATATAATAGCATCATACATGAATGCCCAGAGAATATTTATGCCAATGCTACTTTCTGTTAACAGGTATAACTAAGAATAAATGTTATGATGTAATTTGACTTAATGTAATAAATGTATGCCTTTAATTCTCCCAGGAGTAACTCCTCCCCTCCCCAACATGCAGCAAGAGAAAGTCGTCAGTAGGCCATCTCATGAGCTTGGGCAATCATGGTTTTGTGAAGCACATCAACTACCCAGTGGATACCTTTGATACCTTTCTTCTCAGGAATGCCTTGACAATTTTCAGGAACTTAAGTGTTGTTATTACTCTCCCTAGATATGTCCCTACCAATAGTCCAGAATACAGTAGTATCCACTATCTCTGCAAGACCAATGGGAAATTACACTGTAGATAAAAGTAATTAATGACTCAAGATTGTGAATCACAAGTCTTTAGTAGCTGTAAATGTCTCTTTAAGGAAAGAGAAAATCCCTATTTTCATTTTTCCTTAATAAATAATTGTTGACTAATTAATAACAAAGGAGTACTTAAATACTTAGGAGGTGATTAGAACAACATCTGCGTAGCTGCTTCCTCACTGGGGTCTCTGAAATGCTACTAGCTACTTCTGTTACTCATTCCCCTGGCAAATGAATGATTCACAGAGACCTGGAAAGGTGGTACCTACCCTGAAATAGCATTCACGGAAAATGTCTGTATACTTAAGCCAAGTTGTTTTTATAATTTGTTAATTACATTTAAAGGCCAGTCAACTAAAAAATGCAACATGATTATTAGCCTCTATTTGTCTAGAATTGGAATTTCTAAATATTTGTGTCTGTGTATATATATGTGTATATATGTACATATATTTATTATTTCCTCAAAGCCTAGAGACCAAGATCACACTACTTGAGAGTCAAGAAACTGGGTTTTGATAGCACCTGCACAAATTGCTTTTTCAATGACCTTGGCTAAATCACTTCTCTTCTCCTGGCCTCAACTTCCCCATCACAGGAGTTGGCTGGAAATCTGTGAGGCCTCTTCTACCTCAAAGACTGTGTGGTTTGTGAGATTGCTGCATGTGTCTGGGCAGTACCTTAACACCCTCTAATCAGGAGGCATGAGTCTTCTGTCTGTGAAATGTTCAGTCTGCCATTTCATAATCTACCAGGCTGAGTGTTGAATCCAACAATAAGGAATCTCTAGTTCAGTCCTTTGGTGTGGTCATTTGCAGGTATACTGGGTATTTTTAGCTTTTAGGTTAACTGTTAGCAGAAAAAGTGGAACTCCTCGGTTCCTGTTTTGCTTTTGTGTATTCTTTCTAAATTTATGTGTTCAAAACAAATAGAGGAACCAATAAATTATTTTTAGGGAATTGAAGCCCTCAGCAGGTGAGGCAATTATAAGAGTGTCCCTTTGCTTTTGTATCTACGGGCATGAGCCTGCTACACCCCAAAAAATACCATAGGTAAAACTGCTAAAGGAAGATACGTGACAACCCAAGTCACTAAGCGTCTGTCCGATGGCTGAGTTTTTCTTTGTGGCTTCTGAACAAATGTTTGGAAGTGATAGGTAACTTGACACAATCTCAGAACTCTAGGGTATTCTAGTTTCCTCCTTCCCAGGCTGGGACTACTGACTTGGGCTAGCTCTAGAAGAGCCCCGCATCAGAAGTATCAGTCTCCATGCCAGTGGGAAAAGGTGGGGCGGACACTTCTTCCAAAGATCCCAAGTGACTTGGATTTCAGCCATGACTCAGTAGGATTTCGAGTGACTCACTTAAAGATCTTTAGGACACTAAGTGACAAGATTTGGAAAACAATAATCTTTCTCTTTATCCATGATTTTTGAATTTAATTTTTTTCCCACAAGAAATCTGAGTTCATCTTGGTTTGTCTGTGAAAGTGTCTTAATGAGATTAGGCTTCCTCTTTCAACCTCAGCCTTTTATCTTGAGAATAATAATTAAAGAAGACTCCAATTTCATGTGTTTTGAGTGTTCAAGAAGCAGTAGTAGTTCTTGTTGGTGTGATTATAAAAATATAGGAAATACAGGAAA
This sequence comes from Zalophus californianus, assembly GCF_009762305.2. NCBI lineage: Eukaryota > Metazoa > Chordata > Mammalia > Carnivora > Otariidae > Zalophus > Zalophus californianus. Next base: position 30,125,619 of record NC_045608.1, on the reverse strand, counting down.
TAGAATGCAGAGCTGTGGTTGAGATTAGCCACTGAAGAATCTGCAGGTGAACGTGAGCTACTCGGTACCCGTAACTCTGGCTCTCTCAACAAAGAAACTTCAGGTCTGTGTGGAATAAAGGAAGATAGTGAGCCTAGTCCTGAGTTTTCTGTATACAATCTATGGGACCCTAGGAAAGTCTCCTAAGAGTTTTGATTCTATTTTCTCACTTCTACAATGGCTATGATATATCACATGACCTTGGAGGGTATAAAACTTCTCAGTTTCCAGATCTTACTGTCTCAGGAAATATCCCAAGTGGATATTAGGGACCCTCCACTATAGCTATTCTTTAAGGTGAAAGGTGTTCAGATTTTTGGTCTGAAAAGAATGACTCAAATTATTTTGGGAGACAGCATGTTGAAAATTAGTTTTGTTTTACCCTTTTTAAGATGGCTTCTGTTAATGTATCTTATTGTCCTTTGCTCTTTTCTTAGAGCATTACCCAGTTATTTTTCCTCAGCTCATACAATTTGGAATTTTGAAAATTTCTCAATGGTAGATGCAACTTTACTACTCCTTAAGATTTTGCACTTGTAATTAAACTTTTGAGTACCATTTTTATATTGGAGTAAATGAGATAATTAAGAGATCTTTCAAGAAGGAGAAATATATGAGAAAATAAATGGTTTCTGCCATGTGATTAAACACTGCAGCTGAGATACTTGATGAGCAGAGGAGTCATTTTATTTGTTGGAAGTGTACTTCATCATCATGAGTGGTGTCCTGATTATAGTTCAAGAAACACATTCAGAGAAATCAGGAATGTGAGGACACCCATTCACAAGCACATACACTGAAACTTACCTTTATTTGATGAGGGACTTACATTGGTGTTTCTTGGACCTTGGGAAAGATCAGGCATTAAAATATATGTTTGTTTACTTTAGTGATACAGTGCAAGAAGAATGCACTATGAATCTGAAATTAATTTTGGAAAAGCTGAACCGGAAGGTTTTTCTGATTATCGAATCCCCCTGTCATTACAGATAATTGTTGTATTATTTATACTAGAGAAAACTTAAAAACCCAAAGATGTCTAAGAATGAATAATAGTAAGAAAGAAAAAATGGAAAGTCTAAAATATCCAGTAAGAATCCTATAGCTCCTCAGTTTTACTCACCCATCTGATATCACCTCTGGGGTCACAGAGTGTTTGAGAACTTTGGGGTTAAGTGGATTCAGGCCCCCAAATCATGGTTTCATCTCTTTTTAAAAGATGTGTCCTTGGGCAAGTTGCTTAATGTCTCCAAGCTTCCCTTTCTGCATCTGTAAAAAAAAGGTTGATAATCATACTTGCTTTATAGGTAGATGTAGGTTGTTAGGACAGTAAATGACAATGTACACTGTATTTGGTAGAGGGTCTGCCAGGGACATCATCATCCTTGACCCCTAAGACCCAGATTGGCTACCTTGAGACTTTGTAACTCTCAGCCAGCTCTGCTGACCCAAATCAGTTAAACCTGATCTTGTCCCATTTCTCAACCCACTTAACTAGGTCCTTTCCTTTCAAATTTATTTTCAATGAATTTCAATTTTAAAAAAAGTTTTCAGGAAAGGCTATTGATAGGACATTGATGAACTTATGAGACATATGCATTCTGGGCTGTCACCTGCCCTCCTCCCACCCCAGGAATCTCTGTACTTTTCAGGCTATGCCCTCATATGTGATCTGAAGTAGGGAAGTGACATGCTAACTTTTGGAAACATTCAGCTGCCAAGTTTCCTCTGCTGCAGACTTAAAATAGATCAGACTGAGAAGGGAAGGTAGAACTTGAACCAACTGTTACCCTCTATATTGAGACTGTTTTGCTTGATCTAGTGTAACTAGTACAGTTCTTTGTTGGGAGAGGAGGAAACTTAACCCTCCGTTTCCCATTTCTGACTATTTGGGGACACACCTGATGGTTTACCATCGGTATACCTGAAGGCTTACTATTTCTCGTCACTTTATTTATTTATTTATTTATTTATTTATTTATTTATTTATTTATTTATTTAGTAAAACGATACTTTTATCATTGGGCATTACAGATATCTTTCAAAGGTTTTAGGGATAACTACTGATTATTTTTGGTAACGTGAGCATGTTCACAACACCTAATTAATCTTTAAACCAAAATCCATAGAGCATTTATAAGGTTGATAATTAGATCCAGTTTAATTTTGGGTGGGCGGTGGAATTACAGAGATGCCTTCCAAGCACCCCAAATGAAAATCTTTCCAGCCATGCCTGTAGATGCCAGTAGGAAGAGCAGGTGGATTCTGGATGGGTGGACTGTACGTCAACTGAAAGAGTTGTTGGTGAGTGAATATTGAGTGTCCTGACCTGACTCCCAAAATCTGTTCACATAAGAATAGTTTTCTAGATATATGGCATAAGGAAGGAAGTAAAAGAGAGCTAGCTATTTCTCAATTAGGGTTAGGTAAGTCTATAGAAATGACATTTTCTGTGGCTTTTCTATGTTACTCTTTTCAGTTGAACCAAAGAAATATAGTTACAGAGTTTCCTTACAGAAGGCCTTGACAGTAGTAACGTTAGCAGGTCTACGGGGATAGATGGTCATACCTACTGGGCTGATAAACAGAAGGATCCATAGTTCTTATACATCAAGAAATACTTAAGTGCTTATCAAATGCCTGGCCCCATGAGAGATAGAAAAGCCACAAAACAGATCCCTGTTCTCAAGGATCTCTGAACAGATGGCCTTTCAAGACCCCTCAATAATTGTCTGAACTGTGGTTTAAATCCTCATAGGTCATAGCTAGACTATTTTCAAACCACCAGATTTCTCCCCTTCCTATGCTTTTTGTTGCTAGTTACAGTAATTTTATTTTCCTCCCCCCCCCCCCCCCATGGAGTAGTGTTCTGGATTAGAAAATGACTGTTATTCTAGTAGTCCTCTTTGGAAACAAATGTAAGTTGTTATGTCTGAAGGTAAATCACACATCTCTGGCAATTTTCCCTCCTGTTTGTAAACCGAGGCCAGCCGCTGTGCTGCCCACCTCTGCTAAGTGGGCCAGTCCCTGAGGGTTGGGGTTGCTTGTCTTTCCCTGATAAGACCTGCTTTGAGACCCTTTTCCTCACCTGCTGTCCTTAGTTTTTGTGTTTTTGAGAATGTAGACAGTTTATTTATATGTTCCCATTTTTTTTTAAAAAAACACACACAAAAAAAACCCCAAACCTAAAACCTCTTGGGGACTAAGTCAGTGTTTACCCACAGCAGGTAAAGGACACTGAGGGGCCCCAGCGACTGTTCCTCTGCTCCTGCTGGCTCTTCCCTCTTCTCACCACCTCCCATTTCTCCTGATTTGGCAGTTTGCCTGGAAACCATTTTTCTTTCATTACAGTAGCAGCCATCCAGTCTTCCCTTGCTAACTTCCCTGTAGCTTGTGGGATCATTAAAGAGTCCAGGTGTATATTATTCTTTAGGCTTGGCACAACTTAAGTTTGAATCTCCTGAATCCTCTGAAGAGTCCTTGTTTTCTGTGCCTCTGCCCACACTGTCCCCCTACCCCCTGCCAAAAAAAGAAAGAGAAAGGAAAAAGAGACACATTAAAAGTGAGGCTCAGCCAGTGGGAATTTGTAGTGAAACTTGCTCCACACATGTCAGTTATGCCTACATTACTACTTTGGAACATAGAGTATTTCACCCTGTATGCCCTTGTCTGAAAAATAAAGGCAATGAAATCTCATGTTATCATGATTTGACCTCAAAGTATTAATGTAAAACAGAGCCATGCCACCCTAAAAATAGGCTTTGTATGGCTACAGTTCCCCGTAAAACATACAGTATCCCCAGCTAGTTATGTCTCAGAGGGCTTTGGTAATGCATTGGCTTTTAGGTCTACCAGTTGTCTAATAATAAAGGGGACGACAAGGGACACCGAGGGGTGGGACTAGAGCAGCCTTAGCTGAAGAAAGTGTCTTCTGTGGCCTCAGACGGCTCGCTATGTCTTGTGTGGCAAGGGGCCTAAGCAGCAGAAGGGAACAGAGCTATCTCCAACACCAAGCTGGAGTCAGGGCCCGCCAGTGCCATTCTGAGAACAGCTGGGCAGCCCTCCAGGGTGCTGGACAGAAGGGGACTGCAGATCCCCAGCCACACAGGCAGGGCCTGCCGTCTGCCAGCAGCAGGAAATAACAGTCTCTTGTAGTAGCGGGGTTGTGACATTGGCACGAGCTGCCCCTCACAGCTGGGCTGTCCTGGCACCTGGTCTTGAGCCTATGGAGGGAGCCAGCCCAGCTGTACTGAAATACTCATTCTTTTCTCCCATCTCACACTCCCTCATCAACAGGCAAACAAACAAAAGGGATGATATTATGGCTCATGCAGTGAACAGAACCTTTCTTAGCTGAGGGAAAGAAATGGTTGCACTCATGGATAGCAGGATTCTATACCTATGCATTGTTTTTGTGTGAGCGGAGGAAATGTGTTATTTTCTATTTTCATAGCTCCTAGGACAGAACTCCTGTGTACTTCTTGGGTCACACATTTCAGATGGAGCCTTAAAGGACTTGTGTTTGTACTAGAGGGAAGAATTCCATCAGTGTTGATCAGATGTGGATTTGAAGAATAGGATGACTTTATATGCAGCATTAAAAAAAAAAAAAGCTTTGGGTGCTGCATGTGAGTCATCATGTCCTTCATTCAGCAAATCTGAGTCGTGAATTTTCTCTAATACAAGCACCGTCTGCTCATGGGGATACAGAAACATACCTCCACGATCCCTGCTCCCAGCAGCATGGCATCTGGTAGGAAGGGACAAGGGTCTTGGACATGGGGCTTTGGTAGTCATACCCATTTGCTGGATAAGACTGAAGGGCCTCAGGCACAGACCTCCAGTCAGCATAGAAGTGATCATAGGGAAGGCCATTGGGCAAGGTGAACAAGGTGTTCTTTGGCAACTTTCTTTGTCTCTTAAAGGTCAGTATAGTACTAGAGTGGAACCCAACATTTGTCTTCTGCTTGGCATGATGGGCTTGAGTTTTCTTTTGTTTTCAATAGAATGGTGTTCCTGTCATGCCTTGTAGGTGTTAAATGATGACGGGTGTGTCTTGGCCCTGTGAAAATAACTAATGTAGTATTATACTATAGTTTTTTTTTTCCTAAAGATTTTGTTTATCTGACAGAGAGATAGAGAGAGAGCACAAGCAGGGGGAGTGGCAGGCAGAGAGAGAAGCAGATTCCCTGCGGAGCAGGGAGCCTGATGCAGGGCTCGATCCCAGGACCCTGAGATCACGACCTGAGCCAAAGGCAGCCGCTTAACCAACTGAGCCACCCAGGTGCCCCAATATACTATAGTTTTATATATACTATCCCTGACACATGAGTCTCCCCCACCAAAAAAAGAAGGGAGGATTAAAATATATATATATAGTTTGTTTTGCTTTGTTTTATTTATAAGCATCTACCCAAAAGGATATGAAAGTGTCATGGAAAGTGAGAAGTACTTAGATTTACTGAACATTAGCTGTGTGCTAAGTACTGTGCTGCAGATTTAATCAATTCGGTATCTCTCTAAAGAGTGTTACTGTACCCACTGAAGTGAAGAGAACACTGAAGCCCAGCATGGTTAAGTACCTTGCCCAAAGTCACACAGCTAATGCGGAGGGGCTAGGCAGAATCCAAGCCCAAGCCTGGTCCATATTCTACAAGGGAAGGAACACAGCTAACACTTCTCATAGTTATTTCTATTTGGGGTTCACCGACCTTTTCCTCATCTCATGTTGTTATTATGGTTTGTTTTGGTCAGTATTCATCATTTCCCCCATCCCACAGTGTCGCTGTTTGAGCTATGGAATACACTTCTGTGAGCCCAATAGGCCTTCCTAGATGCAGCTGAAATGAATACACTTAGGGAAGAAAAACTTGTACTTCATATATTCCTAATTCAGAGGTATCTGAATTGCTTGAAATTCCTGGGGTAGATGGATTGAAAGCAGAGATGAGGCCTTTTCACCTGTGCGGGCTTATTGGCTTAGAAGCTCTTCTAAGCTAATTTCGCTCAACTTCATAGTTATTCAGGAGTGGAACTACACACTTGGCTGTCCCCATAGGCCTGCTCACAGAAACACTTTCTTCATCCTGCATTGCAGGAGCCCTAAGGAACTTATGCTTTTGCAGAAGACCCAGCCACCTAAATAAGAATAAAAACTCTCAAATTGTTTACAGTTTTTAAAAGCCTTTTTCTCAGCATTGAAATTCTCTGAAGATTTGAGACTATTAACACCAAACCAAGCATTTTCTCTGGGCTTCTTTTTCTCTTTCTCCTGAAGGCAAATGAATTTCCTCTGCTGGTTTCTATTCATCTTACTAGTCATAATTATTATGTTGGTGGAATAGAGAAGGTTCTCCCTTTAAAATGAAACTATGAGAACCTTTTTGCCAAAAATATTAGAATATTTGCTTATCTTCAAATGAGATTAACAAAATGGTAACTGCTGCTTTTGAACTCTAGCTTGAAAATGTCTTGGTTTCTTGGAGATATGTAGTTGTTTAATACAGTTATAATGCTATGGATTTGCTATTATATTGGGTGTAGCTATTAGGAATTGTGAGTAACAGACATCTGTCTGTAGAGCTTTAAAACCACAAGCATTTTTTCACTCACATTAAAAACAATTCTGGAAGAAGTTAGCATAGGGCTGGTAGAGTGGTAGAGTGATTCCACTAAGTCCTTATGGACCCAGCATCTTTCTCTTTTTTAGCTCTACCCCCCAGCACTTTGCTTCCAACTTTGAGGTTGCTTCCTGGTCTAGGATTGCTGCTGGAACACCACCCACCCTGACATCCATATTGCAGGCTGGACCATGGAGGAAGAACAGAGTCTAAAATGATACTCACTTCTTTCCTTTGAAGATCCCTCCTAGAAGTCCTACAAAACACATCTGTGAATGTCTCATGGCCAGAAGGTCATCATATGGCCATACCTGGTGGCAGGACAGGCTGGGCACTGCCCCCCTCTTGCTAAAGAAGGAAAGGGAAGGAGGAATTAAAGCCAGGGAGGTTCATGCCCCATGTGACCTTAATTCCGGGTTCACAGTTTGTGGTAGGCAGAGCATGTGCTTAGAGGCCAGTTAGGTCTGATTTTTCAGGTCTAACTGCTTCTTAGTGAAGTTATTTAAATTGATGGCTTGGATAAACTCATCTATTTGGTCAGTATAAGCATACCTAGTCTGCACACTTGTTGTGAAAGGGCACGTGGAAAGGCCTTCATACCCCCACCTTGACAAGTACCTAGGTCTTAAGGGATGGTAGCTCCACTCACCCTACACCCTCTGCTCAATCTAACTCTCTTCATGGGCACTAAGTATATAAACATTTTGTGAATGAATTGACTTCAGCAGATTAACAGGAGCAAATACATAATTAAAAAAAAAAAAGTAAGGTAAGAGAAGTTGTGACATGTATTCAGTGTTAGGGGCTTTATTGTCTTGAGATGCTCATGTTAGGTAATGGCTTTCATTTAAGAAGCCTGGCACTTAGTAGAAGCTGAAGTCTCCTCCCTCCTCCTTGCTGTTGAAACCTTCACCTCATGCTGCTCAGCCCCAGAAGCTTCTTTCCAGCCCTCTGCTCTCTCATGGCCACCCTCTCCTCCTAAAGGCACAGGGGCTCAGACTCAGACTGAAATATTAGCTCAGTAATAGAGCTGAGCTATCAAGGGAATAAATCACGGTACTCTTGTTTCCATAGAAAAAAATGCTTATCAGTTGAAGGATAAGTCAGTTATAATTGAATTTTGGGAACCAATCTAATCCCTAAGTTGGACTCTGTTTATGTTCACCTTGTTTGAAAAATCTCTTTTATGTCTCTTGAGGAAGAAATATTTTTTTAAAAGTCTTTTGTGCTAATGATTAACATTACTTTGAGTTAATTTCTCTTTCGATAATAACTGATAATTGTACCAACCATTTGGTTGAATTGTATGAAATTTCCCCTGAAAGAATAAGGTAGTATTTATTTTTATGTATTTGTTTTCTTTGTTACGCATAAGTGAGGCAAGACAGCTGGTCTTCAGCAAAATTAAGGGGCAGGGCTTAAGAAGTGTATTTTGGTGGAGGTGATGGTTGTATTTTATTTTGCAGGGTTTTTTTTCTTCTTTTTAAAAGATCATTAAGCCCTTGAAGGACAGTCTCAATCTAACTGAAGCAAAGATAAAAGGCTGTGATAGAAGATGACATTTTAGTTTGCTGAGCAAACTGACCCTCGTAATACTTTGTGTCGTACAACGAAGAATTACAGACATGTGACCATTCAGGAGGGTTTGGACAATAGGAAGTGGAAGTCTGGCTCTGTGTGTCAGCCCTACCCCACCCTTCTCAAAATGCAACTACATGGTCCAGGATGAAATGACCTTGTCCTGCAGCTTGTTGCTTAGACTGCTGCCAAATGGGAGCCCAGACATCAGCTATCCTGGGAGCCAGGGAGAGGCAAAGACTTCAGTGAGAATGGGAGAGCTCACAGCACTCTCAGTGCTCTGCCAGGCACCTTCCTGATGCTGGGCGGTAAAGAAAGGCGGGAGTCTGGCACCAAGGAAGTGACATGGCCTTGGCCAAGCACTTAATGAGTGGATAAATGGCACTGGCCAGCATAGCTCTAGGTACATTTAAAGGGTATGCTCCTGATTTTGCGCTTGGAGAGGTAAACAGGGTCTACCAGGTCTCCTGTGCCCAGGACTGCTTTGTGGTGAGCACCACCATGGTGACCATAAGGTATAGTTTTGGGCTGCACTTTTGAAGTGTGGAGTTAGTAAGCATGTCTTCCCTTCCCTCTGGAAAGCTGTCAGAAGCTGAGAAGCACTAAATTCAAACAAGCGTTCCACTTCCCTGAAACTCCCAGTGGCTCCAAGGCCCCTATATATAAAGCATATGAAGCTGAACACGACCCCAGAAAAAGCAAGGACTATTTCCACCACCTCCACCCACTGCCCCATCAGCGTGGGGATTACCAAGAAGCCATGCCGCTTCCACGCCATTCTATGCCCACTGCTGTCTCTGGTGACCAATGAGATGAACACCTGTGTTTAATCTTCATCGGAGTCACAGAAAATGTGTTCTTCTAAAATTGTAGATCATCTTTTTTGGGTAGTTTGAGGTTGCCTGATACTGTTCACATGCCAGTGTTTCTCAGAATTCTGAACAAAAAGTAGAACGATTATTCATAAACTGGAATTAATTCATTAGTCATTGCTAAGATGGATGAAGAATATATAGGATTCATTTTTTAGACTGGGCCAGTGTCTTAACTGTTTGGGGGTATAGTGAAAAAGGTTTAAAGTTACAGTGGTTTTTTTAAGATTTATTTATTTTTTTTTTAGAGAGAGAAAGAGAGCACAGTGGGGAGGGGCAGAGGAACAGAGAGAATCCTCAAGCAGATTCCCTGCTGAGCAGGAGCCCCAACACGGGGCTGCATCCCACGACCCTGAGATCACAACCTGAGCCAAAACCAAGAGTTGGACGCTTAACCAACTGCACCACCCAGGCTCCCAAAAAGTTACAGATTTTTATGATAGATTTCAAGTATCGAAAGAAATCAGCCCCCCATCACACCCTCCCCCTGGCTGCCTTCTGAGCCAGCTGTCATTCTGTAGTTGCTGAACGTTAGCTGTGAATTCCTCAGCTCCTGCACTCTGAAGGGGGATCTAAATGTAGACGACAGTGCTTGCAGACCTGGGATTGGAATGGAAGGAGACTCTGAGAACCCTTCAGCCTTTTTGCTCATTTTTGTGTTTGCCTTAGAAGATTTAGGGATCCTTCAGTCCTTGTCAAGAGGCTCTATAAATCTTTTGCTGTGCTTCAGTGCACATAGAGTAAGAAACCCCAGATGGAAGACAGAGAAGGGAACAATCAGTGGAGCAAAGTTGATGTGCTTAGAGTTGGTTTATGATTTCTACGTCATGCCTCTTGCTAATGTTTCTCAGTGCCCAGAGTTTACTGTCTTTTACCTAAGTTAGGACCACTAAACCCCGGTACGCAGCAGGTGGTGTTTCGGGGTAGCTTATTTGTTCATCCAGAAGTGATCGTTATTACATGAACCTTCATAATGGGGAATTTTTCACCAATACCAGGGATGAGTGTTCTACTTGAAGGACTTGAATTTTCCTGTCCTAATAGTAGGAGGATAGATGGTGCCAGATAGCACAAATTAGACTTGCAAGGCCCCAAGTGAAGTCTGGGATGCATGTGTGATTGCTCTATGAATGGAGCTTCTCCTTCCTGTATACGGTACTTATTACAGGACACTGGGAAGGGCACTATTCAATTGTGAAAGAATTGTTGCTTTCAAAGTTGTGTTTCACAGTGATTCTCCTATGAAGTTTTTCTCAGTTTTTCCATAGAAATCTTAGGAGTATTCTGGGCTAAAGTGAGAGGTCATGAGGATAGATATGTGTTGCTTACATACACTGTAAGCAAATGAACATTGGATTGGAATTCACTTTCTGTTAGGGGAGGAGTGTAATAAATTTTTGGTAGAAGGAATATTTTCAGAGAAGCCAACTCAGGGTGGGAGTCTGATGACAAATTCAATTTCACATGTTTAGAACTTTCTCAGGTAATGAAGGTGAGACCACAGGTTTAGATCTTCTGTAGGAAAGAGAAGCCAGGTATTTTATAGTTGACATGCTCCATCTCATGTCCTCATCTCAATATTTTCTAGTCAAGAACTTCATGAAAGAGAAGCTGCATCTTTTCTAGGCTGACATCTATAACCAGTTTGAGGTCTTTGGGCTTCATGCATAGTCTTGGATGGAGACCCTTTGGCCTGCTGATGAAAAGACATTGAAGAAAGCTTAATTTTCTTGATCACCTAGTGGAAGTCTGTAACTTTCAGTCATTTGTAATGCTCACTTCTCTTCTTTGACAATTAAGAAGGCTTTAAGATGACCAGATTTGCATAAGTACATCCAACTGTTATCAAAGTTAATAATGGCTGTTCTGTCATCTGTTATGTTTACCTGTTACTTGATTGCTTCTGTATTATTAGAAAGTCTTCTAGGATAAAAGCAGAACATGGCTGGACTACAGCTCTTGGGTGAAGCCAGCTGTGGCAGACCTGCTCCGGTGCTGTCCCCAGCCCAGGTAGAGTGACTGCTCTGTCCGCTCTCCACAGTGATTTAGAGCGTTGTGACATTGTGACCCATCCAGCTGGACATCTTCCTCATCGCAGCACTAACTCCTTTGGGACAGGAACTATGTTCTGTTCATCTTTGTTCCCCAACCCGCATCCAGTATCTAAGCGCTCCAGAAATGTTTACTGTACGAGGTGTGCAGAGCTGCGAGGTAATTTGGCTTTTCCTTGCACTTTCTTATCTCAGGGCTCACTGTCCTTGCCGCCTGAGAGTCCTGGGCCTTGATGCTGATGGAGACAGCACTTCCACCTTCCATTGAACTAGGTGTGAGCACTTCCCAGGCCACTATTCCTGGTTGGCCCTCTGAAATGCCAGCACTTAGAAGGGACTCCCATTGTGGCAAGTGTTCTCAGAGCCTCGTCACAGATGTTTGTGAAGTTTTATAAACAAAGACATTCCTGCTGCTCTTCAGTCAGATTCTACTGGGTTCCAAACAGTAGCCAAAAAGTAAGAATCCGAAGCTTAAAGTTTGTATTTCTGGTGGGAGAATTTGTATTAGAGACCCCTCCCTTTTTGTTTCTTGCCCCCATACAACACCTCCTTAGAGCCCAAAGCTTTTTTAGAAGGAAGAGATAGGATATATCGTCCCCTTTGTCTCCTTCCCCAGCTGAGTCACTGGTTATGCTTTAAAGAAAGGAAAACTCCCAGAAATACAAAGGAAACATTGAAAGGGAGGGTTACTATGAAAAAGTCTTTGGGGAGGATATCTTGTCCCCTAAAAGTTATTGCAGGTGTCAAGACAGTAGATTCCTTGTCCAATTTCTTGCTTAGTTTATACCCCACCATTTAATGTTCACCAAATCACGTTCTGATATTCTGATTTTAAACCTTTCTGATTGGAACTAAAAATTGTTTTTGTTTTTTTTTTACATTTTATTTTTTTTAATTCTTTTATTGTTATGTTAACACCATACATTACATCATTAGCTTTTGATGTAGTGTTCCATGACTCATTGTTTGTGCATAACAACCAGTGCTCCACGCAGAATGTGCCCTCTTTAATACCCATGACCAGGATAACCCATCCCCCCACCCCCTCCCCTCTACAACCCTCAGTTTGTTTTTCAGAGTCCATCGTCTCTCATGGTTCGTCTCCCTCTCCAACTTACTCCCCTTCATTCTTCCCCTCCTGCTATCTTCTTTTTTTTTCTTAACATATATTGCATTATTTGTTTCAGAGGTACAGATCTGTGATTCAACAGTCTTGTACAATTCACAGCGCTCACCATAGCACATACCATCCCCAAGGTCTGTCACCCAGCCACCCCCTCCCTCCCACCCCCGACCACTCCAGCAACCCTCAGTTTGTTTCCTGAGATTAAGAATTCCTCCCTCATATCAGTGAGGTCATATGATACATGTCTTTCTCTGATTAACTTCTTTCACTCAGCATAACACCCTCCAGTTCCATCCATGTCGTTGCAAATGGCAAGATCTCATTCCTTTTGATGGCTGCATAATATTCCATTGTGTGTGTGTGTGTGTATATATATATATATATATATATATATATATATATATATATATATATATATATATATACCACATCTTCTTTATCCATTCATCTGTCGATGGACATCTTGGCTCTTTCCACAGTTTGGCTATTGTGGACATTGCTACTATAAACATTGGGATGCATGTACCCCTTCGGATCCCTACATTTGTATCTTTGGGGTAAATACCCAGTAGTGCAATTGCTGGATTGTAGGGTAGCTCTATTTTCAACTGTTTGAGGAACCTCCATACTGTTTTGCAGAGTGGCTGCACCAGCTTGCATTCCCACCAACAGTGTAGGAGGGTTCCCCTTTCTCCGCATCCCCGCCAACATCTGTCGTTTCCTGACTTGTTAATTTTAGCCTTTCTGACGGGTGTGAGGTGGTATCTCATTGAGGTTTTGATTTGGATTTCCCTGATGCTGAGCGATGCTGAGGACTTTTTCATGTGTCTGTCAGCAATTTGGATGTCTTCTTTGGAAAAATGTCTGTTCATGTCTTCTGCCCATTTCTTGATTGGATTATTTGTTCTTTGGGTGTTGAGTTTGATAAGTTCTTTATAGATTTTGGATACTAGCCCTTTATCTGATATGTCATTTGCAAATATCCTCTCCCATTCTGTCACTTGTCTTTTGGTTTTGTGGACTGTTTCTTTTGCTGTGCAAAAGCTTTTTATCTTGATGAAATCCCAATAGTTCATTTTTGCCCTTGCTTCCCTTGCCTTGGGTGATGTTTCTAGGAAGAAGTTGCTGCGGCTGAGGTCGAAGAGGTTGCTGTCTGTGTTCTCCTTTAGGATTTTGATGGACTCCTGTCTCACGTTTAGGTCTTTCAACCATTTGGAGTCTATTTTTGTGTGTGGTGTAAGGAAATGGTCCAGTTTCATTCTTCCGCATGTGGCTGTCCAATTTTCCCAACACCATTTGTCGAAAGGACTGTCTTTTTGCCATTGGACATTCTTTCATGCTTTGTCAAAGATTAGTTGACCATAGAGTTGAGGGTCCATTTCTGGGCTCTCGATTCTGTTCCATTGATCTATGTGTCTGTTTTTGTGCCAGTACCATACTGTCTTGATGATGACAGCTTTGTAATAGAGCTGGAAGTCTGGAATCGTGATGCCACCTGGTTTGCTTTTCTTTTTCAATATTCCTCTGGCTATTCGGGCTCTCTTCTGGTTCCATACAAATTTTTGAATTATTTGTTCCATTTCTTTGAAAAAAGTGGATGGTATTTTGATGGGGATTGCATTGAATGTGTAGATTGCTCTAGGTAGCATTGACATCTTCACAATGTTTGTTCTTCCAATTCATGAGCATGGAACGTTTTTCCATTTCTTTCTGTCTTCTTCAATTTCTTTCATGAGTATTTTATAGTTTTCTGAAAAGAGATCCTTTGCCTCCTTGGTTAAATTTATTCCTAGGTATCTTATGGTTTTGGGTGCAATTGTAAATGGGATCGACTCCTTGATTTGTCTGTCTTCTGTCTTATTGTTGGTGTATAGGAATGCCACTGATTTCTGTGCATTGATTTCATATCCTGCTACTTGACTGAATTCCTGTATGAGTTCTAGCAGTTTTGGGGTGGAGTCTTTTGGGTTTTCCACATAGAGTATCATATCATCTGCAAAGAGTGAGAGTTTGACTTCCTGTTTGCCGATTTGGATGCCTTTGATTTCTTTTTGTTGTCTGATTGCTGTGGCTAGGACTTCTAATCCTGTGTTGAATAGCAGTGGTGATAGTGGACATCCCTGCTGCGTTCCTGACCTTAGGGGAAAAGCTCTCAGCTTTTCCCCATTGAGAATGATATTTGCTGTAGGTTTTTCATAGATGGCTTTTATGATATTGAGGTATGTACCCTCTATCCCTATACTCTGAAGAGTTTTGATCAAGAAAGGATGCTGTACTTTGTCAAATGCTTTTTCTGCATCTATTGAGAGGATCATATGGTTCTTGTTCTTTCTTTTGTTAATGTATTGTATCACGTTGATTGATTTGCAGATGTTGAACCGACCTTGCAGCCCAGGGCTAAATCCCACTTGGTCATGGTGAATAATCCTTTTAATGTACTGTTGGATCCTATTGGCTAGTATTTTGGTGAGAATTTTTGCATCCATGTTCATCAAGGATATTGGTCTGTAATTCTCCTTTTTGATGGGGTCTTTGTCTGGTTTTGGGATCAAGGTAATGGTGGCCTCATAAAATGAGTTTGGAAGTTTTCCTTCCATTTCTATTTTTTGGAACAGTTTCAGGAGAATAGGTATTAATTCTTCTTTAAATGTTTGGTAGAATTCCCCTGGGAAGCCATCTGGCCCTGGGCTTTTGTTTCTTGGGAGATTTTTGATGACTGCTTCAATTTCCTTAGTGGTTATAGCTCTGTTCAGGTTGTCTATTTCTTCCTGGTTCAGTTTTGGTAGTTGATACATTTCTAGGAATGCATCCATTTCTTCCAGGTTATCTAATTTGCTGGCATAGAGTTGCTCATAATATGTTCTTATAATTGTTTGTATTTCTTTGGTGTTGGTTTTGATCTCTCCTCTTTCATTCATGATTTTGTTGATTTGGGTCATGTCTCTTTTCTTTTTGATAAGTCTGGCCACGGGTTTATCAATCTTGTTAATTCTTTCAAAGAACCAGCTCCTAGTTTCGTTGATCTGTTCTACTGTTCTTTTGGTTTCTATTTCATTGATTTCTGCTCTGATCTTTATGATTTCTCTTCTCCTGCTGGGTTTAGGCTTTATTTGCTGTTTTTTCTCTAGCTCCTCCTACACTAACCGTGTAGGGTTAGTTTGTGTATTTGAGACCTTTCTTGTTTCTTGACAAAGGCTTGTATTGCTATATACTTTCCTCTCAGGACTGCCTTTGCTGTATCCCAAAGATTTTGAACCGTTGTGTTTTCATTTTCATTGGTTTCCATGAATTTTTTTAATTCTTCTTTAATTTCCTGGTTGACCCATTCATTCTTTAGTAGGATGCTCTTTAGCCTCCATGTATTTGAGTTCTTTCCGACTTTCCTCTTGTGATTGAGTTCTAGTTTCAAAGCATGTGGTCTGAAAATATGCAGGGAATGATCCCAATCTTTTGGTACCGGTTGAGACCTGATTTGTGACCTAGGATGTGATCAATTCTGGAGAATGTTCCGTGGGCACTAGGGAAGAATGTGTATTCCATTGCTTTGGGATGGAATGTTCCGAATATATCTGTGAAGTCCATTTGGTCCAGTGTTTTATTTAAAGTCTTTATTTCCTTGTTGATCTTTTGCTTAGATGATCTGGCCATTTCAGTCAGGGGGGTGTTAAAGTCCCCCAGTATTATTGTATTGTATTGTTGTCAATGTGTTTCTTCGCTTTTGTTATTAATTGCCTTATATAATTGGCTGCTCCCATGTTTGGGGCATAGATATTTACAATTGTTAGATCTTCTTGTTGGATAGACCCTTTAAGTAGGATATGGTGTCCCTCCTCATCTCTTATTACAGCCTTTGATTTAAAATCTAATTGGTCTGATATAAGGATTGCCACTTCAGCTTTCTTTTGGTGTCCATTAGCATGGTAAATGGTTTTCCACCCCCTCACGTTCAATGTGGGGGCGTCTTTGGGTCTAAAATGAGTCTCTTGCAGACAGCATATGGATGGGTCTTGTTTTTTAATCCAATCTGATAGCCTGTGTCTTTTGATTGGGGCATTTAGCCCATTTACATTCAGAGTAACTATTGAAAGATATGAATTTAGTGCCATTGTATTGCCTGTAAGGTGACTGTGACTGTATATTGTCTGTGTTCCTTTCTTATCTGTGCTGCTTTTCGTCTCTCTCTTTGCTTAGAGGACCCCTTTCAATATTTCTTGGAGGGCTGGTTTTGTGTTTGCAAATTCCTTTAGTTTTTGTTTGTCCTGGAAGCTTTTTATCTCTCCTTCTATACTATACAGCCTAGCTGGATATAGTATTCTTGGCTGCATATTTTTCTTGTTTAGTGCTCTGAAGATATCCTGCCAGTCCTTTCTGGCCTGCCATGTCTCTGTGGATAGGTCTGTTGCCAATCTAATGTTTCTACCATTGTAGGTTACATATCCCTTCTCCTGAGCTGCTTTCAGGATTTTCTCTTTGTCTCTGAGACTCCTAAGTTTTACTATTAGATGTCGGGGTGTTGATCTATTTTTATTGAATTTGAGAGGGGTTCTCTGTGCCCTCTGGATTTTGATGCCTGTTTCCTTCCCCACATTAGGGAAGTTCTCTGCTATAATTTGCTCCAATATACCTTCTGCCCCTCTCTCTCTTTCTTCTTCTTCTGGGATCCCAATTATTCTAATATTGTTTTGTCTTATCATATCGCTTATCTGTCGAATTCTGCCCTCGTGATCCTGTAGTTGTTTCTCTCTCTTTTTCTCAGCCTCTTTATTTTCCATCATTTGGTCTTCCATATCACTGATTCTCTCTTCTGCCTCATTTATCCTAGCAGTGAGTGCCCCCATTTTTGATTGCACCTCATTAATAGCTTTTTTGATTTCGACTTGGTTAGGTTTTAGTTCTTTTATTTCTCCAGAAAGGGTTTCTCTAACAACTTCCACGCTTTTTTCAAGCCCAGCTAGTATCTTTAAAGTCATGATTCTGAACTCTAGGTCCGACATCGTACTAATGTCCATATTGAGTAGGTCCCTGGCTGACGGTACTACCTCTTTTCTTTTTGCTGAGCTGATTTTTTTCATCTTGTCATTTTGTCCAGAGGAGAAGAGATGAATGAGAGAACAAAATGCTAACAGGTTAACAATGTCCCCAGCAAATATACTCTATACAAATCAGAAAAGACCTGAAACCAGGGGAAAAGAAAGGGAAAGAAAGAAAAAAGAAAGAGGAGAAAATAAAAAGTAAAAGAAAAAGATAAAAACAGAAACAGAACAAAACAAATAAAACAGAATATGATCAAATATGATCAGGCTAGTGCATAGATCAGTGCCACACACTGGATTTTGGGCGTATTTTGGTCTGTTAGAAGAAAGTGCCTCCTAAAATTTTAAAGGAAGAAAGACTTATATATGTACAAAATAAGGGTTGATATAATGAAGGGATGGAAGATGACTGTAAAGATGAAAATTATAAAAGAGTTTATAAAAGAAATTGATGAGGTTGTTTGAAAAAAGAAAGAAGATTTAAAAAAAAAAGGGAGAGAATGTGATCAGGCAGGAGACTAGAACAAAGCCATACACCAGTGATTTAGGTATATTTTGATCTGTTAGAAGAAACTGTATCTCAAAATTTTAAAGAGAGAACAACTTATGTGTATATGCGAAAAATAAGGGTAACTACTATGAAGGGATAAAATATGACTCTAAAAAAGAAAAATAAAAAATGTTTTTTTTTAAAAAAGGGATTGATAAGATGTTGGTTGAAAAGGGAAAAAGAAAAATGAAAAAAAAAACAGTTAAAAAATTAACTTTGAAAAACTAATGAATCATGGTAAAAAAGCCATGAATTCTATGTGCAGTATTCCCCTAGCGCTGGAGTTCTCCCATTCTCCTTGATCGGTAAACTTGGTCTTGGCTTACTGGCTGTTCCTGCTGATCTTCTGGGGGAGGGGCCTGTTGCCGTGGTTCCCAAATGTCTTTGCCGGAGGCGGAATTGCCCCGCCCTTGTCGGTCCGGGCTAAGCAATCTGCTCGGGTTTGCTCTCGAGAGCTTTTGTTCCCTGCAAGCTCTCGATACAGCTTTGGAGGATCAGAGTGAAAATGGTGGCCTCCCAATCTCCGCTCAGAGGAGCCAAGAACTCGGGGCCCCACTCCTCAGTGCGCCCCCAGAGAAAAGCAGTCACTCCCGTGTCCCCGGTCTCCGGCCGCTCTCCGTGCTCACCGGCCTGTGACCAAGAGTTTCTATCTCTGGCTCCCGACCCCGTGTGGCGTCTCCAAACCCAGCAGATCCCTGCAGTGCGCTCCCGCGCCGCTCCTCCCGGGGGAGAAAGGGGAGTCTCCCCGGCTCTGCCGCCTGTTGGGTCCCTGCTGGAGGAGCAGTGGCCCGACTGGGCTGCGGATCACAGTCTATGGCAACCCCGAGCTGAGAGCCCGCGCCTCGGCTCCGTCTCTGCAGCTGGCTTCCCCGCTCCGATACCTGGGAGCTCTGCTGCACTCAGGTACCCCGGTCTTTCTGCGACCCCGAGGGTCCTGAGACCACACTGTCCCACGAGGGTTCCTCCCCCCGCTTAGCCACTGGAGCGACGTCCCTCAGTGGAGCCGGCTTCTAAAAGTTCCGATTTTGTGCTCCGCGGCTCTAGCACTTGCCAGAAGCGGCCAGCGGAGGCCCCTCCCCCGCCGTCTATCCTCCCGACTATCGCCTCGGGTTCACTTCTCCGCACGTCCTACCTTCCAGAAAGTGGTCGCTTCTCTGTTCAGAGAGTTGTTGCTACTCTCTTCTTTGGTCTCCTGTTGAGTTCGTAGGTGTTCAGAATGGTTTGATCCCTATTCAGCTGAATTCCTGAGACCAGACGAAATGCAGGTCTCCTACTGCTCCGCCATCTTGCTCCCGGAACTAAAAATTGTTTTAACTAAGCCTATGAGTTGGATGACAAATGCTCTGTAGGGTTAGTCAAATCAAGACCTCATCCTCTTTTCACTTAACAGACGCGATTATCTGTTCTGTTTATGGCACTCTGCTAGGCCCTTTGTCAGACCTTTAGGATTTGTTGGTGAGAGAACAAAAGACCCATGAGTTAAGTCATTTTCAAAGGCAGTAGCAAGAGGATGTCTGGTGGCAGTGGAAGGTGGAGTGTTAAGTGAGGAATGTCCACAGCTTGGTGTTGGGATCTCGGGAGGGAGGCCCAGAGGAGGGCCATGGGCACCACTTAGGGAAACCTGCTGCTTTGATGGCAGCGAGGACCTGGCTTTGAAGGAAGAATTGACAACATTAAGCAAAACAATATGTCGCTTTCTGTGGAAATGCTGAGGCATAAATTTTAGAAACACTATTGGATGTCTTGACCTGACATTTAACAAATAAGTTCTGTGTTTAATATCTCGGTGGCATTTTTGTTTTGCTTTGTGGTTTAGCCTTTTCTTAAGTGTCTGAATTTACATGAAACGAGGTTCCTATTTCTGCAAATTTCAACCTGTGCAATTTGAAGCAGATATGATAGTAAACACAAACAGGATTCATAAAGGGAAAGTAAGGGAAAGTCTTGGGCCTGCTGTTCCATGCCTGCGTTGACTGGAAAGAAATTTGATTACTTTGGGAAGTGAGACTGATATTTCAATGGTTGTGTAATGGACAAAAAAAGCATGATCGCCAGGCTTTGAGAATTGATATTTAACTACTCTGCAGTTTTAATACTGAGTCTCAGAGTGGCTTGTATTGAAATTGGTTTGCCAGCCGCTGGGCAACACCTAGAGATGCCAGCAAGCAGCTTTTGCTCAGCTGAGGCCAGTCTTTTCTGTTGATTGTAATTAGGGGGAAAAACAACTTTTAAGAAAAATCTTAAGAGAAAACATAAGAAATTAGGATGTTCTTATTCTCTAAAATCTAAACTATGAATTCTTTCTTAGGGATAGTGAGGGAAAGAGAAAAGGTGAAGGAAGAAGGGAGCTTTTGTGTATAGTATCTTTAGTTATACAAATCCTCTTTAATGAATAAATGGAACCTTGATAAAGAAAACTACGGGCTGCATTATCAGTTGCAAATTGATTTGCTGTGGGCTAATTCTAATATAGTTTGACTATACCTCTTAAGAAAACAAAATCAGGTTACATGAAAATGGATTCTTATTTTCTAGGTGAAAAAAAACAATTATGACATAGCATAGTTTTATCCTGAAATTTTTTACTTGCTCCTGAATCGTGGATGGGCTCTTCTGTTGTTATTTCTAAAGTTGAGATTTTATCTATTTAGAGATAAAAATTGTATACCTGCATATCTTCCACACCCAAATGAGGCTGGGATGAGAGTGAGGAGAGAGAGGTCAGTGCTTTTCCAATCCTTTTTGTTGTGACAACAGGTCAGGTGGGGGGAATCCATCTCTAATAGCCTGTGGTTCTTAGCCTTTGAGAATGTAACACAGGCCAACCACTCTCACCTCAGAAAAATGCAAATACATCAACCTTCACATATAGTTATGGGGTTTGCACATCCCTGAAGCCCATCCGTGGATTCTCAGTTTAAAGCACCTGCTGTAAACATTTTTTAAATAAAGCGATTGGTTGCATCATCTTTTTGATGAATGATTACCTTGCTATTATTTTATTTTCTAATTTTAATAGCTATTTATATTCCCGTGGAACACCTTGAAAATGTCCCTCAAAGTAGATAAACTAATCTGAGACCCTGCTTGTTGTCCCAGGAGATAAGAATGACTTCCCAGTCTCACCTTGTGACCTGCCAGACCAGCATATCACCACCACCACCACCACCATCTTCTTCTCTGCCCTCCTCCAAATATGTTTGCTGCTTATGGTTTGAGATACCAGAAAAGGAGCTGGAGGGGATATATATACAAAAGAAGAAGGGCGCCTGGGTGGCTCAGTCGTTAAGCGTCTGCCTTCGGCTCAGGTCATGATCCCAGGGTCCTGGGATCGAGCCCCACATCAGGCTCCCTGCTCCGCGGGAAGCCTGCTTCTCCCTCTCCCACTCCCCCTGCTTGTGTTCCCTATCTCACTGTGTCTCTCTCTTGTCAAATAAAGAAATAAAATCTTTAAAAAAAAAAAAAGAAGAGACATATATAAGCATTAACCTTCAAAGGAAGAAAGCACAGACCCCCTTGGGAGAAATAATAGAAACACATAGTGTTTGTGGATATGTATTGCAGATCATGGAAAACAGCTGAATAGGATGTGGGTGCCGGCTTATTAACTAACTGTAATCTATTTAGCTTGGAGCAACTTTTGGTTTTTGATGGGATGAAATACAAGCTGAAGTTCAGTGGGGATAAATACAAAAGATCAAAATAGAATCCATGGAATGGAAATACAGTGACCGGTTTAAAAGTTGTCCAAGTCTTTTTTTGAGTCGAGGATCACAGTGGACCATAAGTTGCTATGAGTTGGTGATATAATAGTGTGTGTTGAAAATGATAGTGGTGATTTATGGAGTGTGAGAAATATCCAGAAAATCCTCACAAAAGAAGTAATTATGTTATAGTCTTTTGATGTGTGTGTGTATGTGTGTGTGTGTGTGTGTGTGGTCATCTGAATGTATATGGAAAGTGCTTAAGTGGGCGAATTCCTTTTTAATAGGAAATCACTTCTTCCCCATTCACTGAGCCCAGAGCGTTCCAGCTTCTCCCAGCCTGAGGGACCTCTTGCTTCATGGATGACTCGCACGGCTGAAAGGAAGAAAACTCCTTGTCTACACATGGTAGCTGAAGGGCATTCTCTTGGCTGGTGGTTGCTGTGGCTGGTGGATGCCAGTATAGTCCAGCTATTCCTGGGATCATTCTGAATTTGAAGTTTAAACCAATGAAGATATGATAACATTGGGTTTGGCCTCGCAGGCAAAGTCACCAAAGATTCTATGTATAATAGGGCTGAAATGCCACCTTTGCCTACAGCTTGTTATTTCAGTTATATATGGATTATAGAGGCTTTTGTGAGGTATCCTGGACACCAGCCCACCATTTGTGGTATATTTTTTCTATAGAGAAATTAGTTCCCAATTCCAAATGACTTTTGTGTGTATTTTTGGAATGCAGTCTGTCTGTACTGCATCAGGGGGCCTTATGTAGTTGGCCCGAGTCAGATTTTCCTCTCTGTGCCACATCCCTTTTCAGCGGAGCTGGTGGTGGACACTGTGAGCTGCCAAGTCCCATCAAGTGTTCCTTCTTAAAGCCTCTCCTAGCTCTCCCTTCCCTTCCCCTAGTTCACCACACGTTAGCTATAAATGAATCTACATTATTAATGCGGTGCTTTTCACACATTCTTTGTTTATAAATTTCTCATTTCTACTGACACCTTTCCTCTGGATGACCTTAGGAGCCTCAACTCCAGGCCCTGAGGTGCGTATCTCCGCCTCCATTCCTTTGCTCAGTCTCCTGCAAGCTTCCCCACCCTCCCCAGCCTCTGCAGTCATCTTCAGTCCCTGAGGCTTTACATCCCTGGGGGTGTAATAGGACTATCTCTCCAGCTGGAGGGTGAGTCCTCCAGCTCAGGGATGTGTCTCCATTTGCTGGGTTCTCCAGGATCCCCCAGACAACAGGAGAGGGTACTCAGTGAGGGTTGGCTGCTGCTGACAAGGATGCCCTTGGAATAAGCTTAAATGACAACAAGAACATGACTTCCGCGGTCGGAAGGACTCTTCTGGAACCTGAGGACGATTAGCACTGGAGTAGCTGCTTAACAGAAGCACAAGATGACTGTCCCCATCCCTGAATCTCTCCTGGAACTGACCACCTTTCATCTCCTCTTCTGGTTGACTGGATCGTGGTGTTGTGGAGAGGCAGAGCTCTGGACCTAATAATGGTTCCTAAGGATTTTCCATTTTCCTGGCTTATGAAACCATAACATGTCTTTAAACTAACTACAGCTCTCTTTTTTAAGGGAGCCCTCAGCAAAGAGAGAAGCAGCATCACTTAATTATTACAAATTCACCTTGTATTTAATAGCATATGACTTTTAGTTCTGAAATTGCATAGCTACGGGGTTACCACGTGGTTGATACCTGGATCTGTGCTCCCTATGATACATTTCTGCTGATCTGTTTTTCTTGTGATGCAGTTTTTACAGAGGCTTGTCTCTCATTTTCTGTCTCCCTAGCAAACTGTCTGGAGACAGTCTAGCATATTTCAAACAGCTGAGCTGCTTGTGTTCTGTCTTCTCTGGATAGACTCTTCTAAATTCTTTGGAGCCTTCTCTCTGGGAACATGAAAAAGGGACTCGTGCAGTTATAAAAAGAAACTAGAGATCATCCAGCTATAAAATTGCATCTTAGCATTAGCTTCTGTTTTGTCTACCATTCATTTTCTATTCATCCTTTTCTAAAGTTTGTCCAGCAATTTGAACCTGGTAATTTTAGTTCTGTGGTTTCTATTGGCTCCCAAACACTTACCCAGTCGTTAAAAATAAAAATTGCAAACCCATCTTGGGGAGTGTGTGAGTAGGCAGCAGCTGAGGACTCAGGACACTATGGCACCTGAGCACTCTGAGCCTGGCTGCCATGCTTACTAGGACTGGTGTGCATGCTTGTGTGTACGTAGGTGCATGGGTATATGCATGTGTGGGGCGGGAGGTTAGTGGGGGTCAGATCACAGCATTTGACAGTTTAGAGCTTTTCTTAAAAATGCATATGTCTTTTTCATGATTTGCTCCACACTGAAGCAAGCATAGCCTTGGAGAGTTGGAGTCACTGTCACTTGCTGGCCAGGCGTCTCTAGTCGAGTAACATACTGCTCATCCTCAATATCTACCTCTCTCAAAGTGTGCAGAGTGATTCCTGGCAAAAGTAAGAGAAAAGAAAAACCAAAAACACATAAAGTGGTTAGCACAATGTGTGGTACCGAAGCAGCTAGCAACTGTAAGTTCCTGGTCCCTTTGACCTTCAAGCTACCTAAAGGGCAAGAAGCTTTTGGGAAGAGAAGGAGAGGGGATGAATCTGCATCCATATCAGTTCTGTCCTGGGTACCGTGCCGAGCCCGGACTGGGCATTCTGGGCAGCATAATGGTAGTTGCACATCAAAGAATTACATCTAAACCTCCCTTTGAATGTGAATTAACTTGAGAGGAGCACGCTATTTCAGAGCAAAGATAATTCTTTCTCAGGTGCCTGTCCTAAGACCAGTGGTCAGGCCTAGAGGAGGGTAGCTTAGATACAACTCTTTTACTTCATCCACTTTGGTTCCTGTGAGTGGGTATGATGAGGCATTTGACAACATGTGGGTTTCAATACCCCGAACCCACTGGGCTGAATGCCAGAGACAGGATGGTGGGCAACAGGCATCAGCCTGGGCCTGTGTCCTCACCAGCTCACTGCTGGGCTCTGCCCCTGGATGGCCCACCTCTCAAATGGCCTCACTTCATCTTGACACTTGTCTAGATCAAACCCTGATACATTTCCTGCCCAGGAGCTTTCTTATTTGTATTGTTTTATTAGATGATTTACCTGTACTGTAAGACAGTTGTGAGTCCTAGCTCTTATTCTAAGGCTTCCTACTACTAGAGTGGACTATTTGCTATCCAAAAACTAGTTGCTCTAGTTGCAATATTATCACTGAATCCTATAAATATATATAATTTAAGATGTCAAAGTACTTCCTTTGTTATGATCTCATTTTTTTTTAAACAGCTTTATGAAATGGGTAGAGGAAATAATGTTTGCCTATGTATGCTGATGATAGGATAAGGTGCAGAAAGGATGCCCACCTCACTGAAGGATGCCCAGATCCTGGGGCCAGGGCTAGAACTGCTCTCCTGATTCCCATGTGTTTCGTGAGTGCCCTTAGATGCTGCTGAACTCTCTGGGAAGGATGTGGCCCACCCACTGCCTTTCAGATGCTTAGAATCTAGTTAGTAATTCTAGAAAACTGACTTGGGAGCCCAAGTAATTCGGAGAAATGGCAAGTTTTATTAGAGTTCCAAAAAGAAAGTGGTTTGGCCCCTAAGATATTTGGGGGGACATTTTATTATCACCACCTTCAACTGAGAAATGAGGTTTTGAGAGACATTGTTATTTATCCAAAGATACACAGAGTAAGAAACTAGGTGGCTTGACCACTATTAAGTGAGTAAATATGGTTTTCACTTATTTACTCACTTAATAAGTAGTTGTGGGTGCCCACCCCATGCTAAGGACTGCCTGGGTCATTGTGGGTGCCATCTCCACCATCACAGAAGTCCACCAGCAGGTCACGCCCTGAGGCAGGGTACTCCTGCCTTGTGGCTTTGCTGGCAAGATTCTGTCACTGTTTTCTGGCTTTGCCTGTGGCTTTCTTTGGGGCTTCTCTCAGTTCCACATTTCTGGTGTATCCCTGGGCTTAAAAAATGTTATGCTCAGAGTGAAGAGAATTGAACTTGTAACCCACTTTACACCACACTCTGACCACCAGGAGTCCTTTTGGAACCCGCTTCTTCCTCTCCCACCAAGTCCTATCATTGTACTGCTATGTATTTCCACGACCTGCCAACGCTTCCCAGTCTACCCTGGCTCATGTCGTCATCTCCTCGTCCCTGGGGTACTGCTAGGCCTGTTAACCCATCCCCGGGTCCTCCTCTCATCCATTTTCCACACAGACCATTTTCCATAGAACTCAGTTGATCTGAAGCCCCAACCAGATCACATAACCCCACACTCTTCAGTTGCTCCCCCACCCACAGGATCTGGAGTCTGCACCCACCTTGTTTAGCCTCTTGGTCACAAAGCCCTTTGTGACCAAGCCCATTGCTTAAAGTTGCCCCCAGATAGACCAAGCTCTTTGCCATCTCGAAGACTTTGTTTCATGGTAGTCTCTCTGCTTTGGAATCTGGCACCCTTCTCCCGTCCCTCTTTCATCTGGCTAATTATTACTTATCCCTTCACACTAAGATTAATGGCCACCTCCTCCAGGAAGCCTTCTCCCACCTCTCTCTTCCTCCCACTGGCTAGGTACTTCCTGTCTGCTCCCTTTGTGGTCTGGAATATCTGTACAGCCCTTGCTGCCTAGTTTGTAACAATCACTTTAGGCCCTGCCTGCCCCCAGCAACTCCAGGCTTCTCTGAGAACAGGCACTTGTCCACTTGTTCTCGTCAGTGACTAGCACTGTGTCTGGTACTCATGAAGCTTTAAGAAATGGATGGACCATTGGGCGGCTAGGTGGAGGGATGGCTGCAAAAGTGATCTCTCCTTATACCTGTTCCTCTTTAGCTCTGGACCAGTGGTTACGTATCTCCACTTCTTTTAGTTCTGTTTAATTTAGGATAAACTTAAGGGAAGAGCATGTAGTGGGGAAGAAAGTGAAGAACCTATCTAACGGTAATGTTGCAGTTAGTGCCTTAAGATCTGTCTCCTGATTCATTATCTAGCCAGGATCAATCAGAATTGTTTGTCCAAGTCCCTTAGCTTTCCTTCCAAATGAAGTGATTAACTTCCACCGTAAACTTCCTCTGGTCCAGGCTTCAGGCTTTGTGTTCGGCCCGACGGCACTCAAGCTTTCCTGCCTACACGGGCATTTAGATTGTCCCTGCCCTTTGGTTCTCCTGCCTGGCGAAATACTAGATAACGAGGACAGAGCTCATCTTACACACGGCTGAGCTGACAAATATGGCAGCCTTTCAATGAAAAGGCGAATGCAGACGAGGCTTCTTCCCTGGCTGGAATAAGAATGAGCCTCATGCTTGTCTGGCCCCGTTGCCGATGGTCAAAAGCACTTGACGCAATTTCCATAGCATCCAGACAGCCTGAGTACCTAATATCTACCTGTCTAGTCAATACATCAGCTTTGCTGGAGAGAGAGCAGGAGTTTGTCACAGGGTCTTATTTCTAATGCATCAGGAACAAATCTGTTACCAGCTCTCTTTATTCTGGCATAAATGCTGTAAGCTGCATTAATTTGTTATCTTTGGTGGTAAATAACAGTGCCTTCTAAGCTTTGTCTTTAAAAGGGGTCTTTTTAAAGACTTTAAAGTCAAGGTGAAGAGAGGGGAGAAGAAACGGATTGTGCCTGACCACAGGGATTAGTGGCTCACTCCAGGTGAAGGGTGTCCACACGTATTAATGTGCTAATGAGCAAGAAGGTTCATTTTGATGATTAGTAATTTTGGCATCATAACTTCTGCCCCAGATTTGATTAAGCCTCTGTACAGACTTCCTCTTCCAGGAGATTACCTTTCAAAAGCACATTTGGTTTCCCTCCCCTTTTGAAGCCCATTAGGAAAATTAAAACATTTAATTTTAGTGATGAATTTTACTGGTGCAGACAACCGCTCTCCCAGATTCTCTCCAAATGTAAGCACAATTGCTACATCAACTAAAATATCTGTACGTAACTCAGACTGGTGTTAAATTGTGTGGAGATTGCAGATTCCTGGTAATATATTACAGAACAATAAGCCCTGTGTTGGAAGAAAAATATCTCAACATTGAACCAAGCCAGTGGGACAGAAAGTTAGCTAATATCTGTAAACCTACTTCCTCCCAAATGGACTTGTCCACCAAACCCTCAGATTTCCCCTGCTTCTTTCCTTAAAGAAGCTGATCAGAAATATCCTGTAATGCGCGAGCTAGCTAATACCCGAATAACTGATGAATTGAAGTGAATGAAAGCTAAAAGTGTGGCAAAATCATTGAAGCTAAAATTACTGTCATTTAGGAGTTGAACAAAGTACCTAGTAAAGAATAGAAGCCAAGAAGGGTTTTGAGTTACAGTTAGTATTTTGTCTCTCTTCTACTGTAGCCAAGTGAGTCAGTTCGTGATCATAGTTGTCCCGCTGTAAGGAAAGCCTCGGAGCCCCGGAACGCACGAGGTCTCTCCTGCCCTCCTCTCTCCCCTTCCCGCCCCAGTCTCTCCTGCCCTCCTCTCTCCCCTTCCCGCCCCTTTTTCTCCTTCCCTACCTAAATATACAGTATCTCATTCCTTGGGTATTTGTTTGATTCTATTTTTTTTTTTTTTAAAGACGATCACTTGAGCTGAGACATAGCAGACAATGCAAAGTAACAAGAGAGGAAATAAGAACATTAGCTAAGGAGAATTATTTTTCAAACCTAGAATGTAGAAAAAATGCTTCTATGTTTCATTTGAATGTTCTAAAACCTAAAGATTTCAAGTAGGAAGTTTGTAGAATGACTTCTGATAAGAAAAGTTTTAATTTTTCAGAATGTTCTCTGTTGCATATTACATACTTGTCTGCATGAGGTGGAAGCCAGGGCAGGGAGTTTGTGGGATTTATCTGCTAGGGCTTAATAGATGGATGCTTTTTATATCCTTCAGTTATGACAGAATAAAAATCTGTGTAACAGACACAGTCTCATGAAAATATTATGAAATGTATTAGAATAAATACTAAAGATGAACTGGCCAGTTGCTGTAACTAAAATGAGAGTGTGAGAATTAAAGTAGAAAGCTACTATGCCCCCACCCTCCATGAATTATTTATCATGCCCTCCTCTACTCTAGCACCTAAATGCCCTCCTGACCTTAGTTTTTCTGTGACATTCATGTGGTTTTGAAATGACGAAAAGAGGAATTTGATTCTCTCAGCCAGAGAGGGGGAGGGTGCAATGTGTTCAGAAGTAGAGCTTTCTTTTGATCATTAAGATATATTGACTCAGTATTCCCTTTTTAAATTCATTTTAATTAACATGGCTATAAGTTCTAGATGCCCCATTACAGATGCTGAGTCAAAATGGAAATTGAGGAAACTCAAAATACAGAATAGTCCACATGTTTATCTTCATCTCTGGAATTCTTGAAAAAATTAGACCTACATATGAAATGAGCACAAATGAAAGATGTTAGAGAGAGAAGGAATTGATTCAGTCACAATATTAACTTGAAATAATGGCTTGCTAAAAAAAAAAAAAAAGTAAAACTGTATCAAAAAGAGGCCCTACTTAGGAAAATAGGGGAAGGCTTCTTGTGTAGGCAAGGGCTTCCCTGAGACTCTCTGCTCCCGGGTGGCATTGGTTTTCTCTGTGGTCTCATGGGAAGTCAGAGAGTGCATGTAACAAGACTGTGATTTTACAAGAGTCCCTTTAAGGAAATTGTTTCCCATCATATGTTTTTGTTTTTGTTTTCAGAATGGGTCGGTTGGAGATGCTGTACACTTTCTGATTCTATATTTATTCATAACACACCTACATACTCACACACATGTGTGCTCACAAACACTAAAATATTCAAGGATCTAACTCTGAAATAGTCTGAGTGCCTAAAAAATTAGGGTGGACCTGTATGTGTATGTGTCCCTGTAACATTACACTGCATCTAATCAAAAAGACAGAAGGAGTTGCCAGTCCAGTTATGGGAAATGAAAGACCTAGGGAAGTCTGATTGCCTAGGAATCTGGCAATATCAAAACATTATATGTGCTTTCATTTTCTTCTTGGAGATTTCAGTCTTGAAATGCCACCTCTTCCCTGGGTTTTCGAACTCTAGCACACACTGCAGTCTCCTGGAGGGCTCCATAAAACCCAGATTGTTGGCTCCATCCCCAGAGATTCTGATTCAGTAGATTTGAGATGGGCCTGAAAACTGGCATTTCTTACAGGTTCCCAAGTGATACTCATGCCGATGCTGCTGGTTCAGGAACTACACTTTTTGAGAACAACTGCCCTAGGCATCACATTCCAGAATTCTGTCTGGGGTCTCATGCTCATATATTTTGCATATATTTATTAGATGCTCACCAGGTACCAGGCACTGTGCTAGATGCATGGAATATGGGAAACACACTCCCCTGGCCTTTATTGAGAGCAAACAACTGTTCATCATCCTTCACAGAAAAATCCGCGTTTACCCTTAGTCCACCTACAGGGATAAGTTGAAGATCTGGTAATTCTTGGGTCTATACTTAGTTTACAAGACACAGAAGGGTAAACAATTCCAATTGCTTTTCCCTTTCCTTGGGAGACCTCTTTCCCATCTCCAGTAGACATGTGATGTTAGGTTTTGCAGAGCAACCTCTTTCTTGGATAGATGAATTTTTGTATACATTTGTAGGTCCTTGGATCCTTTCTGGGGCCATTACCCAGGTCAGGTACACAGTAGGGTTATTTTTCTCCAGTACTTAAGAACTGTCGTTTATGATCAAGCCTTTACTTATTCATAGTCTTGTTTAGTCACATCAAATCCTTTGTTTCTTTAGCTATAGAGTATCTACAAATAACTGAGGTCACTTTCAACCTTAAAAATTTAGCCCCCAAATAACTTGGAATAGTAATAGCTGACCTTGGATCTCTTTCACGTATATTGGATGGCTGTCCTTTAAGTTACCAATAATTTCTTTATTTTAGACTCAAGAACACCTCATATCTGGAATTCAGAAAGCCTTTTTGTAAGCTGTGCCGTTTTCTAGGTTCCTGAGGAGGACACAGTCCAACATCATTCATTATGAAACACTGTTTTCACAAGAATGATTTACTTGTCCTCTCACCTCACTGACACTTTGAGGAGCTTTATGAAAATACTGTGAAAAGGTAGACTCATTCCTGTCTGAGTTTGAAACCCCTGGTGACATTTAGACTAGAAGTGGTGTCACTGTGTTTGGGGACACCCCTGTGCTTTCTCTCTCCCCCTTGGCAGATGCTTCCTTTTTATTCCCCATTTGAATATCAGTTTGAGTCTCTTTGCTCTGAGTGAACTAGTTGGAGCTGAACGTTTTTACACAGGGATTTTATAGATAAACTGATAATTTTCGGAGGTGAGGAAACAAATTCTGTATGTTGATTTCCTCATTTTCTGAAAATTTTTGGATTATTATTTTTTATTTTTTATTATTCTTTATTTTTTTAGCAGAATATTAAAATAAATTCACAAATGGGACTTCAATATGGAATATATTTTAAAATATATCATCAAAATAATGCATTATTTTACCTCCCTTGCCTTAGAATTTTTTAAGAAAAGTATAATGTATCTGATTGTTTTACCTTACCAGGTGAAGAAACAAAAGGCACATTTGTATCCCCATGATTTGGTTTGCAGCAGACTCACCTGGTGTTTTCCATAAAGCAGCTTCAATTTTGGAAGACGTATTTTAGGCCTACTTCCTCTGTGCTCTTAGGACTGAATTGTTCTTGTGCTATCAACATAATCTCCTCACGAAGAATTATGATCACCACTGGTTCCTTGGAAATATCCTGACCCTATTTTAGAGGAAATGCGCTCTTAATCCCAGAGTCCAGCAACATTGATTTTATGTTTGATGTGCCCTCATTCAGCTGTTGGTGTACTCAGGAAGCTCAGCTAAGTCATCCATCACCCTTTTTTTTGCTTTTCTCTTTTATTGTTAGCACCTGCCTCCAGAATCTTTTAATCTTTTTAAAATAATCTGTGGTAGGAGAAAGACTGTGAAACAACAGTTTGAAGCCACTGTATGTTGCTCTCCTCGGCTTGGGTTTTAGTCTGTTGTGTGGTGGCTCATGAGATGTAGAAAAGGAGCTTAGGCCTCCGTGACACACTCAGCTTCATCCAGAAAGACCTAAGGTGTTTGTTTTTGTTGGCAAATTCTTGGTGGAGATCCAGGGAGAGTTTGCAGGAACTGTATTTTTTTTTTTTGTATTTGTTGCTGTTCCCACTGACTCTTCTCACAGCCTGGCTTGTTTTGATGTTTTTCTTGAGGATGGATTGTGGTAGCACAGCCATGCCCGCTCACACATACCTCAGAAGTCAAGAAAGAGTTGAGTCAGGGTAGCCACAGAGAGGGACGGTGTTTGGCTCTGGCTCTAACAGAACCCATAGGTATGGGCTCTGGCTCTAACAGAACCCATAGTTATGTTACCAGTTGTTCTAGCACCCTTGGTCTATCTTTCCCCGAGGTAGGGTCATTGCATCCAGGGTTGCTACAAGCGTAACAGGCCTTAGATTGCGGGTATTGATCAGACCTCCATAGTGAAGCTAGAAAGAAAGAAAAAGTCAAAAGGGAGAGAAGAGGCTTAGAGAAAGACGAAGAGGGGTGTTGGAGAAAAGGAAAGATGCCTTAAGAATTAAGGAACTCTCAGGTGAGGTAAATGAGGTGAAGGTGTGCTGGAAGGGAGTAAACTAGCAAAAGGAGTAAAGGACAGAGGAGAAAATCCCTACCTGCTTGGGGTGCTGGGCCTTCCCTACAATGGTAAAACATAAAACAAATGAGGAAAGACACCAAGCAGGTACTCAGAGAGTGGAGTGTGTGTGTGCACACGTGCACGTGTGTTGAGTGTTCACTCATGTGTAGCAAGAAATGTAAATGACCCAGAATCTGAAACCTCACCCATGTAGGCACGCCACCTCTTAAATGTTCTGATTTGTATGATAAAAATTTGCATGTCCCTGGAGCAGCCACACTTCCTGAGGGCTACCTCTGATATAACACCCCCTTGACCACACAGTCCTCTTTGATTTCTTTTCCTCTTAAAATCTGCAGTATTTATAATCACTACAAACGATTTAACCCACCATGGAATTCTGGCTGAAAAGGGCCCCATCTTGTTTGACGTACATAACTAGTCCTTCTGTATCCACCACACCTGTAAACACATTAAAAGTTCAGGAAGGGGACACCTGGGTGGCTCAGTCGGTTAAGCGTCTGCCTTCGGCTCAGGTCATGATCTTAGGGTCCTGAGATCGAGCCCTGCAGTGACTCCATGCTCAGTGGGGAGTCTGCTTCTCCCTCCCTCTCTCCCTCTGCCTTTCTGTCCGCTCGTGCACTTTCTCTCTCTCTCTCAAATAAATAAATAATTTTAAAAAATAAAAGTTCAGGAAGTACTTCCTGAATACTTGCACTAGGGATTGAGTGTAACTTTGGGGTTTTAAATTTATAAAGCATCTTATATTTAAAACTAGTTTGAAAGACCAATTTATTAGTTTTAATCCAGAGGACTCATTATTATGAAATGGAAAAAACAGCAGAATGAGTTGGTGGCCTGGAGGCTGATGCTTGTCTTTTCAGTGGAATTCATGGGGCTTTTTGTTTTCAGATGTTTCTTTAGGTATGAATAAAAAGGAGCAGAAGGCTCTAACCCAGTAATCATGTGTGGGTTTGAGTGCCTTTGATTAGGGAGTTTGGGGCTGCCTTACTATCTTTGAACAATTAAAATATCTGGAAGAAAAAAGAATTCAAATCTTGTCCTCTGTTTACTCACTGTAGAATTTCATTTCTTCTCTTAACAATTTTAAAATAATGGCATATAAATAAAAACTCTTTGGGGATTTCTTTGAGAAGACCCAAAGTAATAATTTGTCTAGTTTAAGACTTTTATTATATAAACTGGTTTGGTATCAAAGATTTTGAGTTTCACATTTAACATTACCAGGTAATTAGAATAGGAATTAAGAGGTTTAAGTAAATCAGCCTTAGCTTTTTGTCTCTTTCTGAAGTCAGCTGCAATATGAAGGAATGTATTCCAAAAAGATGTGTGTGTATGTGCATGAGTGCCTATCTGCCTGAATATACAGAGAGAGGAAGACAGCAGGTGGAATTTTTAAAATAAGGAAAATATAGCAGTAATCCAAGTCAAGGACAGTGATTCTTAACCCCAGCCGCACACTAAAATCCCCTGGGGAGCTTTAAAAATTACAGATGCCTAAGCCCACCTGTCAGATTTCTGATTTAGTCTGTTTGAGATGAGGCCTAGGTATTGGTATTTGTAAAATACTCAGGTGATAAAATCTGCAGCCAGGTGAGGACAGCCACTGCTCTAAAGAATATGTGCAGAGTTGAATTCAAGGACTGTGAACAATAGAGCCAAATATAGAACTCAGCTCTCACTTGTAAATGAGGCTAATGAGAAATAATGCATGCTTTATAATTATATGACACCCTTACGGCATTTAGGGGTGATGATGACCATTTTATAGATCAAGAAACTGAGGCTAAAGAAGCTTATGTGACTAATCCAGAGTCACACAATTTGCAGTTAGTGGGTCTGGTTCTAGCCCGGCACCTCCAACTGGAAGGACGCTGCCCTGGTGTGCATGTATTAGTTCTCTAAATTACAACCACAAACCTCAAAAAGACTTTCATTAGTGTGTTCCTGATGAAGAATGGAATTTTGTAGAAGATGAGTCACCTTGTTTAATTGGGGAGGAATGAAATATTTGAATAGTTGGTTACTTTTTCAGCCAGTGCCTTTCAAAGTTTTTTACCCCTGACCTCCAGTGAGAAATAACGTCTTCTATCAAAACCCAGTACAAACACAGATATATATATTCGGAGCCCGAACACACCTTCTCATTGTGCTTATCCTTACTGTAGGTAAACTGTCTCACTAGTGCTTACCCTTGCTATTTGCACTCCAATATTTTCCATTCTATTCTATTTCTTTAAATGCTGGTTGCAATCTGCTGCACTGATTGCTTTAATGGACTGGGACCCATGACCTGAAAAACTGTACAGCTTCCCTTCTCTCTGAAGGCCACAGAAAGGGTAACATCATGATTAGAGAAGTGAATGACCTGTCTTACACAGCCTTTATGGAAAGATCTGTTGTAGGCCAAAGAATGAATATCATTTGGTACAGTGTATAGGTAATATTATTAGTTGTAAGCTTGGTGTCTTGATGCTATGTGTTCAGCCAGGCTTTTAACCCTTTTAAGGAAAAATCTTACAATGAAGAATATGGTTTTTCCAAGGCAGGATAATGAATGCTGTGATCTCTTCAGTTTGTTTGTTTGTTTTTCCTTTTTTTGGGGGGGGGGGGGGTAGGGGCAGATAGAGAGGGAGAGAGAGAGAATCCTAAGAAGGCTCCATGCCCAGCATGGAGATTGACTTGGGGCTTCATCTCATGACCTGAGCTGAAATTAAGAGTCGGACATTTAACCGACTGAGCCACCCAGACACCCCAGGTTCTAGCAATTTCTTAAGAAATTATCTGACTTACATTTTAAAACCTGATTGTATTAAATGAGAGTCAACATGTAGAGTGCCTTTCAAAGGTATTTTTAAATATATGAAGTACCATTTGCAAAATAATATTATTTAAATTTTTCTAACTGCCTTTGGGGGGTGGGCGGTCTTGCATTCCAACAAGCATGATTGTGAAGTTTTTGCGAGCTGGCCTGGGCAT
Source organism: Zalophus californianus (assembly GCF_009762305.2). Taxonomy (NCBI): domain Eukaryota; kingdom Metazoa; phylum Chordata; class Mammalia; order Carnivora; family Otariidae; genus Zalophus; species Zalophus californianus. The sequence goes on along the minus strand of NC_045608.1, from coordinate 30,090,330 downwards.
GGATTTCTCTTCTTCCTCACAGTGCTTTGCCTGAGATGGTTACGTGGGAGATGCTCTGTGATCATTTGTCACAGGGAGGCTCAGCCTGCACCTAGGTGTCTGGCCCACAGCCTGAAAATGGAGAAGAGAATGCTGAAGACTTTGAGGATGGGAAAATTGGGCAGCCTTTTTAAAATTTTTCTTTTCTTCCAAAACATTTTTATATCCTGATTTTCCATCAGCATCCTCATTTAGCATTTCCATATATTTATATGTGCAGGGTTGTAACTACCCCCTACACGCAAGAGTGTGTGCCCATGGGCTCACCTGGTGGGAACTGAACCTAAAGGAGGTGGCTCCTGGCTCAGTCCTGGCAGTCTGCGTGTCTGCCCTTCAGGTGACACTGCCAGACCCCATGGTGATTCTGACTGCTAGAGGTTCAACTTGTCCTCATTCCAAACAATATTGTTTAATTTATTCCCATTGTGAACCCTGGTTAACGAAGAAAACACTAATGTTGAAATACTAGTGAGAAGATTAAAAAACTATAATCACTCTGCAAATTTATCTCAATGCCTTGCTCAGATCTATATGTTTAATTATTCTGATAGATGTTTCTGGTTTTTTACAATGTAATGTTAAAGAGGAAAAATATGTTGATAATTATATTCTGGTTAAGTTTATATTTATTGAGAATAAGCATCATTCGCACCTAGAAAGGTGTTTGCAAACAATGGCACAAAACAAAAATTGCAAAAGCAAGCTCATTGTTTATTAAAGTTGGAAATACAAAACTTATTAATGTTAGTAAAAGCAGTTAATTGTTAATCATAAAACAATTTTATTTCATTATTATTCCAGCTTTATTGAGATATAATTCACCTACCATACATTCCCCCCCCATTTAAAGTATATATTTCAGTATTTCTAAAAATATATTTATTCAGGGCGCCTGGGTGGCTCAGTCAGTTAAGCGGTCTGCCTTTGGCTCAGGTCATGATCCCAGGGTCCTGGGATTGAGTCCCACATCAGGCTCCTTGTTCAGCAGGGAGCCTGCTTCTCCCTCTCCCTCTGCTGCTCCCCCTGCTTATGCTTGCTCTCTCCCTCTCTCTCTGTCTGTGTCAAATAAATAAATAAAATCTTTAAAATATATATATATATTTATTTATTTATTCTTTTTTTTTAAGATTTTATTTATTTATTTGACAGAGAGAGCAAGAGAGCACAAGCTGGGGAAACAGTAGGAGGGTGAGGGAGAAGCAGGCTCCCTGCCAAGCAGGGAGCCTGATGCGGGGCTCGATCCCAGGACCCTGGGATCATGACCTAAACCGAAGGCAGATGCCTAACCATCTGAGCCACCCAGGAGCCCCTATTTATTTATTCATTTAATTCATTTAAGCAATCTCTATACCCAACGTGGGGTCAAACTCACGACCCTGAGATCGAGTCTCATGCTCCAACTGAACCAGGCAGGTGTGCCCCTCAGTATTTTTTAGTATATTCATAGAGTTGTGCAATCATCACTACAATCAATACACTTTTGTTACTCCAGAAAGAAACCTCATACCCGTTAATGGTCATTCCCATTTTCTCCCAAGATCACAGTTGTAGATCACCACCAGTCTACTTTTAGTCTCTATAGATTTGCCAATTTTGGACATTTCATATAAAGGGAATGATATAATATGTGGTCTTTGGTGACAGTCTTCTTTCATTTAGGATGATGTTTTCAAGGTTCATCCATGTGTTAGCATGTATCAGTGCTTCATTTCTTTTTATGGCTGAATAATATTTCATTCTGTGAATTTGTTTAGCCATTTTCCTGTTGTTGAACATTTGAGTTGTTTCCACTTTTTGGCTATTACGAATATTACTGCTGTGAACGTTTATAGAAGTTTTTGTGTGTATACATGTTTTCATTTCTCTTGGTTATATACCTAGAGTGGAACTGCTGGGTCATATAGTAAATATATGTTTAACTTTGAGGAACTGCCAGACCATTTTCCACAGCAGCTACACTATTTCACATTCCTGTCGACAATGTATGAGGGTTTCCATTTCTCCATGTTCTCACCAATACTTGTTATTATCAGTCTTTTGATTATAGTCATCCTCGTGGGTATGAGGTGGAATCTCACTGTGGTATTGGTTTGCATTTCCCTGATGGCTAATGATGCTGAACATCTTTTCATGTGCTTGTTGGCCATTTGTATATATTTTTGGAAAATTATCTATTTAGATCCTTTGTCCATTTTTTAATTGGATTGTCTTTTTTATTATTGAGTTGTAAAAGTTCTTTATATATTTTAGATATATAATGAGATACATGATTTGTAGAAATTTTCTCTCATTATGTGGGTTGTCTTTTCACTTTTCCTTCATGCACAAGTTCCTAATTTTAAGTACAGTATATCTGTTTTTCTTTTGTTGTTTGTGCTTTTGGTGGGATAATTAAGAAGGCTTTGCATAATTAAAGATCACAAAGATTTACTCCTGTGTTTTCTTCTAAGAATTTTATAATAGTTTTAGTTCTTACATTTAGATCCATTTTGAGTTAATTTTTGTGTATGGTCGAGGAAGAGGTCCAGTTTCATTTCTTTGCTTGTGGATATCCATTATGCAATCACCATTTGTTGGAAAGACTCTTCTTTCCCAATGATTGATCAAAACTTCTGTCAAAAATGAATTGACTATAAATGTGAGGGTTTATTTCTAGACCCTCTGTTCCATTGATCGTACTTAGCCTTATGCCAGGACCACATTGTTTGCAGCTTTTGAGTTGATCATGTCGTTTTTGTCCTTTATTTTATTAATATGGTATATTACTTTAATTGATTTTTGGATGTTAAACCAACCTTGCAGTCCTGGACTGAATCCCAATTCATCATGATACATAATCTTTTTTATATATTGATGGATTTTGGTTTGCTACTTTCTTGTTGAGGATTTTTCATCTAATTTCATAACAGATATTGGTTTGTTATTTCTATTCTTATAATGTCTTTGGTTTTGTTATCTTGGTAATATTTCTCTCATAGGATAAGTTGGGAAATGTTCTCTATTTTTTAGAAGAATTTGTAAAGAATTAGTTAAATCTTCTTTAAATGTCTGGTAAAATTCACCAATAAAGCCATTTGGGCCTGGGCTTTTCTTTGTGGGAAGTTATAAATTACTAATTCAATGTCTTGTTATAAGTCCATTCAGATTTTTTATTTCTTCTTGAATCAGTTTTGATAGTAGGGGCCTTTCTAGGGATTCTTCCATTATATCTAAGTTATCTCATTTGTTGGCATACAGTTGTTCATGTTATTTCATTATAATCCTTTTTATATTTGTAAGATGGGGACAGTGACATTGCTTCTTTTGTTCCTGAGTTTAGTAACTCGAGTCTTTTTTTTTTTCTTTTTTTGTCAGTCTACTAAAGGTTTGTCAATTTTGTTGATTTTTCCAAAGAACGAAATTTTGTTTTTGTTGATTTTCTCTATTATTCTATTTATATTTCATTATTTTCTGCTCTAATCTTAATTATTCCCCTCCTTTTTTAAAAAAAAGAGTTTATTGAGAGAGAGAGAGAGCATGTGAGCCGGGGGAGGGGTGGAGGGAGAGGGAGAGAGAGAGAATCTCAAGTGGACTCAATGCTGAGTGCAGAGCCCGATGCAGGACTTGATCTCATGACCTTGAGATCATGACCTGACCGAAATCAAGAGTCAGACGCTTAACCAACTGAGCCACCCAGGTGCCGCTCCCCTCCTTCTTTCGATTTCATTTGCTCCTAAATATTTCTTAATTTGCTGTATGCCCTTTAGACAGTTTTCAGAGATTTTAAATGGTTAATTTTTAATAATTTTTATTGCTTATTTTCCTGGGGAGTGGGACCATGGAGCTCCTTTTTTTTTTTTTTTAAGATTTTATTTGTTTGAGAGAGTGAAAAAGCACAAGCGGGGACCAGGGAGAGGGAGGGGCGGAGGGAGAGGGAGAAGTAGACTCCCTGCAGAGCAGTGAGCCCAATGCAGGACTCTGTCCCAGGACCCTGGGATCATGACCTGAGCTGAAGACAGACACTTAAGCAACTGAGCCACCCAGGTACCCCTACCATGAACCTCCTTACTCCACTATTTTAGAAGTGGCTCTCCCAGATTATATTTTAAATATGTTCAGTTTCAAACATATTATAACATACATGTAGATAAATCATGTTTTCCTTACATAATTGACTGAAACTAAATTTTATAGCAAACATTTCTCTTTAAATGGGCAACAGTAAGATATTTTTCTTTGTGTTTTATAAGTAGTATTAAAGATTGTATTGAAATTTAATTTTGCTATAAATTTTTAATAATATACTTCACAAAAAATCCCTAGCATATCAAACCTGTGATATCATAGATATTATTACTTAGGTTGAAATTTTTTCAAATGAATTAATTTAAAGTCCAATTAAAAGTTGCTATTAAGTAAATAATAGTACAGGTGGAATGCAGATATTTTAAGAATCCTGAGTGCGGGCCTTGAAGGACTGAAATATACGGAACACTGGAATTTGGTCCCAGCAGTGAAGTGAGAAAACATATGAGCACTGAGCCTTGACATGACTTGCTAATGGCAATTTCAGGCAACAGTGGAGGCAGCACCAGAAACTGGTCTCCTGACCAGGGTTAGACCACACTAGGAGGAGCTAAGGCCAAAGTGTTCTGGGCATAATGACTGCAGAGAGAACCTGTATGTAGCTTAAGACCTAGGAGCCATTGATCTGAAATCTGATCAAGGTTCTCCATTTGCTGTTTTATCTGTTTGAACTAAAACTTACCAACAAGGGTATGTGTGACCAAATTGCCACACTGCAGCCAACCTTCACCAGGGTTTCTATTTCTAAAAGGGTTAAATGGTAAATAGACAGTTTTGGAAAGCTTTTTCTTTAAGGTACATTACAGGGAAAAAATTATAAAGGCATTTGCAACATTACTATTTCTGGGCCTTTGAATTTTTTTAAATTTGGTTTTATTTGTATGACCAAGATTGAGTTTCTGCCAGAAAACCATTCGTCCTGTGAAAATTCCAAACATTTTTATTATTGCCACTATATTTTATTGTATTCTATTGCTTTACTAATTTGGGTGTTTATGGTTAAGAATAACAGTCTTGATTAAGGTCACTTTTAATAAAAACGGGACCACATTTCACCTTATCCACATGAAAGGCACTCTTGAGTGCCTGCTCTTCTAACCTTTTTGGTTTCTGCCTGTTTCACGGTGGCAAGATGTCCTCAAAGCGTAATTGATCTTCATTATCTCTGGCTAATCAGGGGCCTCATGGGCACCCCTAAAATTTTCCCATTTCCTTGTGGTTATTTCATTGCCTTTGTAGAAAGAACAAAGAAATCTGACTGACATTATAGTGGGCTTAAAAATTATCTTTTAGTTTCAGTACTTTTCAATTCACAAATGAGTAAGATATTAAACTGAACAATTCCTTCAATCACATTACAATTTTCAGTATTAGAATAGGTTCCAGTGAATCTAAATGAAGACATTTTAAATTAGAAAGAAAAGAAAGGGCTATGGACATAACAAGCTAGAGATAGAGAAAAAAAAGGATGGGATGCTTTTTTTCTGGAAAACTGATTTTTTTTAAAGATTTTTTATTTATTTGTCAACGAGAGAGAGAGAAAGAGAGAGAGCACAATCGGGGGAGTAGCAGGCAGAGGGAGAAGCAGGCTCCCCACTGAGCAGGGAGCTGGACACGGGACTCGATCCCAGGACCCTGGGATCATGACCTGAGCCGAAGGCAGACGCTTACCTGACTGAGCCACCCAGGCGCCCCTGAAAACTCTGATTCTTATAAATATGTACATTTATTTTTATTTACCTTTTTATATGACCAGTATAGAGCCAGCCACTTCATCCTTTCAGAGCCCCCAAAAAGGAAATTTATCAGAGGTTTAGTTTAATCTAAAGAAAAAATTGCCCAAAGGTACAATTAAGTTTGCTTCTAACTGTGTCTTCCTTGAGATGGGAAGACTTCCTTCTCAGAGAGTAAAGCGGTCTCTGTGTTCTGTCGGCCCTTACAAGAGCCTTGGTCTCAGATAATTAATTCATTCCTTTAATCTTTTAAATGGGACTTGTCCATCAAGGTCCTTCTAAAAAATAGGATTTGGTTCAGGGGTCTTCCTTGGACCTGCCACATTTAGAATTAACCTGATTAGTGGTTAAGAATAGATTTTGGAGTGAGACTTCCTGGTTCAAGTCCTGGCACCACCACTTACTAGCTGTGTGACATTGGACACAGTCGCTCTATGACTCAGTTTCCTCATCTGTAAGATTGGGAAAATAACCAGTATTCATATGTTACCTGTAAAGATTAAATGGCTTAAGTAAATAGTAAAGTGCTTTGGAATACTGCCTGTCACGTAGTAAGTGCTGTATGAGTGTCAGGTATTATTGTTATTATTTAGGTTAAGAACCCCTCCTCCTACAGGACCCTTGTTCACTCATTCATTTATTCATTCATTCATTCACCTGCTCCTTGCTGAGCACTCTGCTACTCTCACTACTTCACTACCTCTTGCTCAGGATGAACTAGGAATGTCATGGACGGGGACAGTTCCCAGCTTTCTTTGTATTCTGTCTGTCACAGTGACTGGTATTTAATGAGTGCTCGGCTCTGACATAAATGAGGATTGACCTCATGTTTTCAAGGGTGACCTGATACCAGAGAACAATGGTTCTTATTTTTAAAGCATATGTATGCTAGGCTTGTCTTAAAGTGTCAAGGATGAGAACTGAGTATAGTTCTATAGATCTGATGTGATTTTGGATTAACTTGGATTTTAGCCTGTGATTTTTCTAGTGTTTGCCTTAGTATATGCTTTAAAACAGTAACTAAAACTCTGGAATGTGCCATGACTTTTTCTCAACTTTTGAAGAAATTAACACTTTCATTAAAGCCAGGAACCTAAAGGTCTTGGAACTGCCCAGACACATCCTGGAATTTATAAGCAAGACAAAAGAGGGGCTCCAGAGACAATAGCCTGCGCCTCTCCTCCAAATTCAGATTGTCCAAGAAATGCTTATGATTGCAAATAAACCACTGCTTTAGAATCCTCAAGAATTATGATCACAGCATTGTTCAGTAATTTAGCAATAACACCCACCAAATATAGATACCATATATTGTGCCATATACTGTATGTGTATAAGAATGCACAATGTTTGCCAATAGAATAGTGCTATTGAAATTGGTATTTCCATCTTCAAGGGGTCAAAGTTCTTACAGGGTTAAGAACTAGGAATGGAATCATAGTATCTAAGATCTGAGTTGTAAACATCTTGAGCTTCAGGTCATGATCCTGGAGTCCCGGGATCGAGTCCCGCATTGGGCTCCCTGCTCAGCGGGGAGTCTGTTTCTCCCTCTGACCCTCCCCCCTCTCATGTGCTCTCTCTCTCTCTCTCTCTCTCTCATTCTTGCTCTCCCAAATAAATAAATAAAATCTTAAAAAAAAAAACATTTTGAGCTTATGTTTTATGGTCTGCCCACAAATAGGATGAGTTGTGAAGGTTATTTAGCCTTCTAGCTTTTAGACAAAATTGATAAATAAATTTGAAAAGCAAAATAAAATATTTTTCTGAATAACCACATTGAATGTTTTAAATATTAAAATATTTGGTGTGTTTTTATATAGAATATGTGTATATTTTACCTGAAATGGGAAGAGGCTACCAACACCTTTAAAAGGCCTCCCTTGATGATGATGTGGCAGTCTTATGAAGGCACCATCAATAAGTCTTGTTGATAGGAAAAACAGTTTGGGAGGTGCCACTGGAAGAATGCATGCAACAGAAGTAGAAAGCTGATTCCTTAACCCCAGTGCCAGGACTCTATTTTCCTGGTGCCTGGCTCTCTCAGGGAACGAGGAGGCTGGGAGGACCTGATAGCTGGGCCACATTCATGGAGTGGACTGATGGCATCTTCATAATTCTGTCTTTAAGAAGAGTCTGCTCATGGCACTTGAGTTATTCCAGAAAGCAAAATTAGAATTCTTTCTTAACATATGATATCCAGAAGTCCTCAAGGACTTCCAGAGTTTTTATGAAGAATGCCAAATATCCTAGAAATTGTATTTCAACACACTCTTTTAACATAAGCTAATTTAGCTTCACCACTACTGTGAGCCCTGACAACACTGTCCACCCCTACTACCTTTTCCAAGAGGTGTGGGTGGATCAGTATCAGCCCATTAGCACAAGCAGGGAGGACAGCAGGAAGCACCTGCCCTGTGGTACTGGGCCTGGCCTTTAGCCCAAGAGGGCGGCATTATGATTTTACACACATGTGCACACAAATGCGTGCATGTTGAGTATCATTGTTTAAAATCATTGTTGCGTAGCAGTTGCTTGGGCCCTAAAACAGGAGACCTGGATTCTACTCTCATTTCCTTTGGGTGATGTGAACAAGTCATAAATCCTTCAAGCCCCAGTTTGCTCATTTAAACTGAATGAGGAGTTTGAATTAGACCAAAATTTTGGAAGAAACTTTGATGTGCAGGTGAATCACCTGGGGATTTTGTTCAAATGCAGACTCTGGTTCAGTAAGTCCAGGGCAGGATCCAAGATCCTGTATTTCTCGCCAGCTCCCAGGTGATGCTGATGTTGATGTTCCCTGGACTAATTTGAGTGGTAAGGGTGTAGATATGACATCTTATTCTGTCCTCCAACCACCCTGTGATACAGGTATTCTTAGCTTCATTTTACAGTTGAGGAAACGGGGCTTAGCTAAATCCTGTCAGATGGCAGGACTAGAACTCAAACTTGGGTCTAACTGGCCCCAGAATTTGGCCACTGTAAAAACTTTATATTGCCTTCCTTTTTTTAAATGGGACTTGGAAGAATAACTGCAGTTTTCAAAGGTGTGTAACTCAGTAAGGAGTTGCTTAGCCATTATGAAAATCTATACCACCATAAACACAGAATAATACATAATTCTTTTTTTTCCATTAGAAGAAAAAGTATTGTGGTGGCATAGATAATGTGTAAGGTAAATGCCAAAGTCTGTTAATACAGGGGGTATTGTTGCATATTAGGAAGTATTTTAAGGCTATTTAATTTAGACTAATTTATTTAATAACCTTTTAATCTACCTTGTCAGCTTGCTAGTTCCATCGTGTTGCATATTTTTATATTTGCTGACATTTCTACCGGTAATGATGGGGGTATCGAGTACTGTGATTGGGGGATATGCAGTGTTCATATTTCTACATAAAAACCTCTCTGTTGCTTTTCTTTTTTTTTTTTTCTTTTCTCTTCTCTTCTCTTCTCTTCTCTTCTCTTCTCTTCTCTTCTCTTCTCTTCTTTTCTTTAAGACAGAGAGAGAGTGTGTGAGCAAGCCAGGGGTGGGGGTGCAGAGGGAGAGGGAGACAGAATCTTAAGCAGGCTCCACGCCCGGCACAGAGCCCATCCTGGAGCTTGTTCTCATGACCCTGAGATCATGACTTGAGGCAAAATCAAGAGTCTAGTGCTTAACTGAGCCACCCAGGCGCCCCCCCATCACAATTTTTTAAGCACTAAGAATGCATTAGTACATTATTTCATGCTATAGGCTGATGTCCACAAATATCAAACAATTACTATGTCTTGAGTCTGCAGAAGTCAGCGTTCTTTTAAAATCCTCATTCATGACTTTAAGCATAGCAAAGTTACTGAAAATGAACTGTTTTGTTTTCTGAAGGCCAAATTCCAGGACTTAATTTTTATGTGGAAAACTTCACCTCAGAGCAGAATTTTACAGCATAGTTATAAACCTCAAAGAATAGGAATTTGTAATGGACAGGGCCATTGATTCTTAACAGGAGTCACATTAACAGGTATACAAGACACATAAAATGGTTCCAAGAGCCTCTGGCAACATGTGGACATACAGAATCTTTAACATGGATTTGCAAGTTAGTGCCTAAAAGGAATTGGCAGTCCAGCTCTAAAAATCCAATTATCGATCTGCTGACATACTTTAGTTAGTTCAGGGAACTTTCGTTTGGAAGATTATAAGTTCACTGCCCATTGAGCAGAATGATGGGTGGGGTGGGGTGGGTAGGAACTTCTGAGTCAGCCTGCCCAGGGCTCTGACCCCGAGAACCCCAGCTTGCCTCTTAGCAGCCAACTTGACCTTGGACAAAGTACTCACCCTCTCTGAACCTCACCTTCCTCCTCACAGGGTTGACATGAAAGTAAAAAGATATACAGCACTTGAAAGTGCCTAGAACATAGCAATAGATCTTTAGAAATGTTTATAAATGCTAATTTTCTGCTATATAACCATTATAAAAGTATTCCTAACTCTCCAAATGATATTTCTCTGTCAAAATTTCTGTTGTGAGTGGGATACCTGTTGAAGGTGGGAACATGGTGCGGGAGACAGCAGGGCATGGCCAAGAAGCGCATGGCGATTAAATCCAAGGATTGGGCCGGGCAAGATGCTAACCCAGGTTATATGTGACAGAGGAAGATTCTGGTATAGCAGAGCTCCCCTACACCACCCAGAGGTATTTTCTGAAGCTAATGAGCCCTGAGTAGCCCCTGAGCCAAAATCCCTGCTCTGTGCTGTCTCTTTTGGCCATTCAGGTCACAGATATTCCCAATCACCTCAACTTGTCATATTCAGATCTGGCTGGAAGCCAATCCTTAGAGCTTGTTAAGTTCCTTAAATAAGGAACTACCTACACATGGCATCTAAGACAAGTTCAGCCCTACGGTAAACGCGTGTCGGTCAGATTACATGGAAGGTCCAGTATATTTCCTCCTAAGGTCTCTAACCACTTAGTAAATATTTGTCAGATGAAAAAACGAAATGAAAACCTTTATAGAGGAAACCTGAAGATGTTGGTAGAGTGGGTCTATGGAGACAAAGGCTCTTCAGGTCATCGTTGCTGTCAACAGACCCTGTGAAAATGTCTATTGCAGGCGACCGACCCTTCCTTGCATCATTTCCAAGGCCTCTGGGGTACACAGGGAAACCACATACAGCTTTGGGACATTTTTTTAACTACTAGCAAAAGCAGCCCATCAGAGTACTCATTTTAAAGATGCATATTTAAAGACAAGGAGGGAGGAAAGAATTCTTAAATGCAAATGGCTTTTACACTTTCCTACTTATGTGTTTTGTTCAGCAGACTAGTGTCTTCCCACACCCTTCTGCTGTGTGTGCTGCCATTTTCTCCGAATTAAAGGAAGAGAAATATTGGCACCTATCAGTTAAAAAGCCCCAGGGATCCACATACCATCAGGGCCAGCTAGAATGAGGTGTTTATCAGGGCACGAACCCCTGGCTTCTGGGAACCCCCGGTCTGACCTCTGTGCTTTCTTCCTAAAGTCCTCGGGCCAGGGCTTAAAAGGAAATAGAACAAAATTAAGGCCACCACTGGGTGATTTAGCCTTTAGTGGATGCTGAAGATTGGTGACATGCTGGTGTTAGTCAGGCAGTGTGGCCAGCACACGCCAGACACAGCCCAGAGTGGCTCTGGAACCTGTGCCAGCCTGCGGTTGGGCCTGGTGTGCAGTTTGGGCAACATTTTGAAAACAAGCTCATCCATAAAGTCAAAGTGATTTTATTTATAATTTATAATTTATAAACCTAATAAACATTGAGAACAATGAAAAGGAATGAACAAGGAGCTTAATTAAGATTGACCCCCCCCACCCCTCCCATCCCGCACAAATACCCAGTGATAAGGAGGCCAGCCAGACAATATAAGTGTGTTAAGGCAGAGTGGGAATACAACGCGGCCATTAAAGGTGAAAAATATGTTAGTTTTTTTAGATACGTGAAATATGCATCTTTACTAATGTTGAACCCCGAAGTGGACTATTTGCAACCATTTCAAAAATGCAGGTATAATCATTAACAAATGGCAGAACCGATTTTCATAATGTTGACTAATGTTTTCATCATATTGACTAAATCCCTAATTTTTAAAAACGGACTCTCATAGCAGTCATATGCAATCTTGTGAACATTCCCTTTTGAGGACTTGATTTCGGAGTGATCCTGTCACTCTGACTAAACCGACAAGGAAGTGCCATCCCCGGGTGGCAAGGACCAGGGACTACAGGGACAAAGGAGAGCCAAAGAGCAGCAGGGCTGGCTTGAAGCCAGTGCCTGAAGCCTGATGCTTTCTGATGCTGGCTCTTCTCTGAGGAGGGTCCCCTGCCCTGGTGATCACACCCCAGCCCAGTCTCCTGAGCCTCACCCTCTTCGTTCACCCAGCCATGTGACTCTGAGATGAATTCAGGGACACGTAGAACAAGAGAGGAGAGTTATGTTTTAAATTTGGAAATTGCTCAAGAAAAATCAGGCTGTCTTGATTGGCACATGCAAATGTACGCAACTGTTAATTTTCTTGCTGAAATTCCCATTTCCTTTATCCACACGAAATCTCTGAAGAATCTCCTTGATGATTCTTTTGTTCCCTTTCTGCCCCCACCCCCAGTAATTAAAACATGAAATAGTGATGTCTTCTGGCCAACCTGAGGACCTGGTGGTGACATCAAGCCCAGGCCACTGCTGTTGGCCCCAGGTGACATGCTGGGGCCAACAGCAGGGACGGGCTGCTGACGTAACTGTCTTCATTTCTAATGCTGGTAGTAACCAACAGCGTTTAGTTTTGCTTTGACAACTCCTCCTACAGCCAAAACTATTGTTATGGCCCACATGTCATTGCTATTTATCCTAAATAAGGAAAAACAAAGGCTATTCTGGGCGTAGAGCAGGGCTTGTGGCTGGGTTTATTTGCAATATTACCATGGCACGCTGCCCTTCTCACTGTGGCCACACCGTGATTTTTCTGAAAAGTGCTGCAACAGACACACGGCCTTCTCTTAAGTCTTTTCACACAGCCCCAGGGCATCAGAATGCACTGGAGATGTTTTACGCACATATGAAAAACTGCCTAGACCTCAGGGGAGACCCAGACTGTGCTTGCACAAAATGAACCAGGAAAAAGCGCCCTCCTGAGAGCTGTCTCTGCTTTGCCATTTGGATTCTTCTCTCTAATTTCTGAACCTTGTAAACTAAAACCGCCTAGTAGTAAGAGTCCTGCCTTTACAGCACCCCTGTAGGTATATTTTCGCCACCATGCATTGAGAAATAGGGGCGGGGGGGAGAGAAAGGGCAGAGCCGACAGGAAAGTGAGAGTGGGGGGAGAACTGAGTGTTTCCTGCTGTGCTTATGACTTTGACAGTTGCCAGTGCCCAGCTTAGCTGCGAGAGCTATGTGAACTGCTCCCATCAGTTAGAGAGAAACTTTGGGGATTGGAGGGCCCTGAGGACAGCCTGCAGCCTGGCTCCTGGTATGAGAGACGCTGTGGGCACTTCAAGCCAGGATGTGCTCTTGAAGCTCGATCCACAGCAGAGAAGCCTAAGTGGCTAAGCATCCCTGCCTGTTTGCACGCGCTGCCTCGGTAAGCCCTCGCTTCATTTCTTCAACCTTGAAAGCTTCCAGCAGGGATCAAGGGAAGAAATATTGTATTGGGATTTGTAGATCTCCCCCTTTCTGCCTTATCCAGTTTGATATTTGCCTGTTAAAAAGATTATTGAATGCAATGGAACACGATGATCTGTCTAGCTGCATTTTGCTCGTCTGTGCGCGTAACATGTCCCAGGTGAGGCCAGACATGAGAAATGCAGACTAATCGTTGCTGTCTGTTGCTGTATATGATGACACTGGGTGTTCAGCTGCTCTCAGGATTTGAGACCCTGGACTTGTTATCTGCTCTGTGACACCGCCCGCTTCCTGCCACAGAGCTCCTGATTTCTGTGGATGGCAGTTGATAATTGGTAGCCACAGTCTGCGGTCAGAGCCATAGCATTTGAGTCTAGCACCTGGGCTGGGCCCCGCTGATACAGTAGAGAGAGAGAGACAGACAGAAGCACGCACACACACACACAGTCACACACTCACACCCCACGCTGGCTATAACTGCAGCTCTGAGCTGCCTAAAGAGGAGATGGCCTGAAGCTGAAGGGATGCTTTGAACTTGGGGGGGTGGGGGGGCTGCATCACGGTGGACTCCCCCTTGCAAAGGACCCGATTATGTCCAGTGACCACCTGAACAACAGCACACTGAAGGAGGCCCAGTTTAAAGACCTGTTCTTGAAAAAAGGTACACTTTCAAAGGGCAGCTGTGGGTGATACCTGTTCTCTGGGGTTTGTGGTGGTTGTTCTTGGAGTTTGGTCTGAGGACAGAGTTGAGAAGAGTAAGAACTCTTTCTCAAGAAGTTCATATCTACCTAAGAAGGGTCTTTCAGCTCTGAGAATGCCTCAGGGCTTGACTCTCTGTGGGAAGATGTATTTTAGGCTTTCTCATCTTCTTTCTCATCTGCAATCAGTTTGTTCCTGCTGGAGATGCTATACATGTAAATATACAGGTTTGTTGCTTTGGAGCTTTGTTTTTTCAAATGTTCTATACTGAGACTAACTCTCCCCCACCCCCGGAAATTCTATTACTCACTGCTAGATTCATGGGTACTTTTTTTTTTCACCCGGAGTCGTTGAAAACAGCATCTGAAAGAAAAGATGTGTTTCTCAGGATGTGGGTGGTTTACTGGGTTGTTTCTCAGGTCACCAGTCTAGTAACAGTAGACCTGAGGCAAGCCAGCTGTGACTCTTGAGAGGCAGCCTGTGGGGACAGAGACTGCTAGCTGGGGAGCATTCAGAAGCCACTCTGCTCTTAAATGTGAAGGAGATGGTTACTTGTGCAGCTGTATATTTTTCGGATACATTTTCCTAAATTAATAATGTGGGGGTGGGGTGGGGGTGGATTTTAAATGAATCCTATAGAGGGAGTTATGGATTTATGTATGTATTTTTTTCCATTTATAACATAGTGGAGGGATAGACTTTTTTTTTTTTTTTGGAGGGATAGACTTTTAAAAGGTTTGTAATTGCTTTTACTCCTCTGCTATGTTTTCAGAAAAATCCTGTCAATCATCTTTGAGTGGAACATATTTAGCTAGATTTCTTTCTGAAGAGATCATGAGACTCTAGATTCTAAAATGTATGAAGAGAAGTTGAATTGGATGAATGCTTGGACCTTAGTAATTTAAAAAGACGTTTTTCTAGCTGGATGGCCCTGCAGTGTCTGCGTTCTAGGGATTCAGTAGTCAGTCAATTTATTGGTCACTGCTCCTTGCCTGCCAGTGTCATTAAAGGCACCTGGCTGTGGGCTCGAGTCAGGCAGATGTGGGCCACACCTTGCCCTCAGAGAGTCCTGTGCCGTTTGACTGCGCTCTGCTTTCCCCTCTCCTCCTAGAGATCATAGGTATCATTTCCCACATTTAGTATCATGCAAAACATTTTATATAAATATATTAATAGAAATAGGATTCTGTAAACAGGTAACTTATAGCAACCATGAGGTTCTTTTTTGGGTGATAGTTCACATTGCCTAGAATAGTAATAGTTGAGTAATTTTTAGGAAATATGAAAACCTTTGGCAAAACTTCATCACTGAAGTCATTAGTAAATGTTTGGTGGAATATGGCTCTGTGCTAGACATTGTTAAAAGCAGATTAGGCAATTGGGACCCTTCCTTCTATGGATCTCTTTAGCTGTTTATCTAAAATGAACACTAACTTTATGCAAGTCATGTGCTGCCTACTGACGATATTAAAGGAGATCAAGATACTATCCCAGAGATTACTCCATGAGGAAGAAGACCAGAAAATGGGCAGTGTAAGTGATAAGTCCTGTGACAGGGTTTAGCTGCATGCTAGGGAGCCTCCCAAGGGAACCATTATCAAGCAGTTAGGAAAGAACTCCTTAAGGAAGATAAAGCCTGGGAGGTGACACCACATTGGCGTATTTCTGGGGGTAGTTCTTTTCCCCTTCTTTTGTTCTACTTGTTATAGGATAGATTGGAATAGCCAACCCACCCAAGGAAAAGAAAATTCAAAATATATAATCTAATTATTATGATTATAGCTCTTACTGTTTTGCCTTCTGAACTTCAAGCTGTAAAATTATTCATATAACACAGGCTGAATTTTCCCCCCTCAACCATGGTGTTTAATGAGTGTGAATTTTCATTCAGCCATTAAAATCTCCAAGAGTATTTTTAAACTAACAGTTCACAAACTTGAGGCAATTATGGTCTATGTAGATTCCAACTCCTGCCCCCACCGCCCGGTCTCTGTAGGATTGGGGCAAGAACTTACCAGGCTTTAGGAACATTCAGCACTTTAGAAGTGTCACAGAGCCATAAATAAAGAGTAAGACGCCCTCTGAGGCTGTCCTCTCTGCCCAGTAGGACAGAGAGGCAGGAAATGCACATACTCATCCGTGGTGCATGAGCCCTGCTGGAGACCTAGGAAAGCTTCCTGGGAGAGAGGGCTGCCCAGAGTAGGCCTGTGAGGCAGCTAGCCACAGTCTCAGTATTCCCAATAGACTGTAGCACTTGGGGGAGCAAAGTGGAGTGCTGTCATCGTTTACGGTGGGGCAGGAGCCGTTTGCGGTGGTGTGTAGGGCTTTGTGGAAAGCATTAGGTGTTTTCAGTGACATTACGGTATTCTGCATGGCAACTTCTCTGAATGCGGGCCGCCAAGGTATTTCCTGGGCTGGGTGAAGGAGGGCGGGGCTGATGAGAGGCTCAGACTTTGCACCCCCCACCCCATTTATAGAGTCTGTAAGGGCATAAATTACACATCTGGAGCTTTAAAATTAAACATTGAGAAAATAGGACTCCTGTGAAGGATGATATATTAACGGAGGAAAGACCAAGTGGAAGACGGTGTTAACCATCCCACAAATAGAAATGAGGGTTATATTAGGAACCTAAGGTGGTAGAACCACGCTTCCCCCGAGTTCTTTAAAAATAGTACAGATGCTTATGCCTCTAGTATGAGTCAGTTCAGCTCTTCATTGAACCAGAGAATAGACCAACAGGCTTCACACAATTTCCTCTGTTCTTGCAGTTCTCCACTGCACAGCCTGGAGTTTCTTGGGGATATTCTATAAAAATAGAGAGATGCCATCATCACTATCATCACTGTCTCTGTTTTATAGTAATAAAATAAGGTGCTGTGATGCCTTCCTGTAAGTTTTAGGCTAAATTTATCATAAGATTTCTGGTGTTTGGATTGCAGTGACTCATCCATTGTAACATTGTGAACCAGAGCCCCATGAAAGGAGGGGGAGTGTGAAAATTTGACTTCGGCCTAAAATTATTTCCTTGCATGGATTGCTTTTTGGCATTCCTCTGTTGATGTCAGTATCTACTGGAATCAAGGAAAACTGACCAGTGGGCTGTGTTCGGAGTCCGAACTTGGCGCATGAAATTTTGGAAACCCTAAAATATCCTATTATTTTCTCAGGGCTCTACTATTCCTGTAGATTTTTTAAAAAATCTTTTAATCTTTGTTTTAAATTGTTCTTCCTTAGCCTCCTCTTTCCACCCCATTCCCAAAACCAAAATCACAGGCATTTTTCCTTTCTGGGCACCATTGCACATTGCCTCTCCTCTACCATGAGAAAACAGACAGCATCTTGTCAGGCCAGATGTGGGCAGCCCAGGGTGAGAGAGGGAGAAGCAGCAAGGTCCCAGTGCAGTACCAGGCCTCATTAGGCGTCTGCCTCCTTCCTGTGCACAGACTATTGCTCCGAGACGCCCCCTTGATTCAGGAAGCAGTAGCATGCATGCGCCTGTCTGAAGAATATGCCTCTTCAGGGTCTGTCAAAAGCGTCTCCTACGGGGTGGGTAACAGAACTCACCGTACCTTCGGCTGCTCTGTATATACAGCCTTTGCACCCTGGGCCTCCCAAGCTTGGAGGAACATTCCTCCAAGATGAATCAGTGATGTGTAAGTGATGTGTAAAGGAGGAGGGTGTGTGTGGGGGCGCATGAGCACACCCCCATAGACATGCACACGTGTGGGAAAACACGTGGTCACGAACTGCTACCTTGAAGGGCAGGTGGTTTCAGCAAGAAGTGAAGTGTTCAACCTGCCTGAGCCCTGACTGTGCAGTACAGGAAACTGCTGGATAAGGTCCCCAGAAGCCCCCAAAAGGTCTGTGGTTGAGATCAGGAGTATAACAGTCTTGAAACTGGACACCTTGAAGAACAGGTATGCTGAACTTCATCTGATATTTGCATCCAGAAGTGAGAAAGCAAGATTTGTTTTGTTTTTTAATGTAAAGCTTCTTTTACTTGTCCTGTGAGTTATTTTCTTGAGAAGGTGTAAAATCAGTCCCTTGGCAACAAAGCCACACCCAGGGACTGCCAAACACTTTAGGGGCCCCGCGGCCTCTGAGCAGTATCCATGCAGGAGTGAAGGGTTCAGGAGCAGCCAAGGAAGAGACAGAAATTACCATCACCATGATTACACCATGTATGGAGGGGGTTGGACTGGGTTTCCCACCTACCATGTCCAGGCTGTTGATATCCTATAGTGGTGTGGTCTTTATTTAATTTGCCTTTTATGATGCATGTTTTAGTAGAATTTTCCTGTTTAAAGCACAAGAGGGTGTGGAAGGACCAGTATGAGGAGGGGCTGCTCACATACCCCCTTGTCTTGAAGGGAGAGGTTATCAGTAGCGGAGGTCTCTGGAGTCTGGATGTCATCAGGCTTGTCCCCAAGAAAACTCACTCTGTTTACTCCAATTTTCACTCGGAGAATTCTCAGGACCCCTCTTGGAGAAGTATTGATAGCCCCAAAGAGAGTAGAACCTTCATACTTCCCTGTTGTTAGTGTTTGAGAAAGCAGTCTTGTTTTTATTGACTGTGTATTTTGCCCAGAGTTCAAAGTGAAGGTCAGCTACACATTTGACTGGGGCTCGCCGCTCTGCTGAGGCTCCTTCCCCAGAGGCCGCACTTCAGGCTTCAGGGAGCACCCCAGGTGACCCTGGACTGCAGCGGGGGCCGACTAGCTTCTGCTGTGTTTACTGTTGCTCCTGCATCTGGTTAGGACTTGGTTGTTGGGACCATGACCTTTGGGACCCAGGTCAGGCCCTGCGGGAAGAACTGCCTCTCACGCTGGTCCGGGGTCTGTAGCAGCTGAGGCTCTGATTGGGCTTCTGTCACCCAGATTGGCCCACAGGGCTACACCGCTGGGCTGTTTGCCTTCTTGAGTGGCACCCTGGGAACCCAGTCCCTGACAGCCTGTGCCCTTGCCCTGCCCCAGGTGAGCTCTGCACTGTTTCGATGGCCATGAACCCCTGGGGTCTCTGCATGTCCTGCGTTCTGTAGGTGCACCTGCCGTGGTCGTACTTGTGCATGGAAACTCAGGACAGTGGCCCAGGAGCTGTTCTGGCCACGTCTCAAATCCTGGCATCAGGAGGATCCCCAAGATGTCCAGGCCATTAGTGTTTGTACTAGAGTGCCTGCTGTCAGCCAGTCTAGACCACCATTTCTCCAACTGTGGCTCAAGGATCTCTGGGGGTCTCCCAGAACAGTCTCCAGTGGTCAGTAAGGGCAGATCTCCTTCAACACCTTAACCAAACAAACATGTCACAACAGATGGAAGGTGAAGCAGAGGGGAGAATCCAGCTGTCTTTTTATTAAGGCGTATATTGTAAGAGACGCGCAGAAGGGTAAAGCAATTGCCACTCTTATCACTAAACTTTTGTTTTGAAAAACAGTGTATTTGATTGTTATATATGTTAACATGAGTTTATTTTTTAATGAATAAATTTTTAAATGTTGCAGTGTTAGTTGTAAATGTGGCAAATATCAATAGATGTCATCCATACGAATACAGCTCTTTTGGGGGTTACCAGTAGCTTTTAAGAGCATAGAGGGCTCCTGAGAGCAAAGCACTGGAGAGCTGTTAGTGTAAGCAGAGCGGGAGCATGGAGCCGAGGGAGGAAGGCCAGCAAGTTAGGACATGTCGTGGGGGTGGGTGGGCTTTCCAGGTGTTGGCCCTCAGCAGGGCCAGGGTAGGGTGCACTGCACACGGCATGTCCATAAGAAAGCTAAAGAGGCGCAACCTTCAAGCGGTAGTCCTCCTTTAAAAGAAAGATTCCATACACTGTTTCCCACAACTGAGATCTTTCTTAGAACTCTTGCTTGTGATGAACTTTTTAATGTAATGTTAGATCAGAAGATTCATGCCTTTCAGATGATATAAAATGTTCTATGTGCTGTCTCAGGCCAAAAGAAGTCAAATCCAGAGTGAATACAGATCTAAACATAAAAACCTTAGAAAAAGTATTTTTAGAATATTGGCGAAGACCTTCCTAATCAAACAGGAAGCTTAGAAGCCATAAAAGGAAAAAATAGTATTTCATGACATAAAAATTATTTATATCTTCTGTGGAGAAACTCATGGCAAAATCAGTGACAGACTAGGAGAAAATACTTGCAACACATGTAACAGACAAAGCTTTGTGGTCATAATACGTAAAGGCTGCTTACCAATAAATAAGAAAATCACAAATAAGCTAATATGAACTAATATGATTATGAAAAAGAAAAATACAAATTGCCAGTAACCATAGGGGAGGATGTAAAATTACTAGTAATTGGGGAAATACAAATTAAAACAAGATATGTATTTTTGCCCATCAGATTAGTGCAAATGAAAAGTGCGAGTATTCAGCTTTGATGAGCGTGTGGAGCCCTTTCCTAAGGCAGTCTCAGTAGCCATCAGCATTTAAAAGGATATGTCCTTGACCCAGAAATTTCAATTTTAGGAATCTTTCCTGTAGGGATACTCAAAATGTGGGTCAACACTCATATTCATACACATACGTACACATGCACACACAATCTTTTGATCATAATAGAAAAGGAAAAAAAATACCCAAACATCTATCACTTGGAGAATATAAATTCCAGTATATCAGTATTCTGGAATAGACAGCCACCATAAAGAATGAGGTTGGTTTTTATATATTCTTGTTTAAAAATGTTTGTGATATATTAAGTGAAAAAAAGCAGAACAATGTATTTGTACAACGATTTCACTCATTGAAAGAAGAAAGCCCTTATTCAATAGGCAAACACGCAGCTGCATACAATGGATGAACTGTGCTGTCTCCCAGGGCGGCATGGGCTTGGGTGGGGCCAGGGAGTGCTGCGGGCCTACAAAGGAGAACTTTGACATTGTACACTATTTCCTTCAGTATTGTTTACAGTTTAAGGAAGTCTTCATTATTTTTATAATAAAAATCCTTTTCAAATGAAACACAGATATACCCCCAGTGCCCGTAGAATTATGGAAAATATAATTTGACTGTGTGGTTACAAATTGTTATCTGCATAGCTTTCTATATACAGGAAAAGATAACCTAGAAAGACATCCTCCAGGTGAAGAATTAACCCCTGAAGACTTTGTGCAGGACCCCTCACTGTAATCATCATTTTCTTCTCTTTCCATGTCCATAGAGCAATGAAGCTTCTTTTTTTTAAGATTTTATTTGTCAGAGAGAGAGAGAGCACGTGCGCACAAGCGGGGGTGCGGCAGGCAGAGGGAGAAGCAGGCTCCCCACTGAGCAAGGAGCCCAATGCGGGACTGGATCCCAGGACTCTGGGATCGTGACCTGAGCCAAAGGCAGTTGCTTAACGACTGAGCCACCCAGGCGCCCCTCAATGAAGCTTTTTTGAGAAAAGAAAACATTTGTCAATTCGAGGGCTTGATTTAACCTGATGATCAGCCATTAGGCCTCGGGTGGTGTCCAGAACAATGACAGCCATGCAGGGTGGGGGTAAGGTAGGTAGCACAGCCCCAGGGCCTTGCTGACTACCAGCATTGCCTCTTGAGCTTCCTCAGTCAGCCGCCACCATGGGATCTACCCTTTTACTGCCCACTAGGGCTGTGCCTGGCAAACCCACCTGGCCTCAACTACTCACTGCCTCGTTGCAGCGGTTCGGTTCCCTCACACTCAGCTCTCCATTCTCCAGGGTGCACATCTGGGCCCATCCCGCTATAGGCGCCATGCCAAGTACAGTCCAGCCAGTCCAGCGAGCACATTTGTACATCTTTGTCCCTTGGGTGTGTATGGGCCAAAGGCAAGAGTGGAGGGCAGTGTCACAGGACTGGACATGGTGAGATCCAGGAACACCCTGTGTTTATTCCCATGCCAACTCTACCCCTCCTGTTTCCAGGGTATGGATAGTGGGCGCTCACAGGTGCAGACATTGGGGTCTAGACAGTGCTACCTAGTCCCTTCCTGCGTTATCCCAAATGTGAGCCCATACACTGAGAGATAACACCTCTCCACTGGCCATCAGCCTGTGTTCTACAGCAAGAGGGTGTGTGTGTGTGTGTGTGTGTGTGTGTGTGTGTGTGCGTGCATGCCTTGTGTGTATGCATATCTATGTACATGTGTTATTTACTCGAACACATGCATACATGTGTGTATGTGTGTGCACGAATGCACTGTGCCCATGTGTGTGCATGTGTGTGCACGCAGGTGTGTATGTGTGGGTGTGTGCATGTGTGTGCATGCAGGTGTGTATGTGTGGCTGTGTGCATGTGTGTGCATGCAGGTGTGTATGTGTGGGTGTGTGCATGTGTGTGTTGCAGGTTCCAGGCAGGGACACAGTTGACAGAGCTCTCCCCTTTCTCTTCCTCTTCATTAAAGCCCATACCTCCCTACCTCACAACAAAGTTGTGTGCTGTCTTCCTCACCATCTTCCAGAGCCTCTCACTGTTTAAGTTGACACCCCTGCACAATCACTTCCTTTCACTGACTCTGAGGAAACGGGTGGGCAACATTTAGCAAAGCCATGAGCTGTAAGTTAGAAAGCAGGAAATCTGGGTTCTAGGATTGACCTTGAGCAACGAGCCTCTGCTTCCTCCCTGCAAATCTGAAGGGCTTGAATCACCCACCTCTCAGTGCCAACTCAGTGTTCTAGAAGTAGCTCCACGGCGCTGTCCTAGAGTGTGACGCATGTGTTAATGGCAGTTCGGAAATCCTTCGTAATGACAGTGTCAGGAATGCAGTTTCTGACTGCTTGTAAAATATGGTGCCTGCAGGGTTGGAGACAGCGGAAATATGTTTTCTAAATTACTTCCAAAGGCAAGGCCCTGAGTAAAGGAAGTTGGAGCTTTTTATCAACATATTTTCCCTTCGGTGTATTGTGTAGATCCTGTGTGGATGTACTTTGGAAAATGTGACTCAACTCTAAAGATGGGTTTAACATTCCTGGAGAGATTACACTGGGAGGAGCAACTTCAGTTTTGCAAGACTTTCTTACCTCCCCCGGGGGCAGGGCCATCCTCCAGGGCCTGCCTGCCCAGGGGAAGGGGTAGCCTGTGTAGCCCTCAACCTGTGGCAGGCACACAGGGCCAGAACTTCGAGTTCCGGGTGTGAACAGGGTCAGTTACAGCACAGCACCTCTAGAGGTCTTGTAGAGCCAGCAGAATACATTTTCCTAAGGCCCTTACTCATTAAGCAATTTGCAAAGGCAAGGTTTGTCTGAGCACTGTGCATGGGCTGACCACCAGAGGTCTTTTGGAAAGAACCCCATGCCAGGGGTTCTCTTTCTTCAGATGTTCTTCAACTGTCGAAGTTTGGCAATGGCCTTGGGCAACAGGGCTGGGGAAAAACAGTTTCTCTTTCTTGAGGTCCTTGAGAGGACCGGGTGCTTGCAAGAAGCCCTCAGCACCTGGTAGTTGTGCTGCTCAGAGGGCTGGGTGATGGCACAAAGGGACACGTGGCTAACGGGCTTTCCCTTTCCATCACAGCGGAGCTGGAGTTTGCCCAGATCATCATTATCGTCGTGGTGGTCACGGTGATGGTCGTGGTCATCGTCTGCCTGCTAAATCACTACAAAGTCTCCACACGGTCCTTCATCAACCGCCCGAATCAGAGCGGAAGGCAGGAGGACGGGCTACAGCCGGTAAGTGTGGGCCTGAGCCTCTTGGTGCTGCCCACGCCTCTGTCTCGGGCTCCAGAAGTGAGGCTGGGTGCCCGCAAGGGCCACAAAGCAGGACAGCCTCTTGAGTCAGCCCACTGTGGCCCATCGGTGTCAAAAACTCTATGGCAGTTTCCTATACTTCAAGAAAAGCCTGTGCATCATGAGCGTAAGGCTCAGTGAGTTCTCACAAACCAAAGACACCTGTGTAACCCCTACCCAATCAGACAAGACACATAATTCCCCTGAGTTTAAAGAGAGAGGACAGAGAGAAAAGCATATTCATAGCAACAGTTTCAGAACTGCAAAAGGATCAGCCATCACTGCTTTGCCTAAGACTTAATGCAAAGATCATAAGTGCTGACCCCCAGTCTTGGGGGAAAGAGGTAAAACCATCCTCACTCCTTGTCATCAATAGGCAGCTCTCAAGTTTCCATGAAGTGCCTGCCATGAATTTACCCAAGTTCCCTGCCTTAGGCTTTCTGTTCCAATCCCCAGAGGATCTGGAGTCACTGCACACAGGGACTCAGACTGCTTTCTTGTGTTTGGCCTGGGTCCCCACCTACCTCTGTCTTCCCCTCAGATTTCATTTAGGGTTCACCTTGCTTCCACGTGACTTGCCTCGCATTGATGAGGTGGCTCCTTCCTCCACTCCTCAGTGCAGATGTGGCGATGTCTGCTGTCACCGCCCCTGTCCACTGTGGCCTAAGCACCAGCCCATGGGTCTGCTCCCCAGACTGGGAGCTCCATAACCCAATCAGATGATGGGACACATACATACACACAGTCACACACTTACCAGCAGGATAACAATTTTATAAAGGCAGAAAAGTGAACATTTAAGTTTGTTTTTATGTAGAATGTGTCTTCTGTTTCATTTGGGAATGGGTCTTTGTGGAGCCATCTTCCGGGGGGTGGTGGCTTGCCTGTGTCTACCCTGCTCCAGGGGTTGCTGGGCAGCAGAGCCTCCATTTCTTGAAATTGAGAAGGTAATTAGTAATTTTTGGATGTCTCTTCAGGGCCACACAGCAAATGAAGATAATCAATATCTAGTGCTCGCGTCCACAGAGGTCTTTAACCCACTGTGTGCCTAATTTTGTTAATAAATGTCTGAAAGTTTTAGCTCTGAGAGCTGGACCGAGATGCGGGCTGCACACAACTTGGGGTTTAATTCCTTTGCTGCTACTCTACTATTTTGTGTTTTCTTTGCGTGACCCAGTACTGAGTGCCGTTGCTTCTCAAAGCTTGAATTTTCCTTCTCGATAAAATGGGAATGGGGATATGGCACAGCTTAGCAATAGGCTCTGTTCAGTGTTTCACAAACTCAAGATGTATTTTTACACAGTGACTAGAGACAATTCAGGCCCAGACTATAGCCCCATTTCATGACTAGGACAACTGATCTGTGTATAATCCAAAGAGGGAAGAGAGAGGGTGAGAAAGAAACCTTAACTTCTCTTCTGGACACAAATATGAATACCGCCAGCACTGTGGGCCACTTACAGTGTTCCTGGCCACCCAGGAATGTGCCCCCAACCAGACTTCTTGCCTCCTCTTTGCTTGCCTCTCCTCCTTAATGCCTTTCAAGAAATGCTGCCTCCCTTAGGACAGTACTAGGAGAGCAATTGATTAATTTACACTCATGGTTCCCCGATGGGGCGATTGTGGCCCCCTGGGGCACATCTGACAATGTTGGGAGACATTTTTGGTTGTTATAACTTGGAGATGCTACAGCGATGCTCTAAACATCCTGCAAGGCACGAGGCAGCCCCCACAACAAAAAGAAAAAAAAACGATCTGACTCTAAATGTCAGTAGTGCCAAAGTGGAGGACCCCTGATCTCAGCAGGTGTTGAATGCCACCCTTTCTAGAGAAACTTCGCTGTTCGAAGAGGGGGCCTGTTAGTATAAGTGGGTCTCACAGGGCTGGCGCTGAGGCTTCAACAGAGTGAAGAGAACACTTTCCCACAGCATGGTGGAAAGTATTAGGGGTCCCTTGCATGATCAGAGGGTCCTGGTCCGAGACTGTGCCTCGGAATAGTTTCCCCCACCCATTTCTGCCTTCCTTTGTTCATTCAGTCGTTTGCTGAGCAAAATAATGAAGAAACAGTGTGATGTTTCCTTGCCCCTTACCATCCCTGCTACCATCAGCAACATCCAGCTGGCTAATTCTGTTTGGCATTTTATCAGTCTCACTGGGACAGGCCAGGGGTCTCCAGTGGCCATTTGTGTAAACGGTAGGAGGGGTTTGGGATGGGGCATGAGGACTCAGAGTGAAAGTTTCAAGTTGCACATCCAGGTGGCCCTCCCTCAGCATCCCAAACTGACCACCTGTGCCAACCAGCCTCCTCCCCTGAGGGGCTTAGACGGAACTTGACGTTGAGGAAGGCCCGGCTCTTACTGACAGAGCTTGTTGCTGATGGCCTCCCAGGTTCCCCGTGGTGTTGTACATATTTGCGCTCCTTGGGGGAAAGGTGACTGGTGAAGCTGGGTGCATTTGTGGTTGCTGCTGTCCATGTGGTTTCAGAGTCCTGTCTGTCATCAGAGCACCTGAGGTGATCTGCTACTGAAGCACCTTTCCGGACATCAGCATCAAAATCCTGCCTTCCCTGGAGCCTGAGTGGCGGGGCTGCAGGACCCAGCTAGCTGGCAGCTTGTGGGTGTAGGATGCCACCCGTCGGCCTCACCATGGGTGAGCGTCTCATGGTTCTAAGCCTGTGCGCTGCTGAGAGACCCCCTCACTTCTGGGAGCCTTTTAGCCCATTTATTCTAGAACCATGTGAGGCCTGCTGCGCATGTTAGGAAAGACGTATTCATTTTAAACTTGTGTGAAAAGGGCTGTGCAATGCACAGGGCAGCCCCCACGACAAAAAAAAAAGCGATCAGACCCTAAATGTCAGTAGTGCCAAAGTGAAGAACCCCTGATCTCAGCAGGTGAGACAGTAGTTGGGTTTCATTTTCGAGGAAGAGGTTGAACATGTAGATGTCCTGTTTTGACTGAGGAAACTTCACTGCCCTGGTGTGAGCTGCCCCCTCTCCTCACTGATGGGCTTTCCACTTAGACCAAAGGGAAAAGCAGAACTAAGGTTCATAAGATAGAGTCTTAATAGCTGTGAATATCCCTGGTTCTCAGGGAGAGTCTTCTTATGGAAAATGGTTGGTTGGACCAGTTGCCCCTTTGGGCCGAGTGTCAGGCTCACCCTGATTCTGGGAGGTTTGCTTTGTAAAGTCAAAGGTACCTTCCTCCATGACTCCACCACACGCCTCCTTCCGCCCATGGCCCCCGCTCCCAGAGACTCCCTCCCCAGCTCTGACAGTGTCTTTTGGAAGCACACGCTTTCTGTGCCGGCTCGCCCTGGCAAAGGAAGCAATGGATGGCAATCTGCTTTGGCCCCGGCCAGTCAGCTTCCGTCACCGCGGTATCTCTGAGACACCAGTCCATGAGGGCCCAGGGACAGGACAGTCCCGGCCACGAATGTGGTAGAAGCCGCCATTTCTGGATGAAAATGAGAAGTAGCAGCCTAGGCGTCAATTACAAGAAAAGTAAATGCTTAACTAATGGCAAAGAGCCGTGAGTGGCTTTGTGATAGAAACCTGTATGTATTCTCCCTGAGGTAGCCTTGGCTTATTTTTCAGAGCCTGGGTTTATGTGATTTCAGGGCTTTGAGACTGTCTAGATCTCTTTCCATCACCTTAGACTGCCAAGTAACAGGAAAATAATAAAGGGGCATAAATATTCCAGACACAGCCCTGAGAGGTATTTGCACACGTCACTGGAGCCTCTCTCACCAGAGTTTGCGGGGGGTGATGGGGGCATGAGCAGCCTTCTCTGACAGCCTGTAGCGAACCCACCGGGACAGCCCAGGGTGCAGTGGACAGAGGAAAGAGGTGAGGTCCTCAGCCACTTACTGAGGAACAGCAGAGGGACAGAAACATTTGACTTAGTTTGAACTATATGAAATTGGGGCTCTTCAGCCATTCTGACCTATAAAAACAGCAATTTCAATTAAAAATTAACAGAAGGAGGCCTGTCAAGCATTTCTTCCTTGCTAAGTGCTGCCGGGATTAAATCCCTCGTGAAAACACGGGTGCCTCGGCCTCCCCGCGGAGATGGAGCGGCGCCAGGCCAGCGCTCGGCACCGCCTGTGCCATCCCAGCTCCGCGGGAAGGTGCAGGTGGGATGCTGGGAAGGACACCCTTTGTTTTGTCTCCCCACTTTTGGGAGGGAGGACATGACTACAGCGACCGGCTGTGTCAGTACAGAAATGTGGGTTCCGGAGATGCAAAGTGACCCAGGGTGCGGGAAGTCCACACGCAAAGTCCCTCCCTGCAGATGTTGCAGACTTGGCCTAAGGTGTGGCCAAGTGCGTATGGCTTGCCTCACAGGGTGTTCTGACAAAACTTGATGGAACGCTAAACACTGGGAGATTTCACATAAAAACTGGAATTTACCTCTTCTCTGAAAAGTCAGCATGTCAGTCCACACTGGCCTCTAGTCTTCCCTGGCAGCCCCAAGATGGGGCCACTCTGAATGGACTAGTGCTCACCTTTTGACTGTGCACCCATCTTTCTATGGGGAGCCCTCAGTTGTGGGTAGGGTGCCGTGGCCATCTATCGCTTTGCACAGTGGTGGTTGTTTTTAGAGAAAGTATATCCTGCACTCATGCTTCTATCACAAGGGTGAAAACAAAAGATAGACCAAGAGAGCCACTAATTTCCAAAGGAATGGGAGAGAACTTCCTTACAGAAGCAGTTCAGGAATCCACCACACTGGGCTCAGAGCTCACGGTGCTTGCGAAGCCCACAGGCTGTGTCCTGGGCCCAGTGAAGGGTGCGGGGAGTGGGGGCATCACCACACACACAGCTCATTCCCGCTCTGACTGGAGAGGTGGGCTGCTGTGTACCTGCCTTTTCTCATTTCTACTTAGGTTTAGAAAAGCATTTCGAAAAACATTTCTAAAATGATAGAAATGTATTTTAACAAGGTGCAAAAAAAAAAAAAACTAAAGGGCTTGATGATGTGGTTATAATAGGCATGTCTCTAACCACCCCAGACTAAAGAGAAGAGAGCCACTGGCTTTATTTAGCATTGGACTGAGATGAAAGATGGCAGGGGACAGTTTCTCTGTGGCTGAGGCAGATTCTTGCTGCACTGTAAGACCAGGGGTACTTGTTGTCAACTTTGTCCCAGAACAATTCATTATTTCATGAGCCTCTGGAACTACATTTCCTAACATCACAGGGACGGCAAGGGGCATGTCAAACTGTTTCTCTCTGAATGAGTGAAGATGCAGTCCAGCCGCCAGACTGGTCATTTCAGAGGTTTTACACTTTGGTCTGTCTGATTGAAGCATTAGAAGATAATTTTAACAGCTTCGGAATGAGGATGTCTCCCTTCAAGTAAGAGAAACAGGAGGTGAAGTTGCTAGCAAAAATTGGGTAAGGTTGCTGGGACACACCGTTACACAGCAGATTCTCATCTGAACAAAAGTAGAAAGTCCTTCTTAATAGCCAAGATTTTTCTTTAGAGCAATGTGAGTAGTGCAGATTGTCCCTCCACTGATGTTGCCAATGCTCAGAACAGTTTTGGAATTACCTTCAGAGCTTGCAGGTCATATTTTGGAGGTTTTTCAAGGGAAAAATATTTTTTTAATATCTCAGTGATGGCAAATCTTCCTTTTTCTTACTTGCTCCCTGAGGATGGATTTGATTTTTCGTACCAGCCAAAATCCATTTAGAACTAAATCTTACAAATGATGTGACTGATCAGGCTAAATGATATAAGGTTGGTGCAAAACCAAGTGAGGCTCAATTAGTTAAGACTGATGTTGTCTGAGTTACAAACCGATGCTGTAGAGAAAGGTCGGGAAAAACTCACAGCAAACCAGTGGCTTCCTCTGGGGAAGAGCTGGGATGGGAGGAGGTAGACAAAGAGAACCTGGTTTGTGGGTTAAAACTTTTTTGATAAGAATATATTCATATGTTACTTTTGCAATTAAAAAACATCCTCTGCTCACATAAACTGATGATGAAGACAAGTCCAATAATGTTCTGAGCGTCTGTAGATTCCCAAGGTAACTCATCTGAGTTGGAGTGTGGTTTGTATTATGACAAAAGCATGCTAAAATCAGATTTTTAAGGAAAATAGATGAAAATTTTAATAAAGTTTTAGTGATGTTTTAGATAGACCCTGGAGCATTAATAATCTAATGGTAAAGCCTGTTTTGTTTATTTTTAATTAGTCCTTAGAAATTGGTGTAAATTTGTTCCGGGGAAAGAAAAGTTCTCTAAATTATTCTCATTCTGTGGCCCTAGCTGAGGAGGCTCTCCAGGGCTATCAAAAGACGCCAAGGGAGGTAGCTGGGTTCGGGCTCTGTGTTAATCCCCTACCAGCTCTATGACCTTGGGAAAAGCACTGGCCCTGTCCCTAGGCTTAATCTCACAAAAGAGGTGATTGTGCCTGCCTGGGCTGACAGCATGTAGTTCCACATTTCTCTGTTGCCCCGAGCTTTCTAATTCCCAGGCTGGTTTGTCTCCAGGTCTAATCGCTCGCTCCTCCCCCAGCACCAAGTACAGGAGAGGCGCCTTCGTGGCTCCTTTTCTGCTTGCTCCTCAGAGCCTATAGACCTCCCTGATCCCATTGCATTGTTCTGGAAATATAGAGGATTCCCTTTTTCTCCCAACAGATCTTCCTGGATGATTTGTCTTTCTCTTAAGGGATGTGCCCTAGATTGAGTAGAGTTGGGAAGGATATTTTAAGTCTTGAGAGTAAGTCTGATGGTGGATTCCTGAAGAGGAATAAAGGGGGAAGTGCTGAAGAAAACAGTCACTGATACCTAGAGGTCTCGCCTTTGCATCTAAGCTGTTACTGCCATCTAGGGTGGAAAGACAGTAATACTAAAGCACTTGGATGGTGAGAGACTGTGTGAGGAAAAGGAAGAAATGAAAGAAAATATGTTTTACCAGATGGTAAAGGTGTTGCTGAATATCCAAAGATGGGTTTTACCTGTGCTTTGAAGTTCTCACCCTGAGATGGGGAGAAAATAGAGTTCCAAATATTTGATGCCAATACAATACATTGATTCACTGGGAGGTACCTTTGAAGGGTAGAAGACAAAATATCCAGCAACAGCCTTGCTTTACCACAAACTGGCTATCACTTCCAATGAGCAGTGTACCTTCTTTGGGCTCACCTTTCTCCCATCTAAAATGAGTGATAATTGGCTTTTAGATCAGAGGCCTTCAGATTGTTTTTGACCCTGAAGAACAGTAAAGAACACATTTTACATCATAATCCACAATACTCATTTACACAACTAAGGCAGAAGTTTTGCAAAAACAATACTTACAGACAATGTACTCAGTCATTATCTGTTCTGTTTCAGTTTTTTGGAATGGTGGTTGTGACCCACTTAAATCGATTTTCCAGTTCTCTAAGAGGCTGCAGCTCACAGTTTGAAAAACACCGTATTAGGTGTTTACAGTCTTGCAGAGATCTGGTTGTTTCCAGTCCTCGAATATGCTTCCTGTGGTCCTCTGTCTATGGAAAGGAGAGTTGAACTGAGAGCATAAAACAAAGAAGATTCGGGGCACAGGACTGGCCTTACACATGGTTACAGTGCACGTGGATGCAAGGCTTTAGCTGCAGGTCACAGCAGAAGCCCCAGTAAATCATGGTCACATATTACTCTCTTTTAATGCTATAAATGTTGTATACTTTAGATGGAAGAAGATCCAAAAAAGGTACAGAAATAAAAAAGATTATAAGAGAGTACTATGAACAAGTCAAAATGGATAGATTCCTAGAAATACACCCTACTAGGATTGACTCATGAAGAAATAGAAAATCTGAATAGATCTGTAAGTAGTAAGGAGATTGAATCAATATTCAAAAACCTCACAACAAAGAAAATAACCTAGACCAGATACCTTCATTGTGAATTATACCAAACATTTAAAGAAGAATTAATCCAATCCTTCTCAAACTCTTCCAAAAAATTTGAAGAGGAGGGAACACTTTCTAACTCATTCTGTGAGGCCAGCATTTCCCACAACCCGGACAAAACACAACAGTAAAAGAAAACCAGTATCCCTTTGAATAGTGATGTAAAAATCCTCAACAAGAGGGGGCGGAGCAAGATGGCGGAGAAGTAGGAGACCTGGATTTCGTCTGGTCTCAGGAATTCAGCTGAATAGGGATCAAACCATTCTGAACACCTACGAACTCAAGGGGAGATCGAAGAAAAGAATAGCAACAACTCTCTGAACAGAAAAGCGACCACTTACTGGAAGGTAGGACGTGCGGAGAAGTGAATCCGAGGCGATATTCGGGAGGATAGACGGCGGGGGAGGGGGCCTCCGTTGGCCGCTTCTGGCAAGTGATAGAGCCGCGGAGCACAAAATTGGAACATTTAGAAGTCGGCTCCGCGGAGGGACGTCGCTCCAGTGGCTTAGCGGGGGGTGGAACCCTCGCGGGAGTGTGGTCTCAGGACCCGTGGGGTCACAGAAAGACCGGGGGTGCCTGAGGGCAGCAGAGCTCCCAGGTATCGGAGCGGGGAAGCCGGCTGCAGAGACGGAGCCGAGGCGCGGGCTCTCAGCTCGGGGTGGCCATAAACTGTGATCGGTGACAGTCGGGCCACTGCTCCTCCAGCAGGGACCCAACAAGCGGCAGAGCCGGGGAGACTCCCCTTCCTTCCGCTGGAGGAGCGGCACGGGAACACACCGCAGGGATCTGCTGGGTTTGGAGACTCCACACGGGGTCGGGTGCCAGAGATAGCAACGCTCAGTCACAGGCCGGGTGAGCACAGAGTGCGGCCGGAGACCGGGGACACGGGAGTGACTGCTTTTCTCTGGGGGCGCACTGAGGAGCAGGGCCCGGAGTTCTTGCCTCTCCAGGGCAGAGATTGGAAGCCTGCCATTTTCACTCTCCTCCAAAACTGTATGGAAAGCTGGCAGGGAACAAAAGCTCCCGAGAGCAAACCCAAGCAGCTTGCTTAGCCTGGACCGACAAGGGCGGGGCAATTCCGCCTCTGGCAAAGACATTTGGAAACCACGGCAACAGGCCCCTCCCCCAGAAGATCAGCGCGAACAGCCAGCCAAGACCAAGTTTACCGATCAAGGAGAACGGGAGAACTCCTCTGCTAGGGGAATACTGCACATAGAATTCATGGCTTTTTTACCATGATTCATTAGTTTCTCAAAGTTAATTTTTTTAACTTTTTTTTTAATTTTTCTTTTTCCCCTTTTCAACCAACATCTTATCGATCCCTTTTTGAAAAGAAAATTCTTATTTTTCATTTTTAGAGTCATATTCTATCCCTTCATAGTAGATACCCTTATTTTTGGCATATATATATATAAGTTATTCTCTCTTTAAAATTTTGAGATACAGTTTCTTCTAACAGATCAAAATATACCCTAAATCACTGGTGTATGGCTTTGTTCTAGTCTCCTGCCTGATCACATTCTCCCTTTTTTTTTCTTTTCTTTTTTTTAAAACTTCTTCTTTCTTTTTTCAAACAACTTCTTATCATTTCCTTTTATAAAATATTTTCTAATTTTCATCTTTACAGTATCTTCCATCCCTTCATTGTATCAGCCCTTATTTTGTACATATATAAGTCTTTCTTTCTTTAAAATTTTAGGAGGCACTTTTTTCTAACAGACATAAATACGCCCAAAATCTAGTGTGTGGCACTGATCTATGCACTAGCCTGATCATATTTGATCACATTCTGTTTTTCCTGTTTGTTTGTTTTTATCTTTTTCTTTTTCTTTTTTTTTTTTTCTCCCTTCTTTTTTCTTTCCCTTTCTTTTCCCCTGGTTTCAGGTCTTTTCTGATTTGTTTAGAGTATATTTGCTGGGGACGTTGTTAACCTGTTAGCATTTTGTTCTCTCATTCATCTATTCGCCTCTGGACGAAATGACAAGACGAAAAAAATCACCTCAGCAAAAAGAACAAGAGGTAGTACCGTCTGCCAGGGACCTACTCAATACGGACATTAGTACAATGTCAGACCTCGAGTTCAGAATCATGACTTGAAAGATACTAGCTGGGCTTGAAAAAAGCATGGAAGTTATTAGAGAAACCCTTTCTGCAGAAATAAAAGGACTAAAATCTAACCAAATCGAAATCAAAAAGGCTATTAATAAAGTGCAATCAAAAATGGGGGCACTAACACTAGGATAAATGAGGCAGAAGAAAGAATCAGCGATATAGAAGAACAAATGAAGGAAAATAAAGAAGCTGAGAAAAAGAGAGAGAAAAAACGACTGGATCACAAAGGCAGAACTTGAGAGATAAGTGATATAAAACGAAACAACATTAGAATAATTGGGATCCCAGAAGAAGAAGAAAGAGAGAGAGGGGCAGAAGGTATATTGGAGCAAATTATAGCAGAGAACTTCCCTAATGTGGGGAAGGAAACAGGCATCAAAATCCAGGAGGCACAGAGAACCCCTCTCAAAATCAATAAAAATAGGTCAACACCCCGACATCTAATAGTAAAACTTACGAGTCTCAGAGACAAAGAGAAAATCTTGAAAGCAGCTCGGGAGAAGAGATATGTAACCTATAAGGGTAGAAACATTAGACTGGCAACAGACCTATCCACAGAGACCTGGCAGGCCAGAAAGGAGTGGCAGGATATCTTCAGAGCACTAAACGAGAAAAATATGCAGCCAAGAATACTATATCCAGCTAGGCTGTCACTGAAAATAGAAGGAGAGATAAAAAGCTTCCAGGACAAACAAAAACTAAAGGAATTTGCAAACACGAAACCAGCCCTCCAGGAAATATTGAAAGGGGTCCTCTAAGCAAAGAGAGAGCCTAAAAGCAGCATAGACCAGAAAGGAGCACAGACAATATAGAGTAACAGTCACCTTACAGGCAATACAATGGCACTAAATTCATATCTTTCAATAGTTACCCTGAATGTAAATGGGCTAAATGCCCCAATCAAAAGACACAGGCTATCAGATTGGATTAAAAAACGAGACCCATCCATATGCTGTCTACAAGAGACTCATTTTAGACTCAAAGGCACCCCCAGATTGAAAGTGAGGGGGTGGAAAACAATTAACCATGCTAATGGACACCAAAAGAAAGCCAGGTTGGCAATCCTAATATCAGACAAATTAGATTTTAAAACAAAGACTGTAATAAGAGATGAGGAAGGACACTATATCCTACTTAAAAGGTCTATCCAACAAAAAGATCTGACAATTGTAAATATCTATGCCCCTAACATGGGAGCAGCCAATTATATAAGGCAATTAATAACAAAAGCAAAGAAACACATTGACAACAATACAATAATAGTAGGGGACTTTAACACCCCCCTGACTGAAATGGACAGATCATCTAAGCAAAAGATCAACAAGGAAATAAAGACTTTAAATGACACACTGGACCAAATGGACTTCACAGACATATTCAGAACATTCCATCCCAAAGCAACGGAATACACATTCTTCTCTAGTGCCCATGGAACATTCTCCAGAATAGATCACATCCTAGGTCACAAATCAGGTCTCAGCTGGTACCAAAATATTGGGATTATTCCCTGCATATTTTCAGACCACAGTGCTTTGAAACTAGAACTCAATCACAGGAGGAAAGTTGGAAAGAACTCAAATACATGGAGGCTAAAGAGCATCCTACTAAAAAATGAATGGGTCAACCAGGAAATTAAAGAAGAATTTAAAAATTTCATGGAAACCAATGAAAATGAAAACACAACTGTTCAAAATCTTTGGGATACATAAAAGGCAGTCCTGAGAGGAAAGTATATAGCAATTCAAGCCTTTCTCAAGGAACAAGAAAGGTCTCAAATACACAACCTAACCCTACACCTAAAGGAGCTAGAGAAAAAACAGCAAATAAAGCCTAAACCCAGCAGAAGAGAAATAATAAAGATCAGAGCAGCAATCAATGAAATAGAAATGAAAAGAACAGTAGAACAGATCGATGAAACTAGGAGCTGGTTCCTTGAAAGAATTAACAAGATTGATAAACCCCTGGCCAGACTTATCAAAAAGAAAAGAGAAAGGACCCAAATCAACAAAATCATGAATGAAAGAAGAGAGATCACAACCAACACCAAAGAAATACAAACAATTATAAGAACATATTATGAGCAACTCTATGCCAGCAAATTAGATAACCTGGAAGAAATGGGTGCATTCCTAGAAATGTATCAACTACCAAAATTGAACCAGGAAGAAATAGAAAACCTAAACAGACCTATAACCACTAAGGAAATTGAAGCAGTCATCAAAAATCTCCCAACAAACAAAAGCCCGGGGCCAGATGGCTTCCCAGGGGAATTCTACCAAACATTTAAAGAAGAATTAATACCTATTCTCTTGAAACTGTTCTAAAAAATAGAAATGGAAGGAAAACTTCCAAACTCATTTTATGAGGCCAGCATTACCTTGATCCCAAAACCAGACAAAGACCCCATCAAAAAGGAGAATTACAGACCAATATCCTTGATGAACATGGATGCAAAAATTCTCACCAAAATACTAGGCAATAGGATCCAACAGTACATTAAAAGATTATTCACCACGACCAAGTGGGATTTATCCCTGGGCTGCAAGGTCGGTTCAACATCCGCAAATCAATCAACGTGATACAATATATTAACAAAAGAAAGAACAAGAATCATATGATCCTCTCAATAGATGCAGAAAAAGCATTTGACAAAGTACAGCATCATTTCTTGATCAAAACTCTTCAGAGTATAGGGATAGAGGGTACATACCTCAATATCATAAAAGCCATCTATGAAAAACCTACAGCAAATATCATTCTCAATGGGGAAAAGCTGAGAGCTTTTCCCCTAAGGTCAGGAACGCGGCAGGGATGTCCACTCACACCACTGCTATTCAACATAGTATTAGAAGTCCTAGGCACAGCAATCAGACAACAAAAAGAAATTAAAGGCATCCAAATCAGCAAAAAAGAGGTCAAACTCTCACTCTTTGCAGATGATATGATACTGTATGTGGAAAACCTAAAGACTCCACCCCAAAACTGCTAGAACTCATACAGGAATTCAGTATAGTAGCAGGATATAAAATCAATGCACAGAAATCAGTGGCATTCCTATACACCAACAACAAGACAGAAGAGAGAGAAATTAAGGAGTCGATCCCATTTACAATTGCACCCAAAACCATAAGATACCTAGGAATAAATCTAACCAAAGAGGGAAAGGATCTGTACTCAGAAAACTAGAAAATACTAATGAAGGAAATTGAGGAAGACACAAAGAAATGGAAAAAACGTTCCATGCTCATGGATTGGAAGAACAAACATTGTGAAGATGTCAATGCTACCTAGAGCAATCTACACATTCAGTGAAATCCCCATCAAAATACCATCATCCACTTTATTCAAAGGAATGGAACAAATAATCCTAAAATTTGTATGGAACCAGAAGAGACCCCGAATAGCCAGAGGAATGTTGAAAAAAAAAGCAAAGCTGGCGGCATCACAATTCCGGACTTCCAGGTCTATTACAAAGCTGTCATCATCAAGACAGTATGGTACTGGCACAAAAACAGACACATAGATCAATGGAACAGAATCGAGAGCCCAGAAATGGACCCTCAACTCTCTGGTCAACTAATCATTGACAAAGCAGGAAAGAATGTCCAATGATAAAAAGACAGTCTCTTCAACAAATGGTGTTGGGAAAATTGGACAGCCACATGCAGAAGAATGAAACTGGA
Source organism: Zalophus californianus (assembly GCF_009762305.2). Taxonomy (NCBI): domain Eukaryota; kingdom Metazoa; phylum Chordata; class Mammalia; order Carnivora; family Otariidae; genus Zalophus; species Zalophus californianus. The sequence continues at coordinate 30,052,773 of NC_045608.1, read as the reverse complement.
CCATTTCCTTACACCACACACAAAAATAGACTCCAAATGGTTGAAAGATCTAAACGTGAGACAGGAGTCCATCAGAATCCTAAAGGAGAACACAGGCAGGATCCTCTTCGACCTCAGCCGCAGCAACTTCTTCCTAGAAACATCGCCAAAGGCACGGGAAGCCAGGGCAAAAATGAACTATTGGGATTTCATCAAGATAAAAAGCTTTTGCACAGCAAAAGAAACAGTCCACAAAACCAAAAGACAACCGACAGAATGGGAGAAAATATTTGCAAATGATCTATCAGATAAAGGGCTAGTATCCAAAATGTATAAAGAACTTATCCAACTCAACACCCAAAGAACAAATAATCCAATCAAGAAATGGGCAGAAGACATGAACAGACATTTTTCCAAAGAAGACATCCACATGGCCAACAGACACATGACAAAGTGCTCCGCATCACTCGGCATCAGGGAAATCCAAATCAAAACCTCAATGAGATACCACCTCACACCCGTCAGAATGGCTAAAATTAACAAGTCAGGAAACGACAGATGTTGGCGGGGATGTGGAGAAAGGGGAACCCTCCTACACTGTTGGTGGGAATGCAAGCTGGTGCAACCACCCTGCAAAACAGTATGGAGGTTCCTCAAACAGTTAAAAATAGAGCTACCATACGATCCAGCAATTGCACTAGTGGGTATTTACCCCAGAGATACAAATGTAGGGATCCGAAGGGGTACGTGCACCCCAATGTTTATAGCAGCAATGTCCGCAATAGCCAAACTGTGGAAAGAGCCAAGATGTCCATCGACAGATGAATGGATAAAGAAGGTGTGGTATATATACACAATGGAATATTATGCAGTCATCAAAAGGAATGAGATCTTGCCATTTGGAACGACGTGGTTGGAACTGGAGGGTGTTATGCTGAGTGAAATAAGTCAATCAGAGAAAGACATGTATCATATGACCTCACTGATATGAGGAATTCTTAATCTCAGGAAACAAACTGAGGGTTGTTCGAGTGGTGGGGGGTTGGGTGATAGACATTGGGGAGGGTATGTGCTATGATGAGTGCTGTGACTTGTGCAAGACTGTTGAATCACAGATCTGTACTTCTGAAACAAATAATGCAATATATGTTAAGAAAAAAAAAGAAGATAACAGGAGGGGAAGAATGAAGGGGGGGAATTCGGAGGGGGAGACCAACCATGAGCGACGATGGACACTGAAAAACAAACTGTGGTTTCTAGAGGGGAGGGGGTGGGGGGATGGGTTAGCCTGGTGATGGGTATTAAAGAGGGCACGTTCTGCATGGAGCACTGGGTGTTATGCACAAACAATGAATCATGGAACACTACATCCAAAACTAATGATGTAATGTATGGTGATTAACATAACAATAAAAAATTTAATAAAAAATCCTTAACAAAATACTTCAAACTGAATTCGGTAGCATACTAAAAGGATTATACACTATAACCAAATGAGGTTTATTTCTCTCATGCAAGGATGTTTCTACATATGAAAATCAATCTACTGTTCGTTAATAGAATGAAGGGAAGGTCGCCTGGGTGGCTCAGTCGGTCAAGCATCTGCCTTCAGCTCAGGTTGTGATCCCAGGGTCCTGGGATTGAGTCCCACGTCGGGCTCCCTGCTCAGCGGGGAGTCTGCTTCTCCTTCTGCCTCTGCCTGCCACTCTGTGTACTTGTGCTCTCTCTATCTCTGTGAAATAAATAAATAAAATCTCTAAAAAAAAAAAAGAATGAAGGGAAAAAAGTAAATGATCATCTCATTGATGCAGAGAAAGAATTTGAAATTATTCAGTACTTTTTTATGATTAAAAACATTCAAGAAACCAGAATAGTAGGAAACTACCTCAACATAATAAAAGGCCATTTATGAAAAGCCCATAGCTAACATACTCAGTGGTGAAGGACTGAAAACTTTTCCTCTAAGATCAGGAACAAGACAAGGATGCATGCTTTTACCATTTCTATTTCAACATAGTATTTATTAGAAGTTTTGGCCAGAACAACTTGGCAAGAAGAAGAAATAAAAGGCATTCCAATTAGAAAGGAAAAATTAGAATTATCTCTGTTCAGAGATGACATGATCTTATATATAGAAAACCGTAAAAATTCCAACAAACAAACAAAAACCTGCTGGAACTAATAAACAGATTGATCAAAGTTGCAGGATACAAAAATCAATATGCAAAAATCAGTTGCATTTTTTACACTAACAGTGAACAATCTGAAAAGGAAATTAAGAAATCAGTTCAATTTTTCAAGTAGCATCAAAAAGAATAAAATACTTAGGAAGAAACTTAACCAAGGAGGTGAAAGATGTGTACACTGAAAACTATACAACAGTGCTGAAAGAATTTAGACACAAATAAATGGAAAGACATTTATGTTCATGGATTGGAAGACTTGATATTCTTAAAATGTCAATACTACTCAAAGCAATCTACAGATTCAGTGTAAATACTGTGAAAATCCCAATGATGGTTTTTTGCAGAAAAAGAAAAGTCCATCCTAAAATGCATATGCCATCTCCAGGGAGATAGTGGCCCCCACTGTAGCCAGTAATATTGAAGAGGAATAACAAAGTTGGAAGTCTCATACTTCTTGATTACAAAACTTACTGCAAAGGAACAGTGTGGTACTGGCATAAAGACAGACATAGAGTCCAGTGGAATAGAATAGGGAGCCCAGAAATAAACTCTCACCTACATGGTCAAGTGATTTTTGACAAGGATGCCAAGACCATTCAAGGAGAAAGGACAGTGTTTTCAAAAATGGTGTTGGGAAAACTGGATGTCCACATGCAAAATAATGACATTGAACCTTATCATTTAATACCATATACAAAAAATTAACTCAGCATGGTCCAAAAACCTAAATGTAAGAGCTAAAGCTATAAAACTCTTAAAGAAAACAATGGGGAAAACTTCATAAAGTTGAGCTTGGCAATGATTTCTTGGCTATGACACCAAAAGCACAGGCAACAAAAGAAAAAGATAGATTAGAATTCAGAAATTAAAAAGATGTCCAGAGCTGAAAAGGCAACTCCCAGAATGGGAGAAAATATTTGCAAATCATATATCTGATAAGGGATTAATATCCAGAATATATTAAGAACTCCTACAATTCAACAACAAAATACTAGACAACACAATTTTTTTTCAAAGATTTTATTTATTTGACAGAGAGAGAGACAGCTAGAGAGGGAACACAAGCAGAGAGAGTGGGAGAGGAAGAAGCAGGCTTCCCGCTGAGCAGGGAGCCCGATGTGGGGCTCGATCCCAGCACCCTGGGATCATGCCCCGAGCCGAAGGCAGACGCTTAACGCCTGAGCCACCCAGGTGCACCTAGACAACCCAAGTTAAAAATAGGCAAAGGACTTGAATAGACATTTCTCCAGAGAAGATACGCAAATGGCCAATAAGCACATGAGAAAAGCTCAGTATAACTAATTGTGATGGTTAATTTTATGTGTCGACTTAACTGGGCTAAGCAATGCTAAGATAAGTAATAGAACATTATTTTTGGATGTGTCTGTGAGAGTAATTCTGGAAGAAATGAACATCTGACTCAGCTGACTGAGAAAAGAAAATCTGCCCTCTCCAGTGTGAGCTGGCATCATACAATCTTTGGAGGGCTTGAATAGAACAAAAAGGTGAAGGAAGGGTAGATTTTCTCTCTTTCTTCTTGAGCTGGGGGGTACATCTTCTGCCCTTGGACATCAGAACTCATGGTTCTTGGGCCTTTGGACTCCAACATTTATATTTGTGCACCCTCCCCACCCCCACCCCCGCCCCAGCTTCTCAGGTCATCAGACTGACTGGAATTATACCACGAGCTTTCCTGGTTCTCCATCTTGCATATGGAAGATTGTGAGACTTCTCTGTCTCTATAACCATATAAGCCAATTCCTATAATATCCTATTATATATTTATCCTATTATATATATAATAGGATATACATTAAATTAAATGATATATTTTAAATATATATATAGTGTGTGTGTGTATATATATGTGTGTATATATATATATATAAAACAATGTTCCCTATTGGTTTTGTTTCTCTGGAAAACCTTGACTTAATACACTAATCATACAAAAATCAAAACCAAAATGAGACACCACATCACACCCATTAGGATGGCTATTATCAGGAAAACCCAGGAAATAACAAATGTTGGTGAAGATGTGAAGAAATTGGAACCCTGTGCATTGCTCATGGGAATGTAAAATGGTACTGCTGCTAGGAAAACAGTATGGTTGGTTCCTCAAAAAATTAACCATAGAATTACCATATGATCCAGCAATTCCACTTGTGGTTTTAGACCTAAAATAATTAAAAGCAAAGATTCAAAGAGTTATTTGTAAACCCCTGTTTATAGCAGCTTTATTCACAATAGCCAAAAGGTGGAAACAACCAAAATATCCATCAATGGATGAATGAATAAACAAAAAATGACATATATCTATAATGGAAATTAGCCTTAAAAAGGAAGGGAATATTGACACATGCTACAACATTGATGAACCTTAGAGATATTATGCTAAGGGAAAAAAGGATACAATATTGTACCTGTGCACAAAAGGACAAATGTATGATTCCAGTTATAAGAGGTACCTAGAATAGTCAAATTCACAGAGACAGAGAGTAGAATGGTGGTTGCCAGCAGGCCCAGGGCGGGGAAGAAATGGGAAGTCAGTGGCTAATGAGGCCAGCATTTCGATTTGAGAAGATGAAAAGGTTCTGGGAGATGGATGGTTGTGATAGTTGCACAACAATACGAATGTACTTAACGCCATAGAACACACTTTTAAATGATTAAGATGGCAAATTTCATGTATATACATTTTGCCACAATAAAAAAAAATACAAAGAAGACAAGTTGGTTTTGATTTCCCACTCACCACCCACCCCCTGAAATGTACCAGATGGTCAGATTTAAAGGGAAAAAATGCAGTCACTGTGTTCCAGGTCTGCAAATAACACATCTTGATTGTTGGCATCATAAAGACAATCACTTGGAAGATAGGTGATCTTTTTTGTCTTTAATGCAGATGTTTTAGCGTCAAGCAGGTTTGACTTAACAGGAAATTTTTCTGTCAGTTTGGCTGTTTGTTCATTGACGATTGGGAAGGAGGAGAATACAAAGCGACTTCTCAAGTATAGAAGGGTCTGAAAATACCTGTCTTTAAGCCTGCAAGATTAAGAGCTGTCCTGTGGCCCTTTTCCCATAAGGTGTAGATTCAGTAGCACCTCTTGATGACCAGCCAGCACCCCCAGGGTGGTCCAAGGGGTTCAGGGTGCTTTTCTGTGGATCTGGGCTGATAGGCACTGCCATGAGGGAAGCCTCTCTCTTGGCATGTTTCCGCAGTCCAGGCTCTGCCCACAGCCTTGCAGATTCAGAAGAAATAATGTCCCCCGACTCAGAGATGGTCAAACAATGAGTCCACAGTGACTGCATTAGCAGAAGAATGACAAATGGTGAAGGACTCATTCACAGGAAAGATTTCATTTTAGCAAATAAAAGAAGATGTAAGAGATAAGCTCTTGTGATAAGCTCTTATTCTGTTTACTGCCTCCCTGCTTTCACCTCATGACATCAGAAGGAGCGGTGCACGGCCTAGGCAGCTTCTGCTGATGTCTGTACTTACCGGTGGTCCCCTCAGTGGACGGCTACTGTCAGCTGAGCGAATGACCAAAGAGCACAGAGAGTCATCATGCAGCAGTGGGCCTTTCTTCTATGTAGCACCTGGGGTCTTGCTGGAACCCAGTGGCAGGAAGTTGTGGAGAAGACCTTGCTGTGAGGGGTCTCATGGGTAAGGCCCCTTGTAGAAATCAGCTCCCGACCTTATGAGAAAGGTTCTGAAGAAATCGGAGGTAAATGCAACTTCGCTTCAGTCTTTCTGATGCTTCCAGTCTTTCCACTCAAAATGCCACCTTTGGTGACAGATGGTCGTTACACTTTTGGTGAGCAGAGCCTAACGTACAGAGATGTGGAATCCCTGTGCTGTACACCTGAAACGCAGGTAACATTGTGTGTCAGCTAGACTCAGAAACAGTTTTTTTGAAAAAGGCAAAATGCCACCTTTGGAATAGTCTTGTAAATAAACAAATAAGGAAATTTCAATGACTTTGTTATTTTAAAAGCGTAACTGAAAATTGCCCCCACTTTAGTTGTGTAAAACAGCAGGTAGCCATTACCTATAACGTTAAGAGCTACCATTTACTGAATACTTACGTGCAAGGCATGGACTAAGGAATTTACATACATTGCTGTAATTGAGGCTCACAACAAACTCTTCTACAAATAAGGAAACTGACGCGTGAAGAAACTAAACAAGCTTGTCTGAAGTCACAGATTGAAGAGTGCAGGGCCAGGATTCTGGCCAAGGGCTTTCCCAACTCAAGAGTTCACTTGTCCTTACAGATCCGCCTGTGTCAAGAGCTGTGTCGTCCATCCGGGTTGTCGTTGGATAAGTTGTCGTCAGATAATCAGTCATTACCTTTCTTGTTACAGAGCCTTTGTTCCAGGCAGAAAACTAGAGAGTAAGAAACATACATGCAAGGCCGTGCACATACAGAGAGGGACCCAACTGAGTGCCTTTCTTGTAAGCATCCTAGATCAGGTGTGACAGTCCCCCATGTGTTGTCCTCAGTTTCAATGTGTGTCTCAAGTAACTGGGACTAATAACAGATACAACATGAGCGACTTGAGGATAATATACCTTAAAAAAAAATGAACTAGAATTGATTCACAGTGATAGAGTGATGTCACGACAAATGATATTCCAGAATGCTTTCTTGAGTGGAACAAGGGGGAGGGAGGAGTGACAGCTTAACCTCGGGGGGTTGTCCAGACCCTCTGTTTCCCCCAACCCCCCATCCCATGGGGAGGTGTGGTGCAGGGGCTATTCGATTATGCACATCATCTCACGTGTTGGGATCAAGACCTCTTGTCAGGAGGTGTTCAGTAGATATATGATGAAGTAATGAACGAATGCTTCCCTTCCTTTTGGTGGGTATTCTAACAAGGGAAAGAAACAAAGCTGTAAGGGAAGGAATTTGTTTAGCAAAATTTTATTCCTATTGCTCAAATTTCTATGAACTATTTTAAGTATTATCTTAATTCACAGCTTCTTCCAAGTATAATACCATGTAATAATATAAGCATTAGCCAGGAACAATGGAGACTTCTCTGTTGAAATAAAAATTGCTTCCATAATGAGGATCCAGAAATATTGCCATTTGAGTAAATCCAGCTGTAGGATGAGCCCCTTCTCCCTGAAAATGTCACCACTAGTGTTTGGAGATGCAGAAACAGAGGGGTCTAGGCAAAAGGGCCCATGTCTTTGAGTTCAGCTAGCCACAGCTTTCTGAAAAGATAGTACAGGCCCCTTGGAGGACACTGGTCATGGGGTCAAATCATAGTCCAAGGACTTCACCTCACCTGGGGGGCAGGAATCATCGGGCTTCGCCAGCAGTGTGGGATTGGGTGCTCCTGAGGACAGTCTGGTGATGGGACAGCCCCCGGGGTGTGGCCACTGCAGCTTATGGCATGAGGGCCTGAGTGAGGCAGGTCCCTAACCATCAAGTCGGCTGGGAGCCAGACTTTCTAGAATTCTGGCCATCTTCTGGGTCTCAGTTCTCCATGTACCAGCACAGAACTAGAATGACAGCTTTTCTGGGCTGTTGACCCTAACTGTTCTCACCATGGCATCTTGGAGATCTCATAGTTTTCATGGGCTCCTGTGTACTGTGTGGGTGAAAGCCCTAAAAAAGAAGTGTCCTGTAAAAACGAATGAATCAGGGGGCAGAGAGTTGTCCATAAACCATGTCATTGTTAAAATATTAATGATGGAGGGGCGCCTGGGTGGCTCAGTCGGTTGGGTGGCTGCCTTCGGCTCAGGTCATGATCCCGGGGTCCTGGGATGGAACCCTGCGCGGGCTCCTTGCTCAGTGGGGAGCCTGCTTCTCCCCCTGCCTGTGCTCTCTCTCTGACAAATAAATAAATAAAATCATTATAAATAAATAAATAAAATATTCATGATGGCAATGAGGGAGGTAGAGTGGGGGCGAGGGGGAATGGTAAGAGGATGATGAGCCCCAGTGGCAGAGGAATATGAAATTCCGGGAGAAGCTGATGAGCTCCTGTGCAAACAGGTCGGTGCTGGGATTCCGTTGGAATCCAGGAGGCCCCCACAGCTGGGTATTGGAGCTCCCGGGAGGAGGTGCAGTGGCGTAGACCCACCCCCACCAGGATGGCCCTGCAAGGAGGGGGGCGGGAGGGAGTGGCCCAGGGAGCCCGCAGTGAGAGCAGACGTGCCCCAGGCGGGGTCTGAGGACCTCCCCACATTTTACCAAACGCAGAGCTGGAGGCACCACCGAGCTTGGGGCCGCGTGGCCAGGGAGGCGAAAGCACAGACCAGGAAGGCAGTGTGGCGCCAAAGGCAGGAGAGCGGCCCCGGCGTTGCTCAGAGGAGTCCCAGTGAGAGGTCACAAAGCACCGAGTGGAACTGGCAACGGGGGTCGGGTATGACTTCGGTGAATGGAGGCTCAAGACCACAAGGCCTGGTCTCTTGCAGGCAGTGTCCCAGTTTGGTTCATTTCTAGGGAAGTAAAACCATCGAGGATGGCTATTTCCATTTTCAGAAAACGTGCGAGCCCCTACTTCTAGGTCACCTCACATGGTGCTGTTATTTCTGGCCCTTAGGCGGCTCACTCTGTGTCAGCTTCCTGCTCTGGCTGTCGCCTGGTGCCAGCCCCCAGGGTCAGGGGGGTGGCCAGTGTGTGCAGGCGCAGGAGTGGCCCCAAGCTCACGTGACGGACACGAAGAGTTGCTGGGGCAAAATTACAAGTCACAGAGCTATGCAAGGCTTCGTTTTCCCGCTGTTTTCAATCTGAGAGTGGCGACGTCCACCCAGAGGCATACTGATCGTTTCCCTTTGACCCCGAGGAAGCTGCGCCAGCTCCATGCAGCTCTGGGCCTGGTGAAGGGCTGCCTGTGGGTGCGGGGCAGCTGCTTGATTAGATTCGACTTGGCGCCGTCTGTCACCTGTCGCCACGCCGGAGCCAAAACTGCCCATTACGTGATTTCATAGTCAGACCCTAAGCCCCAACTTCCTTTAAGTGCAGCTGGGCCTGTTCATATTTTTGCCCCTGATTCCGTGTCGTCCTGCGGGTATCTTAGGAACAGGTTATATGTACCGGACAAGTACACTGTTTAGCTGTGAAGGGAGTGTTTGTGTTAGAATTCTGACCTACAAAAGGGAGCGAGAGAGGGTTGGCCTTCGTGTCCAAAGACGTAGGGGTGTTTTACCTGGCAGGTCGACTCGTGGGCGTTCTTAGACTTCAGGAGGCTCAGTGATGGCACAAGGTCATGTATGCATATTTCTAGGAATCCAAAAATACAGGCGTCTCTCCCCACCACCACCACCACCACCAACCCAGCTGTTCTTACTCTCTTTCTTAGAGTAACAGGCCTTAAGCTAATAAATAGCCCAACAGACACTGGCTAATAGCCAACAATTTGGGTTCAAAAGCGATGACATATTGAAATGCTTTGTAAACAAATTTACGGAGTTAGAAATGACCCTTAATCATGTCTACTGTTTGCTTGTCACCTTGTGGGTCTGGTCAAACATTTTTGAAAAAGATATTAAACAACTAGATGTCCAGTGACATCTGCCTTATGAATATATAGACTGAAGAATAAACTCACTACAAGACATTCGAAGGGCATTTGGGCTTTTGGAAACTCAGTTTTGGGTCTGAAAGCCAACCAGTGTGGCTAGCTAGCGTTTTCCTTCTACTACTGCTGTTGCTTAGGTCAAAGCTGGTTGCAGTTCAGAAGGGTGTTGTCTGGCACTCGGCCCCGTGCCGCTAGCATCCATTGTGCAGGCAGGCCTCCGAATAAGAGCTTGGATTCACCCAGACCCTACGCAGATCCGGGTGGTGATTGAATGCAGTTTTGAATGCAGTTTTGAGGACATTTTGAATGTATTGCAAACACACAGGTGTATAGTTCGGAAGATATTTGATTTCAGATCTATTTCAAATCTATTATGGCTGAGACCAAAACCTCCTACCTTTTCCTTATGGTCACAATTCTGTTTAGATGTTAGGTGTGAAAAAGGACCAGTTCTTTGTCACTCCATGTTTTAAACAGGTCTGCTTCTGTCAAAGAGGAATGTGATCCCTTGATTTTGGGTGCTGTTGTATGAAACTAATGATTTTCTTGTGATGTTTCTTGTCCTCCCACTGCCAGGAAGGGCGCCTGTGGCCTTCAGGCAGCTCCGGGCCTCGGCCAGGGGCCTCAGAGGTAAGGAGTTGGGCAGGGGTGGGGGGTGGGCCGCCAGAGGTAGCTGCTGCACCCATGTCAGGGGAGGGAGGAGGGGAAAAACCATTGCAGCAGAACTGGTGGAAAGGCTAAGTGTATTAACAGCATAGAGTAAGAAATAACGCATTTCCCTTAAGGTATGTGCTGTAACTTTGGGTTCAAAAGGTGGGGAGGAGTTTTGCCCTGGAATGTCCTAGAGATGATTCCTGCTAGTCTGAAGCTCCTTACAGAAACCAGGTTGAGAATCACTGATCTTTACATGATCCCATAAGCTGCTAATAATGAGGCTTGGCAGATGTGGGCATAGTTTATAAATACATCTCCAAGTTTAATAATATGATTTTTTTAAATAACAAAATTTTTGCCTATAAGCTAAAACTATGGTGTGAGAGAAGTCAGTGGAGATATATATCTTTAGATCTGTATATATCTCTTTCCTCTAGAAGAAATTTGGATGGTGGACTAGGTGAGAGGATTATGTAAGAAGAATAGTACTTGGATTCATTTTGGGAAAACAAATCTGTAATTATATTTACTTTGGAGTACAAAATATTTTTCATGTCAGTTACTAAAAATAACTACAGGAAACTTTTATCCAGAATGAAACAACTGGATAAGCCTAGAACCTAGAAGGAAAAAGAACGCACTTTTTCTGTATTTTCTTAAGTAATTGATAGATCAACATGCTCCTGTAAATAATTCATAAATTGACCCAGTGCCTTGTACCTACCCCAAGTACCATTGTGTGCAATTAAACTTACATTTACAATGAAAACTCTGAGGGGCCCCCTACTCTTCTGAATCATAGGTGAGAGAGCAGGCAGCATGGTCCTTCTGCTCCAGGTGAAGGGCTGGGGGCCCAGAACTGTCACCAGGTGGGCAGGACTGCAGTGCCACCCGCACAGCGTTCTTCCACCCCGTTCCTGTTTACTGAACTCCGGAAATTGCTGTTGTATTCTACCGGAACCAGAAAATGTATGCATAGCATACACTGTAACTCCCATTAAACCAGTTAACCACAGTCTCCGCTGTTGAACCATCCTAGATTACCTGTGGTTTGGCAAGATGAGTGGTGTAAGTCACAGGGAATAAGAAAACGACTTTTTTTTTTTTCTGAAGTAGACTTTTCCTGTTGTTTCCTGTTTGAGGACTGTTTGAGGCGCTTGGGTGGCTCAGTCGTTAGGCATCTGCCTTCCGCACAGGTCACGATTCCAGGGTCCTGGGATGGAGCCCCGCATCGGGGGCTCCCTGCTCCAGGGGAAGCCTGCTTCTCCCTCTCCCACTCCCCCTGCTTGTGTTCCCTCTCTCGCTTTGTCTCTCTCTCTCTGTCAAATAAATAAAGAAAATGTAAAAAAAAAAAAAAAAAAAAAAGTCTCCAAACTGCTGAGAACACAGACCAGGCATGAACTTTCTTGATACCATCACATTCGTGGTCCTTGTGTCGTGGATGTCTTCAACCCTCTCCTCCTTCCCTTGCAGATCATGTATGCCCCGAGGTCCAGGGACAGGTTTACCGCCCCATCCTTTATCCAGAGGGACCGGTTCAGCCGTTTCCAGCCCACCTACCCCTACGTGCAGCACGAGATCGACCTTCCTCCCACCATCTCCCTGTCTGACGGGGAGGAGCCGCCTCCTTACCAGGGGCCCTGCGCCCTGCAGCTCAGGGACCCTGAACAGCAGAGGGAACTCAACCGAGAATCTGTGCGGGCCCCGCCCAACCGAACCATATTCGACAGTGATTTGATAGACATTTCCGTGTGCAGTGGGGGCCCGTGTCCGCCGAGCAGCAACTCAGGCATAAGCGCCAGCACCCGCAGCAGTAACGGAGGATGGAGGGGCCGCCCCCGACGTACAGCGAGGTGATGGGCCACTACCCAGGCGCCTCCTTCTTCCATCACCAGCACAGCAGCGCGCACCGGGCGAGCAGACTGCCGTTTCAGCAGGACAGCTCAGGGGGCACAGTGCTGCCCCTCCAGGGCAAAGACAGGAAGCCCGGCAACCTTGTCTGACCCACTCACGTGCGCAGGAGGAGGAAGATGCCGAGGAGGGAGGAGGGCCGCGCGGCCTCCGCCACCCCCCCGGCACGGTGGTGGTCCGTCTCACCTGCTACAACGAAGTAAAACCAAATGTGCAAACGTGGTCTTTGTTTCTGATTCCTTTCAGGGGAATTGCATGCAGACTAGACTGAAATAATACAAACTTCCATCCGGTCTGACCGCGAACAGTGTTTATCTGGGGACAGGCGTCAGGACGGGGTGGGGGTGGGGGCTGGTTTTGGCAAAGGGCGGGCTTGGGAACACAGAGAAAGGGATGCTTGGAAGAGATCATGAAATAAGACCCACAGAGGTATTTGATTTATTTAATTATGAAAGGAGACTTTGCAGAGAAAGAGGCCAGAATGGCCCATTTTATAACTAATTGATAAAGAAGGATGCATTATTATATATTATCATGGGGAAGTATCGGCCAGTTTGCTTTTTCTCCCAAGGTGTGGAACTTTTATTTTGTTTTAAAAACATGATTCAAAATTCCTGTTTTGTGTGCCAAGGTATAAAGTGAAGAAGTCAGATGAATGCAAGGAGTTAATTTGTGTTGTGACGATGTGTTTTTAAAAAGTTGCACTATCTAAATGTTTATATATGAGGGGACTGTTCCATGTGAAGTTCTGTATGTTGTCTTATCACCTGTGGATTATTATTAGGCCCGAGGAATACCTGGAGTGTTCCCCAGAATCACGCGAGAAAAGATGTTTGGGGATGTAGCCTCACATACGCCAACTTACCTAAGTCTGGAAGCCATTCCTGTTGCAGGAGTTGGCCTCACATAGCAGTGCATCACTGAAGTATTTGGAGACTTTTGGATGGAAGATAGGAAATACTAAATCCCAGCATTTCTGACTTGTTTGAGTTACTCTGCTAGTCTTAGGCTGCATATTTGATTAACTTTGACCCCAACACATGCATTTATGTACCCGGTATCATGCAGTGCTGCCCATCCTCCCGCGGTGCAGTTTCTTCAGTAATTTAGAGGTTTTTTTTTCCACTGTAGCATGAAATATACTCAGATACATACATTATTTTATGCAATAAATTGTTTAAAATGCAAGGTGGTTATTTTTAATACTGTTGAACTATGTGACTTCTCAGTGTATTCCCCGTTTTCTCTCTCCTTTTCTAGATAGGTAGTTCAGTTCAGGCCTGGATGGCTGGTCAGGGCTCTGGAGGCTCTCCGCCGTGGCCCCCGGGGCGGCCTACCTGGCCACGGTGTGCAAGGCTTCTTCATGCGCAGGAGGCCCCTGGAGCAGATGAGAGCACGCCGAGGTGCCCCGCACCGGAACAAGCCCTTGCACCTCACTGCCGGTGGCGCTGCGCTCTTGGAGGAATGCGGTGCTCAGAGCCCACCCCAGCTCCAGGGGGAGCGTCCTCAGCTCCCCGGACGGTTACCCAACAGTGCAGGGCGGGGAGCGACTGGAAGCGCACAGGATAAAAAGCACAAGTAGTTCAATGCAACTAGAAGGCTAATTTTAAATATTGCTAGTCTTCGCTTTACTACTCCTGATATTTCCGGGCATTTGCTCTTCTGTAGAATAGATAACTTCCTTGTGTGGAAGCCCATCTGGCCCATGTGACAGCCGTAGCCTGTGGGTTTGGCCCGCACCAGGCCACGGGAGGGCTCGTCCCCTTTGGCCTCTGCGTGTAAAACAGTGAATTTGGAATGATGGCTCAGTGACTCTGATCTCTGCAGTTTTCCTGCCGAATCTGCACATGCGTGTTCATGTCTGTCTGTGGGTCTCCGGGGTGGTTTCTCAGGGAGGTGACGTGGTGCTGTGGGCTCAGAGCTGGAGACTGTCCCATCCACTGCTTTCTGCTACTTCTCTTGGTCAGGAGGTGGCTGGTTTTTGTTTTGTTTGGAGGATCGGAATGTCCGTTGGACTCACCCGTTCCACACAGTAACCTCCACAGGACTAGTCACTCTTCAGAGGAGAGAGAGAAAAGGTGGGGCAGAAGCTGACACTCAGGCCTCAGAGCCTGTTGGAGGCTTGTGTTCCGGGGGCTGCCTCGGGGATTCTGAGACCGGGCAGATCCCTGGGAGCCCGGACTCAGACCCAGAGACTGCCTCTCCCAAGCCCCAGGCCCTCCCGCAGCTCTGCTCGCTGCCTGGGTCACAGGCCTGCACTTAAGCAAGCTGGGCATCCCCTTGGCTTGAAGCCTGACCTGGCCCCGCAGGGTAATGTTAGCACGTGACCCAGTCAGGACCCCCCCCAGGTGGGGGCTCAGGGTAGGTTAGGTGTCCTGTCAGATGCAAAAGGAGAAGCTTAGTCATCATTCCAAACCTCACCTGCAATTTTGGTAAAGTGGTGAACCCGCCTTATATAGCTCTTGCTCAAAATGGTTTCACAGTCCTTTTTCCTACCTGCTACAGGAATGAGCTATGGTCAGAAACTGGTAAATTCCCTAGTTACTTTGCAAGTTTATGAATGTTTTGCAGATGTCCACAATAATTGGCAAAGCAATTATTTAATTCAAATAACTTTAATCGTCCTTCAAAGGAGGTTCCTCCCATTTGGCCTCCCTAGAGAATAATTGCCCTTTGGAGTTAAATAGTTATTTCAAGACACAGACCTATCAAACCATGACTTGATGGTCTTTGAGGCTGGACCTCTGTGATGAATTAGTTTGAAAGCCAAGGTCATGAATTGAATTACTAGTCAGTTCCCTTCGACATGGGGAAAAGGTGATTTAGATCCGTGGCTTCTTGGAAGGTGTGGCCGCCCTGTTCGTACCACATTACTGGCCAGCTGAGGGACAAGAGGTGATGTGAGGGGGCAGCTTGTACGGGGGCCCAATGTTCAAGAAGCCCACGTACTAAGGAGACCCGCGGGTCTGGCTTGGGAACCTGTGATGTAGGCAATCCGTGGTAGGTTTATTATTTCAGTAGAGAGTTAGGATAAAGGATTGCATTGTTCAAAGGAGCAGTGGGTGGGAACTGGTGCTCCCGGGCATCCGGCTGCCGTCCCCAGACTTCCAGAAGCAGGAAACCCAAGGCGTGTTGAATCCCGTTTCTAGGAACATAGTCTTCAGGGGTGTATTTGCTTTTTTCAGGAGGTCTGTGTTCTTCAGTCGCCAAAGCAGTCCTTAGTACAAATGAGATTTTGCTAAACAAACTGTGTAATTGAGTAAACGTTGCTCCATTCTTTGTGTCCCTGACCAAAAGTTAGTATTAAGGAGTTTGACAAGCATGCCTTCTGTCCTTCCCTGCCGCATAGGCACATAGACACACAGCCCACAAGAAATTTCAAGATAGCCGAAGAGAGTATTTAAAACTTGCAAAGACTTGTCCTGAGGAGGACTTCACGTGTATCTGCTGATTTTAGTTCAAACTCTTCGGAGAGGACAGGGGCTGGGAGGCCTTCAGAAGCACTGGCGTAGGAATGTGGTGCACAGATGAGCACACCTCGGGCTTCTGAACATCTTCATTTGATCTTCTTCACCTTTAGTCTACTTTCGTAAGAATGAGAAGGGCTCAAACGGCATGCACTGCTAGAAAGCTGCACTGACCTGGAAGAATCTGGTCAAATCACAGCCTTCCCCTCAGAAGCAGAGTTGTCCCCCTTGACAGGGCCCTCCTGCAACTGGCCATCCGTCCAGTTGCTTTTCTGACTAGGGGGTTCCTGTAGAAGGGTCCTGGCAGGGTCCTCTGGGGCAGGGCTGGGGGCCGCTCCCCCCTCACCACCCCCACTCTGTGCCTCCCTGCCTGCAGCCTCCGTCTGGTGTTGGCTGTGCCGGGGCTCCTGCGGTGAGCTTTGCTATGTAGAGCGGCACCGTTAACTGCATGTTGTCTCGTATGCCGTTCATTTTTCTTCAGATTTCCAAAGCTCAGCAGTGTGCAAAGGGGGGTGGTGAGGGAAAGTGGGAAGGACACTTGGTTTTTAACTTTGCGGTTTTGTCTGTGGCTAAAACAAGACATACGCCCACGCTTGGCACCAAGCCTTTGTATGGTGACACGCCCCCCCAAGGCCACCTCCCCTCTCTGCCAGAGCCCCCAATCCTAGCTGAAGGGTCCGACACGGGCTCCATTCTGCCGACGCTCACCCAGATTACCTTGGCCTTGGTGAACCTGAATGAAATGACATGATTGGGTGACGGGCTGGCAGGTCTCCTCTCCTCAGTGGGAGCCACACGGTATCCACCAGTGCCCACCAAAGTCACAGATGAAGAAACCACTTTGGCCCCAGACCACAAAAGCCAGTCTTGGCAGCTTCGCAGCTCCCCTGACTGGCACCAGCTGCCAAGGCCGGCCAGGAGATCTTGCAAAATACTCCTGCCTCGCCATACCCTGCATTTTTCAGGACCCAAGGTTTCATCCGAGGTTATTTTACCACCCAAAGTACTGCGTCTTTCACGTAGCTCGAGTTTGTGATTTACTGCCAGACTTAGTCGTTTGCAGCAGCGCTTTCAGGCCATCAGGACGCTGGGGTGTGTGAGTCAGAAGGCCTTGCCAAGAAAGCGCGGCCTTCCTCTGATCCTCTCTCCTTCCTCGGCGTGTGCTTGTTTGTGTGCAGTGTGGTGGGGGTGCCGACGCCCTACCCGCATGTCGCGTCGCCCGTGGCGTTCCAAAGAGCTCTGCATGCCGGGGGCTCCTGCTGACTTCAGCAGGCGCAGGAACTGAGCCCCCCACCACCGCACTCTGCCCCCACCTTTGTTGTGCCTCACTTACAATGGTGCTTTTTCAGTTGTCTGTCTTCTCTTATGTTTTTATTTGTAAGGTGCTGTATATAACTTGAATATATTATGCACATATCCTACCCAATGGGTAGAACAAAAGATTGTTAATACTGTAATATAATGTATAGATACTGATTTTAACAGAAATGGCATAGAATTTGTGAATGCCTATGTGCTTTGTCCTCTTTTGTAAGGAAATTTGCAAATGGATGCATACAGATAAAAGTCTATGTAGTTTATTTTCCTATTAAATATCAATATTATAACACAAGGGAAAGAAGTCTGAACAAGCAAGCCACTGTTTGTGACCAGCATATGTATGGCAATTGAGAGTTGCATCTTTGCTGTGAAAACCCTTTATTAAAAAAAATAATTTAAAAAGAATTCCCACAGCTTTTTGGTTGCCACTAGATGCTTCAATTTCATCTCTTTAGTAAGGCTCAGTTGGACCAGTGGTAGTCAGAAAAAAAAAAGTTGTTTTCACCTTTGCTTTATGAAAAGATAGCTCATGTTGTAGAATAGTGGAGACGTCAGGCCCCAGGGAGAAGCACGTACTTCGTTAAAACTGCAGAAATGATGTCCAAGTTCAGTAAGTTGGCCAGCAGCAGAGGACTTTGTTCCGTACAGAGGCGTTGGCAGCCGTCTGTGTCCCTAGTCTCTCTGTGCCTTTTTCTTTGACAAACGGAAGCTGTGGAGCCAATGAATGAATGCGTGTGTAGGGCAAGAGTATCTCAGGAAAAACAAATCCACTTAGGAGAAGACCCCACTCTTAGAAAAACAACTGTTTTGTTTTGGGTTATCATTCACAGAGAATTAGCTACCAGCCAGTCAGGTGAAGAATATTCCTTCTATCCATTCCTGTCGGTGTCTCGTGGTGATCTTGACAAGCTAGGTTTTGCCAGCAGTTAGGGACGACGTTTTCAGTCGCATGTTCTGTCACACCTCTTACGCAGCATCTATCCTTTCAGCTCAGTGTTAAGTGTCCGTTATGACCTCTGCATTTTTCTTCAAATATCCTAATACTAAAAAAAGGAAAAGGCCTATCACGTGTTCACCAAAACCACGGTTGAATCATGGGTGTGTGCCTCCTTTCCAGTGTCATCCATAAAGGCAGTCAGGGAAATTTTGCCCGTCTGATCCATATTTCCACTCTACTCTGTCACCAGAGGATATTCTAATAAAACCCATGTTTTTTCTTTGCTCTGTGGCGTATGTTCTGATTTTGAAAATCACGAGAATCATGCCCTTATCCTCCAGAAAGCAGACTATTACAGATTCTCCTGACATTGAGAACACCTCTACAATGTGACCCTTGATGCCGAAGGATGAAAAGTCAGCCCTTCTCGCACTGTTTCTGAAAGGGCATGACAGATCGCTATCTCCTGGGGGCTCTGTCCCCGTCCAGCCCCCGTCTGCTTCCCTTGTGAATTGCAGGGGCTCCTTGTGGTTCTGGTTTGGCATTAGGAGCCAAGGCCCTCTGCTGTCAGGAGCAACACTCCCACCCTTCCCGGTTCCTTCTCTTGGGAGAACTATTGAGCATGAGTGTCATCAGAGAATGTTCTAGACTCAGAGGTACTAAACTGTGTTACCACACCATTGCTTCCTTTCTACAGAACTAACTGAGGCTTACACTTTACTGTTAATGGTACTGGTTCATCTTAATGTGCTTGTTGGTATCTTGCTATTTTTCACTTCATGGCTTTCAAAGATCACATTTTCTAATTGACTTTGTCTAGTGGAAAGCTATTTTTAAATGTGTACAACATTATTCATAGCATTGAGTTCATTTAATTTTTATTATAAAGCAGCCAACTAAAAAAGTACAACTGTATTCAAACTTTTCAGTAGTTCATGTGAGCTCTGATAACCAGGTCATTAAAGTCTGTAACAGCCCTTTGTGCTTACTTTTCAACATAATTCCAAGTTATATACAGAGAAATATTTCCAACTGTTGTGTATCTGCCTCTTTTAACTGAGCAATGGTGATGTAGTTCTTAGACCTAAGGTCTGTAACTGCAATACTTTTAAAGAAAGATGTTGCTCTAAGTGCTGTTTGTTAGTTATGAAATCAGCTTTTTCTGCTTGTTCTTAATGCTGTGGTCAAACCATAGCACAAAATCATTAAAAATAATCAGTGATATACATGTGTCTCCTGTTTTTCTTTTTTGCAATCTTTCAAAAACAAAGCACGTATGTGGGGGAGGGGGGGAGAAACTACATGTGTTTTAAAATCCAGTCTCAAAGAAACACTATTCTTATGGTTTCCCAGCTAACCTTTCCTCAAGCCCAGGTTCTACATAGAAATGTTCAGGAATTGCCCACAGATCTCATCATGGGAGGAGCCATTGAGAATGGCTTCACCTGAGCCGAGGTACCTGAGGGCTGTGTAGCTGTCTCCCAGTTTCGGGATGGCTGTAACAGAGAAACAGAAACCAGCTAAGACCAAAACATGAACAAGATTTCTAGCAATGGGTCCACAATAGCCAAACTCTGGAAGGAGCCAAGGTGCCCTTCAACAGATGAATGGATAAAGAAGATGTGGTCCATATATACAATGGAATATTACTCAGCCATCAGAAATGATGAATACCCACCATTGCATTGACATGGATGGAACTGGAGGGGATTATGCTAAGTGAAATAAGTTAAGCAGGGAAAGACATCATATGGTTTCACTCATATGTGGAATATAAGAAACAGTGCAGAAGATGACAAGGAAAGGGAGGGAAAACTGGATGGGAAGAAATCAGAGAGAGAGACAAATATGAGAGACTCTTACTATGGGAAACAAACAGGGTTGCTGAAGGGGAGGTGGGTGGGGGATGGGGTGACCGGGTGATGGGTATTAAGGAGGGCATGTGTTGTGATGAGCACTGGGTGTTATATGCAACTAATGAATCGTTGAACACTACATTAAAAACTTATGATGTACTATATATGCTGGCTAACTGAAGATATTTAAAAAAAAAAAGATTTCTAGCAATGGGAACTGTTCAACCTGGAGACAGATGCCTCAGAGGTTTAAGTTCCTTGGCATTAGAGGTTCTCAGTCTGTGACCACGTAGCAAAAGGATTCAGAATTTCCTTCATTGAGAGATTAGAATAATATCTCTAAGCTCTAATTACATATACAGATTCACAGATAACATAATTGTGTATGCACAAAACCTCACACAATCTTCCAAATTACTAGAATAAGTGAACTAAACATGGTTGCAAAAAACACAATTATTTTTGCATGTCTATGTTAGTAATGAACTTCGGAAACAAATTAACTTTGGAAACTGAAATCTTAAAAAATGCCATGCAAATAATTTTTGGTAATAACACCCATTCTAGATTCTCAATTTTTTTCTTGAGAGAGTGAGAGAGAGAGAGAGAGAGAGAGAGAGAGATGGGGAGGGGCAGAGGGAGAGGGAGAACCTTAAGGAGGCTCCATGCCCGCCTGATGTGAGGCTCCATCTCATGACCCTGAGATCATGACCTGAGCCGAAATGAAGAGTTGGATGTGAAACTGAGGCACCAGGTGCCCCTCAATTAATTTCTTTAAAATTGTTTTGTAAAGGGGATTAAAAAGGTGTAAGGAGGAAAACAGCTATAAGAAAATAATTTCTTTTCCTCAAAATAGCAAATAGTCATTGATAGATCATCCTATGCTCTGGAATAAATTCTCTAATCTCTTATTCAGTAGATCATTCAAGAAATGTTAAAAAATATCCCCCAAACTTGCTATCCCTGAGTGAAGCTAAGACTAGTATAAACTTTCCTCATGGAGAAACTTCTGCATAGGAATGAGGGGGTTCAGGGCTTGAGATGCCTCCTTGATCCTGTTCAGTAAACCCTGGGGTCTGCAAAGAAACAGCTCCGCACCCCCACCCCTCTCTGCCACAAGGAACCTATACCAAGTGTCCCCTGGTAGCTATCTCCGTGTGGGGTTCCCTGAAAGCAAAAGCTGAGAAGAGGATCTCCATGCAGGTAGCTTGCCTGGGAGCTGTTCTCAGAGGATGAAGCAGGTAATGAGAGAGGAGACAGGCAAA
Source organism: Zalophus californianus (assembly GCF_009762305.2). NCBI lineage: Eukaryota > Metazoa > Chordata > Mammalia > Carnivora > Otariidae > Zalophus > Zalophus californianus. Next base: position 30,031,656 of record NC_045608.1, on the reverse strand, counting down.
GGTGTTCACACTGGTTTCCACTGTAGGTGGTTGGGGCTCAAGATGGTGCCAAGAAGGAGGGGAGGCGGGGACACCAATCTCCACTGTTGAGGGTTGCCCTTTGGGATTATCTTCCCAGACACCCTGGGTGGGAACAAACTAAAGACTTCTGGAGAAGCTCCGAGGTAGAAAAACCCAGACAACTGATGTCTGGAAGCTGCCAGCATGCGTAGGAACTATCCCTCCCAGTTGGAGCTGAAATGACCATGACCAAGGAGCACCGGAGTGGAACTTTCACGCTTCTGCCACGGTGCACACTGCACTCAAGTAGGTCCTTGCAAAAGCCAGGCACTGCTGATGGGGGAGAGGAACCCCCAGTTCTGGACCCACCATTTTCCCAGAGAGGCTTACACTCAGCACAGTACGTGAACAGAGCCCAACAGCTCGCCTTCTTGATGATGACCTCTACTTCTGCCTGGGCTTCCTTGTGTCCCAACCTGGGAGGCATAGTACTTCAGTGCTGCCAAAACATGCCTGCCCGAGACCCCGAACCCCTCCAATCTCTGGCTTCCTTTGACCAACTTACTCTGTTTATTAGCTTGTTTGTGAAACAGCAGGGCTGCTGGCTGCTAAGCAGAGCAACTAGTAATCACACTCCTCCGGCTGCCCGCTTCCTGCCCCCTTAGGAGAACATTTGGAAACACAGGGCATTCTCTTCCAGAGATCCACTCATAGTGAGCCTTGAAATAAAACACTGTATTTGTGACTCTCCATGCTGATACTTGCACATAACATTCTGTAATGAGTCTGTTACTTAGAACATCATAATTAGATTGCTCGTTACGCTGTTTTGCTTTGGATTCTAATTCCAATGTACATTTTAAAATAGCAGACCCAAAGTAAAAACTTTGCATTTGTGAAGTTCTTTGTTTTAACATCATGCTTCTGTTCAGACTTCAGCTTTTACAAACCTCATTCGCCCTACTTTACACACTTTTCTAAAAAATCAGAAATGCCAAAGCTACAGTTTTAATCATTTGAACACAGCATGGTGGTGACTGAAATGTAGACTTTCAAAAGGCCTTATCAGGAAGTCTGTATATATATTTACAGAGAGCTGTATATAGTAGCTCCTGTATAACTTAACCAGTTTACAAAGCCATTTGCATTTAGAGTTGTACTGTGGCTACTGTTACCATGCATCTGTAAGCACCAAAGGTTCTAGCAAGCCACACTAACAAACAGAGGAAGCATGCTTTAAAGCCAGAGTACAAAGGTCAGTCTCCCCCACTGTGTGGGCCAGGTGACCCCAACCCCTCCTCACTTGCTGTCTTCCCTGAGTGAGGGCACTCCCATCTTTGGCATGGCCTCTAAGGTGATTTGGCATCTGTCCCACTTCTGTAAGATTTCCTACTTACAATTAAAGGGCAGCACAGATTTTGGAGACTATAGACCTGGGTGGTTCAAATATTAGCCTTATCTCAAATTAATATGCCTGATGGGCTATTGCTTTTAAATGTTACCTGTCCAACAGGAACACCCATGGAAAGACTAGAGGACAGAGTGTGCTTGCCATGTGGGGCCCTCAATGAAAGGAGCTGCTATTTTTATAACATCCATATTCTAGATTTAATTTAAAAACATTTGCCCAATTACTACAGGCGTGTAGACAGTACTTTACCTTGGAATGCTGTCTACACTATTACAGCTTAAAATGCCACTGAAAGAAACAGGCACCAGAGTAATTTGAAAGGGGAAATAAAATTTTCTTGAGACAAACAAAAATGGAAACACAAAATACCAGAATCTATAGGATGCAGCAAAAGCAGTTCTTACAGGGACATTCATAGCAATAAACACCCACATTAACAAATAACCTACCTCTATGCCTTAAGGAACTAGAGAAAGAACAAACTGAGCCCAAAGTTAGCTGAAAGAAGGAAATAATAAAAATCAGAGCAGAAATAATGAAACAGAAAACAGAAAAACAATAGAAAAGATTAACCAAACTAAGAGTTGGCTCTTTGAAGAGATAAACAAAATTGACAAACCAAGGAAAAAAGAGAAAGACCAAATCAACAAAATTACAGAATTATAAATGAGAAGGGAAACTGATACCACAGAAGTTCCAGATAAAGTACCTGGGGGGGGGGGGTGCCTGGGTGGCTCAGTTGGTTGATTGTCTACCTTTGGCTCGGGTCATGGTCCCAGGGTCCTGGGATTGAGCCCCATGTCATCAGGCTCCTTGCTCAGCGGGGACTCTGTTTCTCCCTCTCCCTCTGCCTGCCATTCCCCCTACTTGTACTCTCTCTCTGTGTCAAATGAATAAAGAAAATCTTTAAAAAAAAAAAAAGAACAACCAAAAAAACAATAAAGTACTTGGGGATAAATGTAACCAAGGAGGTAAAAGATCTCTATTCTGAAAAACACAAGACACTGATAAATCGAGGAAGACACAAATAAATGGAATGGTATCCCATATTCATGGATTGGAAAAATTAATATTGTTAAAATGTCAATACTACCAAAAGCCATCTATAGATTCACTGCAAACCTTATCAAAATTTCAATGGCATTTTTATAGAAATAGAAAAAAAGAAACACTCCTAAAATCTATATGGATTCACAAAAAAAAAAACAAAACAAACAAAGAGCCAAGGAAATCCTGGGAAAGAACACAGCAGGAGGTGTCACACCTGATTTCAAAACTACACTATAAAGCTACAGTCATTAAAACAGTATGACCCTGGCATAAAAACAGGCCAGTACACCAATGGAACAGAATCAAGAGCCCAGAAATAAACCCAAGCATATGTGGTCAACTAGTATTTGACAAGGGAGTCAAGAATACACAACAAAAAAAAAGACCGGCTTTTCAGTAAATGGTGCTGGGGAAACTGGATATTCACATGTGAAAGAATAAAACTTGACCTCTATCTTACACCACTCACAAAAATTAATTCAAAATGGATTAAAGACTTACAACCTAAAACCATGAAATTCTTAGAAGACATAGGAATAAACCTCATTGGTAGGGGACTTTGTAAAATCACACCTAAAGTGCAAGCAACAACATAAGATATAAACAAGTGGGACTACATCAAACTAAAAAGCTTCAGCACAGCAAAAGAAAACTATCAACAAAATGAAAAGTCAACTTACTGAATGGGAGAAAATATTTACAAATCCTGTATCTGGTAAGAGGTTAATATCCAAAATATATAAAGAATTCCTACAACTCAGTAACAAAAAACAACCCAATTAGAAAATGGGCAAAGGACCTGAATAAACATTTCTCCAGAAAAGATATATGAAAGGCCAATGGGTACATGAGAAGATGCTCAACATCACTAGTCATCAGGGAAATGCAAATCAAAACCACAATGTGATATCACCTCCCACCTGTTAGAATGGCTGTCATCAAAAAGACAAGAGAAACATATGCTGGCAAGGATGTGAACAAAAGGGAAGCCTTGTGCACTGTTGGTGGGACTGCAAATTGGAGCAGCCACATGGAAAACTGTATGGAGGATCCTCAAAAATTTAAAAAGAGAATTATCATTGATCTAGTAATTCCACTTCCGGGCAAATATCAAAGGAAACAAAACACTAACTCAAAGATATGTGCACCCCCTATGTTCACAGCAGCATTGTTTATAATAGCCAAGGCATGGAAACAACCTAAGTATCCATGCATGGGTGAATGAATAAAGATGGTGGTGGTGGTGGTGGTGTGTGTGTGTGCAAGCACACATGATGAATGCTATTCAGCCATAAAAAAAAAAAAATGAGGAAATCCTACCATATGCAACAATATGGTTGGACCTTGAAGGTATTATGCTAATTCAAATAGGTCAGACAGAGAAAGACAAATACTGTATGATCTTATTTATATGTGGGAATGTTAAAAACAAACCAACCAACAAAACCCTGCCAAAGTCATAGAAAAAGAAATCAGGTTTGTGGTTACCAGAAGTGGAGGAAGGTGGTCAAAAGGTACAAACTTCCAGAAGTAAGATGGTGGAGGAGTAGGAGACTCTAGTTTTGTCTGGTTCCTGGGATTCAGCTAGATAGCTATCAATTCATTCTGAAGACCTGCGAACTCGATTGGAGATATAAGAATTGCTGCCAACTCTACAAAAAGAAAAGAGACCACTTTCTGCAAGGTAGGAGGTGTGGAGAAGTGAATCCTAGACGATATAAGGGAAGATAGACTGTGGTGGGAGGGAGCCTCCGAAAGCCAGCTACTGGAAAGTGATAAAGCAGTAGAGCGCAAAATCAGAACTTTCAGACGTCTGTTCTGGTGAGGGCCATCCCTGCCTGAAAGATGCTCAGGTGGCGAAGTGGGATGGAATTCTAGATGGGACAGTGAAGTCTCAGGATTCCCGGGGTCACAGAAAGACCGGGGGTGCCTGAGTGTGAGAGTTCCCAGGCATTGGAGCAGGGAAGCTGGCTGCAATCAGTGATCCCAGGAGTGGGCTTTCAATTCAGGGTTGCCATAAACCACGAACCACAGCAGAGTCTAGAAACTGCTCTCTGAGCAGGGGCCCAGCAAGCAGAACTGCTGCAGGACCCCCCTCCCTCCCCTGGGAGGGGTGGCACAAGTGGGAGCCACAGGAGTCTCTAAAGTTGGAGACTCCAAACGGGGTCAGGTGCCTGAGATAAAATGCTTGGTCACAGGCCGGATGAACACAGAGTGCAGACGGAAACCAGGGAGACAAGAGTATTTGACTGCTTTCCCCTGAGGGCCCACTGAAGAGTGGGGGGCATGAATTTTCAGCTCCAGGGCTGGGGATCGAAACACCACCATTTTCATTTTCATCCTCTAAGGTGGCATGGAAACCCTTCAGTTAACAAAAGCCACACAGAGCAGTTTGAAGCTGCTTATACCTAGCCTGGCCCCCTGTCAAGGGAGGTGTGATTCTGCCCAGGGCAAAGACACTTGGGAATCAGTGCAACAGGCCCCACCCCCAGAAGACCAGCAGGAACATCCAGCTAAGACCAAGTTTACCAATCACATAGAATTACAAAACTCTAGCACTAGGGGAAAACAGTGTATAGAATTCATGTTTTTTTCCTTATGATTCTTTAGTCTTTCAGATTAAATATTCTTTTTTTTCCTTTTCAACTAGTTTATTTTATCAACTCTTTTTTAAAGTCTTTTTTAATTTTCATTTTTACATTTTAAATATATATTCTTCATTTTTGGCTTCCTTTCATTGTATTCAATTTTATTTTTGTATACATATGTTTTCTTTCTATACAATTTTAGCATCTAGCTTCTCCTAACAAACAGACCAAAACACATGCAGGACCTAGTGTATTATTCTGTTCTGTCCACGTTTGATTATATTCTTTTTTTCCTTCTTTTTTCTTTTTTGGTTTCTGATCTCTTCTGATTTTTTTTTTTTTTTTTTTAGTGTATATTTTGCTGGGGTCATGGTTGATATTTTTGTATTTGGTTCCCTCACTCATCTATTCTTATCTGGACAAAATGACAAGACAGAAAAACACCCCAGATAAAAGAACTAGAGGCAGTACTAACTGCCTGAGACTTAATCAATATGGACATAGGTTAGCTATCAGAGCTAGAATTCAGAATAATGATTATAAAGATACTAGCTGGGCTTGAAAAATACATAGAAGACACTAGAGGATCTCTTTCTGGGGAAATAAAAGAACTAAAATCTAATTAATTGAAATAAAAAAGGGTATTACTGAGATGCAATTAAAAAAAGTACGCTCTAGTTGCTAGGATAAATGAGGCAGAAGAGAGAATCAGTGATACAGATAATTATGGAGAATAAAGAAAATGAGAAAAAGAGAGACAAACAACTACTGGATCACCAGGGGAGGATTTAGGAGATTAGTGATACCATAGAGCAAAACAGTAGCAGAATAATTGGGGTCCCAGAGGAAGAATAAAGGAGGGGGGCAGAAGGTATATTTGAGCAAATTATAGCTGAGAAATTCCGTAACATGGGGAAGGAAACAGGCATTCAAGTACAGGAGGCACAGAGAACTCCCCCTCAAAATGAATAAAAATAGGTCAGCACATCAGCATGTAATAGTGAAGCTTGCAAATTTTAGAGACAAAGAGAAAATCCTGAAAGCAGCTCAAGACAAGAGGTCCTTAACCTATAGAGGTAGAAACATAAGCTGACAGGAGACCTATCCCAGGAGACCTGGCAGGCCAGAAAGGCATGGCATGATATATTCAGGGTGCTAATAGAGAAAAATATGCAGCCAAGAATACTTTATCCAGCAAGGCTGTCATTCAGAATAGGAGAGAGAAAGAGCTTCCAAGACAAACAGAAACTAAAAGAATTTGTGATCACTAAACCAGCTTTGCAAGAAATATTAAAGGGGATCCCAAAGTAACATAGAACAGAAAGAAACAGACACAATCTACAGAAACAGGGACTTTATAGATAATACAATGGCACTAAATTGATATCTTTCAATAGTTACTCTGAATGTAAATGGGCTAAATGCCCCAATCAAAAGACACAGGGTATCAGATTGGATAAAAAAGCAAAACCCATCCATATGCTGTTTACAAGAGACTCCTTTAGACCCAAAGTCACCTCCAGATGGATAGTGAGGGGGTGGAGAACCATTTATCATGCTAATGGACATCAAAAAAAACACAGGGTAGAAATCCTTATATAAGACAAAAGAGATATTAAACCAAAGACTGTAAAAAGAGATGAAGAAGGGGGGTGCCTGGGTGGCTCAGTCAGTTGAGCAGCTGCCTTTGGCCCAGATCATGATCTCTGGGGGTCCTGAGTTTGATCCCCATGTCGGGCTTCCTGCTCAGCAGGCAGTCTGCTTCTCTCTCTCTCCCTCTGCCCCTCCCCACTGCTTGTTCTCTCTCTCTCTCAAATAAATAGAAATCTTCTAAAAAAAAAAAAAAAGATGGAGACGGTCACTATATCATAATTAAAGGGTCTATCCAACAAGAAGTTCTAACAATTGTAAATATTTATGCCCCTAACTTGGGAGTAGCCAATTATATAAACCAATTAATAACAAAATTAAAGAAACACATTGATAAGAATACAATAACAGTAGGGGACTTGAACACCCCACTCACACATCATCTAAGCAGATCAACAAGGGAACAAGGGCTTCAAATGACACAATGGACCAGATGGACTTCACAGATATATACAGAGCATTCCATCCTAAAGCAACAGAATACAATTCTTCTTGAGTGTACATGAAACATTCTCCAGAATACATCACATACTGGATCACAAATCAGGTCTCAACCAGTACCAAAAAATTGGGATTATTCCTTGCATATTTTCAGACCACAGTGCTTTAAAACTTGAACTCAATCACAAGAGAAAATTTGGAAGGAAAACAAATGCATGGAGGTTAAAGAGCATCCTATTAAAGAATGAGTGGGTCAACCAGGAAATTAACAAATTTAAAAAATTCATGGAAAAAATGAAAATGAAAACACAGCTGTTCAAAACCCTTGGGATGGAGCAAAGGTGGTCCTAAGAGGGAAGTACACAGCAATACAAGCATTTCTCAAGAAACAAGAAAAGTCTCAAATAGACAACCTAACATTACACCTAAGGAAGCTGGAGAAAGAACAGCAAATAAAGCCTAAACCCAGCAAGAGAAGAGAAATAATAAAAATTAGAGGAGAAATCTATGAAATAGAAATAAAAAAAAAAATAGAACAGATCAATGAAACTAGGAGCTGATTCTTCGAAAGAATTAATAAGATCGATAAACCCCTAGCCAGTCTTATCAAAAAGAAAAGATAAAAGAACCAAATTAATAAAATCATGAATGAAAGAGGAGAGATCACAACCAATACTGAAGAAATACAAATAATTATAAGAACATATTATTAGCAACTATATGCCAATAAATTAGGCAATCTGGAAGAAATGGATGCATTCCTAGAAACCTATAAACTACCAAAACTGAAAGAGGAAGAAATAGAAAACTGGAACAGATCCATAACTGCAAGGAAATTGAAACAGTAATCAAAAATCTCCCAACAAACAAGAGTCCAGGGCTGGATGGCTTCCCAGGGGAATTCTACCAAACATTTAAGGAAGATATAATACCTATTCTTCTGAAGCTGTTTTAAAAAATAGAAATGGAAGGAAAAATTCCAAACTCTTTCTATGAGGTCAGCATTACCTTGATTCCAAAATCAGACAAAGACCCTACCAAAAAGGAGAATTACAGACCAATATCGCTGTTAAACATGGATGCAAACATTCTCACCAAAATACTAGCCATAAGTATCCAACAATGTATTAAAAGGATTATTCATCAGGACCAAGTGGGATTTATTCCTAGGATGCAAGGGTGGTTCGACATCCACAAATCAATCAATGTGATACACTACATTAATAAAAGAGAAAACAAGAACCATATAATCTTCTCAATTGAAGCGGAAAAAGTTTTGACAAAATACAGCATCCTTTCTTGATTAAAACTCCACAGTGTAGGGATACAGTGAACATACCTCAATATCATCAAGGCCATCTACAAAAAGCCCAGAGCAAATTATCATTCTCAATGGGGAAAAACTAATAAGAGCTTTTCCCCTAAGGTCAGGAACACAACAGAGATTTCCACTCTCGACACTGTTGTTCAACACAGTACTAGAAGTCCTAGCCTCAGCAATCAAATAACAAAAAGAAATAAAAGGCATTCAAATTAGTAAAGAAGTCAAACTCTCACTCTTCACAGATGACATGATACTCTATGTGGAAAGCCCAAAAGACAGCACCCCAGAATTGCTAGAACTCAGGAATTCAGCAACATGGCAGGATATAAAATCAATGCACAGAAATCCGTTGCATTTCTATACACTAACAATGAGATGGAAGAAAGAGAAATTAAGGAATTGATCCCATTTACAATTGCACCAAAAACCATAAGATACCTAAGAATAAACCTAACCAAAGAGGTAAAGTTTCTGTACTCTGAAAACTATAGAATACTCATGAAAGAAACTGAGGAAGACAAAGAAATGGAAAAAACATTCCATGCTCATGGATTGGAAGAACAAATATTGTTAAAATGTCTATGCTACCTAGAGCAATCTATACATTCAATGCAATCCCTATAAAAATACCATCAACATTTTTCACAGAGCTGTTACAAATAATCCTAAAATTTATATGGAACCAGAAAAGACAAACAGAGGGATGTTGAAAAAGAAAAACAAAGCTGGGGGCATCACAATGCCTGACTTCAGGTTATATTACAAAGCTGTGATCATCAAGACAGTATGGCACTGGCACAAAAACAGACACATAGATCAGTGGAACAGAATAGAGAGCTCAGATATGGACCCTCAACTCTGTGGTCAACTAATCTTCAACACGGCAGGAAAAAATACCCAATGGAAAAAGGTTAGTCTCTTCAACAAATGGTGTTGGGAAAATTGGACAGCCACATGCAGAAGAATGAAACGGGACCATTCTCTAACACCATACACAAAGATAAACTCAAAATGGATGAAACACCTCAATGTGAGACAGGAATCCATCAAAATCCTAGAACAGAACACAGGCAGCAACCTCTAAGACCTCGGGTGTAGCAACTTCTTGCTAGATATGTCTCCAAAGGCAAGGAAAACAAAGGCAAAAATGAACTATGGGGACTTCATCAAGATAAAAAGCTTCTGCACAGCAAAGGAAAGTCAACAAAACCAAAACAAAACTGACAGAATGGGAGAAGATATTTGCAAATGACTTATCAGATAAAGGGTTAGTATCCAAAATCTATAAAGAACTTATCAAACTCAATACCCAAAAAACAATCCAGTCAAGAAATGGGCAGAAGGAGGTGCCTGGGTGGCTCAGTCGGTTAAGTGTCTGCCTTCGGCTCAGGTTGTGATCCCAGGGTCCTGGGATCGAGTCCCACATTGGGTTCCCTGCTCAGTGGGGAGCCTGCTTCTCCTGCTTGTTGCTTCCTCTGCTTGGGTGTTCTCTCTCTCTCTGTGTGTCTTAAATAAATAAAATCTTAAAAAAAGAGAGAGAGAAATGGGTAGAAGACATGAACAGACACTTCTCCAAAGAAGACATACAAATGGCCAACAGACACATGAAAAAATGCTCCACATCACTTGTCATCAGGAAAATACAAATGAAAACCACATGAGATACCACCTCACATTGGTCAGAATGCCTAAAATTAATAAGACAGGAAACAACAAATGTTGGTGAGGATGTGCAAGCTGGTGCAGTGACTCTGGAAAACAGTATAGAGGTTCCTCAAAAAGTTAAAAATAGAGCTACCCTCTGACCCTGCAATTGCACTACTAGGTACTTACCACAAAGATACAAATGTAGCGATCTGAAGGGGCACCTGCACCCCAATGTTTATAGCAGCAATGTCCACAATAGCCAAACTATGGAAAGAGCTGAAATGTCCATCGACAGATGAATGATAAAGATGTGGTATTACACACCCACACAATGGAATATTACTCAGCCATCAAAAAAATAAAAAAAGAATGACACGGATGGAACTACAGGATATTATGCTAAGCGAAAAAAGTCAATCAGAGAAAGACAATTATCATATGATTTCACTCATATGTGGAATTTAGAGAAACAAAACAGAGGAGCACAGGGGAAGGGAGGGAAAAATAAAACAAGATGAAATCAGAGAGGGAGACAAACCATGAGACTCTTAACCATATGAGACAACTGAGGGTTGCTGGAGGTGAGGAAGTTGGGGGGGGATGTGATCGCTGGATGATGGGCATTAAGGAGGGCACGTGATGTAATGAATACTGGGTGTTACATACAACTGATTAATCACTGAACTCTACCTCTGAAACTAATAATACACTGTATGTTAATTAGTTGAGTGTAAATAAAATAAAATAAAATATTTTAAAAAGGTACAAACTTTCAGTTATAAATAAGTACTAGGGAAGACTCGTAGCTAACCCTGCTGTGTGATACGTAGCAAAGTTGTTAAGGGAGTAAATTGTAAAGGTTCTCATTACCAAGTTGTTTTTTGTTTTTTGTTTTTTTTTTATATCTATATGAGAAGATGGATGTTAAATAAACCTCGTGGGGATGATTTAAAATATATGCAAGTCAAACCATCATGCTGTACACCTGAAACATACAGTGATGTATGTCAATTATTTCTCAATAAAACTGGAAAAAAATTGTCACAGATTTTAATGCTCCAGCAATTAGTACAACTTAGGGTTGAAGCATCCAATGTCAAGCTAAAGACTAAATCACCAGGCCTAAAACTTCCTTCCCATAGGTTTTAAGTAAAATACGTTTCTTCATTATTGTTGCCATCTACAGGTTTTCTGGTTAAAGAACCACATTACAGGGTGGGGAGCTGGCTGTGTGTGTGTGTCTTAGTCTTAGAAACAATGTGAAACAGATCTGTACTTCTGAAACAAATAACGCAACATATTTTAAGAAAAAAGAAAAAGAAGAAGATAGCAGGAGAGGAAGAATGAAGGGGAGTAAGTCAGAGGGGGAGACGAACCAGGAGAGATGATGGACTCTGAAAAACAAACTGAGGTTTCTGGAGGGGAGGAGGGTGGGGGGATGGGTTAGCCTGGTGATGGGTATTGAGGAGGGCACGTTCTGCATGGAGCACTGGGTGTTATGAACAAACAATGAATCATGGAACAGTACACCAAAACAAATTATGTAATATATGGTGATTAACATAACAATAAAAAAATTAAAAAAAAAAGAAACAATGTGAAAATCCAAGAATAGAATAGTTTAATAATTTCCCTCCTTGTCTTGCGCCCTTCACCTCGCTCTTTTTCCTTCTCTGGCTTTCTTCTTATGTGGGGGAGCAGCTAATGCTGATTTGAGCTCTGTTACTTAGCATTTTTACAACTTCCCCAGTTTTGTCCTGAAGGAGAGCCTGGATGAGCGGCAGGCCCCAAGTGCCAGGACCTTGCACTTCAGGCACCTCTGCCTTTCTGCATCTAGAACCCGTGCCATGTTCTTCATTTCTCTTTGCTAACACTGGCATGATCACACTCCTCTGGAATGCTACCCATGAGACTCAGGCTTTTCTCTTACTGTCAACCTCCTTTAAACCTCAGATGGATACGTGTGTTCTCCATTTCTCACTCTGATGTTTCTTTTTCCATCAGCCAGTCTGCCTGCGAGTGTTTCAGCCAGGCACATACAGGAGAGACGAGGCAAGATGTGGCAACCCACCCAGATGGAGGGGCTCTGTATTCAGATGGAGGGGCTGCTGCCCACAAACAGGAGCTTATTTTGTTCTCACCATCCTTGCTGCTTGTGCATGCAAGCTACCTGAATGACAGAGGCAAGGCAAATGCAGCAAAGCAAGTTTTAGCCTGTCAGGTCCACGAGACATGTCCCCCTGCACAGAACGTGTGTAGTAAGATGACACTGTGAAGAATACAGCTTTTCTCTGTGACACATCACCATATCATACAGTGGCTCACCAGTGTGTGATGTGCCAGGGTTTAAGTTTTGTCATTTTCTTGGGACTCAGTGAAGCCAACCTTTGTCCTTTGGCGAAACCTGATAATCCTTAACCAGGGATATACTGAACTTCTCAGTGCTAAAATTTTCCATAAATGCCAGCTTCTGATCGCTTCAGACGTTTCCAGTGGTTGGCCTCAAGTAAATGGAAAATTCCAATCTGAGCTGGCTTCAAGTATGCTGCAGATACAGGCTCCACATAGAAGCAACGGGAAAATGCAAACTCCTTTTTTGCCAAGGAGGCAATGGAGAATTTCCCGAGATCAAATCCTCTTTGGATACATGAAATATTAAATGTGCAGATATATAAAGACTAGATCTAATTACCAAAGTTTTGATTATTTGCTCTCCAGTATGGATTTAGGTGTTTGAAAACAGCTATTAACTGCTTTGCCAAGGTGAACCCGGATAGCAAGGAGACGCCAGCATTGACTGGCCCTGGGTAAACCTTCCTATGTTGCAGGCTGAGGGAAATGAAGCTGGAACATGAGAAATAAGGCAATATCTCCGTTCTATAGCCATATATGAAATCAGAGGATAGCTACTTTCTCCCCCTCCTACTAAAGAGAAAAGGATGAAAATAGTAGACTGTGAACAAATTAAAGAAAAATTATAAGGTTAAAAGCCAAAAGAAGATGGAAGGCACCAGCAGAAGAGAGGCAAAGAATGTTAATAAATTGGCTTCAGCTCCAAAAATATAAAGAATTTCAAAAGACCCAAAGCTGGGACTTACTTTATTTTCATGCCTGGCACAAGAGGATGAATCAAATAGACTGGAAGTTGGGATCTGATTCCAGACCCGGCTCTCCTGCGCCTTTCTTCAACTAAAAATAATGGTTTCAGTTCTAAAATGATCCATTAAAGGCAAAATTCTATATAAATTCTCTGCAAGCCTGGGGTATATGACTTAAAACTCCTATTAATCTAAAATGCTTCTAAAATAATGCAGTTACTAAATGGTCTAGATTCCTCAACAAAAGTTGCATTAGATTTTGTGGACCAAAGTGTTTGATGGTACTTCCAACTTTTCGGGGAAACCACTGAGACTTGTCCCTTATTTCTGAACCAAAAGAAGTAATAATGTGAATTATGACCCATCATATCCTGCATCCTCTTTAATAGGAGAATAAAAAGTTTCCAGTTGGTGGAGTACCATGGTAACCAAGCCCTACAATTCTATCTCCAGAGGTAGCTGAAGGGCAGGCAAAGCCATCCGTATTTGAGGACTTCAAATACGCGTTTAGCACCCTTAGCATAAGGGGAACGAAAGCAGCCACTGTTCTTAAGAGAAGTAAAGCAATGGTGACAATTAAGTCACCATATTAAGTGTCCAAAGAAAATATTGACTCAGATTCATTAAAACACAAATTAAGCAAAATGTGCTTCAATCATTACAGAATCTTAAATCTAGTACTTAAGAGGTTCCTAAAAGGTAATTACAACTGAAATATTTGTGTATATGGAGAAAACGTTATATGTTCTAGTTTTCAGGCACTAAAACATCTAATTGGTGAAAGGGAAGATACAGATTTGCCATGATTTCATATGTCATATGCTCAGAATAACATTTATGGAGTCACCAAAGTAGAGTAAAAGGTTTTCGACCATGTATTTGATTAAAAAGTCAGGGAACTGCGAGTTTACCGTCCCACTCTTTCTGAAGTTGGGCCATGTGGACCTGCCCACGAGACGCAGATAGGGAGAACTGGTCTGTACCACACAGAGAAGCAGGCAAACTCGTGTGCACACTCCGTTTCCTTTCTCACAAGTTTTCTAACTTCTAAATTGATCAAAATTCAAAACAACAACAACAAAAAATGCTGGACAGAGGGTAGGAGAGGGAATGAAAGAAAGGTTCTATGCAATCTGCACTTTCAGGAAGAATGAGGATATACTTTGGCAGCATGTGGAACATCTTTTAATTGTCCTGAGGCTTCTGCCCTCATAGACCATGTTGTCCCAGAGAAAACTCCATGTGAAAGGTGTTCTTTCGTATTACTCTTTGTGAGCACCCCATCTGTGAACAGAAACTACATGCTCTGAGAATGTCTCCGGCTGCCTGTTGTCCGATCAAGTCATCAGAATAAAGAACAGGCTAAACATTATACTCTGCCCTGAAGGTTTCCAAAATCAAGACGTATTCTTCCTACTAAGATCATGCTTATGAAAATAGCCAGATAATTGCCACAAGATAATTATGATCTGTAATTATTATTGTTGGTGATTGTCGATGATGCACAGGGAAGAATACAGCTTGATTTTCAAAGCCTAACCCTGAAGAAGCAAGACAATCAAAAACTTGTTTTGACTAGTTAAAATGAACCAATGTGACACAGAAGTCACAAAAGAAAAATCTCACAGAGGGGAAAAATATATCCAATTGGCCTGAATCAGCTTTTCTCAAATATAAGTTAGAAGCTCAAACTGCAGGATCTTTCAAGAATCAGAAGTCTAGGCCAAAATTCATGGCTGAAGATGGGTTCTGGAAAGGACTGGGACCGTAGGTCATTCAAGGATCTAAGGGAGAATGAAATCTGGAGTTACCTTCAGGATCACAGGACAGCATCTTATGGAATCCCATTTAATGCTAACTTCATACCACATGACATAGAGATGGACAACAGAGACTAGACAAAGGTCCTATTTGCAGAGTGAATAATTAAAAGTAACCACCTTTAGTTCTATAGATTTCTGGTTGAGGTTGTTCAATTCCAAGGCAGCAGAGAGGCTCATACTCTCCTATTTGAATGCTCCTGTGCTAATTCAGCTCTAGGCCAATATGATTTGATGCTGATTTTAGGCTATGGCACGGATAGTCAATTGCGCAGTTAGCATTTAATACGGAAAAAACTTCAACTTTGGTAACATTTAACCTGTTTTAATTTAGGCCTTATAAGGCCCAATTTTGGAAAATTTCAAATAAATGAAGATACCCATTTCAAAAAATGAATTGTAGCCAACAGAAGACATATGTGTCTACATTACCATGAAAAAAGTATTTTTCAGAAACATATCACAGGGTGCCTGGATGGCATAGTCGGCTGAGCACCCAACTCTTGGTTTCGGCTCAGGTCATGATCTCAGTGTCCTGAGATCGAGCCCTGAGTCAGGCTCCACATTCAGTGGGGAGTCTCCTTGAGATTCTCTCTTCCTCTCCCTCTGCCCCTCCTTCCTGCCCTCTCTCTTTCTCTCAAATAAATAATGTCACAAATACAATTTACAAAAATGGTATTTCAAAAATATCAGGAAAGATGCACTCATTTTTCCTGCCTCATTTGTTAAAATCACCTTCTGTCCATTTCATTACCATCACCATATTCCACCACACACAGGCCTTGTTTAAAATGTTTAAAAGAAATCCTGAGACTTGACCTGAACCCAGTGGAAAGAACACAGGGTAAAGCTAGATATGCTTTTCGCCCAACACATTCTGCCCAAACTATTAAGATCTTTCAAATTCCTGGAATTACCGTCTAAAATCACTAAAGTAGGACAATCAATAGCTCCACTTCACCCTGGGGCATGAGGACTACAGCGGTATCTTTCATTTGTAAATAAATGGGGGTATATTTTGTAACAAAAAAAATAAATAGAAGATTACATTTGAAGGCATAATTTTATTATGTTCAATACTGGGGGAAAGGGAATCTCAATATATCCATTCTTTTTCTCCTTTGTTGAAATCTAAACAGCACCCTGCTGTATGCAAAAGATTCAGTAAAAGATTATTTTTGGTACATTAAAAGGCTGGTTTTGCTATTATTCCTGAATAAACTAAGTCTCTTGCCTAATCTATTTTTCATTTCAATTGTGAGTTTGCTGAGCAAACCCTTTTCATCACTTTATGTAAGTTAAATCTCGGTCATAGCTCTCTTTACCCTATCAACACATCCTATTTAAAGACAGATATGCGTATCGGACTTGGGACACTGCTCTGACTCACTGCTCAGAGAAGGTAGGGGCAAATTAATCCAAAGTATAAGGTTGACTGTAAATGAAATGGAGTTTACTATATATAGCAAACTATATGTATTTACTGTGATATATATCACTGTGATATTTATATAGATAGATCTATATATATCGGTAATTTATTTAACTTAATACACATTACTATATTCTGTTAGCCTGCTATTAATATTTCAAACGACATATTACAGGTGTCCCCTTTTAAGCCATTTGTAGCTTGCCTTAAAGACTAGGTTAGCGATATGCTAGCAACAGCATTTGATAAGATACAGATATTCCTGATGCCAAATAATGACAAAAGCACTCACCTCTTCAGAGAACATTTTACTAGAGAATTTCAAAGCACTCATCAGTATCTCACTTTCTATAACTGGATAAACAGAATAACAAAACTGGATGGCAACAAAACTCAAATGGTGGAGAGTCAGAAAAAGTAAATTTTAGTTTCAGGATTATTAGTGACTTCTAAGAAACCAAATTTTATCCCTACTGGAAAATATGCCCTGTGTAATACGAAAAGTAAATTGTTTTAGAAGAGTTTCATATAAGATGCTGAAACACAGGCATAGTCTCAAGCGGTCAAAAAAAAAAGAAAGGAAAGAAGAAATTTGTTAGTATCATAGCATTTAATAATCTGCAAAAATGTGATTTAGTAAGCAAACTAAAACACGGAAACGGTGTTTAGATTTGAAATGCGCTGTCAATCTGAAATTATGTGTTCAATTGTGTGTCAGGAGACCAAACCATTCTGCCTGATCGTGAGTGTGTGTGGCAGAACCACAGTGGGCCCCGTCACTGCTCTGCCCTGCCCTCATCCGAAAAAGTTAGAGATTCCAATCACAGCATATTAACTTACCAAATGTTCCAATATAATGATTAGATGTATCAAATGCAACCATTTTCTCCTTTAAATTATTCCCCAAATTTGGCCAAGCTAAATATTTAATACAAAAGTCCTGCCCAACAGCAGTGATCCCCACAGGATTGCTTCTGGAAGTCCCTCTGACATTCTCTTGCCTTATCACATCGCTCAAAACAATGAAAGGCCATCCTGTCCTCTGAATATCAACTCAAGAGTTAGAACTGAAGTAAAAGCAGTTAGAGCAAAAGAGACACAAACATCTTCAAACACACTCACACAATCATGGCAACTCTCATATCTGACAATGGCTGAATTTCATTCCAAGCAGATAATTTAATGATAGCTTTGCTATTAAAAAAAATTTCAAGTAAAAGGCTCAAGCATATTTCAATATAAGGGAAAAGCTCTATTTCAGTCCAAGGAAAAAAGCAGCTACAATTTAAAAATTTACTGCACAATGAAATCAACATTAACTCTGAAACAGACACTGGGAGTGTTGGCCTGTGGAGACAAACCTGCCACGTGGCGGGGCGGGGAGGGGGGGTCAGCTCTGGAACAACCTGATGGCACTTTCCATCCTCCCACACCTGTATCTGCTCAAGAACCACAAACCTGAGTCATGGCTTAAGAATATTTGATTTCAACAATAAACTTAAGGTATCATATTATTTTCACTTTTCCTCCGAAATATAGTTGAAGAGAACACAAATGATTCAAAGTAGAGATTTATGTATTAGGTGAAAAAGTACCATAGCCATATATATTTGCTTTAAAAAAACTGACAAGCTTCAGGTAAAAATCATTTTTAAAGGGTCAATTTTTCATTTACATGTAACCAATACATCTTACTTACATATACAGGACTCCGTTTTTATTCGCGTTCCTTCATATAAAATGTGTATTTTAACTGGTATATAACTGTTATATACTGTTTTTACAGAAACACTAAGTAACCTCTTATTCACTGGCAGTTTTGATGGTAATATTGGTTTCCACATTAAGAGATGAATATAGTTAAAAGCTCAATGAATAACATAAAGATGAAAACCCAGTGTTAACACCCTGTCTAGGGCCACATCAGTTATCCAAGGAGTCAACTGCTTCATCTGCATAAATTATAGCTGCAACAAAACATAAAGCAAGTATGATTCTGAAGACCCCGAAAAAAGAGCTCTGACTTATGCGACACTAACCACTGCTTAATGCTGCTATTGCTGTTAAATTCTTATACTGGGTTCATTTTTTTCTTTTCAAAAAACACTGATTTTTCTAGTAATATTTAACTTTAAAAAGGTATCTTAGGTCTTTAACCCTCAGAGAACTGGTATATTTAGGCAACTAACCAAAAAAAATCACCAGGATCATGTATCTTTGTCCATAGTTTCTAAAGGGTTAAAGTGCAGAAATTGTCTATCACCTGTTATAAAAGGCACCCTATTCCACTTTTTTCTTAAAAGAAACTTTTTCTTTGGTTTCTTGTAATTTTTCAGTGAGTCTATCCTTTGTTTCTTCCATTTTCTCTGTGAGAAGCTCCTTGGTCTCTTCCATCCTGTCTTGTAGATATTCCTTAACAGGAGGCGGTGTCGACATGTAGCCCCGACTACGCAAGTACTTCACAGTGAAGGAGGTTCCTCCCAAAGTCACAGTATATCGGGCAGGTGTTGCAATCTGAGGAGAAAAGCAAACACAGGCAGATCAACAGCTGATCATGACTATCATCTTAAGCAAAAAACAATCTGAAATTAAAATTTTTAGTAATAACCCAACAGTATAAATTACTTTATTGCTTCACAAGGCTAATGTAGTTAAGGCCTCTATGGTCTTCCCTCCTAGCAAGGGATCTTCTTCTGTAAACGCATTTTACAAATATCTGTCACTTAGACACTGACCCATGGATTACAGAATATTCGCAGTAGAAGCACTGGTCGCTGTAACCATGTGCTAGGGAACCTGCAGACAGGCACCCTGGGAGATGAGACAGATGGCTCAGGACCAACAACAAACATGCACATGCTTCTATTCCCTAAAACCCTGCTAACCTGTGGACACTGTGTATCTAGAACTAAACCAGAACCAAACTACTTCAAATGGTGAGAGGTAAACATGGGCCAAGTGTTTACTCTTTACTGAATTTAGTTTAGTTTCACTTCCAAATCCCTTTGACTTTCCCAGGCCTTATGCTACCTTCTCGCTACAATCCACCCTGGGTCTGGAATCCCAATTGGGAACTTCCATGAGGCCAAAAAAATCCAGGCAGGCATGCACAGGCTTAACTTGGACCACAGATTTAAGGACCAAAGCTGAATACTAGACGAACTGGTCAAAGAGCCACACAAAAGCGGATAGCATCTGTATCACATTCTGATAGCTTCTGTGTTAAAATTCAGTACCAAAACTCTTTGAAAGAGCCGCCTATGCTCTCCATCTCCAACTTCCCATTTTCTCTTGAATTTACTCTAAGCCTTCACCCCCACTCTCATCATAGTCACTGAAGAGGCCTGTGAACCATCAGAACTATGGAGACAGCTTCCCCCTCTACTCCTTGGAGCATGTCCTGCCCTGGCTGCCATGCCCCCACTTCCCTGGTTTCCTTCCACTTTGGAGGATGCCCCTTTACAGTCCTTCCTGCCCATTCTTCTTCCTGTTGTCTACCTCTGAACACTGTGGGGCAGCATTCAGTCCCTGCACGCCTTCTCCACCTACCTCCTTCCTTTGGTGGTCTTATCCAATTTCAAGTCTGTAGTGCCATCGGTACATTAATGATTCTTAGATTTCCAGACTGAGCCTCTTCCCTAAATTCCAGTATATACAACCTCTGACTTATTTCCACCTGCATGTCTAATAGGATCTCAAAATGTCATTTGTTCAAAACTGATCTCATGATGTTCAATGGTCCCACCCCAAACCTGCTCCTCTCAAAGCTGTCTGCATCTCAGGAAATGGCAACGCTATTCTTTTATTTATTTATTAGAGCGTGGGGGGAGAGGGAGAGAGAGAATCCCAGGCAGACTCCCTGCTGAACGGGGAGCTCCATGTGGGGCCTGATCTCACGAGCCTGAGATCATGACCTGAGCTGCAGTCAGGAGTCAGACACTTAATGGACTGAGCCACCAGGGCGCAGAGCCTGATGTGGGGCTTGATCTCATGAGCCGAGATCATGACCTAAGCTGAAACCGAGAGCTGGAGGCTCAACCGACTAAGCTACCCAGGTGCCTCGCAACTCTTTCTTAAGTTGCTCGAGCCAAAAACCTACACGATAGCTTCGACTCCTTTCTCTTGCATAATTTACGTTCAACCCATTAAAAAATTCCATCAGCTCCATCTTCAAAACACATCCAGAATCACCTACATGTTATGGGCTCTCCTGTTACCACCTGGGTCCTGGCCACTACCAGCTCTTACCCACACCATTGCAATAACCCCTCCAGATAGGTCTCTGGGCGTCTTACCTTGCCCAGCTTATATATAATAGACTGTTCTCAACAGAGCAGCCAAAATGATTTTTGTTAAAACACAAGTCAGATACTCAAAACTGCCCAGTGGCTTTCCATCTCCTCTGAGTAAAAGCCAAAGGGCTCATAATGGCCCATAAGGCCACCCTGATCTGGCCGCTCTGTTGCCTCTCTGCGGTTCACTCATCCCAACCACAATGGCATCCTCCCTGTTCCCTCCAATACCAGGTATCCTGTAGCCTCAGGACCTTGCACTTGCATTTCCCCTCCTTGAATGCTCTTCTCCCATACAACTGCCTATTAACTCCCTCACCTTCTGGCAACCCTCCCTCTAAAAAAAACAAAACAAAACCAAATACTAAAAAAACCACTCCAACACAAACACATCCTCCCTTGCTGGTCTGTTCTTTCTTCTTAGCACTTAACATCATCTAAACACCATAGTATATGTGTGTGTGTGTGTGTGTGTGTGTGTGTGTGTGTGTCTCCAACACAAACACATATCCCTTGCTGGTCTGTTCTTTCTTCTTAGCACTTAACATCATCTAAACACCATAGTATATGTGTGTGTGTGTGTGTGTGTGTGTGTGTGTGTGTGTGTGTGTGTGTGTGTCTGTGTTTTAACTTTACTTTCTTTACCTAAATGGCTCCCACCACTAGAATGTAAGTTCCACGAGGGCATGTATTTTGTACCATTTTATTTAATTACAGTATTCCCAGTACCTAGAATGGCACTTGGCAGAGAGTAGGAGCTCAACAAATTTTTGTCAATTCAAACGAAGGTTCACTTCCAGGACAGTGCAAGGGGGCTGAGGAGTGTGTCCTACTCTGTGTCACAAGGTCACACTCAGGTGGTTTTTCTCCTCTTGGCCACACCTCTTTTTTGAGGCTTTGCCATATTGAAGCAATAAATCTCAATGTTTTTTGCTCCACCTGAGAAACTATGGGTTACAGAAAATACCCAGGAGAATCCTTGCACATTCCCCACCTCACAGAGGAACAGTGAGTGGGAAGGAACACTGCTGACACTAACCTACCTACGTGTACAGGTTCATGTTTCAATTCCCACCCAACAAACACGCACTGAGCATCGATGTGCCTACAAAGCACAGTATCAGGCATAGTGAAAACACAGAGAAAGAAGACATGACTTTGAATTCCTAAACACTTAAAATCAAATAAAGAAGCCAAATATTAAAAAAACAAAAAAGCCCCACAAAACCAACACCAGACCATGATATGAACTGTAAGAGCTACATTCACGTTATAGGAGCATAGGATAAGGAGCAATTATAATTAGGGAAATGCTTAAATCATCATGATACTTTGACTTATTAAGGTAAATTACACCCACTATAACTTGGTAATTTATGAGTTTATTAAGTTTTAATGTTTTAAAAACTCAGCAATTAAGCTTTAGCGCTCTAGTCAAAATCATAATAAAAAAGGAAATCTCCCAAGATCTCAGAGGATTCTAATGAGGCTGTCAGCATAAAACGTGACCTGTACTACTATAAAACCATACTTCTAAGTATTTTTATTACAACAGAAGCAAAATAAAATAAAAATCTAGCTTCTGAATGTTTTCTACCTGTTTTCTTTCTTAGGAGAAAGATATAGAACTTCAAATTATTTGTCAACTGAGAAAAATAAGATTAATATGGCTAAATTCCACAATTTACAGAGGCTCCTCTTCCAAAAGAAAGACCCATAGACATAGAAACTCAGCTTATAAAGGTGTTGGTGTCTCAACTCCACAGAACAGCTACAGATGGCAAACTTCTAAAATGAAATGTATGTAACAGCTACTAAGTCTAAGGTTTATCCCATAAAACAATCTGAACTAAACCTTACTATTTTACTTATCAAGTAGATGAACTATTATAAACAGTAAACTAAATGCTAAATATAACCAACAAGTCAGGTGGCACATGGATCTGTGAAAAAGGAAAATTAATATACTGTAAGTGGGAGAAATGTCAAAAAGATGACTTCTGAAAATTCGGAAAGTCTCACATTTGTCTGATCACAGCACGTTAGGAATGATCTACCTATTTTCAAGTCACTTCTTCCTAAACCATCATTTTATTTATACTTAAAATTTAAACTTAAAAAAATAGAAACCTTAGCCATTAGACTATGGTATTGTATATGGTATTTTAAGTTACAAAAAATAACTACTGGGAACTAACATGGAGTTTTATGAGGAACTGAGCAGGTTATTGGTTAAGTGTGAAGAACAACTCATTTATAACAGTACTTACCTTAAACAAGGCATATGCTGTTAGTGCATTTCCACTCTGGGAATTTTTCAGAATGTTTACTATGCTGTCTGGTAACCCAATGAGTTCTAGAAAAGGAATGACATTCACGCCTCTAGGAAAGAAACAAAATGATTTATATATATATATATGTCACTCCTCTAAGGAACAAAGTAACATATATATACACACACATTTATGTATGTATACACACAAACTTTAAGGGATAAATATCTTCAAAATTTTTCTGAAAACACCAAAACCAAATTTTGTTTAAAAATCACTTATGCATTGTCAAGAACTGTGATTTAATTCTAGAAGAACAGAAATATTAGTGTTATACTGTATCTTACTGTTTGCAGCTTCTGCTTTGCTTCTCCACATGGACATACATCCCTAATTACCATATTTTAAAAAATAGAAGGATCTAGCCGAGTAAAATTAATAGCTTTAAATGACTTAAGAGAGAAGGAACGATCAGAATCATTTACTTGGTCTTTGTTTCCCCAACCAAAGACTACTTCTTCAGAATGCTCTAATTCAGACTTCAAGACCTAAGCTTTTCACCTCTAAAATTACATGTCAAACTATATTGTTGTAAAAGCAACATTATAACAGTACTTATTGTGTTATTATGCAAAGAATAAATGATTCCATGGGTTTGAGGAAAACTTCAATTATTCTAAATGGATGCCTCTATTCTATTAGCAGGCTTAGAAGGCAGGTGAAGAAGCAATTACCATAAATTACAACAAATTTTTGGGTGGAAGGAGAGAAGGCAGAAAGTCTCTAATACGAGCTGTTAAGCCCTAATTTATTTTAGTTTCCATGATTATCAACATTTAGCTTTACTGGCATGTGCTCTCTCACACTCTCCCTTTCTGTGTGTTGTTTTATAGACATTGTAACCCTTTGCCCCTCATTCAGAACAAGGTTCTTGTTCTGTGCTTTTCCTACATAAACATAACTATCATATTCAGGAATTTTTTTTAAAGATTTATTTATTTATATTGAGAGAGAGCGAGAATGTGGGGGAGAGGGAAAAGATCTTAAGTAATTCTGCACTAAGCGTGGAGCCTGATGTGGGGCTCAATCTCATTACCCTGAGATCACAACCTCAGCTGCAACCAAGAGTCAGATGCCTAACTGATGGTGCCACCCAGGCGCCGCCATATTCAGGAAATTTAACGTACACGAGAGTATATAGTTAATACACAATATATTATTTAATATTAAAATTTCCTGAATTGTTCCAGTATGTCCCTTGTCACTATCTTGTCATTTCTCTCTGGTCTCCTTTCCTCTAGAAGTGATCCTCAGAACTTTTTTGAGAAGGAGGGCAGGATGTCTTTGACACTGAGATTTCTGAAGCTTCCAGACCAGTTAGCCTGGGAGAATACCCCTCCATTTGGATTTGTCTGTTTTTTTTCCTCCTGATCAGGTTCAGGTTAAACATTTTTCAACAGGAAAACTGTACAATTAATTCTGTCTCAGTACATCACAACAGAAGCCCCATGACATCAGTTTGTCCCACTGCTGGTGTATGGGTGACTCTTGCTTAGGACAGGGTCTCTAGGGTACTTTTATTTTTTTTCCTTTAAAATTTTTATTGTTATGTTAATCACCATACATTCATCATTATAAACTAATTTATTCTTAATATTAAAATATATTTGGTTAATTGGGAAGTTGTCCCTCTATGATTGCACTATAATACTCTGAAATCAGGGACTACTCTCAAGAACTATGGCTGGTCATCATCAAGGAAAATTACCTATCATCCACAAGAGGAAAGCAGATAACTGAAGGATCTTTAAAAAGTTAAATTACAAAACTGACTGTAAATCCAACCTGGTTTCTTCTTTCTCCACCATCAGTTCCTTTTCAAGTCTCTTAGATAACAACAGAATCCCATTAAAGCAAAACTTAGTACTACAAGGCCTTAGCTATTCTATGGATCTAATCAAGTCACTTTGCACCATTAATATCTTACCATGATATGCTAATTATATCTTCTAGAACCAATACAACTATAAAATTATTTTATCAATCATATCCTAGCCCAGTATGTAAAATCTACATATTTAATTGCAGTCATGAAGGGGAAACAAAAGACAAACATTTGGCCAAAAATAAGACAAAATTGAGTGATTTAAAAAAAAACTATCATAAAGATCAAATAATTACCTCAGACACCTTGCACAAGTATCTTTTATAAAATAAAGAAGCAAACAACTGGTTCTAGTTCTTTCTTTATTTTGAAGATTTATTTATTTATTTGAGAGAGAGAGTGAGTGAGTGAATGTGTGCCGGGGGGAAGGGGCAGAGGAAAAGAATCTCAGGCGGATTGCCCACTGAGCATGGAGCCCCACGGGGGCTCTATCTCACAACCCTGAGATCATGACCTGAGCTGAAATCAAGAGTCAGACGCTTAGCCAACTGAGCCACCCAGGCGCCCCTGGTTCTATTTATTTCTAAAATACCAATTTGATTATTTTAAAGTAAAAATAACTTTCATTTCCTTTGGAATTGCTAAAAATGAAACACTGGTGAGGGACTGAGTGACTGATTCCAACAGTAATATCCACTTGTCACTTTTTACTCTGAAGCTTCCATGGCCTGACAGAAATCTGTGCTTTTCAAACTGCCAGCTTTATGGATGTTTCAACTGATGCAGAAATACACAAGGGCAAAAGCACACTCACAGTAAGGATAAAATGCAGTAAAAATCAGGTAGGATTTTGCCTCAGAATGGAGCTGTAACTTTAGAAACTTGAGGCCTAAAACACAAGGATCTAACTGTAGGAACAGAACCATCATCACAAAGCTACAATTATCAAACAGAGCACTTCTGGTTAGAGGTAAGATCTCTGCAAGGTTTTGCCAGATAGAAGGGGCAACAAGGCTTAGTTTAAAATAAAATCTATTAACATGTACAATTCAGATCTTCCCTGAGATAAAATGTTTCAAAAGCCGAGATCTTTATCACCG
This sequence comes from Zalophus californianus, assembly GCF_009762305.2. Classification (NCBI taxonomy): domain Eukaryota; kingdom Metazoa; phylum Chordata; class Mammalia; order Carnivora; family Otariidae; genus Zalophus; species Zalophus californianus. Next base: position 30,005,645 of record NC_045608.1, on the reverse strand, counting down.
AGTTAAATAAATACAGAATGGCGTACTGTTCTATCATGTCTAGAAAGGCAGTAATGCTAGTTGTCAGAGTGACTAAAACAAACACTGGTCACTAATGCGGTGTGATGTCAAAAGCCCATCTTTCAAGTTACAAACTATTTTTTTCTCTTTCTTTTAATAGTTAAATAGGTAACAAATAACAAAGAGTTTTGCCCACCTAAAAACAAAATAAAATAAAGCTAGCCTCTTGCCAGTTCAGTTGAAAACCTGTATTTAATACACTCAACTCCAATTTGATAATAAGACCACATCTCAGTGAAAGATACACTGCCATTAGAACAAATCCTACTTGCTCTGTAAGTATTACTTGTGATAAGATCTTTACTTAGAACAAATCAACTTTCTGAAGGGATAGGATTTAATAAAAACATTAAGAAGAACTGTTTCTGGGAAGCAACACATCCTACATAATACAATTGGTCATGGCTGGGCAGGGGTGGTGGGTGTGGAAACCAAAGTCCCGTGCTGACAAACAGCCAATAGGCAAATTGTGATGGATAAAGGGACGTGGCATTAAGGGGACAGTCTTACCACCATGTTTACACACAAGTATTCTCCAGAAAAAGAGGGGGAAGAATAAAATGAGGGTGCATTCCACAGGGGGTGGCAGAATGTCACCACAACTGCCTTAGGTGCCAGACAGACTGAAAAAATCTTAAGTATAATTCATATCACTAGGTTACTTGGGGTCTGCTTTTTCGGTTACAGAACTCTTACTTAAGAAGGCAAGGGAAAGTAAAAGGACAAAGGTGCTCTTTTTAACAGACCAAATGAGATAATGAAAAACTTAGATTTCTCCCTCCAAGGCCTTCTGGCCAAATGCTTACAAAGGGCAAACTAAGGAGGGCAGAACTATCAGTCATATCATTTTCACAGTATTCCATCAGAAAATCCTCAATAGCTCAAAAAAGAACATTTGACATATAGATAGCCATTAATTAGAGCTGAAGGCCAATAATAATTTTTATTCAAAATGGCACAGGATTTTATGCTGTATTAAAAAACTAAGGGCAGTTTTGAAGACTTCTATAAATATTATACATGTCCAGAAAAATGTCATTAATGAAAAAGATAATTCCATAAAGTGTACATACAAGGATTTTCTATAAAGAAAGGGACAATTCTTAAAGGATAATGATACATAACAAAGAAGGATATAATTGAATATTAGGAAGATAATGGAGAAAAAGATGTGAAGAGAATCAGAACAGCATCAACTACACAAGGTAAAAACATCCTTTCAGAACTTTTGTAAAGAAACACTTCTAATCCTGTGTTTTCTAAGAGTAAGTCTTCATTTCATTATCTTTTAATTTAGTAAAAAATAACCTTTATCCCAAGGAGTGAGCTTTGCATACAAAACTGACATATCTTATTAATTAATACCTTACTATCGAGCCATTAAATATAACCAAACACTGAAAATCAATGGACTTCTGGAAAGAATAAAATAACTCTAGCCCCATAAGGATTGAGTTTACTAAAACTCAAAGTGGGGTCCATTGTGCCATTTCATTGCCCTCAGGATGGTGAGCTCATTCAACTCTGCCACGCCCAGGCTAATATTAAAAAAAAGCCCACACAGCACATTCAAAGGAATAGGCACACGTCGGAACGCCTTAGTTGCTAGTGGCAGAAACAAACTGGAAATCATTGGGATCTGCTTCAATGTGTACCCTGCTCCTAAAACATTGTAAATAATATAACTTACCTTAAAAGAAAGGAAGAGTATTAACAAAAAAGGGTGCATTTAGATATCTGTGTTTTACAATACCTGCAGGCTAGGGCCACCAAATTAACTTTATTTAGAAGTTTATTTTAATTGTGGTAAGAACACCTATCATGAGATCTACACTCAATCTTTTAAATGTACAAAAAATTGACTTCTGATCAGAACAAAAGACCTTACCTTGACACATATCAGATGTGGGTTTCACTAAAACGTAAGCCTGCAATTTGTTCATTTTCGTATCTGTAACAGATATTAGCCAGGCTTTGGCAAAAACATCATGCTAATTTCCCACCAAAATCATACATATGGCAAAATAACAGATATATTTTCACATTTGTGAACACTTTAAGAAATATATAAGTATAGAACTCAATAGTGCTGCCAAATTTCCGAAATCTATTATTTTATTTCTGTGTCATGCTAAATGTTGATAGATGAGCATAGTGATAAAGAGCGGGCTTTGAAATAAGACTCCAAAATATTGGGAAAAAGCTGTTATTTTGACTTATTCTTCCTTAATCTCATTAATATAATGGGAATAATTACACTACCTACTTCATATAGTTGTGAGGATTAAATGAGATGATAGTTTAAAATTTTCGTATAATGCCTGCTATACATGGTAAGCGAATTTAGCTATGAAAATGTCAAAAACAGCTATGAAAGCAGTCACACTCAACAGTTATAGACATTAAAGCATTTAAAAAACTATTTAAAGCTTTGATTAGTACAATTAAGAAGATTAACATTCTGATAAAGCAGGGAAAGGTGCTCAACGAAGCAAAAACTTACTTTATGGCTGCATAATAAAATGTTCCAAACCAAACACCAGAAGTTATTAGATGCACTGGAATCAAAACTTTTCCATATTGTCTAAATGTTTTCTTAAATCGTTGATAAAGACTAATAGATTTGTCTTGTAAAGGATCAGGTTCTTCCTTTTTTTCCGAAGGAGTTCCAGGGGATGTGGCATTGGATGACATAATCCTCTTGGATAAAATATCTTGCTCCCACTGTTTATGGTGAAGGACCCCTGGTTGGGGTGGATGAGCAGTGAATGGCTTCCTTTCCTTTGCAACACACTGGACAGCAGATAAATGTAGCCATTGTTTTTGAGGGCCCTGTACCAAAACTACTCTGGATTCAGCTTTATACAAAAGTAATGGTCCCTTTAGGTTTTGACAGCGTCCAAAAAGATTGGCTTTATGTGGTTCCATGCATGTCCTATGTGCCAGTCGGAATACAGACCTTGGTACATTCCATTGCATTTTGAAGAACGGTGTTTGATGGATTTCAGCTTCTACAGAGACTAGATTAAAAAAAAAAATTAGATTATACTGATTTCCATTTTAAAACCAATCCACTTAAAAATAAATCATTAACTGTTTAGGAAGTAAAGGACAGACATTGCTACCAAATCCATAGAAATTAATGTTAAGGTATATAGTTTGAACATACCATAATTTTAAAATGTTAATAAAATATATTTAAATATGATATAGTAAACCAGTCTAACAGATATCACGAAGGGTAATGTTTTGAGGTTATTTTATTGCTACAAAAGGGATGTTTCTAGGGCTTCTGTTATTCTACAAGGAAGCTGTGTAGCATAATGGAAAATAATAAGATCTAGAAGCCAAAAAACTGGGCCCTCATGTAATTGGGTTGTAGACTTCAAGCCCAAGTCTACTAGTAAAATGATTACTTCACAGGGACTGTTACATAAATTACATGAAATTTCTGATGTAAAAGTGCTTTTGTAAACTAACAAGTATCAAGTAAGTTATTATTACAACTGTTAAGGTCTGATAAATAGTTGATACAAGTACCAATTTTTCTATAATGCCTTTTGACTAAATTATATAAAATTTTAAATCACATATATTTTTGGCTGGTGAGGAGACAGATTTTTCCAGATATCTAAACTTCTTGTCAAAAGACAGTATTTTAAAAGAATACAGACTTTGGAATAAGATAGACCCCAACTGAGCTAACAGTGGTATTATTTTGAGCAAATTACTTAGCTTCTCTAGACGTAGGTTTCCCCACTAGTAAAACAGAATTATAGTATGCATTACTATGTAGGAAATCATTTCCCTTCCCTCAATACCAGGCAGTGCCACCTAACCACAATCTCCACCCCTACCCCACATCAGCTACCTACTACTTCTACTACATTGTGAATAGATGATTTCGTTTTTAAACTGTACACTAATATGAGTTAGCACCCCAATAAGTCAGCAATCCAATAAATACAGGTACTCCATTTTACATGAATATTTGTTATCTGGGGTACAAAGTTGTCTGTCATTATATAAAAACCCCATTAATGAATTGTCCCTATATAAAATTAATCCCCTGACTCATCCCTCCCTGATTAACAGTTAACATCAGCTCTTATCAGGCTCTCACAAATAATCCAACAACACAATGCAAACAAATTATGAAAAGAAACTGCCACATCTTGCAAAATAATAGGCTCCCAGGAAACCTTTAAAGGTGATATTGGAGATTGCTGCAATGAAAAGCAAAGTCAATGACAAGTAACAATCTGAAGAATCAGACCAGTTAACAACCAAAAAGAAAAACCACAGGAATGGTAACAGGTGCTTCATATAATGACTTAAACAACTAAGAAAGGCCATAGAGAAAAATGATTAAGTCCTTAATTATTTTTACAAAACTGACTTATTTGTTGTGAAAGTCAAACATTAAGTAAAGGAGGTCTTATTGTGCTTTCTTACAACCCATACAATTTCCTACAAATCTATGCTATGTCTATTCCAAGAGGGAAAAAAACATCAATTGGTTATTTATTCTAAGAATTAGCTGACTTGGAATTATAACCTAAGATTTGTCAAATATAACATTTGGCTTGAATTTTACAAAAAATTCCTTTCGAGTATTTTACTATGAATCTTTGGTCTCTATTTTAGTTGGATTTATTTTGAGGATTTTCTCAGGACCATTATCTTTTGTTTTTGTTTTTGTTTTTTAGCACCATTATCTTTGATTTATTCCTGTCCATGGCTTTAATCCTGGTGTTTTCTGAACTCAAAGGTTTTTTTTTTTTCTTTTCTTTTAAACATATTTCCTTTACAAGGCGGTTTTCCAGGAGTTGAAGTTCCCAGAAGGCTTTCAGATAATTAAATTATTATGTTTGTGTTTGTGAATAAAATAAAGGAAAAAAAAGATTAAAAAAAAAAAGCCTCTTCCAAGCAACCAGTTTGCACCCTTTTCCCTGGTTTCCCCAACTACCCGCTCCCATTTAAAAAAAAAAAAAAAAAAATTATCCTCTCTCACTTATTGACTATTTTTAAAAATATCCTTATTGAAATATAATGAACATACATTTCACTCATTTAAGCTGTAGAGTTCAATGACTTATAGTATATTTACAGTTGTGAAACTATCCCCACAGTCTTAGCTTAGATCATTGTCATCACCCCAGAAAGAAATCCCATATCCATGAGCAGTCACTCATCATTCCCTCCTCCTCCTAGCCCCAGGTAACCACTACACTATTTTCTGTCTCTCTATATTTCTCTATTCTGGACATTTCATTTAAATGGAATCACAGTATGTGGTCTCTTGTGACTGGCTTCTTTCACTTCACATAACGTTTACAAGTCACCCCTGTATTACCTCTTGGGCTAGTATTTACCTTGGTTCCCTTAGAAACCAATCTCTGGGCTAGTGGTTTCCAAAACTGGCTATGCATCAGAATCATGGCAGGTTGCAGATATTGAGGGGAAAGGAGAGGTGGTTTGAAAAACCAGATTCCTGGCCTCCATCCAGACCTAATAAATCAGAATCTTCTATAGCCAGGTCACACCTGACAATATGAATTTGGGGGTCATTTCTCTAGGGCCAGCAAATGGTTTCAGTGCCAGAGGCACTGTTCATTCCAGAATATGTATGATACTACTCAGTCTGTACTTGCCATCTACTTTTTCATCTGAAGTAGGTTTGTTCCTTTAAATCTAATGAGTCTTACTGTGTATGTCATCAGTATTGTGACTGATTACCTTTGGAAGTCTAGAGTGGTAGCAATGCTGTTATCCATCATCATCATTGTAAGATGTTTTTTAGCCCCTACTATGTGGTAGGTGTTATAAACACTTTACATATATTAACTCATACTATTCCCATAACAGTCTAATGAAGGAGGGACTACTGTCATCATTTCACAGTTTAGGACACTGAAACACAGAGAGGAAATACACTCAACTGGTGAGTGGAGAAGCTGGGATTCTGAAAATGTTACTAAGCTATAGGGCCACTTCCAGAAGAAACAAACAGGCCAATTTTCTTTTTTTTCTTTTTAAGATTTTATTTATTTATTTGACAGAGAGAGACACAGCGAGAGAGGGAACACAAGCAGGGGGAGTGGAAGAGGGAGAAGCAGACTCCCCGCTGAGCAGGGAGCCCGATGTGGGCCTCGATCCCAGGACCCTGGGATCATGACCTGAGCCGAAGGCAGACAGACGCTTAACGACTGAGCCACCCAGGCACCCCAACAGTGCCAATTTTCAGTAGACTAAGATACATAAGACACATAAGACACACGATAAAAGTGCCCTAAGGAAACATAAGGCCCCAAGAAATTAACTTTTAACTTAAAATTAACTTTTAAATTAAAAGTAAAAATTAAAACTAATTAAATAACAACATATGGGCAATGGCTACAATATTTGACAGTGTAACTCTAGGCTTCCAAAGGTAATCAATCACAATACTGATGACATACACAGTAAGACTCGTTAGATTTCAAGGAACAAACCTACTTCAAATGAATACAAGTAAAAGTAGATAGCAAGCACAGACTGAGTAGTATCATACATATTCTGGAATGAACAGGCTTCAGGAACAATAAAACCTAGGCAAGATAGAAGTTATCTCTCACAGCTAGCATTGTGTATAATGCCCTCAGCTCACTGGCAGCTTCCATTTCTGGATTTTATTAGTCTGCTCGTCTTTTCAATGAAAGATAAAAGTTTTTGGTTATTGGTAAATGGTGGAGGTGTCATTCCTTATAAACTCTACTTAGATTGGATTAGTTATATGTGGACAGGATGAGTGGACCTGAAGAAGCTGCGAACGAACAGGCCTCTATTTCTGATATAAATGGAGACCTGGAGTGATGAACAAATTAAACCTGAATTTCTTCCAGTGAAATACAGTAATTTCAGTAATACATTTTTTAAATCATGAGACTTAGCTTATACCAAAAGTTGCCTGTTATTTTCCTGCCTCAGCAGTATGAAATTTTCATATGTATAGATGAAGCAGTGTTCTAAACTGCTTATTGTTTCAGTTATGGAAATAAATGATGAAATGCATTATTAGACCCAAGTGAAGTGACAAGGTTCCACTGCTTGTTGTGGCTATCCTTTTCCACGTTAGAATTACGTCATAAAGGCCTTTAACACTTCAAGTGGTTGGCATATGGTTAATGGTACCTAATTCTGAGTATACAACCCTACCCTGTATGGTAGGGGCATCATGAATAATTTCTAAGTAAAGCCTGATTCTGTCATGAATAATTTTCATGAGCAGGCAGAATTTAACAACCGAGAGCCTGGAATCCAAGGTCAGACTGACCAAGTTCACATCCTGAAAATGCTATAAACTATGTACCATTTGGGCAAGTTAATTAGCTCCCCCAACCCCTGTGCCTTGGTTTCCAATTTGTAAAATGGGGTTAATTATAGCACCTACTTCATAAGATTGTTATGAGATTAAAATAAATACATGTAAAATGTTCAGAAAATGATGAGTATGTAGCAAGTGCTCAGAAAATGTTACAAGTTATTATTGCAAGTGTGTAAGTAAACAAAGTAGTCTGTTGCCCTTCTTCACAGTGAAACAGCCTAAGGATCAGTGCCTGAGCTGAAAGGAGATTACACAGGATAAACAGTTGTCTAGGATGGCTCTGGCACAAAACTTGAAAAACTACATGAAACTGTATCTAATCAATCCAATAATATCCAGCCCAAGACCACACATGAAAAAGCAGTTAACACACATGTGTGAGAGTTAGGAGCCTCTCCACAGCAATTCTGAGGCAAAGAGGTGAAGACATAGTGGTCAAGAGTAAAGTTTAAGTATAACTGGTATAAGACTTCCAGTTGTGGAATGAGTAAGTCATGGGAATAAAAGGCACAGCATAAGGAATACAGTCAATGATATGGTAATACTTTGTAGGATGACAGATGATAGCTACACTCGTGTTGAGCCTAGCATAATGTATAAACTTGTCAAATCACTACCTTACACACCTGAAACAAATGTACCATTGTATGTCAACTATACTCAAATTAAAAAAAAGAAAGAAAAAAGTAAAGGTATAAGGAAGCAGTGGGAACCAAAAGAAGAGAAGCCAAATTAAAGGAATGACGGAGAGGGAAGAGGGACTGGAACAAATGTTAACGAGAAACCACAAATGTTAAAATGCTGTTGGAATTATAAAGAAGCTATATCCTAAATTTCCAGTTCTATGAGGCAAATGAATTAGTTCATGAGATTCCTTTCCTCCCTCTATATCCTAACCAAACCCCCACTCCTCAAGATTATATGAACACGTTTCTGTTCCTCACAAACTGGAAGCCTAAGACATTCAAGCAGCACGAGAAATACAATGGCTGAGTGTACAGGTAATGAAATAATTTATAAGCCATTCTTATAAAAGAAATAAAAACACACTAGGTAAAAAGAGAGTTGAAACAACAAATTCCAACAGCAAGATTTAGTTCTCTATTGTATGAATCCAAAAAACTCTTCTCAAACAAAATCTAATTTGGAAGTTCAATAAAAATAAATAAAGAAAAGCAAAGTTGCTCAGGTTAAAGCAGGAATAAGAGGAATAAAGTCTTCTGGTTTGTCCTCACCTCCTCCAGCCCATGGGCCACTGCACCACAGATGCCCTAACTGTGAAAACAAAATCACAAAGTGGACAAATTCTCTATAAATAATGGTCCTACTTCAATTGCCATTTTCCTGCAAGTCACATCACAGGCACTAATTCCTTCTGAAGTCCCTGGGCCCTGCGAGCTAGAGAAGAAACTCCACTGAAAACACAGATATTGGAATCTTCTTTTTCTTTGTGGACTCTATGTTCCTGGAGAGCAAGAAGTCTGTGTTAATTCCCAGTAGGTATAGGGACTAGCGCAAAACCTGACATCCAGTGGGTGTTCAATCTAATTCAGTTCCATGAATGTCAACAACTTGTTAGTTTTTAAAAGACTTAATTTATTTCGAATAAATGACTTCTAAAATCAATGTAGCATCGTCAACTTCGGAAGTTTTGAGGACTTAAAAATTAACCCTGTCAATTTAAAATAACTATAATATGTTAAAAGCTTGAATGGGAAAAGTAAACAACACAGAATGTAAGCAGAATGGAAATTCTTAAGAATCAAAAGGAAATGCTACAAAACAAAAACAGTCTAACAGAAATGAAGAATGCCTTTAAGGGACTCATAATCCACAGAGCCAAGGAAAGAATTGGTGAGCTTGAAAGGATGCCAACAGAAACTTCCAAAACTGAAATGCAAAGAGAAAAAAAAAATGAACCCTTCTCTCCTGACCAACACACATATAAAAACAGAATAAAACATCCAAGCATATGGGACAACTTTAAAAGGTGTAACACACACGACAGGAATGCCAAAAGGAGAACAGAGAAAGAAGTGTAAAAGAGAATTTTCCAAATTCCTAACAAACACCAAACCACAGGTCCAGGAAGCTCTGAGACCCAAGTAGGATAATTATCTAAAACCTATATCTGAGCATATCATATTCAAGTTGCAGAAAATCAAAGACAAAAAGAAAACCTTGAAAGAAGCTAGGGGGGGAAAAAAACCCAAAAAACAAACACCTTACCTAGAGGGGAACAAGGATTAAGGTAGAGGCAATTTCTCAACAGAAACCAGGCACACAAGAGAATAAAGCGAATATTTAAAGCGTGCACAGAAAAACCATCAAACTTGAATTCTATATGCAATAAAATTATCCATCAAAAGAAGAAATAAAGGTTCTATCAAAAAAATGGAAGGAATTCACTGCCAGTAGACTTGACTTTCAAGAAGGAAATAACATAGAAACTAGGCTCTATATAAAAAAAGAAAGACTGAGGTTAGAAATTGCAGGAGGAGGAGGCAAGATGGCAGTAGAGTAGGGGACCTTGTTTCATCTGGTCCCTTGAATTTAGCTAGATAACTATCAAACCATTCTGAAAACCATAAATTCAGCTGGAGATGTAAGAAAAAATACCTGGAACTCTACAAGTAGAAAAGCGACTGCTTTTTGCAAGCTAGGAGGTGTGGAGAAGTGAATCTGAGGGCAGATATTGGAAGATAAATGGAGGGGGGAGGTAGCCTCCATAAGCCTGCTACAGGAAAGTAATATAGCCCCAGAAGGCAAAACTGGAACTCTCAGAAATCTGCTCCAGTGAGAGATATCCCTGCCTGAAAGGTGTTCAGGGGATGAAAGGGGCAGAATTCTAAGTGGGTCAGTGTGATCTCAGGATTCCAGGAGTTACAGAACTAACGGGGGTGCCTGAGCCAGTAGAGTACCCAAGCAGTGAAATGAGGAAACTGGTTTACGGTTAGGGAGCCCAGAAGGGGGTTCTCAGCTCTAGTTGCCATAAACTGCGACCCAGGCCTGATCGGGTGACCGCTGACTGGGCACCCTGCAACAGACTGGAATGCAGGGACCATCTGCCATTCCCTGGGAGGAGCAGAATGGGTGCGCCCACAACCTGGCAACAGCTCTTAGGGTGGCAGCCCTAGAAAGGACGGTATGGAGACACTTAGCTGTCCCCCAGGAGGGGTGGAGCAGGTCCACGCATGATCCCTTGACCACTCTCAGCAGCAGGACCCCACAAAGGACAGTAACTGGGGACCCTCAGACAGCCCCCGGGAGGATCACTGTCAACACACACCACAGGAGTCTGCAGAGTTTGGCACACACAAAAGTGAAGATCATTTATCTCAGAGGGTTTACTGAAGAGAGGGGACCGTGATCTTTTGGCTCTGGGGCTGGAGATCAGGCACGACCATTTTTATTTTGATCCTCTAAAGAGGTACAGAGAGCCTTCAGGGAACAAAAGCCACACTGAGGACAACTAACACTGAGCCCAGCCCCCTGGCAAGGGGCAGGGCAACTCCACCCAGGTACAGATGCCTGAGAAGCAGCACAGCAGGCCCCTCCCCAAGAAGACCAACTGGAAGAACAAGTGCACAAGGTTATAGATCCAAGACTGTAAAACTCTAGCACTAGGAGAAAATAGTATATAGAACTCAAGGTTTTTTCTCATGATTCGTTTATCTTTCAGTCTAAAATTTCCCATTTCTTTTTTCCCTTTTCAACTAGTTTCTTACTTTATCAACACTTTGTTTTTAAGTCGCTTTTTAACTTTTTACACCTACATTTTATAGATATATGCTTATTATTGACCTTTTTTTCACTCTTCTATTTTATTTTTGTATATATACAAGTTAGCTTTCTTTGCAATTTTGGGATTTAGTGTCTTCTAACACATAGACCAAAATTCTCTCAGGAACAAGTAGATCACCCTGTTTCGTCCACCCTGTGATATTAGATTCCACCTCCCTTTTTTGTTTTGTTTTTGTTTGCTCTTCTGTTTTGGTTTCTGATCTCTTCAGATTTGTCTAGTGTGTATTTTGATTGGGTCATGGTGAATATTTTTGATTCTGCTCATTTGCTCATCCATTCTTCTCTGGGCAAAATGACTAGAAGGAGAAATTCACAACAAAACAAAGAACCAGAGGTAATGTTCTCTGCCACAGATCTAATTGATATGGATATAAGTAAGATGTAAGAGCTGGAATTCAGGATAACCATTATAAAGTTAATAGCTGGGCCTAAAAAAAGCATAAAAGACACTAGAGAATCTCTTAGTGCAGAAATGAGACCTAATCAGGCCGAAATTAAAAATGCTATAACTGAGATGCAGTCTAAATTGGATGTTCTAACAGGCAGGGTAAATGAGGCAGAAGAGAGAGTGATTTAGAAGACAGGTTGATGGAAAGGAAGGAAGCTGAAGAAAAGAGAGAAAAATGACTAATAGTGCAGGAAGACAGGCTTCGAGAAATCAGTGATGTCATGAAACATACCAACATCAGAATTATTGGGGTGCCTGAGGGTGAAGACAGAGAGAAATGACCAGAAGGTCTATTTGGGCAAATCACAGCTGAGAACTTCCCTAATCTGGGGAAGGAAACAAGCATTCATGTCCAAGAGGTAGAGAGGACTGCTCCCAAAATCAATAAAAATAGATCAACACCCCAAAATATAATACTGAAGCTTGCAAATTTCAGAGAAAAAGAGAAAATCCTGAAAGCAGCTCGAGACAAGAGGCTCCTAACCTACAGAGGGAGGACTATCAGATTAACATCAGACCTAGCCACAGAAACCTGGCAGCCCAGAAAGGGCTAGCATGGTATATTCAGGGTACTAAATGAGAAAAACATGCAGCCAAGAATTCTTTATCCAGCAAGACTGTCATTCAGAATGGAAGAAGAGAGAAAGAGCTTCCAGGACAGACAGAAACTAAAAGAATTTGTGACCACTAAATCAGCCCTGCAAGAAATATTAAAGGGGATCCTTTAAGTGAAGAGTCCAAAAGTAACAGAGATCAGAAAGAAACAGAGACAGTCTACAGAAACAGGGACTTTACAGATAATACAATGGCACTAAATTCATACATTCCAGTAGTTACTCTGAATGTAAATTGGCTAAATGCTCCAATCAAAACACACAGGGTATCAGACTGGATAAAAAAACAAGACCCATCCATATACTGTCTACAAGAGACTCATTTTAGACCTAAAGACACTTCCTTGAAAGTGAGGGAGAACCATTTTTCATGTTAATGGACCTCAAAAGAAAGCTGGGGAAGCAATCCTCCTATCACATAAATTAGATTTTAAACCAAAGACTGTAGTAAGGGATGAAGATGAACACTATGTCATACTTAAAGTGTCTATCCAAAAAGAAAATCTAACAATTATAAATATTTATACTCCTAACTTTGGAGCAACCAATTATATAAAACAATAACCAAATTAAAGAAACACATTGATAACAGAATAATAGCAGGGGACCTTAACACCCAAATCACAGCAATGGACAGATCCTCTAAGCAGAGAATCAACAAAGAAACAAGAGCTTTGAATGACACATTGGACTAGATGGACTTCGTAGATCTGTATAGAACATTCCATGCTAAAAACAACAGAATATACATTCTTCTCGAGTGCACATGGCACATTCTCCAGAATAGATCACATACTGGGTCACAAATCAGATCTCAACCAGTACCAAAAGACTGGTATTATTCCCTGCATATTTTCAGAACACAATGCTTTAAAACTTGAACTCAGTCACAAGAGGAAATTTGGAAGGAACTCAAACACTTGGAGGTTAGAGAGCATCCTACTAAAGAATGAATGGGTCAATCAGGAAATTAAAGAAGAATTTTAAAAAATCATGGAAACAAACGAAAATGAAAACATAACAGTTCAAAACCTTTGGGATACAGGAAAGGCAGTCCTAAGAGGGAAGTACATAGCAAAAGAAGCCTTTCTCAAAAAATTAGGTAAGTCCTACATACACAAGCTAAACTTAAAACAAAAGGAGTTGAAGAAAGAACAGCAAATAAAGGCTAAACCAAGCAGAAGAAGAGAAATAGTAACGATTAGAGTAGAAATCAAAGAAATAGAAACCAAAAGAACAGGAGAACAGATCAATGAACTTAAAATCTCCTTCTTTGAATGAATTAATAAGACCAATAAACATCTAGCCAGACTTATCAAAAAAAAAGAGAAAGGACCCAAATTAATAAAATCATGAATGAAATGGAGAGATCAAGACCACCACCAAGGAAATACAAACAATTTAAGAACATATTATGAGCAACTATAGTTGCTCAACATATATATGCTCAACATAAAATTAATCAATCTGGAAGAAATGGATGCATCCCTGGAACCTCATAAACTACCAAATTGAAAGAGGAAGAAATAGAAAACCTGAACAGAACTATAACCAGCAAAGAAACTGAAGCAGTAATCAAAAATCTCCCAACAAACAAGTGTCTAGGGCCAGATGGCTTCTCAGGGGAATTCTAACAAACATTTAAAGAAGAGTTATTACATATTCTTTTGAAGCTGTTTCAAAACATAGAAATGGGGGGGGGCGGAGCAAGATGGCAGAGGAGTAGGAGACCTAGATTTCGTCTGGTCTCAGGAATTCAGCTGGATAGGGATCAAACCATTCTGAACACCTACGAACTCAACAGGAGATCGAACAGGAGAGTAGCAACAACTCTGAACAGAGAAGCGACCACTTACTGGAAGGTAGGACGTGCGGAGAAGTGAATCCGAGGCGATATTCGGGAGGATAGACGGCGGGGGAGGGGCCTCCGTCGGCCGCTTCTGGCAAGTGATAGAGCCGCGGAGCACAAAATCAGAACTGTTAGAAGTTGGCTCCGCTGAGGGACGTCGCTGCAGTGGCTAAGCGGGGGGTAGAATACTCCCGGGACAGTGTGGTCTCAGGACCCTTGGGGTCACAGAAAGACCGGGGGTGCCTGAGTGCGCCAGAGCAAGCAGGTATCGGAGCGGGGAAGCCGGCTGCAGAGACGGAGCTGAGTGAGGCGTGGGCTCTCAGCTCAGGGTGGCCATAAACTGTGATCCGCGGCCCAGTCGGGCCACTGCTCCTCCAGCAGGGACCCAACAAGCGGCAGAGCCGGGAAGACTCCCCTTCCTTCCCGGGGAGGAGTGGCGCGGGAACGCACTGCAGGGATCTGCTGGGTTTGGAGACTCCACACGGGGTCGGGTGCCAGAGATAGAAACACTCGGTCACAGGCCGGGTGAGCACGCAGTGCGGCCGGAGACCAGGGAGACGGGAGTGACTGCTTTTCTCTGGGGGCGCACTGAGGAGCGGGGCCAGGAGTTCTCAGCTCCTCCGGGTGGAGATTGGGAGGCCACCAATTTTGCCCTGTTCCTCCAAGGCTGTACCGAGAGCTTGCAGGGAACAAAAGCTCCTGAGATCAAACCCGAGCAGCTTGCTTAGCCCGGACCGACAAGGGTGGGGCAATTCAGCCTCCGGCAAAGACATTTAGAAACCACAGCAACAGGCCCCTCCCCCAGAAGATCAGCACGAACAGCCAGCAAGTCAAGACCAAGTTTACCGATCAAGGAGAACGGGAGAACTCCAGCGCTAGGGGAATACTGCACGTAGAATTCATGGCTTTTTTTTAACATGATTCATTAGTTCATCAAAGTTAATTTTTGTTAACTGTTTTTTTTTTCTTTTTCCCTTTCAACCAACATCTTATCAATCTCTTTTTAAAAAAAAAAAACATTTTTTATGTTTCATTTTTAGAGTCATATTTTATCCCTTCATAGTAGTTACCCTTATTTTGGCATATATATATATAAGTTGTTCTCTCTTTAAAACTTTGAGATAGTTTCTTCTAACAGATCAAAATATACCCTAAATCACTAGTGTATGGTTCTGTTCTAGTCTCCTGCCTGATCACATTTTCTCCCTTTTTTCTTTCTTTTTTTTTCTTAAATCTTCTTTCTTTTTTCAAACAACTTATCTTATCAAGTCGTTTTATAAAATCTTTTATAATTTTCATCTTTACACTCATCTTCCATCCCTTCATTGTATCAACCCTTATTTTGTACATATATGTCGTTCTTCCTTTAAAATTTTAGGAGGCAATTTTTTATAAAGGACCAAAATACGCCCAAAATCTAGTGTGTGGCACTGATCTATGCACTAGCCTGATCATATTTGATCATATTCTGCTTTTTTTGTATTGTACTGTTTTTGTTTTTATCTTTATTTTCTTCTTTTTTTCTCTTTCTTTTTTCTTTCTTTCCCTTTCTTTTCCCCTGGTTTCAGGTCTTTTCTGATTTGTATACAGTATATTTGCTGGGGACGTTGTTAACCTGTTAGCATTTTGTTCTCTCATTCATCTATTCTCCTCTGGACAAAATGACAAGACGAAAAAAATCACCTCAGCAAAAGGAACAAGAGGTAGTACCGTCAGCCAGGGACCTACTCAATACGGACATTAGTACGATGTCGGACCTAGAGTTCAGAATCATGACTTTAAAGATACTAGCTGGGCTTGAAAAAAGCGTGGAAGTTATTAGAGAAACCCTTTCTGGAGAAATAAAAGAACTAAAATCTAACCAAGTCTAAATGAAAAAGGCTATTGATGAGGTGCAATCAAAAATGGGGGCACTAACTGCTAGGATAAATGAGGCAGAAGAGAGAATCAGTGATATAGAAGACCAAATGATGGAAAATAAAGAGGCTGAGAAAAAGAGGGAGAAACAACTACAGGATCACAAGGGCAGAATTCGAGAGATAAGTGATACGATAAGATGAAACAACATTAGAATAATTGGGATCCCAGAAGAAGAAGAAAGAGAGAGAGGGGCAGAAGGTATATTGGAGCAAATAATAGCAGAGAACTTCCCTAATGTGAGGAAGGAAACAGGCATCAAAATCCAGGAGGCACAGAGAACCCCTCTCAAAATCAATAATAATAGGTCAACACCCCGACATCTAATAGTAAAACTTACGAGTCTCAGAGACAAAGAGAAAATCCTGAAAGCAGCTCGGGAGAAGAGATATGTAACCTACAATGGTAAAAATATTAGATTGGCAACAGACCTATCCACAGAGACCTGGCAGGCCAGAAAGGACTGGCAAGATATCTTCAGAGCACTAAACGAGAAAAATATGCAGCCAAGAATACTATATCCAGCTAGGCTGTCACTGAAAATTGAAGGAGAGATAAAAAGCTTCCAGAACAAACAAAAACTAAAGGAATTTGCAAACACGAAACCAGCCCTCCAAGAAATATTGAAAGGGGTCCTCTAAGCAAAGAGAGAGCTTAAAAGCAGCAACGATCAGAAAGGAACATAGACAATATACAGTAACAGTCACCTTACAGGCAATACAATGGCACTAAATTCATACCTTTCAATAGTTACCCTGAATGTAAATGGGTTGAATGTCCCAATCAAAAGACACAGGGTATCAGATTGGATTAAAAAACAAGACCCATCGATATGCTGTCTGCAAGAGACTCATTTTAGACCCAAAGACACCCCCACATTGAAAGTGAGGGGGTGGAAAACCATTTACCATGCTAATGGACACCAAAAGAAAGCTGGGGTGGCAATCCTTATATCAGACAAACTAGATTTTAAAACAAAGACTGTAATAAGAGATGAGGAAGGACACTATATCCTACTTAAAGGGTCTATCCCACAAGAAGATCTAACAATTGTAAATATCTATGCCCCGAACATGGGAGCAGCCAATCATATAAGGCAATTAATAACAAAAGCAAAGAAACACATTGACAACAATACAATAATAGTGGGGGACTTTAACACCCCCCTGACTGAAATGGACAGATCATCTAAGCAAAAGATCAACAAGGAAATAAAGACTTTAAATGACACACTGGACCAAATGGACTTCACAGACATATTCATAACATTCCATCCCAAAGCAATGGAATACACATTCTTCTCTAGTGCCCATGGAACATTCTCCAGAATTGATCACATCCTAGGTCACAAATCAGGTCTCAACCGGTACCAAAAGATTGGGATCATTCCCTGCATATTTTCAGACCACAATGCTTTGAAACTAGAACTCAATCACAAGAGGAAAATCGGAAAGAACTCAAATACATGGAGGCTAAAGAGCATCCTACTAAAAAATGAATGGGTCAACCAGGAAATTAAAGAAGAATTAAAAAAATTCATGGAAACCAATGAAAATGAAAACACAACTGTCCAAAATCTTTGGGATACAGCAAAGGCAGTCCTGAGAGCAAAGTATATAGCAATACAAGCCTTTCTCAAGAAACAAGAAAGGTCTCAAATACACAACCTAACCCTACACCTAAAGGAGCTGGAGAAAGAACAGCAAATAAAGCCTAAACCCAGCAGAAGAGAAATAATAAAGATCAGAGCAGAAATCAATGAAATAGAAACCAAAAGAACAGTAGAACAGATCAACGAAACTAGGAGCTGGTTCTTTGAAAGAATTAACAAGATTGATAAACCCCTGGCCAGACTAATCAAAAAGAAAAGAGAAATGACCCAAATAAACAAAATCATGAATGAAAGAGGAGAGATCACAACCAACACCAAAGAAATACAAACAATTCTAAGAACATATTATGAGCAACTCTATGCCAGCAAATTAGATAACCTGGAAGAAATGGGTGCATTCCTAGAGATGTATCAACTACCAAAATGGAACCAGGAAGAAATAGAAAACATGAACAGACCTATAACCACTAAGGAAATTGAAGCAGTCATCAAAAATCTCCCAAGAAACAAAAGCCCAGGGCCAGATGGCTTCCCAAGGGAATTCTATGAGACATTTAAAGAAGAATTAATACCTATTCTCCTGAAACTGTTCCAAAAAATAGAAATGGAAGGAAAACTTCCAAATTCAATTTATGAGGCCACCATTACCTTAATCCCAAAACCAGACAAAGACCCCATCAAAAAGGAGAATTACAGACCAATATCCTTGATGAACATGGATGCAAAAATTCTCACCAAAATACTAGCCGATAGGATCCAACAGTACATTAAAAGGATTATTCACCACGACCAAGTGGGATTTATCCCTGGGCTGCAAGGCTGGTTCAACATCCGCAAATCAATCAACGTGATACAATACATTAACAAAAGAAAGAACATAATCATATGATCCTCTCAATAGATGCAGAAAAAGCATTTGACAAAGTACAGCATCCTTTCTTGATCAAAACTCTTCAGAGTATAGGGATAGAGGGTACATACCTCAATATCATAAAAGCCATCTACGAAAAACCTACAGCGAATATCATTCTCAATGGGGAAAAGCTGAGAGCTTTTCCCCTAAGGTCAGGAATGCGGCAGGCATGTCCACTCTCACCGCTGCTATTCAACATAGGATTAGAAGTCCTAGCCACAGCAATCAGACAACAAAAAGAAATCAAAGGCATCCAAATCGGCAAGGAGGAAGTCAAACTCTCACTCTTTGCAGATGATATGATACTGTATGTGGAAAACCCAAAAGACTCCACCCCAAAACTGCTAGAATTCATACAGGAATTCAGTAAAGTTGCAGGATATAAAATCAATGCACAGACATCAGTGGCATTCCTATACACCAAGAGCAAGACAGAAGAGAGAGAAATTAAGGAGTCGATCCCATTCACAATTGCACCCAAAACCATAAGATACGTAGGAATAAATTTAACCAAAGAGGCAAAGGATCTGTACTCAGAAAACTATAAAATACTCAGGAAAGAAATTGAAGAAGACACAAAGAAATGGAAAAACGTTCCATGCTCATGGATTGGGAGAACCAACATTGTGAAGATGTCAATGCTACCTAGAGCAATCTACAAATTCAATGCAATCCCCATCAAAATACCATCCACTTTTTTCAAAGAAATGGAACAAATAATCCTAAAATTTGTATGGAACCAGAAGAGACCCCGAATAGCCAGAGGAATATTGAAAAAGAAAAGCAAAGGTGGCGGCATCACAATTCCGGACTCCCAGCTCTATTACAAAGCTGTCATCCTCAAGACAGTATGGTACTGGCACAAAAACAGACACATAGATCAATGGAACAGAATCGAGAGCCCAGAAATGGACCCTCAACTCTATGGTCAACTTATCTTTGACAAAGGAAGAAAGAATGTCCAGTGGAAAAAAGACAGTCTCTTCAACAAATGATGTTGGGAAAATTGGAGAGCCACATGCAGAAGAATGAAACTGGACCATTTCCTTACACCACACACAAAAATAGACTCCAAATGGTTGAAAGACCTAAACGTGAGACAGGAGTCCATCAAAATCCTAAAGGAGAACACAGGTAGCAACCTCTTCGACCTCAGCTGCAGCAACTTCTTCCTAGAAACATCGCCAAAGGCACGGGAAGCCAGGGAAAAAATGAACTATTGGGATTTCATCAAGATAAAAAGCTTTTGCACAGCAAAAGAAACAGTCCACAAAACCAAAAGACAACCGACAGAATGGGAGAAAATATTTGCAAATGACATATCAGATAAAGGGCTAGTATCCAAAATCTATAAAGAACTTATCAAACTCAACACCCAAAGAACAAATAATCCAATCAAGAAATGGGCAGAAGAGATGAACAGACATTTTTCCAAAGAAGACATCCAAATGGCCAACAGGCACATGAAAAAGTGCTCAACATCGCTCGGCATCAGGGAAATCCAAATCAAAACCTCAATGAGATACCACCTCACACCCGTCAGAATGGCTAAAAGTAACAAGTCAGGGAACGACAGATGTTGGCGGGGATGTGGAGAAAGGGGAACCCTCCTACACTGTTGGTGGGAATGCAAGCTGGTGTAACCACTCTGGAAAACAGTATGGAGGTTCCTCAAACAGTTGAAAATAGAGCTACCATACGATCCAGCAATTGCACTACTGGGTATTTACCCCAAAGATACAAATGTAGGGACCCGAATGGCTACGTGCACTCCGATGTTTATAGCAGCAATGTCCACAATAGCCAAACTGTGGAAAGAGACAAGATGTCCATCGACAGATGAATGGATAAAGTGTGGTATATATACACAATGGAATATTATGCAGCCATCCAAAGGAATGAGATCTTGCCATTTGCAACGACGTGGATGGAACTGGAGGGTGTTATGCTGAGTGAAATAAGTCAATCAGAGAAAGACATGTATCATATGACCCCACTGATATGAGGAATTCTTAATCTCAGGAACAAACTGAGTGTTACTGGAGTGGTTGGGGGTGGGAGGGATGGGGTGGCTGGGTGATAGACATTGGGGAGGGTATGTGCTATGGTGAGCGCTGTGAATTGTGCAAGACTGTTGAATCACAGATCTGTACTTCTGAAACAAATAACGCAACATATTTTAAGAAAAAAGGAAAAGGAGAAGATAGCAGGAGAGGAAGAATGAAGGGGAGTAAGTCAGAGGGGGAGACGAACCAGGAGAGAGGATGGACTCTGAAAAACAAACTGAGGGTTCTAGAGGGGAGGAGGGTAGGGGGATGGGTTAGCCTGGTGATGGGTATTAAAGAGGGCACATTCTGCATGGAGCACTGGGTGTTATGAACAAACAATGAATCATGGAACACTACATCAAAAACCAATGATGTAATATATGGTGATTAACATAACAATAAAAATTAAAAAAAAAATAGAAATGGAAGGAAAACTTCCAAACTCATTCTCTGAAGCCAGCATTACCTTGAACCCCAAATCAGGCAAAGACCCCATCAGAAAGGAGAATTACAGACCAACATCCCTGAGGAACATGGCTGACAAATTTCTCACCAAGATACTAGCCAATAGGATCCAACAGTACATTAAAAGGATTATTCACCACGACCAAGTAGGATTTCTTCCTGGGTTGCAAGGGTGGTTCACATTTGTAAATCAATCAGTGTGATACATTAATAAAAGAAAGACAAGAACCCTATGATCCTCTCAATTGATGCAGAAAAAGCATCTGACAAAACACAGCATCCTCTCTTGATTAAAACTCTCCAGAGTGTAGGGATGGAGGGAACACACCTCAATATCATGACAGCCATCTACAAAAAGTCCACAGCAAATATCATTCTCAATGGGGAAAAACTGAGAGCTTTTTCCCTAAGGTCACGAACATGATAGGGATGCCCACTCTCACCAGTTGTTCCACATAGTACTAGAAGTCCTATCCTCAGGAATCAAACAACAAAAAGAAATAAAAGGCATTCAAATTGGCAAAGAAGAAGTCAAACTCTCACTCTTCACAGATGATACTATATGTATGTGGAAAACCCAAAAGACTCTACCCCAAAATTGATAGAACGTCAAACAGCAATTCAGCAATGTGGCAGGATACAAAATCAATGCACAGAAATCAGTTGCATTTCTATACACTGTAACAATGTGACTGAAGAAAGAGAAATTAAGGAATCGATCCCATTTACCATACACCAAAAACCATAAGATACCTAGGAATAAACCTAACCAAAAAGGTAAAGGATCCGTAGTCTAAAACCTATAGAACATTTATGAAAAGAAATTAAAGAAGACACGAAAAGATGGAAAAACATTCCATGCTTATGGATTGGAAGAATATTGTTACAATATCTATGCTACTCAGAGCAACTTACACATTCAATGCAACTCCTATTAAAATACCATTGTCATTTTTCACAGAGCTGAAACAAACAATCCTAAAATTCGTACAGAACCACAGAAGACCCCATTTAGCCAGAGGAATGTTGAAAAAGAAAAACAAAGCTGGGGGCATCACAATGCCTGACTTCAGGTTATATTACAAAGCTATGATCATCAAGACAGCATGGTACTGGCACAAAAACAGACACAGAGATCAATGGAATAGAACAGAAAGCCCAGAAATGTACCCTCAACTCTATGTTCAACTCATCTTTGACAAAGTGGGGAAGAATATCCAATGGAAAAAAGACAGTCTCTTCATTAAATGGTTTGGGAAAACTGGACAGCCACATGTGAAAGAATGAAACTGGACCATTCTTTACACCATACTCAAAGATAAACTCAAAATGGATGAAAGGCCTAAATATAAGACAGGACTCCATCAAAATCCTAGAGAACACAGGCAGCAACCTCTTTGACCTCGGCTGCAGCAACTTCTTGCACGATGGGTCTCTAAAGGCAAGGGAAACAAAAGCAAAAATGACCTACTGGGACTTCATCAAGATAAAAAGCTTCTGCACAGATAAGGAAATAGTCAAAAAACCCAAAAAACAACCTACAGAATGGGAGAAGATGTTTGCAAATGACATATCAGATAGAGGGGTGGTATCCAAGATCTATAAAGAACTTATCAAACTCAACACCCAAAAAACAAATAATCCAGTCAAGAAATGGGCAGAAGACATGAACAAACACTTCTCCAAAGAAGACATACAAATGACCAACAGACACATGAAAAAATGCTCCACATCACTTGCTATCAGGGAAATACAAATCAAAACCACAATGAGATACCACTTCACACCAGTCAGAATGATGAAGATTAACAAGATAGGAAACAACAAATGTTGGTGAGGACGTGGAGAAAGGGAAACCTTACAGTACTGGTGGGAATGCAAGCTGGTACAGCCACTCTGGAAAACAGTATGGAGGGTCCTCAAAAAGTTAAAAATAGAGCTACCCTATGACCCAGCAATTGCACTACTGGGTATTTACCCCAAAGATACAGATGAAGTAAAATGAAGGGGCACCTGCACCCCAATATTCATAGCAGCAATGTCCACTATAGCTAAACTGTGGAAAGAGCTGAGATGTCCTTCAACAGATGAATGGATAAAGAAGATGTGGTTCATATACACGTGGAATATTACTCAGCCATCAGAAAGGATGAATACCTACCATTTACATCAACATGGATGGAACAATTATCATATGCTTTCACTCATATGTGGAACATAAGGAATAGCGTGGAGGGCCATAGGGCAAAGGAGGGAAAACTGAATGGGAAGAAATCAGAGAGGGAGACAATCCATGAGAGACTCTGGATTCTGGGAAACAAACTGAGGGTTACAGAAGGGGAGTTGGAGGGGATGGGGCAACTGAGTGATGGGCATTAAGGAGGGCACAAGATGTGATGAGCACTGGGTGTTATAAGCAACTGATGAATCAATGAACACTACATCTGAAACTAATGATGTACTACTATATGTTGGCTAATTGAATTTAAATTAAAAAAAAAACCTGAAAGATTGACAGGGAAGGCTCAACAAAGATAAGATCTTTTTAAATTATTAATTGATCTAGAATTAACTGTTTAATAATACTAGTAACACATTAAGTGAATAATAGCACTGTTACAAGGAGTTGAGAATACTCTATGATAATACTCCATGGTAAGGTACTTCCAACTACACATGAAATATTTTAGTATCATTTGAAGGTGGTTTAGATGAGATAAAAGTATATTATAAAATTTAGGGAAACCACTAAAAATTTATTTTAAAAATGCAATTGAGTGGCGCCTGGGTAGTGCAGTCAGTTAAGCGTTGGACTCCTGGTTTCAGCTCAGGTCATGATCTCAGGGTCCTTAAGCCTTTTCTCCCTCTGCCCCCTTCCCACCGCACTTGAGCACACGCTCTCTCTCTCAAATAAATTTTTTTAAGTGCAATTGATACACTGAAAGAGGAGATAAAATAGATTCATATAAAATTCTCAGTTAAAGCCACAGAAGACAAAAAAAAGGAAAAAGAAAGAACAATGGCAATGAGTAAAAAACATTTGCAAACATGGTAGGTTATTAAGCCAATTAAAAGACAAATTGTCAGAGAATTAAAAAAAAGCCAACTACATTTTGTCTAAAAAAACACCCACTTTAAATATAAAGACTCAGGTTAGGTTACAAGTCAAGGGATGGAGAAAAACATACCATACTAACACTGATTTTTTTCTTTAAAGATAGAGTAGCTATATTAATTTCAGACAAAGCAGACTTTGCAAATTCCTTGTTTATCAGTGAAAAAGAGAGGTATTTAATAATAAATAATAATGCAATGATAACATAAGGAAAACATAACAATCTTAAACATGTATATGTCTGATAAAAGAAGATTGAAGTACAGGGCAAAAACTGACAGAACTGAACGTAGAAACAGACATTTCCATTATTATAATTGGAAATTTCAACACTCTGTCAGTACTTGATAGATCCAGCAGCCAGAAAATCACTAAGGATATAGTTGAACTAAAAACTATTAATCAACTTTATCTAATTGACATTTATAGAATACTCCATTCAACAACAGCAGAATATACATTCTACTCAAGCTTATTACATGAAACGTTCAACAAAACAGACCACATTCTGAGCCATAAAAGACCCCTTAACATATTTAAAAGAATAAAAATCATGCAAAATATATTCTCAGGCCATAATGGAATTAAACTAGAAATCACTAACAGAAAGACAGCTGGAAAACCCCTGGAAATTAAACAACATACTTCTAAATAATCCATAGGTCAAAAAAGCCTAAAAATAAGTTTGAAAATATTTTGAATTAAAAATGGAAATACAACTTATTGAAATTTGTGGGGTGCAGTAAAGCAGGCTTACAGAGAAATTTGTAGCACTGAATGCACATATTAGAAAAAACAAATGATGTAAACTTAATAAGATAAGCTTTCACTTTAGGAAACTAGAAAGAGAAGAGGAATATAAACCTAAAGCAAGCAGACATCACCATTATCATCAGAGCAACAATCAATGAAACTGAAAAGGAAAACAATAGAAAATATAACAAAACCAAAATCTGGTTCTCTGAAAAATATCTCCCTAGGTTTCCCAAGGGAGAAAACACAAATTACTAATATCAGAAATGAAACAGGAGTCTTGACTACTGACCCACAGACATTTAGAAAGTGATAAGGAATAATGTAAACAACTTTATGCCCACCAATATGGTAACTTAGCTGTAATGGAGCCAGTCCTTGAAAAATACAAACTACCAAAACTCATACAAGAAGAAAACAATGACCTGAATAGTCCTGTATCTTTTAAAGAAATTGAATAAGAATTAAGCTTTCCAAAAAAGAGAGCACCAGGCCCAGGTGTTTTTACTAGTGAATTCTATCAAATATTTATGGCAGAAATAATGTCAATTCTCTACAATCTCTTCCAGAAAACGGAAGAAGAGAGACTTCCTAACTCATTTTATGAGGCCAGCATTAGCCTATGACCAAGGCCAGATGAAGATATCCAAGTAAGGAAAACTATAAACCAATATCTCTTGTGAATATATACGTAAAAATCTTCAACAAAATATTAGCAAATCCAATCCATCAATGTTTAAAAAAATTATACACCAAACCAAGTGAAATTAGTCCAGATACTCAAGAATGATTGAACAGTTGAAAATCAATGTAATGCATCATATCAACAAGCCAAAGAAAAATCATATGATCATATGGATCGATGCAACAAAACCATTTGACAAAACCCAGCACCCATTCATGATTTTTTAAACTCTGAGCAAACTAAGAGTACAGGGAAACTTCCTCAATCTGATGAAGAACATCTACAACAAATCCATGGCTAATGTGATACTTAAGAGGAAAGAGACTGGGCACTTTCCTTCTAAGACCAGGTAAGGATGTCCTCTCTCACCACTCTTATTCAACACTGTACTGCAATTCCTAGCTAGTGCAATAAGACCAAAAAAAAAAAAAAAACAAAAAACAAAAAACACTGATACACTACTCAATTTTAAGACTTATTATAAAGCTACAATAACCAAAACAGTGTAGTGCTGGAGAAAGCAAAGACACAGACCAACAGAACAGAGTCCAGAAAGAGATGCACACATATATAGTCAACTGAGCTTTGACAAAGGTGCAAAAGAGATTCAATGGAGAAAGGATAGTTTTTCCAACAAATGGTACTGCAACCAGATGTCCACATGCAAAAAGTGAACATAGACACAGACCTTAAACCTTTCACACAATTTAAGTCAAAATGCATTATAGGCATAAATATAAAATGCAAAACTATAACATTTCTAGAAGAAAACACAGAATAAAGTCTAAGTGACTTTGAGTATGGCAATAACTTGCTAGATACACCACCAAAAGCAGGATCCATTAAAAAAAAAAGGTAAGTTGGACTTTATTAAACTTAAAAACTGCTCTAATGAAAGACACTATTAAGAGAATAAAATGGGGAGAAAACATTTGCAAAGCACATACCAGATAAAAGACTTGTATCTAAAGTCCAAAAATAATTCTTTAAACTCAACAATTACAAAATGAGCTAAAGATATGAACAGACATCTCACTAAAGAAGATACACAGCAAATAAACATCTGAAAAGATGTTCAATCACCTCACACCTGTGAGAATGGCTATTATTTAAAAAAAAGAAAGAAAGAAAAACAAGTGTTGGCGAGAATGTGGAGAAAAGTGCGGTGCATTGTTGGTGGGGATGTAAATTGGTGCAGCCACAACAGGAAACAGTATAGAAGTTCCTCAAAAAACAGAACTACTATATGATCCAGCAATTCCACTTCTGGGTATTTATCCAAAGGAAAAAAAAAAAAAAAACACTAACTCAAAAAGATATATGCACCTCCATGTTCACTGCAGCATTATTTACAATAGCCAAGACATAGAAGCCACCTATGTGTCCATCAGTGGATGAATGGATTTAAAAAATGTGGTATACAGGGCGCCTGGGTGGCTCAGTTGGTTAAGTGACTGCCTTTGGCTCGGGGATCGAGTCCCACATCAGGCTCCCTGCTCAGCAGGGAGTCTGCTTCTCCCTCTGACCCTACCCCCTCTTGGGCTCTCTCTCTCTCCCTCTCTCTCTCTCAAATAAATAAAATCTTTAAAAAAAAATGTGGTATACAAATACAATGGAAAATTATTCAGCCATAAAAAGAATAAAACTTTGCCATTTGCAACAGCATGGATGGATCTTAATGGCATTATGTTAAATGAAATACAGAGAAAGATAAATACTATATGATAAAACTTATATGTGGAATCTTAAAAAAGAAAGATATCTGAACTCACAGGTATAGAGAACAGACTGATGGTTGCCAGAGGCTGGGGAGAAAGACATATGTGGTGACAGATGTTGAATCATTATGTTGTACGCTTGAAAATAATGTTATATGTCAATTATATCTCAATTAAAAAAAGATGCTCGGGCGGAAGGAAAGATGGTGGAGGAGTAGGGAACCCTATTTCAACTGGTCCCTGGAATTGAGCTGGATATCTACCAGACCAATCTGAACACCCACAAAACCAGCCTGTAATGTAAGAAGATCTGGATCTCTACAAACAGAATATCGCAGGCGGTTGGTTTTGAGGTACAAAGCGGTGAGCCCTGATTCTGCCGGCAGATATAGGAGGATAAACGGCAGTGGGAGGGAGCCTATCCGTGGGGATCCTACACCGCTGGTGAGCGACAGCCACGCTTGCTGGGGATGGGGCACAGGCTCGCAGACCGGTAGAGGCAGGGAAAGGACTCTAGGGCAGCCCCTGGGGCAGAAACCCGGAGCGGCGGGGTCTCGCGTGTGAACAGGGAGCGGCTGTCAGTTTTAGAAGCACAAAGGGCAGAGATGTGTCCTGACCTGGAGGCAGGACTGGGGGTGCTGTGAAGTGGTGCACAACCCAGGCCGCTGCAGTTTATAACAGCACGGACAGAAACGGAGACAGTGTGGCCTGGGAGCTCACTGAAGAACAGACTGCGGTCTCTCTGCTCTGTGGCAGAGGGTTGGAAACGGTCTCTTCTGCTCTTACTCGCGGAAGAGACGCGGAAAGCTGCCAGGGAAAGCCCCCAGAGAACAAAAGCCCCCAAAACTGATCCCCGCTGAGCCCATCCTCTGCCACAGGGGGACAGGGCAACTCGGCCCAAACAGGGTTGCCTGAGTAACAGCGCAGCAGGCCCCTCCCCCAGAAGACAGGCTGGGAAAACAAGAGGCCAGCAACCCTAAGGTCCCAAGAAAACAGGTGCATTTGCTTGGGTTCTGGTCAATAATTTGGACTCTATTCCTTCCCTCAAACACCCATCAACAGAATGACTAGGAGGAGGAACCCCCAAAATAGAAAAGACTCAGAGATTATGACTTATGCTGCAGATTTACAAATGGATGCAGATATAACTAAGATGTCAGAGATGGAATTCAGGCGAGCAATTGTGAAGACAATGGCTAGAATGGAGAAATCAATTAATGGCAACATAGAGTCTCTAAGGGGAGAAATGAAAGCTGAATTGGCAGAACTTAAAAATCCTATCAATGAGATCCAATCCAATCTAGATAATCTAACAGCTAGGGTAAGTGAGGCGAAAGAATGAATAAGCGACCTGGAAGACAATATAATAGATAAAAAGGGAAAAGAGGAGGCCAAGGAAAAACAACTCAGAATTCATGAAAATAGCATCAGAGAAGTAAGTGACACCATGAAGCGTACCAATGTCAGAATAATTGGAATCCCGGAGGGAATGGAGAGAGAGAGAAGACTAGAAAATGTATTTGAGCACATCATAGCTGAGAACTTCCCTAATCTGGGGAATGAAACATTCGCATCCTAGAGGCAGAGAGGACGCCTCCCAAGATCAAGGAAAACAGGCCACACCCTGGCATGTAATAGTAAAACTTGCAAATCTTAGAAACAAGGAAACCATCTTAAGGGCAGTTGGGGGAAGAGATTCCTTACATACAGAGGGAGGAACATCAGAATAACATCAGACCTATCCACAGAGACCTGGCAAGCCAGAAAGGCCTGGCAAGACATACTCAGAGTACTAAATGAGAAGAACATGCAGCCAAGAATACTTTATCTGGCAAAGCTGTCATTTAGAATGGGTGGAGAGATGCAGAGCTTCCAAGACTGGCAGAAACTGAAAGAATATGTGACCACTAAGCCGGCCCTGCAAGAAATATTTAAGGGGGTTCTATAAAAGGAGAAAGACCCCAAGAGTGATATACAACAGAAATTTACAGGGACAATCTATAAAAACAATGTCTTCACAGTCAACATGATGACAATTAATTCATATCTTTCAATAATCACTCTCAACGTGAGTGGCCTAAATGCTCCCATAAAATGGCAGAGGGTTGCAGATTGGATAAAAAGACAGGACCCATCCACATGCTGTCTACAAGAGACTCATTTTGAACCTAAAGATACATCCAGACTGAAAGTGAAGGGATGGAGATCCATCTTCCATGCCAGCGGACCTCAAAAGAAAGGTGAGGTAGCAATTCTTATATCAGACAAATTAGATTTTAAACTAAAGACTGTAGTTAGAGACACAGGACACTATATCATTCTTAAATGTTCTATCCAACAAGATGATCTAACAATTCTAAGTATCTATGCCCCCAACATGGGAGCAGCCATCTACATAAGCCAACTGTTAACCAAAATAAAGAGTCATATTGAGGGCGCCTGGGTGGCTCAGTTGGTTAAGCGACTGCCTTCGGCTCAGGTCATGATCCTGGAGTCCCGGGATCGAGTCCCGCATCGGGCTCCATGCTTAGCAGGGAGTCTGCTTCTCCCTCTGACCCTACCCCCTCTCATGTACTCTCTCTATCTCATTCTGTCTCTCAAATAAATAAATAAAAAAAATATTTAAAAAAAAAAAGAGTCATATTGATAACAATACGTTAATTGTAGGAGACCTCAATACTCCACTCTCAGCAATGGACAGATCATCTAAGCAGAAAATCAACAAGGAAACAAGAGCTTTGAATGATACACTGGACCAGATGGACCTCATAGATATTTACAGAACATTCCACCCTAAAACAACAGAATACTCATTCTTCTTGAGCGCACATGGAACTTTCTCCAAAATAGACCACATACTGGCTCAGAAATCAGGTCTCAACTGATACCAAAAGACTGAGATTATTACCTGCACATTCTCAGACCAAAATGCTTTAAAACTGAACAAATAACAAGAAAAAATTTGGAAGAAATTAAAACATTTAGAAGCTAAAGACAACTCTGCTCAAGAATGTTTGGGTCAACCAGGAAATCAAAGAAGAACTTAAACAATTAATGGAAACCAATGAGAATGAAAACACATTGGTCCAAAATCTATGGGATACTGCAAAGGTGGTCCTAAGGGGGAAATACATAGCCATCCAAGCCTCACTCAAAAAAATAGGAAAATCCCGAATTCACCAACTAACTGTACACCTTAAAGAACTAGAGAAAAAGCAACAAACAATGCCTAAGCCATGCATTAAAAGAGAAATAATTAAAATTAGAGCAGAAATCAATGAATTAGAAACCAGAAACACAGTCGATCAGATCAACAAAACTAGAAGTTGGTTCCTTGAAAGAATTAATAAGATCGATAAACCACTGGCCAGACTTATCCAAAAGAAAAGAGAAAGGACCCAAATTAATAAAATTATGAATGAAAGGGGAGAGATCACGACTAACACCAAGGAAATAGAAACAATTATTAGAAATTATTATCAACAACTATATGCCAATCAACTGAGCAATCTGGATGAAATGGAGGTCTTCCTGGAAACCTATAAGCTGCCAAGACAGAAACAGGAAGAAACTGACAACCTGAATAGGCCAATAACCAGTAACGAGATTTTAGCAGTGACCAAAAACCTCCCAAAAAATAAGAGTTGAGGACCTGATGGATTCCCTGGGGAATTCTACCAAACATTCAAAGAAGAAATACTACCTATTCTACTGAAGCTGTTTCAAAAAATAGAAACAGAAGGAAAGCTTCCAGACTCATTCTATGAGGCCAGCATTCCCTTAATCCCCAAACCAGGCAAAGACCCCATCAAAAAGGAGAATTTCAGACTGATATCCCTGATAAATATGGATATCAAAATCCTCAACAAAATCCTAGCTAATAGAATCCAACAATACATCAAAAGGATCATCCACCATGACCAAGTGGGATTTATCCCCGGGATGCAAGGGTGGTTCAACATTCGCAAATCAATCAATGTTATAGAACACATTAATAAGAGGAGGGAGAAGAACCATATGGTCCTCTCAATTGATGCAGAAAAAGCATCTGACAAAATACAATATCCTTTCCTGATTAACACTCTTCAGAGTATAGGGATAGAGGGACCATTCCTCAAGTTCATAAAATCCATCTATGAAAAACCCAAGCAAATATCATCCTCAATGGGGAAAAGCTGAAAGCCTTTCCCTTAAGATCAGGAACACGTCAAAGATGCCCACTCTCACCACTATTGTTCAACATAGTACTAGAAGTCCTAGCAACAGCAATCAGACAACAAAAAGAAATAAAAGGTACTCAAAATGGCAAAGAAGAAGTCAAACTCTCTCATTTCGCAGACGACATGATACTTTATGTGGAAAACCCAAAAGACTCCACCCCCAAATTACTAGAGCTCATACACTAATTCAGTAATGTGGCAGGATACAAAATCAACGCACAGAAATCAGTTGCTTTCTTATACTTTAACAACACAACTGTAGAAAGAGAAATTAGAGAAACGATTCCATTTACAATAGCACCAAACACCATAAGATACCTCAGAATAAACCTAACCAAAGAGGTAAAGGATCTATACTCTAGGAACTACAGAACACTCATGAAAGAAATTGAAGAAGACGCAAAGAGATGGAAAAATATTCCATGCTCATGGCTCAGAAGAATAAACATTGTTAAAATGTCTATGCTACCCAGAGCAATCTATACCTTCAGTGCCATCCCGATCAAAATTCCAATGACATTTTTCAAAGTGCTGAAACAAACAATCCTAAAATTTGTATGGAATCAGAAAAGACCCTCAATCGCCAAGGAAATGCTGAAAAAGAAAAACAAAGCTGGGGGCATCACGTTGCCCAATTTCATGCTATATTACAAAGCTGTGATCACCAAGACAGCATGGTCCTGGCACAAAAACAGACATACAGACCAATGGAACAGAATAGAGAACCCAAATATGGACCCTCAACTCTATGGTCAAATAATCTTTGACAAAGCAGGAAAAAATATGCAATAGAAAAAAGACAGTCTCTTCAATAAATGGTGTTGGGAAAATTGGACAGCCACATGCAGAAGAATTAAACTCGACCATTCTCTAACACCATTCACGAAGATAAACTCAAAAGTGGATGAAAGACCTCAATGTGAGACAGGAATCCATCAAAATCCTAGAGGAGATCATAGGCAGTAACCTCTTTGACATCGCCCACAGCAACTTCTTTCAAGATACATCTCCAAAAGCTAGTGAAACAAAAGCAAAAATGAACTTTTGGGACTTCCTCAAGATAAAAAGCTTCTGCACAGCAAAGAAAACAGTCAACAAAACAAAGAGGTAAACCACAGAATGGGAGAAGATATTTGAAAATGACACTAGAGATAAAGGGCTGGTATCCAAGATCTATAGTGAACTTCTCAAACTCAACACCTCAAAAAACAAATAATCAAGTCAAAAAGTGGGCAGAAGATATGAAAAGACACTTCTCCGAAGAAGACATACAAATGGCTAACAGACACATGAAAAAATGTTCATCATCATTAGCCATCAGGGAAATACAAATCAAAACCACATTGAGGTACCACCTTACACCAGTTAGAATGGCAAAAATGGACAGGGAAAGAAACAACAAATGTTGGAGAGGATGTGGAGAAACGGGAACCCTCTTACACTGTTGGCCAGAATGCAAGTTGGTACAGCCACTTTGGAAAACAGTGTGGAGGTTCCTCAAAAAATTCAAAATAGAGCTACCCTACGACCCAGCAATTGCACTCCTGGGTATTTACCCCAAAGACACAGATGTAGTGAGAAGGGCTACATGCACCCCAATGTTCATAGCAGCAATGTCCGCAATAGCCAAAATGAGCTGAGATGCCCTTCAACAGATGAATGGATAAAGAAAATGTGGTCCATATATACAATGGGATATTACTCAGCCATCAGAAAGGATGATTACCCAACTTTTACATCCACATGGATGGGACTGGAGGAGGTTATGCTAAGTGAAATAAGTGAAGCAGAGAAAGTCAATTATCATATGGTTTCACTTATTTGTGGAACATACGGAATAGCATGGAGGACATTAGGAGAAGGAAGGGAAAAATGAAGGGGGGGAAATCAGAGGGGGAGATGAACCATGAGAGACTATGGACTCTCAGAAACAAACAGGGTTTTAGAGGGGAGGGGGGTGGGGGGATGGGTTAGCCCGGTGATGGGTATTAAGGAGGGCACGTACCGCATGGAGCACTGGGTGTTATATGAAAACAATGGATCGTGGAACACCACATCAAAAACTAATGATGTATTGTATGGTGACTAACATAACATAAAATTAAAAAAAAAAAAAAGATGCTCAACATCATTTGTCACTGGGGAATTGCAAATTAAAAGAATAATGAGATACCACTACACACCTATTAGAATAACTAGTATCCAAAACACTAACAAACACCAAATGCTGGTGGGGATGTGGAACAGGAACTCTCACTCATTGTTAGTGGGGATGCAAAATGGTAATAGGCAACGTGAAAGACAGTTTGTCAGTTTCAAAGACAGCTAAACATAGGCTTACTGTATGCTCCAGCGATAGCACTCCTAGGTACTTACCCAAGTAAGTTGAAAAGTCTACACAAAAACCTGCACACAAACATTTATAGCAGCTTCATCCATAACTGTCCCCACCTGGAAACAACCAAGAAGTCTTTGAATAGGTGAATGGATAAGCACACTGAGGTACCACCATACGAAGGAATATTATTTAGTGATAAAAAGAAATGATCTATGAAACCATGAAAAAACATGGAGGGAAACATGTCGCTAAGTGAAAGAAGTCAGTCTGAAAGGGCTATATACTGCATTATTCCAACTATATGACATTCTGGAAATGACAAAACTATAGAGACAGTAAAAATAGCAGTGGTTTCCAGAGGCTGCAGGGTAGGGGAGGGAAGAGATGATTAAGTGGAGCACCAGGCCTTTTTAGGGCAGCAAAACATTCTACATGATCCTGTAATGGTGGATAAATGTCACCATACATTTGTCAAAACCCATAGAACTAACTGTACAACACAAAGAGTGAACTCTAATGTAAACTATGTACACTAATAATGTATCAATACCAGTACTTCAATTCTAACAAGTGTACAACACTATTACCAGATGTTAATAGCAGGGGAAACTAGGGGTAGGGGTGGATAGTATGGGAATTCTCTGTACTATCTCTGTTCTATGTTTCTGTAAACCTAAACTTCTCTAAAAAATAAAATCCATTAACTTTTTTTTTTTAAAGTACACTGTGGCCTTGCCAAATACAACTGATACTTAATATAGCTTTAACTTGAATCACAGGTATGAGGAAGGGGTAAATTGTAGAACTCATTAGGTTGGAACATAATTAAAGGGATAAATGAAGAAAAGAATTGCCTCTAGTTATATAAACTCTCAATTACCACCAAATTTTCTTCTTTCAACAGATTAAATATTCTAATTTATTCATTTCAATCTGCCTTAATCACACCTTGACTGATGCTTAGAAAAAGTAAACGCATGCAAGTTCATAGTACAGCATTTTCCTACTCAACAAGTTTGATACCTTCAATTTAATTTCTATTATATAATCCACCTCCTTCAACCTATTCTGCTTTTGCGCTAATACAAGAACTGAGCAACATATATATAAAAGCTGTGGCAATGATGGAGCCATTGTTAAATTCTTAATCTTCAGGAAAGGTTAAGTTATGCCCCCTAGTGAATTCCCAAGGAATTTCATTAATAATTCACTGATTCCAGAGCAGTCTTAAATGTCAAATGTATCATTTATTTGATACAGAAAATCAATGATTTTTCCAAAATTACTACATAAACATATTCATTTACACAAAATGTTTATGTCTTTTTGTCTTCTCAGAGGATCTAAATTTCATAAGGCAAGCCAGGGTGATCTCTAATGGTAACACTGGTCCAGAATCTACATGGTTCCACCTCCATTCCCTTCTTTTCTGGGTCTGGCAGGTGTTATTACATTGCAATGGGAAAAATGCAGCCTTTGCAGTCAGAAAGATCTGAGTTCCAGCCTTTTCTGGCATTACTTTATTTAGCTTTTTTCTTCATCCTTAAAGTGGGGTTAATTACACTTTTATACTATGGTATTTATGATGATGAAATAAGATAAAATGTTAAGTGTCTAGCATTTAGGATGCTATAACAATAATTAGTTCTAGCTTTCCTTCTTTACCTTCTCATCTGTTGACCTGGCCAAACCAAATTCATATTCTTCCTTCATCTAAAGTTTTATCATTACTCCACTTGGGTGACCCAGGCAAAATTCCAGCTTCTTTAGCAATGCATTCCACCTTGAAGTCATCTGATATTTTCCACAACTGAAATCCTGAAACCACGCTATCCCACTCCCTGCAGCCTCTTCTACTTACAGCCTTCACTCCCTCAGACTCTGGGCTCCAGTTCCAGGGCCTTACTCCACCCTACCTTCCTTTTTCTTTAAAATCTAACAGCTCCTCCTGGTTTATTCAGAAGTCTTTAACCAGCCTCAATTCTCCAGTGCATTACTTGCATGACTACTTTGTCCATTTGCAAATACCAGCCCACAATATCTAATCTTGAGCTAGTCCATCTATCTGTTTTTCCTACAACTGTATCTCGTAGCCGAGCACTAACAAAAATCACACAATTGAGTAAATTAGTACCCAACATATATCGAGGGTACATCTTATTTCAGAAAGGCTGTGAATGTTATATGACAACTCACAGTGGTTCCTGATCCAATCAGCTTCCTCTCCCCTTTCCTTTCAATGACCATTCCATACCTTTCCCAATGTCCTAAAATCTCTTATGTTTTATTTTCAGCCCATGATAAAATATAAAAGATACATAAAATCATGTCTCTCCTGTTTAAAACTCTACAAATTCTCTTAGAGTAAAAGTTTAAGTCTGTAATTACAATCATCTACAATACCCCACATATCTCTTCCCTTTTCTTCTCTGAATGCATTGCCTACTATCTTTTTCTCTGCTCCAGCCACACTGGCCCCCCTTTGCAGCTCTTCCAACATGCTAAAAAAGCCACTGTAAGAATTTTGCACTAGCTGTTCCCTCTGCTTGGAATAGTCTTTCTCCAGATGTCTGCCTGGCTTATTCTTTCACTTCCTATGAGTCTTTTTTCAAATGGCATTGACTACCCTATTTAAAATCACAATACCACTTCCAATCCTTTCTGCCCAACATCCCAATCATCCTTATCTTGCTCTATATGTTTCTTTTTTTCATAGCAGTTATCTTCTAACATCCTATATAATTCACTTATTTATTGTTTACTACTTAGTAAAGACAGACTTGTAAGTAAAGACTTATAAGACATATGAACCTATCCCCCTCTTCCCTTGAAAAATGAGCCAAAGTTATTAGGGGTGAATTTTCTCAACTTTAGCCTTCCCACTTCCAAAGTTACCTGCATCCACACCCATTTCAGAATCCCTTAACTCCTTCCTCAGAAAAGAAACTCAGTCCTCCACCTGTGTTCTAGATCTAACCTCTTTCTGTTTTCCAAGACTCTGCTCAACCACATTTTCCTTGTATTTTTCTACTGCTATTCTCCTTCCCTCTGGCTTCTTTCCTCCAGCATATAAGATATGCCATTAAGAAAATAGGTCTTTCTGTAATATCTGCTCAATTTCCTATTAACCTCACTGTATTTAAGGATCCCTAGTTCAGTGGCAGCAGTTTCTGCTGTAATTTCTGACCCAGAGAAGAGCAATCACAAAGTTCTTCATGGATGCTGGGGCTCCCCTCATAAATTTATTTCTCACTGTCATGGTGAAAGGTATCTCCTCTAGACCCTCCCAGAGTGGGTGAGCTGGGCTTACATGATAAATCCACTCTACCATTCCAATCTCCCTATGCCTTTGGATCCCTTCCTCTATAGTATACCAAGGCAGGTCTGGTATTTTAACTTCATGAAGCATGGGTCACCTTTTGGTCCAAGCTTCAGCCAACCAACCAAACTGTCAGAAGCCCTTCCTAATCCCTCAAGTTATAACAGTGAATCCAGAATCTTTGCTTAGTGGTTCCTATATCAATAAATTTGGCCTGGTCCAACATGTTCCTTCCACCATTATCCCACACCTTTAATATCCAACCCCACAAAAATTTCCCAGATTTCTGTGTGTATAAATAAAAAAAAAAAAAGTGGGTTTTAGAGTGCAGCACACCTCCTCATGGGACACACTCTGTAGCCACCCTTTGAGGGCCTGCTAGGACCTTTCTGAGAAAGGAGTTAAGGGATTCTGAAATGGGTGTGGATGCAGGTAACTTCGGAAGTGGGAAGGCTAAAGTTGAGAAAACTCACCCCTAATAACTTTGGCTCAATTTTCAAGGGAAGAGGGGGATAGGTTCATCCGTCCTGTGGGACCACTAAGTAGTAAACACAATAAATAAGTAAATTATATAGGATGTTAGAAGATAACTGCTATGAAAAAAGAAACAGAGAGCAGCAAAGAAGGGTAGTAGGGATAGTTCCTAGGGAGAATCAGCTATGTCCTACAAGGCAAATATCTCTAGAAAGGCCATTATAGGTACTTCACACAAAGCAGGGTTAAATAGTCAAAGAGGAGTGGAAGGGCTGCTTTTGCTGGCAAAGACAATGGATTAAAATTTAGGGGCTCACAAGATGTCCATCAACAGATGAATGGATAAAGAAGATGTGGTACAGATATACAATGGAATATTATGCAGCCATCAAAAAAACCCCCACGGAATCTTGCCATTTTCAATGATAGGGATGGAACTAGAGGGTATTATGCTAAGCGAAATAAGTCAATCAGAGAAAGACATGTGTCATATGACCTCACTGATATGAGGAATTCCTAATCTCAGGAAACAAACTGAGGGTTGCTGGAGTGGTGGGGGGTGGGAGAGATGGGGTGGCTGGGTGATAGACATTGGGGAGGGTATGTGCTATGGTGAGTGCTGTGAATTGTGTAGGACTGATCAATCACAGACCTGTACCTCTGAAACAAATCATACATTAGATGTTAAAAAAAAAAAAATTGTAGGAAGGAAAAAATGAAGGGAGGGGAATCTGAGGGGGAGACGAACCATAAGAGACTATGAACTCTGAGAAACAAACTGAGGGTTCTAGAGGGGAGGGGGTGGGGGGATGGGTTAGCCTGGTGACGGGTATTAAAGAGGGCACGTATTGAATGGAGCACTGGGTGTTATACGCAAACAATGAATCATGGAACACTACATCAAAAACTAATGATGAGGGGCGCCTGGGTGGCTCAGTCGTTAAGCGTCTGCCTTCGGCTCAGGTCACAATCCCAGGGTCCTGGGATCGAGCCCTGCATCGGGCTCCCTGCTCGGCAGGAAGCCTGCTTCTCCCTCTCCCACTCCTTCTGCTTGTGTTCCCTCTCTGTCTCCCTCTCTGTCAAAAAATAAAATCTTAAAAAAAAAAAAAAAAACTAATGATGTAATGTATGGTGATTAACATAACATAATAAAATTTAAAAAAATTTAGGGGCTCCGTACCCCATTCCAAATTTGAGGTTTGCATTCCTTCTCAATCAATGTCCTTATTTTAACAGCAGATACTCTGTTGGATGGGGAATTCATTTTGCATTGTAACTCAACCATTCTGCAGGATGAGACTCTGGGTTTGGTTTTCAGCAATCTCAGCTCTGCATCTACAGGAGATGAGTTTCTTTAGGGCAGACATAAAGACTTTCAGGTTATTTACGCAGAGCTTGAGCTGGGAATCTGAAGACCTGAGTTCATCATTTTCTTCCCCCTTTCTCCAGCATAGTTAGCAGTGAGCAGTCAGCAACCAGTCAGTCTCATTACACTTGTTAATTCGACAAAATGTTTTAAGTCATCAAATATGTGATCATCCCATCAAGAATCTTATCTTTTATATATACTTGGCATAAGATGGTAATGTTCTGCACTTTGCATATCTCTATTGCCACATCATATCATGGGCTATCAGTGCCCTTTTCACCACTGGAAATAGTCATTAATCAGTGCCTTTAAATCTAATCTGATTAGGGAACCAGTCCAAGAACACCATAACCAATTAAGAAAACTAATCTTTAAGAATATGTTCCTCTAGAACCACTCTGAGCACCAAACTCTGAATCAGACAAGTTTCTTCAGAGATACAAAACCAACAGGAAAAAATATATACATATATCTCTATCTGTCTTTAGGTTGATCTATATTTAGGTAAATGGATATTTATTTCTATGTCTTAGAAAACTGTTATTTGATTACTTATCTAAATAGATTTATTTTAAGGAATTGGCTTACAAAATCGTGGGGGCCAGCAACTTTGAAATGTGTAGGGCAGATTTGCAGGTTAGAAACTGGCAGAAATCAACGCTATAGGCTTGAGGAAGAATTTTTTCTTCTTGAGACACTTCAGTTTAAAATTCAGGCCTTCAGTTGATTGGATGAGGCCCACTCACATTATTGAGGGTAATCTCCATTACTTAAAGCAAACTGATTGCAGATGTTAACCACATCTTCTAACACCATCACAACACCTAGATTAGTGTTTGATTAAATAGCTACGTCGTATAGCCTAGTCAAGTTGACATATAAAACTAACCATCACACATAATGAAGTTAGATTTCTCAAATAAATCTTACTTTCAACTATACCAAAAACTTTTTGACCAAGAATACCTATGTGCTCCAAAAAGGCAGTAAAATTCCAGTAGGACCACTTTGGTGAGTGGACTGGAGGAACAGCCCTTCCTCCAAGACTGGAGATACAAACCTTCCATAAACCACCTCTCCTACCTCCAAGAATACCATCATGCTTAGGAAGCTATAAGATTGTATCTACATTTAAAAAATTTTTATGTTTAAAAAATGTGATCTTCAACTGCACAACAGAAATCACACTTTAAAATTACACTTCTGAGTGCTGTCACTTTGGAAACTAATGACTTTAAAAGAGGGATGGTGTCTACTGATTCTGTTGCTTACCTTTACTTTAACTAGAAAACTTGCAAGTTACCACTCCATTTTCTCTCACTGACAAAAGTATAATCCAAATCAGGAGAATCCAAAGCAGGCTGGGCGAATAATGAGCCATATAATGAAAACAGTGCATAAAGAAATCTTATAAATGGACTGAAATAAATTCTCTATGTCCTTTAAAAAAAAAAAGAATTTTTAAAACTTTTCTTGGCAATTCATTCATTCAGTAAGCACCCAGGTATCCCAGCCACTGTTCAAGGCACTCACTGAACAAAATGATGATCCTTGCCTTATTGGAACTCACATTCTAGCACGGTATCATCTTTATCGAGTTATTTTCTCTCTGAACATAATAACCCAAGCATCAGAAAGTATCAAGAAATTTTCTGAAAATCTATTATATGGCAGCCAACTTCCAGTTCTAAGGCTGGTCTTCCAGCAGGCACTATTTCATTATTGGCATAGAGTCTGGTCTCTGGAGCCAGCCTGCCTTGGTCCAAATCCTCGTTCACTACTTCCCAGCTGCTTGACTTTGGCCAAGTTACTTACCCCTCATCTATAAAATAATAACAATAATAATAATAATAATAATATAGCAACGACCCCACTGGATTACGTAAGAATTAAATGAGTTCCAATATGTAAAGCACTTAGTCTGGCACACAGAAGGTATCAAAACATTTGTTATTATTTTAATTCAATTTTCAGAAAACCAGATATTACTCAAGTAATAGGGAAAAATAACATCAACAGTAATTTTAAAACATTTTTATCTGGCCCATTCACTCCTTCCACTACCACTACATTCAAGAGTTCTTCAATTCTCAAGTCAAATTGCATTACTTTAAGTTTGATAAAAATCATAAGATGTGATCTCTATACATCTCATGCATGATATTAATCCATGGTGGAGTTTATATAAACACATAGTTAAGAAGCTTTTAACTTAATGAAAAAAATTTCTTAAAAAGTCAAAATTAGATTCATTTTTCCTAAAATTACCACAGCAATTATCTCAAGAAACTTTAGCATCAGAACCAGCAAATATGTGCTGTCATTGCTTAGTTCTAGTGGATAGATATGTATATAGTACATTCAATCTCTAGGACCTATACCTCTTTGCAGTTGTCAATATTCATGAACTGAAATTAATTCTCAACACAGCTCTTTGCATTTAATAAAAAGTACAGGCACAGTCATCTGAAATTGACGGCTCATCCTCATTTGTTAAAAATAGGCCTCGTTCTTGGTCCAAAGTTATAAAGGGTCAAGAACCTCAGAAATGTTAATTCCCACAATTTGGAAGTGACTTGATTGTAAACTACAGGCTGCAAATGTTGCCATTCCCAACGCGAAGTCTCATTAATATAAATACCTATTGAGAAGTAGGAAGGCCAGTGAAACACGTTTTCAAAACTGCTTTTAATGGGATCAATTTTGGTAAAGAATTCAAAATGAACGGTAAATCTAATCACGCTGTTTTTACGCCAAGAAGGTGGCAAGGCGCTGAGGCACAACAACGTTAAAATATACACGCATCAATAACCTTAGTTCACAGTTACAGTTCTGACCCTACGTCTCGGGATGAAAGGCCTGAACTATGGAGCTTCCGAGTTTCAGTACAGTAAATGCCTTGGACTCTCTAGTGGAAATCTGAGGGGATGGACAAAGTGCGTTTTCTCCCCCAGCCATCCCATACCAAAGTCCAGCCAACACAATAATAATACTATAGCGTTTCTCAAGAATAGTGATGGGCTGCCCCCTCTCTCCAGAATCTGATAGATGAAAATGGCCTTCTTGAAGGGAGGTATGGCAGGGATTCCCAAATACAGCAATAAAGAATGACCTGCCAGCTCCTAAGAAGTAAGATGTTACTCAATTTTAAAACAGCTCCCAGGGCGGGGGCTCCCAGGACCCTCCTCAGCCATCCTCTGACGTAGGGAAGAGCAGAGGGTGAAGGGTTACAAAGCAGAAAGCTGAAAAACAGTCCCCCAAACAGTATTTGCCGAGCCACAGGCCTGCCAGAGAAGGGCGGGGGTGACCTCTTTCGGCTGCCAGGGGTGGCGGGCGGGCGAGTGTGGAGAACCCCGGCCCCGCAGACGGATTCCCCGGCGTAGCCTGAGCAGCGGGGGGCGCGGGGCACGTGTCGGGTTCGCGCCCTGGTTCTGCTCCCCAACGTGCACCGGGTTGAAGGTGCCCTCTCGATCCCTCCACCCTCCTCCCCCCCGCGCAGTTCCTTAGAGGTCTTGGGCCTTCGCTACCTCTTAGGAAATTGAGGCCACGCCGTTTCTCGCCGCACAGGCCGAAAGACAGCTCTTCTGATGCTCACTCAGCAGAGTGACCTGATCAAGCGTGGGTCAGGGTGCCGGAACTCACGGGGCTCAGGCGAACGCTCGCTGACCCCCGCCACCGCCGGCACCCCCGGGCCCGCCAGCCGCGCCCACTAACAACGTGCTTGCCACTGCCCGTGCGGCTCCGCGCGTCCCTCAGTAGGCCCCCAGCGCGCAGCACGACGGGACTCGTAGTTCCGGCGCGAAGGTCGAGAGACCCTCCAATCGCAGCCGAGAGTGGAGTCACGTGACCCGTCCCCTCCCCGGAAGTGGCGTAACAACACACGCGTGGCGCCGACCGCCGCTTCCGCAAACAGAACCGTGGATGGCTGTGTCGGTAAGTGTGGTGTCTGGAACTCTGGCCATTCTTTTTTGTTTTTAGGCCCTCCGTCGCCGTCGCGATAGAAGGGGCACTCCAGCTCCTATCATGGGCTCACTTCGCGCTAGTCCTGTTCCTTCAGTACCGGTCGCTCGAGGTTTATTGTGCACCCAACCCGAAGCAAAGTGGGGAGTACTTGTGGGAGTCGGCGGGCTCTGTTGCTCATTCAGACCGAGGGAGCCGGAGTCTGGAGCAGCCCTAAGAACTGTCTCAGGCACCTCAGCGGTGCCGAGAAGGCAGGCTGGGGGAGGGATTGTCGGATCCGAAGAAGCGTCTGTGTTGTCTTGAGTCTTGAGTGGCGGATTGGAAACGTGAGCCGAAGGTTTAGTAAGAGCTAGGCCGCGCCAATGACGGAAGAGGGTGATCTTGGCTGAAGATTTCCCTTTTCGCCTCTGTTGCGTTCTCTTAGGCCTCCCGAGTTGACCCCCGTTTAGCTGGCGGCTCAGGGTGTAGAGGTTATCCTGCTTGAGGTTAAGCCTGGGGGTCCTAGGGGCTCGGTCGTTCTTTGAGAAACTGAAATGGAGACGGGGCCTGCCTCAGAGGTGTGACTGGAAAGCCGGGTCGAAATGCCTATTTGGATATTTAATGTATTACAATCTCTGTGTCAGTTTAATCATTACCTTAAGCTCCTTCCTCGAGGATTCTGAGGGGCAACTCTCTTTAGTTTGGAGTTCTTCATTTTTGCACTTTGATGCCCAGTTTTTATCCTTGTTACCCATTTCTGCGGTCCTTTGAAATTCTGTGAGATTTATTCTGACGAATCGATTATGTTTTTTACGGCATCCCATCTGTGGTAATAGAGTTGTCCAGACATTTGATAATTCGGTGGCCAGTATTATTACATAATCATTTTAAATTGTTATTCTGAAAATTACATTTCTGGGTGTTTTTTTTTTTACCCCCCTCTGATTCAGTTCTTCCTAGTTTGGCATGTCTTGGTATTTTGTTACCTACACCTTGGGTAGTGAAAGCTAATAGCCCTTGAAATCCTTCCTGGTTTATAGTGACTTGTTTTTACCCATTCCCTTAAGCAACTTTATTTCTTATTCTATTTTTTCACTCAAAAGACTTTCCCCTCACCTCTTCATAAGTTTCAGGTTTTGAATTTGCTGAATCTCACCAATTTTTGGACTTTTGCTCTCCCTTCTCCATTTGGTTTGACTAATACAGCCTAACATTTTAGAAGTGGTATATAGATTGTAACCTTCTTGAAGACTAACCACATAGTGCCTTTTTGAGATCCTCTGTAGTAGGAGTATAGTAAAATTGTCAAACGACTTAATAAGCTCCTGTCCCATAGTTCACTTATTTCTCTC
Organism: Zalophus californianus; assembly: GCF_009762305.2. Taxonomy (NCBI): domain Eukaryota; kingdom Metazoa; phylum Chordata; class Mammalia; order Carnivora; family Otariidae; genus Zalophus; species Zalophus californianus. The sequence goes on along the minus strand of NC_045608.1, from coordinate 29,961,267 downwards.
TCCCTTCCGTTTTACACATAGGCCTGTGAACATTTGAAGGAGACTTAATAGTCATTAAGTTGCAGACTGGGTCTTGAAACTTCGTGTCCAAAGCTGTCTACTGTCCTCACTTTCTAATTCTGGCACCCATTATGAAATAAGGATTCCAGAAGTTAACTGTAGGTTCCCAGACTTTTCCTGTTCTTGGTGCCTTTAGTCTCTGAATTTTTTTTTTTCAAGCATCATTAGGTCAGAAGAAATACCCAACAGGTTCCACTTAGTAAATAGTTTAGTCCAAAGAATTTAGTATTTATGTCTTAATAACTTTATTTAAAAATAATACACAAGTTGAAAGGAAAAAATAATGTTTGTGTTTAATTCTTAGTTAACCATGAGTGCTTGCTAATGGGATGTGTACATCTGTTGGGTACTGTACAATTTCTCAAGCTTTGAAATCAGATTTGACATTGCCAACTTCATTTCCTGTTTCACACTGATTTCATGTGGTGCCACCAAAATCTCAGCTTTGCAAAGTTCTGGTATCATTGAAAGGAATGTAGTGTAATCTACTCAGTTGAAACTGTGCTCTATTTGAAGCTGTATTTGTGATATCTTCCAGATGTCAAATATCAGGGTTTCCCTTAAAATTTTAAAATATCTTGCTGTGTCTGTACAAGTTTGTTATAGTGTCCAGCTCACAATTTGGGGCTATAAAATTATAGCTTGGGGCTCCAAGGCTATAAAGTAAGGGTTAGAATAGAAATGGAACTAGTGCTAGTGTAATACCTTTCCACCCTCCCCCCCCACCTCATCTGTCAGTTTCAATGCCAGTAATGACTTTTATGGATAGGATCTTTATGTGTGTTTAGGGATTATAATTAGTACTTCCATATTAACATATTCAGAGATTCATCTGTAATGTATGTCAGTTAATGTTTTCAGTGTTCTCTCTATAATGAGATTTTTTTAAACTCCTAGTTGATTACTGAAATTAAATGGCCAGCTTCTGGTTAAAATTGTTTTGAAGTTTCAGCATTAGTGTTTACAAGTCACATCAAATTTTTGCCATTCCAGTGTTAGTTCATGAAGTTTTACCATCTATTTAAGTAATCAAAAAATGGAAAATTCTGCAAAAGCAGAGGAGTGTGAAAAGATCTCTCTTGAAGAGGCAAAAGCATCAATAGATTTGGAAACAGAGTCTTCATTCAGTATTAATGAAAACACAACCACTCCTGGGACTGGGCTTTCTGAAAAGGCTCCTATCCGTGGACAAGTAGACACACCAAAAAAGAGAAAAATGGAATTTGAAGATGATCTTATAAAGGAAAGTTCTAGTTGTGGGGAAGATACTCCAACCAAGAAAAGAAAACTTGATGCTGAAATTGTCTCAGAGGAAAAAGGTTCTGGTGATGATGAAGGCATTTCAAGGAAAAGAAGAATGGAAACTGATGATTTTCCAAAAGATGAACCTTCTACTGGAGATGGCACACAGAAAAAGAGAAAAATAGAACTTGAAGATGTTCCTGAAAAGCAAAAAGTATGTTGAATGTATTTTTTTTATTTCTAATGGAATGTGTGGAGCAGTTGTGAAATAATGTTTTTTACGTAATCTTAAACCTTAAGAATGTTCTATTTGTAATAGATAATGTCTTAAGATAGAGTAGGCTTTTAACTCTTGCAATTTAGTTGCTTTTATTTAGGTGAAACTTCTAATCGAGATAATTTTTATTTAAGAACTCTTATTTGACTAGAAACTTGAAAGCTAGTTTTTATAGTTTGCTTTTCTTCAGTGTTTTAAAAACAAGTGTAAGTTCCAGTTGATATACTTTTTTCCCTTTATTAGTGTTCATCACTTTCTTGTGTCAGAAATAATAGAGATTATGATTTCAAAGATAAATTTCAACATTACACCCAGCTTTAATGTGATTCCTTTAACTATATTGTTTCCAGCTTCTCATTGGGGTAGTTACATACAATTTTAAGCCTGATATTTAGGATGGAGAGTATAGAACAAGGAACAGCAAGTTATTTTCATCTGGCAATACCATATTATGAAGGAATCTGAGGCAGAATATGAATTTGGATGGAAGGAGTACTTAAGTGAATGAGTAAAAATTCTGGCATCAGTCCTAAAGAGTAAAGGGTTAGGCCAGGCCTTTGTCATTGGTAGGGTGTGAATCCTTGTAACAGAGAGGAGCTTGTATTAGACACACAGTTTCAAACTTTACTAGCAGCAGAACCCTTTTTTCCAAGTAAAAATATTAAACCTGATAAGTAAGATGGGTAAATGATGAAGCACTTCGGTTGAACAGATAAGTGTGGGAATTTGAAGCCCTTTACCTACCGTGGCATTTTTGCAGAATGCTTGGTGTCTTAGGTAGGTAACACAAATGGAAACTGTTGGAATAGATTAAAAGAAAAAACAACAAAAAACATCGACCCTGAACATACCTTAATGAGCTCTCATTCCTTTGTGTGTGTATTCTCATTTAGTGCTTACATCAGTTTTATATAATAATATAACTTATTCCTATTTTATTCTCTTGTAGGAACCCAATGCACTGACTGACATTTATTGAATTGAATAAATCAGAACTCTGGAAGAGTACTGGTTTTATTAAGATATTGACACCAAAATTATACAGATGAAAGATCGAGATGAAAATTTTAAACCAAGAGATGTTTTTAAAAATAGGGAACAGGGGAGAACAATCTTACGTGTGATTATAATTAGTAGGATTTCTGTCATCAATGCCATTGCTTATTGAAGTTTACCAATTTCATTAGTATTTTATCCTTATATAGGTCAGATGGTCTTTTAGGCTTATTTTTGCCATATTCTGATCCTTAATTTTGTTCCATTCTCTTATTTTCAGAACTTAGAAGAGGGACATAGTTCAGCAGTGGCTGCCCACTATAATGAACTACAAGAAGTTGGTTTGGAGAAGCGTAGCCAGAGTCGTATTTTTTACCTAAGAAACTTTAATAATTGGATGAAAAGCGTCCTCATTGGTATGATTGATTGATTTTTGATTTATAGTTTGGAGTTTTTTATTTCAGCTTATGTTTCATTTTTTTCCCCAAATGCTTATTCATATGTTAAACTATTAAGTCTTTAATTCCTATTCACTTAATTATCAAGTCTTGACTTCGTAAAACTGGAGCAAAAATTAAAACTAGACCTTTGAGATAATTCTTTTCATATTTACTTTTGGACTACATAAGGTATTTATGAGAGTTTAATTGATATTAAGTTCATAAGTTAATTAGGCTTTCAAAAGGCAGTATGCTCGGGCGCCTGGGTGGCTCAGTTGGTTAAGCATCTGCCTTCGGCTCAGGTCATGATCCCAGAATCCTGGGATCGAGTCCCGCATCGGGCTCCCTGCTCAGCGGGGAGCCTGCTTCTCCCTCTGCCTCTCTCTCTCTCTGTCTCTTATGAATAAATAAATAAAATCTTTAAAAAAAAAAGTATGCTCCTTTTATACTTAAGATTATCTAGTGCTATTAAGTAATCTATTTTACTCTAATAGTTTTGGAACAGTGACATAATGTTGGATTAAGTATTCAGCTTCTATTAAGTCAAGAAAATGGGCAGTGTCATGATTTTTCATCTCTAGGCCTTTAATGAGGCAGAAGGTCATGTGATTTTTCATTGAACTTGTTTTTCTTGTAAAGTGTCTAGGGAGAAATAAAAGTTTACTTTGAGGCTTGATGAAGACATTCAACTTTTTGGAGCCAACATTTTATTTATGGAAACTCATCTTTAAAATTAAAATGGAAGTCAGTGGTGGAAATATGATTCAGAATATATTTATTGCTCTGTATATCTTATATTAAGTAGTCGGATTCCTTATGTGAGTTTAGAGAATTTTTCTTTTTTATTTTTTAGATTTGATTTATTTGTCAGAGAGAGAAAGAGCACAAGCAGGGGAGCGGCAGGCAGAGGGAGAAGCAGGCTCCTCACTGAGCATGGAGCCCCTTGTGGGACCTGAGCGGAAGGCGAATGCTTGACGACAGCCACCCAGGCATCCCGAGTTTAGAGAATTTTTAAAAGCCAGTGGGTTTTGAAGTTTTTCACAGTAAGATTTTGGGTGGTTTTGTTTTTTTAAAAGTCAGCCTCAGAAAAAGTGAGAATGCTTTTGTGATTACACTAGAAAGAATAAAGTGCTAGTTATGGGTACTTTCTACTAGTTTTGATGATAATTTACTAATTTTTATTTTACTTATTTTTTTTAAAGATTTTCTAAAAATAATCTCTACACCCAACATAGGGCTTGAACTTAAAACCCTGAAATGAAGAGTCACATGCTCTGCAGACTGAGCCAGCCAAGTGCCCTAATAATATGCCTTTTTTTTTTTTAAGATTTATTTATTTATTTTAGAGCAAAGGTGAGAGAAAAGAGAGAGCACAAATGGGAGAGGCAGAGGGAGAGAGAGTCTCAAGCAGACTCCCTGCTGAGTGCAGAGCCTCACACAGGGTTCGATCCCTCAACCCTGAGACCACGACCTGAGCTGAAATCGAGTTGGTTGCCTAATTGACTGAGCCACCCAGGTGCCCCAATAATTGACTAATTTTTAAAGATACATTATTCATTCTGAATAGTATTGGGAGTGGGAACTAGGCTCATTATTTCGAACACATTAATATTTTCTGTCTCACTTTTTAATATTCATGTTTTATTACAGAAATATGATTTATTTGTCTCTGCTAGTTTTCAGCTAGGGTAATTGAATGTTGGCTTGTCAACCTCTCCCCTTTTATTTTTAAGGTTAGTATTATGGCATTTTTAGTCTATACTTTTAAGGTAATCTATGGACCCTAGTCCTAATTTCTTTTTGTTTTTCTCATCATCCTCAGTAATGTAGATAACTTCTAGGGTATTTTTTCTTTTTTTTTTTATTTATTTGACAGAGAGAGACACAGCGAGAGAGGGAACACAAGCAGGGGGAGTGGGAGAGGGAGAAGCAGGCCCCCCGCTGAGTGGGGAGCCCGATGCGGGGCTCGATCCCAGGACCCCGGGACCATGACCCGAGCCGAAGGCAGACACCTAACGACTGAGCCACCCAGGCGCCTCTAGGGTATTTTTTCTGATGGGTCATTTATTCATGTGTTTATTCATTGAATAAATATTTTAAGTTCAACCATATTTTTCACATCATTAGTTGTATTATTTTTATAATCAGGGTAACAGGTCATTTTTAAAAAAGTCTTAAGTCAGACTTAGCAAAAAATTTTTCTCTCCACATATTTGTGCTATTCTTTCCTCCTTCAGCTGTTCCAGCAACTCTCTTATTGGGCGCTTTGCTATCTGCACCTGTCTTTCTGGTCCTTGTGTAATCGGTGTGGTCTGTGCCAGCTTCCCTCTCTGGCTTTTTTTCCCTTTCTCTTCTCAGTGCCCATTCTTTGTCATTCATTTTCTCTTTCTTGTTGGTACTTACAGCTTAGTAACTACTTGAGTACTATTCTTGAATGTGATAAAGATATCTTTGAATAATGTTTCATGATTTTCCCTCTTACTAGTCTTACTGTTTGGAAATAGAGAGATTTTACAATGTTTTTTTACTCCATATTATTTGTTATGCTGTTTTTGGGGTTTTTTTAAGATTTATTTATTTTAGAAAGAGAGTACATGCGTGTGCGCTCACATGGGTGGGGGAGGGGCAGAGGGAGAGAGAATCCTCAAGAGATCCCCCACTGAGCATGGAGACTGACGTGGGGCTCGATTCTAGGACCCTAGATTATGACCTGAGCTGAGATCAAGAGTTGGCCACTTAACCAACTGAGCCACCCGGGCACTCTGGTTATGCCGGTTTTTTTTTTTTAAGATTTATAGCAGAATGTTAAATATAGAACACTTGTGCTTCTGTTGAAATTACTTTAAGATCCTATGGACAGTGAAAGGCAGAAATATTCATACAGAATTGTGTTTTTTTAGATTTTATTTATTTTAAGAGAGAAAGCATGAGTGGGGGCGGGGGTGCAGAGCAGAGGGAGAGGGAGAAACAGACTTCCCGCTAAGCAGGAAGCTCGACGCAGGTCTGGATCCCAAGACCCCAAGGTCATGACCTGAGCCAAAGGCAGACATTTAACTTAACTGAGCCACCCATGCTCACCGTGAATATTTTAGCAGTCAAAATAGTACACACATGAAATAGGAAGTGTTAAACTCATAGTAATAAAGACGGGAAGAGTAGATCTACGATTCAGTATTGTATCAGGTTTTAGAATTGCTGAATACTTCAGTTGTCTAAGAATACTAATATGCCTTTAGCTAATATTTGAACCATTTGGCTATTGATGTACGGGGTCCTATGATACTATTCGTTGGTTATTAATGTGATTGTTAGATTGGGATGAAAGATTTCATTTGTTATTTTAGAGTGTTTAAGAATTTTGGTCACAGTAAAATTAAGAGGTATGTATATTTTTTAGACTAGTTCTTGTATTGGTTTTGGTGGTAAGCCTGACATGTTTTATAAAAGTCAAGCAATCTTATGATCCCATAATCATTTTGATTTAGTTAGGTATATTATAAACTAAATGTTTAGTTTTTAGGAAGAGAAAACTACAAAAATTATGAGTAATTTTTTTTCTTATGAACAATTGTTGAATCTTGTATTAATTAGAATTTAAAATGTCTGCTATTCAATGTTGAGTCAAATTCTAAAAGTAACCTTCAAAAACCTGTCTGAACTTTCTAAAATATCAGACATATACTCTTTAATCTATAATGCTAGAGGATCAGGTCAACTAACTCTTAGTCATATTTTGAAATGTTCACCAAAAGTTATGAATTAACTATATGAATGAACATGTAATAGCTTATAGGAAGTGTCAGACAGGTGTCAGTAGGTTATTAGGTATAACAGTTTATGCTATAGTAAAAATGGAGAAATAGTAATTTTTTATTATATTTCTCTCTTTTAGGGGAATTTTTAGAAAAGGTACGACAGAAGAAAAAACGTGATATCACTGTTTTGGACCTGGGATGTGGTAAAGGTGGCGATTTGCTCAAATGGAAAAAGGGAAGAATTAACAAGCTAGTTTGTACAGGTAAGATAAATAATGATATGGGCAAGAATAATTTGTGATCAGTCAGGTAATTGGAAAATAAACAGAATCTCAGTATCACGTGACACTAAAATATCTTATAAGAAGGTATCTGGGGCTATGTGTGAGATTTGTGTTTTTTTAAACAAGTTTTGAGACTTTACTGATGGTGTTACACAATATAGTTAATTAGCCTGGGATAACCTGTCCTCCCTAAAAGGAAGGAGGTAATCAAAGATGGGGTCATGTCTAAAGCACAAACTTGAAACTTCCACTGGCCAAAGATAGGACAGTTTCATTATGAAAAAGAATAGTGATTTCAGTGGATTGAAACATATCAAATAAAGGAAAAAAACTCATTGTTCACCCTTGGAGGTTGCTAGGAAACTTACTCATCATTCTGAAATTCATAAAGTAAGGGTTGGGGTATCTTCCTTACTCTATGTGAACTGTACTTCAAGGTGACCAAATGGTTGAAAAGGGAAATTCCACTCTATTAAAAAATCAAAATGAGTAAGTGCAGTAGGAATGATGAAAATCACTATTTTTCACCCGTGATGAAATAATAGATCTAAGCAACAATCATAAAAAGTTGCTAAAAGTATTAGGTGAGAAAGGTTGATAGGAATTTAATAACTGAATGAATCAAGCACCTGAACCCACTGGTCAGGCTTAACACTAAAGTGGGACAAGCAGATGTTATATTCTTCCAGTGAGGTGAAGTGCATAGCACCACCTGTGAGTTACCTAAATTAGCACTTCTCAAATTTTTTGGTTTTATGAACACTATATACCCTTATTTTTAAGACTGAGGATCACAGAAAGCTATTGTGTATGTGGCGATAGCTATTGATTATAGAAATTAAAATTGAGAACTAAAAAAATATTTTTATTCATTAAAAAATAAAGTTTAGCGAGAAGACTGGCACTTTAAAAATATTTTTCCAAATACCTTTAGCGTATGGAATAATAGGAGACAACTGGGTTTTCACACCTGTGTCTGCATTCACTGTGTTGAGGTGTGTTATTTGATGAGTAGTTTTAAAATGAAGGTCTATTTTAACAGTCCTTTCAGATAATTGAGCAGATTCATCTTTCATACTGTATCCAAACACAACAGGTGGTAGTTCCTTAAAGGTAGTTACAGTGTGGCATCTGAATCTGTGTCAGTGAAATTTTTGTATTGTTATATTTAAATCCATTGGTCTGTCTTGTGCTTTGAATGGATCTTCTGTCCTGCAAGATTTTGTAATATTTAGAAAATAACTCTCACTAAAGTTATGCAGATCTTCTAAATGTTGACATCAAGAAATCACATTTTTTTAATGTTCCCACCAGTCAGAAAAGTTTTAAGTATTGGGAAGATGCCCAGCCCATGGTGGTAGATGCAAGTGTTTCAAATTATAATTTCACTGGAAATCTCAAGTTTTATCATTGGTAACAAATACTGTCTTTTATTTTTCTTGAAGTGAGAGGCTCACTTTGTTCATTTTCAAGAAAATGTCTGCCAAATTACAAAGTCTGAATAACCAGTTTCTCAGTCGTTCTTTCAAGTGAAAACAGTTGTCTGTGAAAAAAAGTGGCTAGTACAGCTCACAGCACAGTCACACCAGTCCTGTTTAGACTTTGTTAGGTAGCACAGATGTTCTGTTACTTCCCATTTCATTACACAGAATATTGAAAAAGAGCCAAGATTTACTAAAATCAAGTTTTACTGCTTTATCAAGAACATTTTTAAATGAAATTGGGTTCTTTTTTTTTCTCCCATGCTAGTTTATAATGGTGAAGAAGATATCAAGTATTACCTGTATCATTTGGTGCACTACTACCTTGTATGCATGATAAGGTGGCAGTTCTGGTTTCCATTGCTTTTGTACCATCGTTGCAAATCTCAATACAGGAAAAAGCAAATAACTTTTTATTAAGAAAAAATAAACTTGATATTTTCAAAGTTGGCCATATAGTTTAAGTTTTATAATTCAAATTGGAGTCTAAACTTTCTGCTTTTAACTTGGAATAAGCATTTAAAAATCATGATATAACTTTTCTGTTATCCGTGCCTTTTGAGAAAGCTTTTAATCCTTTTGAAAAATAATACAGCATTTGCATTGGAACAGATACTTTCTTTTGAAGGAAATAGAACCTTTTTGCTTTTACTAAGGATAGATTTCATGCTAAAGTGTATCAGTTAGGATTATTGTCTAGATTTGAGCCATCTTTGCATTTACATTTTATCTCTGTGGGTCTTTGTCGCCAGTTACTAACTCCTGTCCCCCTTCCAGATATTGCTGATGTTTCTGTCAAACAGTGTCAGCAACGGTATGAGGACATGAAAAATCGTTGTCGTGATAATGAATATATTTTCAATGCGGAATTTGTAACTGCTGATTGTTCAAAGGTACAGAATTTTTTTCAGTTTGTCAATTTATGTTTAATATTTTTAGTTCAGGTGAATAATGCGTTTTAAAAAGCAGTTAGTTCTTTTAAAATGTACTTTGAAAGACTAGAAACCTCAGGACACGCACTTTCAGTTTCAGCTAGAAATTCTATTAATGATAAATTTCCTTAAATGACCCACTGAGTACTTCTGGGAGTTTTTTGTTTTTAATAATTTGAACTTTATAAATCATTTGTTGCTTTTCTGTTCAGACAAGATTTATTTTCCATTGTTTTAAAATAGAACTGAATTTACATTTTGTTTACCTTGTAATTTATTAGGATTTGATGTTTTGAATTTTCCACTTGTTTCTGAATTTCTTAACAACTATGAAGTGTAAGAACTACGGAGGCACTTAATAATGAAAATCTCACCTTAAGCTTTAATGCTCTGTCTGACTCATTAACTCGTTAAACTATTAGGGATATCTTTAATCCTACGCATTTTGTTTGTAGTTGTGAAAGTGAGGCGGAAAAGTGGTAGTATACTGCTAGAATGTTGGAAACCTTTAAAAACACTTTTGCACTTTTAAAAAGTGTCCCAAAGGCCAGGTTTGTGTTTTGTTTTTTTTTAATCAAAGTTATTGTTCGACAACATTTTACTTAAGCTTTGAAGTAAAGCCAAATAAAAGCATCAACTCTTAAATGTCATATTTGGTTGATAAATTTTGAAACATGATTTCATCCTAGTTTTTAAATTACTGTGAAGATGGAAATCAAATTCTGTTGAACCAGAAAGAAAAGATCATTTCATTGTGGACCTCATTATACATAATGAGAGAAAGGATAGGTGGTTGGGAGGGCATGTCTACTTTTATTTTAAGGACCCTAATTCTAGAAATTAACTTAGTAAAAAGTTTTTATATTGCAGTGAACTTCAAAATTTTGACCCTTTTTAATATTTAATTTTGTTTCAGGAACTTTTGATTAACAAATTTCGTGACCCAGAAATGTGCTTTGACATCTGCAGTTGTCAGTTTGTCTGTCATTATTCATTTGAATCCTATGAGCAGGCTGACATGATGCTCAGAAATGCTTGTGAGAGACTGAGCCCTGGAGGCTATTTTATTGGTACCACTCCCAATAGCTTTGAACTGATGTAAGTGCTTTTAATATATTGTGGTTTATAAGATACTCAGAATTAAGCTTATTTTAAAGTAGCAAATGTTTATCAGAAATAGAGTTTATAAAACATGTCATGTTGATCTTATAAGGGCTGAAGTACTTTGATAATATATTTCAGTAGATATTCAACATTTAAGGTCAAAAGATAGATTTACAGATGAATCTTTAAAACATTTTTACTGGTAAATTGGAGACCGATGCTATATGCAGCCAGAGGTTATAGTGCTACACAAACTCCAGATCAGATACTCAAAGACTTAGCCAGTAGTCATGATAGTGAAACCTATTTCCAGCCTAATTTTAGTTGGGAGATTGTTAATGATCTGTTAATGTACTGCTTCTTAAAAGTAGCTCAAATCCAGTTAAAAAGCTGATCAGGTATCTTTTAAAAATTGCATCCTGTAGTTTTTTCACATGCATAATCTGATCAGAATAAGTCTAAGCTAATAACTAATCTTTTTATTTTGGTTTGGGGATAACCTTTAATAGAAGACGCCTTGAAGCCTCAGAAACAGAATCATTTGGGAATGAGATATATACTGTGAAGTTTCAGAAGAAAGGAGATTATCCTTTATTTGGCTGCAAATATGACTTCAACTTGGAAGGTGTTGTGGATGTCCCTGAATTCTTGGTCTATTTTCCATTGCTAAATGAGTAAGGATGTCATTAATCTGTTACTCTTCTCTTTATGCTTTAAGAGAAATAAAGAAAAAAATTAGTATTTCTGCTCATTCCTTATTTTAAATGCAACCCAAAGAAAAAGTGTAGCCTTGTAAAAAGAAAAAAAAAGACTAACCTCAAATTCAGGTTTATGCCATAGCCTCTTACAGCCTTGCTTATTTAGTTTTCTTTCATCCTTGGAATTATTTTATCCTGTAGGTAAGAAAGGGAGTCTGTTGCCTTCATCTTGTGGCAGAAAATACCTGACGTTGCAAATAGTGAAAGTTTTGTTTTTTTAAGCAGTTAGTAACTTTGGTAATATAAGATGAGTCTTCATAAAGCAAAGCTCCTCCTTTGATGAGGATAGGTATTAAAAGTTGTTTTACATTTTACTGTAGCTTTGAACTTGCCTGTGTCTCATAGGCAGTGTTGATAATAAAATCCTGATTCAAAAAGAATGTATTCACTCATGCACCTGGTTCTAGGTGTCCTAGTAGACTACAGACACAGGGAAAGTTGGGGTACCAGGCTTCATCAGATAAGGCTTCAAGGCCTTATGAGACCCCTGGGTCTTAGGGTTTCCCTTAGAGGGAAAATGGAAGAGTCATAAGGCCATGTCACAGTTGACCAGACTTGATTTCCTACTTTTAAAAACAGAAGTCTTTTATTAACTGAGGAAAGAGAAGAGCTTTATTTGCTGCTTATTTTGAGTTTGTGATTATTTGAATTGTGCCTCAGTCAGGTTATAAAATTATAGATAAAAGACTTTTAGGATTCTACAATATATAAAAATTTTATACAATAAACTATAAAATTTAAAAATTTAAATCATTTTTCCCCTTAACATTAGTAAACTTATGAAATGTTTCTGCTCTTCACCTTTATAAAAGGAGAAATTAAATGTTCTAAATTAAACTAACATGTGTTTAGTATGTTAGCTTGGTGTTTTTGGTTAACAAAGTTGGTAATTTGAGTAGGCCCAAAAAGATAAAGGATATAATGAAAGCTTTTTCTTTTTTTTAAGATTTATTTATTGGCCATGGTGGAGAGGCAGAGTGAGAGAATCTCAAGCAGGTTCCTTGCTGATTGCAGACCCTGAGATCATGACCTTAGCCAAAATCAGAAGTTGGACATTTAACCAACTGAACCACTCAGGTGCCCCATAATGAAAGTTTTTTTAAATGCTAGGAAGCACTAGCAATCTTTTCTACTTAATTTGCTTGATGGTGATGCACATGTAAAGTTACAAGTCATCACTATAATATCTAAATTTTTTTTTAATTATTTACTAAGACAGTTATACGTTCAATGAGACAGGATCTGAAAATGCATAGGATTTTGAGATGCCCTTTTGCATTTTTATTAAGAAACTGAGCAAATACATAATTAGCTTTTATGTGGCAAACCTATTCAAATTGGTCAAATTGAGTCTTAGTTCTTTGTAATTATGGTATTTCTCAGGTGTAAAACTTGATTTTATTTCTGAAGGCTTATTTTGGAGATGGTAGAAAATGAACTCCCTAGAATAAAAGAGACTCTACTCATGTTGTCTTTCCAAGAAGGGCTAATTCAAATCATGGGGAGCACTGCCTTACATATGCCTCTTACATACATATCCCAGTGGCTCTCAGATATATTCTTTTTCATTGTCCTTTCCCCATTATCACCTCATAAGCCTTCTCATCGACCCTTTCAGAGTTATTTTCCCCTCATCTCCTTTACCTGCTACCTGAGATCATCCCCAGCCCCCTTATGTTGTCAACAGATACAGATACTATAAACTTTGGCAAATGCAGTAGAAAAAAAAGAGTATAACAGGGAGACCTAAGATAACTGAGTATTTAAGGAATCCATCTGTGAAGAAGTGATGTTTAAGTCAACATCTAAAGGATGAAAAGAAGTTTGCCAGTAGACTAGAAGGGAGAATGTTCCAGGTATAGGGGCAGTATATGTGAATGAGCTGAAGGAAAACCATTGTGTGGGTTGTAAGGAATCAGGGCCCAAGTGGCTCAAGATGAGGCAGCATTATTATTGTTATTATTATTATTATTATTATTATTATTATTATTTATTATTATTTATTATTTTATTATTACACTCTATGCCCAGTGTGGGGCTTGAACTCATGACCTGGAGATCAAGTCACATGCTGTATGGTTGTATGGACTGAGCCAGCCGGGCGCTTCAACGAACCATTTCTTTATAGATGACCTCATTAGAGGCCATGCAAAAGGCTTTTGAATTGTGTCCTATTAAGTGTGCTAGAAAGCCAGTGAAAGGTGTAGATGAGGGAAGTGACATGTATGTATTTTTTGAAAGCTCAGTCTGGCTGCAGTTGGAAAATTCGTTGAGGGGAGAGTAAGAATGAAAGTAGGGAAACAAGCGAAGTAGTATAGCTGAGTGGTGGTGGTAATTAAAGCAAGATGGTGGCCAACGAACGGTTAAGAAGAACCATTTGAAGAATATTTTTAGGTAAACAGAGGACGTAGTGTTGTGTGGAACATTGGGAAGAGGATGGTGGCATGGAGAACTCTGAGGTTTCTGGCATGAATCATTAGATAGATTTACTGAAATAGCAAAGATTGGCAGAACAATCTAGTGGGGTTCAGCCTTGATTTGGAAAGGTAGAGAATACCTGTGACACATCCTGGTGGAGATATCTAGCAGTGGAGTAAATGAGTGTGATGAAAGGGCTGAGCTACAGATAGCTGTTGGCATGCTGTGTGAAGTCAGGGAAGGGAAAATGAGTAATGCTCTGGGCCGAACTCTTCAGAATATTAAAATTTAGAAGGGTAAAAGAAATTTGTAAAACTGAAGAAGCAGCCTAAGATATGGTATAAAAATTAATAGTGTATCTTGCCAGAGAACCCAAGAGATGAAAGAGAATATTTTAAGAAGGAATGGCAGCTGTTTTTAATGCCACTGTGAGGGATCAAGTTAAATAAAATGGAATTAATAGAAAAGTGTTCCTTATAGCTATTCATCCCCATCTCATAGCCTTTCATTTTACTTCCTGACCTATTTGTTACAGTAATAGAGTTTTCTGTGACTCACTGAGATTTAGGATGCATGTTATGTATAGATGTAATTATTGGTATGTTACTCTTCATTCATTTTGTATCATCCTGTTGTGAATTTATAATGAGCTTTTTTGGTGATGCCCAGACATTGTCACTGTTGTGTGAAAGTAAACTTTAGAGGAATTATAAATATTTTGGAAATGTTTTCATTAAGTAATCTGTTTTGGACAGAATGGCGAAGAAGTACAATATGAAACTAGTCTACAAAAAAACATTTCTGGAATTCTATGAAGAAAAGATTAAGAACAACGAAAATAAAATGCTGTTAAAACGAATGCAGGCCCTGGAGGTTGGTATTTAGAAAAGGTATAAATATTCCATATCTTGGTAAACTTGCTTGACTGTTTCTGAGATTCCTTTTAAGGCTATCTAGATGCTCAGTATTTATATAAATCACACATTATTTTGAACCACTCTAGACTCTTCAGCACCTAGGACAGAGCTCATTACGGAACATTACCTTGGTGGGTACTCAGGAAAAACTTGAATGAATGAATGAATGAGTGGTGCTGTCATCAAATTCTATTTTCTAGATAGCACGGCTTTTTAATAGGATTTCTTAACCTCAGGACTATTGGCATTTGGGACTTTAATTTTTTTGTTGTGAGGGGCTGTTCTATTCACACTAGGATGTTCAACAACATCTCCGTCTTCTATGCACTAGATTTTAGTACCACCCCTGCCCCCAGTTGTGACAGCCAAAAATGACTCCAGACAGTATTACCAAATGTCCCCTGGGGTATATTATTGCACTACTTCCTCACAATATTGCCCTTTCGTTACACATTAGTAATTTAAAATCTTTCTGGCCAGGGTCCTAGTTGAGCTCATACCATGACTAATTTTGTTCTTTGCTATCTAGCAAGATTCTGGTCTTTTAGACTACATTGTTGCTGGGACCTGCTTCTGGACTCCTTCCTGCTTTCCCTAATTGCAGCAATGACAGCTTCAAGAGAAGTTTTAAATATAGTGGATAGCCATTGACTAGTTTGTTTTCCTTATGTCCATTTTCAGTATTTAATTAGGTCTAAAATAGTGAACATTTTTATTCTTGATCAACAGTGTCATACTAATCAAATGATCATTAAACTTCTTTAGAGAGTTCATTCAACTTAGAATATTTTTTAAACTACTTTAAGCATACGTTTACTTATTTTGCTAATTACCCCACAAAGTAGGCAGAACAGTCACCTTCCGTATTTTAAAATGGGCATTCTGAGGCCCAGAGAGGATACATGACTGGTTCAAGGTCACAAAGCTATTAACCTTCATATTTTCTTTACTTTTTATAGGTGGTTTTTTAACAAAAGTCTCCTGCTGTAGTTGCATCCATACAACTTTCTCAGTTTGGAGTGGAAGGGTCCTTTTTAAATCCTAAATTATCTTTTGAAACCACTAAAATGTTACATTCTTCATTGGTTGTATTTCCTGTATTTTAGAATTAAGAATATTTGTATTTGCTTTATATTAGCAGGAGAAGCTTGTTTTTTTGAGGGAGAAGAAAAAACTAGAAAAAGTGTGTGTGTACAAATCACCACACACACACATGCCTGTAGGTTGTCATTCTTGGTGCCTTGCATGTACAAAAACATGTACTTAAACAGCAAACAGGTAAATTTCTAATATCTGAGTTTACTGTAGGATACATATAAAGAAAGAAAAGAGAAGATAACGAAATACACATTTCGGGATCATTTTCTTAAAAATTCATCAGGAAGATCTAGGTTTAAAGTGGTTCCTTGATACCTGGTTTGCTATAAAAAGACAAAGGAATTGCAAAGAATATATAACCTTTGTAGAGTAGATGGTTGTTAAAAATATTTATTCTATGTAATTCATTCTGTTTTGATTTACATGTATTACAAAGCAGTGCACTTAATACATAAGGGGATGCTACTTGAAATGGATTAATAATAGTGCTTGATGTAATCTGAATAAACATTTGGCCAACATAGCCTTAAAAACAAAGTGCTGTGTGTGTGTGTGTGTGTGAAATATGATGGAGACTGCCCATAATTTGGAGGCTGGATTATTTTCCTTATCTTCTTTTTTTTATTGTTATGTTACGTTAATCACCATATATTACATCATTAGTTTTTGATGTAGTGTTCCATGACTCACCGCTTCCGTACAACACCCAGTGCTCCATGCAGAACGTGCCCTATTCAATACCCATCACCAGGCCAACGCATCCCCCCACCCCCATCCCCTCTAGAACCCTCAGTTTGTTTCTCAGAGTCCATTGTCTCTCATGGTTCGTCTCCCCCTCCGATTCCCCCCCTTATCCTTCCCCTCCTGCTATCTTCATCTTTTTTTTTTTTTAACATATAATGTATTATTTGTTTCAGAAGTACAGGTCTGTAATTCAACAGTCTTACACAATTCACAGCACTCACCATAGTACATACTCTCCCCAATGTCTATCACCCAGCCACCCCTTCCCTCCCCCACCACTCCAGCAACCCTCAGTTTGTTTCCTGAGATTAAGAATTCGTCATATCAGTGAGGTCATATGATACACGTCTTTCTCTGATTGGCTTATTTCGCTCAGCATAACACCCTCCAGTTCCATCCATGTCGTTGCAAATGGCAAGATTTCATTCCTTTTGATGGAATTGTGTATATATACCACATCTTCTTTATCCATTCATCTGTCGATGGACATCTTGGCTCTTTCCACAGTTTGGTTGTTGTGGACATTGCTGCTATAAACATCGGGGTGCACGTACCCCTTCGGATCCCTACATTTGTATCTTTGGGGTAAATAACCAGTAGTGCAATTGCTGAATTGTAGGGTAGCTCTATTTTCACCTTTTTGAGGAACCTCCATACTGTTTTCTAGAGTGGCTGCACCAGCTTGCATTCCCACCAACAGTGTAGAAGGGTTCCCCTTTCTCTGCATCCCTTCCAACATCTCTCCTTCCCTGACTTGTTAATTTTAGCCATTCTGACTGCTGTGAGGTGATATCTCATTGAGGTTTTGATTTGGATTTCCCTGATGCCGAGCGATGTTGAGCACTTTTTCATGTGTCTGTTGGCCATTTGGATGTCTTCTTTGGAAAAATGTCTGTTCATGTCTTCTGCCCATTTCTTGATTGTATCATTCGTTCTTTGGGTGTTGAGTTTGGTAAATTCTTTATAGATTTTGGATACTAGCCGTTTATCTGACATGTCATTTGCAAATATTTTCTCCCATTCTGTCACTTGTCTTTTGGTTTTGTTGACTGTTTTCTTTTGCTATGCAAAAGCTTTTTATCTTGATGAAGTCCCAATAGTTCATTTTTGCCCTTGCTTCCCTTGCCTTTGGCGATGTTTGTAGGAAGAAGTTGCTGCAGCTGAGGTCGAAGAGGCTGTCTGTGTTCTCCTTTAGGATTTTGATGGACTCCTGTCTCACATTTAGGTCTTTCAACCATTTGGAGTCTATTTTTGTGTATGGTATAAGGAAATGGTCCAGTTTCATTCTTCTGCATGTGGCTGTCCAATTTTCCCAACACCATTTGTTGAAGAGACTACCTTTTTTCCATTGGACATTCATGCTTTGTCGAAGATTAGTTGACCATAGAGTTGAAGGTCCATTTCTGGGCTCTCTGTTCTGTTCCATTGATCTGTGTGTCTGTTTTTGTGCCAGTACCATATTGCCTTGATGATGACACCTTTGTAATAGAGCTTGAAGTCCGGAATTGTGATGCCGCCAGCTTTGCTTTTCTTTTTCAACATTCCTCTGGCTATTCGGGGTCTCTTCTGGTTCCATACAAATTTTAGGATTATTTGTTCCATTTCTTTGAAAAAAGTGGATGGTATTTTGATGGGCATTGCATTGAATGTGTAGATTGCTCTAGGTAGCATTGACATCTTCACAATATTTGTTCTTCCAGTCCATGAGCATGGAACGTTTTTCCATTTCTTTGTGTCTTCCTCAATTTCTTTCATGAGTATTTTATAGTTTTCTGAGGACAGATCCTTTGCCTCTTTGGTTAGATTTATTCCTAGGTATCTTATGGTTTAGGGTGCAGTTGTAAATGGGATCGACTCCTTAATTTCTCTCTTTTCTGTCTGGTTGGTGTATAGGAATGCCACTGATTTCTGTGCATTGAGTTTATATCCTGCCACGTGACTGAATTCCTGTATGAGTTCTAGCAGTTTTGGGGTGGAGTCTTTTGGGTTTTCCACATACAGTATCATATCATCTGCAAAGAGTGAGAGTTTGACTTCTTCTTTGCCGATTTGGATGCCTTTGATTTCTTTTTGTTGTCTGATTGCTGTGGCTAGGACTTCTAATACTATGTTGAATAGCAGTGGTGATGGACATCCCTGCTGTGTTCCTGACCTTAGGGGGAAAGCTGTCAATTTTTCCTCATTGAGAATGATACTCATTGTGGGTTTTTCATAGATGGTTTTTATGATACTGAGGTATGTACCCTCTATCCCTATACTCTGAAGAGTTTTGATCAAGAAAGGATGCTGTACTTTGTCAAATGCTTTTTCTGCATCTATTGAGAGGATCATATGATTCTTGTTCTTTCTTTTGTTAATGTATTGTATCACGTTGATTGATTTGCGGATGTTGAACTAACCTTTTAGCCCAGGGATAAATCCCACTTGGTCGTGGTGAATAATCCTTTTAATGGACTGTTGGATCCTATTGGCTAGTATTTTGGTGAGAATTTTTGCATCCGTGTTCATCAAGGATATTGGTCTGTAATTCTCCTTTTTGATGGGGTCTTTGGTTTGGGGATCAAGGTAATGGTGGCCTCATAAAATGAGTTTGGAAGTTTTCCTTCCATTTCTATTTTTTTGGAACAGTTTCAGAAGAATAGGTATTAATTCTTCTTTAAATGTTTGGTAGAATTCCCCTGGGAAGTCATCTGGCCCTGGGTTTTTGTTTGTTGGGAGACTTTTGATGACTGCTTCAATTTCCTTAGTGGTTATAGGTCTGTTCAGGTTTTCTGTTTCTTCCTGGTTCCATTTTGGTAGTTGATACATCTCTAGGAATGCATACATTTCTTCCAGGTTATCTAATTTGCTGGCATATAGTTGCTCATAATATGTTCTTAGAATTGTTTGTATTTCTTTGGTGTTGGTTGTGATTTCTCCTCTCTCTCATGATTTTGTTGATTTGGGTCATTTCTCTTCTTTTTGATAAGTCTGACCAGGGTTTTATCAATCTTGTTAATTCTTTCAAAGAACCCCCTCCTAGTTTTGTTGATCTGTTCTACTGTTCTTTTGGTTTCTATTTCATTGATTTCTGCTCTGAGCTTTATTATTTCTCTTCTCCTGCTAGGTTTAGGCTTTATTTGCTATTCTTCTGTCTGCTCCTTTAGGTGTAGGGTTAGGTTGTGTATTTGAGACCTTTTTTGTTCCTTGAGAAAGGCTTGTATTGCTATATACTTTCCTCTCAGGACTGCCTTTGCTGTATTCCAAAGATTTTGAACCGTTGTGTTTCATTTTCATTGGTTTCCATGAATTTTTTTAATTCTTCTTTAATTTCCTGGTTGACCCATTCATTAGTAGGATGCTCTTTAGCCTCCATGTATTTGAGTTCTTTCTGAGTTTCCTCTTGTGATTGAGTTCTAGTTTCAAAGCATTGTGGCCTGAAAATATGCAGGGAATGATCCCAATCTTTTGGTACCGGTTGAGACCTGATTTGTGACCTAGGATGTGATCAATTCTGGAGAATGTTCCATGGGCACTAGAGAAGAATGTGTATTCCGTTGCTTTGGGATGGAATGTTTGAGTATATCTGTGAAGTCCATTTGGTCCAGTGTGTCATTTAAAGTCTTTATTTCCTTGTTGATCTTTTGCTTAGATGATCTGTCCATTTCAGTCAGGGGGGTGTTAAAGTCCCCCACTATTATTGTATTGCTGTCAATGTGTTTCTTTGCTTTTGTTATTAATTGGCTTATATAATTATCTGCTTCTCATTAGGGGCATAGATATTTACAATTGTAGATCTTCTTGTTGGATAGACCCTTTAAGTAGGATATAGTGTCATTCCTCATCTCTTATATCTAATTTGTCTCATAAAAGGATTGCCACCCCAGCTTTCTTTTGGTGTCCATTAGCGTGGTAAATGGTTTTCCACTCCCTCACTTTCAATCTGGGGGTGTTTTTGGGTCTAAAATGAGTCTCTCTCAGGCAGCATATCAATAGGTCTTGTTTTTTTATCCAGTCTGATAGACTGTGTCTTTTGATTGGGGCATTTAGCCCATTTACATTCAGGGTAACTATTGAAAGATATGAATTTAGTGCCATTGTATTGCCTGTAAGGTGACTGTTCTGTATATTTTCTGTGTTCCTTTCTGGCCTATGCTGCTTTTAGGCTCTTTGCTTAGAGGACCCCTTTCATTATTTCTTGAAGGGCCGGTTTCATGTTTGCAAATTCCTTTACTTTTTGTTTGTCCTGGAAGCTTTTTATCTCTCCTATTTTCAGTGACAGCCTAGCTGGATGTAGTATTCTTGGCTGCATATTTTTCTTGTTTAGTACTCTGAAGTTATCATGCCAGTCCTTTCTGTCCTGCCAGGTCTCTGTGGATAGGTCTGTTGCCATTCTAATGTTTCTACCATTGTAGGTTACCTGTCTCTTCTCCCGAGCTGCTTTGAGGATTTTTCTCTTTGTCTCTGAGATTCGTAAGTTTTACTATTAGATGTCGGGGTGTTGACCTATTTTTATGGATTTGTGAGGGGTCGTCTGTTCCTCCTGGATTTTGATCCCTGTTTTCTACCCCAAATTAGGGAAGTTCTCTGCTATAATTTGCTCCACTATACCTTCTGCCCCTCTCTCTCTTTCTTCTTCTTCTGGTATCCCAGTCATTCTAATGTTGTTTCATCTTATGGTATCGCTTATCTCTCGAATTCTGCCTTCATGATACAGTAGTTTATCTCTCTTTTTTCTCAGCTTCTTTATTTTCCATCATTTGGTCTTCTAATCACTATTTCTCTCTTCTGCTTCATTTATCCTCAGTGAGAGCCTTCATTTTTGCACCTCATTAATAGCCTTTTTGATTTCGACTTGGTTAGATTTTAGTTCTTTTATTTCTCCAGAAAGGGTTTCTCTAATAACTTACAAGCTTTTTTCAAGCCCAGTTAGTATCTTTAAAATCATCATTCTGAACTAGTTGCCACATCTTACTAATGTCCATATTGATTAGGTCCCTGTCAGTCGGTACTGCCTCTTGTTCTTTTTGTTGATGTGATTTTTTCTGTCTTGACATTTTGTCCAGAGGAGAATAGGTGAATGAGAGAACAGAATGCTAACAGGGTAACAACATCCCCAGAAAATATACATAAACAAATCAGAAAAGACCTGAAACCGGGGGAAAAGGAAGGGAAAGAAAGAAAGAAAAAAGATAACAAACCAAAACAAAACAAAAAACAGAATATCATCAAATATGATCATGCTGGTGCATACATCAGTGCCACACACTAGATTTTGGGCGTATTTTGGTCTGTTAGAAGAAAGTGTCTCCCAAAATTTTAAAGAAAGAAAAACTTATATATGTGCAAAAATAAGGGTTAATACGATGAAGGGATGGAATATGATTGTAAGGAGGAAAATTATAAAAGATTTTATAAAAGGAATTGATAAGAAGTTGGTTGAAAAAAGAATTTAAACAAAAAAAAAGGGAGAGAATGTGATCAGGCAGGAGAGTAGAACAAAGCCATACACTAGAGATGTAGGTTATATTTTTATCTGTTAGAAGGCAAAATTTTAAAGAGAGAACAACATATATATATATATACACCAAAAATAAGGGTAACTACTACAAAGGGCTACAATATGACTCTAAAAATGAAAAATAAAAATAAAACATTTTTTAAAAAAGGGATTGATAAGATGGTTGAAAAAGGGAAAAAGAAAACTTAAAAAAAAGTTTTAAAAAATTAACTTTGAAAGACTAAAGAATCATGGTAAAAAAAACTGAATTCTATGTGCAGTATTCCCCTAGCGCTGGAGTTCTGCCGTTCTCATTGATCGGTAAACTTGGTCTTGGCTGCCTGTTCTTGCTGATCTTCTGGGGGAGGGGCCTGTTGCCATTGTTCCCAAATGTCTTTGCCGGAGGCTGAATTGCCCCACCCTTGTCGGTCCTGGCTAAGCAAGCTGCTCGGGTTTGCTCTCAGGAGCTTTTGTTCCCTGCAAGTTCTGGTACAGCTTTGGAGGACCAGGGTGAAAATGGTGGCCTCCCAATCTCCACCCGGAGGAGCCAAGAACTCGGGGTCCCGCTCCTCAGTGCGCCCCCAGAGAAAAGCAGTCACTCCCGTCTCCCTGGTCTCCGGCGACGCTCTGTGCTCACCCGGCCTGTGACCGAGCATTTCTATGTCTGGCACCTGACCCCATGTGGTCTCCAAATCCAGCAGATCCTTGCGGTGTGCTCCCGTGCCACTCCTCCTGGGGGAGGAAGGGGAGTCTCCCCGGATCTGCCACTTATTGGGTCCCTGCTGGAGGAGCAGTGGCCCGACTGGGCCGCGGATCACAGTTTATGGCAACCCCGAGCTGAGAGCCCGTGCCTCGGCTTCGTCTCTGCAGCCGGCTTCCCCGCTCCAATACCTGGGAGCTCTGCCGCACTCAGGCACCCCCGGTCTTTCTGTGACTCCGAGGGTCCTGAGACCACACTGTCCCGCGAGGGTTCCACCCCCGCTTAGCCACTGGAGTGACGTCCCTCAGTGGAGCCGAGTTCTAAATGTTCCGATTTTGTGCTCCGCGGCTCTATCACTTGCCAGAAGCGGCCGACGGAGGCCCCCTCCCCCGCCATCTATCCTCCCGAATATTGCCTCGGATTCACTTCTCCGCACGTCCTACCTTCCAGAAAGTGGTCGCTTTTCTGTTCAGAGAGTTGCTGCTATTCTTTTCTTCGATCTCCTGTTGAGATCGTAGGTGTTCAGAATGGTTTGATCCCTATCCAGCTGAATTCCTGGGACCAGACGGAATCCAGGTCTCCTACTCCTCCGCCATCTTGCTCCTCCCCTTTTTTCCTTATCTTCTTGAACTCACAGGTTTCTCTTTTGACTCAAGTTTTTCATCTGTATTTTTTTTTTTAAGTTTCATTTTAATCACTGAGTGCTCATTAGGACAAGCGCACTCCTTAATCCCCATCCATTGTTTTACCCATCCCGCCCACCCGTCTCCCCTCTGGTAACCATCCATTTGTTTTCTATAATTAAAAGTCTGTTTCTTGTTTTACTTTTTCCTTAGTGGTTTGGATGCCTTTTCTTTCTTTTTGTCTGATTGCTGTGGCTAGGATTCATAGTACTATGCTGAATAAAAATGGTGAGAGTGGACATCCTTGTTTTGTTCCTGCGCTCTGAGGGGAAAGGCTTTCAGTTTTCCCCTCAGGATGATGTTGGCTTTGGGTTTTCATATATGACCTTTAGTCTATTGAGGTAGGTTCCCTCTAAACCTACTTTGTTGAGGGTTTTTAGCATGAGTGGATGGTGTACTTTGTCAGGTGCGTTTTCTGCATCTATTGAAATGATCATATGTTTCTTATCCTTTCACTTATTGATGTAATGTTTCAGAACTGATTCATGAATATTGAGCCACCCTTACAGCCCAGGAATAAATCCCACTTGATCCTGGTGAATGATTTTTTTAAATGTACTGTTGAACTTGGTTTGCTTGTATTTTGTTGAGGATTTTTGCATCTATGTTCATCAGAGATATTAGCGTGTAGTTCTTTTTTTTTTTTTTTGTGGTATCTTTATCTGGTTTTGGTATCAGGGCAATGCAGGCCTCGTAGAATGAATTTGGAAGTTTTCCTTCCTTTTCTATTTTTTGGAATAGTTGAAGAAGAATAGATATAACTCTTCTTTAAATGTTTAATAGAATTTTCATGGAAGCCATCTGTCCTGGACTTTAGTTTGTTGGGAGTCTTTTGATTCCTGATTCAGTTTCTTTGCAGGTTATCAGTCTGTTCAAATTTTCTATTTCTTCCTTTTTTAGTTTTGGTAGGTTGTATGTTTCTAGGAATTTATCCATTTCTTCTGAGTTGTCCAATTTGTGGGCATATAGTTTTTCATAATGTTCTCTTATAATTGTATTTCTATGGTGTTTGTTGTTATTTTGCCTTCCTCATTTGTGATTCTATTTATTTGGGTCCTTTTTCTTTCTTGATGAGTCTGGGTAGAGGTTTATCAATTTTATTGATTTTTTTTCAAATAACCAACTCCTAGTTTCATTGCCTTTTGTTCAGTTTTTTTTGTTTTTTGTTTTTTTTTTTAGTTTCTACATCATTTATTTCTGCTCTGATCTTTATTATTTCCTTCTTTCTGCTGATTTTAGGTTTCATTTGTTGTTCTTTCTCTAGGTCCTTTAGATGTAAGGTTGGGTTGTTTATTTGAGATTTTTCTTACTTCTTGGGGTAGGCCTGTATTGCTATAAGCTTCCCTCTTAGAACCGCTTTTGCTGCATCCAAAGGTTTTGGACTGTTGTGTGTTCATTTTCATTTGTTTCCATGTACTTTTTTTATTTCTTCTTTTATTTCCTGGTTGATCCATTCATTGTTCAGTAGCATGTTACTTAACTTCCCTGTATTTGTGGTCTTTCCAGAGTTTTTCTTGTGGCTGACTTCTGGTTTCATAGCATTGTGGTCAGAAAAGATGCATAGTATGACTTTAATCTTTTTAAATTTGTTAAGGCTTGTTTTGTGGCCCACTGTGTGGTCTATTCTGGAGAATGTTCCATGTACACTTGAAAAGAATGTGTATTCTGCTGTTTTAGGATAGAATGTTCTGAGTATATCTGTTAAATCCATCTGGTCCAGTGTGTTATTCATAGCCATTGTTTCCTTGTTGATTTTCTGTTTAGATGATCTGTCCATTGATATAAGTGGGGTGTTAAAGTAACCTATTATTGTATTGTTATCAATGAGTTCCTTTATGTTTGTTACTGTTTTATGTATTTGGGTGCGCCCATGTTGGGGGCCTAAATATTTACAATTGTTACAACTTCTTGTTGCATTATCCCCTTTATTATTATCTACTGCCCTTTGTGGTCTCCTGTTACAGTCTTTGTTTTAAAATGTATTTTGTGTGATACAGGTACTGCTACTGCCCTCACTGTCCTTTTTGGACATGTCCTTTTACATCCATTTGCATGAGAAATGTTTCTCTGTCCCCTCACTTTTTATTTTTTAAGATCTATTCATTTATTTTACTGAGAGAGAGAATGAGCGGCAGGGAGGGGCAGAGGGAGAGGGAGAGAGAATCCCAAGCAGACTCCATGCTGAGTGTGGAGCCTGAGGCAGGGCTTGATCCCAGGACCCCAAGATCATGACCTGAGCCAAAACGAAGAGTCAGACGCTCAATGGACTGTGCCACCCAGATGCCCCTCCATCCTCTCATTTTCAGTCTGTAGGTGTTCTTAGGTCTAAAATGAATCTCTTATATGTGGCATATAGATGGGTCTTGTTTTGTATCCATTCTGTTACCCTATGTCTTTTGATTGGAATGTTTAGTCCATTTCCATTTGAAGTAATTATTGATAGGTATTTATTGCCATTTTGTTGCTTGTTTTGTGCTTGTTTCAGATTTTCCCTGATCCTTTCTCCTCCTCCTCTCATGGTTTGCTGGGTTTTTTTAGTGATATATTTGGATTTCTTTCTCTTTATTCCTTGCATATTAGTGGTTTTTGATCTGTGCTTACCATTAGGTGTGTATATAACATCTTCTGCATATATGGTCTATATTAATTTGAAGGTTGTTTAAGTTTGAACCCATTCTTTACTCCCCTTCTTCCCAGGTTTTAGGTATATTGTGTCCTATTTCATATCCTTTTATTTTGTGAGTTCCTTGACTGAGTTTTTACGGAAACATTCATTTTTACTGCTTTTGTGTTTTCTACTTTCATTGTCATTTTTGGTCTTTCCTTTCCACTTGAAGAGTCCCCTTTAATATTTCTTGTAAGGCTGGTTTAGTGGTCACAGACTCCTTTAGTTTTGTTTGTCTGGGAGACTCTTTATTCTCTCCTTCTGTTCTTAATGATAGCCTTGCTGGGTAGAGTATTCTTGGCTGCCTATTTTTCCCATTCAGTACTTTCAGTATGTCACTCCACTCCCTTCTGGCTTGCAAAGTTTCTGTTGAAAAATCTCCTTGCTAGCCTTATGGGTTTTCCCTTGTAAGTTAATGACTTCTTTTGTCTTGCTGCTTTTAATATTTTTTCTTTATTACTGTATTTGCAAGTGTAATTACAGCATGTCTTGGTGTGGATCTGTTTTTGTTGATTTTGATGGAGATTCTTCATGCCTTCTGGATCTGCATATCTGCTTCCTTCCCCAGAGTAGGGAAGTTTTCAGCTATTATTTCTTCAGATAAATTATCTGCCCCTTTTCATGTCCTGGGACTCCTATAATATGAATGTTATTATGTTTGATGGAGTTACTGAGTTCCCTAAGTTTATTCTTGTTTTATATATTTCTTTTTTTCTCTCTTTTGTTCAGCTCGATTATTTTCCATTACTCTGTCTTCTGGTCATTAATTTGTTCCTCTGCTTCTTTCAGCCTGCTGTTCATTCCATCAAGCATATTTCTCATTTCGTTTCTTAAGTCGTTTATCTCTGTGTTATTCCTTATCTGCGTTAATGGTCTCACTGATGTCCTCCATTCTTTTCTCAAGTCAAGTGAGTATCCTTATGATCAGTACTTTAAATTCTCCATCAAGCATGTACTTATATCTCTTTCTCTTAGATCTCCAGCCATGGGCTTGTCCTGTTCTTTCATTTGGGACAGATTCCTGTGTCTTCTCATTTTGTCTGTGTCTCTGTGTGTTAGGAAAGTTAGCTGCATCTCCTGTTCTTGAGGATAATGGCTGTATGAAGAGAGGTCCTGTAGTACTCTGCCATGTAGTGCCCTTTGGTCCCCAGGGCCTGGTGTGTCCAGTAGTGTCTCCAGCATGTGCTTTGTGTGCTCTGCTATTGTGTCCTGGTCTCTCTGTCCTTTAGGTGAGTCATCTGTAGAGGCTGCTTTTGCCTGTTGTGAGCAGTGTTTGTTCCCTGGCTTGAATGTGTATTTTATCAAGGTGTGCTCTTGTCTGCTTGTGAAA
Source organism: Zalophus californianus (assembly GCF_009762305.2). Classification (NCBI taxonomy): domain Eukaryota; kingdom Metazoa; phylum Chordata; class Mammalia; order Carnivora; family Otariidae; genus Zalophus; species Zalophus californianus. Next base: position 29,933,904 of record NC_045608.1, on the reverse strand, counting down.
TGGGACTTCTTGCCACTGCTGCTGGAACTGAGGCCCTGCAAAACTCCTAGGTAGGGAGATGTGGTGTGGGTAGGGGTTTGGGCCCATCTTCTGTGGAAGGAGGCCCACCACACTGGGACTGAGGCAAGGGTGCCTGGGAAGGGCCATTCCACCAGAGTGTAAGCAGGGTCGGGATTGTCTTAAGCAATTTAGGTAGTGAGTGTTCACGAGCACTGGTTCCTGCAGATGGCTGGTGTTTATGCTGAGGAACCATGAAGGGAAATGGTGCCAGCCAGTTCCTTTATTCTTGGAGGGGGTCTCTGATTGCTGTCTCTCTGGGGCATGCTCCGAGATGACCAACTAACCTTCCCCCTATGTGCCCCAGGCATTCTTCAGATTGCTGTTTCCATGTTATATGTCTGCAGACTGTTTGCCCTGCCTTTTGTCCAATAGCAGCCCCAATGTCCTCCTCCGAGTGCTCTCCTAGAGCCACGCACAGTGACCAGGCTTTAAGCCCCATTGGTTGCAGGAACTCAGGAAATTCAGGCCCTCTCACTTTCCAAGCCAAATACTATGAGGATTTGTTTTCCCCGTATGCTCCCCTGTGTGTTTGTGTGTTTCTCACCCTTCCCTGCGACTACAGCTTCCTTCCCACCAGAGTGGCCACAATCTGTTTTTCCCAAACCATGTCTCTGCATTTCCTACCTTCTTCAGTGTGGCCTCTTCTCTACCTTTAGTTGTAGAGTTTGTTTTACCAGTCTTCAGATTGATTTCTGGGGTATTTAGGATGATTTGATAGTTATTTTGTTGAATTCACAGGATGAGGTGAGCCTCTGAGCCTCTTACTCCATCACCATCTTCCCCCAGGATTTTGAGTTTTTCATTTGTATTATTCTTAATTTCTGTTCGTGCTTCTGATGGCTAATATATCACCATAATGTTTAAATTAATATTTAGCTCTTTTGATAATAACTTCCTTCAGTTTTGTGTTATAACAGAAAAAGTCTTTCACTGGGAGCCAGGGAGATGTAAGTGTTTGCTGCTAAGTGGTCCTTGGAGGTGATTAAATAAATGGTAGTTTTGTGCAACTGTAAATATTCTATGATTATAATCAAAGTTGAGTATCGATAACAGCTACTTTGTTAGGAGAGGATCCCTGTCTCCCTTTTTTTTTTTCATATTTCAAAAGTATGTATAGTTATATTCCTAAAATAATACTTAAGGATTTTTTTCTTAATTATTTTATTTTAGTGACTTAGTGTTTTTATATCTGAATTGCAAGTTTCATTTAATTTCCTAACTAGGAATTTCACTTGCTTCCCTAGCCGTATCCAGCAAACGAGAATTCCAAACTCGCCTCCGAGAAGGTGGGTGACTATGAACATGCAGTAGAGTACATGAAGAACAGTCAAGTAAGGTTACCTTTGGTAAGTTTTCATGTATAGCATGTTTTATAGAAAACGAAAAGAAAGGTTATGTTATATGGAAACCTACGAAATTATTTCATTGGTTTACAAATCAGATATATGTTAGTCTTTTCCCCCTTTTTAGAACCATAGAATAGAAAATAAAATATTTCAATACTGAGAATGGAGTGCTATATCTGAGGCAGTAAGGGTGGGGAGAAGGTTACAAGCTTGGATGGAGAGGTTTTGTCTATATCATTATGTCTTAACCTAGGCACTGCTGACTCATCATGTTCCATAGATAAAATTCACGGGCTCATGAACTTACGTGAAGAAAAATTACATCTCCATTTTCACTGACTTCTGCATGGAAGTTCACACTTTCTTTAATTAAGAGTGCAATAGTATCACAATGGTATTAGGTATAGCTGTGACTTTGTTATCAATAGAAATTACAGATATTTACATAACATTTCTGCTGACATCTTAGACTATCATTTACATTCATCACTTCTTCAAAATTACATTAGTTACTCTATCTTGTTAGTGCATGTGCAAAGCAGCATATATATGACTATGTCAATATGTTTTTTAATATTTTGGTAACTATTTTAAACAGAATTTATTTCCTTTGAATGATACGGATTTTGTGATTCCTTTGTAAAAACACAAAAATCTTATTTCCTCCTATAATGCTATTGGATGTTTCAAGATAGGCTTTTTTATTTTTTCATTTTCCAAGTTAAATTATATGATAGATGCTTTTTCCCATTATAGACATGCACAAATACCCCCTTTACACAAATTCACCCTTTGGTTGAGAATCAGTGGTTTAGAGAATTAGGCAGGAGAGCAGAATTCAGAGGATGACATTAAAATCTCATTGATTTCTTTTACATATTTAGATCACAATAATATTAACTGTAAATTGTGTGTATTGTTGACCCTTGGACAGTGTGGGGGTGATTCCCCGTGCAGTCAAAAGTAAGCCTATAACTTTTAACTTCCCGAAAGTTTAATTACTAATAGCCAGATGTTGACCAGAAGCCTTCCAATAACATGATCAGTTAATTAATACATATTTTGTATGTTATATGTATTTCATACTGTATTCTTACAAAAATATAAGCCAGAGAAATGTTATTAAGAAAATCATAAGGGAGAGAAAACACATTTACAGTATTGTGTTTGTTGAAAAAAATACACATATAAGTATACCTGTACAGTTCAAACCTGTGTTGTTCAAGGGTCAACTTGTATTTATAGTGAAGTAGGGGTGTTTGGGCACTTGTGTCCAGTATTGAAAAATATGCATTTATGTACTTCCATATTCAATCTAAAATGTTCTTTTTTTTTTTTTTTTTTAATTTCAGGGAACCTTAAGTAAGTCAGAGTGGGAAGCCACAAGTGAGTATATCATCAGTATAGATTTACTGACATTTTCAAAGATCGTTTCAGAGTGATCGTTATAATTTGAAAACTCTGGAATTTTTCCAACACATATTAGGGTGTATATGTTTATGTTGACGTAGAATCCCTATGTATGTCTAACGCCCCCTTTCTTGCACAGCTGTTTAGTGCCAAGAGAAAATATATGCAGGATGTTCCTTAATATAAACTTCCGTGAGCATTCTTAAACATTTTCATTGCCTACTCATTACTACGTAGCCATCTGTATTTGCTATTTACCTCAGATTTCTGTTGGAAATTTTGGCTTATAGAACACCACCATGTATTTTGTTTTTAGCCACTCTGATGTTGACAACAAAAACATAATTAATAAGTACTGGACCATTTAGTGAAGCAGCAATGAGCAGGATATTTTAGAGGGATGTGTGATTGGGAAGGGCCTGGTATGGAGACATTCTGAAGTGAGGTGCCTGTCTTTGGAAGAGAAGTCAGAGGCCTGGCAAATCTGTGAAGTCCGTGGATGTTGAGGAAGTGAAAGCCCAGACCCTCATTGTTAAGATGACGATAATACCCTTATATGGCTGCCCTGAGGACATAAAAGGTAGTTCCCCCTGTTCATTTAAGTATTTATTGATTGTGTTGAAGGCGTAAGTGGTAATCAGGGACAATCCATTTGATAATCCATGTTGAGTATTGTGAAAAGTTCTGTGAAAGAGTTTTGGGGGATAAAAAAAAGTAAACAGTTGTAATCTCTACTTTCCAGATGTATACTGTCTAATGGAAGAAGCAGACACAAATAAATGCAGTACTAGGCAAACTGTTTTAAGTGCTGAAATTTCTATAATGGGGAAAAAAGATGAAGGAGAGCCTAAGGAAAAGTAGTAAAAATCTGGAAAATAGTAATACTTGATATAATTGAGTATTTAACATGTGCTCAAGCATGACTGGAGACTTTTAATATGTTGTAACTCATTTAATCCTCACAAATTTAGGGGTAGACTACCTTTTCTAATATCTCCTTTTCACAGATAGGAAAGCACTTCAATAACTTATCTGAGGTCACAGAGCTAACCCAGGTGATTCATACTAGTAACCATGGCCTCATGTGTGAAAGGATTGTTCTTAGGACTTGCCGAATTGGTGAGAGAGGAAAAGGAAAGAACACAAATAGAGCCAACATGTTGAGCCCATCTGTCTCAGAATATTGCTACCCTTAGTGGAAATGGGATTAGAGGACCAACAGACCGGGAAATGTGTGCCTAAACCTGTACATTTCATTACTTTTCCTAGACTGGAGATGGGACAGTTGTCTTAGATAGCCTGCCAGTCCCAAAGTATGATGTAAGGAAAACAGCTTTGGTCACAGGTAGTGATGGTGGTACCAGCTGTAGTTTAGAACTGTATTTCTGTACCTTAGTGTGGACTTAGTGGTAGCATGCGGATGATGAATTAGATGCCCCCCAGACCATGGAGGGAGATGGGTTAGAGATGTGAAAAGCAGTAGGAAAGGAACAGTGGTCACATTGCAGCCAGGATCTAGCATGTCTGGATCAGTGTGTTCTTTCATGAATTACACTATTCTAAGCTGGAGGACTCTGGACTGGAGAGTATCTTGCCTGGTGTCAAAGCCTAACAAGTTCAAGAAGCTATACTTCAAACTCCTACTGGTCTAATCATTAAGCGCCTATTACCAGAACCTGCTGTTCCTCTAGAAGTTTCTTTAAATGTGAAAGGAAAGTAGAGAATTGTTGCCGATTTGCTTTCAGAAGTGGTTCAAGATTTAATTCTTTAAATCCCAGTTGATATGCCTGCACGGAAGGCATTTTATATGATTGAGACTTTCAGAATGTTTGAGTTAGAAAGAAAAGAAATTTATTGCTGATCTGAATTCAAACATTGCATCTTAGTGGTTTTAAGTGACCCTAGATTTAGGGCAGGTGAGGACTGCTGGGTTGTTTGCAGTAGGTACCAATGTGTTTGGGTTGTGTTTGCCAAGGTTAGACTGCAGAAGGATCGCTTGGAGTGTGGGCCAAGCTAAATAATGCTGGCTGTTTGTAAGTCTTGTAACATACTTGTGAATGTCTTGGACTGCTTTGCTTTCTTGTCTTGTAGAAGAATATACCATGCTGATATCACCCCGACTGTCCTCTGTTCATCTATCTATTGCCAGCAATGTTTCATTTCTCCTAAAAGAAATTGGGAACTGGTAGATAAGGAACAGACAATAGCATTACCAAAGTAGCATTTTGGAAGGACTGGTGTGATACTCCTGGACAGGTTGAGGAAAAAGCTAGAGGATTGGGAGGTTTTTACAGGGTCTGCAGTCATTCATCTGTACCCCATTCAAAAGTTAACTCAAGAAGGGAGGACACAGAGGTACATGGCCTACTATCTTGACTTGCTGACTGAATGTCCTAGCGTACACACTGAACATCCTCGTGATGTTTTGAGGATTTGTCATTGTTTCAGGTGTTTGCTTACCATAAAATCTATTAGTGTCTTATTAGAAGATATAATAGGTTTGAACTTCAAGGTGATCCAGAATGAGGAACCATAGATGCACTTAGATGTCTTTGCGTGAACACATGCCAAAGCAGGAAATCATATTTAAGGGAGAGTATTCTTGGGAATGGAATATCACTGTTGGGGCCAGATAAATATCTCTAAGCAACAATTATCATGTAGCTTTTCCCTCACTTTCCTTATCAGTCCTTACAATACAGCAGTTGGATAATTGGATGAATTTTAACTTGCACATTGTATATGTTCCTTATAATTCTTACTAGTTTTTTTCCCCCCTGAATAGAAAATCTAGATAACCATGCCGAAGTAATCATGGTAGTGCAGTTATTCTACCTGTCTTGCTCCAGATAAAAAGAATTAAGTTATAAGACTTTTTAGTTTTAATTTTCTTTGCCTTTATACTTTTAATTTTTCTTATCTCAAACTGTTTTTAGAGATTTTTAGAGCTGTTAAATTGGTTTTCTCAAGAGCTATAATGTCACTGAGTATTATAGTAAGTGGATATTTGTTTTCAGGTAAACAGCTATGACCCCATATCTGCTTAAGTATGACTCAAAATAATTGAGAACTCTTAGAAATAATGGGATTTTTCCCTTCAGAAGCTTGAGAATTTTCACCAATACCAAACAGGACTGAAATTGTTCTGTTTAGCCTATGGATATGAGAAACCAAACTCTAATTTTTATTATTTTCTTTTTAGGTATTTACTTGGTTTTTGCATTTGAGAAGCAGCAGTGAGCCACATATGCAGTAGCACCAGGACAGCTATGTCCCATCCTGTACAGATTTGAATGATCCATCCTAGATTTGACAACTTTCTGTTTGTTTATTTTAAGTATTCTAAATGTGCAGGATGCTGCCGGAAACTCCAGTGTATAAATTCAACATTTGCTGTCTATGACAGATGAACTTTTGTGTGTGTATATAAGAATGAGTTGGGACCTTTGTCTTTAAAAATCTATTTTTAAGTAATGTTCTAAGAATTCCATTTGCCTCACTACTCTCTTAGTGCATAAGAATTATACTATGACTTGTTAGAGCTGCTGAACTCTTTCCACAGTGCTCTGATTTGTTCAGTGTTTGTTTACAGTATTAAATTCATTGCAGTTGTAGAATTGATGAGGGAGCATACAGGTTTGTGGGGGTTTGTGCTCATTTCTGTAGTTTTGTCATATAGTGTTTTTCAGGATTAAATGGATTGTGTTCTGTACAATTGAATGTGTTCAATATATATCACTAAAGTTGTAAGTTTAAAACAAAATTTTAGATGGCCATGAAAGTTATTTACCTAGAATTTTAGCCAGTTATTACATTTCATTATAAATACTAACTACTTTATTTGCTAATATGATCTAATTCTGGAACAGGTTAGAATGTTTTATATGCCAGCATAAAATTGTTTTGGATTTTAGGGGCTTTATCTTAAGAATTTCCTTCCATAGCAATTAATGTTTCTGGTTATCAAGAATGTAATTAGACAGATTTCCCTTTCTTCATTGAACAAAAATGCCATAGTTGTTTTTCCACGATTTACTGAAAACCTGTCCCATACGAACCTATTGCACATTTTCCTCAGATACATGTATGGAACTGCAACAGAAGGATGAGACTAAAGGAAGCCGAAAAGCAGACCAGATGAATTCTCCCTGACATTAGAGCTTACTGGCACTGTGTGCTGTGTAGATCCTTTACTCCCCTTCAGCCCCGAGAGAAGCAGTACCTGCTCTTCTATTACAAGATCATACTTTGTGCAGTAGGATGCAGCATATCATCACCACTCAGAATTTGTATTTGCCATTTCAGAACTGTTAACCGTTTTTTCAGCCCTGGCTTCTTGCTTGACTCCTCTTCCAAAACTGACACCTAGGTGAACTGTTGTCCTTACTTTACATTACTGTTTAAAAAACTTGCCAGTGTTTAGGTGTAGTGAAAAACTTACAAAGAAGAAAGCAGAGCAGTTATTGCATATTCTTCTAAAAATCATTTATTTATGCATGGATTTAAAAGACATTACTTTCTGTAATTATCCAGAGTATTTGTTTAAAACGTGAGGTTTCTTAATTTGTTTATATATGTTGATTATTCATGATGTTAGAATAATAGACCTTTTAACAAGAGAACACGGGTTACCTAATTTGTTTCTTGTGCAACTTGTCAATCTCCAAACTGTTACCAGTTTACAAAAATTAAGTCTTTTTAAAGCCTTAGTGGTGGTTTGCCATACGTCATTTGGGGAAATAATAGTATTTCTGACTATGGTGGCTGCCGTTAGCTAACAAAGGTTTGGTAATGGTGCTGGGCGGTAGGAATGGTGAGCTCTTAGTTTTAGAAACACACCCAGGTTAATTTTAATTCTGGGGGAAGTTCCAGAAAGTATTTTGATAGAGGATGTGGCTTCTTTATTGTTTCCTATCATCATTTTCATTTAATGGTCTTAGCCAATTTTAAGCAAGTTAATAAAACATTTTTAGACTCTTGCTCTTTCCACCCCATGGATGATTTGTGGGAGAGAAGGATCCCCTGAAGGATGGAGTGATTGGTGACAGTACAGAGCAGAAAAGGAAGGTAGAGTCCCCCGGGGCCTTCACTGAAGGGGTGGAAAGGAGTAAAGGAAACCCAAGTGGACTGAGCCAATGTCTTCACTCGCAGCGAGCGAGGCTGTTGTGTGTACAGAAGGTATATGGAGCTGCACCCAGAGGATGCAGAGTTCTGGCATTGCCCTTGTGCTTGAGCTTTATTGTTCTCTTAGCCACCTCTGTTCTTCACTCCTGGATGCCTTCCTGCTGCAGCTAAGTGTCTAGGCAATGACTCAGGAAGAACTTTTAGGAAAAGGTGGATCCTGCCCATCACCAAGGTAAAAGCTGGGAGGATACACACTCCCCCCCCCTACCACCACACCCACAGTCTCAGTGTTTGGGAATTTTCCATTCAAGACTTGTAACTCTTATGAGGGGGGCATGGCTCTTTACTATCAGGTCAATGATGTGAAGTTTGTGGGAGTGAACACAGGCACTCCAGTTTGTCCTCCAAGGATGAAAAAAAATGAAGATCAAACCAGCCATTTGTAGAGAGGACACAATCTGTGGACTGGGAGGCTTGGTCTGGGAACATGGCTGGATTGTGGTATAACAATGCTCAAGTTGAATTCTTTGGGCCTAGACTTTGACTTCTGTTAACTAATGTGCATAATGACTCCAAAAGGCAGATTACCAGTAGAGTTTCCTAGCCTACCTTATCCCCAAACTTGAAAATTGAGGAGATGTGATTGTTGCCTAAGCATTAATAGGGCATCAGAGGTGTGCAAAGTGATGGGGTTTGAGGCAGCGTGCAATGTTGGTCAGCAGTGGAGAAGTAGAAAAAGCATTGTCAGCTATCAGAGGTCCAGATCTCCAGTCGCATTAGCTCTTATGGGGATGTATTCTTCAGTCTGTCTTAGCTTAATTTATGTTATTTTGCTAAGTCTTCAAGTATCCTATTGAAGATGTGGTTTCTTGTGTAGGTCTGCCAGTGTGAATATTCTAGCTACTGAATACTATTTTTCATTGTTGATAAACTGACTTTGTTGTCCACTTCAGGCTTTGTATGTATTGTGAGCCAGTTACTGCCAACATCTCTGGGTCTTCAAAGTAAGGCCAGATCCAGGGACCAGGGCCCTATAATAATTGTACCAAAATGCCTGTGGTATTTACTGGCCTTTTGGTCAAATAGAAAGCATAGGTATATGATATTACCACCTCCCTAGATGGTGTTATGTCAAATACTACATAACTGATAAGTTTCTTCATTTTTTGCCCTCTGACAGAGCAACATTCCTGATTCCTTGAAGGCAGTTGGTGTAGTGGCTCTTACACTTATTTATTTAGTGATATATGTGACTAGGCTGGGGGACAGCCAGCTCTTCACCTTCTCAATTTCTCTTCTGCTCCCATGTAATCCTGAGGCATGGGCTCCTGTTCCTTAACTGCAATACTAAGCAAGTGCTGGACATCCAAAAGTACCCTCCTCAATTTGGAAGACTTTTGGGTTAGCCCCACAGCCCTCTGCTCCCTAGATTTATCCTGGGCCATGCTTCCTTGGGGGACAGCATACCTTGCTTGGATAAAGCCAGATTGACAACATTTATTAAGCTCCTTAGGTCAGTTATTTTTCTAAATCTTTTATATGTGTTAATTCATTCTGATCCTTATAACTATATGAGCTAAGCACTGTTATCCCTGTTTTAATAATGGAGCTGAGCACAGAGAGTACAAAGTTGCCCAAGGCAGGGCCAAGATTTGAATACCCATATCCCACAAGTTAGGCCTGCAATCCAATCTCACGTTATACCCCTCTTCTCACCCATTCGCTACTCACAACTTGATATGTTAACTGGTTGGTGCTCCAACCTTCTGATTCAAACTTTTGACACTTATTTTGGGGCGCCTGGGTGACTCATTCGGTTAAGTGTCTCCCTTCAGCTCAAGTCATGGTCCTGGGGTCCTGGGATCGAGCCCTGTGTTGGGCTCCCTGCTCAGAGGGGAGCCTGCTTCTCCCTCTGCCCCCCCCACCCCGCTTCTGTACATGCGTGTTCTTTCTCACACAAAATCTTAAAAAAAACCCAAAACAACCTTTGATACTTAAGTGTCCCCTGAGAGGAGAATCCATCCTGCATAAGAGGCTTTAGGGCAGAGAGAGCAAGAGGGCATCTGAGTGTACTTAGGGACCAAGGGTAAAAAGTATCAACAGGCAGAAGGGCAAAGATAGACTTTGACTTCACATTTTGGTAGACCTGCTCCTTTAGCAAGCAGTCCTATAGCAAATCTAGTTTAATCTGCATCTTAGGGGGTGGGGGATGGTTCTTTTCCCACCCTCACCATTGGGAAGTACCAAGAGGTGGGAGCACAAGTGTGACTATAGCCAAAGGGAGAGGCCAAGAGAGAAGGAATCATTTCTTCAGTCTGAGTTGATTACCCAGGCAGAGGCAAATCATTTTGTTTTAACTTTTAATTGAAGTATAACACACACAGGTTGGCTTTTAACAAATGGAACACAAATACAGTCATCACTTCAATCAACAAACTTACCACCCCCTGCAGGAGCCCCCTTCATGTTCCCTTCTACTTACTACCTCCCCAAGGGTAACCACTGTCTGACTTCTAAGAACATAGATTAGTTTTGTCTGTTTTTGGACATAATATAAATGGAATCAAATAGTATGTATTCTCTTGTACCTGGTTTATTTGCTGTACATTATGTTTGTAAGATTTTTGTCGCATGTATTTGTACGTGGTTCCTTCTCATGGCTGTATAGTATTCCATTGCATAAATAAACCATATATTTATCACATGGATGTTTGGTTCATTCCCAGTTTGGGAACTATTAATAGTACTGCCTCAAATATTCTAGTACGTGAATTTTGGTGCACATAGGTACTCATTTCTGCCTAACAGTGGAATTCCAGGGTCACAGTATGTACATATGTTCCACTTTACTGGATACTGCCAGTTTTCCAAAGTTCCAATTGCCCTACACTCGGTAGTGTCTTGTCTTTTTCATTTTATTTTGGCAGGCATGTAGTGGTATCTCGTTGTGGCTTTAGCTTTCATTTTACTGATTATTAATGAGATCAAGCATTTTACATATAATTATTGCCTTTTGACTATCCTCTTGTTACATGTCTCCAGGTTCTTGCCCACTTTTCTATTGGATGGACTATCTTTTGTATTGACTTGTGGTTTTCAAAAATATATCTATTCTGGATGCATGTCATTTGTTGAATGTATTGAGAGAATGTATTGAAATATATATATATAAATAACATATGAAAAGAAGCTATTTTAATATAATATACCAATGTTCTCTTTCATAGTTGGCATGTTTTGCTTAAAAAATGTTTGTCTATTCCACGATCATGAAGATGTTCTATGTTTTCTTCTAAAATCTTTTATGTTTCACTGTTGACTTTTAAATCTGAAATCATACTGATTTTTGTTTTGTTTTGTTTTTGTTAATAGTGTGAGTAGGGTTTGAAGTAGTTTTCCCTTTATGGATTTCCAGCTCTCCCAGCATCATTTACTGAGAAAAAACATATTTTCCCCCTAAACCACAGTTTTTCATCTTTGTCACATTTAAGGTAATCATACATGTTTGCATTTGTTTCTAAATTCTGTTCTGTTCCACGGGTCACCTTATTTATGCATGCATCAATACCACATTATCTTAATTATCTTTGTAATGGATCTTGATATCAGTAACAGGAAACAAAGGTAGTTTTAGCTTGTTAATTAGGTTGAACAAAGTGAAGAATGATACATGATGAATGCATAGACATAGGCAGGAGTGGGAAGAAACCTGGATATTCTAAAGTCAGTGGAAAACCACAAGAGGATTATATCAATGTGGTTATTTTATGTTTTTAAAAGAGAACCCTGATAAAGTTAGAAAAGATTTGAACAGCCGTATTAACCAACATAACCTAAATGTTATTTATAAAACACTTCACACAACAACAGCAAAATATACATTCTTTTTAGGGATAAATGAAATACTCTCCAGAGTAGACCATAGAAAAAATGTCAATAAAATTAAAAGGATTAAAATCATACAAAACATTTCTTCTGACCACAGTAGAATTATATTAGAAATCAACAGCAGGGGGACGGAGCAAGATGGCGGAGGAGTAGGAGACCTGGATTTCGTCTGGTCTCAGGAATTCAGCTGAATAGGGATCAAACATTCTGAACACCTACGAACTCAACAGGAGATCAAAGATAAGAATAGTAACACTCTGAACAGAAAAGCGACCACTTTCTGGAAGGTAGGACATGCGGAGAAGTGAATCGGAGGCGATATTCGGGAGGGTAGACGGCGGGGGAGGGGGCCTCCGTCGGCCGCTTCTGGCAAGTGATAGAGCCGCGGAGCACAAAATCGGAACTTTTAGAAGTCGGCTCCGCTGAGGGACGTCGCTCCAGTGGCTAAGCGGGGGGTGGAACCCTCACGGGACAGTGTGGTCTCAGGACCCTCGGGGTCACAGAAAGACCGGAGGTGCCTGAGTGCACCAGAGCTCCCAGGTATCGGAGCGGGTAAGCCGGCTGCAGAGACGGAGCCGTGGGGCGGGCTCTCAGCTCGGGGTTGCCACAAACTGTGATCTGCGGCCCAGTCGGGGCACGGCTCCCCAGCAGGGACCCAACAGGCGGCAGAGCCGGGGAGACTCCCCTTCCTTCCCCGGGAGGAGCAGCGCAGGAGCGCACCGCAGGGATCTGCTGGGTTTGGAGACTCCACACGGGGTCGGGTGCCAGAGATAAAAACGCTGGGTCACAGGCCGGGTGAGCATGGAGTGCGGCCGGAGACCGAGGAGTCGGGAGTGACTGCTTTTCTCTGGGGGCGCACTGAGGAGCGGGGCCCTGAGTTCTCAGCTCCTCCGGGCGGAGATTGGGAGGCCACCATTTTCACCCTCGTCCTCCCAAGCTGTACTGAGAGCTTGCAGGGAACAAAAGCTCCTGAGAGCAAAGCCGAGCAGCTTGCTTAGCCCGGACTCACAAGGGCAGGGCAATTCTGCCTCCGGAAAAGACATTTGGGAACCACGGCAACAGGCCCCTCCCCCAGAAGACCAGCACGAACAGCCAGCAAGCCAAGACCAAGTTTACCGATCAAGGAGAATGGGAAAACTCCAGCGCTAGGGGAATACTACACATAGAATTCATGGCTTTCTTACCATAATTCATTAGTTTTTCAAAGTTAATTTTTTTAACTTTCTTAAATTTTTATTTTTCCCTTTTTCAACCAATATCTTATCAATCCCTTTTTTAAAAAAACATTTTTTATTTTTCATTTTTAGAGTCATATTTTTATCCCTTCATAGTAGTTACCCTTATTTTTGGCATATATATATAAGTTGTTCTCTCTTTAAAATTTTGAGATACAGTTTCTTCTAACAGATCAAAATATACCCTAAATCACTAGTGTATGGCTTTGTTCTAGTCTCCTCCGTGATCACATTCTCTCCCTTTTCTTTTTCTTTTTTCTTTTTTTTTAAATCTTTCTTTTTAAAAACAACTTCTTATCTTATCAATTCCTTTTATAAAATCTTTTATAATTTTCATCTTTACTATCATCTTCCATCCCTTCATTGTATCAACCCTTATTTTGTACATATATAAGTCTTTCTTCCTTTAAAATTTTAGCAGGCACTTTGGGAGACCAAAATACTCCCAAAATCTAGTGTGTGGCACTGATCTATGCACTAGCCTGATCATATTTGATCATATTCTGTTTGTTTTTTTTTTTTGGTTTTCTTTTGTTCTGTTTTTGTTTGTTTTTATCTTTTTCCTTTCCCTTTTTTTTTTTCTCTTTCTTCTTTCTTTCCCTTTCTTGTCCCCTGGTTTCGGGTCTTTTCTGATTTGTATAGAGTATATTTGCTGGAGACGTTCTTAACCTGTGAGCATTCTGTTCTCTCATTCATCTATTCTCCTCTGGACAAAATGACAAGACGAAAAATATCACCTCAGCAAAAAGAACAAGAGGTACTACCATCAGCCAGAGACCTACTCAATATGGACATTAGTACGATGTTGGACCTAGAGTTCAGAATCATGACTTTAAAGATACTAGCTGAGCTTGAAAAAAGTTTGGAAGTTATTAGAGAAACCCTTTCTGGAGAAATAAAAGAACTAAAATCTAACCAAGTCGAAATCAAAAAGGCTATTAATGAGGTGCAATCAAAAATGGGGGCACTCACTGCTAGGATAAATGAGGCAGAAGAGAGAATCAGCAATATAGAAGACCAAATGATGGAAAATAAAGACGCTGAGAAAAAGAGATAAACAACTACAGGATCACGAGGGCAGAATTCGAGAGATAAGCGATACGATAAGACGAAACAACATTAGAATTATTGGGATCCCAGAAGAAGAAGAAAGAGAGAGAGGGGCAGAAGGTATACTGGAGCAAATTATAGCAGAGAACTTCTCTAATGTGGGGAGGAAACAGGCCTCAATATTCAGGAGGCACAGAGAACCCCTCTCAAAATCAATAATAATAGGTCAACACCCCGACATCTAATAGTAAAACTTACGAGTCTCAGAGACAAAGAGAGTATCCTGAAAGCAGCTCGGGAGAAGAGATATGTAACCTACAATGGTAAAAATATTAGATTGGCAACAGACCTATCCACAGAGACCTGGCAGGCCAGAAAGGACTGGCATGATATCTTCAGAGCACTAAACGAGAAAAACATGCAGCCAAGAATACTATATCCAGCTAGGCTGTCATTGAAAATTGAAGGAGAGATAAAAAGCCTCCAGGACAAACAAAAACTAAAGGAATTTGCAAACACGAAACCAGCCCTCCAAGAAATATTGAAAGGGGTCCTCTAAGCAAAGAGAGAGCCTGAAAGCAGCATAGATCAGAAAGGAACACAGACAATATACAGTAACAGTCACCTTGCAGGCAATACAATGGCACTGAATTCATACCTTTCAATAGTTATCCTGAATGTAAATGGGCTCAATGCCCCAATCAAAAAACACAGGGTATCAGATTGGATTAAAAAACAAGACCCATCCATATGCTGTCTGCAAGAGACTCATTTTAGACCCAAAGACACACACAGATTGAAAGTGAGGGGGTGGAAAACCATTTACCATGCTAATGAACACCAAAAGAAAGCTGGGGTGGCAATACTTATATCAGACAAATTAGATTTTAAAACAAAGACTGTAATAAGAGATGAGGAAGGACACTATATCCTACTTAAAGGGTCTATCCCACAAGAAGATCTAACAATTGTAAATATCTATGCCCCAAACATGGGAGCAGCCAATTATATAAGGCAATTAATAACAAAAGCAAAGAAACACATTGGCAACAATACAATAATAGTGGGGGACTTTAACACCCCCCTGACTGAAATGGACAGATCATCTAAGCAAAAGATCAACAAGGAAATAACGATTTTAAATGACACACTGGACCAAATGGACTTCACAGACATATTCAGAACATTCCATCCCAAAACAATGGAATACACATTCTTCTCTAGTGCCCATGGAACATTCTCCAGAATTGATCACATCCTAGGTCACAAATCAGGTCTCAATCGGTACCAAAAGATTGGGATCATTCCCTGCATATTTTCAGACCACAATGCTTTGAAACTAGAACTCACTCACAGGGGGAAAGTCGGAAAGAACACAAATACATGGAGGCTAAAGAACATCCTACTAAAGAATGAATGGGTCAACGAGGAAATTAAAGAAGAATTTAAAAAATTCATGGAAACCAATGAAAATGAAAACACAACTGTTCAAAATCTTTGGGATACAGCAAAGGCAGTCCTGAGAGGAAAGTATATAGAAATACAAGCCTTTCTCAAGAAACAAGAAAGGTCTCAAATACACAACCTAACCCTACACCTAAAGGAGCTAGAGAAAAAACAGCAAATAAAGCCTAAACCCAGCAGGAGAAGAGAAATAATAAAGCTCAGAGCAGAAATCAATGAACTAGAAACCAAAAGAACAGTAGAACAGATCAACGAAACTAGGAGCTGGTTCTTTGAAAGAATTAACAAGATTGATAAACCCCAGGCCAGACTTATCAAAAAGAAAAGAGAAATGACCCAACTCAACAAAATTATGAATGAAAGAGGAGAGATCACAACCAACACCAAAGAAAGACAAACAATTATAAGAACATATTATGAGCAACCCTATGGCAGCAAATTAGATAACCTGGAAGAAATGGGTGCATTCCTAGAGATGTATCAACTACCAAAATTGAACCAGGAAGAAATAGAAAACCTGAACAAACCTATAACCACTAAGGAAATTGAAACAGTGATCAAAAATCTCCCAAGAAACAAAAGCGCAGGGCCAGATGGCTTCCCAGGGGAATTCTACCAAACATTTAAAGAAGAATTAATACCTATTCTCCTGAAACTGTTCCCAAAAATAGAAATGGAAGGAAAACTTCCGAACTCATTTTATGAGGCCACCATTCCCTTGATCCCAAAACCAGACAAAGACCCCATCAAAAAGGAGAATTACAGACCAATATCCTTGATGAACACGGATGCAAAAATTCTCACCAAAATACTAGCCAATAGGATCCAACAGTACATTAAAAGGATTATTCACCATGACCAAGTGGGATTTATCCTGGGATGCAAGGTTGGTTCAACATCCGCAAATCAATCAACGTGATACAATACATTAACAAAAGAAAGAACAAGAATCATATGATCCTCTCAATAGATGCAGAAAAAGCATTTGACAAAGTACAGCATCCTTTCTTGATCAAAACTCTTCAGAGTATAGGGATAGAGGGTACATACCTCGATATCATAAAAGCCATCTATGAAAAACCTACACTGAATATCATTTTCAATGGGGAAAGGCTGAGAGCTTTTCCCCTAAGGTCAGGAACTCAGCAGTGATGTCCACTCTCACCGCTGCTATTCAACATAGTATTAGAAGTCCTAGCCACAGCAATCAGACAACAAAAAGAAATCAAAGGCATCCAAATCAGCAAGGAGGAAGTCAAACTCTCACTCTTTGCAGATGATATGATACTGTTGCGGAAAACCCAAAGACTCCACCCCAAAACTGCTAGAACTCATACAGGAATTCAGTCAAGTGGCAGGATATAAAATCAATGCACAGAAATCAGTGGCATTCCTATACACCAACAACAAGACAGAAGAGAGACAAATCAAGGAGTCGATCCCATTCACAATTGCACCCAAAACCATAAGATACCTAGGAATAAATTTAACCAAAGAGGCAAAGGATCTGTACTCAGAAAACTATAAAATACTGATGAAGGAAATTGAAGAAGACACAAAGAAATGGAAAAACGTTCCATGCTCATGGATTGGAAGAACCAACATTGTGAAGATGTCAATGGTACCTAGAGCAATCTACCCATTCAAAGCAGTCCCCATCAAAATACCATCCACTTTTTTCAAGGAAATGGAACAAATAATCCTAAAATTTGTATGGAACCAGAAGAGACCCCGAATAGCTAGAGGAATATTGAAAAAGAAAAGCAAAGATGGTGGCATCACAATTCCAGACTTCAAGCTCTTTTACAAAGC
Organism: Zalophus californianus; assembly: GCF_009762305.2. Lineage (NCBI taxonomy): Eukaryota > Metazoa > Chordata > Mammalia > Carnivora > Otariidae > Zalophus > Zalophus californianus. Next base: position 29,916,515 of record NC_045608.1, on the reverse strand, counting down.
TGTCATCATCAAGACAGTATGGTACTGGCACAAAAACAGACACATAGATCAATGGAACAGAATCGAGAGCCCAGAAATGGACCCTCAACTCTCTGGTCAACTAATCTTTGACAAAGCAGGAAAGAATGTCCAGTGGAGAAAAGACAGTCTCTTCCACAAATCGTGTTGGGAAAATTGGACAGCCACATGCAGAAGAATGAAACTGGACCATTTCCTTACACCACACACAAAAATAGACTCCAAATGGTTGAAAGACCTAAACATGAGACAGGAGTCCATCAAAATACTAAAGGAGAACACAGGCAGAAATCTCTTCGACCTCAGCCACAGCAACTTCTTTAGAAACATTGCCAAAGGCAAGGGAAGCAAGGGCAACAATGACTATTGGGACATTATCAAGATAAAAAGCTTTTGCACAGCAAAAGAAACAGTCCACAAAACCAAAAGACAAGCGACAGAATGGGAGAAGATATTTGCAAATGACCTATCAGATAAAGGGCTAGTATCCAAAATCTATAAAGAACTTATCAAACTCAACACCCAAAGAACAAATAATCCAATCAAGAAATGGGCAGAAGACATGAACAGACATTTTTCCAAAGAAGACATCCAAATGGCCAACAGACACATGAAAAAGTGCTCAACATCGCTCGGCATCAGGGAAATCCAAGTCAAAACCTCAATGAGATATCAACTCACACCCGTCAGAATGGCTAAAATTAACAAGTCAGGAAACGACAGATGTTGGCGGGGATGTGGAGAAAGGGGAACCCTCCTACACTGTTGGTGGGCATGCAAGCTGGTGCAACCACTCTGGAAAACAGTATGGAGTTTCCTCAAACAGTTGAAAATAGAGCTACCATACGATCCAGCAACTGCACTACTGGGTATTTACCCCAAAGATACAAGTGTAGGGATCCGAAGAGGTACATGCACCCCAATGTTTATAGCAGCAATGTCCACAATAGCCAAACTGTGGAAAGAGCCAAGATGTCCATCGACAGATGAATGGAAAAAGAAGGTGTGGTGTATATACACAATGGAATATTATGCAGCCATCAAAAGGAATGAGATCTTGCCATTTGCAATGACGTGGTTGGAACTGGAGGGTGTTATGCTGAGTGAAATAAGTCAATCAGAGAAAGACAGGTATCATATGACCTCACTGATATGAGGAATTCTTTTTTTTTTTTTAGAGATATTGTTTGTTTAGTTGAGAGAGAGAGAGAATGAGAGATAGAAAGCACGAGAGGTAAGAGGGTCAGAGGGAGAAGTGGACTCCCCGGCGACCTGGAGGCCCGATGCAGGACTCAATCCCGGAACTCCAGGATCATGACCTGAACCAAAGGCAGTCGCTTGACTGACTGAGCCACCCAGGCGCCCGATATGAAGAATTCTTAATCTTAGGAAACAAAGTGAGGGTTGCTGGAGTGGTGGGGGGTTGCATGGATTGCATGGCTGGGTGATAGACATTGAGGAGGGTATGTGCTATGATGAGCGCTGTGAATTGTACAAGACTGATGAATCACTGATCTGTACTTCTGAAACAAATAATGCAATATATGTTAAGAACAAAAAAAGAAGAAGATAGCAGGAGGGGAAGAATGAAGGGGAGTAAGTTGGAGGGGGAGACGAACCATTAGAGACAATGGACTCTGAAAAACAAACTGAGGGTTCTAGAGGAGAGGGGGGTGGGAGGATGGGTTAGCCTGGTGACGGGTGTTAAAGAGGGCACATTCTGCGTGGAGCACTGGGTGTTATGCACAAACAATGAATCATGGAACACTACATCAAAAACTAATGATGTAATGATGGTGATTAACATAACAATAAAAATTATAAAAAAAAGAAATCAACAGCAGAAGCAAATTTGGGAAATCCCCAAATATTTGGAAACTAAACGAAAAAACATTCTAAATAGCCCAGCTCAAAAAATAAATGACAAGGAAAATCAGAAAATATTTTGAGCTGAATGAAAATGACACATCAGGATGCATGGGATGAAGCTAAAGCAGTACTTAGAGGGAAATGTATAGCTATAAAAACCTATATTGGGAAAGAGAAAAAAAAAAAGGATCTTAAGTCAGTAACCTAAGATTCCACTTAAGTAACTAGAGGGGCATAGAGATGGGAAGATAAAGCAAACTAAACCCACAGCAAGAAGGAAGGAAATAAGAGTGAAAATCAATGAAATAGCAGAAACCATAGAGAAAATCATTTAAGGGGTTTATAAGGGAGTAATATGAACAATAGGACCAATTAATTCCTACTAAGACAAAAATACTGAAACTGACTTTAAAAATAGGGAATCTGAATAGTAAAATAATTAAGTACTTAAAAAATCGACCCACAAAGAAAAATGTAAGCCTAGAAGGGTTCAATGTGATTTTTATGAAAAATATTTAAGAAACAATACCAATCTTTCACAAATCCTTCTAAAGAAGATGTGGTCCATATATGCAATGGAATATTACTCAGCCATCAGAAAGGATGAATACCAAACCTTTACATCAACATGGATGGGACTGGAGGAGATTATGCTATGAAATAAGTCAAGCAAATAAAGTCAATTATCATATGATTTCACTTATCTGTGGAACATAAGGAATAGCACGGAGGACATTAGGAGAAGGAAGGGAAAAATGAAGGGGGGTAAATCGGAGGGGGAGACGAACCATGAGAGACTATGGACTCTGAGAAACAAACAGGGTTTTAGAGGGGTGGGGGTTGGGGGGATGCGTTAGCCCTGTGATGGGTATTAAGGAGGGCATGTATTGCATGGAGCACTGGGTGTTATATGAAAACAATGAATCATGGAACACTACATCAAAAACTAATGATGTACTGTATGGTGACTAACAATAAAATTAAATTAAATTAAAAAAAAATAAAGGAGGAGGGAGTTCACCCTATCTACTATGAGGCCCTGATACCAAAGCAAGTAAAAGGCATCAGAAGAAAACTACAGACCGACATCTCATGAATAGAGATCCAAAAATCCCCAACAAAATATTAGCCAACAGAATCCAGCAGTGTATAAAAAGAATTACACAACACGATTAAGTAGGATTTATTCCAGTAAAGCAAAGATGCCTTAACATCTGAAAATCAATTAATATAATTCACCATATAATAGAATAAAAGACAAAGCCACATGATCACTTCAATAGACAAAGTATTTTATAAAAATCCAACATCCCTCATAATAAAGCTCTTCAGCCTGATGAAAACCTCTTCAGCCTGATGAAAGGCATCTATAAAAACCCACAGCTAACATCATACTTAATGAAGATAGATAAAAATCAGGAATAAGACAAGGATATTCACTCTCACCACTTCTATTTAATGTTATACTGGAGATTCTAACAAGTGTAATCATGCAAGAAAAAGAAATAAAAGACACCCACATTGGAAAAGAATGAGTGACTGTCTTTTATTTGCAGAAAACTATAGAGAGAAAATCCTAAAATATTCACACACATAAAAAAGTTCTGAGTTCAGCAGTTACATGATACAAGATCAATATACAAAAAGCAGTTGTATTTCTGTGTACTAGCAATGAACAACTAAATGAGATTTAAAAAGATTCAGTTCACAATAAAATAGGAAAAAATTTAACAAAAAACTGTAAGGTTTGTAACTGAAAACAACAAAATATTGCTGAGGAAAATTAAAGACCTAAGTGAAGAGTCCACGTTCATGGATTGAGACACTCAATATTGTTAAGATTACAACTTACCCCAAATTGATCTATAGATTCAATGCAATCCCTATAAAATTCCAGTGAGTGTTTTTTTCAGAAATTGACAAACTAATCCTAAATTATATATTAATGAAAAGACCGAGGTTCAAAAATTTTTCCAGCATCATTTTTTTTAAATTTAAATTCAATAGCCAACACATAGTACATCATTAGTTTCAGATGCAGTGTTCAACCATTCATCAGTTGCATATAACACCCAGTGCTCATCAAATCTTGTACTCTCCTTAATACCCATCACAGAGTTACCCCATCCTCCACCCACCTCCCCTTCAGCAACCCTCAGTTTGTTTCCCATAGTTAGGAGTCTCTCATGTTTGTCTCTTTCTCTGATTTCTTCCCATCCAGTTTTCCCTCCCTTTCCTTATGATCTTCTGCACTGTTTCTTATATTCCACATATGAGTGAAACCATATGAGAATTGTCTTTCTCCGATTGACTTATTTCACTTAGCATAATACTCTCCAATTCCATCCAAGTGGATATAAATAGAAAGTATTCATCATTTCTGATGGCTGAGTAATATATACCACATCTTCTCTATTCATTCATCTGTCAAAGGACATCTTGGCTCTTTCCCACAGTTTGGCTATTGTGGACATTGCTGCTATAAACACTGGCGTGCAAGTGCCCCTTTGGATCACTACATTTGTATCTTTGAAGTAAATACCCAGTAGTTCAGTTCCTGGATCATAGGGTAGTTCTATTTTTAACTTTTTGAGGAATCTCTATACTGTTTTCCAGAGTTGCTGCACCAGTTTACATTCCCACCAGCAGTGGAAGAGGGTTCCCCTTTCTCTGCATCCTTGTCAACACCTGTTGTTTCTTGTTAATTTTAGCTGTCCCAACAGATGTGAGATGGTATCTCGTTGTGGTTTTGATTTGTATCTCCCTGATGCCAAGTGATGTGGAGCATTTTTTTCATGTGTCTGTTGGCCATTTGTATGTCTTCTTTGGAGAAGTGTCTGTTCATGTCTTCTGCCCATTTCTTAACTGGATTATTTGTTTTTTGTGTGTTGAGTTTGAGAAGTTCTTTATAGATTTTGGATACTAGCCCTTTATCTGATATGTCATTTGCAAATATCTTCTCCCATTCTATAGGTTGCCTTTTAGTTTTGTTGACTGTTTCCTTTGCCGTGCAGAGGCCTTTTAGCTTGATGATGTCACAGTAGTTCATTTTTGTTTTTGTTTCTTTGCCTTTAGAGACATGTCTTGAAAAACGTTGCTGTGGCCGATGTCAAAGAGGTTACTGCCTATTCTCCTGTAGGATTTGGATGGATTCCTGTCTCACATTGAGACTTTTCAACCATTTTTTAAAATCTTTGTGTATGGTGTAAGAGAATGGTCCAGTTTCATTCTTCTGCATGTGGCTGTCCAATTTTCCCAGCACCACTTATTGAAGAGACTATCTTTTTTCCTTTGGGTATGCTTCCCTGCTTTGTTGCAGAGTGGTTGACCGTAGAGTTGAGGGTCCACTTCTGGACTCTTTATTCTGTTCCATTGATCTATGTGTCTGTTTTTGTGCCAGTACCATGCTGCCTTGAGGATCACAGCTTTGTAATATAGCTTGAAATCAGGCATTGTGATGGCCCCAGCTTTGGTTTTCTTTATCAACATTCCTCTAGCTATTCAGGGTCTTTTGTGGTTCCATACAAATTTTAGGATTATTTGTTCCAGCTCTGTGAAAAATGTCAATGGTATTTTGATAGGGATTGAATTGAATGTGTAGATTGCTCTGAGTAATATAGACATTTTAACAATGTTTATTCTTCCAATCCATGAGCATGGAATGTTTTTCCATCTCTGTGTCTTCCTCAATTTCTTTCATAAGTGTTCTGTAGTTTTACTTTTCTTTTTTTTAAGATTTTATTTATTTATTTGAGAGAGAGAGAATGAGAGATAGAGAGCACGAGAGGGAAGAGGATCAGAGGGAGAAGCAGACTCCCCGCTGAGCAGGGAGCCGGATGCAGGACTCGATCCCAGGACTCCGGGATCATGACCTGAGCCAAAGGCAGTTGCTTAACCGAACCACCCAGGCGTCCAGAGATTAGTTTTTTTTTTTTTTTTAAGATTTTATTTATTTAATTGAGAGAGAGAGAATGAGAGATAGAAAGCACGAGAGGGAAGACGGTCAGAGGGAGAAGCAGACTCCCTGCTGAGCAGGGAGCCCGACGTGGGACTCGATCCCAGGACTCCGGGATCATGACCTGAGCTTTTTTTCAAGTACAGATCCTTTACCTCTTTGGTTAGGTTTATTCCTAGGTATCTTGATTTTTGGTGCAATTGTAAATAGGATTAATTTCTTAATTTCTTTTTCAGTCTCATTGTTACAGTGTATAAAAATGCAACTGATTTCTGTGCATTGATTTTATATCCTGCCACATTGCTGAATTGCTGTATGATTCTAGCAATTTTGGGGTGGACTCTTTTGGGTTTTCCATATAAAGTCTCATGTCGTCTGCAAAGATTTCTTTGCCTATTTGGATGCCTTTTATTTCTTTTTGTTGTCTCATTGCTGAGGCTAGGACTTATAGTACTATGTTGAACAACAGGCGAGAGTGGGCATCCCTGTCGTGTTCCGAATGTTAGGAGAAATGCTCTCCGTTTTTCCCCATTGAGAATGATATTCACTGTGGACTTTTTGTAGATGGCTTTTATGATATTGAGGTATATACCTACATACCTATACCTCTATACCTACACTGTGGAGAGTTTTTTTTTTAAAGATTTTATTTATTTGAAAGAGGGAGAGAGGGTGTGTGTGAGAGCACAAGCAGGGGGAGTAGCAGGCAGAGGCAGAGGGAGAAGCAGACTCCCCGCTGAGCAAGGAACCCAATGTGGGACTTGATCCTAGGACCTTGGGATTATGACCTGAGCTGAAGGCAGATGCTTAAACTACTGAGCTACAGGCATCCCTGTGGAGAGTTTTAATCAAGAAAGGATATTGTGTTTTGTCAAATGCTTTTTCTGCATCAGTTGAGAGTATCATATGATTCTTGTCCTTTCTTTTATTATGTGATGTGTCATGCTGATAGATTTGTGAAACTTGAACCACTCTTGCATCCCAGGAATAAATCTCACGTGGTCGTGGTGAAAAATCCCTTTAATTTACTGTTGGATCCTATTGGCTAGTATATTGGTGAGTATTTTGACATCCATGTTCATCAGAGATATTGGTCTGTAATTCTCCTTTTTGATGTGGTCTTTGCTTTTGGGATCAGGGTAATGCTGGCCTTATAGAACAAGTTGGGAAGTCTTACTTCCATTTCTATTTTTTTGAAACAGCTTCAGTAGAATAGGTATTATTTCTTCTTTAAATGTTTGGTAGAATTCCCCTGGGGAGTCATCTGGCCCTGGACTTTTGGTTTTTGGGAGGTTTTTTGATTACTGGTTCAATTTCCTTGCAGGTTATGGGTCTGTTCAGATCTTCTATTTCTTCCTGTTTCAGTTTTGATAGTTTATAAGTTTCCAGGAATGCATCCATTTCTTCCAAATTGCCTAATTTGTTGGCATACATTTGCTCATAATATTCTCTTAGAATTGTCTGTATTTCCTTGGTGTTGGTCATGATCTCTCCTCTTTCATTCATGATTTTATTAATTTGGGTCCTTTCTCTTTTCTTTTGGATAAGTCTGGCCAGAGGTTTATCAATTTATTAATTCTTTCAAGGAACCAGCTTCTGGTTTCGTTGAAGCTTCCAGCTCCTGGTTTCTGACCTTTCTACTGTTCTTCTGGTTTCTATTTCATTGATTTCTGCTCTAATCTTTATTATTTCTCTTCTCCTGCTTGGTTTAGCCGTTATTTGCTGTTCTTTCTCCAGCTCCTTTATGTTTAAATTTAGCTTGTGTATATGAGATTTTTCTAAAATTTTTTGAGAGAGGCTTGTATTGCAAAGTACTTCTCTCTTAAGACAACCTTTGTTGTATCCCAAAGGTTTTGAATAGTTGTGTTTTCATTCTCATTAGTTTCCATGAATTTTTAAATTTCTTCTTAATTTCCTGGTTGACCCATTCGTTCTTTCGTAGGATGCCTTTTAACCTCCAAGTATTTATTTTCCTTCCAAATTTCCTCTTGTGATTCAGTTCCAGTTTCAAAGCACTGTGGTCTGAAAATGTTCAGGGAATCTCAATTTTTGGTATTGGCTGAGACTTGATTTGTGATCCAGTATGTGATGTCTTCTGGAGAAAGTTCCATATGCACTTGAGAAGAATGCATATTCTTTTTTTTCTTCTAAGATTTTATTTATTTATTTGTCAGAGAGAGTGAACAAGGGTGAAAGAGAGTAAGCAAACACAAGCAGTGGGAGTGGCAGGCAGAGGTAGAAGCAGGCTCCTCACTTACCAAGGAGCCTAATGCAGGGCTGGATCCCAGGACCCTGAGATCATGACCTGAGCCAAAGGCAGATACTTAACGGACTGAGCCACCCAGGCGTCCCAAGAAGAATGTGTATTCTGTTGCTTTAGGATGGAATGCTCTGTATATACCTGTGAAGTCCATCTGGTCCAGTGTGTCATTCAAAGCCCTTGTTTCTTTGTTGATCTTCTGCTTAGATGATCTGTTCATTGCTGTGAGTGGGGTGTTAAAGTTCTCTACTATTAATATATTATTATCTATATGTTTCTTTAATTTGGTTATTAATTGGTTGATATAATTGGCTTCTCCCAAGTGAGGAGCATAAAATATTTATAATTGTTATGTCTTCTTGTTGGGTAGATCCTTTAAGTATGATAGTGTCCCTCTTCATCTCTTAACACAGTCTTTGGTTTAAAATCTAATTTGTCTGATAAGAGGATTGCTACCCCAGCTTTCTTTTGAGGTCTATTAGCATGATAAATGGTCTCCACTGCCTCACTTTCAGTCTGGATGCGTCTTTAGGTCTAAAGTGAGTCTGTTTTAGACAGCATATGAATGGGTCTTGCTTTTTCATCCAATCTGATACCCTGTATGTTTTGATTGGAGCATTTAGCCCATTTACATCCAGAGTAACCATTGAATGGTATGAATTTAGTGTCATTGTATTGCCTGTAAAGTCCCTGTTTCTGTAGATTGTCTGTCTCTTTTTTAACTTTCATTTTTTTACATTTACATTTTATAGATATATTCTTCATTTTGGCTTCTGTTCACTCTATTCAATTTTATTTTTGAATGTATATGTTTTGTTTTCTTTACAATTTTGGGATTGTCTCTGCAGACTCCTGCAGTGTGCTGACACTGGATCTTGTGCCTACCCACTCTGCCCTTTCCAGAGGATGGCAGAGGGTCGCCCCACACTGTCCTGTCCAGGGCCACCATCTTGAGAGTTGTTGCCCAGTCGTGTGTGCACCTGATCTGTCCCTTCCATGGGATGGATGAGGGTCCTGGCATTCCAGTCCTCTTCAGTGTCCCCAGGCAGGGAGCAGTCACCCCATCAGCCCAGCTCCTGGTTTCTGGTGAACAGAGCTGAGAGCCCTTCCTGGCCTGTTGACCATAACCAGTTTCCCCTGCTCCCCTGCTTGGAAACTCTACCAATGCAGGCACTCACGTTAATTCTCTGACTCCCAGGGATCCTGAGACCACACTGTCCCACCTAGAAATCTGCCCATTTCATCCCCTGAGTGCCTTTCAGACAGGGATAGCTCTTACTGGACAGATTTCTAAGGATTCTGATTTTGCCTTCTGGAGCTACATCACTTTCTAGTAGCCAGTTTATAAAGGCTCCCTCCCCTCCTCCATTTATTTTCTGGTATCTCCCCTCAGATTCATTTCTCTACACCTCCTACCTTGCAAAAAGTGTTGCTTTTCTACTTGTAGAGTTCCAGATATTCTTTTCTTACATCTCAGGTTGAATTCATGGATGTTCAGAATGATTTGATAGTTATCTAGCTAAATTCAAGAGACCAGATGAAACGAGGTCCCCTACTCTTACACCATCTTACCTCCCTCCTCCTCCAGCATCAAATTTTTAAAAGAACAAGGTGAGAGGATGTACACTTCTTGATTTCAAAATTTACTATAAATGTACAGTAATCAAGATAATGTGGCATTAGCATAAAGGTAGACATACACATCAATGGACGAGAATGTAGAGTACAAAAATAAACTCATATTTAAGTCCATTGATTTTCAAGAGAGATACCAAGGCATGTAAGAAAAGGATAGTCTTTTTGACAAATGGTGATGGGACGATTTTAACTTACCTTACACCATGTGCAAAAATTAACTGAAAATGGATTCAAGACTTAATTTAAGAACTGAAACTATAACACTTTCAGAAGAAAACGGAGGGGAAAGTCCTCATGACCCTGAGTTAGGCAAAGATTTTTTAGATATGATACCAAAAACATCCATTAAAATAATGATTGATAAATTGGACTTTGTCAAAATTAAAAACTTTGTGCATTAAGAGATACAATTAAGGAAATTTGTAGCCTACAGAATGGGAAAAATATTTGCAAATCATATTTGTGACCAATGACTTGGATCCAGAATATACAAAGAACTCTTAAAACTCAGTAAGGCAAACAATCCAGTTTACAAACGGGCAAAATGTTTGAACAGATGTTTACAAAAGAAGACATACAAATGGCTAAAAAACACAGGAAAAATGGCCATTAGTCATTCAGAAATCCTGATTAAAACCACCACATGGTACCACTTTTCATCTACTAGAATGGCATTACCAAATTGAACAGACAATAACAAGTGTTGGGGAGAATGTGGTAAAAAGGGAACCCTAATATGTTGCTGGTAAGTATGTAGAACAGCATAACCATTTTAGAAAGCAGCCTGAATTTTTTTTTTTTTAGAGGTGGTTGCCAGGTGGGGGAAGTTGGTTAGAAGGGACAGAGGGAGAGAGAAAATCCTAAGCAGTCTCTGTGCCCAGCACAGATGCAAGGTTTGATCCCAGGACCCTGAGATCATGACCTGAGCTGAAATCAAGAGTCAAACTCTTAACTGACTGAGCCACCTAGGCACCCCAGTTTGACATTTCTTAAAACGTCACACATGAATTTACCATATGACCCAGAAATTCTACTCCTAGGTATCTACCCAAGAGAAATGAAAACATATGTCCACACAAAAGACTTTTATGTCAATATTCACAGCATTATTCATAGCAGCTGAAATGTGGAAACAATCCACACGTCTATCAACTATGGATAAGCTAAAAGTGGTGTTTTCTTACAATGGAATATTCATCAATAAAAAAGAATGAACTTCTTATACATAATACAACATGGATAAGCCTCAAAAACAGTATGGTGAATCAAAGAGATCAGATGCAGAAGAGTATATTTTGTGTGATTCCATGCACATGAAGTGGCCAGAAAAGGCAAATGCCTGGACAGAGGTCAGCAAACATTTTCTGTAAAGGGCAATGTAGTAAATATTTTAGGCTTTGTTGGCCATACAACCTGTTTTAACTAAGCTCTGCAGTTGTTGGGAGAAAGCAGCTGTAGACTGAACATAAATGAACAGGCATGAAACTATTTACAAAATAGTGTTTCCATGAAACTATTTACAAAAACAGACCACAGGCCAGATCTGGCCCATAATAGCAGTTTGCAGACCCCTGCTATGGAGTCAGGAAGAAGATTAATGGTTGCTTGGGGCTGGAAGATGAAAATTGTGGGTAACTAACTGCAAAGGGGCAAGAGGGGCAAGATAGGGGTCTGCAAACCACTGCTAAAAAATTTTAAAGGCATATGCAACAAAGACCATATGTGGCCCATAAAACCTAAAATATTTACAACAACCTGGACCATGTGGAGCAATTGGTTGTGCGATCAGATTACTCTAAAAGTAAAAGACTTGGTTTTTGTTAATAGGAAGTTTATAATTTATACTAGAAAATGTAAAAAAAGGGAGGAAAAGAAGATGACGGAGGAGTAAGGAACCCTATTTCAACCGGTCCCCTGAATTAAGCTGGATATCTACCAAACCATTCTGAACACCCACGAAATCAGCCTGAGTTGTAAGAAGTTATATCTGTGTCTCTACAGACAGAATATCTCCAGCAGTTGGTCTCAAGGTATGAAGTGGGGAGCCATGATACTGGGGCAGATATGGGAAGATAAACAGAATGGGGAGGGAACCTCCATAGAGATATGGGAAGATAAACAGAAGGGGGAGGAGGCCTCCATAAACTTGCACTGGGAAGGTGCGATAACACCAGAGCACAAAAGCCTCCCATGCTGGGGACCGGGCACAGACTCACAGACCGGTAACAGTGGGGGAAAGGACTATAAGGCAAACCCCCAGACAGGAACCTGGAGCTTGCAGGTGTGTGTGTGCGTGCGTGCATGTGAATTGGGACAGCTTGCAGTTTTAGAAACACAAAATGCAGAGACATGCCCGGCCCTGGGAGCGACATCTGGGAGTGCTGCTGTGGGGTTCACAACCTAGGAGACTGTGGTTTTTAGCAACACAGACAGAAATGGAGACAGTGTGGCCTGGAGAGTTCAGTGAAGATCAGACTTAGATCTCTCTGTTCTGAGACAGAAGTTTGGATGTGGTCACTTCTTCTCTGACTCTTGGAAGAGATGTGGAAAGCCACCAGGGAAAGCCTCCAGAGAACAAAAGCACCCCAAAACTGGTTTTCACTGAGCCCATCACCCCCAATACACAGGGGGCAGGGCAGCTCTGCCCAAACAGGGTTGCCTGAGTAACAGTGTGGCAGGCCCCTCCCCCAGAAGACAGACTGGAAGAACAAAAGGAGGACAACCCTAAAGTCCCTATAAAACAGATGCATCTTGCTTGGGTTGTGGTTAATACTTTGGACTCTGTACATTCCCTCAACCACCCCTCAAGAGAATGACTAAGAGGAGGAACCCCTAACAAAGAAAAAAATCAGAGACTGTGGCCTCTGCCACAGACCTAATGGATACGGATATAAGCAAGATGTCAGAAATAGGCTTCAGAGTAACAATTATGAAGTCGATATGTAGGCTTGAGAAAAATATTAGCGACAATATAGAATCTCTAAGGGCAGAAATGAGATCTAATCAGGCTGAACTTAAAAATGCTATGAATGAAATGCAGTCTAAACTGGATACTCTCACTGCCAGGGTAAACGAGGCAGAAGAATGAATTAGTGAGCTAGAACATAAGATGATAGAAAGAAGGAACTGAGGAGGCATGGGGAAAAACAAAATAAAGCCCAAGGGATCATACTGAGAGAGATTAATGACTCAATGAAACGTTGACAATCTGAATAGACCAAGAACCAGTAACGAAATAGAATCAGTAATCAAAAACCTCCCAAAAAACAAGGGCCTGATGGATCCCAGGGGAATTCTACCAAACATTCAAAGAAGAAATAATATCTATTCTCCTGAAGCTGTTTCAAAAAATAGAAACAGGAGGAAAACTTCCAAACCCATTCTATGAGGCCAGCATTACCTTGATCCCCAAACCAGGCAAAGACCCCATCAAAGAATTACAGACCAATATCCCTGATGAATATGGATGCCAAAATTCTCAACAAGATCCTAGCTAATTGGATCCAGCAGCACATTAAAAGGATTATCCATCACGACCAGGGATACAAGGGTGGTTCAACATTCGCAAATCAATATGCTAGAACACATTAATAAGAGAAGAGACAAGAATGATATGATCCTCTCAATTGATGTGGAGAGACCATTTGACAAAATAACAGCATCCTTTCCTGATTAAAACTCTTCAGAGTATAGGGATTGAGGGAACATTCCTCAATTTCATAAAAACCATCTATGAAAATCCCATAGCAAATATCATTCTCAATGGGGAAAAACTGAGAGTCTTTCCCTTAAGATCAGGAACATGTCAAGGATGCCCATTCTCACCACTATTGTTCAACATAGTATTAGAGGACACGGAGCAAGATGGCGCAGGAGTAGAAGACCTGGATTTCATCTGGTCTCAGGAATTCAGCTGGATAGGGATCAAACCATTCTGAACACTTACGAACTCAACAGGAGATCAAAGAAAAGAATAGCAACAACTCTCTGAACAGAAAAGCGACCACTTTCTGGAAGGTAGGACGTGCGGAGAAGTGAATCCGAGGCGATATTCGGGAGGACAGATGGCTGGGGAGGGGGCCTCCGTCGGCCACTTCTGGCAAGTGATAGAGCAGCGGAGCACAAAATCGGAACTTTTAGAACACGGCTCCACTGAGGGATGTCGCTCCAGTGGCTAAGCGGGGGATGGAACATGGATCAATGGAACAGAATAGAGAGCCCAGAAATGGACCTTCAACTCTATGGTCAACTCATCTTTGACAAAGCAGGAAAGAATGTCCAACGGAAAAAAGACAGCCTCTTCAACAAATGGTGTTGGGAAAATTGGACAGCCACATGCAGAAGAATGAAACTGGACCATTTCCTTACACCACGCACAAAAATAGACTCAAAATGGTTGAAAGACCTAGATGTGAGATAGGAGTCCATCAGAATCCTAAAGGAGAACACAGGCACAACCTCTTCGACCTCAGCCGCAGCAACTTCTTCCTAGAAACATTGCCAAAGGCAAGGGAAGCAAGGACAACAATGAACTATTGTGACCTCATCAAGATAAAAAGCTTTTGCACAGCAAAAGAAACAGTCCACAAAACCAAAAGACAATCGACAGAATGGGAGAAGATATTTGCAAATGACATATCAGATAAAGGGCTAGTATCCAAAATCTATAAAGAACTTATCAAACTGAACACCCAAAGAACAAATAATCCAATCAAGAAATGGGCAGAAGACATGAACAGATATTTTTCCAAAGAAGACATCCAAATGGCCAACAGGCACATGAAAAAGTGCTCAACATCGCTCGGCATCAGGGAAATCCAAATCAAAACCTCAATGAGATATCACCTCACACCCGTCAGAATGGCTAAAATTAACAAGTCAGGAAACGACAGATGTTGGCGGGGATGTGGAGAAAGGGGAACCCTCCTACCCTGTTGGTGGGAATGCAAGCTGGTGCAACCACTCTGGAAAACAGTATGGAGGTTCCTCAAACAGTTGAAAATAGAGCTACCATACGATCCAGCAACTGCACTACTGGGTATTTACCCCAAAGATACAAATGCAGGGATCCGAAGGGGTACGTGCACCCCGATGTTTATAGCAGCAATGTCCACAATAGCCAAACTGTGGAAAGAGCCAAGATGTCCATTGACAGATGAATGGATAAAGAAGATTTGGTGTATATATACACAATGGAATATTATGCAGCCATCAAAAGAATGAGATCTTGCCATTTGCAACGATGTGGGTGGAACTGTAGGGTGTTATGCTGAGTGAAATAAGTGAATCAGAGAAAGACATGTATCATATGACCTCACTGATATGAGGAATTCTTAATCTCAGGAAACAAACTGAGGGTTGCTGGAGTGGTGGGTGGTAGGAAGGAGGGGGTGGCTGGGTGATAGACATTGGGGAGGGTATGTGCTATGGTGAGCACTGTGAATTTTGCAAGACTGTTGAATCACAAATCTGTACCTCTGAAACAAATAATGCAATATATGTTAAGAGAAAAAAAGAAAAAGAAGAAGATAGCAGGAGGGGAAGAATGAAGGGGGGGAAATCAGAGGGGGAGATGAACCATGATAGACGATGGACTCTGAAAAACAAACTGAGGGTTCCAGAGGGGAAGGGGGTGGGGGGATGGGTTAGCCTGGTGATGGGTATTAAAGAGGGCACATTCTGCGTGGAGCACTGGGTGTTATGCACAAACAATGAATCATGGAACACTACATCAAAAACTAATGATGTAATGTATGGTGATTAACATAACAATAAAAAATTATTTTAAAAAATAAAAAAAAAAAGAAATCCAAATGAAGGAACTGAGGAAAGGCCATATGGATGGAGAAGGGCCCTGCAGACCAAATAGCCTATTCACAAAAAATTCTGCTTGCAATTTGAGGAGGGTCACAGACCAGGGGGAAGCTTCTCCATGGATTTACTGATTTAAGAACCTCTCTTTTAGGATTGACCTCAAACACATCCTTGTAGTTCATCTGTCCAAAGAGCTATTGTGTCTCATAATTATTCTGAATCATTCATTTGTCAAGAATTATTAAATGTCAAATTAAAATGCCAGACACTGGATCCACACTAAATAAGGTGCACCCCCAACCAAATCCCTCAGGGGCACTAGTCTAATGAAAAAGACAAACAAGTAAACAAAAACAAACACGAAAAAATCATATGTAGTTCCATGAGTACTAAGATGGAGTTTAGTCTCTGAATGGGAGTCAGATTAATTCCCCGGAAAGAGTTAACTTTTATGCTTAAAAAAAAAAAAAGTAGTTAACAAGCCAATGTAAGATAATCTTAATTCCATGGGATTTAGTTGGTGATTTTATTTAAAAGATTGTTTTTCATATAATTTCTTTAACAGAGTATTAAACAAACTTTCTTTCATTGATTTTTAGTATGTAATGTATATTATGAATTTCTAAATGGAGAAATGAATACATAGTATTTCTCAAACTTATTAAACTGAGAGTACTTTCTTCAAAGGGCATTTGTACATATTGGGGTGTGTTTTGTAGCAAGTAACAGACAAGCCAAAGAGATATAGATTAAAAAATAAGGGATTTGTTATCTCACATAAAATGTGATGGAAGAATTCTATGTGTACCATGCCAGACTAGGAGATTCAGAACAATTCTTCTACAGAGAACTAGGAATGCTGGACAAATATTTTTTTAAATGTCTGAACCATGGGAAAGTTATGGGTCCAAGATATGAGAGAAGGAGGAAATCCAGAGAAGTAAGCCCTGCATTTAGAATAGCTTTTGCCCCAGAGCACTTGGAAATTCTGGATTAGGCCACTGAGAGGCTGAAAACCTGAGCAGAACTTTCAAAGATTCACAGGGCTTGGAGGAAACTGGAGTTTAGGGCCAACCAAAAATGAGTGTTAGGTAGCCAACTACTCCCCACTTTTCATTAGTACCCTGAAGAGCTACAGCCTAGGAATAAGGGTAAACTAGAAAGAAATAGACCAGCAAAATCTTAAACTTAGACCCGAATTATCTCAAATCCTACTCAGATAAAGATTATTTTGAGGGGAGCCTAGGTGGCTCAGTTGGTTAGGCGTCTGCCTTCAGCTCAGGTCATGATCCTGGGTTCCTGGGATCAAGCCCCGCATTGGGCTCCCTGGTTGGCGAGAAGCCTGCCTCTCCCTCTCCCACTCCCTCTGCTTGTTTTCCCTCTCTTGCTGTGTCTCTCTCTGTCAAATAAATAAATAAATAAATAAATAAATAAATAGATAGATAGATAGATAAAATCTTTAAAAAAAGATTATTTTGAATATTTAGTGTCTCTAGCCAAACAGACCACCAGAAGCAAAAACAAATTCCCCTTGGAGGAAGATAACATCAGCAGGTGCCTTGAATTATCTCCATAATTTTCGTACACAATGTCCAGTACTCAATCAAAAATGAGCAGCACATAATATAAACAGTACACATGGGATCCAATAGTGGAATTATCAGACATAGATTTACATAGGAAATATGTTAGATGTAAATAGAACAAATGCTCCAGTTAAAGGCTAAGATTATCAGACAAGATTTTTAAAAGATGATATACTGCTTAGAAGAGACTCACCTTAAATATAAGGACACAGGAAGGTTGAAAGGATGGAACAAGTTATACCATGTAAACTAAAAGAGCTGGCCTATAGTAACTATATTCATTTCAAACAAAGAATACTTTAAGGCAAAAAGCATTACTAAAGATAGAGAAATTTATTTATAATTATAAAGTTTTAATTCATGGAAAAGATATAACAATTCAAAATGTACATGTCCATACACATGCAGGTGTGCTCACACACACACCACACCTAAATGGCTTCCAGGAAATTCTGTCACACATTTAAGGAAGATATAATGCCAATCATGCATAAATCTCAAGGATGATACCAATCTCTCACAAATCTTTCCACCAAATAGGAAAAGAAAGAAAACTTCCCTGTGAACCAGTATATCCTTGATACCAAACCTGATAGGTGTTACAAGAAAGGAAAATTACAAATCAATCAAATGCATGAACAAAGATGCAAAAATCATAAACAAAATATTAGCAAACTAAATCTAATCCAGAGCAAGGTCCTTACTCTCTTCAATTTTAAGAAGCTGAGAGAGGTGAGGAAGCTGCAGAAGAAAAGTTTGAAACAAGAAAAGGCTTGTCCATGAAGTTTAAGGAAAGAAGCCATCTTCATAACATAAAAGTAAAAGGGGAAGAAAAGTAAAAAGAGCTGCAGCAATTTATCCAGAAAATCTAGTTAGGATAATTCATGAAAGTGGCTACACAAAAGAACAGATTTTCAATGTAGACAAAACAGTCTTATATTAGAAGATGTTATGTTGGACTTTCAGAGCTAAACCGCCTGACTTCAAAGTTTCAAAGTTTAGGCTGACTCTCCTGTTAGGGACTGATGCAGCTGGCGTGTTTCAGCTAATGTTCATTTGCCATTCTGAAAATCCTAGGGCCCTTAAGAATTATGCTAAATCAAAGCCAGAATGACAGCACATCTGTTTACAACATGGTTGACTGAATATTTCAAGCCACTATTGAGACCTAGTGCTCAGGAAAAAAAAAAAAAAAAGATTTCCATCAAAATATTACTTCTCATTGATAATGCCCTGGTCACCCAAGAGCTCTGATGGAGATGTATGAGATTAATGTGGTTTCTACGCCTACAAACACGGCATTCATTCTGCAACCCATGGATCAAGGAGTAATTTTGACTTTTAAGTCTTGCTATTCAAAAAATACATTTCATAAGACTATAGCTACAACAGTAGTTCATCTAATGGATCTGGTCAAAGCAAGCTGAAAATCTTCCGGAAAAGATTCACCATTCTAGATGTCATTAAGAACATTTGTGATTCATGGGAAGAGGTCAAAATATCAACATGAACAGGGATTTGGAAGAAGTTGATTCCAACCTTCATGGAGGACTTCAATGGAGGAAGTAACTGCAGATGTGATGGAAAGAGCAAGAGAACTAGAATTAGAAGTGGAGCCTAAAGATGTGACTGAATTGTTGTGATCTCATGATAAAACTTTAATAGATGAGGAGCTGCTTCTTATGGACAAGTAAAGAATATGGCTTTTTGAGATGGAATCTTCTTCTGGCAAAGGCTGTTGAAAGGACAACAATGGATGTAGAATATTACATAAACTTAGTTGATAAAGCAGTGGCAGGGTTTGAGACAATGGACTTCAATTTGGAAAAAAGTTCTGCTATGGGTAAAATCCTATGAAACAGCGTCACATGCTACAGAGAAATTATCTATGAAAGGAAGAGTCAATGAGGCAATCTTCTTGGTTGTCTTGTTTTAAGAAATTGCCACAGCCACCCCAAACTTCAGCAGCCACCAACCTGATAAGTCAGCTACCATCAACATTGAGACAAGACCCTCCACTAGCAAAATGATTAGACTCACTGAAAGCTCAGAGGATGGTTAACACTTTCTATCAATAAAGTATTTTTTATTGGGGTATGTAAAATTTTTTTAGACATAATGCTATTGCACACTTAATATACTATAGTATATTGTATACACAAATTTTATATGTACAGGGAAACCAAAAAATTCATTTGACTCACTTTATTGTGATATTCATTTTATTACAGCATTCTGGAACTGAACCCACAGAATCTCTGAAGTATGTACTAGATGAAATTAATGGCAAATTAGACATTACAGAAGAAAAATTAGTGAACTTGAAGATATAGCTATAGATACTATCCAAAATGGAATGCAGAAAAAGAAAAGAATGAAAATAAATGAACAGAACCTCAGTGAGCTGTAGGACAATATCAGGTCATATATGTAATTGGAGTCTCCAAAAGAAACAAGAGACTGGGGAGACTGAAAAACCTTTTGAAGAAATAATAGATGAAAGTCTTCCAAATTTGATAAGACAATAAATTCACACATCCAAGAAGCTCAATGAACTTCAAGCACAAGAAACATGAAGAAAACATCATAATCAAATTTCTTAAAACCAGTGGTAAAAAACATGCATGAACACACATAAACATTCATGTTCCTGAAGAAACACCCATGTAATGAAGAGCCCCTCAACAACTGCCATGGATTGCTCACAATTTAACTAATTGTGTTGAAATATCAGAGAATTTAATGACTAAAAATAATTCAACTGCCTCCAAACCTCTAACTTAGTGATCTATATGTCTAAAGATTAGATAATCCTCATTTAAGGTAAATAGCATAAAGGAAAACATTCTTTTTATTTGCTAGGGGACCTATTCCAATACACTTTGAGTGGATTTGTCAAGGATGGGGCCTAGGAATATGCATTTTTTCCATACACTTCAAGTGATTTTTTTGGAGAGCATTTGTTGATGAAAATTAGAGAATGCCTAAACTGAAAAGTATTCATAAGCAGAGGTTGTAGGTTGCCCATGTATATTGTATTGTACAAGGTGCTCACACTATTCAAATTGTCACAAGAGCAAGATTGAAACACCCTTAAATATAGGAAGGCACGACTGTCTGTTGGGGTGCTTGCTGCCTGATGGCTATTGCACTGTGCTGGCGCTTATTGTCAGATATTGCCATCAATTCCTAACCCTAAAATTGAGGAGCTCCAAAAGCTGAGTCCTCCTCTAGCTGTCACACAGGCTGGAGTGTCAAGTATCTGGGACTGAGTACTCAGGGGCATTCAACACATTTCTCCACTTTTCTCCATGTTGGTAGAGCACTCAGGATCCAGGACAGAGTACCTGGTGTGTATACGTAATTGGCAACGTCCATTTCTGGAATAAGTTTGTCCAAAAGGGATGAGGAATAACTATCCTCCTAGTGTCATGGGACAAGTCTGATCCACTGACAGGGCACTGACAAGCAACTGGGCATCTGAGTCATTCAGATGAGACTGTCTAGTATCCAGGATATTATATGCTGACATTATAACTAGGAACACTCAATAAATCACTTCCCTCTTTCCCTCTGAGTTTGCTGAGCCATAATTAGACCTGTTTGCAGAATAGTGGGAGAGTGCTCCACCTAAATGCTCATTCATGTGTCTCGGGCATCTGTGGGGTTAGTGTGAGTCCTCCTCATGGCACCCTACAAATGTTATTTGTTCAGGTCACAAACTTCTCTGCTGTTGTCTGTTTGCTGGTATGGAGATTCTTTCCCTAACCCAGTGGGATACAAGAGGTCTCACCCCTGAGGACCAGTGGCTCAATGTTTAATGACAAAGGGGAAAGGAAAAGAGTATCAGAATCCTGCTCCCTAAAAAACCCCCAAAGAGGTGGTTCAATTAATAAAAGATTGCCAAACACTCAATCAGTGTTAATGGGCTCTTTTGAGAGTTGCTACTTATCAACAGCAAAGGGTCTCATGCTCAAAACAAAATATTTGAGTGATAAAGCTGACACCACCATTGCTGTCTTGGATGTAAAGCCCAGGTTGAGTGGGACACCCTAAAAAGGGAGGTTGCTGCTCACAGCAGAGGTCACTCATCCCCACCAGGAGCTCATCCTGTAAATACCCAAGAGAAGAAAAGGAGATGAAATGTTTGGGGACAGACAGGAGGCAAAAAAGAAGAGGAAAAGAAGGAAAAGTGTTAGCACCTAGCATAAACCATTCTAAGAGATTTGATTAAGAGGAAAGAGAAGGGGTGGAGGGACTGAAATGATTATTCTGAGAGAGGGACCTCTCTCTCCCAGGGAGAACCTGCTGCCACCCCCTCCTTTCCTTCTATCAGCTAGAGACAGAAACTAAAAACTGAGGCTTCAGGTGGCTAAAACACACACACACACAAAATCCTAAATATGGGAGGGGGACAGGGGAGAAGGTAATTAAATAAATTATATGTAAATATAAATATAATAAAATAATTAAAACAAAGGTCCATAATTTGACTCAATTGGAAACCAAAATTTATGTACTAAAATAATTTACATAGAAGATTAAAAGGCCACTGATTGGCTTTTGTGCCTCTACAACATAGGTTCTAAATTAATTTTAGCATTTGCTACAATGCACCAATTGACAGAACCTCATAAACTCAAATCAATCCTGGGGTTCAAATTATAATTATACCTGTGAATCCCATGAAATTTAAATTTTGTTTCACATATAATCTTAGGAAAGTAGCTAAATATAAAATAAAGGGAAAAAATAGGTATACCTCACAGCATTGTTTAAATTTCCCAGATTTTTAGTATGGATTGCTCCCGCAACCAAGTTAAAATAGTTAATATGACCCAAAGTAGGGGAGTTGTTTGAGAAAACAAGGCCTTCAAGTATTCACACTTAATCCTTGATTCTTAATCATTAAAAAAGGGGCGATCATCTCCACTGCTATGTGACAACCCAATTGTGCCTTATTGTTAAACCTGGAAAAAAATAAATGGTGCCTCATGGTGGAGGACTACAACCTGAGTGCTGTGGTTCCCAGCCCTTAAAGCCCCCATACTCAATAGACAGTATTATTAAAATGACTAATGCTATCCAATCAACAACCTATAAATATTTTGCTCTTATAGATTTGGTTAATATATTTTGTTCAGTGCATATTTCAAAAGCCTCTCAGCTGCAGTTTGCCTTCACCTCTGAAGGGATACAATACACCTTTGCTAGGCTATCTATTTTTATTTTATTTTATTTTTTTATTATGTTATGTTAGTCACCATACAGTACATCATTAGTTTGTGATGTAGTGTTCCATGATTCATTGTTTGTGCATAACACCCAGTGCTCCATGCAGTACGTGCCCTCCTTAATACCCATCACTGGGGCTAAACCATCCCCCTACCCCCTCCCCTCTAAAACCCTGTTTGTTTCTCAGAGTCCATAGTCTCTCATGGTTCATTTTCCCCTCTGATTCCCACCCCCCTTCATTTTTCCCTTCCTTCTCCTAATGTCCTCCATGCTATTCCTTATGTTCCACATATAAGTGAAACCATATGGTAATTGTCTTTCTCTGTTTGACTTATTTCACTTAGCATAATCTCCTCCAGTCCAATCCATGTCCAAGCAAATGGTGGGTATTCATCTTTTCTGACGGCTGAGTAATATTCCATTACATATATAGATTATATCTTCTTTATCCATTCTTCTGTTGAAGGCCATCTCAGGTCCTTCCACAGTTTGGCTATTGTGGACATTGCTGCTATAAACATTGGGGTGCAGGTGCCCCTTCTTTTCACTACAGCGGTATCTTTAGGGTAAATACCCAGTAGGGCAATTGCTGGGTCATAGGGTAGCTCTATTTTTAACTTCTTGAGAAATCTCCATACTGTTTTCCAAAGTGGCTGTACCAACTTGCATTCCCATCAACAGTGTAAGAAGTTTCCTCTTTCTCCACAAACCTCTCCAACATTTGTTGTTTCTTTCCCTGTCCATTTTTGCCATTCTAACTGATGTAAGGTGGTATCTCAATGTGGTTTTGATTTGAATTTCCCTGATGGCTAATGAAGATGAATATTTTTTCATGTGTCTGTTAACCATTTGTATGTCTTCTTCAGAGAAGTGTCTTTTCATGTCTTCTGCCCATTTTCTGGCTTATTTGTTTTTTGGGTGTTGAGTTTGAGAAGTTCTTTATAGACCTTGGATACCAACCCTTTATCTGTGGTGTCATTTGCAAATATCTTCTCCCATTCTATGGGTTGCCTCTTGGTTTTGTTGACTGTTTCCTTTGCTGTGCAGAAGCTTTTTATCTTGATGAAGACCCAAAAGTCCATGTTTGCTTTTGTTTCCCTATGCCTTTGGAGACTTGTCTTGAAAGAAGTTACTGTGGCTGAAGTTGAAGAGGTTACTGCTTATGTTCTCCTCTAAGATTTTGTTGGATTCCTGTCTCACATTGAGGTCTTTCATCCATTTTGAGTGTATCTTTGCGTATGGTGTAAGAGAATGATCAAGTTTCATTCTTCTGTATATAGCTGTCCAATTTTCCCAGCACTACTTATTGAAGAGACTGGCTCTTTTCCATTGCATATTTTTTCCTGCTTTGTCAAAGATTAGTTGACCATAGACTTGAGGGTCCATATCTGGGCTCTTTATTCTGTTCCATTGATCTATGTTTCTGTTTTTGTGCCAATACCATGCTGTCCTGGTGATCACAGCTTTGTAATATAGCTTAAATCAGGGAACGAGATGCCCCAAGCTTTGTTTTTCTTTTTCAAAATTTCCTTGGCGATTTCGGGTCTTTTCTGGTTCCACACAAATTTTAGGATTGTTTGTTCCAGCACTTTGAAAAATGCCATTGGTATTTTGATTGGGATGGCATTGAAAGTATAGATTGCTCTGGGCAGCATAGACATTTTAACAATGTTTATTCTTCTGATCCATGAGCATGGAATGTTTTTCCATCTTTTTGTGTCTTTTTCAATTTCTTTCATACATGTTCTGTAGTTTCTAGAGTATAGATCCTTTACCTCTTTGGTTGGGTTTCTTCCGAGTTATCTTATGGTTTTTTGTGCTATTGTAAATGGGATCAATTCTCTAATTTCTCTTTCTACAGTTACATTGTTGGTGTATAGGAAAGCAACTGATTTCCGTTCATTGATTTTGTATCCTGCCACATTACTGAATTGCAGTATGAGTTCTAGCAATTTGGGGGTGAAGTCTTCTGGGTTTTCCACATAAAGTATCATGTCATCTGCAAAGAGAGAGAGTTTGACTTTTTTGCCAATTTGAATACCTTTTATTTCTTTTTGTTGTCTGATTGTTGTTGCTAGGACTTCTAATACTATGTTTTTTTTCTCTTTAAATTTTTTCTTTTTATGTTAATCACCATACATTACATCATTAATTTTTGATGTAGTGTTCCATGGTTCATTGTTTGTGCATAATAGCATAATACCCTCCAGTTCCATCCACGTCATTGCAAATGGCAAGATTTCATTACTTTTTATGGCTGCATAATATTCCATTGTATATATATACCACACCTTCTTTATCCATTCATCTGTCAATGGACATCTTGGCTCTTTCCACAGTTTGGCTATTGTGGACATTGCTGCTACAAACATCAGGGTGCATGTACTCCTTTGGATCCCTACATTTGTATCTTTGGGGTAAATACCCAGTAGTGCAATTGCTGGATCGTATGGTAGCTCTAATTTCAACTGTTTGAGGAACCTCCATACTGTTTTCCAGAGTGGTTGCACCAGCTTGCATTCCCACCAACAGTGTAGGAGGGTTCAGAATAGGGGAATATTTACATCAGTTATATGGATACTGTCCAATTAACTATAGCAGAGACTGCATTTCTAAGCAGTATGCCCTTGAAGCTGCATAAATATGTTTCTAATAATGTAGAGGCAAGCAGATAGCTTCAAGGTTGCAGACAGGAGAATTTTAGTCTTTTTGCAGTGATTTATTTTTAAAGAGTCAGGGGGCCACAAAAGGACAGGAAGATATTTCCCTACACAGGAAAGTAGGGGGTTCTATCAGCATACCAGACAATAGCCAGATATGAGGGACCTGTCCTTTTCCAATCACAGAATACATATACTCTTGTGGAAGCCGAGGTGCATGCTGGTTCCAGTGAAGCAGGGGGAAAAATGTGAGTGACACAAGCCTGTGTGACTCCTGTGTGACTCCTGAGTTCACTGGGGAATTCACCAAGGAGCCTTGGAACTGGACAGGCACAACCAGGGATGACAAAAGTATTCTTTATCTAACAATGGTCAGAGAGCATTGCATCCACAAGGGGGCCTCTTTGGTGACAAAAGGAGTTTTATTCAAGGATAGCATGATTCATATTATTTTCAGGGAAAAGGAAGTTGTCTATGCTAGGTTGGTAGAACACCTACCTAACATTTTTCATTTTTTTCAGAGAGATTGTTTTTGTTTGTTTTTTGTTTGGTTTTGTTTTTGAAATTTTACCTTTACTTTCCATTCCTTGTCCCAGTCAGATTAATGGCTGTCCTTTCAGAATATTTTTTATTTAAATTCAATTAGCCAACAGATAGTACATCATTAGTTTCAGATGTAGTGTTCAATAATTCATCAGTTCCACATAAAACCCAGTGCTCATCACAATCACCCAATTACCCATCTCCCCACGGACCTCCCCTCCAGAAACCGTTTGTTTCCTATAGTTAAGAATTTCTCATGGTTTTTCCCCCTCTCTGATGACTTCTCACTCAGTTTTCTCTCCCTTTCCCTATGATCCTCTGCACTGTTTCTTATGTTCCACATATGAGTGAAACCATATGATAATTGTGTTTCTCTGATTGCCTTATTAAACTTAGTATAATACCCTCTAGTTCCATCCACATCATTGCAAATGACAAGATTTCATTCTTTTTGATGGCTGAATAATATTCCATTATATATATGCACATTTTCTTTAGCCATTCATCTGTTGATGGACATCTGGGATCTTTCCATATTTTGGCTATTGTGAACATTGCTGCTATAAACATTGGGATTCATATGTCTCTTCAAATTACCATGTTTGTGTCCTTTGGATAAATACCTCATGGTGCAAATGCTGTGTCATAGGGTAGCTCTATTTTTAACGTTTTGAGGAACCTCCATACATCTTCTAGAGTGGCTGTACCAGTTTCCATTACTACTGACAATGTAAGAGAGTTCCCCTATCTCCACATTCTCCCCAATATCTGTTGTTTCCTGAGTTGTTAATTTTAGCCGTTCTGATTTGTGTAAGGTGGTATCTCAATGTGGTTTTGATTTGTATTTCCCTGATGCCAAGTGATGCTGAGCACTTTTTCATGTGTCTGTTAGCCATTTGTATGTCTTCTTGGAGAAGTGTTTGTTCATGTCTTCTGCCCATTTATTGACTTGATTATTTGGTTTTTGGGTGTTGAGCTTGATAAGTTCTTTATAGATCTTGGATACTAGTCCTCTATCTGATATGTCATTTGCAAATATCTTCTCCCATTCTGTAGGTTGCCTTTTAGTTTTGATGACTTTGTTTCCTTTGCTGTGTAAAAGCTTTTTATCTTGATGAAGTCCCAGTAGGTCATTTTTGCTTTTGTTTCCCTTGCCTTTGGAGACAGTCTAGCAAGAAGATGCTATGGCCGATGTTAAAGAGGTTGCTACCTGTGTTCTTTTCTAGGATTTGGATGGATTCCCGTCTCATATTGAGGTCTTTCATTCATTTTGAATTTATCTTTGTGTATGGTGTAAGAAAACGGTCCGGTATCATTCTTCTACATGTGACTGTCCAATTCTCCGAGCACCATTTACTAAGAGACTGTCCTTGTTCCATTGGATATTCTTTCTTGTTAGTTGACCATAGAATTGAGGGTTCATTTCAGTGTTCTCTATTTTGTTCCACTGATCTATATGTCTGTTTTTGTGCCAGTACCATGCTGTCTTGAGGATCACAGCTTTGTAATATAGCTTGAAGTCAGGTATTGTGATGGCCCCAGGTTTGGTTTTCTTTCTCGACATTCCTCTGGCTATTTGGGGTCTTTTCGATTCCATACAAATTTTAGGATTATTTGTTCCAGCTCTGTGAAAAACGCCAATGGTATTTTGATAGGGATTGAACTGAATATGTGTAGATTGCCCTGGGAAGCATAGATATTTTAACAACATTTATTCTTCCAACCCACTAGCATGGAATATTTTTCCATCTTCGTGTCTTCCTCAATTTCTTTCATAAGTGTTCTGTAGTTTTTCCAAGTACAGATCCTTTGCCTCTTTGGTTAGGTTTATTCCTAGGTATTTTATGTATTTTGTTGCAATTGTAAATGGGATCGATTCCTTAATTTCTCTTTCTTCTGTCTCATTATTAGTATATAGAAATGCAACTTTTATTTCTTTTTGTTGTCTGATTGCTGTTGCTAGGACTTCTAGTATTATGTTAAACAATAGTGTAGAGAGTGGGCATTCTTGTCGTGTTCCTGATCTTAAGGAAAGGCTCTCAGCTTTTCCCCATTGAGAATTATATTCGCTGTGGGCTTTTCATGGATGGTTTTTAGGAAATTGAGGAAGTTTCCCCTCTATCTCTATACTCTGAAGAGTTTTAATCAGAAAAGATGCTGTATTTTGTCCAATACTTTTTCTGCATCAATTGAGAGGACCATGTGGTTCTTCTCCCTCCTCTTATTAATGTGTTCTATCACATTGATTGATTTGCAAATGCTGAACCACCCTTGCATCCCAGGGATAAATCCCACTTGGTCATGGTGGATGATCCTTTTAATGTATTGTTGGATCCTATTAGCTAGGATTTTGTTGAGAATTTTGGAGTCCATATTCATCAGGGATATTAGTCTGAAATTCTCCTTTTTGATGGGGTCTTTGCCTGGTTTGGGGATTAAGGGAATGCTGGCCTCATAGAATGAGTTTGGATGTTTTCCTTCTGTTTCTATTTTTTGAAACAGCTTCAGGAGTTTAGGCATTATTTCTTCTTTGACTGTTTGGTAGAATTCCCCAGGGAATCCATCAGGCCCTGGACTCTTGTTTTTGGGAGGTTTTTGATCACTGCTTCAATCTCATTGCTTGTCATTGGCCTCTACAGGTTGTCAATTTCTTCCTGTTTCAGTCTTGTTAGTTTATAGGTTTCCAGGAAGGCATCCATTTCTTCCAAGTTGCTTATTTATTGGCATATAATTGTTGATAATAATTTCTAATAATTGTTTCTATTTCTTTGGTGTTAGTCGTGATCTCTCCCCTTTCATTCATAATTTTATTAATTTGGGTCCTTTCTCTTTTCTTTTGGATAAGTCTGGCCAGTGGTTTATCAATCTTATTATTTCTTTCAAAGAACCAGCTTTTAGTTTCATTGATCTGACCTACTGTGTTTCTGGTTTCTAATTCATTGATCTCTGCTCTAATCTTAATTATTTCTCTTCTAATGCATGACTTAGGCATCATTTGTTGCTTTTTCTCCAGTTCTTTAAGGTGTAAAGTTAGTTGGTGAATTCGGGATTTTTCTATTTTTTTTGAGTGAGGCTTGGATGGTTCTGTGTTTCCCCCTAGGACTGCCTTTGCAGTATCCCATAGGTTTTGGTCAATGTGTTTTCATTCTCATTGGTTTCCATGAATTGTTTAAGCTCTTCTTTGATTTCCTAGTTGACCCAAACATTCTTGAGCAGAGTTGTCTTTAGCTTCCAAGTGTTTGAATTTCTGCCAAATTTTTTCTTGTGATTGAGTTCCAGTTTTAAAGCATTATGGCCTGAGAATATGCAGGGAATAATCTCAATCTTTTGGTATCAGTTGAGACCTGATTTGTGACCCAGTATATCATCTATCCTGGAGAAAGTTCCATGTGTGTTCAAGAAGAATGAGTATTCTGTTGTTTCAGGGTGGAGTGTTCTGTATATATCTATTAGGTCCATCTGGTCCAGTGTGTCATTGAAAACTCTTGTTTCTTTGTTGATCTTCTGCTTAGATGATCTGTCTATTGCTGAGAGTGGAGTGTTGAGGTCTCCTACAATTAATGTATTATTATCAATATGACTATTTTTGGTTAACACTTGGCTTATGTAGTTGGCTGCTCCCATTTTGGGGGTGTAGATATTTACAATTGTTAGATCTTCTCATTGGATAGACCCTTTAAGAATAATATAGTGTCCTTCTTTGTCTCTAACTATAGTCTTTAGCTTAAAATCTAATTTGTCTGATATGTGAATTGCTACCCCAGCTTTCTTTTGAGGTCCATTGGCATGGAAGATGGATCTCCATCCCTTCAGTTTCAGTCTGGATGTATCTTTAGGTTCAAAATGAGTCTCTTGTAGACAGCATATGAATAGGTCCTGTCTTTTTATCCAATCTGCAACCCTGTACCATTTATGGGAGTATTTAGGCCATTCACATTGAGAGTGATTATTGAAAGATAAGAATTTATTGTCATCCTGTTGCCTGTGAAATCCTTGTTTGTATAGATTGTCTCTGTAAATTTCTGTTGTATATCACTCTTGGGGTCTTTCTCCTTTTATAGAACCCCCCCTTAATATTTCTTGCAGGGCCAGCTTAGTGGTCACATATTCTTTCAGTTTCTGCCAGTCTTGGAAGCTCTGCATCTCTCCATCCATTCTGAATGACAGCTTTGCCAGATAAAGTATTCTTGGCTGCATGTTCTTCTCATTTAGTACCCTGAATATGTCTTGCCAGCCCTTTTTGGCTTGCCAGGTCTCTGTGGATAGGTCTGACGTTATTCTGATGTTCCTCCCTCTGTATGTAAGGAATCTCTTCCCCTAAGATGCCCTTAAGATGGTTTCTTTGGTTCTAAGATTTGCGAGTTTTACTATTACATGCTGGGGCATTGGCCTGTTTTCTTTGATCTTGGGAGGGGTCCTCTCTGCCTCCAGGACACGAATGTTTGTTTCATTCCCCAGATTAGGGAAGTTCTCAGCTATGATTTGCTTAAATATATCTTCTAGTCCTTTCTCTCCACCCCCTCAGGGATCCTAATAATTCTGACATTGGAACGTTTCATAGCGTCACTTATTTCTAATTTTGTTTTCATGGATTTTAAGCTATTTCTCCCAGGCCTCCTCTTTTTCCTTATTTTCTATCATTTGGTGTTCTTGATCACTAATTTTTCTTCTGCCTCATTTACCCTAGCTGTTAGAGTATCTATATTAGATTGGATCTCACTGATAGCACTTTTAAGTTCCACCAGTTCAGCTTCTATTTCTTCCCTTAGAAACTCTATATTGCCATTAATCGATTTCTCCATTTTAGCATCGTCTTCATAACTGTTACCCTGAAGTCTATTTCCGACATCTTGCCTATATCTCTACCCATTTGTAAATCTGTGGCAGAAGTCACAGTCTCTGAGTCTTACCTGTTTTGGGGGTTCCTCCTCTTAGTCATTCTGTTGAGGGTGGTTGAGGGGATGTACAGAGTCCAAATTATTGACCACAACCCAAGCAAGATGCACCTGTTTTATAGGGACCTTAGGGTTGCCGACCTCTTGTTTTCCCAGCCTGTCTTCTAGGGGATGGCCCTGCTTCACTGTTACTCAGGCAACCCTGTTTGGGCAGAGTTGCCCTGCCCCCCTGTGGTGGGGGATGGGCTCAGTGAAAACTGGCTATTTGGTGCTTTTGTTCTCTGGCAGCTTTCCGGGTCTCTTCCAAGAGTTCACGCAAAAGAGACCTTTTCCAACCCTCTGCTTCAGAACAGTCTGTTCTTCAGTGAGCTCTCCAGGCCACACTGTCTCCGTTTCTGTGCTGCTAAAACTGCAGCATCCTGGGTTGTGTGCCCCACAACAGCACTCCCAGTGCTCATTTCTGTGTCCAGGCACATCTCTGCCCTTTGTGCTTCTAAAACCACTAGCCACCCCCAGTTCATACGCAGGACGCTGCAGCTCCAGGTTTCCATCCAGGGGGGCTGCTCTAAAGTCCTTTCCCTGCTGCTACCAGTCTGTGAGTCTGTGCCTCATCCCCAGCATGGAAGGCTATTGCTCACCGGTGGTGTAGGATCCCCACAGCTCCTTCCCCCTTCTGTTTATCCTCTGATATCTGCCTGAGGAATCATGGCTCCCCGCTTCATACCTCAAAACCAACCGCCTGTGATATTCTGTTTGTAGAGATCCAGATGTATCTTCTTACATCTCAGGTTGATTTTGTGGGTGTTCAGAGTGGTCTGGTAGAAATCCAGCTCAATTCAGGGACCGGTTAGAATAGGGTCCCCTACTCCTCCGC
Source organism: Zalophus californianus (assembly GCF_009762305.2). Taxonomy (NCBI): domain Eukaryota; kingdom Metazoa; phylum Chordata; class Mammalia; order Carnivora; family Otariidae; genus Zalophus; species Zalophus californianus. Next base: position 29,885,168 of record NC_045608.1, on the reverse strand, counting down.
CATCTTTGCTCCTCTCCCCTAATATGTAAATTTTTAAAGGCCAAGCCCAATTTTACATGTGTCTTAGATTAAATGTGTGTGAAAATAAGGAGTCAAATGTAAAAGGAAAGTCCATGAAAACTCTTTCTTAGTTTTATATATCTCTACTTGGACTAATTTACATTCATTACAATATTTAGTAAATGATGTCTGATGGCATGGGTCCAAAGATGAGATTCTAACAAGTCTTCTTCTGTAAGAATTCCTACAGAAATGGAAGGTATAAGCCACGGAATGGATCCAAGAATGCTTTTAGTTCATTGCCATTACTCACATCATCTCTTGTGATAGCAATTTTAAGAAAACTCATGGCTAAAACTTATCAAATTAATAAAGATAGTTTCTAAAAAATTATACAGTTAATAACAGCAAACACCAACCGGGAAAATCTTAGCTGACTGAGCCACCCAGGTGCCAGCTAACAGGTAAAATCTTTTTTTAAAAATTTTTTTATTGTTATGTTAATCACCATATATTACATCATTAGTTTTTGATGCAGTGTTCCATGATTCATTGTTTGTTCATAACACCCAGTGCTCCATGCAGAACGTGCCCTCCTCAATACCCATCACCAGGCTAACCCATCCCCCTACCCCCCTCCCCACTAGAACCCTCAGTTTGTTTTTCAGAGTCCATCATCTCTCATGGTTCGTCTCCCCCTCTGACATACTCCCCTTTTCTTCCTCTCCTAACAGGTAAAATCTTAATAACAATGGTCATCTTGCTGTGAAAACTGAGAAAGGTATTCTTGGCATTACTCCACATAATTATATCTCACTTTTATTAGGAGATATTTAATACATTCTTATTGTATTTATATCCCCACAATGGGTAAGTAAAAGTCTACATTGTGGTTATTTATAAGAATCTTGATTAGGGTTGCCTGGATGGCTCAGTAGATTAAGTATCTGCCTTCAGCTCAGATCATGGTATTAGGATCCTGGAATCAAGCCCTATGTTAGGCTCCCTGCTCAGTGGGAAGTCTGTTTCTCCCTCCTCCTCTGTCCCTCCCTCACCCCCCACTCGTGCTCTCTCTCTCTCTCTCTCAAATAAACAAATAAATAAATAAATTCTTAAAAAAATATATATCCCGATAACAGATTTCTCTCTCTCTCATCCCTTACCTCCTCTTCACACCTTTCCATGTTCAGAGGAGGAAAGCTGGATGCTAAATTTGTCTTATATTTACATATTTATATTAATTTGTCTTATATTTATTCCTCAAGTCATTGGTTGGAGTTAATTGGAAAATTAAACATATTTTCAAACATTATAATTCTTTTAACTATTGTCTTAAATCTCTTCTTGAAATAAACAGGTTACAACCAAAAGAATATTTTTCTGCCACATACACTGAAACTTCAGTATGTGGTTTTCAAAGGTCAAAACATTTCCGTCCTTTTCAGATGTGATCGAAAGTGCGAACGAAACACTTCCTGGCCACTGCCTAGAGCATATCCTCTTTCCAAGTATTGTATGCCCCCTCCTGCCCTAGTGTGAAAGAGTGTGTTCTTACTACCAAGCTGTACCAAGGGGAAACCCTACCTGGCCAAGGTTGATTGGTCCATACTGGATCAATGATCTATGTGCCGGGCCAGTCCGATGAACTCTTGAATTTGAGTACAGAGACCACTCCCCAGCAAATGTTTACTCCATTTCTCTTTCCCCTACACTCTGATGTTGAGCATGGCTATGTGATTTGCTTTGGCAAATGGAATGTTAGCAGATAGATTACAGTCATAGGCATTAATTATGTTTGCATGGCTTGACTTGTCTCTTGTGCTCTGGTGTTCTGGTAGGAGAATATGCCCCAGGTCACCACTGTGCCTTCATCTTGACCCCAGAACAAAGTAGGTAGATGCTCCTGGTAGCCAATGGAGCAAGGACTGAGCAGAACTGGAACACCCCCTGGTCTGAAGTCTTGGAGCTTGATGTCTGGTGTAGTCTGGCAGGGTTGCAGCTAAAGTGAGCATGAGAATAAGTTATTTTTATTTTAAGCCTCTGTATTTTAGTGTGCTTTATTATGCAACATTATTGAGGCAATAACTGACTCATAAACTAGGAATTATTTGATTGTGCTTCTTGGAGATGGCAGGTAATTCAGGCTGGGCTTGAGGTGGCTGTTCTGGGACAAGCTAGTGAACAAGCAGAGAGAATTGCAGCTATCTCTTGTTCCTTTTTCCACTGGAGCATTTTCCTTATTTCTTGGGGACTGATTTTTAAGTGATGTAGAAAGAGGGAACTGGCTCTTCGTCAAACACATGGCATGTTTTTAGATATTATTTTTTGCACACTGAAATTTTGCAATACAGAAGACCAAAATCTTGAGTACACCGTGGTGATTAATGTAGGGGTGGATCATATAGTGACAGAATGGAAATTGTACTGGATTTAAATGTTCATAATAAATTTAAATTGGTACTCTTTCAATGTAGTCACAATGTAAAATGAGAATGAAGTGGAAGCTTTCAACTTGAAAGCTGTTAAGGTTGTTAAATGTTCAGAGAATATTGTCAAAATGTGCTATCCTGACTGCAGATGTACAAAAGGACTTTCTGGAGGTTCATGAAAACAGAAGAGTCTACACTGACCAGAGGGCTTGTTGGTTAGTTGAAAGCATAGTCAATGAGCTAAATGGAATCCCAAAGTCTTCTTGATGTGAGGAAAAGATTTTTTCCATAAATGCGTTTGTATCACTGTACTGATGAACAACTCAGTGTATTTATACCTTTTACAAAATGTCAAAACATAGCAAAATCCATGTGTTTCTATGTAAGAATTCAGATGTTCTGTGATGCAGTAGGATGGTCAAGAGAAAAGAGAGCATACAGTAGAATTTTAGGGACTGTAGGATCCTTTTAGCTGCAAGTATAAGAAGGCCAAATCAGACTTGTTTAAATGATGAAGATAACATATTAACTCATGTAACTGAAAGTCCAGAAAAGGTCAGGCTTGAAGAAGGGCTTGACCTTTTGGGTCAACATCAGTCAGACCCTGGTTTGGTTCCTACTGTTAGTCTCAGTCCTATGGCTGGCTGTCCTTGGGGTGGGAAGTTAGTAGTCAACTATTACTAGGACCAAATAGGGCTTTAAATCATGCTTAGTAGGGAAGATGGGGTGCACTTTTTGTGGTGGCTACCACCAATGAAAAATAAAATTCCTTTTTCAGAAGTCCCTGAGAAATATCTGCTTGTTTTCCTGAATTGGGTATCTTCCAACTAATCCTTGTGGCTAATGGTTGATCAAGGCCACACTGGGTTCACCTGAATGGGAAGAATAAACGAAAATGTCAGGCCATTGCTGATCTCTGGGGCCACGGAGGGGAGTCCTGCAACCAGGAAGTCTACAGTCTGCTGGAGAAGATGTCAGGCAGATAATTATAATACAGGGACATCAGAAGGGGACAGCCACTCACAGCCAGTGTAGAGATATCTTTCAAAGACTCCCAGCAGGAAGTGCTGGCTTGGATCTAAAAGAATGAATAGGAATTTAGTGGACAAAGGAGAAGCAGAGAAGGATAAAATTTTGGGTAGAGAGAACATCATGTTATAAAAAAGGAGTTTTATTGGAAAGCCAGAAGTAACAATCAGTATAGAAGAACCTTCTTGAATAAAAATTGGCAAGGTAAAACAAACTGAGTGTTGCTGGAGTGGTGGGGGGGTGGGAGGGATGGGGTGGCTGGGTGATAGACATTGGGGAGGGTATGTGCTATGGGAGCGCTATGAATTGTGCAAGACTGTTGAGTCGCAGATCTGTACTTCTGCGACAAATAATGCAACATATGTTAAGAAAAAAGAAAAAGAAGAAAATAGCAGGAGGGGAAGAATGAGGGAGAGTAAGTCAGAGGGGGAGACAAACCATGAGAGATGATGGACTCTGAAAAACAAACTGAGGGTTCTAGAGAGGAGGAGGGTGGGGGGATGGGTTAGCCTGGTGATGGGTATTCAAGGGGGCACGTTCTGCATGGAGCACTGGGTGTTATGCACAAACAATGAATCATGGAACACTACATCAAAAACTAATGATGTAATATATGGTGATTAACATAACAATAAAAATTTAAAAAATAAAAAAAAATTGGCGAGGTAACCACAAGAACAATAGGAAAGATTTAAAAACTGACAAAGAGAACTTCTTCCCCAGATATTGTGGCTAACTTCCCAATGATTACCTGAATGTTGGGCTAAGAAATCTCCATGTGCCCCTCCAGTGAGCAATACAAGTATCCTACAAAAGAAATATATTGAATGAATTCAATTTGCTTATTAGGATTTATATGCTTCTAGAAGGAAAAGACATTCTCTATTCATTTTTTTCTCTAAGATTCTTAGCTTTATACTAAGTATGAAAGATGGTTATTGAATCTTGTTTAAAGTTGAGAGATACATAGGATTTTAAAAATTACCCTCCTCAAGGATTTACAGAATCTTGATTTAAATAGCTGGATGTGGCATGGCATTAGAGAGACCATGTTTTTCTGGTGGTCAGAACAAAATAAACCTGAAAACAGTGAAAACAAACAAATAAACAAAAAATTTAAGAAGACCCAAACTCCACACCAAATCCCAAACTCCACATTCTCCTTTCCTTACCTGAGGAAGGAATGCAGTAGTGTTGGTGTGATTATAAGTGTTGTACTGTCCAGTGTCTATTTATTCAGGGACAACTTTGGTCTGTAGGTGAGTCCACAAGGACCACTTTATAATTTTGCTGTTACTGCGAAGAGTTTGGTTCAAGCATATTCAGCCTGATTACTCACTGGGTGGATAAAGAGACTCAGCCAAGGGATCTATTTGTCTCATTGTGAGTCATTTCCACTGACTTACAGCCTTCTTCACTCGTGAGCTCTTCTGGTTCCATCTCTTCATCATGGCTGCATTGATCTGCTTGGACCTTGCAAGGCTTCCTGTTGCTCTTAGAATGAGGGCCTAAGACTTCACCACAAACTTCAAAGCAATGCATGGTCCAGCCCTGTCCCCTCCCCAGTGCCTTAGGTTGCAGGAAGCTCCAGTCATCTGGCATTCCTTCTGATCCTCAAGGAAATCAGTTCCTCCCATCTCAGTGTGGGCATGTCTTTGGAGTGCTTGCACACACTGCTCCCACCTGTGACTGTCCTCAGTGGCCCTCCTCATGCTCCTGGTCATACTTCCCCTTATCTGCCTCTGCCTGTTCACCTCTCAGCTACTTTGCTTCTGGTCCTCCTTGTGCTCTTCTCTGACCAGCTTCTGGAGTCCTGAGTTTCCTCCTCTACAGCATGTGACTGAGTCACAATATTGAAGACATTAGACTGTGTTAAGCATAGATATGGTTAAAAGCTGGATTAAGTTCCTGGTTCCATCACCGGCAAAGGAGTCACTCACACAAATGTTCTCAGCCTCAGTTTCCTCATCCATAAGCTGGTGCTAAGCATTTTGACTAACTGGGTTTCTGGGAGAATTTGCTGAGAATCTGGACATGCAGAACATGGTGGGCTTTCAATAAATGTTCATAGGAAATCTGGTGCTTGTTTAGGACTCCACTGTCTATTGTCCCTACATGAACATCAGAATGTATGTGTATATGGGCATGAGCTTGGGAATGAGAAGACCTGGCCTCAACAGCTTGGTACCACCACTTATTAGTCAAGTGATATCAGAAAATCCATTCAGCTTCTCTGAGCCTCAGAGTCTCCAACTATGAATATGGCAATAACATTAATACCTCCCAAGGGTTGCTATGAGGATCAAGTGAGTTAATATAGGAAAATGTTTTGTAAACCTTGGAGTTAAAAACACTGTAATCTATCTTTCTCTAATTGTGCCTTGCTCTCTCAGTGTTTCATTAGGTAAGTTTTTTTAAAATTTTTTATTTTTATGTTAATCACCATACATTACATCATTAGTTTTGGATGTAGTGTTCCATGATTCATTGTTTGTGCATAACACCCAGTGCTCCACGCAGAACGTGCCCACTTTAATACCCATCACCAGGCTAACCCATTACCCAACCCCTCCCCTCTAGAACCCTGTTTGTTTTTCAGAGTCCATCGTCTCTCATGGTTCCTCTCTCCCTCCGAATCCCCCCCTTCATTCTTCCCCTCCTGCTATCTCCTCCTTTTTTTTTCTTAACATATATTGCATTATTTGTTTCAGAGGTACAGATCTGTGATTCAACAGTCTTGCACAATTCACAGCGCTTACCATAGCACATACCCTCCCCAATGTCTATCACCCAGCCACCCCATCCCTCCCCCCACCCCCACTCCAGCAAACCTCAGTTTGTTTCCTGAGATTAAGAATTCCTCATATCAGTGAGGTCATATGATACATGTCTTTCTCTGATTCACTTATTTCACTCAGCATAACACCCTACAGTTCCACCCACGTCGTTGCAAATGGCAAACTTTCATTCCTTTTGATGGCTGCATAATATTCCATTGTATATATATACCACACCTTCTTTATCCATTCATCTGTCGATGGACATCTTGGCTCTTTCTACAGTTTGGCTATTGTGCACATTGCTGCTATAAACATCAGGGTGCACGTACCCCTTCGGATCCCTACATTTATATCTTTGGGGTAAATACCCAGTAGTGCAATTGCTGGATTGTATGGTAGCTCTTTTCAACTGTTTGAGGAACCTCCATACTGTTTTCCAGAGTGGTTGCACCAGCTTGCATTTCCACCAACAGTGTAGGAGGGTTCCCCTTTCTCTGCATCCCCGCCAATATCTGTCGTTTCCTGACTTGTTAATTTTAGCCATTCTGACTGGTGTGAGGTGATATCTCATTGAGGTTTTGATTTAGATTTCCCTGATGCCGAGCGATGTTGAGCACTTTTTCATGTGCCTGTTGGCCATTTGGATGTCTTCTTTGGAAAAATGTCTGTTCATGTCTTCTGCCCATTTCTTGATTGGATTATTTGTTCTTTGGGTGTTGAGTTTGGTAAATTCTTTATAGATTTTGGATACTAGCCTTTTATCTGATATGTCATTTGCAAATATCTTCTCCCATTCTGTAAGTTGTCTTTTGGTTTTGTTGACTGTTTCTTTTGCTGTGCAAAAGCTTTTTATCTTGATGAGGTCACAATAGTTCATTGTTGGATGGTGGATCTTTATTATTTCTCTTCTCCTGCTGGGTTTAGGCTTTATTTGCTGTTCTTTCTCTAGCTCCTTTAGGTGTAGGGTTAGGTTGTGTATTTGAGATCTTTCTTGTTCCTTGAGCAAGGCTTGTATTGCTCTATACTTTCCTCATAGGACTGCCTTTGCTGCATCCCAAAGATTTTGGACAGTTGTGTTTTCATTTTCATTGGTTTCCATGAATTTTTTAAATTCTTCTTTAATTTCCTGGTTGACCCATTCATTCTTTAGTAGGATGCTCTTTAGCCTCCCTGTATTTGAGTTCTTTCTGACTTTCCTCTTGTGATTGAGTTCTAGTTTCAAAGCATTGTGGCCTGAAAATATTCAGGGAATGATCCCAATCTTTTGGTACCGGTTGAGACCTGATTTGTGACCTAGGATGTGATCGATTCTGGAGAATGTTCCATGGGCACTAGAGAAGAATGTGTATTCCGTTGCTTTGGGATGGAATGTTCTGAATATGTCTGTGAAGTCCATTTGGTCCAGTGCGTCATTTAAAATCGTTATTTTCTTGTTGATCTTTTGCTTAGATGATCTGTCCATTTCAGTCAGGGGGTTGTTAAAGTCCCCCACTATTATTGTATTGTTGTCAATGTGGTTCTTTGCTTTTGTTATTAATTGCCTTATATAATTGACTGCTCCCATCTTAGGGGCATAGATATTTACAATTGTTAGATCTCCTTGTTGGATAGACCCTTGAAGTAGGATATAGTGTCCTTCCTCATCTCTTATTACAGTCTTTGTTTTAAAATCTAATTTGTCTGATATAAGGATTGCCACCCCATCTTTCTTTTGGTGTCCGTTAGCATGGTAAATTGTTTTCCAACCCCTCACTTTCAATGTGGGGGTGTCTTTGGGTCTAAAATGAGTCTCTTGCAGACAGCATATCGATGGGTCTTGTTTTTTAATCCAATCTGATAGCCTGTGTCTTTTTTTTTTTTAAGAGACAACTGAGACCAATTTTTATCCTTTTACTGATGAGGAAAAAAATATTTAATATTTTTGTTGTATAAGGAATAGCACCTAAGGCAGGTACTTATACTCCTGACCTCAGCCCCACACACTCCCGTTTTAATAAAGCTATAGGACAGAGCAGAGTTGGAATTGAAAAGAAAGGCAGGGTAGGAGACACAACAGGGAAACTAAAGGGAGCTGGGGGATGCAGAAAGAATGACAGCCACATGTGTGCCACACACCTTTTAGCCCCTGCAGCACATCAGAATGACACCAACCAATTCTCTGCACCAGCGAGTGACTCTGCCACGGAGGCGCAGGAGAAGAGGTTCAGTACTAAGAGAGCGACAACAAAGAAAACTCTGGGCCACAGCCGCAGTTGGGCAATCCAGAAGGAAGAGAGGGAGTACCAGATGTCACTACTTGTGTCACACAAACTAGAAAAACCCTACCTCTCCTGTTGTGGAGGCACACCTATGTCCCAACCACTTCCTTACCTTACTATACTGTCTACTCCTCCTCTTGGAGAACTGAGACCCTGGCTAGATACTCCACTCCAGGATAATAGCCTGTGTCTTTTGATTGGGGTATTTAGCCCATTTACATTCAGGGTAACTACTGAAAGGTATGAATTTAGTGCCATTGTATTGCCTGTAAGGTGACTGTTCCTGTATATTGTCTGTGTTCCTTTCTGATCTATGCTGCTTTTAGGCTCTCTCTTTGCTTAGAGGACCCCTTTCAATATTTCTTGGAGGGCTGGTTTCGTGTTTGCAAATTCCTTTCATTTTTGTTTGTCCTGGAAGCTTTTTATCTCTCCTTCTATTTTCAGTGACAGCCTAGCTGGATATAGTATTTTTGGCTGCATATTTTTCTCGTTTAGTGCTCTGAAGATATCCTGCCAGTCCTTTCTGGCCTGCCAGGTCTCTGTGGATAGGTCTGTTGCCAATCTAATGTTTCTACCATTATAGGTTACATATCTCTTCTCCCGAGCTGCTTTCAGGTTTTCTCTTTGTCTCTGAGACTCGTAAGTTTTACTATTAGATGTCGGGGTGTTGACCTATTTTTATTGATTTTGAGAGGGGTTCTCTGTGCCTCCTGGATTTTGATGCCTGTTTCCTTCCTCACATTAGGGAAGTTCTCTGCTATAATTTGCTCCAATATGCCTTCTGCCCCTCTCTCTCTTTCTTCTTCTTCTGGGATCCCAATTATTCTAATGTTGTTTCGTCTTATCGTATTGCTTATCTCTCGAATTCTGCCCTCGTGATCCTGTAGTTGTTTATCTCTCTTTTTCTCAGCCTCTTTATTTTCCATCACTTGGTCTTCTATATCGCTGATTCTCTCTTTTGCCTCATTTATCCTAGCAGTTAGTGCCCTCGTTTTTTATTGCACCTCATTAATAGCCTTTTTTATTTCAACTAGGTTAGATTTTAGTTCTTTTGTTTCTCCAGAAAGGTTTCTCTAATAACTTCCATGCTTTTTTCAAGCCCAGCTAGTATCTTTAAAATCATGATTCTGAACTCTAGGTCTGACATCATACTAATGTCCGTATTGAGTAGGCCCCTGGCAGATGGTACTACCTCTTGTTCTTTTTGTTGAGGTGATTTTTTCCATCTTGTCATTTTGTCCAGAGGAGAATAGATGAATGAGAGAACAAAATGCTAAGAGGGTAAAAATGTCCCCAGAAAATATACTCTAAACAAATCCGAAAAGACCTGAAACCAGGGGAAAAGAAGGGAAGGAAAGAGAAAAAAAAGAAAAAGATAAAGATAAAAACAAACAAAAACAGAACAAAAAAAAAACAGAATATGATCAGATATGATCAGGCTGGTGCATAGATCAATGCCACACACTACATTTTTGGTGTATTTTGGTCTGTTAGAAGAAAGTGCTTCCCAAAATTTTAAAGAAAGAAAGACTTATATATGTACAAAATAAGGGTTGATACAATGAAGGGATGGAATATGACTGTAAAGATGAAAAGTACAAAAAATTTTATAAAAGGGATTGATAAGAAGTTGTTTGAAAAAAGAAAGAAGAGGATTTAAAAAAAAGAAAGAAAGAAAGAAAAAAAAGGTGGAGAGAATGTGATCAGGCAGGAGACTAGAACAAAGCCATACACTAGAGATTTAGGATATATTTTCATCTGTTAGAAGAAACTGTATCTCAAAATTTTAAAGGGAGAACAACTTATATATATATATGCCAAAAATAAGGGTAACTACTATGAAGGGATAGAATATGACTCTAAAAATGAAAAATAAAAATGTTTTTTTTTAAAAAAGAGATTGATAAGATGTTGGTTGTAAAAGGGAAAAAGAAAAATTCAAAAAAAAAGTTAAAAAAAATTAACTTTGAAAGACTAAAGAATCATGGTAAAAAAGCCATGAATTCTATCTGCAGTATTCCCCTAGTGCTGGAGTTCTGCCGTTCTCCTTGATCGGTAAACTTGGTCTTGGCTGGCTGTTCTTTCTGATCTTCTGCGGGAGGGGCGTGTTGCCATGGTTCCCAAATGTCTTTGCTGGAGTCGGAATTGCCTGGCCCTTGCCGGGTCCGGGCTAAGTAATCTGCTTGGGTTTGCTCTCGGGAGCTTTTGTTCCCTGCAAGCTTTCTGTACAGTTTTGAAGGATGAGAGTGAAAATGGCGGCCTCCTAATCTCTGCCCCGGAAGAGCCGAGAACTCCGGCTCTGCTCCTCAGTGCGCCCACAGAGAAAAGCAATCACTCCTGTCTCCCTGCTCTCTGGCTGCACTCCGTGCTCACCTGGCTTGTGACTGAGCGTTTCTATCTCTGGCACCCGATCCCGTGTGGAGTCTCCAAACCCAGCAGATCCCTGCAGTGCACTCCCGTGCTGCTCCTCCTCCAGGGAGGAAGGGGAGGCTCCCCAGATCTGCCGTTTGTTGGGACCCCGAAAGTGGTCGCTTTTCTGTTCAGAGAGTTGTTGCTATTCTTTTCTTCGATCTCCTGTTGAGTTCGTAGGTGTTCAGAATGGTTTGATCCCTATCCAGCTGAATTCCTGAGACCAGACAAAATCTGGTCTCCTACTCCTCCACCATCTTGCTCCGCCTCATTAGGTAAGTTTTGCCTCTGCAGCAGGACTCTAAGTCCCCTTGGCTGGACCCATGACGACATTTAATATGGTCTTCAGCATAGCAATGACTTACAATAAGAGTTTGCTGAAAATCAAGCCACAATGAGATATCACCTCATACCTGTTAGTATGACTATCATCAAAAAGAAAAGAGGTGGTAAGTGGCTCTTGACTCAGGTTGCCAGGATTCAAGCCCAATTGTGCTTCTTTCCAGTGTTGGGAACTTGGAGTTGCCAGGTAACCTTTCAACGCATTGTGAAATGGGAGTGGTAATATGGCTTCTCTAAATATTAAGAAGACAATTCATGTACAACACTGAAAAGAGTATCTGCATATAGGGCACACACCATGTGATCAGCATCAAAGGCAGCCACACGATATAGTACAGACAATTATCTTTAAGAGAAATTTCTAGTTTCACCACTTTATGAGAATGAAAATGTTCTTCAGAGCCTTCTCTGATCTGGGATATGAGGAACAAATAGAGAATTTTTGAATCTTCTTATGTCTTGTCAGTCATTCCCTTTGCATATACAAGCACTATTCCCAGCAAAAGAAATCTCTTCACAATATTCCATTCTGTGGATCTCAAAATAGCACTAGTCCAGTATCACTGGACCACCTAGTTTGTGGCCTTATATACTTAGACTTGTTGGAAAGGTTGTCTGACCATGTGTGAAGCCCCAGTCACATCTCTAATAGTAAATAGCCCCATGCATTTTGGCCTTGGACTCGTCCTGGCAGGCATTTGTGCATCTATCTCTTGGGCTGTGTAATAAAGATCCTTTTGGGAGCAGAGGTCAGTGTTTTAGGTAGCAGAGGTCTAGAAACTATTGCTAAAAGCCAGGATATTTGGCCAGGGGAAAATCTGTTTTCTCCTTTTGCTCTAGTGGCAGACAGTCTTGGGCCAACTAGAGGGTGTGTATCATGGTCACAGTTGAATGCTTCCCAGGCTCTGGTTTCCCAGGAACCAGTGACTGACTGTCCTGGATAGAAGGACTTAACAGGGATGGGAGAAGCTGAGCTGTCACACTATCTGACAGCATTTTAATCAGTGCATAACAGAAAGAGAAGAGAAGTAACGTCAAGAACAGCCAGCTAGAAAACACATTTGAATGCACTTTTGGGGAAGGATTTTCTACAAGCAGGAGAACACTGTTATATGCAAGTGTCACTAGAGCTCCAAAGAATGATGGCCAGAGTCGCCAGGATGGGTGTGCTCTCTGTCTCTAACCACTAGGTGGTAGCTCGGCCCAACGCTCAGAAGAGAGAAGGCATAGACTCAGGTCCAAAAGGGGTGGTGACAGGGAGGCGGGTCTGCCAGGCTGCATAAAGGCAAGGGAGCTGTGACTGAGGCTCAAGCTGCCTTAGCACTTGGTTCAGAGGATCCTGTCCTAGGGTGATGGCATTTAGCTGGTGGATGCCACGTGCCCAGGCTGAGCCAGCATTCCCAGTGAGGAGCCCAAGGGCTGCTGTGCAAGAGAAGAGGCGCGAGAGAGCACTGGTAAATAACCACACTTTCTATTAAAATTGCCTTGAAAAGAATGGAAAACCATGCCTAACTTACATGTGGAAGAGAGCTAATTGGATATTTAAACAGCTTGATATGATGTTTAATATAATATAATTTGTTGATATCTTTGAGATAGAACTAGACATAAATAGCAAGTGATTAGAGGTTAATAAGTACTTTTTATTGATGATGAGCATGCAGACAGATATTGTAGCTCTCTCCCCAGCTGTGCTCTGAGTTTGGAGGGCAAAGGCATTTTTGAATATAAATCATGGGAGAGAAATTGAGCAACAAAGGAGTGAAGTATCTTGGTCTAGTATCTGGCAAATTGAAATCCCTTGTTACTTTGTACTGTGCTTCTGTGGAATTTATGAGACTATCTGTCAATCAGACTGTGGAATTTCAAATGCAGAAGTCAGGAAAAATATTAAAGGAAAACAACATTCTGTGAGCTCCAATTTTAACACATGTGTGCAACTTAAATTTACGCATTGAAGACAGTAACTTTTTGTATGTGATTATGCTCAAATTAACAGATCACTGTGGCTAGTCTCAGTTACAGCTAGGGGGACTGAGTCCTAGTGGATTTTAGAAGTGTGATATAAAAAACCAATGATGTGCTATACCTTGGCTAATTGAATTTAAATAACTAACAAATACTTAATATATATATATAAAGAAGTGTGAGGACAAATATTGAGAAGGCACCTATCTTTCTTTCTTAAGAGAGAAAGAGGGCCTGCCAATCCTTCAGAAATCTGTGCTCACTTGAGAAAAATGCAGTGCAGTAGTGTCAGAAATGTAAAAATCAGACTGCAAGGAACTTTGTAGATTGTGAGTTCAGGATACTTTTGAGAGCAAACTTGGGTGCTAGGACAACAAGCATAAAAAGTGAAACTGTCCTGGGCACGCTGAAATGTATGGTCACTCCAGTAAGAGGTATGTGAAAGAATGGGAGCCCAAAGTAAGGAAGGCAGAGGAGGCTGGTGAAAATTCTAAGCCCATGTGTTGGAGGAACACAATTCCAGGGATCCAGACAGACTGGGGCACACCAGCCTCATGCTAATGCTCCGAGTCCATTTAACCTCGTTCTTAGGTTTGCATGCTTTTGGCAGGCTGTTGTACTTCTTTGGTAGACTGTTCACCTCTCTGAATCATGAATTAAAACCTGTTTTACAGTAAATTTGTTGCCAAGAAGAGGAGCAATGAATTCCTCATTTCACCTGCTTTTCTTGGATATCAGCCTGAATGCCACAGAAGGCAACCTTTCAGGACCAAATGTCAAGAACCAGTCTTCACCATGTGAAGAGATGGGGATTGCTGTTGAGGTGTTTCTGACTCTGGGTCTCATCAGCCTCTTGGAGAACGTCTTGGTCATAGGTGCCATAGTGAAGAACAAGAACTTGCACTCCCCCATGTATTTCTTTGTGTGCAGTTTAGCAGTAGCTGACATGTTAGTGAGCATGTCTAACACATGGGAGACCATCACCATATACTTAATAAGTAATAAGCACCTGGTGATAGCAGATGTCTTTGTGCGTCACATTGACAATGTGTTTGACTCCATGATCTGCATTTCTGTGGTGGCCTCCATGTGCAGTTTGCTGGCCATTGCAGTAGATAGGTATGTCACCATCTTCTATGCTCTGCGCTACCACCACATTATGACAGTAAAGCGTTCTGGGGTGATTATCATGTGTATCTGGACCTTTTGCACAAGCTGTGGCATTGTTTTCATCATTTACTATGAATCCACTTATGTAATCATTTGCCTCATCTCCATGTTCTTCATCATGTTGTTCCTCATGGTGTCTCTGTATATACACATGTTCCTCCTGGCACGGACTCATGTCAAACAGATAGCAGCTCTGCGTGGATACAGCTCTGTGCGGCAAATGACCAGCATGAAAGGTGCTGTCACCCTGACCATGCTGTTAGGCATTTTCATCGTGTGCTGGGCTCCGTTCTTTCTCCATCTCATTTTGATGATTTCTTGTCCCCAGAACCTCTACTGTTCTTGCTTTATGTCTTACTTTAATATGTACCTCATACTCATCATGTGTAATTCTGTGATCGATCCTCTGATATATGCTTTCCGCAGCCAGGAGATGAGGAAGTCCTTTAAAGAGATTATTTGTTGCCATGGTTTCAGAATACCCTGTAGGTTCCCTGGCAGGTAATAAACAAAAAGTTCTTCTCTTTGTGGCTCTCTTTTATCCTTGATTTACCATATGACAAAATCAGTTGGTACAGCCAAGGAGTAAGCCAGAGAACTAGAAATCAAAACCATGCATTCTGTTTATCATTTTTCCATCTTGAATTTGTACTGCACTTATTTTCCCCTGTGGCAGTTGTTGGGTCAGACATGCACATGCTGCTTACCCATTTTGGGAATGGTCTGTGACAATTTCTTACTGTCCTGTTTTCCTCCTACTTTTCCTCCTTTTCCCACCCATTTCTGGTGGTCCGATCTATCATCCATCTAGTAAGTGTGTGCTCAGGGAAGATAAAACATCCTGGATGCAGGTCTCAGCATGAGGAACAGCTATAACTGAAATTATAACTATAACTGAAAGAAAAGCTGTGTGATTGCTTTCTTTCCCCAGGATCAGTTTCATAACATTGCTTGATGCTCCTGGGGTAGAATTAAGTGGCCAAATTCTTTCTATTTGAAATTTCTAGTTCATTTGTTATGGGATGTCTCTACAGCTCTCTTTTCCAAAACTTTTTATTTTACAGCTTATGTCCATAATTGTCCAAGGATGGAATTTCCTTAATTATACTTCTGTCAATCATGTTTTTGTCCTGCCCAGACATAAACCTTCATGCTACAAACCTTACCTCATGTGGTGTGAAAAGTCTCTGTGTCTTATTCTGACTCAGTCTAGGGTTTCCAAATGAGTATTTTGGGGTCATGTCAGGGGCTCTAGGTGCTCCCCATCCTCCATGTAGCACATGCCCATAGCCAAGTTATCTTTGACCTTTTCAGACAGAATCTGTCTTGGATTCTGAAATCCCCTCACCATATACTTTGCACATTACAATCTGACCCCAGCAGCTGGAGGTCAGTTGCCTATCTAATGCAGGGAGTCCTGTCTTCTCCAATGTAGAAGGGAGGAAGAAAATTTGAATTCAGGTCTTGACTCTGCCACCAACAGGCAATGTCACCTTAATCATCTCATTTCAGGTTCTACATCTGTGCTGACCTCACAGGATGGTCATTAGACCTGCATGAAAAAAATGTGAGAACACCTTGAAAACTTGTGAAGCACCATAAAGATTTAATATTTATTTTAAAGAAATGTTGCAGGTGGGATAAATACTAGCGGAGGATGAAGAGGGCAGTGGTCACTGGTCAATAGTTGGAGCTGTGGCCCAGAAACTAGGAGGCCTGCTTTGCCACAGAGCAGTTCTGTTACCTTGGGCATATCTCTAACTGCTTGGTCTCTGTGTTCTTATCTGAAGTTAAAAGCTTGGTCCTTACAGCTCTCATATTCTATTCTATTATTTTTTGGTATTTATATCTTCCTTTTTGTTTTGGATATTCATGTCTAGACTGTTCTCAATGAAGGAAATAGTATAAATAAAGTAAAAATAAAGACCATTAGGGTCACACAGTGATGAGCTGTTGAAGTCAATGGGGGCAGAGGAACTTCCTGGGTATAGTTCACACAAATAACTCATAGACATGATCCCCACCCTTGGCAGCTCAGAGTCTAGAAAACAAAAACAAAAACCATTTCTGGCATAAGCAAGAAAGTGCATAAAACATCCAAATCTTTGGAAAATGGCAAATTAGCAGGTTGTTGACAACTTAGGTGTAAAAGGATACCAAGCTCTTCAAATCATTTTAGCTGAACATTCCTGGGTGTATTCATGCATGTAAGTGATCTCTACATAATTATGATGGGAAACTGCAGTCCATGTTTGCATGGGACATCTCAGGAGTCTAGGTTCTGTGAAAGCTGGCCCCATGGCCCACGTGCTCATCTCTGTGGCCATGTTGTCTTTAGCATTTCTAGTACAGAGTAAGCCCTTAGTTGATGTTTGTTATTGGTGCTAAACAAATGTGTACTTAATCTGCTGTCCAATAGCAGATTGCCTGGGAGCACTCACTGAATGATAACTGAGGTCACTAGGACTTCCATCCTTGGGTAGGACCAAATTTCAGCTCTAGTGGTTTATATTGGCTCCACCCGGGAACCCAGTTCTAGTTAGGCTAACTCTCTGCTCTGGTGCTTCATGGCTTCAAACAAGGTCTGACCTTTCTATAAAGGTCTTTAAGGAAATGCTCAAATGTCTTAATCTCCATAAATGAGACAGAAATAACCATTGTTCAGATGTGTCTTCATTTGGAAAGAATACATGTATATAATGACATGGTAAATATCTGTAAATGAGCCAATCCCTGGACTCCCAGCACAAAGTCCTCTCCACATACCTCAGTATATAAAAGCCATCTATAGAAAGCCCACAGCAAATATCACTCTCATTGGGAAAAAAGCTGAGAGCTTTTCCCTTAAGGTCAGTAACATGACAAGGATGCCGACTCTCACCACTATTGTTCAACATAGTACTAGAATTCCTAGCCTCAGGAATCACACAACAAAAAGAAATAAAAGGCATTCAAATTGACAAGGAAGAAGTCAAACTCTCTCTTTTCACACATGACATGATACTTCATGTTGAAAACCCAAAAGACTCCACCCCCAAATTGCTAGAACTCATACAGCAATTCAGCAACATGGCAATATACAAAATCAATGCACAAAAGTCAGTTGCATTTCTGTACACTAACAGTGTAAGGGAAGAAAGAGAAATTAAGGAATCAATTCCATTTACAATAGCTCCAAAAACCATAAGATACCTAGGAATAAACCTAACCAAAGAGGTAAAGGATTTATACTCTAGAACCTACAGAACACTTACGAAAGAAATTGAGGAAGTCACAAAGAGATGGAAAAACATTCCGTGCTCATGGATTGGAAGAATAAACATCGTTAAAATATCTATGCTCCCCAGAGCAATCTCCACTTTCAATTCCATCCCTATCAAAGTACCATTGGCATTTTTCACAAAGCTGGAACAAACAATCCTAAAGTTTGTATGGAACCAGAAAAGACCCCAAATCACCAGGGGAATGTTGTAAAAGGAAAACAAAGCTGGGGACATCACAATGCCTGACTTCAAGCTATACTACAAAGCTGTAGTCATCAAGACGGTATGGTACTGGCACAAAAACGGACACATAGATCAATGGAACAGAATAGAAAACCCAGAAATGGACCCTCAACTCTATGGTCAACTAATCTTCAACAAAGCAGGAAAGAATATACAATGGAAAAAAGACAGTCTCTTCAATAAATGGTGCTGGGAGAATTGGACAGCTACATATAGAAGAATGAAACTGGACCATTCCCTTACACCATATACAAAGATAAACTCAAAATGGATGAAAGACCTCAATGTGAGACAGGAATCCATCAAAATCCTAGAGGAGAACATAGGCAGTAATCTCTTCAACCTCAGCCACAGCAACTTCTTGCAAGACAGATCTCTAAAGGCAAGGGAAACAAATGCAAAAATGAACTTTTGGGACTTAATCAAGATAAGCTTCTGCACAGCAAAGGAAACAGTCAACAAAACCAAGAGGCAACCCATGGAATGGGAGAAGATATTTGCAAATGACATTTCAGATAAAGGGCTGGTGCCCAAAATCTATAAAGAATTTCTCAAACTCAACACCCAAAAAACAAATAATCCAATCAAAAAATGGGCAGAAGACATGAACAGTCACTTCTCCAAAGAAGACATACAAATGGCTAACAGACACATGAAAAAATGTTCAACATCATTAGCCATCAGGGAAATTCAAATCAAAACCAAATTGAGATACCAACTCACACCATTTAGAATGGCAAAAATTAACAAGTCAGGAAACAACAAATGTTGGTGATAAATTCGAGAAAGGGGAACCCTCTTACACTGTTGGTGGGAATGCAAGTTGGTACAGCCACTTTGGAAAACAGTGTGGAGATTCCTCAGGATGTTAAAAATAGAGCAGGTAGTGAAAAGAAGGGGCACATGCACCCCAATGTTCATACCAACAATGTCCACAATAGCCAAACTGTGGGAAGGAGCTGAGATGCCCTTCAACAGATGAATGGGTGAAGAAGATGTGATACATGTATACAATGGAATATTACTCAGCCATCAGAAAAGATGAATACCTACCATTTGCATCAGCATGGATGGAACTGCAGGGGATTATGTTAAGTGAAATAAGTCAAGCAGAGAAAGACAATTATATGGTTTCACTCATATGTGGAACATAAGAAATAGTTCCTTAGTCTGTTTAACTGTCAGTATAACCCATCCACCATCCAGCTCTCTAAATTCATCACAAGTTTTAGTCCTCTGACATCTCCTATCTTGCTCTCAGTGCTTTTATGAATTCATTCCTTTTTATACTTTTTTACTGTCATTTCTCTGGATTTTTGGGAAGAAGTAGAGATAGATAATTGAATGAGAAATCTATTTGAGCTACATTTCAGGGCCAGCAGGATCCATCTTCTGTGCAAAGCAGAAAAACAAGAGGTTGTCCAGAATCCAGTGACTGGTTCCAACTGTGGTTCTTAACAAACACGTGGCCACACCCAGGAAAAGAGCCTTTGTAACATTAAGGAGGTACAGGAGGCCTACTTCCCTTGGCGCCTCAATCGTGTTCTATTATCTTTCTTCTTACCTTGACTCTTAACTAGAGAGTGAAAAGCAATTGGTCAAAGACCATAACCTGGGTCAGAGGAGATGGGCAGAGTCCCTGAGGTGTCCATTCATCTGTTCAACATTTGGTGGCCTTTCAGAGTTAATGGTCAAACTTTTTTCTGCCAGCAGGTGATAGTGAACATTATCTCACATTTATGTCTTATCTTCCATCTAACCCTCTGGTCAGCTAGTTAAAGTGACTAGGAGAGAATTTTCCCTAAAACCTCATTGCTTAAAACCTAATTAAAAAAATATCTTGAATGTAAACTGCAATGTTCTATGTCTTTTGAAAGGATTATCTCATGTCATCCTCCAACCACCATAAAAATAATTAAATATACTGAAGCTCAAAGACATTAAGTAAGTTGTCTAAGGTTGTACAACTAATATGTAGTTATCTCTCAATTCAGACTCAGGGGCTTCAAAAATTCCTGCATTTCTTTGTTGTTGTAAATCCTGGGATGCCTTCGCTTGCTTTGGTTTCCTGCTGCATTTCACATGGGCCCAGTTTGGCTCCATATTCCTTCATGGGATTCTGCATTCCTGCACCATGCCATCCCCTGTGTCTGGGAGGTAAGGTTGGTTGGGGATGGGAGGTGGTGGGTAGCTGAGGTTCTGGATAAGAGTGACTGGTAAGCACAGATGCTAGAGGTAGCTGTAAAATTCTGGTCTGGACCCATGGCTCTCCTGAAGTTGGTATTATGGCTTCAGGCACTTCAGAGTTTTACATCCAAAAGGGGCACCTTATGGCTAACTGTTGGGCATTGCTATGTTATGTGATGTAGCCTGGAAGCAGCAGCATCTCATCAGAGGGTCATATGGGAGAGTAGCACTGGGCTTACTCCAAACCCTTCTGGGAGTGCAGCAGCAAGACTCCTCGCCCCTTCCTGCCCAGATATGAATGTTAGGAAGAAGTCCCTGGGGCCACTCCATCCCCCATCGTCACAGGGGTGGTTGCTAGAGGCACTGGTGGCTTAAGAGGAGCACCTCTTTTAAGACTTTCTATATGGGCCTGGGTGAAGCATCCTTACCGACTCCTAGCACCTCATCCAAATATTTTCCCAGTGTGTTTTGGACTGCCTGGAGTTTCTGCATTAATGTCGCTTCTTTTGGGTAAGTCATTGTTTTCTAAGGCTCCCACACCAAGCAATTATTGAGTGTCCAACATTAGTAATATAATAGTGAATAAGAGGCAATTTTTTCCCTAAAGGGTCTTATGGTCCATTGACTGTGCATGACTCTAGGAAGAAATGGAATTGGGAGAGTCAAAATCAAAGGGAAAGGGCCAGCATGTGGGACACACCTGTCATGGACTGAGCTCCCACCAGCCTGAATGGGGCACTGGCTGGTTGAAACTGGGGAGGCCTGGTAACTGGGACACCAGGAAAAAAGGGGGATCAAAGAGTTCATAGTTCTGCCCAACAAATATTTTATTCTTGTTCATAGGCATTTTTTGTCACTCCTTTATTCTCCTCCCTGTCAAAATTCAAGGCTGAGAAGGTGTGTGTGTGTGTGTGTGTGTGTGTGTGTGTGTGTGTGTGTGTGTGTGTGTGTGTGTTCATCAGTTGCCAGGGGAATGCTGTTGTGGTCCTCTCCAGAGGTACTTGGCTGGATGGTGCTTTGGGAAATTCACAACTGTTCTCCAACTCTGTTGTTTCTCCTCAGACTGTGGTGTGCTGCCTTGAGGTCCCAGAACCACTGAGAGGCAGGAGGGAAGATATGAGACAATGTGGGATTAGATTCAGCAGACAGAGCACCTAATATCTAAAGAGAACTATGATTTTTCAGCTGATATCCATCTGCTGCTGCCTCTTCCACTAGTACTAGAAGCCAACTTCATCTGCAGTGATTTTCACTTTCACACCTACAAACCATTCACTCCTGTGGTCACACACTAGCCAAATTCCAGAAACTTTTGCAAAGTCTGTCCAAACCTCAGAATTCTATAAATAACTGACAATGCTCTTCACGATTTGTCTTTTGCTTATCTCTTCACCCTCATGTCTTGCTACTCTTCCCTGTATTTTGTGTTCTTGTCACTCAGCACCACTTCTTTTCCTCAGTTGGAACCATGTTCTTGGTTTCTCTCCTCCAGGCCTTTTCCTGTCTAGAACATCTTGTGTTCTTTCCTTCCTCTCCTTGACCAATTCCTGCACCCCCTCAACACAGTTCCTCAGGAGGCAAGTTTCATCCCTCAAGTCTACTTGTCTCTCCTCTGGGCTCCTTTATCCAGGCACTTTCCTCTCAGCATTGGCACTGCTTGTTTAATTGTCTTTACTGAGCTACATGAAGGGGAGGAGAAGTGTCTTCATTTAGTTTTTTATTCAACAATTCTTCATTGAGTGGCTACCAAGTGCCAGATATGGCCAGGCATTGGGGGTACAAGTCATGAATATACCTGTGATTTTCAAAATTGTGCCTTTATTTTGTGCCTCTGGCTTGGAACAATTTGCATGTAATGGATATTTGTGTTTTGAATGAATAGATTTTCCTAAACTGATTTAGACTTACTTCTGATGTTTTAATGAAAAAGGCAGTTCTATATTTATTATTTATGACTTGTAACAAAAGCCAAGACTTTCAAATCTTTTGTCAAGTCACAGTATCTAGCACACCCCTCAGCAGATGCATCTCACAGGTTGCAAGTGTAATGAGTCCTGTGGAATATATTTTAACCAATAAGCTGGTTGCAATTCTCAATCATGGTGTAAGGTGCATGTGTAAGAAATAAGGTGCATGTGTAAAAACTCACAAGCTTTCTCTCTAGTAACTGTCCCACCTTGGGTTCTGGGGCTGAGGCAGCTTTTACTGTTGGGGTATTCATGTGCATGTGCACCCCCACCCTTCCCACTCCTGACTAAAGTCACTATCAATGGAATTTATAAAGGGATAGGAGGCTGAGATGTCATAGGAAGACCTCAGAAGCATGAGTGTCAGTGAAGAGCAGAAGGGGCCCAGATTCTGGTCAGTGCTTCTTGTGTGTACGAATGCATCCCTGTGTTATCAATGCCTATAGAACTTTGGTCCCCATAGTGACTAGAACCTTTGCTGTTCTTTCTGGACTATTCATTCTAATCACAGAGTTCAAAGTTTTAATTCAACTCAGTTCAACTCACTTGTAGTTCTTAATACCTATACGATGCTCTCTTTCTAATTTCAACACTAAGTTAAACTATATTTCCCCTTTTTAAACAAATTGAAGGCACAGGTTAGCCCAATACTAAATCCATATCTCAGTGGACAACAGTCAAGAAGCAAATCTCTAGGTGGTACAAACATGTAAGATTTAACACAAGTAGTAGTACCTAAAAAAAAATCCATTTGGGGTCATGGAGAGGCAAGTAGGCAAGATGTTTGGTAGTGGGTAGTTTAAAACAACCTCTGAAGGAATTTTCTCCATTCTGATCTGCTACTCTTTCCATTAAAACTAAAGAGTTCTATCAAATCCAGCTGCCATAGCTTGGAGGATATTTTACAGGCAGTAGACAGCAAAGTGTGTTCACATTCTAAAGCACTGATAGGAAGTCACAATGGAAAGAAGCAGTTCACCAGTGTTGGGCCTTGTGTACTAGCTCTAAGAATAAAAACAGCCAGGGTACCTGGGCAGCTCAGTTGGTTAAGCATCTGCCTTCTGCTCAGGTCATGATCCCAGGGTCCTGGGATGGAACAGTGCTTCTGGCTCCCTTCTCAGTGGGGAGTCTGCTTCTCCCTCTCCCTCTACCCCTGCACCCCCCGCTCATGCTCTCTCTCTCTCAAATAAATAAAATCTATAAAAAGAGAATAAAAACAGCTAAAGCTTATATATTGTGCATTTGTTGCATAAATGTTCTATACTTCAAATATAAAACTCTGCTTATAAAGAGGCTAAGAACTCCAAGGCTTGATATGAGAGTGACCGGAATGGGGTAGGAAACATCACAGACTGACATGAATTATTCATAAAGATCAGGAGATTTATGATTTTCTATGATTATTCATAGATTAGAAGATATCACAGAATAAGTGTAATTGAAGAGTAGAAACCCAGTAACCATTTAGAGACTTTGTACATCCCAGGCATTCCTGGCAAAGGACATCAAACCTAGGAAGGAGGGTTGGGTGGTTAACACCAGGCTTAAACAATACTTATAGTTACACATTATTTCTAAGTTATGTGCATGCAAATATTTGTTCTACATTTATAATTACTCCTGCCTCCAGCCATGTTCCCTAAAGGAAGACTTTATAAGACTCCTACCATGTGCCAGGTACTATTTTAAGCCCCTGTCAGGTAGAAACCCAAAGATCATTGTAATAACCCTAGGAGGCAGGTACCATCATTGTCTCCATTGTAGGGGTGAGCATATGGAGGCAGAGAGAATTAAAATAACTTGTCTGACTCACTTATCTGCAAAGTGGCAGATGTGGGATTTGTGCCTCAGCAATCTAACTGCAGAGTCTATGTTCTTAATTACCATGTATATATGTTGCCTCTATGTGCCAAAATATTAATGGGCTCTGTAGAGTCCATTGCATTTTGTAGGATTATTTTCTTTTAACCTAATCTTCTTGTTAACGTCATAAAATTCTGAGTCAGGTGTCTGTCACTTAGGCAGTCCTCCCACTCCTCATCTCCTTGCAGGTGTCCGTGCCCCAGAGCAAGGAGGCAAAAAGAGAAGAGCAAACCAAACCCAAGAGCTCCTTCCTACAGGGTACATCAGGCATCCATAGTGCTGGGTTGGTGGTGTTTACAGAGAGAAGCTGTGGGACTGGAGGTGGTGTTACCTCCTGGCTTTAGTCTCACAGAGCAGGTGACTGCAGTGGCAGACATCACTGGTGTGTGGACATCATGGACCCAGGAGCGGAACACCCAGTGGCAGGGCTAAGAGCCAAGGAGCCTGAGGCAGTGGGCAGGTTTGGGCAAATGTCAATGCCAGAACCAAGACTGCAGGACTGTGGGGCTCCAGCCAGCCCTACTGCCACTCAGAGTGGAATCTGGGTGTAAGGAGGCTAGTGTTCCCACCAGAGCCTGGTGAGAGACAGAGAAGTACTATTTTCTGGTTATTTGGGGTAATTTAAAAACTTCTGGATTGACTTCATTTCTTTTTCTTTAATTTATTTTATTTCAATTCAATTAATTAACATATAGTGTATCATTAGTCCCAGAGGTAGAGTTCGGTGATCATCAGTTGCATATAACACCCAGTGCTCATTACATCACATGCTGTCATTAATGCCCATCACCCAATTACCCCATCCCCTACACCCTTCTCCTCCAGCAACCCTCAGGTTGTTTCCTAGGGTTAAGAGTCTCTCATGGTTTGTCTCCCTCTCTGATTTTGTCTTATTTTTCCCTCCCTTCCCCTATGTTCTCTATTTGCTTCTTAAGTTCCACATATAAGTAAAAATATATGATAATTGTCTTTCTCTGATTGACTTATTTCACTTATCATAATAACCTCTGGTTCCATCCTTCTCATTGTAAATGGTAAGATTTCGTTTTTTTGGTGGCTCAGTAATATTCCATTGTGTGTGTATATATACACACCACATTTTATTTGTCCATTCATCCATTGATGATCATCTGGGCTCTTTCCATAGTTTAGCTATTCTGGACATTGCTGCTATAAACATTGGGGTGCAGGTGCCCCTTGGATCACTATGTTTGAATCATTTGGGTAAATACCCAGTGGTGCAATTGCTGGGTGGTAGGGTAGCTTTATTTTTAACTTCTTGAGGAACCTCCATACTGTTTTCTAAAGTGGCTGTACCAACTTGCATTCCCACCACCAGTGTAAGAGGTTCCCCTTTCTCTGCATCCTTGCCAACATTTGTTGTTTCCTGACTTGTTAATCTTAGTCATTCTGACCAGTGTGAGGTGACATCTCATTGTGGTTTTGATTTGGATTTCCCTCATGCCAAGTGATGTTGAGCAATTTTTCATGTATCTGTTGGCCATTTGTATGTCTTCTTTGGAGAAGTGTCTGTTATGTCTTCGGCCCATTTCTTGACTGGATTCTTTGTTTTTTAGGTGTTGAGTTTGAGAAGTTCTTTATAAATCTTGGATACTAGCCCTTTATCTGTTATGTCATTTGCAAATATCTTCTCCCATTCCATGGGTTACCTCTTAGTTTTGTTGACTGTTTCCTTTGTCATGCAGAAGTATTTTTTATCTTGATTAAGTCCCTAAAGTTCATTTTTGCTTTTGTTTCCCTTGCCTTTAGAGACCTGTCTTGCAAGAAGTTGCTGTGGCTGAGGTTGAAGAGGTTGCTGCCTGTGTTCTCCTCTAGGATTTGGATGAATTCTTGTCTCATATTTAGGTCTTTCATCCATTTGGGGTTTATCTTTGTGAATGTTGTAATAGAATGGTCCAGTTTCATTCTTCTGCATGTGGCTGTCCAATTTTCCCAGCACCATTTATTGAAGAGACTGTCCTTTTTCCATTGGATATTCTTTCCTGCTTTGTTAAAGATTAGTTTACCTTAGAGTTAACAGTCAATTTCTGCATTCTCTTTCCTGTTCCATTGATCTATGTCTATGCATTCTGTCTTGATGACTACAGCTTTGCAATACAGCTTGAAGTCCAGAAATGTGATGCCACAAGCTTTGGCTTTCATTTTCAACATTCCTATGGTGATTTGGGGTCTTTTCTGGTTCCAACAAGTTTTAGGATTATTCATTCCAGCTCTGTGAAAAATGCTGTTCGTATTTTGATAGGGATTGAATTGAATGTATGGATTGCTCTGGGCAGCACAGACTTTTTAACAATATTTATTCTTCTAATCTATGAGCATGAAATGTTTTTCCATCGTTTTGTGTCTTCCTCAATTTCTTTCATAGGTGTTCTATAGTTATTAAGAGTACAGATCCTTTATCTCTTTGGTTAGGTTTATTCCTAGATATCTTATGGTTTTTGCTGCAATTGTAAATGGGATCGATTTCTTAATTTCTCTTTCTTCTGCCTTACTGTTAGTGTATAGAAATTCAAATGATTTCTGTGCATTGATTTTATATCCTGCCACATTGCTGAATTCCTGTGTGAGATCTAGCAATTTTGGGGTGGAGTCTTCTGGGTTTTCCATATGGAGTATGATGTCATCTACAAAGAGTGAGAGTTTGGCTTCTTTGCCTATTTGGATGCCTTTTATATTTTTTTGATGTGTGATTCCTGAGTCTAGGACTTCTAGTACTATGTTGAAAAATAGTGGCAAGAGTGGGCATCCTTGTCGTGTTCCTGACTTTAAGGAAAAAGCTCTCAGTTTTTCCCCATTGAGAATGATATTCGCTGTGGGCTTTTCATAGATGGCTTTTATGATATTGAGGTATGTTCCCTCTATCCCTATATTCTGAAGATTTTTAATCAAGAACGGATGTTGTATTTTGTCAATTTTTTTTTTTTTTGCATTTTGAGAGGATCATATGGTTCTTGTCTTTTCTTTGTTAATGTGCTCTACACATTGATTGATTTGCAAATGTTGAACCACCCTTGCATCCCAGGAATAAATCCCACCTGGTCATGGTGAATAATCCTTTTAATGTACTGTTGGATCCTATTGGCTAGGATATTGTTGAGTATTTTGGCATCCATGTTCATCAAGGATATGCGTCTCTAATTCTCCTTTTTGATGAAGTCTTCGTCTGGTTTTGGGGTCAAGGTACTGTTACCTCATAGAAGGAGTTTGGAATTTTTCCTTCCATTTCTACTTTTTGAAAAAGTTTTAGAAGAATAAGTATTAATTCTTCTTAAAATGTTTGGTAGAATTCCCCTGGGAGGCCATCTGGCACTGGACTCTTGTTTGTTGGGAGATTTTTTATTACCGCTTCAATTTCCTTCTGGTTATGGTCTGTTTCAGGTTTTCTATTTTCCTCTTTCAGTTTTTTTTTTAATTATGTTCAGTTAGCCAACATATAGTATATAGTCAGTTTTTGATGCAGTGTTCAATGATTCATTAGTTGTGTATAACACCCAGTTCTCATCACAACATATGCCTTCCTTAATACCCATCACCTGGCTACCCCACTCCCTGACACCCCGTCCTTCTGTGACCCTGTTTCTTTCCCAGAGTCCAGAGTCTCTCACGGTTTGTCTCACTGTCTTTTTCCTTCCCATTCAGTTTTCCCTCCTTTCCCCTATGGCCCTCCATGCTATTTCTTATGTTCCACACATGAGTGAAACCATATAATAATTGTTTTTCTCTTATTGACTTATTTCACTTAGCATAATCCCCTGCAGTTCCATCTATGTCAATGCAAATGGTAGGAATTCATCCTTTCTTTTTTTTTTATAAAGATTTTTATTTATTTATGGAGAGAGAGAGAGAATGGTAGAGAGAAAGCATGAGAGGGAAGAAGGTCAGAGGGAGAAGCAGACTCTCTGCTGAGCAGGGAGCCTGGTGCGGGACTCGATCCTGGGACTCCAGGATCATGACCTGAGCCGAAGGCAGTCGCTTAACCAACTGAGTCACCCAGGCGCCCCAGGAATTCATCCTTTCTGATGGCTGAGAAATATTCCTTTGTATATGTGTACCACATCTTCTTTATCCATTCATCTGTTGAAGGATCTTGGCTCCTTCTCACAATTTGGCTATTGTGGATATTGCTGGTATGAACATTGGGGTGCATGTGCCCCTTCTTTTCACTACATCTCTATCTTTGGGGTAAACACCAAGTAGAGCAATTTTTGGGTCAGAGGGTAGCTCTATTTTTTGGATCTTGAGGAACCTCCATACTGTTTTCCTGAGTGGATATACCAACTTTCATTCCCACCAACAGTGTAAGAGGGTTCCCCTTTCTCTGCATCCTATCCAACATTTGTTGTTTCCTGTTTTGTTAATTTTTGCCATTCTAAAAAGAAAAGAGAAATGACCCAAATAAATAAAATCATGAATGAAAGAGGAGAGATCACAACCAACACGAAAGAAATATAAACAATTATAAGAACATATTATGACCAACTCTATGCCAGCAAATTAGATAACCTGGAAGAAATGGATGCATTCCTAGAGATGTATCAACAACCAAAACTGAGCCAGGAAGAAATAGAAAGCCTGAAGAGACCAATAACCACTAAGGAAATTGAAGCAGTCATAAAAAATCTCCCAAGAAACAAAAGCCCAGGGCCATATGGCTTCTCCGGGGAATTCTACCAAACATTTAAAGAAGAATTAATACCTATTCTCCTGATACTGTTCCAAAAAATAAAAATGGAAGGAAAACTTCCAAACTCATTTTATGAGGCCACTATTACCTTGTTCCCCAAACCGGACAAAGACTCCATCAAAAAGGAGAATTACAGACCAATAGCCTTGATGAACACGGATGCAAAAATTCTCACCAAAATACTAGCCGATAGGATCCAACAGTACATTAAAAGGATTATTCACCATGACGAAGTGGGATTTATCCCTGGGCTGCAAGGTTGGTTCAACATCCACAAATCAAACAACGTGATACAATACATTAATAAAAGAAAGAACAAGAATCATGTGATCCTCTCAATAGATGCAGAAAAAGCATTTGACAAAGTACAGCATCCTTTCTTGATCAAAACTCTTCAGAGTATAGGGATAGAGGGTACATACCGCAATATCATAAAAGTCATCTATGAAAAACCCACAGCGAATATCATTCTCAATGGGGAAAAACTGAGAGCTTTCCCCCTAAGGTCAGGAACATGGCAGGGATGTCCACTATCACCACTGCTATTCAACATAATATTAGAAGTCCTAGCCACAGCAATCAGACAACAAAAAGAAGTAAAAGGCATCCGAATAAGCAAAGAAGTCAAATTCTCACTCTTTGCAGATGATATGATACCTTATGCGGAAAACCCAAAGACTCCACCCCAAAACTGCTAGAACACATACAGGAATTCAGTCAAGTGGCAGGATATAAAATCAATGCACAGAAATCAGTGGCATTCCTAGACACAAACAACAAGACAGAAGGAAGAGAAATTAAGGAGTCGATCCCATTTACAATTGCACCCAAAACCATAAGATACCTAGGAATAAATTTAACAAAGAGGCAAAGGATCTGTACTCAGAAAACTATAAAATACTCATGAAAGAAATTGAAGAAGACACAAAGAAATCGAAAAACGTTCCATGCTCATGGATTGGAAGAACAAACATTGTGAAGATGTCAAAGCTACCTAGAGAAATCTACACATTTAATGCAATCCCTATCAAAATACCATCCACTTTTTTCAAAGAAATGGAACAAATAATCCTATAATTTGTATGGAACCAGAAAAGACCCTGAATAGCCAGAGGAATGTTGAAAAAGAAAAGCAAACCTGGTGGCTCACAATTCCGGACTTCAAGCTCTATTACAAAGCTGTCATCATCAAGACAGTATGGTACCGGCACAAAAAAAGACAGTCTCTTCAACAAATGGTGTTGGAAAAATTGGACAGCCACATGCAGAAGAATGAAACTGGACCATTTCCTTACACCACACACAAAAATAGACTCAAAATGGTTGAAAGACCTAAATGTGAGACAGGAGTCCATCAACATCCTAAAGGAGAACACAGGCAGCAACCTCTTTGACCTCAGCCGCAGCAACTTTTTCCCAGAAACATTGCCAAAGGCAAGGGAAGCAAGGGCAACAATGAACTATTGGGACTTCATCAAGATAAAAAGCTTTTGCACAGCAAAAGAAACAATGAACAAAACCAAAAGACAAGCGACAGAATGGGAGAAGATATTTGCAAATGACATATCAGATAAAGGGCTAGTATCCAAAATCTATAAAGAACTTACTAAACTCAACACCCAAAGAATGAATGATGCAATCAAGAAATGGGCAGAAGACACGAACAGACATTTTTCCAAAGAAGACATCCAAATCGCCAACAGACACATGAAAAAGTGCTCAACATCACTCGGCATCAGGGAAATTCAAATCAAAACCTCAATGAGATACCATCTCACACTAGTCAGAAAGGCTAAAATTAACAAGTTAGGAAACAACAGATATTGGCAGGGATGCAGAGAAAGAGAAACCCTCCTACACTGTTGGTGGTAAAGCAAGCTGGTGTAGCCACTTTGGAAAACAGTATGGAGGTTCCTCAAAAAGTTGAAAATAGAGCTGCCCTATGACCCAGCAATTGCACTACTGGGAATTTACCCCAAAGATACAAATGTAGATATCTGAAGGGGTACATGCACCCCAGTGTTTATAGCAGCAATGCCCACAATAGCCAAACTATGGAAAGAGCCAAGATGTCCATCGACAGATATATGGATAAAGAAGATGTGGTATATATACCATGGAATATTGTGCAGCCATCAAAAGTAGTGAAATCTTGCCATTTGCAATGATTGTGGGTGGAACTGGAGGGTATTATGCTGAACAAAATAAGTCATTCAGAGAAAGACATGCATCATATGACCTCACTGATATGAGGAATTCTTAATCTCAAGAAACAAACTGAGGGTTGCTGGAGTGGTGCTGGGGTGGGAAGAATGGGGTGGCTGGGTGATAGACATTGGGGAGAGTATGTGCTATGGTGAGCGCTGTGAATTGTGTAAGACTGTTGAATTACAGACCTGTACCTCTGAAACAAATAATACATTATATGTTAAAAAAAAAAAAGAAGATAGTAGGAAGGGAGAAATGAAGGGGGGAAAATCGGAGGGGGAGACGAACCATGAGAGACTATGGACTCTGAGAAACTGAGGGTTCTAGAGGTGTGGGAGGTGGGGGAATGGGTTAGCCTGGTGATGGGTATTAAAGAGGGCACGTACTGAATGGAGCACTGGGTGTTATACGCAAACAATGAATCATGGAACACTACATCAAAAACTAATGATGTAATATATGGTGATTAACATAACAATAAAAATTTAAAAAAGAATTAAATTAGGTATATTTATTAATAACCCCCAAAAAGCAAGAGACACTCACTGTTCTGGAGGTGGTACTTAATCTTTTGTGGGTCTCCTACACTCTACACTCCCTAATTTGGGCAGAGTTCTGGGTAACATGGTCAAAGTCTGATCTTGAGACATTAGGGAATGTGAAGAAAGATGTACTTTCACTGCATGAGGGTATACACATATTTAGGGGCTCCTAAATACTTAATATACAATCAAAAATTACAATTATAATACAAAGTACACTAATGTCAATAAGGGAGCATGTATGTAGATTTGTTTTTTTCTTTTCTTTTCTTTTAATTTTATTATGTTATATTAGTCACCATACATTATACATCATTAGTTTTTGATGTGGTGATCCATATTATCCGTATGATAATAGACTTTCTCTGCTTGACTTATTTCACTTAGCATAATCTCTTCCAGTCCCATCCATGTTGATGTAAAAGTTGGGTATTCATCTTTTCTGATGGCTGAGTATTATTCCATTGTATATATGGACCACATCTTCTTTAATCATTCATCTCTTGAAGGCATCTTGGCTCTTTCCACAGTTTGGCTATTGCAGACATTGCTGCTATGAACATTGGGGTGCATATGGCTCTTTTTTTACTACATCTGTGTCTTTGGGGTAAATATCTAGTAATACAATTGCTGGGTCATAGGGTAGCTCTATTTT
This sequence comes from Zalophus californianus, assembly GCF_009762305.2. Lineage (NCBI taxonomy): Eukaryota > Metazoa > Chordata > Mammalia > Carnivora > Otariidae > Zalophus > Zalophus californianus. The sequence goes on along the minus strand of NC_045608.1, from coordinate 29,853,150 downwards.
TAATTTTTTGAGGAAACTCAACACTGTTTTCCAAAGTGGCTGTACCAACTTGCATTCCCACCAACAGTGTAAGAGGGTTCCCCTTTCTCCACAACCTCTCCAATACTTGTTGTTTCTTTCCCTGTTCATTTTTGCCATTCTAACTGGTGTAAGGTGGTATCTTAATGTGGTTTTGATTTGAAATTCCCTGATGGCTAATGAGGATGAATATTTTTTCATGTGTCTGTTAGCCCTTTGTATGTCTTCTTCAGAGAAGTGTCTTTTCATGTCTTCTGCCCATTTTCTGACTTTATTTTTTTGTGGCTGTTGAGTTTAAGAAGTTCTCTATAGATCTTGGATACCAGCCCTTTGTCTGTAGTGTCATTTGCAAATATCCTCTCCCATTCTAAGGGTTGCCTCTTTGTTTTGTTGACTGTTTCCTTTTCTGTGCAGAAGCTTTTTATCTTGAGGAAGTCCCAAAAGTTCATTTTTGCTTTTGTTTCACTAGCCTTTGGAGATGTAGCTTGAAAGAAGTTGCTGTGGCTGATGTCAAAGAGGTTACCACCTATATTCTCCTCTAGGATTTTGATGAATTCCTGCCTCACACTGAGGTCTTTCATCCACTTTGAGTTTATCTTCGTGAATGGTGTTAGAGAATGGTCCAGTTTCATTCTTCTGCATGTGGCTGTCCAATTTTTCCAGCACCATTTACTGAAGAGACTGTCTTTTTTCTATTGCATATTTTTTCCTGCTTTGTCAAAGATCAGTTGACCATAGAGTTGAGGGTTCATATCTGGGCTCTCTATTCTGTTCCATTGATCTATATGTGTTTTTGTGCCAGTACCATGCTGTCTTGGTGATCACAGCTTTGTAATATAGCATGAAATCAGGCAACGTATGCCCCCAGCTTTGTTTTTCTTTTTCAACATTTCATTGGTGATTCAGGTTCTTTTCTTTTATATTTTATTTTTTTATTTTTTCATTGTTATGTTAGTCACCATATATTACGTCATTAGTTTTTGATGTAGTGTTCCATGATTCATTGTTTGTTCATAACACCCAGTGCTCCACGCAGAATGTGCCCTCTTTAATACCCATCACCAGGCTAACCCATCCCCCCACCCCCTTCCCTCTAGAACCCTCAGTCTGTTTTTCAGAGTCCATCATCTCTCATGGTTCGTCTCCCCCCCTGACTTACTCCCCTTAATTCTTCCTCTCCTGCTATCTTCTTCTTTTCCTTTTTTCTTAAAATATGTTGCGTTATTTGTTTCAGAAGTACAGATCTGTGATTCAACAGTCTTGCACAATTCACAGCGCTCACTGTAGCACATACCCTCCCCAATGTCTATCACTCAGCCACCCCATCCCTCCCACCCCCAACCACTCCAGCAACACTCAGTTTGTTTCCTGAGATTAAGAATTCCTCATATCAGTGAGGTCATATGATACATGTCTTTCTCTGATTGACTTTTTTCACTCAGCATAACACCCTACAATTCCATCCACGTCGTTGCAAATAGCAAGATCTCATTCCTTTGGATGGCTGCATAATATTCCATTGTGTATATATACCACACTTTCTTTATCCATTCATCTGTCGATGGACATCTTGGCTCTTTCCACAGTTTGGCTATTGTGGACATTGCTGCTATAAAAATTGGAGTGCACGTACCCCTTCGGATCCCTACATTTGTATCTTTGGGGTAAATACCCAGTAGTGCAATTGCTGGATCGAATGGTAGCTCTAATTTCAACTCTTTGAGGAACCTCCATAATGTTTTGCAGAGTGGTTGCACCAGCTTGCATTCCCACCAAGAGTGTAGGACGGTTCCCCTTGCTCCACATCCCCGCCAACTGTCGTTTCCTGACTTGTTAATTTTAGCCATTCTGACGGGTGTGAGGTGGTATCTCATTGAGGTTTTGATTTGGATTTCCCTGATGCCAAGCGATGTTGAGCACTTTTTCATGTGCCTGTTGGCCATTTGGATGTCTTCTTTGGAAAAATGTCTGTTCATGTCTTCTGCCCATTTCTTGATTGGATTATTTGTTCTTTGGGTGTTGAGTTTGATAAGTTCTTTATAGATTTTGGATACTAGCCCTTTATCTGATAGGTTATTTGCAAATATTCTCTCCCAGTCTGTCGGTTGTCTTTTAGTTCTGTGGACTGTTTCTTTTCTGTGCAAAAGCTTTTTATCCTGATGAAATCCCAATAGTTCATTTTTTCCCTGGCTTCCCGTGCCTTTGGCGATGTTTCTAGGAAGAAGTTGCTGCGGCTGAGGTCGAAGAGGTTGCTACCTGTGTTCTCCTTTAGGATTTGGATGGACTCCTGTCTCACGTTTAGGTCTTTCAACCATTTGGAGTCTATTTTTGTGTGTGGTGTAAGGAAATGGTCCAGTTTCATTCTTCTGCATGTGGCTGTCCAATTTTCCCAACACCATTTGTTGAAGAGACTGTCTTTTTTCCACTGGACATTCTTTCCTGCTTTGTCAAAGATGAGTTGACCATAGAGTTGAGGGGCCATTTCTGGGCTCTCTATTCTGTTCCATTGATCTATGTGTCTGTTTTTGTGCCAGTACCATAATGTCTTGATGATGACAGCATTGTAATAGAGCTAGAAGTCCGGAATTGTGATGCGCCAGCTTTGCTTTTCTTTTTCAATATTCCTCTGGCTATTCGGGGGTCTCTTCTGGTTCCATACAAATTTTAGGATTATTTGTTCCATTTCTTTGAAAAAAGTGGATGGTATTTTGATGGGGATTGCTTTGAATGTGTAGATTGCTCTAGGTAGCATTGACATCTTCACAGTGTTGGTTCTTCCAATCCATGAGCATGGAACGTTTTTCCATTTCTTTGTGTCTTCTTCAATTTCTTTCATGAGTATTTTATAGTTTTCTGAGTACAGATCCTTTGCCTCTTTGGTTAAATTTATTCCTAGGTATCTTATGGTTTTGGGTGCAATTGTAAATGGGATCGACTCCTTAATTTCTCTTCCTTCTGTCTTGTTGTTGGTGTCTAGGCATGCCACTGATTTCTGTGCATTGATTTTATATCCTGCCAAATGACTGAATTCCTGTATGAGTTCTAGCAGTTTTGGGGTGGAGTCTTTTGGGTTTTCCACATACAGTATCACATCATCTGCAGGGAGTGAGAGTTTGACTTCCTCTTTGCCGATTTGGATGCCTTTGATTTCTTTTTGTTGTGTGATTGCTGTGGCTAGGACTTCTAATACTATGTTGAATAGCAGTGGTGAGAGAGGAAATCCCTGCCGCGTTCCTGACCTTAGGGGAAAAGGTCTCAGCGTTTCCCCATTGAGAATGATATTCGCTGTAGGTTTTTCGTAGATGGCTTATGATATTGAGGTATGTACCCTCTATCCCTATACTCTGAAGAGTTTTGATCAAGAAAGGATGCTGTACTTTGTCAAATGCTTTTTCTGCATCTATTGAGAGGATCACATGATTCTTGTTCTTTCTTTTGTTAATGTATTGTATCACGTTGATTGATTTGCGGATGTTGAACCAGCCTTGCAGCCCAGCGATAAATCCCACTTCGTCATGGTGAATAATCCTTTTAATGTACTGTTGGATCCTATTGGCTAGTATTTTGGTGAGAATTTTTGCATCCATCTTCATCAAGGATATTGGTCTGTAATTCTCCTTTTTGATGGGGTCTTTGTCTGGTTTTGGGATCAAGGTAATGCTGGCCTCATAAAATGAGTTCAGAAGTTTTCCTTCCATTTTTATTTTTTTGAACAGTTTCAGGAGAATAGGTATTAATTCTTCTTTAAATGTCTGATAGAATTCCCTGGGAAGCCATCTGGCCCTGGGCTTTTGTTTCTTGGGAGATTTTTGATGACTGCTTCAATTTCCTTAGTGGTTATAGGTCTGTTCAGGTTTTCTGTTTCTTCCTGGTTCAATTTTGGTAGTTGATACATCTCTAGGAATGCACCCATTTCTTCCAGGTTATCTAATTTGCTGGCATAGGGTTGCTCATAATATGTTCCTATAATTGTTTTTATTTCTTTGGTGTTGGTTGTGATCTCTCCTCTTTCATTCATGATTTTGTTGATTTGGGTCATTTCTCTTTTCTTTTTGATAAGTCTGGCCAGGGGTTTATCAATCTTGTTAATTCTTTCAAAGAACAAGCTCCTAGTTTCGTTGATCTGTTCTACTGTTCTTTTGGTTTCTAGTTCATTGATTTCTGCTCTGATCTTTATTATTTCTCTTCTCCTGCTGGGTTTAGGCTTATTTGCTGTTCTTTCTCCAGTCCTTTAGGTGTAGGGTTAGGTTGTGTATTTGAGACCTTTCTTCTTTCTTGAGAAAGGCTTGTATTGCTATATATTTTCCTCTCAGGACTGCCTTTGCTGTATCCCAGAGATTTTGAACGGTTGTGTTTTCATTTTCATTGGTTTCCATGAATTTTTTTAATTCTTCTTTAATTTCCTGGTTGACCCATTATTCTTTAGTAGGATGCTCTTTAGCCTCCATGTATTTGAGTTCTTTCCGACTTTCCTCTTGTGATTGAGTTCTAGTTTCAAAGCATTGTGGTCTGAAAATATGCAGGGAATGATCCCAATCTTTTGGTACCGGTTGAGACCTGATTTGTGACCTAGGATGTGATCAATTCTGGAAATGTTCCATGGGCACTAGAGAAGAATGTGTATTCCGTTGCTTTGGGATGGAATGTTCTGAATATGTCTGTGAAGTCCATTTGGTCCAGTGTGTCATTTAAAGTCTTTATTTCCTTGTTGATCTTTTGCTTAGATGATCTGTCCATTTCAGTCAGGGGGGTGTTAAAGTCCCCCACTATTATTGTATTGTTGTCAAAGTGTTTCTTTGCTTTTGTTATTAATTGCCTTATATAAATGGCTGCTCCCATGTTTGCGGCATAGATATTTACAATTGTTAGATCTTCTTGTTGGATAGACCCTTTAAATAGGTATAGTGTCCTTCCTCATCTCTTATTACAGTCTTTGTTTTAAAATCTAGTTTGTCTGATGTAAGGATTGCCACCCCAGCCTTCTTTTGGTGTCCATTAGCATGGTAAATGGTTTTCCACCCCCTCACGTTCAATCTGGGGGTGTCCTTGGGTCTAAAATGAGTCTCTTGCAAACAGCATATGGATGGGTCTTGTTTTTTAATCCAATCTGATAGCCTGTGTCTTTTGATTGGGGCATTTAGCCCATTTACATTCAGGTAACTATTGAAAGGTATGAATTTAGTGCCATTGTATTGCCTGTTAGGTGACTGTTACTGTATGTTGTCTGTGTTCCTTTCTGATCTATGCTGCTTTTAGGCTCTCTCTTTGCTTAGAGGACCCCTTTCAATATTTCTTGGAGGGCTGGTTTCGTGTTTGCAAATTCCTTTAGTTTTTGTTTTTCCTGGAAGCTTTTTATCTCTCCTTCTATTTTCGATGACAGCCTAGCTGGATATAGTATTCTTGGCTGCATATTTTTCTCGTTTAGTGCTCTGAAGATATCTTGCCAGTCCTTTCTGGCCTGCCAGGTCTCTGTGGATAGGTCTGTTGCCAATCTAATATTTTTACCATTGTAGGTTACATATCTCTTCTCCCGAGCTGCTTTCTAGATTTTCTCTTTGTCTCTGAGACTCGTAAGTTTTACTATTAGATGTCGGGGTGTTGACCTATTATTATTGATTTTGAGAGGGGTTCTCTGTGCCTCCTGTATTTTGATGCCTGTTTCCTTCCTCACATTAGGGAAGTTCTCTGCTATTATTTGCTCCAATATACCTTCTGCCCCTCTCTCTCTTTCTTCTTCTTCTGGGATCCAAATTATTCTACTGTTGTTTCGTCTTATTGTATCACTTACCTCTCGAATTCTGCCCTCATGATCCTGTAGTTGTTTCTCCCTCTTTTTCCCAGCCTCCTTATTTTCCATCATTTGGTCTTCTATATCGCTGATTCTCTCTTCTGCCTCATTTATCCTAGCAGTTAGTGCCCCCATTTTTGATTGCACCTCATCAATAGCCTTTTTGATTTCGATTTGGTTAGATTTTAGTTCTTTTATTTCTCCAGAAAGGGTTTCTCTAATCACGTCCTTGTTTTTTTCAAGCCCAGCTAGTATCTTTAAAGTCATGATTCTGAACTCTAGGTCCGACATCGTACTAATGTCCATATTGAGTAGGTCCCTGGCTGACGGTAGTACCTCTTGTTCCTTTTGCTGAGGTGATTTTTTTCGTCTTGTCATTTTGTCCAGAGGAGAATAGATGAATGAGAGAACAAAATGCTCACAGGTTTACAACGTCCCCAGCAAATATACTGTATACAAATCCGAAAAGACCTGAAACCAGGGGAAAAGAAAGGGAAAGAAAGAAAAAAGAAAGAGGAAAAAAAAAGAAAAAAGATAAAAAAAAAAACAGAACAATACAAAAAAAGCAGAATATGATCAAATATGATCAGGCTAGTGCATAGATCACTGCCACACACTAGATTTTGGGTGTATTTTGGTCTGTTAGAAAAAAGTGCCTCCTAAAATTTTAAAGGAAGAAAGACATATATGTACAAAATAAGGGTTGATACAATGAAGGGATGGAAGATGACTTTTAAGATGAAAATTATAAAAGATTTTATAAAAGGAATTGGTAAGATAAGAAGTTGTTTGAAAAAAGAAAGAAGAAATTTAAGAAAAAAAAAGAAAAAAGGGAGAGAATGTGATCAGGCAGGAGACTAGAACAAAGCCATACACTAGTGATTTAGGGTATATTTTGATTTATTAGAAGAAACTGTATCTCAAAATTTTAAAGAGAGAACAACTTATATATATATGCCAAAAATAAGGGTCAGTATTATGAAGGGATAAAATATGACTCTTAAAATGAAAAATAAAAAATGTTTTTTTTTTTTTTTAAAAGGGATTGATAAGATGTTGGTTGAAAAAGGGAAAAAGAAAAATAAAAAAAAACAGTTAACAAAAACTAACTTTGATGAACTAATGAATCATGGTAAAAAAAAAAAAAACCATGAATTCTATGTGCAGTATTCCCCTAGCGCTGGAGTTCTCCTCTTTTCCTTGATCGGTAAACTTGGTCTTGGCTGGCTGGCTGTTTGTGCTGATCTTCTGGGGGAGGGGCCTGTTGCTGTGGTTTCCAAATGTCTTTGCTGGAGGCTGAATTGCCCCGCCCTTGTCGGTCCGGGCTAAGCAAGCTGCTCGGGTTTGCTCTCAGGAGCTTTTGTTCCCTGCAAGCTCTCGGTACAGTCTTGGAGGACCAGGGCAAAAATGGTGGCCTCCCAATCTCCACCCGGAGGAGCTGAGAACTCGGGGCCCCGCTCCTCAGTGCGCCCCCAGAGAAAAGCAGTCACTCCCGTCTCCTTGGTCTCCGGCCGCACCGCGTGCTCACCCGGCCTGTGACCGAGCGTTGCTATCTCTGGCACCCTACCCCGTGTGGAGTCTCCAAACCCAGCAGATCCCTGCGGTGCGTTCCCGCGCCGCTCCTCCCCAGGGAGAAAGGGGAGTCTTCCCAGCTCTGCCACTTGTTGGGTCCCTGCTGGAGGAGCAGTGGCCTGACTGGGCCACAGATCACAGTTTATGGCCACCCCGAGCTGAGAGCCTGCACCTCGGCTCCATCTCTGCAGCCGGCTTCCCTGCTCCGATACCTGGGAGCTCTGGCGCACTCAGGCACCCCCAGTCTTTCTGTGACCCCAAGAGTCCTGAGACCACACTCCCGCGAGGCTTCCACCCCCTGCTTAGCCAGTGGAGCGACGTCCCTCAGCGGAGCTGACTTCTAAAAGTTCCGATTTTGTGCTCCACGGCTCTATCACTTGCCAGAAGTGGCCGGCGGAGGCCCCTCCCCTGCCATCTATCCTCCCGTGAATCCCTTGGATTCACTTCTCCGCACGTCATACCTTCCAGTAAGTGGTCGCTTCTCTGTTCGCAGAGTTGTTGCTACTCTCCTCTTCGATCTCCTGTTGAGTTCGTAGGTGTTCAGAATGGTTTGATCCCTATTCAGCTGAATTCCCGAGACCAAACGAAATCTAGGTCTCCTACTCCTCTGCCATCTTGCTCTGCCCCCTCAGGGTCTTTTCTGATTCCATACAAATTTTAGGATTGTTAGTTCCAGCACTTTGAAAAATGTCATTGGAATTTTAATCAGGATAGCAATGAAGGTATAGATTGCTATGGATAGTATAGATATTTTAACAATGTTTATTCTTCCGATCCATGAGCATGGAATATTTTTCCATCTTTTTGTGTCTTCAATTTCTTTTATGAGTGTTCTGTAGTTTCTAGAGTATAGATCCTTTACCTCTTTGGTTAGGTTTATTCCGAGGTATCTTATGGTTTTTGGTGCTATTGTAAATGGAATCATTTCTCTAATTTCTCTTTTTACAGTTGCATTGTTAGTGTATAAGAGAGCAACTGATTTCTGTGCATTGATTTTGTATCCTGCCACATTACTGAATTGTTGTATGAGTTCTAGTAATTTGGGGTTGGAGTCTTTTGGGTTTTCCACAAAATGTATCATGTCATCGGGGAAAGAGAGAGTTTGACTTCTTCTTTGCCAATTTGAATACCTTTTATTTCTTTTTGTTGTCTGATGGCTGTTGCTAGGACTTCTAGTACTATGTTGAACAGTAGTGGCAAGAGTGGGCATTCTTTTTTTTTTCTTTTTAATTTTTTATTGTTATGTTAATCACCATATATTACATCATTTGTTTTGGTGTAGTGTTCCATGATTCATTGTTTGTTCATAACACCCAGGGCTCCACGTAGAACGTGCCACCCCAATACCCATCACCAGGCTAACCCATCCCCCCACCCTCCTCCCCTCTAGAAACCTCAGTTTGTTTTTCAGAGTCCATCATCTCTCCTGGTTCATCTCCCCCTCTGACTTACTCCCCTTCATTCTTCCTCTGCTGCTATCTTCTTCTTTTTCTTTTTTCTTAAAATATGTTGCGTTATTTGTTTCAGAAGTACAGATCTGTGATTCAACAGTCTTGCACAATTCACAGCCCTCAGCGTAGCACATACCCTCCCCAATGTCTATCACCTAGCCACCCCATCCCTCCCATCCCCGACCACTCCAGCAACCCTCAGTTTGTTCCTGAGATTAAGAATTCCTCATATCAGTGAGGTCATGTGATACATATCTTTCTCTGATTCACTTATTTCACTCAGCATAACACCCTCCAGTTCCAGCCACGTTGTTGCAAATGGCAAGATCTCATTCCTTTTGGTGGCTGCATAATATTCCACTGTGTATATATACCACCTCTTCTTTATCCATTCATCTGTCGATGGACATCTTGGCTCTTTCCACAGTTTGGCTATTGTGGACATTGCTGCTATAAACATTGGGGTGCACGTACCCCTTCGGGTCCCTACATTTGTATCTTTGGGGTAAATACCCAGTAGTGCAATTGCTGGATCGAATGGTAGCTCTAATTTCAACTCTTTGAGGAACCTCCATACTGTTTTCCAGAGGGGTTGCACCAGCTTGCATTCCCACCAACAGTGTAGGAGGGTTCCCCTTTCTCCGCATCCCTGCCAACATCTGTCGTTCCCTGACTTGTTACTTTTAGCCATTCTGACTGGTGTGAGGTGGTATCTCATTGAGGTTTTGATTTGGATTTCCCTGATGCCGAGCGATGTTGAGCACTTTTTCATGTGCCTGTTGGCCATTTGGATGTCTTCTTTGGAAAAATATCTGTTCATGTCTTCTGCCCATTTCTTGATTGGATTATTTGTTCTTTGGGTGTTGAGTTGGATAAGTTCTTTATAGATTTTGGATACTAGCCCTTTATCTGATAGGTCATTTGCAAATATTTTCTCCCATTCTCTCAGTTGTCTTTTGGTTTTGTGGACTGTTTCTTTTCTGTGCAAAAGCTTTTTATCTTGATGAAATCCCAATAGTTCATTTTTTCCCTGGCTTCCCGTGCCTTTGGCGATGTTTCTAGGAAGAAGTTGCTGCGGCTGAGGTCGAAGAGGTTGCTACCTGTGTTCTCCTTTAGGATTTGGATGGACTCCTGTCTCACGTTTAGGTCTTTCAACCATTTGGAGTCTATTTTTGTGTGTGGTGTAAGGAAATGGTCCAGTTTCATTCTTCTGCATGTGGCTGTCCAATTTTCCCAACACCATTTGTTGAAGAGACTGTCTTTTTGCCATTGGACATTCTTTCCTGCTTTGTCAAAGATGAGTTGACCATAGAGTTGAGGGTCCATTTCTGGGCTCTCTCTTCTGTTCCATTGATCTATGTGTCTGTTTTTGTGCCAGTACCATACTGTCTTGATGATGACAGCTTTGTAATAGAGCTGGAAGGCTGGAATTCTGATGCGCCAGTTTTGCTTTTCTTTTTCAATATTCCTCTGGCTATTTGGGGTCTCTTCTGGTTCCATACAAATTTTAGGATTATTTGTTCCATTTCTTTGAAAAAAGTGGATGGTATTTTGTTGGGGATTGCATTGAATGTGTAGATTGCTCTAGGTAGCATTGACATCTTCACAATATTGGTTCTCCCAATCCATGAGCATGGAACGTTTTTCCATTTCTTTGTGTCTTCTTCAATTTCTTTCCTGAGTATTTTATAGTTTTCTGAGTACAGATCCTTTGCCTCTTTGGTTAAATTTATTCCTAGGTATCTTGTGGTTTTGGGTGCAATTGTGAATGGGATCGACTCCTTCATTTGTCTCTCTTCTGTCTTGTTGTTGGTGTCTAGGAATGCCACTGATTTCTGTGCATTGATTTTATAGCCTGCTACTTGACTGAATTCCTGTATGAGTTCTAGCAGTTTTGGGGTGGAGTCTTTTGGGTTTTCCACATAAAATATCATATCATCTGCAAAGAGTGAGAGTTTGACTTCCTGTTTGCCGATTTGGATGCCTTTGATTTCTTTTTGTTGTCTGATTGCTGTGGCTAGGACTTCTAATACTATGTTGAATAGCAGTGGTGAGAGTGGACATCCCTGCCGCGTTCCTGACCTTAGGGGAAAAGCTCTCAGCTTTTCCCCATTGAGAATGATATTCGCTGTAGGTTTTTCGTAGATGGCTTTTATGATATTGAGGTATGTACCCACTATCCCTATACTCTGAAGAGTTTTGATCAAGAAAGGATGCTGTACTTTGTCAAATGCTTTTTCTGCATCTATTGAGAGGATCACATGATTCTTGTTCTTTCTTTTGTTAATGTATTGTATCACGTTGATTGATTTGCTGATGTTGAACCAGCCTTGCAGCCCAGGGATAAATCCCACTTGGTCGTGGTGAATAATCATTTTAATGTACTGTTGGATTCTATCGGCTAGTATTTTGGTGAGAATTTTTGCATCCATGTTCATCAAGGATATTGGTCTGTAATTCTCCTTTTTGATGGGGTCTTTGTCTGGTTTTGGGTTCAAGGTAATGGTGGCCTCATAAAATGAGTTTGGAAGTTTTCCTTCCATTTCTATTTTTTGGAACAGTTTCAGGAGAATAGGTATTAATTCTTCTTTAAATGTCTGGTAGAATTCCCCTGGGAAGCCATCTGGCCCTGGGCTTTTGTTTCTTGGGAGATTTTTGATGACTGCTTCAATTTCCTTAGTGGTTATAGGTCTGTTCATGTTTTCTATTTCTTCCTGGTTCAGTTTTGGTAGTTGATACATCTCTAGGAATGCACTCATTTCTTCCAGGTTATCTAATTTGCTGGCATAAAGTTGCTCATAATATGTTCTTATAATTGTTTGTCTTTCTTTGGTGTTGGTTGTGATCTCTCCTCTTTCATTCATGATTTTGTTGATTTGGATCATTTCTCTTTTCTTTTTGATAAGTCTGGACTGGGGTTTATCAATCTTGTTAATTCTTTCAAAGAACAAGCTCCTAGTTCCGTTGATATGTTGTACTGTTCTTTTGGTTTCTAGTTCATTGATTTCTGCTCTGAGATTTATTATTTCTCTTCTCCTGCTGGGTTTAGGCTTTATTTGCTGTTCTTTCTCCAGCTCCTTTAGGTGTAGGGTTAGGTTATGTATTTGAGACCTTTCTTGTTTCTTGAGAAAGGCTTGTATTGCTATATACTTTCCTCTCAGGGCTGCCTTTGCTGTATCCCAAAGATTTTCGACAGTTGTGTTTTATTTTCATTGGTTTCCATGATTTTTTTAAATTCTTCTTTCATTTCCTGGTTGACCCATTCATTCTTTAGAAGGATGCTCTTTAGCCTCCATGTATTTGAGTTCTTTCCGACTTTCCTCTTGTGATTGAGTTCTAGTTTCAAAGCATTGTGGTCTGAAAATACGCAGGGAATGATCCCAATCTTTTGGTATCGGTTGAGACGTGATTTGTGACCTAGGATGTGATCAATCCTGGGGAATGTTCCATGGGCACTAGAGAAGAATGTGTATTCCGTTGCTTTGGGATGGAATGTTCTGAATATGTCTGTGAAGTCCATTTGGTCCAGTGTGTCATTTAAAGTCTTTATTTCCTTGTTGATCTTTTGCTTAGATGATCTGTCCATTCAGTGAGGGGGTTTTTAAAGTCCCCCACTATTATTGTATTGTTGTCAATGTGTTTCTCCGCTTTTGTTATTAATTGCCTTATATAATTGGCTGCTCCCATGTTCGGGGCATAGATATTTACAATTGTTAGATCTTCTTGTTGGATAGACCCTTTAAGTAGGATATAGTGTCCTTCCTCATTCTTCTTACAGTCTTTGTTTTAAAATCTAGTTTGTCTGATATAAGGATTGCCACCCCAGCTTTCTTTTGTTATCCATTAGCGTGGTAAATGGTTTTCCACCCCCTCACTTTCAATCTGGGGGTGTCTTTGGGCCTAAAATGAGTCTCTTGCAGACAGCATATTGATGGGTCTTGTTTTTAAATCCAATCTGATAGCCTGTGTCTTTTGATTGGGGCATTTAGCCCATTTACATTCAGGGTAACTACTGAAAGGTATGAATTTAGTGCCATTGTATTGCCTGTAAGGTGACTGTTACTGTATGTTGTCTGTGTTCCTTCTGATCGTTGCTGCTTTTAGGCTCCCTCTTTGCTTAGAGGACCCCTTTCAATATTTCTTGGAGGGCTGGTTTCGTGTTTGCAAATTCCTTTAGTTTTTGTTTTTCCTGGAAGCTTTTTATCTCTCCTTCTATTTTCAATGACAGCCTAGCTGGATATCGTGTTCTTGGCTGCATATTTTTCTTGTTTAGTGCTCTGAAGATACCTTGCCAGTCCTTTCTGGCCTGCCAGGTCTCTGTGGATAGGTCTGTTGCCAATCTAATATTTTTACCATTGTAGGTTACATATCTCTTCTCCCGAGCTGCTTTCGGGATTTTCTCTTTGTCTCTGAGACTCGTAAGTTTTACTATTAGATGTCGGGTTGTTGATCTATTATTACTGATTTTGAGAGGGGTTCTCTGTGCCTCCTGGATTTTGATGCCTGTTTCCTTCCTCACATTAGTGAAGTTCTCTGCTATTATTTGCTCCAATATACCTTCTGCCCCTCTCTCTCTTTCTTCTTCTGGGATCCCAATTTTTCTACTGTTGTTTCGTGTTATCGTATCACTTACCTCTCGAATTCTGCCCTCATGATCCTGTAGTTGTTTCTCCCTCTTTTTCCCAGCCTCCTTATTTTCCATCATTTGGTCTTCTATATCGCTGATTCTCTCTTCTGCCTCATTTATCCTAGCAGTTAGTGCCCCCATTTTTGATTGCACCTCATCAATAGCCTTTTTGATATCGACTCTGTTAGATTTTAGTTCTTTTATTTCTCCAGAAAGGGTTTCTCTAATAACTTTCACGCTTTTTTCAAACCCAGCTAGTATCTCTAAAGTCATGGTTCTGAACTCTAGGTCCGACATCGTACTAATGTCCGTATTGAGTAAGTCCCTGGCTGACGGTACTACCTCTTGTTCTTTTAGCTGAGGTGATGTTTTTCGTTTTGTCATTTTGTCCAGAGGAGAATAGATGAATGAGAGAACAAAATGCTAACAGGTTTACAACGTCCCCAGCAAATATACTGTATACAATTCCGAAAAGACCTGAAACCAGGGGAAAAGAAAGGGAAAGAAAGAAAAAAGAAAGAGAAAAAAAAAGATAAAAAGAAAAACAGAACAATACAAAAAAAGCAGAATGTGATCAAATATGATCAGGCTAGTGAATAGATCAGTGCCACACACTAGATTTTGGGCGTATTTTGGTCTGTTAGAAAAAAGTGTCTCCAAAATTTTAAAGGAAGAAAGACATATATGTACAAAATAAGGGTTGATACAATGAAGGGATAGAAGATGACTGTAAAGATGAAAATTATAAAAGATTTTATAAAAGGACTTGATAAGAAGTTGTTTGAAAAAAGAAAGAAGATTAAAAAAAAAAAGAAAAAAGGGACAGAATGTGATCAGGCAGGAGACTAGAACAGAGCCATACACTAGTGATTTAGGGTATATTTTTATCTGTTAGAAGAAACTGTATTTCAAAATTTTAAAGAGAGAACAACTTATATATATATGCCAAAAATAAGGGTAACTACTATGAAGGGATAAAATATGACTCTAAAAATGAAAAATAAAAAGTGGTTTTTTTTTTTAAAAGAGATTGTTAAGATGTTGGTTGAAAAGGGAAAAAGAATAAAAAAACAGTTAACAAAAATTAACTTTGATGAACTAATGAATCATGTTAAAAAAAAGCCATGAATTCTATGTGCAGTATTCCCCTAGCGCTGGAGTTCTCCCGTTCTCCTTGATGGGTAAACTTGGTCTTGGCTTGCTGGCTGTTCGTGCTGATCTTCTGGGGGAGGGGCCTGTTGCTGTGGTTTCCAAATGTCTTTGCTGGAGGCTGAATTGCCCCGCCCTTTTCGGTCCGGGCTAAGCAAGCTGCTCGGGTTTGATCTCAGGAGCTTTTGTTCCCTGCAAGCTCTCCGTACAGCCTTGGAGGACCAGGGCAAAAATGGTGGCCTCCCAGTCTCCACCCGGAGGAGCTGAGAACTCGGGGCCCCGCTCCTCAGTGCGCCCCCAGAGAAAAGCAGTCACTCCCTTCTCCCCAGTCTCCGGCCACACTCTGAGCTCACCCGGCCTGTTCCCGGGCGTTGCTATCTCTGGTACCCGACCCCGTGTGGAGTCTCCAAACCCAGCAGATCCCTGCAGTGCGCTCCTGCGCCGGTCCTCCCCGGGAAGGAAGGGGAATCTCCCTGGATATGCCGCTTGTTGGGTCCTTGCTGGAGGAGCAGTGGCCCAACTGGCCCGCGGATCACAGTTTATGGCAACCCCAAGCTGAGAGACCGCGCCTCACCTCCATCCCTGCAGCCAGTTTCCCCGCTCCGATACCTGGGAGCTCTGGTGCACTCAGGCTCCCCCGGTCTTTCTGTGACCCCAAGGGTCCTGAGACCACACTGTCCCGGGAGGATTCCACCCTCTGCTTAGCCAGTGGAGCGACATCCCTCAGCGGAGCCGACTTCTAACAGTTCTGATTTTGTGCTCCATGACTCTATTACTTGCCAGAAGCGACCGGCGGAGGCCCCTCCCCCGCCGTCTATCCTCCCGAATATTGCCTCAGATTCACTTCTCCGCACGTCCTACCTTCCAGTAAGTGGTCGCTTCTCTGTTCAGAGAGTTGTTGCTACTCTCCTCTTCGATCTCCTGTTGAGTTCGTAGGTGTTCAGAATGGTTTGATTCCTATTCAGCTGAATTCCTGAGACCAGATGAAATTTAGGTCTCCTACTCCTCCGCCATCTTGCTCCACCCCAGGGTGGGCATTCTTGACATGTTCCTGATCTTAAGGGAAAGGCTTTCAGCTTTTCCCCATTGAGGATGATATTCGCTGTGGGTTTTCCATAGATGGATTTTATGAACTTGAGGAATGTTCCCTCTATCCCTATAGTCTGAAGAGTTTTAATCAGGAAAGATGTTGTATTTTGTCCAGTGCTTTTTCTGCATCAATTGAGAGGACCATATGGTTCTTCTCTCTCCTCTTATTAATGTGTTCTATCACATTAATTGATTTGCGAATGTTGAACCACCATCTTGCATCCTTGGGATAAATCCCACTTGGTCATGGTGGATGATCCTTTTATGTACTATTGGATCCTATTAGCTAGGATTTTGTTGAGGTTTTTGGAATCCATATTCATCAGGGATATTGGTCTGAAATTCTCCTTTTTGATGGGGTCTTTGCCTGGTTTGGGGATTAAGGTAATGTTGGCCTCATAGAATGAGTTTGGATGTTTTCCTTCTGTTTCTATTTTTGAAACAGCTCAGTACAATAGGTATTATTTCTTCTTTGAATGTTTGGTAGAATTCCCCAGGGAATCCATCAGGCCCTGGACTCTTGTTTTTTGGGAGGTTTTTGATCACTGCTTCAATCTCGTTACTGGTTATTGGCCTATTCAGGTCTTCAATTTCTTCCTGTTTCAGTCTTGGTAGTTTATAGATTTTCAGGAAGACCTCCATTTCATCCAGATTGCTCAGTTGATTGGCATATAGTTGTTGATAATAATTTCTAATAATTGTTCCTATTTCCTTGGTGTTAGTTGTTATCTCTCCCCTTTCATTCATAATTTTATTAATTTGGGTCCTTTCTCTTTTCTTTTCGATAAGTCTGGCCAGTGGTTTATCGATCTTATTAATTCTTTCAAAGGGCCAGCTTCTAGTTTCGTTGATCTGATCTACTGTGTTTCTGGTTTCTAATTCATTGATCTCTGCTCTAATCTTAATTATTTCTCTTCTAACGCATGGCTTACGCATCGTTTGTTGCTTTTTCCCTAGTTCTTTAAGGTGTAGAGTTAGTTGGTGAATTCGGGATTTTTCTAATTTTTGAGTGAGGCTTGGATGGCTATGCATTTCCCCCTTAGGATTGCCTTTGCAGTATCCCATAGGTTTTGGACTGATGTGTTTTTGTTCTCATTGGTTTCCAAGAATTGTTTAAGCTCTTCCTTGATTTCCTGGTTGACCCAAACATTCTTGAGCAGAGTTGTCTTTAGCTTCCAAGTGTTTTAATTTCTTCCAAATTTTTTCTTGTGATGGAGTTCCAATTTTAAAGCATTGTGGTCTGAGAATATGCAGGGAATAATCCAATCTTTTGGTATCAGTTGAGACCTGATTTGTGACCCAGTATGTGGTCTATTCAGGAGAAGGTTCCATGTGTACTCTAGAAGAATGAGTATTCTGTTGTTTTAGGGTGGAATGTTCTGTATATATCTATGAGGTCCATATGGTCCAGTGTGTCATTCAAACCTCTTGTTTCTTTGATGATTTTCTGCTTTGATGATCTATCTATTGCTGAGAGTGTAGTATTGAGGTATCCTACAATTAACATATTGTTATCAATATGACTCTTAATTCGGTTAACAGTTGGCTTATGTAGACGGCTGCTCCCATGTTGGGGGCATAGATATTTACAATTATTAGATCTTCTTGTTGGATAGACCCTTTAAGAATGATATAGTGTCCTTCTGTGTCTCTAACTACAGTCTTTAGTTTAAAATCTAATTTGTCTGATATAAGAATTGCTACACCAGCTTTCTTTTGCGGTCCATTGGCATGGAAGATGGATCTCCATTCCTTCACTTTCAGTCTGGATGTATCTTTATGTTCAAAATGAGTCTCTTGTAGACAGCATATGGATGGGTCCTGTCTTTTTATCCAATCTGCAACCCTGTGTCATTTATGGGAGTATTTAGGCCGTTCACATTGAGAGTGATTATTGGTAGATGTGAATTAATTGTCATCATGTTGCCTGTGAAGAACTTGTCTTTATAGATTGTGTAAATTTCTGTTGTATATCACTCTTGGGGTCTTTCTCCTTTTATAGGACCCCCCTTAATATTTCTTGCAGGACTGGCAAAGTGGTCACATATTCTTTCAGTTTCTATTGGTCTTTGAAGCTGCTCTGCATCTCTCCATCCATTCTAAATGACAGCCTTGCCAGATAAAGTCTTCTTGGTTGCATGTTCTTCTCGTTTAGTACCCTGAATATGTCTTGCCAGGCCTTTCTGGCTTGCCAGCTTTCTGTGGGTAGGTCTGACATTATTCTGATGTTTCTCCCTCTGTACATAAGGAATCTCTTCCCCCTAACTGCCCTTAAGGTAGTTTCCTTGGTTCTAAGATTTGCGAGTTTTACTATTACATGCGGGGATGTTGGCCTGTTTTCCTTGATCTTAGGAGGGGTCCTCTCTGCCTCTAGGACACAAATGTTTGTTTCATTCCCCAGATTAGGGAAGTTCTCAGCTATGATTTGCTCAAATATATCTTCTAGTCCTCTCTCTCTCCACCCTCTCAAGGATTCCAATAATTCTGAAATTGGAATACTTCATGGTGTCACTTATTTCTCTGATTCTATTTTCATGAATTCTGAGCCTCCTCTTTTCCCTTTTTATCTATTAAATTGTCTTCCCGGTCACTAATTTGTTCTCCTGCCTCACTTACCCTAGGTGTTAGATTATCTAGATTAGATTGGATCTCATTGATAACATTTTTAAGTTCTGCCAATTCAGCTTTCATTTCTGCCCTTACAGACTCTATGATGCCATTAATTGATTTCTCCATTCTAGCTATTGTCTTCACAATTGCTCGCCTGAATTCCATCTCCAAGATCTTGGTTATATCTGCATCCATTTGTACATCTGCAGCGTAAGTCATAATTTGAGTCTTTCCATTTTGGGGGTTCCTCCTCCTAGTCATTCTGTTGATGGGTGGTTGAGGGAATGTATAGAGTCAAATTATTGACCAGAACCCAAGCAAGATGCACCTGTTTTCTAGGGACCTTAGGGTTGCTGGCCTCTTGTTTTCTCAGCCTGTCTTCTGGGGGAGGGGCCTGCTGCACTGTGACTCAGGCAACCCTGTTTGGGCAGAGTTGTTCTGCCCCCTGTGGCGGGGGATGGGCTCAGTGGAAACGGTTTTTGGGGGGCTTTTATTCTCTGGTGGCTTTCCCTGGTGGCTTTCCACATCTCTTCCGAGAGTCAGAGCAGAAGAGACCATTTCCAACCCTCTGCCTCACAGCAGAGAGATCATAGTCTGTTCTTCAGTGAGCTGTCCAGGCCACACTCTCTCCATTTCTGTCTGTGCTGCTATAAACTGCAGCGACCTGGGTTGTGCACTCCTTAGCTGCTCTCCCAGTCCTGCCTCCAGGTTGGGGCTCATCTCTGCCCTTTGTGTTTCTAAAACCACCAGCTGCTCCCAGTTTGCATGCATACCCCCACCGCTCCGGTTTCCATCTAAAGTCCTTTCCCGGTCACTACTGGTCTATGAGTCTGTGCCCCATTCCCAGCGTGGGAGGGTAATGCTCACCAGCTGGGCAGGATTCCCATGACCAGGTTCCCTCCCGCTGCAGTTTATCCTGATATTTTCCCACGGAATCATGGCTCCCCACTTCGTACTTCAAAACCAACCACCTGCGATCTTCCATTTGTAGAGATCCAGATCTTCTTACATCTCCGGCTGATTTCATGTGTGCTCAGATTGGTCTGGTAGATGTCCAGCTCAATTCCACAGACCAGTTGGAATAGGGTCCCTTACTTCTCTGCCATCTTTTCCAAAAACCCCCATGTATGTATATTTGTAAAGAATAACTGGATTATTGAGGGGGCGGAGCAAGCTGGCGGAGGAGTAGCAGACCTGGATTTCGTCTGGTCTCAGGAATTCAGCTGAATAGGGATCAAACCATTTTGAACACCTACGAACTCAAAAGGAGATCAAAGAAGAGAGTAACAACAACTCTCTGAAGAGAGAAGCGACCACTTACTGGAAGGTAGGATGTGCGGAGAAGTGAATCTGAGGCGATATTCGGGAGGATAGATGGCGGGGGAGGGGGCCTCCGTCGGCCGCTTCTGGCAAGTGCTAGAGCCACAGAGCACAAAATTGGAACTTTTTAAAAATTTTTTTATTGTTATGTTAATCACCATATATTACATCATTAGTTTTTGATGTAGTGTTCCATGATTCATTGTTTGTTCATACACCCAGTGCTCCATGCAGAATGTGCCCTCTTTAATACCCATCACCAGGCTAACCCATCCCCCTACCCTCCTCCCCTCTACCCTCCGTTTGTTTTTGAGAGTCCATCATCTTTCATGGTTCGTCTCCCCTCTGACTTACTCCCCTTCATTCTTCCTCTCCTGTTATCTTCTTCTTTTTCTTTTTTCTTAAAATATGTTACCTTATTTGTTTCAGAAGTACAGATCTGTGATTCAACAGTCTTGCACAATTCACAGTGCTCACCGTAGCACATACCCTCCCAAATGTCTATCACCCAGCCACCCCATCCCTCCCACCCCCAAACACTCCAGTAACACTCACTTTGCTTCCTGAGATTAAGAATTCCTCATATCAGTGAGGTAATATGATACATGTCTTTCTTTGATTGACTTATTTCACTCAGCATAACACCCTCCAGTTCCATCCACGTCGTTGCAAATGGCAAGATCTCATTCCTTTTGGTGGCTGCATAATATTCCATTGTGTATATATACCACCTCTTCTTTATCCATTCATCTGTCGATGGACATCTTGCCTCTTTCACAGTTTGGCTATTGTGGACATTGCTGCTATAAACATTGGGGTGCACGTACCCCTTCGGGTCCCTACATTTGTATCTTTGGGGTAAATACCCAGTAGTGCAATTGCTGGATCGAATGGTAGCTCTAATTTCAACTGTTTGAGGAACCTCCATACTGTTTTCCAGAGTGGTTGCACTAGCTTGCATTCCCACCAACAGTGTAGGAGGGTTCCCCTTGCTCCACAGCCCCGCCAACATCTGTCGTTCCCTGACTTGTTAATTTTAGCCATACTGACGGGTGTGAGGTGGTATCTCATTGAGGTTTTGATTTGGATTTCCCTGATGCCGAGCGATGTTGAGCACTTTTTCATGTGCCTGTTGGCCATTTGGATGTCTTCTTTGGAGAAATATCTGTTCATGTTTTCTGCCCATTTCTTGATTGGATTATTTGTTCTTTGGGTGTTGAGTTTGATAAGTTCTTTTTTTTTTTTTTTTTTTTTAAATTTTTTATTGTTACGTTAATCACCATATATTACATCATTAGTTTTTGGTGCAGTGTTCCATGATTCATTGTTTGTTCATAACACCCAGTGCTCCATGCAGAACGTGCCCTCCTCAATACCCATCACCAGGCTAACCCATCCCCCTACCCCCCTCCCCTCTAGAACCCTCAGTTTGTTTTTCAGAGTCCATCATCTCTCATGGTTCGTCTCCCCCTCTGACATACTCCCCTTTTCTTCCTCTCCTGTTATCTTCTTCTTTTTCTTTTTTCTTAAAATATGTTGCGTTATTTGTTTCAGAAGTACAGAACTGTGATTCAACAGTCTTGCACAATTCACAGCGCTCACCGTAGCACATACCCTCCCCAATGTCTATCACCCAGCCACCCCATCCCTCCCACCCCCAACCACTCCAGTAACACTCAGTTTCTTTCCTGAGATTAAGAATTCCTCATATCAGTGAGGTCATGTGATACATGTCTTTCTCTGATTGACTTATTTCACTCAGCATAACACCCTCCAGTTCCATCCACGTCGTTGCAAATGGCAAGATCTCATTCCTTTTGATGGCTGCATAATATTCCATTGTGTATATATACCACACCTTCTTTATCCATTCATCTGTCGATGGGCATCTTGGCTCTTTCCACAGTTTGGCTATGGTGGACATTGCTGCTATAAACATTGGGGTACACGTACCCCTTCGGGTCCCTACATTTGTATCTTTGTGGTAAATACCCAGTAGTGCAATTGCTGGATCGAACGGTAGCTCTAATTTCAACTGTTTGAGGAACCTCCATACTGTTTTCCAGAGGGGTTGCACCAGCTTGCATTCCCACCAACAGTGTAGGAGGGTTCCCCTTTCTCCACATCCCCGCCAACATCTGTCATTCCCTGACTTGTTAATTTTAGCCATTCTGACGGGTGTGAGGTGGTATCTCATTGAGGTTTTGATTTGGATTTCCCTGATGCCGAGCGATGTTGAGCACTTTTTCATGTGCCTGTTGGCCATTTGGATGTCTTCTTTGGAGAAATATCTGTTCATGTTTTCTGCCCATTTCTTGATTGGATTATTTGTTCTTTGGGTGTTGAGTTTGATAAGTTCTTTTTTTTTTTTTTTTTTTTTAAATTTTTTATTGTTACGTTAATCACCATATATTACATCATTAGTTTTTGGTGCAGTGTTCCATGATTCATTGTTTGTTCATAACACCCAGTGCTCCATGCAGAACGTGCCCTCCTCAATACCCATCACCAGGCTAACCCATCCCCCTACCCCCCTCCCCTCTAGAACCCTCAGTTTGTTTTTCAGAGTCCATCATCTCTCATGGTTCGTCTCCCCCTCTGACATACTCCCCTTTTCTTCCTCTCCTGTTATCTTCTTCTTTTTCTTTTTTCTTAAAATATGTTGCGTTATTTGTTTCAGAAGTACAGAACTGTGATTCAACAGTCTTGCACAATTCACAGCGCTCACCGTAGCACATACCCTCCCCAATGTCTATCACCCAGCCACCCCATCCCTCCCACCCCCAACCACTCCAGTAACACTCAGTTTCTTTCCTGAGATTAAGAATTCCTCATATCAGTGAGGTCATGTGATACATGTCTTTCTCTGATTGACTTATTTCACTCAGCATAACACCCTCCAGTTCCATCCACGTCGTTGCAAATGGCAAGATCTCATTCCTTTTGATGGCTGCATAATATTCCATTGTGTATATATACCACACCTTCTTTATCCATTCATCTGTCGATGGGCATCTTGGCTCTTTCCACAGTTTGGCTATGGTGGACATTGCTGCTATAAACATTGGGGTACACGTACCCCTTCGGGTCCCTACATTTGTATCTTTGTGGTAAATACCCAGTAGTGCAATTGCTGGATCGAACGGTAGCTCTAATTTCAACTGTTTGAGGAACCTCCATACTGTTTTCCAGAGGGGTTGCACCAGCTTGCATTCCCACCAACAGTGTAGGAGGGTTCCCCTTTCTCCACATCCCCGCCAACATCTGTCATTCCCTGACTTGTTAATTTTAGCCATTCTGACGGGTGTGAGGTGGTATCTCATTGAGGTTTTGATTTGGATTTCCCTGATG
The DNA here is from genome assembly GCF_009762305.2 of Zalophus californianus. Classification (NCBI taxonomy): domain Eukaryota; kingdom Metazoa; phylum Chordata; class Mammalia; order Carnivora; family Otariidae; genus Zalophus; species Zalophus californianus. Next base: position 29,830,175 of record NC_045608.1, on the reverse strand, counting down.
CCGAGCGATGTTGAGCACTTTTTCATGTGCCTGTTGGCCATTTGGATGTCTTCTTTGGAGAAATGTCTGTTCATGTCTTCTGCCCATTTCTTGATTGGATTATTTGTTCTTTGGGTGTTGAGTTTGATAAGTTCTTTATAGATTTTGGATACTAGCCCTTTATCTGATATGTCATTTGCAAATATTTTCTCCCATTCTGTCGGTTGTCTTTTGGTTTTGTGGACTGTTTCTTTTGCTGTGCAAAAGCTTTTTATCTTGATGAAATCCCAATAGTTCATTTTTGCCCTGGCTTCCCATGCCTTTGGCGATGTTTCTAGGAAGAAGTTGCTGCGGCTCAGGTCGAAAAGGTTGCTACCTGTGTTCTCCTTTAGGATTTGGATGGACTCCTGTCTCACGTTTAGGTCTTTCAACCATTTGGAGTCTATTTTTGTGTGTGGTGTAAGGAAATGGTCCAGTTTCATTCTTCTGCATGTGGCTGTCCAATTTTCCCAACACCATTTGTTGAAGAGACTGTCTCTTTTCCATTGGACATTCTTTCCTGCTTTGTCAAAGATAAGTTGACCATAGAGTTGAGGGTCCATTTCTGGGCTCTCGATTCTGTTCCATTGATCGATCTGTCTGTTTTTGTGCCAGTACCATACTGTCTTGATGATGACAGCTTTGTAATAGAGCTGGGAGTCCGGAATTGTGGTGCCGCCAGCTTTGTTTTTCTTTTTCAATATTCCTCTGGCTATTCGGGGATCTCTTCTGGTTCCATACAAATTTTAGGATTATTTGTTCCATTTCTTTGAAAAAAGTGGGTGGTATTTTGATGGGGATTGCATTGAATGTGTAGATTGCTCTAGGTAGCATTGACATCTTCACAATGTTGGTTCTCCCAATCCATGAGCATGGAACGTTTTTCCATTTCTTTGTGTCTTCTTCAATTTCTTTCCTGAGTATTTTATAGTTTTCTGAGTACAGATCCTTTGCCTCTTTGGTTAAATTAATTCCTAGGTATCTTGTGGTTTTGGGTGCAGTTGTGAATGGGATCGACTCCTTGATTTGTCTCTCTTCTGTCTTGTTGTTGGTGTCTAGGAATGCCACTGATTTCTGTGCATTGATTTTATAGCCTGCTACTTGACTGAATTCCTGTATGAGTTCTAGCAGTTTTGGGGTGGAGTCTTTTGGGTTTTCCACATACAGTATCATATCATCTGCAAAGAGTGAGAGTTTGACTTCCTCTTTGACGATTTGGATGCCTTTGATTTCTTTTTGTTGTCTGATTGCTGTGGCTAGGACTTCTAATACTATGTTGAATAGCAGTGGGGAGAGTGGACATCCCTGCCGCGTTCCTGACCTTAGGGGAAAAGCTCTCAGCCTTTCTCCATTGAGAATGATATTCGCTGTGGGTTTTTCGTAGATGGCTTTTATGATATGGAGGTATGTACCCTCTAACCCTATACTCTGAAGAGTTTTGATCAAGAAAGGATGCTGTACTTTGTCAAATGCTTTTTCTGCAGCTATTGAGAGGATCATATGATTCTTGTTCTTTCTTTTGATAATGTATTGTATCACGTTGATTGATTTGCGGATGTTGAACCAGCCTTGCAGCCCAGGGATAAATCCCACTTGGTCGTGGTGAATAATCCTTTTAATGTACTGTTGGATCCTATTGGCTAGTATTTTGGTGAGAATTTTTGCATCCATGTTCATCAAGGATATTGGTCTGTAATTCTCCTTTTTGATGGGATCTTTTTCTGGTTTTGGGATCAAGGTAATGCTGGCCTCAGAAAATGAGTTTGGAAGTTTTCCTTCCATTTCTATTTTTTGGAACAGTTTCAGGAGAATAGGTATTAATTCTTCTTTAAATATCTGATAGAACTCCCCTGGGAAGCCATCTGGCCCTGGGCTTTTGTTTCTTGGGAAATTTTTGATCACTGCTTCAATTTCCTTAGTGGTTATAGGTCTGTTCAGGTTTTCTATTTCTTCCTGGTTCAATTTTGGTAGTTGGTACATCTCTAGGAATGCACCCATTTCTTCCAGGTTATCTAATTTGCTGCCATAGGGTTGCTCATAATATGTTCTTATAATTGTTTTTATTTCTTTGGTGTTGGTTGTGATCTCTCCTCTTTCATTCATGATTTTGTTGATTTGGGTCATTTCTCTTTTCTTTTTGATAAGTCTGGCCAGGGATTTATCAATCTTGTTAATTCTTTCAAAGAACCAGCTCCTAGTTGTGTTGATCTGTTCTACTGTTCTTTTGGTTTCTAGTTCATTGATTTCTGCTCTGATCTTTATGATTTCTCTTCTCCTGCTGGGTTTAGGCTTTATTTGCTGTTCTTTCTCCAGCTCCTTTAGGTGTAGGGTTAGGTTGTGTATTTGAGACCTTTCTTGTTTCTTGAGAAAGGCTTGTATTGCTATACACATTCCTCTCAGGACTGCCTTTGCTGTATCCCAGAGATTTTGAACGGTTGTGTTTTCATTTTCATTGGTCTCCATGAATTTTTTTAATTCTTCTTTAATTTCCTGGTTGACCCATTCATTCTTTAGTAGGATGCTCTTTAGCCTCCATGTATTTGAGTTCTTTCCGACTTTCCTCTTGTGATTGAGTTCTAGTTTCAAAGCATTGTGGTCTGAAAATACGCAGGGAATGATCCCAATCTTTTGGTACCGGTTGAGACCTGATTTGTGACCTAGGATGTGATCAATTCTGGAGATGTTCCATGGGCACTAGAGAAGAATGTGTATTCCGTTGCTTTGGGATGGAATGTTCTGAATATGTCTGTGAAGTCCATTTGGTTCAGTGCGTTATTTAAAGTCTTTATTTCCTTGTTGATCTTTAGCTTAGATGATCTGTCCATTTCAGTCAGGGGGTGTTAAAATCCCCCACTATTATTGTATTGTTGTCAATGTGTTTCTCCGCTTTTGTTATTAATTGCCTTATATAATTGGCTGCTCCCATGTTCGGGGCATAGATATTTACAATTGTTAGATCTTCTTGTTGGATAGACCCTTTAAGTAGGATATAGTGTCCTTCCTCATCTCTTCTTACAGTCTTTGTTTTAAAATCTAGTTTGTCTGATGTAAGGATTGCCACCCCATCTTTCTTTTGGTGTCCATTAGCATGGTGAATGGTTTTCCACCCCCTCACTTTCAATCTGGGGGTGTCTTTGGGTCTAAAATGAGTCTTGCAGACAGCATATGGATGTGTCTTGTTTTTAATCCAATCTGATAGCCTGTGTCTTTTGATTGGGGGGCATTTAGCCCATTTACATTCAGAATAACTATTGAAAGGTATGAATTTAGTGCCATTGTATTGCCTGTAAGGAGACTGTTAACTGTATTTTGCCTGTGTTCCTTTCTGATCTATGCTGCTTTTAGGCTCTCTCTTTGCTTAGAGGACCCCTTTCAATATTTCTTGGAGGGCTGGTTTCGTGTTTGCAAATTCCTTCAGTTTTTGTTTGTTCTGGAAGTTTTTTATTTCTCCTTCTATCTTCAATGATGGCCTAGCTGGATATAGTATTCTTGGCTGCATATTTTTCTCGTTTAGTGCTCTGAAGATATCATGCCAGTCCTTTCTGGCCTTCCAGGTCTCTGTGGATAGGTCTGTTGCCAATCTAATGTTTCTAACATTGTAGGTTACATCTCCTAGGCTGCTTTCTAGATTTTCTCTTTATCTCTGAGACTCATAAGTTTTACTATTAGATGTCGGGGTGTTGACCTATTATTATTGATTTTGAGAGGGGTTCTCTGTGCCTCCTGGATTTTGATGCCTGTTTCCTTCCCCACATTAGGGACGTTCTCTGCTATTATTTGCTCAAATATACCTTCTGCCCCCCTCTCTCTTTCTTCTTCTTCTGGGATCCAAATTATTCCGGATCTGCCGCTTGTTGGGTCCCTACTGGGGGAGCAGTGGCCCAACTGGGCCGCGGATCACATTTTATGGCAACCCCGACCTGAGTGCCCACGCCTCAGCTCCGTCTCTGTGGCCAGCTTCCCCGCTCCAATACCTGGGAGCTCTGGCGCACTCAGGCACCCCCAGTCTTTCTGTGACCCCAAGGGTCCTGAGACCACACTGTCCCGGGAGGATTCCACCCCCTGCTTAGCCACTGCAGCGACATCCTTCAGCTGAGCCAACTTCTAAAAGGTCCGATTTTGTGCTCCGCGGCTCTATCACTTGCCAGAAGCGGCCGGCGGAGGCCCCTCCACCGCCGTCTATCCTCCGGAATATCGCCTTGGATTCACTTCTCCGCACGTCCTACCTTCCAGTAAGTGGTTGCTTCTCTGTTCAGAAAGTTGTTGCTACTCTCCTCTTCGATCTCCTGTTGAGTTCGTAGGTGTTCAGAACGGTTTGATCTCTATTCAGCTGAATTCCTGAGACCAGACAAAATCTAGGTCTCCTACTCCTCCACCATCTTTCTCCGCCCCCTCCAAAATTGGAACTTTTGGAAGTCGGTTCCGCTGAGGGACGTCACTCCAGTGGCTAAGTGGGAGGTGGAAACCACGCGGGACAGTGTTGACTCAGGACCCTCGGGGTCACAGAAAGACTGGGGGTGCCTGAGTGCAGCAGAGCTCTGGGTATAGGAGCAGGGAAGCCGGCTGCAGAGACGGAACCAAGGTGCGGGCTCTCAGCTCGAGGTGGCCATAAACTGATCCGTGGCCCAGTCGGGCCACTGCGCCTCCAGCAGGGACCCAATAAGCAGCAGAGCTGGGGAGACTCCCCTTCCTCCCCCGGGAGGAGGGGCGCGGGAGCACACCGCAGGGATCTGCTGGGTTTGGAGACTCCACACGGGATTGGGTGCCAGAGATAGAAACGCTCAGTCACGGGCCAGGTGAGCACGGAGTGCGGCCGGAGACCGGGGAGACGGGAGTGACTGACTGTTTTTCTCTGGGGGCGGACTGAGGTGTGGGGCCCCAAGTTCTCAGCTCCTATGGGCAGAGAGTGGGAGGCCACCATTTTCACCCTGTTCCTCCAAAGCTGTACCGAGAGCTTGCAGGGAACAAAAGCTCCTGAGAGCGAACGCAAGCAACTTGCTTAGCCCAGACCGACAAGGGCGGGGCAATTCTGCCTCCGGCAAAGATATTTGGGAACCACAGCAACAGGCCCCGCCCACAGAAGATCAGCATGAACAGCCAGCAAGCCAAGACCAAGTTTACCGATCAAGGAGAATGGGAGAACTCCAGTGCTAGGGGAATACTGCACATAGAATTCATGGCTTTTTTCCATGATTCATTAGTTTTTCAAAGTTATTTTTTAACTGTTTTTTTGTGTTTTTTTTTAATTTTTCTTGTTCCCTTTTTCAACCAACATCTTATCAATCCCTTTTTTTAAAAAACATTTTTTATTTTTCATTTTTAGAGTCATATTTTATCCCTTCATAGTAGTTACCCTTATTTTTGGCATATATATATATAAGTTCTTCTCTCTTTAAATATTGAGATACAGTTTCTTCTAACAGATCAAAATATACCCTAAATCAGTAGTGTATGGCTTTGTTTTAGACTCCTGCCTGATCACAGTCTCTCCCTTTTTTTCTTTTTTTTAAAATCTTCTTCTTTCTTCTTTCAAACAACTTCTTATCAATTCCGTTTATAAAACCTTTTATAATTATCATCTTTACAGTCATATTCCATCCCTTCATTGTACCAACCCTTATTTTGTACATGTATGTCTTTCTTCCTTTAAAATTTTAGCAGGCACTTTCTTCTAACAGACCAAAATACACCTAAAATTTAGTGTGTGGCACCGATCTATGCACTAGCCTGATCATATTTGATCATATTCTTTTTTTTTGTTTTGTCCCGTTTTTGTTTGTTTTTATCTTTTTCTTTTTTTTCCCTTTCTTTTTTCTTTCTTTCCCTTTCTTTTCCCCTGGTTTCAGGTCTTTTCTGATTTCTATAGAGTATGTTTGCTGGGGACGTTGTTAACCTGTTAACATTTTGTTCTCTCATTCATCTATTCTCCTCTGGACAAAATGACAAGACGAAAAAATCGCCTCAGCAAAAAGAACAAGAGGTAGTACCGTCTGCCAGGGACCTACTCAATACGGACATTAGTATGATGTAGGACCTAGAGTTCAGAATCATGATTTTAAAGATACTAGATGGGCCTGAAAAAAGCGTGGAAGTTATTAGAGAAACCCTTTCTGGAGAAATAAAAGAACTAAAATCTAACCAAGTCGAAATCAAAAAGGCTATTAATGAGGTGCAATAAAAAATGGGGCCACTAACTGCTAGGATAAATGAGGCAGAAGAGAGAATCAGCAATATAGAAGACCAAATGATGGAAAATAAAGAGGCTGAGAAAAAGAGAGATAAAGAACTACAGGATCACGGGGGCAGAATTTGAGAAGTAAGTGATACGATAAGACGAAACAACATTAGAATAATTGGAACCCAGAAGAAGAAGAAAGAGAGAGAGGGGCAAAAGGCATATTGGAGCAAATTATAGCAGAGAACGTCCCTAATGTGGGGAAGGAAACAGGCATCAAAATCCAGGAGCACAGAGAACCCCTCTCAAAATCAATAAAAATAGGTCAACACCCTGACATCTAGTAGTAAAACTTAGGAGTCTCAGAGACAAAGAGAAAATCTAGAAAGCAGCTCGGGAGAAGAGATATGTAACCTACAATGTTAGAAACATTAGACTGGCAACAGACCTATCCACAGAGACCTGGCAGGCCAGAAAGGACTGGCAAGATATCTTCAGAGCACTAAACGAGAAAAATATGCAGCCAACAATACTATATCCATCTAGGCTGTCATTAAAAATAGAAGGAGAGGTAAAAATCTTCCAGGAAAAACAAAAACTAAAGGAATTTGCAAACACGAAACCAGCCCTAAAAGAAATATTGAAGGGGGTCCTCTAGGCAAAGAGGGATCCTAAAAGCAGCATAGATCAGAAAGGAAAACAGACATATACAGTCACAGTCTCCTTACAGGCAATACAATGGCACTAAATTCATATCTTTCAATACTTACCCTGAATGTAAATGGGCTAAATGCCCCAATCAAAAGACACAGGCTATCAGATTGGATTAAAAAACAAGACCCATCCATATGCTGTCTGCAAGAGACTCATTTTAGACCCAAGGACACCCCCAGACTGAAAGTGAGGGGGTGGAAAACAATTTACCATGCTAATGGACACCAAAATAAAGCTGGGGTGGCAATTCCTATATCAGACAAATTAGATTTTAAAACAAAGACTGTAATAAGAGATGAAGAAGGACACTATATCTTACTTAAAGGGCCTATGCAACAAGAAGATCTAACAATTGTAAATATCTATGCCCCGAACATGGGAGCAGCCAATTATATAAGGCAATTAATAACAAAAGCAAATAAACACATTGACAACAATAGAATAATCGTGGGGGACTTTAACACCCCCTGACTGAAATGGACAGATCATCTAAGCAAAAGATCAACAAGGAAATAAAGACTTTAAATGACACACTGGACCAAATGGACTTCACAGACATATTCAGAACATTCCGTCCCAAAGCAACAGAATACACATTCTTCTCTAGTGCCCATGGAACTTTCTCCAGAATTGATCACATCCTAGGTCACAAATCAGGTCTCAACCGGTACCAAAAGATTGGGATCATTCCCTGCATATTTTCAGACCACAATGCTTTGAAACTAGAACTCAATCACAAGAGGAAAGTCGGAAAAAACTCAAATACATGGAGGCTAAAGAGCATCCTACTAAAGAATGAATGGGTCAACCAGGAAATTAAAGAAGAATTAAAAAAATTCATGGAAACCAATGAAAATGAAAACACAACTGTTCAAAATCTTTGGGATGCAGCAAAGGCCGTCCTGAGAGGAAAGTATATAGCAATACAAGCTTTTCTCTAGAAACAAGAAAGATCTCAAATACACGACCTAACCGTACACCTAAAGGAGCTGGAGAAAGAACAGCAAATAAAGCCTAAACCCAGCAGGTGAAGAGAAATAATAAAGATCAGAGCAGAAATCAATGAACTAGAAACCAAAAGAACAGTAGAAGAGATCAATGAAAGTAGGAGCTGATTCTTTGAAGGAATTAACAAGATTGATAAACCCCTGGCCAGACTTATCAAAAAGAAAAGAGAAATGACCCAAATCAACAAAATCATGAATGAAAGAGGAGAGATCACAACCAACACCAAAGAAATAGAAACAATTCTAAGAACATATTATGAGCAACTCTATGCCAGCAAATTAGATAACCTGGAAGAAATGGGTGCATTCCTAGAGATGTATCAACTACCAAAATTGAACCAGGAAGAAATAGAAAACCTGAACAGACCTATAACCACTAAGGAAATTGAAGCAGTCATCAAAAATCTCCCAAAAAACAAAAGCCTAGGGCCAATGGCTTCCCAGGGGATTTCTACCAAACATTTAAAGAAGAATTAATACCTATTCTCCTGAAACTGTTCCAAAAAATAGAAATGGAAGGAAAACTTCCAAACTCATTTTATGAGACCACCATTACCTTGATCCCCAAATCAGAGAAAGATTCCATCAAAAAGGAGAATTACAGACCAATATCCTTGATGAACACGGATGCAAAAATTCTCACCAAAATACTAGCCAATAGGATCCAACAGTACATTAAAAGGATTATTCACCACGACCAAGTGGGATTTATCCCTGGGCTGCAAGGCTGGTTCAACATCCGCAAATCAATCAACGTGATACAATACATTAAGAAAAGAAAGTACAAGAATCATATTATCTTCTCAATAGATGCAGAAAAAGCATTTGACAAAGTACAGCATTCTTTCTTGATCAAAACTCTTCAGAGTATAGGGATAGAGGGTACATACCTCAATATCATAAAAGCCATCTATGAAAAACCCACAGCGAATATCATTCTCAATGGGGAAAAGCTGAGAGCTTTACCCCTAAGGTCAGGAACATGGCAGTGATGTCCACTATCACCCCTGCTATTCAACATAGTATTAGAAGTCCTAGCCACTGCAATCAGACAACAACAACAAAAAAAAATGAAAGGCATCCTAATCAGGAAAGAAGAATTAAAACTCTCAGTCTTTGCAGATGATATGATACTGTATGTGGAAAACCCAAAAGACTCCACCCCAAAACTGCTAGAACTCATACAGGAATTCAGTCAAGTAGCAGGCTATAAAATCAATGCACAGAAATCAGTGGCATTCCTAGACACCAACAACAAGACAGAAGAGAGACAAATCAAGGAGTCGGTCCCATTTACAATTGCACCCCAAACCATAAGATACCTAGGAATAAATTTAACCAAAGACACAAAGGATCTTTACTCAGAAACTATAAAATACTCATGAAAGAAATTGAAGAAGACACAACGAAATGGAAAAACGTTCCATGCTCATGGATTGGAAGAACCAAAATTGTGAAGATGTCAATGCTATCTAGAGCAATCTACACATTCAGTGCAATCCCCATCAAATACCATCCACTTGGGCGCCTGGGTGGTTCAGTTGGTTAAGCGACTGCCTTCGGCTCAGGTCATGATCCTGGAGTCCCAGGATCGAGTCCCGCATCGGGCTCCCCGCTCAGCGGGGAGTCTGCTTCTCCCTCTGACCCTCTTCCCTCTCGTGCTCTCTATCTCTCATTCTCTCTCTCTCTCAAATAAATAAAATCTTTAAAAAAATCCACTTTTTTCAAAGAAATGGAACAAATAATCCTAAAATTTGTATGGAACCAGAAGAGAACCCGCATAGCCAGAGGAATATTGAAAAAGAAAAGCAAAGCTGGCGGCATCACAATTCCGGACTCCCAGCTCTATTACAAAGCTGTCATCATCAAGACAGTATGGTACTGGCACAAAAACAGACACATAGATCAATGGAACAGAATAGAGAGCCCAGAAATGGACCCTCAACTCTATGGTCAACTCATCTTTGACAAAGCAGGAAAGAATGTCCAGTGGAAAAAAGGACCGTTTCTTCCACAAATCGTGTTGGGAAAATTGGACAGCCACATGCAGAAGAATGAAACTGGACCATTTCCTTACACCACACACAAAAATAGACTCCAAATGGTTGAAAGACCTAAACGTGAGACAGGAGTCCATCAAAATCCTAAAGGAGAACACGGGTAGCAACCTCTTCGACCTCAGCCGCAGCAACTTCTTCCTAGAAACATCGCCAAAGGCACGGGAAGCCAGGGCAAAAATGAACTATTGGGATTTCATCAAGATAAGAAGCTTTTGCACAGCAAAAGAAACAGTCCACAAAACCAAAAGACAACTGACAGAATGGGAGAAAATATTTGCAAATGACCTATCAGATAAAGGGCTAGTATCCAAAATCTATAAAGAACTTATCCAACTCAACACCCAAAGAACAAATAATCCAATCAAGAAATGGGCAGAAGACATGAACAGACATTTTTCCAAAGAAGACATCCAAATGGCCAACAGACACATGAAAAAGTGCTCAACATTGCTCGGCATCAGGGAAATCCAAATCAAAACCTCAATGAGATACCACCTCACACCCGTCAGAATGGCTAAAATTAACAAGAGAGGAAACAACAAATGTCGATGAGGATATGGAGAAAGGCGAACCCTCCTACCCTGTTGGTGGGAATGCAAGCTGGTGCAACCCCTCTGGAAAACAGTATGGAGGTTCTTCAAAAAGTTGAAAATAGAGCTACCATATGATCCAGCAATTTCACTACTGGGTATTTACCCCAAAGATACAAATGTAGGGATCTGAAGGGGTACATGCATTCCAATGTTTATAGCAGCAATGTCCACAATAGCCAAACTGTGGAAAGAGCCAAGATGCCCATCGACAGATGAAAGGATAAAGAAGGAGTGGTATACAGAATGGAATATTATGCAGCCATCAAAAGGAATGAGATCTTGCCATTTGCAACAACATGGATGGAACTGGAGGGTGTTATGCTGAGTGAAATAAGTCAATCAGAAAAAGACATGTATCATATGACCTCACTGATATGAGGAATTTTTAACCTCAGGAAACAAACTGAGTGTTGCTGGAGTGGTGGGGGGGGTGGGATGGGGTGGCTGGGCAATAGACATTGGGGAGGGTATGAGCTATGGTGAGCGCTATGAATTGTGCAAGACTGTTGAATCACAGATCTGTACTTCTGAAAGAAATAATGGAATATATGTTAAGAAAATAAAAAGAAGAAGAAGATAGCAGGAGGGGAAGAATGAAGGGGAGTACGTCGGAGGGGGAGATGAACCATGAGAGACGATGGACTCTGAAAAATAAACTGAGGTTTCTAGAGGGGAAGGGGTGGGGGGATGGGTTAGCCTGGTGATGGGTATTAAAGAGAGCACGTTCTGCGTGGAGCACTTGGTGTTATGCACAAACAATGAATCATGGAACACTACATCATAAACTAATGATGTAATGTATGGTGATTAACATAACAATAAAAAATTTAATAAAAAAAGAATAACTGGATTATTTTCTCAGCAATACTTTCTGAATAATAGATCTTAAATATGCAACACATGTTGGCAAAATAAATAGCAATTGTTTGATATTTCTTTAATGGCCATAGTAATATCTACAAAAGATTGGTATCACAAGTATAAAAACTTCTAGCTTCAAACTGTTTCATGTGTAGCAAATATAGACCTACACAAAATAGATTAAAAACCAGCACTAAATATATGTAAAGGAGTAGCCATCTAATTATTACATGCAGAATTTTTTTCTTTTTTTCCTTTATTTTAAAGGGAATATGTATGGTAGCCACATATCTTGAATTTTTATTTTTTTGGTACTGTTCCCATTTCTCATAAAATCTGTTAGAAGTCATTAATGAAATATATTGAATTATATCAGTATAGATAATTTCAAATATATAAATCTAATTGAAGAACAAGTTTTTGGTTAACCAACATATTTTGGCTTTTTAAATATGGCCATGGTTGTTGTAATTCATGTCAATCTTCATAATTTCCAAAGATAGGTCAGTATTAAGCAATCTACCACACTAATAAAGGAGAAAAATTGATCATTTGATAGATGATGAAAAAGCATTGTATAAGATTCAATATTCATTAATGATAAACATACTGTTAGGAAACCAGGCAAAAGAACATCTTCAATTTGATGAAAGATTATTTTTAGAAAATTAACATATTGGTGACATTTAAAAAAGCAGTCCTAGTAGAGTTGTGAAAAACAAGGAATTCCTCAATCTTTGCTTCTTTTCACCAGTTTACTGGAGATCCTAGCCAGAGAAATAAATAAGAGAAGAAAAGGATAAGAGGGTTTCAGAGGGGATGGGGTTGAGGGGATGGGGTAGCCTGGTGATGGGTATGAAGGAAGGCACATGTTGTAATGAGCACTGGGTGTTATATGCAAGTAAAGAATCATAGAGCACTATATCAAAACTAATGATGTACTGTATGGTGACTAACAACAACAACAAAAAAGCCATGTTTGCAAATATTATCAGTGTCTACATAGAAAATCCCAAAGAAGCCAAAGACAAAGCAATAAAACTAATAAGCATCATTAGTAATTTTTCATGAAACACAAATGGTTAAAAAACATGAAAATCTACTCTACCTTATTAGCCATCAGGGTAGGCATTGGATACCAGTCAAATTGATGAAAATCTGAAGATATCATGAATTGATGAAGATACAGGAAAACAGGAATTTCCATAGGTTGGTGGTGGAATTGTAAATTGGCACAATCATTTTGGAAAACAAATTTGCATTTTCCAGTTAATTCGAAGTGTGCCCACCCTGTGTGCTCCAGAGGAACTCTTACAGGTTCACAAGCAGACTTACACAAGAATATTTATAGAAGCATTACTCATGATAGTGAACAATTTGAGACAATCTAAATATAAAGCAATGGGAGAACAGACAAGTTGCATTCATACAGTGGAATAACATATAGCAGATATGTTACATAGATAAAAATCTATTGGTATCCATACAAGCAAAAAAAAAAACCAGTTATAGAAAAATGTTCACTATGTTACCATTGATATAAAATTTTTTTTAAAAATGGGGTAAGAGGCAAGATGACAGAATTGTAGGGGACCTCGTTTCATGTGATCCCTTGAATTTAACTGGATATCTATCAAACCATTCTGAAGACCCAAGAATTCAGCCTGCGATCTAAGAGAATATATCTGGAACTCTACAAGCAGAAAAGCAACTGCTTTTTGCAAGGTAGGAGGTGCGGAGTCATGTATCTCTGTGGCGATATCGGAAGATAAATGGAGGGGGGAAGGGGCCTTCATAAGCTGGCTACTGGAAGGTGATATAACACCAGAGTCCAAAGTCAGAACCCTTAGAAATCTGCTCCAGTGAGATGCACCCCTTTCTGAAAGGGCTCCGGGGGTAAAAAGGGCAGAATTCTAGGCTGGTCATTGTGGTCTCAGGATCCCAGGGGACACAGAATAAATGGGAATGCCTGAACCAGTAGACTGCCCAAGCAGTGGAGCAGGGAACCTGGTTATGGTCAGCAGTCCCAGGAGGGACTCTCAGCTTGGGTCCCCATAAACCATGAGCTGGGCCAGTCGGGTGACCGCTCTTTGCCTGAGCACCCTGAAAATGACTAGAACATGCAGGTCATTTACCATCACCTGGGAGGAGTGAAACAGCTGCACCCATGACTGGGCAACAGCTCTCAGGGCAGTGGTTGCCCCGGAAAGCACAGTAGGGTGGCACCCAGCCGTGGCCTGGGAGCAGTGGAGCAGGGTGTGCCCACTGTTATCCTTCCAGGGGGAGTCCCAGGGACGTGCAAGCACCACTGCCTTTGTGTGCCCTGGGACTGCAAACCGTTGCAGACTTGTGCATTCACCCTGCTCCTCTGCTGGGGCCAGGATGCCAGATACTCCTAAGATTTCACCACTATCCTGAAGATGGGTTGATGAGTAATTACAAAATCTTACTAAAAATGCATCCGAATATTATTTGTAATATACCACATATATTATATTAAGAATGTTAGATATTGACAAATGTTGATAAAGAAATGGATGAAGAACACAGTGTCTGAACAAGGTGGGTTCACTAAATGCCAGCACCTCAACTGAATTGGTAAGTTAAGAATATCTTTTACAAAATGGTGCTCAAACACGTCCATTCTGCTTGGGATATTCCATAATATTTACACAAATAATTTTACTTTATACATGTTTTCTTACATCCGCATGCATACAAGCACTGTAAGTAAATTAATACAAGCATCCTTCCAAGACCTGAAACTTAGCTTCACTACATTCAGAATATTTTTGTGGAACAAATAAGCTATGCTGTTGTTGAATGAATTAGCTAAACCATGTTAATTGTACCCCTTTGAATCAAAGTTGAGATAATGTTAACTCAAAGAAATAAAATAAATATTACCTGCTTCTGAAATTGACTTCCAGTTCTTCTCTCTTTTTAATAAAAGTCAAAATTAGACATGCTTTCAAAGAAATTCACCTAGCTCACCTACTGGACCAGTGTGTAGTCTATTAGTCCAGTTGGCTTGAGCTTGGTGCCAGGGACGCAAAACTTGTAGTTGTTTTCTCTCCAACAGCAATAGGGCTTTGCTTGGTTTTGTGGTGCAGGCCCCTAGAAAATCATGCACGATGTCCATAGGCATACCCTCTGGTTGCTGGGACAGCATCATTATTTTTCAACATGAAGGGCAACATGCAACATAGAGAAAAATGAATGAGTACATAAGTAGTATCTCCTCTGCATAGCCTGAATATATGAAATGTATATATATGAATATATGAAAGCCTCATCTGCACCACCATGTGGAAAGCTGCTGGCTAAGTCTGCAGGCATGGGCACTGCCTGAAGCTGACAGCTGGGCTGCTTTGCCTTCATTTTTGCTGTTGCAGGCACTTTTTCCACCATGAAACTGGTTTGGGAAAGACCTGTACAATTCTTGTCATGTAAACCTGATACTGGAAGATTGGGAACTCTCAGACAAAGTCTTTCTTGTGATATTACCATTTCCAAGAGCATTAAAATATCCCTGTTGCCTTTCTGTATATGTAGACACTGCTTGAGTTCAGCAAGGAGCAAAATATAAGGGGCAAATGATACTAAAACCTAAGCACACTTGGGAAGCTTTGATTTTTCTGTCTACTGGCTTCTAATGTTGCTGTTGAGATGTATTGGACTTCTCTCTTTCTTGGTATCTCATAATAAAAATCATGGTAATTATACCTAAGACTACTGGGAAAAGATTAATCAAGTCCTTTAGAACTGGAGGTATCTCATTGGTCACACAGACCAAATGGCTTTTAGTGGCCCTTCATGAGGCTGGCTGTTCTGAATAGCAGGGGTGATGAGTCCAGGCCCCTCCTGCTCAGGGCCTTGTCACTCCCTTGTCCCTGGGGACTTGCAGAACTCCACCTAAATTTTGAAAACCACTGGCCTTATCAAACTCTCACATTATGGCAAGTGCAGGTAAAATGAGGGAATTACCAAGTAGTAGGCAATTGCTAACTTATCATAATTAGGACAGGAATCTAGGTCTCCTGCTCCAGCCAAAGTGTGTTTCCTACTGCACCACAATTCACCCTATAAAATGAGGAAAGGTTTAGTTTGTTGTTCCTGTCGTGGATGAAAACGATACTCAGTGCCCCATGTTCCTCATGAGGCTATGGGATGGCAGCGATGAAGCAGTGTAGCATGCCGTATTTCCTATCAAAAAAGATTTAACATGCTGAGCAGCACATCAGAGATGAACCCAGAATTGGGCCTTCTGTGGAGTAGGTGGGTCAGGGGATTCCTGGGAATATGGCATTCTCCTTACTTATTGTTCTCAAGGTCTTCTCTTTTGGCTTGAATGAGAAGGAGGAATTTTTTATTCATAAGAATCTAAGAGAAAGAGGAAACTGAAGTGAGACAAGGAAATGGAATGACACAGGCCTCCTGGCCAGCACTGGTAGTAGGTTCTCATGGAGAGAAGGTTTAGAGAGGGAAATACAGAGGGAACTGTTTGCACAACTGACCTTGTGAGACTCTGAGCATAAGAAGTGAGAGGCAGGGGCACCTGAGTGGCTCAGTCTGTTAAGTGTCTGCCTTCGGTTCAGGTCATGATCCCGGAGTCCTGGGATCAAGCCCCACGTCAGGCTCCCTGCTCAGTGGGGAGTCTGCTTCTTCCCTTGCCTCTGCTCCTCTTCCTGCTCATGCTCTCTCTCTCTCTCTCTCTCATGCTCTCTTAAATAAATAAATAAATAAATAAATAAATAAATAAATAAATAAATAAATAAATAATCTTTTTTAAAAAAGGAAGTGAGAGGCAGAACCCAGGAGACGGTATCTGCTCTCTCTGCGGAGACAGAAGCTTAATCAGCACTCCCAAACACAGGCAGCTTTGGAAGCTTTTCCATGGATCTAGCAGTTTTCCAAGCTTGGTTCCAGCCCTGGTTATCTGCATACTCCCCTCGATTGCCACTTCAGTCTTATGGCTTTCTTTACCACCACTCTGCTATCAACTCCCAAATCAATCTTGATTAGGCCTCCCTTGTGCTCCCCACTCAAAATGCCAACTGCCCAGTTGATATCTATGCTATTTCCTGGACACCTCACCCTCAACACACTTCTCCTCTTCTGTTCCCCATCTCTAAATACCCTCCCTACAGCCCAGTCAGACTCAGAGCCATTTCAAGTTCCTTTCTATCCCCCTTCCTTCCATATCTAAGCTTTGGACATATCTGTCCATTTTACCTCTAGACTGGATATCTGCATCCTCCATTCTCCATCAGTGACCCAAACCACTATCCCCTCTTGCCCAAAGAACCAAAACAGTATCTGGGTGATCCCTGCTTTGGGTTATTTAATTAATGATCCATAGAGTGCCAGAGATGTTTCTAAAATGAATGCTACTCATTCCCTGGATAAAAACTCTATTACCCTTTAAATGAAACACAACTTTGAAATGGTTGGACGGCTGTTGGTTATCACTCTGTCTTTTGCTTACTGTACTTTGCCTCCACCTCTGTACTCTTTCTTCTCGTGTCCAAAATCTTTTGATCTTGAATCCTTGTAAATAAAATAATTTTCTCTATGTTTTTGCCAGTCATATATTTTGAGTATGTATTTACTAACTATGTACACATCTTATTGTGAATCCTATTTTTAAATCAGTAAAACATAGCTCTTTAGATGTAATAGAAACCTCGGAAGGTGTGCTAGTATTTCTGTCCTCTAGTGGGTTTTCTTGCACACCCCTGGGATGGGGCTTTCCTCTGTGGAGACTTCTGCTCTGGCAGTGTGGGGTTGCCTTTAGACCTCTGCACATGATCTTTCTTCTGCCTGGATCACTCTCTCCTAAACTTTAGTTACTCCTACTCATAGATAAATTTGGATGTTTATGAAGCCAGTAGGCACTAAAAAGCCATTACTGCTAAGAGGAAATGAGCCAACATAAGCTCAGTAATTAAGAGTTATATTAATAATTTTTAAGTAGGTGTTAGGTTTTGCTAGTACTGAGTGCCAAAACATACAGTTAAAAATACCTGACTTTGACTTCAGCCCTAATCTCTTGTCATATAAACCTGAGGCTGGAGGCTTGGACATTACCAGGTAAAGTCTTTCTTGTGATTTTACTATTTCCAAGAACCATGTCTGCTACTTGCCCTGTCCTCTCTCCCTTGCCTGGTGGCTATGGATAGTGTATTTATTCACTGGGTATTTCCTAGGACCTTGCTCCAGCTTAAAGCAGGTGAAAATTCAGGTTCTGTGCTGGTCCCTCAAGACATGTGTGCTGGTGCCCATCAGATAGGGCAAAACGCACACGCTAATTTTTTTAGAACAAGGTCCTTATCTCCCCCCAGCAACAACAAACCACACCAGGAAGCAGGGCCAGCATTTCCATGGCCCCTAGGAAACTAGAAGAGGGGGGATGGTAGGCAAGTAATAAAAATGTCACCATGGGGAGGGGGAATTGGGTGAAGGTAGTCAAAATGTGTAAAATTCCACTTATAAGGTAAATAAGTACTGGGATGCAATGTACAACATGATGACTATAGTTAACATTGCTATATAGTATATTTGAAAATTACTAAAAGAGTAAATCCTAAAAGTTCTCATCACAAGGAAAACAATTTTTTTTATAACTATAGGAGGTGATGGATGTTGACAAAACTTATGTGGTGAACATGTTGCAATGTATGTATGTCAAATCATTCTGTTGTACCTCTTGAACTTATACAGTGCTGCATGTCAAATATATGTCAACAAAGCTGAAAAAAATGCCTCCTTGCTCTCTTAGAGAAATTTAGTTGCCACTTTCTTCATGAAACACTTCCGTGGTCGCTGTGTTTGATTGATTTTAGAGTTCAGAAAATTTTATTTAATCAATTTTCACTTCGGTGAAGGAAACATTTTTGGAGCTCATTGCACCATTACTTCTGTGGTATCACTTCTACATTCTCTTTTAATTGTCCAGTTCTTATACTTTAATCTCTACAACTTGTGTGTGTTTTTTTTTAAATAATTTCTGGGGCGGAGCAAGATGGCGGAGGAGTAGGAGACCTGGATTTTGTCTGGTTCCAGGAATTCAGCTGGATAGGGATCAAACCATTCTGAACACTTACGAAATCAACAGCAGATTGAAGAAAAGAATAGCAGCGACTCTATGAACAGAAAAGCGACCACTTTCTGGAAGGTAGGACGTGCGGAGAAGTGAATCCGCGTTGATATTCGTGAGGATAGATGGCGGGGGAGGGGGCCTCCGTGGGCCACTTCTAGCAAGTGATAGAACTGTGGGGCACAAAATTGGAACTTTTAGAAGTTGGCTCTGCTGAGGGATGTCGCTCCAGTGGCTAAGTGGGGGTGGGGGGGTGGGGGGGAACCCTCATGGGACAGTGTGGTCTCAGGACTCTCGGGGTCACAGAAAGACCGGGGGTGCCTGAGTGTGGCAGAGCTCCCAGGTATCAGAGCAGGGAAGCCGGCTGCAGAGACGGAGCTGAGGCGCGGGCTCTGAGCTCACGGATGCCATAAACTGTGATCGGTGACACAGGCCACTGCTCCTCCAGCAGGGATCCAACAAGCGGCAGATCCAGGGAGACTCCCCTTCCTCCCCGGGAGGAGCAGCACAGGAGTGCACCACAGGGATCTGCTGGGTTTGGAGACTCCACACGGGGTCGGGTGCCAGAGATAAAACGCTCGGTCACAAGCCGGGTGAGCACGGAGTGCGGCCGGAGACCGGGGAGACGGGAGTGACTGACTGCTTTTCTCTGGGGGCGCACTGGGGAGTGGGGCCCCGAGTTCTCAGCTCCTCCCTGGGGGTAGCTTGGGAGGTCATCATTTTCACTTTCGTCCTCCAAAGCTGTATGGAAAGCTTGCAGGGAACAAAAGCTCCCGAGAGCAAACCTGAAGAGATTACTTAGCCTGGACCAGCAAGGGCAGGGCGATTCCACCTCCAGGAAAGACATTCGGGACCCACGGCAACAGGCCCCTCCCCCAGAAGATGAGCAAGAA
This sequence comes from Zalophus californianus, assembly GCF_009762305.2. Lineage (NCBI taxonomy): Eukaryota > Metazoa > Chordata > Mammalia > Carnivora > Otariidae > Zalophus > Zalophus californianus. The sequence goes on along the minus strand of NC_045608.1, from coordinate 29,810,755 downwards.
CAGCCCGCCAAGACCAAGTTTACCAATCAATGAGAACGGCAGAACACCAGCGCTAGGGGAATACTGCACATAGAATACATGGCTTTTTTTTTTTTTTTTCCATCTTTTAATTTTTTATTGTTATGTTAATCACCATATATTACGTCATTTGTTTTGGTGTAGTGTTCCATGATTCATTGTTTGTTCACAACACCCAGTGCTCCATGCAGAATGTGCCCTCTCTAATACCCATCACCAGGCCAACCCATCCCCCCACCCTCCTCCCCTCTAGAAACCTCAGTTTGTTTTTCAGAGTCCATCATCTCTCCTGGTTCGTCTCCCCCTCCGACTTACTCCCCTTCATTCTTCCTCTCCTGCTATCTTCTTCTTTTTCTTTTTTCTTAAAATATGTTGCGTTATTTGTTTCAGAAGTACAGATCTGTGATTCAACAGTCTTACACAATTCACAGCGCTCACCGTAGCACATATCTTCCCCAATGTCTATCACCCAGCCACCTAATCCCTCCCACCCCCCACCACTCCAGCAACCCTCAGTTTGTTTCCTGAGATTCCAAACTCGTTTTATGAGGCCACCATTACCTTGATCCCCAAACCAAAGACCCCATCAAAAAGGAGAATTACAGACCAATATCCTTGATGAACATGGATGCAAAAATTCTCACCAAAATCCTAGCCAATAGGATCGAACTGTCCATTAAAAGGATTATTCACCACGACCAAGTGGGATTTATCCCTGGGCTGCAAGGTTGGTTCAATATCCACAAATCAATCAATGTGATACAATACATTAATAAAAGAAAGAACAAGAACCCTATGATCCTCTCAAGAGACGCAGAAAAAGCATTTGACAAAGTACAGCATCCTTTCTTTATCAAAACTCTTCAGAGTATAGGGATAGAGGGTACATACATCAATATCATAAAAGCCATCTATGAAAAACCCACAGCGAATATCATTCTCAATGGGCAAAAACTGAGAGCTTTCCCTCTGAGATCAGGAACGTGGCAGGGATGTCCACTATCACCACTGCTATTCAACATAGAACTAGAAGTCCTAGCCACAGCAATCAGACAACAAAAAGAAATAAAAGGCATCCGAATTGTCAAAGAAGAAGTCAAACTCTCATTCTTTGCAGATGATATGACACTTTATGTGGAAAACCCAAAAGACTCCACTCCAAACCTCTAGAACTCATACAGGAATTCAGTAAAGTGGCAGGATATAAAATCAATGTGCAGAAATCAGTGGCATTCCTATACACCAACAACAAGACAGAAGAAAGAGAAATTAAGGAGTCGATCCCATTTACAATTGCACTCAAAACCATAAGATACCTAGGAATAAATCTAACCAAAGTGGTAAAGAATCTGTACTTAGAAAACTATAAAATACTCATGAAAGAAATTGAGGAAGACACAAAGAAATGGAAAAACGTTCCATGCTCATGGAATGGAAGAACAAATATTGTGAAGATGTCAGTCTACCTAGAGCAATATACACAATCAAATCAATCCCCATCAAAATACAATCTACTTTTTTCAAAGAAATAGAACAAATAATCCTCAAATTTGTATGGAACCAGAAAAGACCTCAAACAGCCAGAGGAATGTTGAAAAAGAAAAGCAAACCTGGTGGCATCACAATTCCAGACTTCAAGCCCTATTACAAAACTGTCATCATCAAAACAGTATGGTACTGGCATAAAAACAGACACATAGATCAATGGAACAGAATAGAGAGCCCAGAAATGGACCCTCAACTCTATGGTCAACTAATCTTCGACAAAGCAGGAAAGAATGTCCGATGGAAAAAAGACAGTCTCTTCAAGAATTGGTGTTGGGAAAATTGGACATCCACATGCAGAAGAATGAAACTGGACCATTTCCTTACACCACACACAAAAATAGACTCAAAATGGTTGAAAGACCTCAGTCTGAGACATGAGTCCATCAATATCCTAAAGGAGAACACAGGCAGCAACCTCTTCGACCTCAGCCACAGCAACTTCTTCCTAGAAACATCTCCAAAGGCAAGGGAAGCAAGGACAAAAATGAACTATTGTGACCTCATCAAGATAAAAAGCTTTTGCACAGCAAAAGAAACAGTCCACAAAACCAAAAGACAACCAACAGAATGGGAGAAGATATTTGCAAATGACATATCAGATAAATGGCTAGTATCCAAAATCTATAAAGAACTTATCAAACTTAACACCCAAAGAACAAATAATCTAATCAAGAAATGGGCAGAAGACACGAACAGACATTTTCCAAAGAAGACATCCAAATGGCCAACAGACACATGAAAAAGTGCCCAACATTGCTCGGCATCAGGGAAATCCAAATCAAAACCTCAATGAGATACCATCTCACACTAGTCAGAATGGCTAAAATTAAGAAATCAGGAGATGACAGATGTTGGCGGGGATGCGGAGAAAGGGGAACCCTCCTACACTGTTGGCAGGAAAGCAAGCTGGTGCAGCCACTCTGGAAAACAGTATGGCAGTTCCTCAAACAGTTGAAAATAGATCTAGCAATTGCACTACTGGGTATTTACCCCAAAGATACAAATGTAGCGATCCGAAGGGGTACGTGCACCCCGATGTTTATAGCAGCAATGTTCACAATAGCCAAACTGTGAAAGAGCCAAGATGTCCATTGACAGATGAATGGATAAAGAAGAAGTGGTATATATACACAATGGAATATTATGCAGCCATCAAAAGGAATGAGATCTTGCCATTTGCAACGATGTGGATGGAACTGGAGGGTATTATGCTGAGTGAAATAAGTCAATCAGAGAAAGATGTGTCATATGACCTCACTGATATGAGGAATTCTTAATCTCAGGAAACAAACTGAGGGTTGCTGGAGTGGTGGGGGGATAGGAGGGATGGGGTGGCTGGGTGATAGATATTGGGGAAGGTATGTGCTATGGTGAGCGCTGTGAATTGTGCAAGACTTGTTGAATCACAGATCTGTACCTCTGTAGCAAATAATATATTATAATTAAAAGAAAGAAGAAAATAGGAGGAGGGTAGAATGAAAGGGGGGAAATCGGAGGGGGAGACGTACCATGAGAGACTATGGACTCTTAAAAACAACCTGAGGGTTCTAGAGGGGATGGGGGTGGGAGGATGGGTTAGCCTGGTGATGGGTATTAAAGAGGCCACGTTCTGTGTGGATCACTGGGTGTTATATGCAAACAATGAATCATGGAACACTACATCAAAAACTAATGATGTATTGTATAGTGATTTACATAACATAATAAAAAATGTAGAAGTAAAATAATTTCTATCTCTTTATTGATAGTCTTTTTGAAGTGACATTCCTATCATAACTTCTCTTCTTTAATCACGGTTTTCTTTAATTTTTTTGAAAATGTTTTATAATAGCTACTGTGAAGCATTGTTAAATTAGATATCTGATTGCTCTTGCAGGCAGTTTCTGTTGCCAGATATTTTCCCCTCGGCATATGGCATACTTTCTTGTTCCTTTGCATGTCTTACAATTTTTTTCCTGGGACCTGCACATTCTAGATAATATAATGTAGCAAATTTGGGTACTGGTTCCCCTCCCCCTTTTGGGGCTTGTTATTCTTAGTTGCTTGTTTGTTTTGTGACTGGCTGAATTATTTCATTGAAGTCTACCACCCCCCCCAACCCACCCTGCAGTATTATACCTCTGATGTTCTCCTCAGCTGATGTAGTATTGGGTTTGCCTTGGAATGAGGATGGTTTGGACAGGGCTCTATTGGGTGGCTCTTTCCTTGACCATATCCAGCTATTAAGCACCACTGATTTCTGCTTTTGTTGTTTTCAACAATGTCCTGATGCATAAATTGCTCCAAAGACTTATCAACCAAATTTGGGATCCCTTGTAGGGAAAGTTCCCAAGGTCAGTGAGATTTGTTTTGACCCCAGGAGGGCTCCCCAATGCTTCCCCAGTCCTCTCAGCAAACTCCCCAGCACATATATTCACCTATATCTTCAATGCATGTATTGTTCTCCCAATTGCTTTTTGCCAAACTTCTATTGTTTTTGAGAGTGCTGGAATTTATCCATCACTGTTGAAAATGAAGTCAGTTACTTTGAAAAGAGATTAGGAGCTATTTGTTTTATAGCCTGATTCTCACCTCAAGCAAAACCCCTGAGCCAGGGCCTCTGGATGTAGGTGGGAAGAATGGTGTTCGGTGCTCAGCAAGGTGGACAGTAACCTCAGGTGCTCTCAACTTGCCTGTCCTGATGTAGGATGAGACAAAGTGAATAGCCACTCTGCCATGATATGGCCACTTGTGTGAGCCATCATAGCATTACAGAGTTCTGGGGCCAGATGGCAACCTGGAGTTGACTTTTGACTCTGCCTTGCACTCTTGAGTTGGGTAAGTATATTCATTTTCCATAGCTGCATAATAAATTTCCACAAAATTACCTTAAAACAATACACATGTGTTATCTTCCAGTTTCCATGGCTCATAAACCTGGACATGACTTGGCTGAATCCTCTGTTCAAGGTCTCACAAGGCTGAAATCAAGGTATGGGAGGGGCTACATTCCCATCTGATGCTCAGGGGTTGCTTTCAGACTCATGTGCTGTCAGCAGTATTCAGGGCTCAAAACTTCTATTTTTTTGCCCAGCTCTCAGAGGCTGCCTATAATTCCTCACATGTGGGATTTCTAGAATGTCTACTTACTTGGTTAAGCCAGGAAGCAGAGTCTCTCTAATAAGTTTGTAGTAAGATGGTATTTTATATAATGTAATATAATCATGAGAGTGATGTCCCATCATATTTGTCACATTCTATGCTTTAAAAGCAAATCACAGTCCTACCCATACTCAAGGAACAGGGGTTATGCAAAGATGTGAAACACAGGAGGCAGGGATCAGGAAGACTACTTCAGAGTCTGCTGCTGCAAAAGGTACTTAATATCCCAGAACCTCAGCTTATTCACACACACAAAAATGAGGGTATAATAGTACCTACTCGTAGCGTTGTGGGGATTAAGGCACGCAAAGCTTTTAACATAATGCCTGGCTTATTATAATTGTTCAGTAATACATAGGTACTATTGTCACTATTTTTATTACTAGATCTTCCCACAGCCCAGGAAACACCAACTCTGACAACTGTTTATGATTTGTTTATTGATTTGCTCATGTTTCCTGGTAGGTCTTAACCAGGTGGTCTGGGGGTGCTCTTTGGCTGCTCTCAGCCCCTTTCCACCCTCAGCCCAGTGAATGTGTGGTTGAAGGCCTGGGTGTTTATTGAAATACCTCCACTTCTGTCTGTCCATGACTAGATGCGTGTCTTAGTTCTTGTAGGCTGCTATAACAAAATGCCAGAGGCTATGTAGCTTATGAACAACAGAAATTTATTCCTTACAGTTCTGGAGGTTAGAAGTCTGAGATCAGGGTGCCAGCATGGTCAGGTTCCGGGGGGATCTCTTCCAGGTTCAAAGCTGGTTACTTCTCTTGCTGTGTTCTCATCTGGTAGAAAGGAGGAAGAATCTCTCTGGGGTCTCTTTGATAAGGACACTAATCCCATTCATGAGGGCTCTACACTCATGACCTAATCACTTCCCAAAGGCCCCACCTTCAAATACCACCACCTTTGGGGATTAAGATTTCAACATATGAATCTTGGGGGAAAACAAACATTCAGAACAGTGTAATGGGGAAATGAGGGAGAGGAAAAGGAAACTTCCCTCCCTTTTTACTAGATAGGGCTCAGAAGTACTGCACTTCTGCATGAACCTAGAGTGTTATGCTAAGTGAAAACAAGTCAGACAGAGAAAGACAAATACCATATGATTTCACTTATTTTTGGAATCTAAAAAACAAAAAATGAACAAACAAAAACCCAGATAGATTCTTAAATACAGAGAACAAACTAGTGGTTGCCAGAGGGAGGTGGGTGGAGGAAAGGACAAAATAGATAAAGGGGATTAAGAAATATGAACTTCCAGTTGTAAAATAGATGAGCCACAGAGATGAAAAGTATAGCATAGGGAATATAGTCAATAATATCGTAATAAATTTGTATGGTGACAGATGGTGACTACACTTATCTTAGTGAGCATTGAGTAATGTATAGAATTGTTGAATCATTATGTTGTACACATGAAAGGAATATAACATTGTATGTTAATTATACTTCAATATAAAAATAAATTAAAGTTAAAATTAAAAATAACAACAAAAAGAAAGGCAAAGTGAGAAAAAAAAGAGGACATCAAGTCATTTGTAGTACTTCATCCTTCATTTAATTTCAGCTGTCTGATCCAAGGCTGGATTATCAATAAAACTGTACATGTAAATGGTGATGTGGTTTTGGAGAGGTGGGGTTCAGAGCCAATGGCCAAGAAAGAATTCTTGAGATGTTTTTAGTGCAAAAATGTGTTTTATTATGACATGGGGACAGGACCCATGGGCAGAAAGAGCTGCAATGGGGTTGTGAGGAGAGACTGATTATATAAGATTTTCTATCCTATGGAGGGGAGAATGAGGTTAGGGTTCCAGGAAATTGAGTCTATAGGTTTCTGGAGATTGCTCTTTTCTTGTAAATCATTAAGACAGGTGCAAACTGATGGAGACTCATGTCCTACTTGACTGTGATCTCTATCAGTTAACCATTTGTTTTTCCTTTTCTTTGTTCTTGGGCAGCCAGGAGTGCCTGAGGAATGTCACACATATCTCACCTGGGGAGTAATATTCCATTGTATTATTCACCCACCAGAAAGGATGAATACTTACCATTTACATCGATGTGGATGGAACTGCAGGGTATTATACTGAGCAAAATAAGTCAATCAGAGAAAGACAATTATCATATGGTTTCACTCATATGTGTAATATAAGAAACAGCACAGAGGATCATAGAGGAAGGTAGGGAAAGCTAAATGGGAAGAAATCAGAGAGGGAGAGAAACTATGAGAGATTCTTAACTATAGGAAACAAACAGGGTTGCTGGAGGGGAGGTGTGTGGGTGGATGGGGTAATTAGGTGATGGGCATTAAGGAGGGCACATGATGTGATGAGCACTGGGTGATGAATTATTGAACTCTACATTTGGAACTAATGATGTACTATATGTTGGCTAATTGAAATTAAAAAAAAAAATCTCACCTGGGAGTAGGGTTGTGGGGTGTTAGCTTGTGCTTTGCCCTCAGCTTTCCTTTTGCTCCCTAATTGATGGCATCAGCAAAGCAGTTTAAAAATGTGATCAAAATAAAAGAATTGAAGTGGTCATCATGGGAAAAATCTGAGCCATGTTGCTGTTTGATACTGTTTTTATTTGAATTACATATGAAGGTAGAGATAGGAAACCATACTTTTTTTCAGTAATTATAAGTATTAAAGACCTTGAACTGATTTGAAAATACCTAAGGACCTAGAATTGAAAATGTCTCTGAGTTGGCACTCAGCCCTTATTTTTTACTTATACACTCTTAGAATAGCCACCTTGGTTTTATTTCTCAGATTAAATATAATAAATGAAAGGCATTGAGAAGTGAAGAAATTTCTAGGTGATTTCATCTGACAACAGATGTGACAGCTGAGCTTGGGAGTGATGAGGGGATGGCAAAGCTACTAACAAAGGCAGAATTTAACAAGCACAGCAGTTTTGGACCATTTATGACAGGTGTTAAATTGTACCACCCACCTCTACAGTATCATAGAATAGCACAACATCAAAGGAAGGTTACATTTTATTGAGAATACTCAGTTCAATCACAGAAAAAAGTTCTACATATTATTCTTTTAATGGTAGAAATAACATTTAAAAATCATTTATAGGGTGCTTTAGATTTTATGAAAAATAAACTTACATATAGTATCTTATTTATTAAGAAATCCAGGTTAATATACATTAGAATAATATTGTCCATTTGGTGAGGAGAAGTAACCAAGGAAGGATTTCTGTAGAACACAGAAGACAAGACATACTTCGGGTTCCATCTCCAATCTGTGATGCTTGCTGTCTAGAAACCTGCCAGCACTGTTCTTCCCTTTAACTCCGTGCTTTCTGCTTTGCTTCTTAAGTTTTTGTGCCTACACCCATCTGATATTAAACCCACTGAAGCAGGAGGGCTAGGTTCTTGCCTCACAGAGTCAAAGAATGAATCTCCCAGACAATAAAATGATAGAGTTTTATTAAGCAAGGATACAGAAAGAGCTCTCATGAGTGAGAGGGATCTGGACAGGGTTGCCAACATGGGTCTCCACAGACAGTCTTTTATTTAGAGCTGACCAAGGAGCTTGTGGTCTTAACATTCTTATGACATCTTGGTTTGAGTAAGGACTGGTGATAACATCTTTAATGGCTTACTTCTTTTCTAGGGTCTGGTTATTCTTTGTTGGTCATAGGTGACTGTCATAAAAAAAGACACCCTCCCCCTGAAACCTAGGGCAGGGTGGTCTGTTTTGTTCCCTTAGCTCTTGTTTCCTTACACCTCCACATTTTTGGAATTTCTGTGAACCTGACCACATAGCTCCCTACTTATCTCTCCCAATCTAGCCCTGCCCTTACTCACCACTACCAGACCAGCAGTCCTATTTGTGGCTGGCTTCTCCTCTTGGCAGCTCAGGGAAAACTCTCTGGAGAGTCAAGTTTTGCCTTTTCCAGAAGATGCAGCCCCTCCCAGTGGGTCCTGAGCAGCCCTGCTCTGTGGATTTAAGGAGCTTACTTCTTTCTTCTCTCTCATCACTCATCCCTTTAAGTTACTCTCCAACTTAGCAAGGACTTATGTTCAGAATTTGCTTCTTTTTTAAGCTTTATCTTTAGCTATGAAAATGGATGAACTTACCAATTTTATTTCTATATTGTCACTGGGATGCCACTTTTCAATATCTGGCATCTTTCCTGTGGCTAACAGTAGGGTGAAATTTTCCAGTGACAGCATCTGCCTCTTACTCGTCTGTGGAAGGAGTTACAATGTTCTTCATCAGTCCATGGCTTGAGTCTCAGTAATAGCACTGTTCTTGAAGTGGTATTTTGGTTTTGGTTCCCCCCACAGTCCCAAATCATGGCAAATACACACACACATGCACACACACTCTAATTATTCTACAAATTATCTACTGGGGCTTGGGGTCTCTTTTCTTTTACCCCTACATTCAGACAAATACACAAAGAATGGTTATACTTTCTTCAAATAATCACAATTTTCCTCTGGCCTTTATTTATTTCCACATAGAAGCCAAATATATTAAATTTTTATTTCCTCCTCTGAAATTTCATGCTTCTAAAGCATGAGAGTTTTAGCCAGGAAATGATTTTAAGGCCAGTGGAATACTACATGAGCAAAGAAGAGTAACAGACAAGTTTCCTTTATTTTGGAAATGCAAAGCTGCTTATTTGACATTCATAATTTATACCCTACTTGTTTCTAAAAAGATTTGAGATGGTGTGCCTGGGTGGCTCAGTCTGTTGGGTGTCTGACTCTTGATCTCAGCTCAGGTTTTGATCTCAGAGTCGTGAGTTCAAGCCCCATGCCCAGTGTGGAGCCCACTTAAAAAAAAAAAGATTGAAAAAAAGATTTGAGATGGCATACAGTAAAACAAGCACACAGGAAGGAGGGAGGGAGAGCAGGGATTCTGTGTGGTAGGGCAAGATAGGCAAAATTCAGTTGCAGTAATTTATTGGCACCTTTGGCTTACTTACAAAGACATTGTAGTTTGTGCCCTGAGTACCTGTCCTGGCAATTTAACTTCTAGAAATTGATTACCACTCAAAAACTAATGATGTATTGTATGGTGACTAACATAACATAATAAAATAAAATTAAAAAAAAAGAAATTGATTACAATGACCTGCAGCTTGGAAAGGCAATCCCAGCAAGAGGCTTGCTAGATATCTATAGAAGAACAAGTTATTACCTTAGCACAAAGCTCTCAAACTTGTATTGTTTTCTGAGTTTTGTATTCTGTCATTCTTTTTAATACATTACTTTATCTCTCTATTTATAAAAGTTGTACCTACAGCAAGACTCTTCACACAGGACTAAGTTATTACAAACACTAGTTAGTGGGATAATCCTTGTGCACATTAAAGAAGGAAAAGGGACAGTTGGAAAGCATTAGCATTTGTTGGTGTGTCATGTTATTCTGTCACTTGACAGTATTAACTCCATGGCTCTTAAAATCAGGGACCAATAATTCTACTGGTACCTGCTACAGAAGATCATCTTTTTAAATGCATCCCTGAGTTCTGGGCTCCGGAAGGCATATATAAAGGGGTCAATGACTGCATTGCACATGATCAACATGCCATTCACCTGGAAGAGGGACATGTAGCAGGCACAGTAAGGGTTATTTGGGCAAAACGTCATTAACAGGACATGAAGGACAAAGGGGGCCCAACAGAAGATGAAGACCCCAAGCAGGATGGTCAGCGTGATGGCCCCTTTCATGTTGGCTCTGGGAAGGGTCAAGATCTTCCTGGCATGGGAACGGGCAAGCAAGAACATGTGCACATAAAGGCACAGGATAAAGACCAACATCAGAGGGAACAGCGACGTGAAGGTGATCACTGTGGGGATGTGATGAGAGAAGATCACCATGGTAATAGCACTGCCTGTGCAGCCAGTCCAGGTGACCATTAGGACAACAGTGGCACGGCGCATGGTCACAATGCTGTGGTATTGCAGAGCATGGAAGATTGTGAGGTAGCGGTCAGCTGCTATCATGGACAGGCTGAAAATGGAGCCAAGGAGGGAGAGGATGAACAGGGAGTCGATAATATCATCTGCTGTGGTTTCAAAATTGCCACGAGGCTTGAGATAACCCATGTTTCTGAACATGATCAGGATGTTTTCCAGGATCTTATATAGGCTGCCCAACATATCAGAAATGGCCAAGCTGCAAATGAAAAAGTACATGGGTGACTGGAGATTCTTATTCTTGATCACAGCCAGAAGGACCATCAGATTTTCCAAAACCCCGATAATGGATATTATAAAAAATATCTCTTCTGGCAAAACCACATGAGGACAGTCTGAATTATTTCTTCCTGTATCATTGATGTTTTCATATAGATTGATAATGTGCTTCATTTCTCCCACTAGTGGTTAAGACAAGGGTGTTACTTTGACTTGACAGAATGCTTGATTGATCTTCAGAATATTTTCTTCTTTGTAGTACTTGCTGGAAGTCTGAGGTAAAAACCACCAGGCCACCTAAAGAATATATAGCAACATCAGTTGCAAAATAGTCTAAATAAAATAAAAACTAAGTCACGTTATCTTTAAGAAAGCTCTATTGCTTCTATGAAATATGATGGTGTAGTATTTAAATAAAGCAGTTTACTGGACCCTCATTTTAACTTCTCTACATCTTTAGTGAAATTTTAAGCCCAGAGATAAAAATAAAGATTGTTCTTTGTCCTCTCCCTTTTCTACACCCCATCCTTCTTCTCATGAATCCAACTGTGTGTGAGATAGATTAAATGAGATAGATTAAAATGAAAAAAAGAAGTAAAAGAAATGAAAGGCATGTGTAGAAAAAGGAAACACACAACTACCCTTCTCTGATTTGGAGGTGGCGCCTGGATTCAGTGAATTAATGAGATGTTTAGGTCCTTTCTATTTTACTGTTTGTCTTTCTGGATCAGTGCTGACCCTACAGCTAATGACATAATGGCAATAGTATTGATGTACCATCCCCAAAATATGTGTTATTATTTCTGTTTCAAAGATAGAACTCACAAAAGTGGTATTTCTGGAGACTCCCAATAATTTCAAGGTGTTGGAGTTGAATTATGGCACCAGAAGATCCAGTTTTCCTCAAGCAGAAGGGGCTGAGTAGATCATAATTGAACAACTCTGAGAAGTCTGCTTCTGGTGAGAGCTTGTGGAATTTTTACTGTTTTAGTTTCCAGATGGCTGGATACAGGCAGTTTTATGAACTGTGTAAAATTTGCCTTTGCTGAGGTGGTGGTTTTAAAGGTATGATCACAGATTTTTTTATACTTTTCCCTTCAAGAGATGGAGTTTAATTACCCTTCACTTGAGTGTGTGGGAAGCCAGTGGCCATGTTGTAAGGTGGTCCTGGGGAGAGTGAATCTGGGAGTGTAGCTTCTTTTTTTTTTTTAAGATTTTATTTATTTATTTGTCAGAGAGAGAGACAGACAGCATAAGAAGGGAGAGGGGCAGAGAGAGAGAATGAGAAGCAGACTCCCCACTGAGTAGGGAACCTGATGCAGGGATCCATCCAGGGCCCTGGGATCATGACCCGAGCCGAAGGCAACCGCTTAACGTACTGAGCCACCCAGGCATCCCTAGGAATGTAGCTTTTGATCAAAAGTTCACAAGGCACACATTACTATATTATAGTGACGTTTCTCCTAGAAAGGAACTAATTTCATTACGAAAGACTGAGATCAGAGGTCAAGTATTAAGGTGAAAGTTTATGAGTTAGGTAGATCAGTGTAAGAAAGTAGTGAAGTGACAGGTGATAGCAACTGATAAGGTTCTACCTAGGCTAACCACCTTGTCTCTGTTTGCCTGGGACTGAGAGGTCAGTGTCCCTGGCATCTTCCTCAGCCCCAGGCAAACCAGGAGGCTTAGTCACACTAGTTCCACCTACTTAGGCCCTGGGAAGTCTGTATCCTGTCAGTGTGCACTCATGTGTCTACATCTGTTGGAGAGGGTGGGGCCAATGATGGTTAATTTTATGTGTCAACTTGATTGGGCCCCAGGTGGCCTATATTTGTCAAACATTACTCTGGGTATATCTGTGAAGGTGTTTTCAGGTGAAATTAACACTTGAATCAGTAGACTGATTAAAGCAAGTTGCCTTCCCCAGCAGGCCTTATCTAATCTGTTGAAGGCCTGAATAGAACAAAAAGCCTCCCATGAGTAAGGGGGAACTCCTTCTGCCTGACTGCTGAGATGGGTCATTGGTCTTTTCCTGCCTCTGGACTCAAACAGAAACATCAGCTCTTCTTGGGTCTTGAGGCTGCAGGCTTCCTGACTGGAACTACACCATCAGGTCTCCTGGGTCTCCAGCTTGTGGACTGTAGATCTTGAAACTTCTCAGGCTCTATAATAGTGTGAGCCTATTTCTTATAACTGCTTTCTTTATCTATCTATCATCATCAGCTATCTATCATCTATCATTTATCATCTATCTATCATCTGTCTATATCTATCATCTTCTGTTGGTTCTGCTTCTCTGGAGAACCAACTAATGCAGGGCCCAAGGTTGTGTCCACCATGAACTGCCTATGGAGATGCTGTCTGGAAAGAGACTTCTGTCTTCTACCTGAGTGCATTAAGTGTGATCAAACTTGGTATATATATTCATTTTTTTTAAATTAAAGTGTTGTTGACATACAATATTATATTAGTTCCAGGTGTACAGCATAGTGATTCAACATTTATATATATACAAGGCAATTACTACAATAAATCTAATTACAGTAACAGTTGTTACATATTACTGACTATATTCCCTATGCTGTATATTGTATCCTTGTGTCTTATTTAGTTTATGAATGGAAGTTTGTATTTTGTAGTCCATTTTCCCTATTACTCCCCTTCCCCTCTGTCAGCCACCAGATTATTCTCTGTATCTGTTTTGTTTTGTCTGTTTGTTTTTTCAGATTCCATACATAAGTGAAATCGTACAGTATTTGTCTTTCTTTGTCTGATTTATTTCACTTAGCATAATGCCTCCTAGGCCCATCCATTTTGTCACAAACAGCAAGATTTCATTCTTTTTTTATGGCTGAGTAAGATTGTATTCTCTCTCTCTCTCTTTCTGCTACATCTTTATCCATTCATCTATTGATGGGCACTCAGGCTGCTTTTGTATCTTGGCTATTGCAAATAATGCTGCAATGAACATAGGAGTACATGTATCTTTTCAAATTAGTGTTTTCATTTTCTTCAGATAAATACCAAGAGTGGAACTGCTGGATCATATGGTACTATTATTTTTAATTTTTTGAGGAAACTCCATAATGTTTTCCATAGTGGTTGCACTGTTTTGTATTCCCATCAACAGTTCAGAAGTGTTCCTTTTTCTTCACATCCTTGTTAACATTTGTTATTTCTTTTTTTTTTTTTTCACACTAGCCATTCTGTGAGGTGTCAGGTGATATCTCATTGTGGTTTTTATTTGCATTATCCTGATGATTAGTGATGTTGAGCAGTTTTTCATGTGTCATTTGATCATCTGCATGTCTTCTTTGGACAAAAGTCTATTCAGGTCCTCTGCCAAATTTTTAATTGGATCGTTTGCTTTTTCATATTGAGTTATGTGAGTTCTTTATATATTTTGGATATTAATGCCTTTTAGTTACATCATTTGCAAATATCTTCTCCCATTCAGTAGGTTGCCTTTTCCTTTTGTTGATGGTTTCCTTTGCTGTGCAAAGCCTTTTCATTTGATGTAGTTCCATTTGTTTATTTTTGCTTTTTTGTCCTAGCCCTAGAGGACAGATCAAAAAAAATATTGTTTAGACCAATATCTAAGGGCTTGCTGTCTAATTTTCTTCTGACAGTTTTATGGTTTCTATTCTTATGTGTAAGTCTTTAATTTATTTTGAGTTTATTTTTGTAAATGGTATAAGAAAGTAGTCCAGTTTCATTCTTTTACATATAGCTGTCCAGTATTCCCAATACCATTTATTAAAGAAACTTTATTTTTCACACTGTATGTTCTTGCCTCCTTTGTCAAAGATTAACTGATTCATATAAGTGTGGGTTTATTTTTGGACTCTGTTCTGAGTTCCATTGGTCTGTGTGTCTTTTGTGCGTGTGTGTCAGTACCATAGTATTTTGATTACTATCATTTTGTAGTATGGTTTGAAATCAGAAAGTGTGATAACTCCAGCTTTGTGCTTTCTCAAAATTGCTTTGGCTATTTGGGTCTTTTTGTATTTCCATACAAACTTTAGGATTCTTTGTTCTAGTTCTGTGAAAATTGCTGTTGGTATTTTGATAGGGATTGTGTTGAATCTGTAGATTGCTTTAGGTAGCATAGACATTTTAATAATATTAATTCTTCTAATCCATGAGCATGGTATATTGGTATGTTCTTTCATCATGGTATATTCTTTTATCTATGTTTCATAGTTTTCAGAACATAGGTCTTTCACCTCATTGATTAAATTTATTCTGGTTTTTTTTTTAAGATTTTATTTATTTGATAGAGAGAGACACAGCGTGAGAGGGAACACAAGCAGGGGGACTGGAAGAGGGAGAAACAGGCTTCCTGCAGAGCAGGGAGCCCGATATGGAGCTTGATCCCAGGACCCTGGGATCACGACCTGAACCGAAGGTAGATGTCTAATGACTGAGCCACCCAGGTGCCCCCAGGTATTTTTTTTATACAATTTTGAATGACATTGTTTACTTCATTTCTCTTTCTGATAGTTTATTAGTGTATAGAAATACCACAGGTTTATGTATATTAATTTTGTATCCTGCAACATTACTGGATTAATTTATTAGTTCTAATATTTTTTGATGGAGTCTTTAGGGATGTATATATGTAGGGATAGATATATATATATCATCTGAAATAGTGACAGTTTTACTATTTTTTCAATTTGGATGCCTTTTATTTCTATTTCTTCTCTCATTGCTGTAACTAGGCTTCTCAATACTATGTTCAATAAAAGTGGCAGGACTGGATATTCTTGTTTTGTGGTATCTGATCTTAGGGGAAAAGCTTTCAGCTTTTCACCATTGAATATGACATTAGCTGTGGGTTTGTGATATGGCATTCTCTTCTATATCCACTTTGTTGAGAGTTTTTAATCATAAAATGAATATTGAATTTGATAAGATGCTTTTTCTGCATCTATTGAGATGATCATATAATTTTTATTTTTATTTTTATTAATGTGGTAAATCACTTTGGATGATTTGTGAATGTTGGACCATTCTTGCATCCTTGGAATAAATCCCACTTGGTCATGGTGTATGATCCTTTTATTGTATAGTTGAAGTAGGTTTGCTAATATTTTGTTAAGGATTTCTGTATCAGTGTTCATCAGGGATATTGGCCTATAATTTTCTTTCTTTGTGATGTCTTCAGTTTTGGTATCAGGATAATACTGGCCCCATAGAATGAGTTTGGAAGCATTCTTCCTTCTTCAATTTTTTGGAATAGTTTGAGAAGAATAGGTATTAATTCTTCTTTAAATGTTTGGTAGAATTCACCTATGAAGTTATTGGTAGTTTTTTTTTAAATTACTGATTCCATTTCATTACTAGTTATCAGTCTGTTCAGTTTTTCTATCTCTTCTTGATTCAGTCTTGAAAGATTGCACATTTCTAGGAATATATCCATTTCTTCTAGGTCGTCCCACTTGTTGGCATATAACTGTTCACAATAGTCTCTTATGATCTTTAGTATTTTTGTGGTATCACTTGCAATGTCTCCTTTTTCATTTCTGGTTTTATTTGAGTCCTCTCTTTTTTCTTGATGAGTCTAGCTAAAGGTTTACCAATTTTGTTTCTCTTTATTATTTCCTTTCTTCTACTAACATTGGGCTTTGTTTTTCTTTTTCTAATTTCTTTAGGTGTAAGGATAGACTTTATTTGAGATTTTTCTTGTTTCTTGAGATAGGTCTGTATCACTATAAACTTTCCTCTTAGAACTGCTTTTGCTGCATCCCATAGATTTTTGAACTGTTGTGTTTCCATTTTCATCTGCTTCAAGGTATTTTTTTATTTCCTTTTTGATTTTTTCATTGACACATTTGTTGTTAAGTAGCATGTTGTTTAACCTTCACATGTTTGTTTTCTTCTTGTAATTGGTTTCTAGTTTCATACCACTGTGGTCAGAAAAGATGCTTGATATGATTTCAATCTTAAATTTACCAGGACTTGTTTTGTAGCCTAACATGAGGTCTATTCTGGAGAATGTTCTATGTGCATTTGAAAAGAATGTGTATTCTGCTAGTTTTAGATGGAATGCTCTGTATATATTGATTACACCTGGTTTAATGGGTTGTTTAAGGCCAATGTTTCCTTATTGAATTTTTTGTCTGGATGATTTATCTATTGATGTAACTGGGTTGTTAAAGTCACTTATTATTATTGTACTGTTGTCAATTTCTCCCTTTATGTCTGTTAATATTTGCTTTATTTATTTAGATGTCCCTGTGTTGAGCACATAGACATTTACAAGTGTTATATCCTCTTGTTGGATTCATCCCTTTATCGTAATGTAAAAATCTTCTTTGTCTCTTGTTACACTCTTTGGTTTAAACTCTATTTAGTCTAATATAAGTATTGCTATCCCAGCTTTCTTTCTGTTTCAGTTTGCATGGAATATATTTTCAATCCCTTCACTTTCAGTCTCTGTGTGTCTTTAGATCTGAAGTGAGTCTCCTTTATGTAGTATGCATAGATATTGTTTTGTTTATCCATTCAGTCACCCTATGTGTTTTGATTGGAACACTTAGTCTATATACATTTACTCCATCAAGATAAAAAAACTTCTGCATGGCAAAGGATACAGTCAACAAAACTAAAAGGCAACCTAGGGAATGGGAGAAGATATTTGCAAATGACGTAACAGATAAAGGGTTGGTATCCAAGATCTATAAAGAACTCAAACTCAACACCCAAAAGACAAAAAATCCAGTCAAGAAATGTGCAGAAGGCATGAACAGACACTTCTCCAAATAATACATACAAATGTTTTCTTTTCATTCTTTCTCATGCTTCTTCTGTGTTTTTTTTTACCTACTTATCATTTCAACCAGATGTTTAATACAACATATTCCATAGTAACTTTTTAACTTGAACTTTTTCACACATGTACTTTTTTCTTTTATAGATAGATAGATAGATAGATAGATAGATAGATAGATAGATATAAGCTTCAATGTAGTCCTTTTTTCCTTATTCAATACTACCTTTATATATATAACAGTTTTAATTTCCCTGTATCTCCGGGAAGTAGTGTTCTCTAACAAAGAGAACAAAATACACCCAGGAAGAGCTGAAACACTCTCCCTTGCCCACATAGAGGGATTATAGCCATGTTCCCTGCACGCCCCCGCCTTTTTTGTTGTTTTTTTTTTTTTGGGAGGTATTTTCTGTGGGTTTTGTATGTTTGTTTTTAATTTTGTACTTTATAAATCTTATTCTTGGGTTTCATTTTGCCTGGGTTTTTTTGGTGGTGGCTTCCAATTGCTCTGAACTTTCCCAGGGTGCACCTTGTCTGGACTGTGGTTGATAGTTTTGACTGTACATCCCCTCAACCACAACTCAACAGAATAACTAGGAGGAGGAACTCTCAACAAAGAAAAGTCCTAGAGACAATGGCCTCTCCTGCAGAAATAATGGATATGGATATAAGCAAGATGTCAGATATAGACTTCAGGGTAACAGTTATGAAGACAATAGCTAGACTGGAGAAAAACATTAACAGCAACATAGATTCTCTAAGGGCAGAAATGAGAGCTAATCAGGCCAAACTTAAAAATGCTATAAATGAGATGCAGTGTAAATGAGATTATCTAAAAGCCAGGGTAAACGAGGCAGAAGAACGAATTAGTGATCTAGAAGACAAACTAATGGAAAAGAAGGAATAAGAGGAGGCCTGGAACAAACAGCTTAAAATCCATGAAAACAAAGAGAAATAAATGATGCCATTAAATGTTCCAATGTCAGAATTGTTGGGATCCCTGAGGGGGTGGAGAGAGAGAGGACTAGAAGATATATTTGAGCAAATCATAGCTGAGAACTTCCCTAATCTGGAGAATGAAACAACCATTCATGTCCTAGAGGCAGAGAGGACCCCTCCCAAGATCAAGGGGAACAGAACCAATACCCCAGCATGTAATATTAAAACTCGCAAACTTAAAACCAAGGAAATTATCTTAAGAGCAGATAGGGGGAAGAGATTCCTTACATACAGAGGGAGGAGCATCAGAATAATGTCAGACCTATCCACAGAGACCTGGCAAGCCAGAAAGGCCTGGCAAGACATATTCAGGGTACTAAATGAGAAGAACATGCAGGAAAAATACTTTATCTGGTAAGGCTGTCATTTAGAATGGATGGAGAGATGCAGAGCTTCCAGAACCGGCAGAAACTGAAAGAATGTGTGACCACTGTGCCAGCCCTGCAAGAAATATTAAGGAAGGTTCTATAAAAGGAGAGAGACCCCGAGTAATATAGACCAGAAATTTACAGAGACAATCTATAGGAACAAGGACTTCACAGGCAATATGATGACAATTAATTAATATCTTTCAATAATCACCCTCAATGTGAAGAGCCTAAATGTTCCTATAAAATGGCACAGGGTTGCAGATTGGATAAAAGACAGGACCTATCTATATACTGTCTAAAAGAGACTCATTTTGAACCTAAAGATACATCCAGGCTGAAAGCAAAGGAATGGAGAGCCATCTTTCATGCTAACAGACCTTGAAAGAAAGCTGGGGTAGCAATTTTCATATCAGACAAATTAGATTTTAAGCTAAAGACTGCAGTTAGAGACACAGAAGGATGCTATATCATTCTTAAATGGTCTATCCAACAAGAAGAGCTAACAATTGTAAATATCTATACCACCAACATGGGAGCAGCCAACTACATAAGCCTACTGTTAACCAAAATAGTCATATTGATAATAACACGTTAATAGTAGGAGACCTTAACACTCCACTCTCAGCAATGGACAGATCATCTAAGCAGAAAATCAACAAAGAAACAAGAGCTTTAACTGACACACTGGACCAGATGGACCTCATAGATATATACAGAACATTCAACCCTAAAACAAGAGAATACTCCTTCTTCTTGAGCACACATGGAACTTTTTCCAGAATAGACCATATACTGGGTCACAAATCGGGTCCACCGATATCCACCAAAAGATTGATATTATTCCCTGCATATTTACAGACCACAGTGCTTTGAAATCGGAACTCAATCACAAGAAAAAGTTTGGAAGAAATTCAAACACTTGGAAGTTAAAGACCACTCTGCTCAAGAATGTTTGGGTCAACCAGGAAATCAAAGAAGAACTTAAACAACTCATGGAAACCAACGAGAGCAAAAACATATGAATCAAAAACCTATGGGATGCTGCAAAGGTGGTCCTAAGGGGGAACTACATAGCCATTCAAGGGTCACTCAAAAAAATAAAAAAATCCCGGGTACACAAACTATCTTTACACCTTTGAAAACTGGAGAATCAACAACAAATTAAGCCTAACCCATGCACGAGAAGGGAAATAATTAAGATTAGAGCAGAGATCAATGAATTAGAAACCAGAAATATAGGAGAACATATCAATGAAACTAGAAACTGTTTTTTGAAAGAATTCACAAGATTGATAAACCTCTGTCCAGACTTATCCAAAAGAAAAGAGAAAAGACCCAAATTAATGAAATTATGACTGAAAGGGGAGAGAACACAACTAACATCAAGCAAATAGAAACAATTACCAGAAATTATTATCAAAACTATATGCCAATAAATTAAGCAACTTGGAAGAAATGGATGCATTTCTGGAAACCTAGAAACTACCAACACTGAAACAGGAATAAATTGATAACTTGAATAGACCAATAACCAGTAATGAGATTGCAGCAGTGATCAAAAACCTCCTAAAAATCATGAATCCAGGGCCTGATGGATTCCCTGCGGAATTGTACCAAACATTCAAAGAAGAAATAATACCTATTCTACTGAAGCTGTTTCAAAAAATAGAAACAGAAGGAAAGCTTCCAGACTCATTCTATGAGGCCAGCATTACCTTGATCCCCAAATCAGGCAAAGACCCCATCAGAAAAGAGAATCTCAGACCAATATCCCTGATGAATATGGATGCCAAAATTCTCAACAAGATCCTAGCTAATAGCATCCAACAGTACAGTAAAACGATCATCCACTACGACCAAGTGGGTTTTATCCCGGGATGCAAATGTAGTTCAACATTCACAAATCAATCAGTGTGATAGAACACATTAATAAGAGGAGAGAGAAGAACCATATGGTCCTCTCAATGGATGCAGAAAAAGCATTTGACAAAATACAGCATCCTTTCCTGATTAAAACTCTTCAGACTATAGGGATAGAGGGACCATTCCTCAAGTTCATAAACTCCATTTATGAAAAACCCACAGTGAATATAAGTCTCAATGGGGAAAAGCTGAGAGCCTTTCCCTTAAGATCCCAGGAACACTACAAGGATGCCCACTCTCACCACTATACTTCAACATAGTACTAGAAGTCCTAGCAACAGCAATCAGACAACAAAAAGAAATAAAGTGTATTCAAATTGGCAAAGAAGAAGTCAAACTCTCTCTCTTCACAGATGACATAATACTTTATGTGGAAAACCCAAAAGACTCCAACCCCAAATTACTAGAACTCATACAACAATTCAGTAATGTGGCAGGATACAAAATCAATGCACAGAAATCAGTTGCTTTCTTATACACTAACAATGCAACTGTAGAAAGAGAAATTAGGGAACCGATTCCATTTACAATAGCATCAAAAACCATAAGATACCTTGGAATAAACCTAACCAAAGAGGTAAAGGATCTATACTCTAGGAACTACAGAACACTCATGAAAGAAATTGAAGACACAAAAAGATGGGAAAACATTCCATGCTCATGGATCAGAAGAATAAACATTGTTAAAATGTCTATGCTGCTCTGAGCAATCTATACTTTCAATGTCATCCCAATCAAAATACCAATGGAATTTTCAAAGTGTTGGAACAATCCTAAAATTTGTATGGAATCAGAAAGGACCTGGAATCTCCAAAGAAATGTTGAAAAAGAAAAACAAAGCTGGGGCATCATGTTGCCCGATTTCAAACTATATTACAAAGCAGTGATCACCAAGACAGCATGGTATTGGCACAAAAACAGACACATCGACCAATGGAACAGAATAGAGAGCCCAGATATGGACCCTCAACTCTATGGTCAAATAATCTTCGACAAAGCAGGAAAAGATATCCAACGGTAAAAAGATAGTAAATGGTGCTGGGAAAATTGGGCAGCTATATACAGAATAAGGAAACTCGACCATTCTCTTACACCACACACAAAGAAAAACTAAAAGTGGATGAAAGATTTCAATGTGAGACAGGAATCCATCAAAATCCTAGAGGAGAACATAGGCAGTAAACTCTTTGACTTCAGCCACAGCAACTTCTTTCAAGACAGGTCTCTACGGGCAAGGGAAGCAAAAGCAAATATGAATTTTTGGGACTTCATCAAGATAAAAAGCTCTGCACAGAAAAGGAAACAGTCAATAAAACAAGGAGGCAACCCACGGAATGGGAGAAGATATTTGCAAATAACACTAGAGACAAAGGGCTGGTATCCAAGATCTATAAAGAACTTCTCAAACTCAATACCAAAAAACAAATGATCAAGTAAAAAAATGGGCAGAAGACATGAACAGACACTTCTCCAAAGAAGTTACATAAATGGCTAACAGACACATGAAAAAAATGTTTATCATCGTTAACCATCAGGGAAATTCAAATCAAAACCACATTGAGATATCAGTTAGAATGGAAAAAATTGACAAAGGAGGAAACAACTAATGTTGGAGAGGTTGTGGAGAAAGGGAAACCCTCTTACACTGTTGGTGGGAATGCAAGTTGGTATAGCCACTTTGGAAAACAGTGTGGAGATTCCTCAAAAAATAAAAAATAGAGCTACCCTATCACCCAACAATTGACCAATGGGTATTTACCCCAAAGATACAGATGTAGTGAAAAGAGGGGCCATATGCACCCCAATGTTCATAGCAGCAATGTCCACAATAACCAAACTGTGGAAAGAGCCGAGATGCCCTTCAACAGATGAATGGATAAAGAAGATGTGGTCCATATATACAATGGAATATTATGCAGCCATCAGAAAGGATGAATACCCAACTTTTGCATCAACATGGACTGGACTGGAGGAGATTATGCTAAATGAAATAAGTCAAGCAGAGAAAATCAATTATCATAGGGTTTCACTTATTTGTGGAACATAAGGAATAGCACAGAGGACATTAGGAGAAGGAAGGGAAAATGAAGGGGGTCAATTGGAGAGGGAGATGAACCGTGAAAGACTATGGACTCCAAGAAAAAACTGAGGGTTTTAGAGGGGAGGGGGGCGGGAGGATGGGTTAGCCCTGTGATGGGTATTAAAGGAGGGCACGTATTGCATGGAGTACTGGGTGTATATGCAAACAATGAATTATGGAACACCACATTAAAAGTAATGATGTACTGTATGGTGACTAACATTACATAATAAAAAAATAAAATAAAAATAAATAAATAAATAATATTAAAAAAAGAAGACATACAAATAGCCAACAGACATATGAAAAAATGCTCTACATCACTTGCCATCAGGGAAATAAATCAAAACCACCATGAGATACCACCTTACACCTGTTAGAATAGCAAAAAATAAGAAGACAGGAATTAACAAATATTGGTGAGGATGTGGAGAAAGGGGAACCCTCTTACACTGGTGGTGGAAATGCAAGCTGGTACAGCCACTCTGGAAAACATTATGGAGTTTCCTTAAGAAGTTAAAAATAGAGCTATACTATGTCCCAGCAATTGTACTACTAGGTATTTACCCCGAAGATACAGAGGTAATGAAAAGAAGGGTCACATGCACCCCAATGTTCATAGCAGCAATGTCCACAATAGCCAAACTGTGGAAGGAGATGAGATGCCCTTCAAAGAAGATGTGGTTCATAAATACAATGGATTATTACTCAGCCATCAGAAAGGATGAATACCCACCATTTGCATAGACACGGATGGAACTGGAGGGTATTCTGCTAAGTGAAATAAGTCACGCAGAGAAAGACAATTATCATATGGTTTCACTCACATGTGGAACATAAAGAATAGCTTGGAGGACCATAGAAGAATGGAGGGAAAACTGAAGGGGGAAAAATCAGAGAGGGAGATGAACCATAAGAGACTATGGACTCCTGGAAACAAACTGAGGGTTTCAGAGGGGATGGGGATAGGGGAATGGGGAACCCAGGTGATGGGTATTGAGGAGGGCACGTGTTGTGATGAGCACGTATAACACCAAGTTATACGCAACTAATGATTCATTGAACAGTACATAAAAAACTAATGATGTACTATACAGGGGCTAACTGAACATAATAAAAAATAGAAAAATAAAAAAATAAAAATGAGCTAAAAAGTAAAACAATAAAAAAGTAATTATTGATAGATGTGTACTTTTTGCCATTTGTTAATTGTTTTCAGGTTGTTTTTGTAGTTCTTCTTTTTTTCTTTTCCTGCTCTCTTTCCTTTATGATTTGGTGACTTTCCTTAGTGTTGTGTTTGTATTCATTTCTTTGCCTTTTGTGTATCTATTATGGATATTTGGTTTGTGGCTCCCATGAAGTTCATATATATATCCTATGTATATAGCAGTCTATTTCAAGTTGATGGTTACTTAAGTTCAAGTGCATTCTAAAAGCACTACATTTTTATCCCCCCTTGTTTTATGTTTTTGATGTCATAATTTACATCTTATTATTTTGTTTATACCTAAGTATTGTAGATCTAGATGATTGTAGAACTTTTCTCTTTTAACCTACATACTAGCTATATAGATGGTTGATCCACTACATTTACTCTATATTTACCTTTACCAGTGAATTTTTTTTCTTTCATAATTTTCTTATTTCTAGTTATGGCCTTTTCTTTTCTGTTTAAGGAAATCCCTTTAATATTTCTTATAAGGCTGGTTTAGCGGTGATGAAATTCTTTAGCTTCTTCTTGTGTGGAAAACTATTTCTCTTTCAATTCTGAGTGATAATCTTTCTAGGTATAGTATTCTTTGTTGTAAATTTTTTCATTTCTTCACTTGGAATATATCATGACACTCCCTTCTAGCTTGCAGTTTCTGCTGAAAAATTAGCTTATAGTCATTGGGGGATCCTTTGTATGTAACTAGTTGTTTTTCTCTTGCTGCTTTTAAGATTTGCTCTTTAACTGTTGACACTTTGACTATAATGTGCTTGGTATGGCTCCCTTTGGGTTCATTTTACTTAGGACACACTGTGATTCCTGAACTTGGATGTCTGTTCTCACCATCAGGTTTCCTTTACCTCTTTTTCTGAGATTTTGTCATCCTTTTGTTTGGAACATATTCCTCTATTTCCTTATTTTGTCTCTTTGTTCATTTCTATGTATTAGGTATATCAGTTATGACTGATTAGTTATGATTCCTGACCTTAAAGGAGTGAATTTATGCAGGTGACCTGTGAGGCTCAATAGCTCAAAGGCTTCTGGTCACTTGAACCAGGTGCCCTATGACTGACCCCTGTGTGGGTTGTGTGTACACTCTTGTTGTGGCTGGGTCACAATTAGTGCAGACTCACTGGTGTGTGGGGCTGTCCCCTGGCATGGCTGTCTGCAATGTCTTGCCATGGCTGCAACAAGCATGCTGGTAAGCAGGGTTGGCCCTTGGCCCTTCTAGCTGGAATGCTGTGGGTGCACTGGCGTGTAGGATAGGCTTCTGGTGCAGCTTGCTGTGAAATCTGACTGAGACTTTTGTAGGCATTCTGGTGTTCAGTGCTGGCTTCCCTGGATGGGGGTGCTTGGAGGAGCTCTGTTGCCTGCTGAGGGTACTTTCTGGACTGGTAGGACAGGGAGCCACTTGGGAGAAACTCTGATTCTGGCTGAGGGCACCCATCAGGTGTGGTGGGGCCTTGAGCTACTTGGGATGGGCTCTGGTGAAGGCTGAGATCATCTGCTGACAGTGGTAGGGCAGTGAGCCATTTGGCAGAGGCCTAGGTCTGGCAGATGGGTTAAATGGGGCAAGTCCACAGGGGAATTCTGGGTCAGGATGAGCAGTGCTAGCACAGCAGGTGCCAGCACTAGAAAAAAATGAGTGCCCATCATTGCTTCTGTCCCTGGCGAATATTCCAATAGGTCCCTGCTCCTCTGTCACAATCCTTAATATTTGTCGGGGGATCTCCGTGTATAACTCAGGTGTTTTTCAAACTGATGTCTCTGTGCTGAGTCTCAGAGCAAGTGAAATCATGGGCATGCCATCTAAGAGTGAAGTCTGGATTTCCTACTGCCTTCTGCATTTCCCAGACATAAGCCCTATGGTTTCAAAGTCAGATGTTATGGAGGCTCATCTTGCCAGAGCAGGTCCCTTGGACTGTAGAGCCTATTTGGGTTTTGGATTCTTTGTTCCACAGGGAGCGCCTCTATGGTTCTGATATACTTCCCACTTGTGGGTTACCATTCTGGGTGTGTGCATACTGACTAAACCACATCTCTGCCCCTTCTACCCATTTCAATGTGGCTTTTTCTTTATATCCTTAGTTGTGTATGATCTGTTCTGCTAGTCTTCAGTTTGTTTTCAGAGATAGCTGTTCTACATATAGATTAGATTTTGGTGGGTCTGTGGGACATGGTGTGCTCAAGATCTTCCTACTTCACCATCTTGATCCAACATCCAGAGCCAATTTAATAAGACTTGGTTATATATTTTCAATCTTAAATGCATTTAATGGTAGAACTGAAAAAGAAAAAAATGTTGAAAGAGATTCTGCAACTCTTAGGAAGAGGTGGTTCTGAAACCCAGCTTCAGCCAATGGACATTGATAATCTGCTGCTGCTAATCCTGTAAACCCAAGGAGGGTACTGAATGTGAATAGACATTTGAATTTGAAATAGTGTAGTCCATGGAGCCACCTTTAACAGGCATTCAATCATCCATTGTTCCTGTGGATTCATGAACTGCTGCTAATCTGGTTGGTAAGGTCTACAGGTGGAGTGCAACTGCATTTAAAAAAATTTTTTTAATTAAATTCCAGTTAGTTAACATACAATGTATTATTATTTTCTGGTGTATGATATAGTGATTCAACAATTCCATACATCACCAGGTGCTCATCACAGCAAGTGTACTGCTTAACACCCATGACCTATTTAACACATGCCCCACCCACCTCCATTCTCCTAACCATTGGTTTGTTCTCTATAGTTAAGAGTCCATTTTCTGGTCTCCTTCTCTCTCTGTCTTTTTTCCCTTTGCTCCTTTGTTTTCATACATTCCACATATGAGTGAAATCATATGGTATTTATCTTTCTCTGACTTATTTCACTTAGCATTATACTCTCTGACTCCAACCCAGTTGTTGCAAATGGCATGACCTCATTGATTTTTATGTCTGAGTAATATTCCATTATGGATATATATCACTTCTTCTTTATCCATTCAACAATAGATGGATACTTGGGTTGTTTACATAATTTAGCTATTGTAAATAATGGGGCTTTAAACATAGGAGTGTGTGTATTCTTTGAATTAGTGTTCTTGTATTATTTGGGTGAAGACCCAGTAGTGTGATTGCTGGATCATAGGATAGTTCTGTTTTTAACTTTTTGAGGAAACTCCACACCATTTTCCAGAGTGGCTGCATCAATTTGCATTCCCACCAAAAGTGTGAGAGGGTTCCCCATCCTCACAAAAACCTGCTGTTTCTTGTGTTGTTGATTTTAGTCATTCTGACAGGGGTGAGGTGATATCTCATTGTAGTTTTGATTTATATTTCCCCGATGATGAGTGATGGTGAGCATCTTTTCATGTGTCTTCCTTGGCATCTGTATGTCTTCCTTGGAAAAATGTCTATTCATGTCTTCTGTCCATTTCTTAACTGGATTATTATTGTTTTGGTGTTGAGTTTTATACGTTCTTTATACATTTTGAATACTAACTCTTTATCAGATATGTCATTTGCAAATATCTCCTCCCATTCTGTAGGTTGCTTTTGACTTTTGTTAATTGTTTCCTTCACTGTGCAGAAGCTTCTTATTTTGATGAAGTCCCAATAGTTTACTTTTGATTTCTTTCCCTTGCCTCAGGAGACGTATCTAGAAAGAAGTTGCTATGGCCAATGACAAAGAAATTAATGTCTGTGTTCTCTTCTAGGGTTTTAATGGGATCTCCTGTCTCACATTTAGGTCATTATCTCATTTTGAATTTATTTTGTGTATGGTATAAGAAAATGATCCAGTTTCAATCTTTTGCATGTTGCTGTCTAGTTTTCTCAACACCATTTGTTGAAAAGACAGTTTTTTCCGCATTGGATATTCCTTCCTGCTTTGTCAAAGATTAATTGACCGTATAATTGTGGGTTTATTTCTGTGTTTTCTATTTGTTCTATTCATCTATGTGTCTGTTTTTGTGCCAGTATCATACTGTTTTGATCACTACAACTTTGTAATGTAACTTGTAGTCTGAAACTGTGATGCCTCTAGCTTTTCTTTTATTTTTCAAGATTGCTTTGGCTATTTAGGACCTTTGTGGTTCCACACAAATTTTAAAATTGTTTGTTCTAGTTCTGTGAAAGATGCTATTGGTATTTTGATGGGAATTGCATTAAATGTGTAGATTGCTTTGGGTAATATAGACATTTTAACAATATTTGCTCTTCCAATGCATGAACATGGAATGTCTTTCCATTTTTTGTGTCATCTTCAAATTCTTTCATTAGTGTTTTATAATTTTCAGAGTATAGGTTTTTTACCTCTTGGTTATGTGTATTCCTGGGTGTCTTATTGTTTTTGGTGCAATTGTAAATGGAATTGATTCCTTAATTTCTCTTTCTTCAGTCACATTGTTACAGTGTATAGAAATGCAACTGATTTCTGTACATTGATTTTGTATCCTGTGACTTTACTGAATTTGCTTATCAATCCTAGCAGTTTTTCTGTAGAGTCTTTAGGGCTTTCTATGTATAATATCATGTTATCTGTAAATAGTGAAAGTTTTACTTCTTCCTTGCCAATTTGGATGCCTTTTATTTCTTTTTGTTGTCTGATTGCTGTGGCTAGGACTCCCAGTACCATGTTAAATAACAGTAGTGAGAGTGGACATCCCTGTCTTGTCCTGACCTTAGGGGAAAAGCTCTCAGTTTTTCCCCATTGAAGATGATATTAGCTGTGGGTTTTTCATATATGGCCTTTATTATGTTGAGGTATGTTTCCTCTCAACCTACTTAGTTGAGGATTTTTACCATGAATTGATGCTGTACTTCGTCAAATGTTTTTTCTGCATCTATTGATTTCTTTTATTAATGTGGTGTGTCACTTTCATTGATTTGTGAGTATTGAATGACGCTTGCAATCCAGGAATAAATCCCACCATATTGTGGTGATTGACTTTTAAAAAAGTATTGTTGGATTTGATTTGCTAGTATTTTTTAAAGGATTTTTGCATCTGTGTTCATCATGGATATTGGCCTGTAGTTCTCTTTTTCAGTGTGTCTTCATCTGGTTTTGGTATCAGAGTAATGAATTTGGAAGTTTTCCTTCCTTTTCTATTTTTTGGGATAGTTTGAGAATAGGTATTAACTCTTCTTTAAATGTTTGGTAGAATTCACCTGTAAAACCATCTGGTCCTGGATTTTTGTTTGTTGGAAGTTTTATTATTATTATTATTATTATTATTACTGATTCAATTTCTTTCCCAGTAATCAGTCTGTTCACATTTTCTATTTCTTCATGTTTCAGTTTTGATAGGTTATATGTTTCTAGGAATTTATCCATTTCTTCTAGGTTGTCCAATTTGTTACCCTATAGTTTTTCATATTTTCTTACAATTGTTTGTATTTCTGTGGTGTTGTTTGTTATTTCTCCTCTAATTTGTGATTTTATTTATTTGGGTCCTTTCTCTTTCTTTTTTTGTTAAGTTTGGCTTTATCAATTTTATTTATTTTTTCAAAGAACCGGCTCATTTCATTAATGCCTGTGTTCTCTTTTCATTGATCTGTTGTATTGTTTTATTTTGTTTTGTTGTTGTTTCTATATAATTAATCTCTGCTGTAATCATTATTTCCTTCCTTCTGCTGGTTTTAGGCTTCATTTGTTGTTCTTTTTCTAGCCCCTTTAGGTGTAAGTTTATGTTGTTTATTTGAGATCTTTCTTGCTTCTTGAATTAGGCCTGTATTGCTATAAACTTCCCTCTTAGGATAGCTTTTTTTGCATTCCAAAGATTTTGGACCATTTTGTTTTAATTTTCATTTGTTTCCATGCAATTTTTTTATTTCTTTTTAATTTCCTGGTTGACCAATTCATTATTTAATAGCAAGTGTTGAACCTCCATGTATTTGTGGTCTTTCCACCTTTTTCCTCATGGTTGATTTCTAGTTTCCTAGTGTTGTGGTCAGAAAAGATGCATAATATGACTTCAATCTTCTTGAGTTGTTTTCATTTATGGGCTAATATGTGATCTATTCTGGAGAATGTTCCCTGTGCACTTGAAAAGAATGTGTATTCTACTGTTTTTGGATGGATTGTTCTGAATATATCTGTTAAATCTATCTGGTCCAGTGTGTCATTCCAAGCCATTGTTTCCTTATTGATTTTCTGCTTAGATATCTGTCCAGTGATGTAAGAGGGGTGTTAAAGTCCCCTACTATTGTATTATTATCAATGAGTTCCTTTATGTCTGTTATTAATTGCTTTATGTATTTGTGTGCTCTCACATTGGGTGCATAAGTATTTATAATTGTTAAATCTCGTTAGATTGTCCCCTTTGTTATTATATAGTACTCTTCTTTGTTTCTTGTTACAGTCTTTGTTTCAAAGTCTAGTTTTTCTGATATAAGTATTCCTACTCCAGCTTTCTTTTGACTTCCATTTGCATGATAAATATTTCTCCATCCCCTCACTTTCAATCTACAGGTGTCTTTATGACTAAAATGAGTCTCTTGTGGACAGAATATAGATGGGTCTTGTTTTTTATTCATTCTGACACCCTGTGTCTTTTGATTGGAGCATTTAGTCCATTTACATTTAAAGTAATATTTTTTTAAAGATTTTATTTACTTGACAGAGAGAGAGACAGTGAGAGCAGGAACACAAGCAGTGGGAGTGGGAGAGGGAGAAGCAGGCTTCCCACCAAGCAGGGAGCCTAATGCAGGGCTTGATCCCAGGACCCTGGGATAATGACCTGAGCCGAAGGCAGAAGCTTAATGACTGAGCCACCCAGGAGCCCCTAAAGTAATTATTGATAGATATGTATTTACTGTCATTTTATTACTTGTTTTGTGGTTGCTTCTGGAGATTTTCTCTGACCCTTTCTTGTCTTTCTCTCTTTCATGTTTTGCTGATTTTCTTTAGTGATATATTTGGATTTCTTTCTCTTTATTCTTTTCATGTTTTTCAGTAATTTTGATATAATGGTTACCATCAGGTTTGTATATAACCTCTTCTGCATATAGCAGTCTATATTTAGTTGATGGTCATTTAAGTTTTGAACCCATTTTTTTCTCCTTTCCTCCCTATGATTTAGGTATATGTTATATTTTATATACTTTATTTTGGTGAGTTCCTTGACTTTTTTTTAAACAGAAATATTCATTTTTTACTGTTTTCATGTTTCCTACCTTCATATTTTACTTTTGGTCTCTCCTTTCCACTCAAATTGTCCCATTTAATATTCCTGCAGGGCTGGTTTAGTCCCCATGAGCTCCTTTAGTTTTTGTTTGTCTGGGAAACTCTTTATCTCTCCTTCTATTTGGAATGATAAGCTTGGTGGTTAGAATATTCTTAGCTATAGATTTTTCCCATCCAACATTTTGAATATATCATACTACTCTCTTCTGGCTTGCTAAGTTTCTGTTGAAAAATTTCCTGCTAGCCTTATGGGTTTTCCTTTGTAAGTTAGTGACTCCTTTGGCATTGCTGCTTTTAAGATTTTTTCTTTATCACTGTATTTTGTAAATTTAATTACAGTATGTCTTGTTGTGGGTCTGCTTTTGTTGATTTTGGTGGGAGTTCTCTGTGCCTCCTGGATCTGGGTATATGTTACCTTTCCCAGATTAGGGAAGTATTTCTTCAAATAGATTATCTGCCCCCCTTTCTCTATCTTCTTCTTCTGAGTCTCCTATAATATGAATTTATTACATTGATGAAGTAGCTGAATTCCCTAAGTCTATTTTCACTTTGCATAATTTCTCTTTCTCTCTTTTGTTCAGCTTCTTTGCTTTCCATCACTTTCCATTACTTTACTTTCTATACTTCCATTACCTCTGCTTCTTCCAGCCTGTTGTTCATTGCATCAAACGTATTTCTAATTTCATTTATTACATTACTCATCTCTGATTGATTCTTTTTTAACTTTTATCTCTGCAGAAAGGGTCTGTCTGATGTCTTCCATTCTTTTCTCAAGTCCAGTGAGTATCCTTATAAATGTTGCTTTAAATTCTCCATCAGGCATGTTACTTTTATCTGTTTTGCTTAGATCTCTGGCCCTGGTATTATTTTTCTAAAGTATTTATTTATTTATTTATTTATGAGAGTGTGCGTGAGCAGGTGGAGGGGCAGAGGAAGAAGCAGAGAATCTTAAGCAGGCTCTGCCCTGAGTGCAGAGCCCAACATGGGGCTCAATCCCATTACCCTGAGATCATGACCTGAGCTGAAATCAAGAGTCAGATGCTTAACTAACTGAGCAACCCAGGCACGCCTCTCTGTACCTGGTCTACTCTTGTTCTTTCATTTGGGATAAATTCCTCTGTCTTTTCATTCTGTCTAAGTCTCTTTCTGTCTCTGTGTTTTAGAAAAGCCAGTTATGTCTCCTTCTCCTAAAATTAATGGCCTTATGAAGAAGAGGTCATGTAGTACCCAAGGCCTGCCACTCCAGGGAGTGTCTTCAGTGTGTGCTGTGTGTGCTCTGCTGTTGTGTTTTGGCTGCTCTATCCTGGCCAGTCATCTTCAGAGGCTCTGCATGCCTATGGAGGGCAGTGTTTCGTCCCTGGCCTGAACGTAGTGAGTTTTAATTAGGTGTGCTCTGATCTAAGTACCATATCCATCAGAACTGACACCCTGATGAACTCTTTGGTTGGAAGACTTGGTGTGAGCAGGGATTTGTGTTGGTCTCTTGGGGGAGGGACTACCACATTGGGACTGAGGTAAGTGTGACTGAGAAGGGCAATTTCATCAGTGCACAGGGATGCAGGGCTAAATGCAAGCAAGTTAGGCGGCCAATTTTGGCTGTGCTGCTTTCCACAGGTGGCTCTGTGTTTATGCTAAGGGGCAGGGGAGGGAAATGGCTCTAGCCAAGTCCTTTGTTCCAGAGAAGTGTCTCCATGAATGCTCTTCTGAGAAGAACAAATATTCTCCCCACTGTTTGCCCCAGGCACTCCTCAGATCACTGTTTCCATGCTCTCCGCTCCCAGGTTGTTTGCCTTTCTTCCCTCCAAGACCAGCACATTGACCTCTGGGGTCTATCCAAGCCAAGCCTACTGATTTTTAAAACTCCAGGCTTTAAGCCTCACTGGTTGCAAGAACTCATGAAATTCAGCCTGTCTCATTTTCTATGCCAGTGGCTATGGGGAAATGTTCTCCTGTGCATTCCCATGTGTGCTCCTCTATCTCTCTCACCCTTCTCTGCTACCATGGCTCCCCCTTCCATCCATAGCAGCCACGATCTCTTTCTACACCAAACCATGTCTCTGCACTTCCTACCTTCTTCAATGTGGCCTCTTCTTTCCCTTTAGTTGTGGTGTTTGTTCTATCAGTCTTCAGGTTGATTTCTGGGGTATTTAGGATAATTTCATAGTTATCTAGTTATAATCATGGGTGAGCTTAGGGTCCTCCTACTCTGCCACTATCTTTCTGCCTCCAGTGTGCAACTTCATTTTTGGTTGAAGAGGATGATGATACTAATAGGTATTTATGAGGGCTTACTGTGTACTGGACACCATTCTAAGCATTCCACACATATTAACTCATTTAATTCTTACAACAACCCTGTAGGTAGTGATGTTATTCTCCCCATTACAATTGAGGAAACATCCAGATAGTTTAGGTAACAGTCAAGTGCCATACTCTGGTGAGCCGCCTTTTAACTGCCACACCTGCATTCCTTTCTTAAATAGCAAGGGTAACAATATGTACAAGAAACCAGACAAATCATCCCCCACCCCAACCCAAATTGCAACAAAAACTGGTATGTATTATTTGCTTATTGGTTCAGTGTCTTTCTCAGAGCCCTGTAGGGGTCATAAGTTATACTATATTCAGATGTCCCTGTTGTTCCAACTTAGGTATTGCTTGTAGAAAACATTAAGTGACAGAAGAAACAAAACTCATTTCATTAACACTTCACAGTGACCCTCTGTTTACTGATCTTAATGATCCAAATATTTCAGGTGAGACTGTTTTTTGACTTAAAGAATGCAGATAATAATCTCCACTTGCTGTGGTCTGGCTTGCACCAATTCAAAACCCTCTGCTGCTTCTCTCCCATCTGCTTTTTTGTGTCTTGATTTCTTTATTCCAAGCAACACAATTTTAGAGTATTTTTCTTCCTTTCTGGGCTTGCAGTTTGCTGGGCAAAAGTGTCCACCTTGCAAATCCATAGTGCTTCTCTCCAACCAAAATTCTATTGAAACCTGCCTCTCGCTAAACAAAATTGGTCAGGGCCCCAGCCTCTGCCAAACCCCTCATCTCTTCCACTATGATCCCTTTTGGCATAGAACGTTGCATTAACACACCACTACTTATGCACCTACAGTCGTATTCTCCATTTTAGGTTAAAGAAATTATATTTTATTTGGGAACACCGTGTTTATAAATTTGTTTCTTTGTTTTTTTAATTTGGCAGAGCCATAGACTATTGTGGAATCTTAAATATTGATAAAAAAAAAAAACCTGCCCTGGTTTAATGCTCTTTCAATATAAAAGATAAAGTTAAATTTATGGTCATAGTAGGAGAATATAGAGCATGTTTGAAAAGTTTTGGCTATTCTTTTTGAAAGCCAATATGTTCAGTAAATATGAAAAGCAAAACACATTAACTATTCATGGGATATTTAGGAGAAAATGAAAACGAGCCTACTAGTGCTCTTTACCGCCTGACAAAACGTTATTAGTTCATTTTCTAGCTTCAGTGTACCAAATGTGAGATATTTTTCCAAATTAGTAATGAAACACATTCCTTGAAGCAACAATTTTCTTTGCAAATCCTCTTTGCATTTTCCACTTGTATTTGAAGATGCCTTTTAGATCAGGGGGGATCAGGACTTAGTATGTACTAAACAATGGCTTTCTATATAATGCTGCCAGGGAGCAAAATCTGATAACCATTAGTGCTCCCCAGAATGCTTGCAGTCAGTTGGAACAATTGCTAAAATGATGGCCAAAGCATTTTAGAAAATAACACCAAGAATTATTACCCCAAAATAAAGAGAGAATCCATTTATACTCAAACTAGCAGGTTTTATTATTTTTCTTCTTCCTGCTGACTCTAGCCTTATCTACACAAATCAAGCATTTGATTCCCTGGCTTCAGTATGAGCACGGCATTATTGATTGGCCAGACAACCCCTAAGGGAGGTCACACTCAGCCTGAATAATCCAGCTAGATTGGCTAAGTCTTGGTTTATGAGTGATCTTTATATTTCAGTCATTCTTCTATTTTTTTCACCTCTGGGATTAGTTCTTTGCTCCTCCATCTTGAGCTTCAGAAACTAACATCTTAGGAGGCTCCATCTCTATGGTGTTGCCTAGGAGTCAGAAATGAGAGGGTGAGTGATGGAGAAGTGAAGGAAGTCTTTCATAGCTGTGGAATTTGTACCCAGAAACAAGCTTTGCTGACTCATTTGCACTGAAGGGTCAGTTTAGGGTATAAAGCAGAGAATTGGGGACCAATTATAACTATATAAGGACTATAGGGAAAACCCAATTTGTTTTGGTTGGGTCTATGAAAACATGAACTATCAGAGCTAATGGCATCATGGATGAAACAAATGTGGCCAGAACTACTGTTATGTGGCTCACTTGACAGATGCTTCTTGCAAAAAAAAAAAAAAAAAAGGGAGCAAGGGCAACCTAAAATGAGATTTTTATATTGATTATTACCTTTGACCAGAAAGTGTAAACATATAATTTTTTATATTTTCAAAGAGCTCTAAAAGAAAAGAGAAAGCTCTATTATTTATTAAATTCCTGTTATTTGCCAACTGGTACTATGCCACATGCTATACATGACACATACCACTTTAATCCTCTTACCAATAATATGAGGTAGTTGTATTCTACCCAATTTGCTTCTGTGGAATTGAGGCAGAGAGGACAACCTACTGGTCTGAAGTTCCATAAGCTTTAAGTTGCAGAGTTGGGATTTATTTATTTATTTTACTTAAATTCAATTAGTCACCATACAGTACATCATTAGTTTTTGATCTAGTGTTCCATGATTCATTGTTTGCATTTAACACCCAGTGCTCATTACAACACGTGCCCTCCTTAATACCCATCACCAGGCTAACCCATTCCCCCATCCACCTCCCCTCTGAAACCCTGTTTGTTTCCCTGAGTCCATAGATTCTCATGGTTCGCCTCCCCCTACGATTTCCCCCTCTTCTGTTTTCCCTTCCTTCCCCTAATGTCCTCCATGCTATTCCTTATGTTCCACATATGAGTGAAACCATATGATAATTGTCTTTCTCTGATTGTCTTATTTCACTTAGCAGAATCTCCTCCAGTTCCATCCATGTCAATGCACATGGTGAGTATTCATCCTTTCTGATGGCTGAGTAATATTCCATTGTCTATATGAACCACATCTTCTTCATCCATCCATCTGTTGAAGGGCATCTCAGCTCCTTCCAGTTTGGCTATTGTGGACATTGCTGCTATGAACATTGGGGTGCATGTGCCCCTTCTTTTCACTATGTCTGTATCTTTGGGGTAAATACCCAGTAGTGCAATTGCTGGGTCATAGAGTAGCTCTATTTTTAACTTTTTGAGGAACCTCCATACTGTTTTCCAAAGTGGCTGTACCAACTTGCATTCCCACCAACAGTGTAAGAGATTCCCCTTTCTCCACATCCTTACCAACATTTGTTGTTTCCTGCCTCATTAATTTTTGCCATTCTAACTGGTGTAAGGTGGTATCTCAATGTGGTTTTGATTTGAATTTCCCTGATGGCTAATGATGTTGAACGTTTTTTTCATGTGTCTGTTAGCCATTCATATGTCTTCTTTGGAGAAGTGTCTGTTCATGTCTTCTGCCAATTTCTTGACTGAATTCTTTGGTTTTTGGGTGTTGAGTTTGAGAAGTTCTCTATAGATCTTGGATACCAGCCCTTTGTTTGTAGTGTCATTTGCAGATATCTTCTCCCATTCTGTGGGTTGCCACTTTGTTTTGTTGACTGTTTCCTTTGCTGTGCAGAAGCTTTTTAACTTGATGAAGACCCAAAAGTTCATGTTTGCTTTTGTTTCCCTTGCCTTTGGAGACGTATGTTGAAAGAAGTTTCTGTGGCTGATGTCAAAGAGGTTACCCTGTGTTCTTCTCTAGGATTTTGATGGATTCCTGTCTCACATTTAGGTTTTTCATCCATTTTGAGTTTATCTTTGCATATGGTGTAAGAGAATGGTCCAGTTTCATTCTTCTGCATGTGGCTGTCCAATTTTCCCAGCACCATTTATTGAAAAAACTGTCTTTTTTCCATTGGATCTTCTTTCCTGCTTTGTCAAAGAGTGGTTGACCATAGAGTTGAGGGCCCATTTCTGATCTCTCTATTCTGGTGCATTGATCTATGTGTTTTTCTGCCAGTACCATGCTGTCTTGAGGATCACAGCTTTGTAATAGAGCTAGAAGTCAGCCACTGTGATGACGCCAGCTTTGCTTTTCTTTTTCAACATTCCCCTGGTGATTCAGTGTCTCTTCTGATTCCATACAAATTTTAAGATTGTTTGTTCCAGCTCTGTGAAAATTTTCAGTGGTATTTTGATAGCGATTGCATTGAATGTGCAGATTGCTCTGGGTGGCATAGACATTTTTACAATGTCTGTTATTCCAATCCATGAGCATGGAATGTTTTTCCATTTCTTTGTGTCTTCCTCAATTTCTTTCATAAGTGTTCTGTAGGTTTTAGAGTAAAAATCCTTTGTCTCTTTGGTTAGGTTTATTCCTAGGTATCTATGGTTTTTGGTGCAATTGGAAATGGGATCAATTTCTTAATTTCTCTTTCTACAGGGGCGCCTGGGTGGCTCAGTCATTAAGCGTCTGCCTTCAGCTCAGGTCCTGGTCCCAGGATGATGGTCCCAGGGTCCTGGGATCGAGTCCTGCATCGGGCTCCCTGCACCGCAGGAAGCTTGCTTCTCCCTCTCCCACTCCCCCTGCTTGTGTTCCCTCTCTCACTATCTCTCTCTGTCAAATAAATAAAATCTTAAAAAAAAATTCTCTTTCTACAGTCACATTGTTATTGTATAGAAATGCAACCGATTTCTGTGCATTAATTTTGTGTCCTGCCACATTGCTGAATTGCTGTATGAGTTCTAGCAATTTGGGGGTGGAGTGTTTTGGGTTTTCCACATAAAGTATCATGTCATCTGAAAAGAGTGAGAGTTTGACATCTTCTTTGTCAATTTGAATATCTTTTATTTCTTTTTGTTGTGTGATTGCTGAGGCTAGGACTTCAAGTACTATGTTGAACAATAGTGGCGAGAGTGGGCATCCTTGTCCTGTTTCTGACCTTAGGGGAAACACTCTCAGTTTTTCCCTATTGAGAATGATATTCGCTGTGGGCTTTTCATAGATGGTATTGAGGTATTTTCCCTCTATCCCTGCACTATGGAGAGTTTTAATCAAGAAAGGATGCTGTATTTTGTCAAATGCTTTCTCTGCACTGATTGAGAGGATCATATTGTTCTTCTCTTTTCCTTTTTCTTTTTTAAAGACTTTATTTATTTATTTGACCGAGAGAGACAGTGAGAGAGGGAACACAGCGGGGAGAGTAGGAGAGGGAGAAGCAGGCCTCCCGCTGAGCAGGGAGCCTGATGCGGGGCTTGATCCCAGGACACTGGGATCAGGACCTGAGCCAAAGGCAGACATTTAGCGACTGAGCCACCCAGGCACCCCTTGTCTTTTCTTTTATTAATATGCTCTATCACGTTGATTGATTTGGGAATGTTGAACACCACCTTGCATATAGGGTTATAAGGAATACAGGAATAAATCCCACCTGGTCATGGTGAATAATCCTTTTCTTAAATTTTAGTTTATTATGTTATGTTAATCACCATACATTACATCATTAGTTTTTGATGTAGTGTTCCATGATTCATTGTTGGCATATAACATCCAGTGCTCCACTCAGTACATGCCCTCCTTAATAACTCACCAGGCTAACCCATCCCCCCACCCCAATTCACTCTAGAACTCTCTGTTTCTGAGTCCATAGTGTCTCATCGTTCGTATCCCCCTCCGATTTCCCCCCCCTTCAATTCTCCCTTTCTGCTATCTTCTTCTTCTTCTACTTCTTCTTTTTTTTAACATATAATATATTATTTGTTTCAGAAGTACAGGTCTGAGATTCAACAGTCTTACACAATTCACAGTGCTGACCATAGCACATACCCTCCCCAATGTCTATCACCCAGCCACCCCTTCCCTCCCACCCCCCACCACTCCAGCAACCCTCAGTTTGTTTCCTGAGATTAAGAATTCCTCATATCAGTGAGGTCATATGCTACATATCTTTCTCTTATTGACTTATTTCACTCAGCATAACACCCTCCAGTTCCATCCACGTCGTTGCAAATGGCAAGATCTTATTCCTTTTGATGGCTGCATAATATTCCATTGTATATATATGCCACCTCTTCTTTATCCATTCATCTGTCAATGGACATCTTGGCTCTTTCCACAGTTTGGCTATTGTGGACATTGCTGCTATAAACATCAAGATGCATGTATCCCTTCGGATCCCTACATTTCTGACTTTGGGGTAAATACCCAGTAGTGCAATTGCTGGATCGTATGGTAACTCTATTTTCAACTTTTTGAGGAACCTCCATACTGTTTTCCAGAGTGGCTGCACCAGCTTGCATTCCCACCAACAGTGTAGGAGGGTTCTCCTTTCTCCACATCCCTGCCAACATCTGTTGCTTCCTGACTTAATTTTAGCCATTCCGACTAGTGTGTGGTGATATCTCATTGAGGTTTTGATTTGGATTTCCCTGATGCTGAGTGATGTTGAGCACTTTCTCATGTGTCTGTTGGCCATTTGGATGTCTTGTTGGGAGAAATGTCTGTTCGTGTCTTCTGCCCATTTCTTGATTAGATCATTTGTTCTTTGGGTGTTAAGTTTGGTAAGTTCTTATAGATTCTGGATACTAGCCCTTTATCTCATATGTCATTTGCAAATATCTTCTCCTATTCTGTTGGTTGTCTTTTGGTTTTGTTGACTGTTTCTTTTGCTGTGCAAAAGTTTTTATCTTGATGAAGTCCCAATAGTTCATTTTTGCCCTTGTTTCCCTTGCCTTTGGTGTTGTTTTGAGGAAGAAGTTGCTGTGGCTGAGGTCAAAGAGGTTGCTGCCTGTGTTCTCCTTTAGTATTTTGATGGACTCCTGTCTCACATTTAGGTCTTCCAACTATTTTTTTAAAGGTTTTATTTATTTATTTAATTGACACACACAGAGAGAGAGAGACACCGAGAGACGGAGCACAAGCAGGGGGAGGGTCAGAAGGAGAAGCAGGCTTCCTGCCAAGCATGGAGACCGATACAGGGTTCGATCCCAGGACCCTGAGATCATAACCAGAGCTGTAGGCAGTCGCTTAACCAACTGAGCCACCTAGGCGCCCAAAGGTCTTTCTACTATTTTGAGTCTATTTTTGTGTATGGTGTAAGGAAATGGTCCAGTTTCATTCTTCTGCATGTGGCTGCCCAATTTTCCAAACACCATTTCTTGGAGAGACTGTCTTTTTTCCATTGGGCATTCTCTCCTGCTTTGTCGAAGATTAGTTGACCATTGAGTTGAAGGTCCATTTCTGGGCTCTCTATTCTGTTGCATTGATCTATGTGTCTGTTGTTGTGCCAGTAACATACTGTCTTCATGACGACAGCTTTGTAATAGAGGTTGAAGTCCGGAATTGTGATGCCGCCAGCTTCGCTTTTTTTTCCAACATTCCTGTGGCTATTCAGGGTCTTTTCTGGTTCCATACAAATTTGAGGATTATTTGTTCTATTTCTTTGAAAAAAGTGGATGGTATTTTGATAGGGATTGCATTGAATGTGTAGATTGCTCTAGGTAGCATTGACATCTTCACAATGTTGGTTCTTCCAATCCATGAGCATGGAACGTTTTTCCATTTCTTTGTGTCTTCCTCAATTTCTTTCATGAGTATTTTATAGTTTTCTGAGTACAGATCCTTTGCCTCTTTGGTTAGATTTATTCCTAAGTATCTTATGGTCTTGGGTGCAATTGTAATTGGGATTGACTCCTTAATCTCTCTTCCGTCTGTCTTGTTGTTGGTGTATAGGAATGCCACTGATTTCTGTGCATTGATTTTATATCGTGCCACTTGACTGAATTCATGTATGAGTTCTAGCAGTTTTGGGGTGAAGTCTTTTGGGTTTTCCACATAAAGTATCATATCATCTGCAAAGAGTGAGAGTTTGACTTCCTCTTTGCCGATTTGGATGCCTTTGATTTCTTTTTGCTGTCTGATTGCTGTGGCTAGGACTTCTAATACTATGTTGAATAGCAGTGGTGAGAGTGGACATCCCTGCCGTGTTCCTGATTTCAGGGGGAAAGCTCTCAGGTTTCCCCATTAAGAATTATATTCGCTGTGGGTTTTTCATAGATGGCTTTTATGTTACTGTGGTATGTACCCTCTATACCTATACTCTGAAGAGTTTTGATCAAGAAAGGATGCTGTACTTTGTCAAATGCATTTTCTGCATCT
This sequence comes from Zalophus californianus, assembly GCF_009762305.2. Taxonomy (NCBI): domain Eukaryota; kingdom Metazoa; phylum Chordata; class Mammalia; order Carnivora; family Otariidae; genus Zalophus; species Zalophus californianus. Next base: position 29,769,045 of record NC_045608.1, on the reverse strand, counting down.
ATTGAGAGGATCATATGATTCTTGTTCTTTCTTTTATTAATGTATTGTATCACATTGATTGATTTGTGGATGTTGAACCAAACTTGCGGCCCAGGGAAAAATCCCACTTCATCATGGTGAATAATCCTTTTAATTGAATATTTGATCCTGTTGGCTAGTATTTTGGTGAGAATTTTTGCATCCATGTTCATCAAGGATATTGGTCTGTAATTCTCCTTTTTGATGGCGTCTTTGTCTGGTTTGGGGATCAAGGTAATGGTGGTCTCATAAAATGAGTTTGGAAGTTTTCCTTCCATTTCTATTTTTTGGAACAGTTTCAGAAGAATAGGTATTAATTCTCTTTGAAAGTTTGGTAGAATTCCCCTAGGAAGCCATCTGGCCCTGGGTTTTTGTTTGTTGGGAGACTTTTGATGACTGCTTCAATTTCCTTAGTGGTTATAGGTCTGTTCAGGTTTTCTGTTTCTTCCTGGTTCAGTTTTGGTAGTTGATACATCTCTAGGAATGCATCTATTTCTTCCAGGTTATCTAATTTGCTGGCATAGAGTTGCTCATAGTATGTTCTTATAATTGTTTCTATGTCTTTGGTGTTGGTTGTGATCTCTCCTCTTTCATTCATGATTTTGTTGATTTGGGTCTTTTCTCTATTCTTTTTGATAAGTCTGGCCTGGGGTTTATCAATCTTATTAATTCTTTCAAAGAAACACCTTCTAGTTTCGTTGATCTTTTCTACTGTTCTTTTGGTTCCTATTTCATTGATTTCTGCTCTGATCTTTATTATTTCTCTTCTCCTGCTGGGTTTAGGCATTATTTGCTGTTCTTTCTCCAGTTCTTTTAGGTGTAGGGTTACGTTGTGTATTTGAGATGTTTCTTGTTTCTTGAGAAAGGCTTGTATTGCTATATACTATCCTCTTAGGACTGCCTTTGTTGCATCTCAAAGATTTTGAACAATTGTGTTTTCATTTTCATTTGTATCCATGAATTATTTTAAATTCTTCTTTAATTTCCTGGTTGACCCATTCATTCTTTAGTAGGATGCTCTTTAGCCTCCCTGTATTTGAGTTCTTTCTGAGTTTCCTCTTGTGATTGAGTTCTAGTTTCAAAGCATTGTGGTTTGAAAATATGCAGGAAATGATCCCAATCTTTTGGTACTGGTTGAGACCTGATTTGTGAACTAGGATGTGATCTATTCTGGAGAATGTTCCATGGGCACTAGAGAAGAATGTGTATTCCGTTGCTTTGGGATGGAATGTTCTAAATGTGTGTGTGTAGTCCATTTGGTCCAGTGTGTTATTAAAATCTTTGTTCCTTGTTGATCTTTAGCTTAGATGATCTGTCCATTTCAGTGAGGGGGTTGTTAAAGTCCCCCACTATTATTGTATTTTTGTCGATGTGGTTCTTTGCTTTTGTTATTATTTGCCTTATAGAATTGGCTGCTCCCATGTTCGGGGCATAGATATTTACAATTGTTAGATCTTCTTGTTGGAAAGACCCTTAAGTAGGATATAGTGCCCTTCTTCATCTCTTATTACAGTCTTTGTTTTAAAATCTAATTTGTTTGATATAAGGATTGCCACCCCAGCTTTCTTTTGGTGTCCGTTAGCATGGTAAATGGTTTTCCACCCCCTCACTTTCAATCTGTGGGTGTCTTTGGATTTAAATGAGTCTCTTGTAGACAGCATATTGGTGGGTCTTGTTTTTTAATCCACTCTGGTAGTCTGTGTCTTTTGATTGGAGCATTTAGCCCATTTACATTCAGGGTAACTATTGAAAGATATGAATTTAGTGCCATTGTATTGCCTGTAAGGTGACTGTTACTCTATATTCTCTCTGGTCCTTTCTGGTTTTTGTTACTTTTAGGCTCTCTCTTTGCTTAGAAGACCCCTTTCAATATTTCTTGTAGGGCTGGTTTTGTGTTTGCAAATTCCTTTAGTTTTTGTTTGTCCTGGAAGCTTTTTATCTCTCCTTCTATTTTCAATGACAGCCTAGCTGAATACAGTATTCTTGGCTGCATATTTTTCTCGTTTAGTGCTCTGAAGATATCCTGTCAGTCCTTTCTGGCCTGCCAGGTCTCTGTGGATAGGTCTGTTGCCAATCTCATGTTTCTACCATTATAGGTTACATATCTCTTCTCCTGTGCTGCTTTCAAGATTTTCTCTTTGTCTCCGAGACTCGTAAGTTTTACTATTAGATGTCGGGGTGTTGACCTATTTTATTGATTTTGAGAGGGGTTCTCTGTGCCTCCTGGATTTTGGTGCCTGTTTCCTTCCCCACATTAGGGAAGTTCTCTGCTATAATTTGCTCCAATATGCCTTCTGCCCCTCTCTCTCTTTCTTCTTCTTGTGGGATCCCAATTATTCTAAATTTGTTTCATCTTATGGTATCGCTTATCTCTCGAATTCTGCCCTTGTGATCCAGTAGTTGTTTATCTCTCTTTTTCTCAGCTTCTTTATTTTCCATCATTTGCTCTTCTATATCGCTGATTCTCTCTTCTGCCTCATTTAACAGTTAGAGCCTCCATTTTTTATTACAGCTCATTAATAGCCTTTTTGATTTAGACTTGGTTAGAATTAGTTCTTTTATTTCTCCAGAAAGAGTTTCTCTGATATCTTCTATGCCTTTTTCAAGACCAGCTAGTATCTTTAAAATTGTCATTCTGAACTCTAGTTCTGACATCTTACTAATGTAAGCATTGATTCAGTCCCTGGCAGTTGGTACTGCTTTTTGTTCTTTTTTTTTTTTGAGGTGATTTTTCCGTCTTGTCATTTTGTCCAGAGGACAATAGATGAATGAGAGAACAAAACACTAACAAGGTAACAACGACCCCAAGAAATGTACACTAAACAATCAGAAGAGACCTGAAACCAGGAGAAAAGAAAGGGAAAGAAAGAAAAGAGAAAAAAAAAAAAAAAGAAACAGAAGAAGATAAAAAAAAAGAAAACAAAACCAGAATATGATCAAATATGATCAGGCTGGTGCATAGATCAGTGCCACACACTAGATTTGAGGCATATTTTGGTCTGTTAGAAGAAAGTGCCTCCCAAAATTTTAAAGAAAGAAAAGCTTACATTTGTACAAAAATAGGGTAAATATGATGAAGGAATGGAATATGACTGTAAAGATGAAAATTATAAAAGATTTTATAAAATGAATTGGTAAGATAAGAAGTTGGTTGAAAAAAAAAGAAGAGGAATTGAAAAAAGGGGGGGAGAGAATGTGATCAGGCAAAAGACTAGAACAAAGCCATACACTAGAGATTTAGGGTATATTTTGGTCTGTTTGAAGAAACTGTATCCCAAAAATTTAAAGGGAGAACAACTTATATATATATACCAAAAATAAGGTTAACTACTATGAAGGGATAGAATAGAACTCTAAAAAATGAAAAATAAAAAAGACTTTTTTAAAATGGGATTGATAAGATGTTGGTTGAAAAAGTGAAAAAGAGGAGGGCGGAGCAAGATGTTGGAGGAGTAGGAGACCTGGATTTCTTCTGGTCTCAGGAATTCAGCTGAATAGGGATCAAACCATTCTGAACACCTACGAACTCAACAGGAGATCGAAATAAAAAATAGCAACAACTATCTGAACAGAGAAGCGACCACTTACTGGAAGGTAGGACGTGCAGAGAAGTGAATCCGAGGCGATATTCGGGAGGATAGACGGCAGGGGAGGGGGCCTCCCTCGGCCGCTTCTGACAAGTGATAGAGCCGTGGAGCACAAAATCGGAACTTTTAGAACTCGGATCCGCTGAGGGACGTCGGTCCAGTGGCTAAGCTGGGGGTGGAAACCTCGCGGGACTGAGTGGTCTCGGGACCCTCGGGGTCACAGAAAGACCTGGGGTGCCTGAGTGTGGCAAAGCTCCCAGGTATCAGAGCGGGAAAGCCAGCTGTAGAGATGGAGCCGAGGCAGGAGCTCATAGCTCGGGGTTGCCATAAACTGTGATCGGTGACAGTCGGGCCACTGCTCCTCCAGCAGGGAACCAACAAGGCGCAGAGCTGGGGAGACTCCCCTTCCTCCCCTGGGGAGGAGCAGCGCGGGAGCACACCACAGGGATCTGCTGGGTTTGGAGACTCCCCACAGGGTCAGGTGCCAGAGATAGAAACGCTCGGTCACAGGCTGGGTGAGCACGGAGTGTGGCCGGAGACCGGGGAGATGGGAGTGACTGACTTCTTTTCTCTGGGGGCGCAATGAGGAGCAGGGCCCCGAGTTCTTGGCTCCTCCGGGTTGGAGATTGGGAGGCCACCATTTTCACTGTCATCCTCCATACCTGCACGGAAAGCTTGCTGGGAACAAAAGCTCCCGAGATCAAACCTGGAGCAGATTGCTTAGCCCAGACCCGGAAGGGCGGGGCAATTCCGCCTCCAGCAAAGACATTTGGGAACCACGGCAACAGGCCCCTCCCCCAGAAGATCAGCAAGAGCAGCGAGCCAAGACCAAGGTTACCGATCAATGAGAACAGCAGAACTCTGGCGCTAGGGGAATATTGCACACAGAATTCATGGCTTTTTCACCATGATTCATTAGTCTTTCAAAGTTAATTTTTTAACGGTTTTTTAAAATATTTTTTCCCTTTTTCAACCAACATCTTATCAATCCCTATTAAAAAAAATTTTTATTTTTCATTTTTAGAGTCATATTCTATCCCTTCATACTAGTTATCCTTATTTTTGCATATATATATATATGTTGTTCTCTCTTTAAAATTTGAGATACAGTTTCTTCTAACATATCAAAATATACCCTAAATCTCTAGTGTATGTCTTTGTTCTAGTCTCCTGCCTGATCACATTCTCTCCATCTCCTTTTTTTCTTTCTTTCTTTCTTTTTTTTATCCTCTTCTTTATTTTTTCAAGCACCTTACCAATTCCTCTTTTAAAATTTTTAATAATTTTCATCTATACAGTCATATTGCATCCCTTTATTGTATCAACCATTATTTTGTACATATATAAGTCTTTCTCTCTTTAAAATTTTAGGAGGCACTTTCTTCTAACAGACCAAAATACACGCAAAATCTAGTGTGTGGCACTGATCTATGCACTAGCTTGATCATATTTGATCATATTCGTTTTATTTGTTTTGTTCTGTTTTTGTTTGTTTTTATCTTATTCTTTTTCTTTTTTTCTCTTTCTTTTTTCTCTTTCCCTTTCTTTTCCCCTGGTTTCAGGTCTTTTCTGATTTGATTAGAGTATATTTTCTGTGGACCTTGTTAGCCTGTTAGCATTTTCTTCTCTCATTCATCTATTCTCCCCAGACAAAATGAGAAGACAAAAAAAAAATCACCTCAACAAAAAGAACAAGAGTAGCACCGTCTTCCAGGGATCTACTCAATACGGACATTAGTACAATGTCAGACTGAGAGTTCAGAATCATGATTTTAAAGATACTAGCTGGGCTTTAAAAAAGCATGGAAGTTATTAGAGAAACGCTTCCTGGAGAAATAAAAGAACTAAAATCTAACCAAGTCGAAATCAAAAAGGCTATTAATGAGGTGCAATAAAAAACGAGGGCACTAACTGCTAGGATAAATGAGGCAGAAGAGAGAATTAGCGATATAGAAGATGAAATGATGGAAAATAAAGAGGCTGAGAAAAAGAGAGATAAAGAACTACTGGATCATGAGGCCAGAATTCGAGAGATAAGCGATACCATAAGATGAAACAAATTTAGAATAATTGGGATCCCACAAGAAGAAGAAAGAGAGAGAGGGGCAGAAGGCATATTGGAGCAAATCATAGAAGAGAACTTCCCTAATGTGGGGAAGGAAACAGGCATCAAAATCCAGGAGGCACAGAGAACCCCTCTCAAAATCAATAAAAATAGGTCAACACCCCGACATCTAATAGTAAAACTTACGAGTCTCAGAGACAAAGAGAAAATCTTGAAAGCAGCTCGAGAAAAGAGATATGTAACCTATAATGGTAGAAACATGAGATTGGCAACAGACCTATCCACAGAGACCTGGCAGGCCAGAAAGGACTGGCAGGATATCTTCAGAGCACTAAATGAGAAAAATATGCAGCCAAGATTACTATATCCAGCTAGGCTGTCATTGAAAATAGAAGGAGAGATAAAAAGCTTCCAGAACAAACAAAAACTAAAGGAATTTGCAAACACGAAACCAGCCCTCCAAGAAATATTGAAAGGGGTCCTCTAAGCAAAGAGAGAGCCTAAAAGCAGCATAGACCGGAAAGGAACAGAGACAATATAGAGTAACAGTCATCTTACAGGCAATACAATGGCACTAAATTCATATCTTTCAATAGTTTCCGTGAATGTAAATGTGCTAAATGCTCCAATCAAAAGACACAGGCTATCAGAGTGGATAAAAAACAAGACCCATCGATATGCTGTCTGCAAGAGATTCATTTTAGACCCAAACACACCCCCACATTGAAAGTGCATGGGTGGAAAACCATTTACCATGCTAATAGACACCAAAAGAAAGCTGGGGTGGCAATCCTTATATCAGACAAATTAGATTTTAAAACAAAGACTGTAATAAGAGATTAAGAAGGACATTATATCCTATTTAAAGGTTCTATCCAACAAGAAGATCTAACAATTGTAAATATCTATGCCCCGAACATAGGAGCAGCCAATTCTATAAGGCAATTAATAACAAAAGCAAAGAAACACATTGACAACAATACAATAATAGTGGGGGACTTTAACACCCCCCTGACTGAAATGGACAGATCATCCAAGCAAAAGATCAACAAGGAAATAAAGACTTTAAATGACACACTGGACCAAATGGACTTCACAGACATATTCAGAACATTCCATCCCAAAGCATAGGAATACACATTCTTTTCTAGTGCCCATGGCACATTCTCCAGAATAGATCACATCCTAGGTCACAAATCAGGTCTCAACCGGTACCAAAAATTGGGATCATTTCCTGCATATCTTCAGACCACAATGATTTGAAACTAGACCTCAATCACAAGAGGATAGTCAGAAAGAACTCAAATACAGGGAGGCTAAAGGGCATCCTACTAAGGAATGAATGGGTCAACCAGGAAATTAAAGAAGAATTTAAAAAATCCATGGAAACCAATGAAAATGAAAACACAACTGTTCAAAATCTTTGGGATGCAGCAAAGGCAGTCCTGAGAGGAAAGTATATAGCAATACAAGACTTTCTCTAGAAACAAGAAAGGTCTCAAATACACAACCTAACCCTACACCTAAAGGAGCTAGAAAAAAAAACCAGCAAATAATGGCTAAACACAGCAGGAGAAGAGAAATAATAAAGATCAGAGCAGAAATCAATGAAATAGGAACCAAAATAACAGTAGAAAAGATCAATGAAATTAGGAGCTGTTTCTTTGAAAGAATTAAGAAGATTCATAAACGTTTGTCCAGACTTATCAAAAAGAAAAGAGAAAAGACCCAAATCAACAAAATCATGAATGAAAGAGGAGAGATCACAACCAACACCATAGAAATAGAAACAATTATAAGAACATATTATGAGCAACTCTATGCCAGCAAATTAGATAACCTGGAAGAAATAGATGCATTCCTAGAGATGTATCAACTACCAAAATTGAACCAGGAAGAAATAGAAAACCTGAACAGACCTATAACCACTAAGGAAATTGAAGCAGTCATCAAAAATCTCCCAACAAACCAAAGCCCGGGGCCAGATGGCTTCCCAGGGGAATTCTACCAAACGTTTAAGGAAGATTTAATACCTATTCTTCTGAAACTGTTCCAAAAAATAGAAATGGAAGGAAAACTTCCAAACTCATTTTATGAGACCACCATTACCTTGATCCCCAAATCAGAGAAAGATTCCATCAAAAAGGAGAATTACAGACCAATATCCTTGATGAACATGGATGCAAACATTCTCACCAAAATACTACCCAGTAGGATCCAACAGTACATTAAAGAGATTCCTCACCATGACCAAGTGGGATTTATCCCTGGGCTGCAAGTTTGGTTCAACATCCACAAATCAATCAACGTGATACAATACATTAATAAAAGAAAGAACAAGAACCCTATGATCCTCTCAATAGATGCAGAAAAAGCATTTGACAAAGTACAGCATCCTTTCTTGATCAAAACTCTTCAGAATATGGGCATAGAGGGTACATACCTCAATATCATAAAAGCCATCTCTGAAAAACCTACAGCCAATATGATTCTCAATGGGGAAAAGCTGAGAGCTTTTCCCCTAAGGTCAGGAACGCAGCAGGGATGTCCAGTATCACCACTGCTATTCAATATAATATTAGAAGTCCTAGCCACAGCAATCAGACAACAAAAAGAAATGAAAGGCATCCAAATAGGCAAAGAGGAAGTCAAACTCTCACTCTTTGCAGATGATATGATACTTTATGTGGAAAACCCAAAAAACTCCACCCCAAAACTGCTAGAACTCATACAGGAATTCGGTCAAGTGGCAGGATATAAAATCAATGCACAGAAATCAGTGGCATTCCTATACACCAACAACAAGACAGAAGAAAGAGAAATTAAGGAGTCGATCCCATTTACAATTGCACCCTAAAGCATAAGATACCTAGGAATAAATCTAACCAAAGAGGCAAAGGATCTGTACTCAGAAAACTATAAAATACTCAGGAAAGAAATTGAGGAAGACACAAAGAAAGGGAAAAACGTTCCATGCTCATGGATTGGAAAAACAAACATTGTGAAGAGTCAATGCTACCTAGAGCAATCTACACATTCAATGCAATCCCTATCAAAATGCCATCCACTTTTTTCAAAGAAATGGAATAAATAATCCTAAAATTTGTATGGAACCAGAAGAGACCCCGAATATCCAGAGGAATACTGAAAAGAAAAGCAAAGTGGGCGGCATCATAATTTCAGACTTCCCTCTCTAGTACAAATCTGTCATCATCAAGACAGTATGGTACTGGCACAAACAGACACATAGATCAATGCAACAGAATAGAGAGCCCAGAAATGGACCCTCAATTCTATTGTCAACTCATCTTTGACAAAGCAGGAAAGAAAGCCCAGTGGAAAAAAGACAGTCTCTTCAACAAATGGTTTTGGGAAAATTGGACAACCACATGCAGAAGAATGAAACTGGACCATTTCCTTACACCACACACAAAAATAGACTCCAAATGGTTGAAAGACCTAAACGTGAGACAGGAGTCCATCCAAATCCTAAAGGAGAACACAGGTAGCAACCTTTTCGACCTGAGCCGCAGTAACTTCTTTCTAGAAACATCGCCAAAGGCACGGGAAGCCAGGGCAAAAATGAACTATTGGGATTTCATCAAGATAAAAAGCTTCTGCACAGCAAAAGAAACAGTCCACAAAACCGAAAGACAACCGACAGAATGGGAGAAAATATTTGCAAACGACATATCAGATAAAGGGCTAGTATCCAAAATCTATAAAGAACTTATCAAACTCACACCCAAAGAACAAATAATCCAATCAAGAAATGGGCAGAAGACATGAACAGACATTTCTCCAAAGAAGACATCCAAATGGCCAACAGGCACTAAAAAAGTGCTCAACATCCCTTGGCATCAGGGAAATCCAAATCAAAACCTCAATGATATACCACCTCACAGTAGTCAGAAAGGCTAAAATTAACAAGTTAGGAAACAACAGATGTTGGCAGGGTTGCAGAGAAAGAGAAACCCTCCTACACTGTTGGTGGTAAAGAAAGCTGGTGCAGCCACTTTGGAAAAGAGTATGAAATTCCTCAAAAAGTTGAAAATAGAGCTGCCCTATGACCCAGGAATTGCACTACTGGGTATTTACCACAAAGATACAAATGTAGGTATCTGAGGGGGTACGTGCACCCCAATGTATATAGCAGCAATGTCAACAATAGCCAAACTGTGGAAAGAGCCAAGATGTCCATTGACAGATGAATGGATAAAGAAGATGTAGTATATATACACAATGGAATATTATGAAGTCATGAAAAGGAATGAGATCTTGCCATTTGCAATGACGTGGATAGAACTGGAGGGTGTTATGCTGAGTGAAATAAGTCAATCAGAGAAAGACATATATCATATGACCTCACTTATATGAGGAATTCTTAATCTCAGGAAGCAAACTGAGGGTTGCTGGAGTGGTGGGAGTGTGGGAGGGATGGGGTGCCTGGGTGATAGACAGTGGGGAGGGTATGTGCTATGGTGACTGCTGTGAATTGTCCAAGACTGTTGAATCATAGATCTGTACCTCTGAAACAAATAATGCAATATATGTTAAGAAAAAAAAGAAGAAGAAGAAGATTGCAGGAGGGAAGAATGAAGGGGAGTAAATCGGAGGGGGAAACAAACCATGAGAGTCGATGGACTCTGAAAAACAAACTGAGGGTTCTAGAGGGGAGGAGGGTAGGGGGATGGGTTAGCCTGGTGATGGGTATTAAAAAGGGCACGTTCTGCGTGGAGCCCTGGGTGTTATGCACAAACAATGAATCATGGAACACTGCATCAAAACCTAATGATGTAATGTATGGTGATTAACATAACAATAAAAAATTTAAAAGAAAATAAAAAAGGAAAAAGAAAAATTAAAAAAAATTAAAAAAAATTAACTTTGAAAGACTAAAGAATCATGGTAAAAAAAAAAAAAAAAAAGCCATGAATTCAATGTGCAGTATTCCCCTAGCGAAGTATTTCGATTTTGTGCTTTGCTGCTCTATCACTTGCCAGTAGCGCCTGACAGAGGCCCCCTCCTCCACCATCTAGCTTCCCAAATATCGCCTCAGATTCACTTCTCCTCACATCCTACCTTCCAGAAAGTGGTCGCTTTTCTGTTCAGAGAGTTGCTGCTATTCTTTTCTTTGATCTCCTGTTGAGTTCTTAGGTGTTCAGAATGGTTTGATCCCTATCTATCTGAATTCCTGGGACCAGACAAAATTTAGGTCTCCTACTCCTCCGCCATCTTTTAATAATCCTTTTTATGTACCGTTGGATCCTATTGGCTAGGATCTTTTGTGAATTTTGGCCTCCATATTTATAAGGTTATTGTCTATAATTCTCCTTATTGATGGGGTCTTTGTGTGGTTTTGGGATCGAGGTAATGCTGGCCTCATAGAATGAGTTTGGAAATTTTCCTTCCATTTCTTTTTTTTTTTTAAAGATTTAATTTATTTATTTGACAGAGAGAGATACAGCGAGAGAGGGAACACAAGCAGGGGGAGTGGGAGAGGGAGAAGCAGGCTTCCCACTGAGCAGGGAGCCTGATGTGGGACTCGATCCCAGGACTCTGGGATCATGATCTGAGCCAAAGGCAGACGCTAAATGACTGAGCCACCCAGGTGCCCTCCATTTCTATTTTTTGAAACAGAATCAGTAGAATAGGTATTATTTCTTCTTTAAATGTTTGGTAGAATTCTCCTGGGAAGCCCTTGGCCCTGGAATCTTTTTGGGGGGAGACGTTTTTGAATACCATTTCAATTGCTTGCTGGTTATTGGTCTGTTCAGATTGTCTATTTCTTCTTGTTTCAGTTTTGTTAGTTTATAGGTTTCCAGAAATGCATCTATTTCTTCCATATTGCCTAATTTGTTGGCATATAGTTGCTCTTAGTATGTTCTTAAAATTGTCTGAATTTCCTTGGTGTTGGTTGTGATCTCTCCCCTTTCATTCATGATTTTATTAATTTGGGTCCTTTCTCTTTTCTTTTGGATAAGTCTGGCTAGAGGCTTACCAATCTTATTAATTCTTTCAAAGAACATGCTTTTAGTTTTGTTGATCTGTCCTACTGTTCTTCTGGTTTCTATTTCATTTATTTCTGCTCTAATCTTTATTATTTCTCTTCTCCTGCTTGGTTTAGGCTTTATTTGCTTTTTTTTCTCCAGGTCCTTTAGCTATAAGGTTAGCTTTTGTATTTGAGATTTTTCTAAAAATTTTTTGTATTAATTACAATGTACTTGCCTCTTAGGACCACCTCTGCTGTATCCCAAAGGTTTAGAACAGATGTGTTTTCATTCTCATTAGTTCCCATGAATTTTTTTGATTTCTTCTTTAATTTCCTGGTTGAACAATTCATTTTTTAGCAGGATGCTCTTTAACTTCCAAGTGTTTGTGTTCCTTCCAAATATCATCTGTGATTGAGTTCCAGTTTCAAAGCATTGTGGTCTGAAAATATGCAGGATATAATCTCAATCTTTCGGTACTGGTTGAGACCTGATTTGTGACCCAGTATCTGATCTACACATAGCCTTCACTCTCTTCTTAGGCAAGGAGAAGCATCAGGTTGTCTAGACTCTCAGAAAGCAGCTTTATTTACAGGTGCATGTGCAGGGCCCAAGGTCTCCTGGGTTGTAAAAGCAGAAAATAATGAGACCTTTTGTACAAGAGAGAAAGAAAATGGGTTTTACTTTAAGAGAAAGTGAGTACTTCTATCTGTAGAGAATAGTTGAAATCAGATGTCTTAATTTTTTGAAAGTTGAAAAGGAAAAAAAAGTCAAACCTCTGGGAATGTTTATTCTCAGAAATAGAAAGAGACACAGTCCTTATCTAGAAGGAGTGAGCCGGTGAATGTTGGACCCAGTTTTGGCCCGGGGCTCCAGGGCAGTTAGTACCCTGTGGATAGCTGTTGAGGTCTTGGAAAGTGCTGAGGAATGCTCTGAGGATCCCAGTTAGGCATGCTTGGCCGGTTCTGTGTCTGGAGGAGTTAGGACTGCCTGGACCAACAAAGTCCTACACCTGAAACTAATATTACATTGTATGTTAACTAACTGGAATTTAAATAAAAACTTACAAAAAAAAAGTGGAGCCATTTCTAACAGTGACACCACGTGGCAGTGATCAAACGCCAAACTTTTCTTGCTGGGTTTTGGAGTCTTTAAGCCCCTATACATCTGTAATTTGGGGTTTTAGAAAATTCATGGTACAGTGGCAACCCAGAGGAAGATACTAGCTTTTTTCCCTAACATAGCATATTAATATTTGAACATTTAGTTCAAATATTAAGAGATGTGACTATTTTTACCAGTAGTTTGTGGAGCAACCAAAACTGGTATGTGAGGTCTATATTAACATATAGAAGACTTTGAGATATTCAGGATAAAAAGCACTGTTTTAGTGAATAAAACAGGAAATATACACCATGATAAAAAAAAGTATAAGCCCAATATTATCAATATAAAGGGATTAAAATATTCATTAATTTCAGATCTCTGGGGATCTATCTGGTACAAATCAAAAGGTGGCCTAGTGAGTTGAGAAAGGTAATGGGTCTCCCAGAAGCTGGTCATCCCTCCTTGGCTTTGTACAAAGTCTATTCATCCAGGAGAAAAATACTGATAATTGTCTGGAAGGTATAAGAAGTAATTATTCTTTACTCTGGGTATAAGTTGGAGGGAATGAAAAATACAGTAGTTAAAGCAAATAGTTTTCTTTCTTTTTTAAAAAAAGATTTTATTTATTTATTTGACAGAGAGAGACACAGCGAGAGAGGGAACACAAACAGGGGGAGTGGGAGAGGGAGAAGCAGGCTTCCCGTTTAGCAGGGAGCCTGATGCAGGGCTTGATCCCAGGACCCTGGGATCATGACCTGAGCCAAAAGCAGATGCTTAATGACTGAGCCACCCAGGCGCCCCACAAATAGTTTTAACATTGGAGTCTAATCTGACCAATGACAGTTCAGAAAAATCAAAATAGAAGAAAAGAAGATGAAAAAATAGTTATAAATAAACGGGTGCTGTGAAAGATAATCACAGCTGATTATTTAAATTTTAATAATTTTAGGTTGTTCAAAATTCAGGTACCAATTTTTTGTTAAATATTAAGGGGTATACTTCAAACACCTTAATTAGAAAATGTGTCATCACTGAAAATCTAGAGTAATGATCCTAGTCACACACTTTAACCCAATAGGAGGTGACAGATAATAGTTCCACTATCACACTGTTTGCCTTTAGGACCTAAAAACCTGACTGATCTGTGACTCCTAAAGAAATAATCAGTGATATGTACAAATAATATGTATATACAATAATATTCATTGAATTGTTTATTATAACAGTGAAAAACTGAAAACAACATAAGAGACTGGTGATTGAGGATTCATTAAATAAATTCTGGAAGGTCCATCAGGTAGATTAAAATCATGGCTCAATATATATCTATTATATATATAATTTGTTATACACATATAATATATATATGCATAGGCATAGAAGAATCCCCAAAAGACATACCTCAAATTTTAACTGGGTGATGGAAGAATTTTTTATTTTTTAAACATCTTTTTAAAAAGATTTAATTTATTTATTTGAGAGAGAGAATATGAGTGGAGGAGGGAGGGGCAGAGGGCCAAGCAGACCCCTTGCTGAGCATGGAGTGGACGTGGGACTAGATATCAGGACGCTGAGATCATGACCTGTGCTGAAGTTAGTTGCTTAACCAGCTGAGCCACCCAGGAACCCCAGAACCATTTTTAAAAAATAAACATAATTTAGTTTTTTTTTTTCTTAGAGACAGAGGGAGAGAGAGAGGAAGGAGCGGGGTGGGGGATGGAGAGAGAGAGAATCTTAAGCAGGCTCCATGTCCAGTGCAGAGAATGACCCAAGGCTTGATCTCACAACCCTGAGATCATGACTGCACCAAAATCAAGAGTCTGCTGCTTTACCAGCTGAGCCACCCAGGCATCCCTAAAATAAGCTTATTTTAGATTCATGGAAAAGCTACAAAGATAGCACAATGGGTTCCCATAGGGAGCACACGCAGATTGTCATATTTTTTTTTATTTTTTCTTGTTATGTTAATCACCATATATTACATCATTAGTTTTTGATGTAGTGTTCCATGATTCATTGTTTGTGCATAACACCCAGTGCTCCATGCAGAATGTGCCTTCTTTAATACCCATCACCAGGCTAACCCATCCCCCTACTCTCCTCCCCTCTAGAACCCTCAGTTTGTTTTTCAGAGTCCATCGTCTCTCATGGTTTGTCTCCCCTTCTGACTTACTCCCCTTCATTCTTCCCGTCCTGCTATCTTCTTCTTTTTCTTTTTTCTTAACATATGTTGCATTATTTGTTTCAGAAGTACAGATCTGTGATTCAACAGTCTTGTACAGATTGTCATATTATTAATATCTTACATTAGTATTGTACATTAAGCACAATTAATGACCAATACTCACATATGATTATTAACTAAAGTCTACACTTCTTCATATTTCCTTTGTTTTTACCTAATGTCCTTTTTCTGTTCTAGGATCCCACATAATATATAGTAGTCATTACATGTGGCATGTCTCCTATGCTCCTTTTGGCTGTGAAAATTTCTCAGATCTTCATTGTTTTTGATGATCTTGACAGGTTTTTTTTTAATGTTAAGTTAGCCAGCATATATTACATCGTAAGTTTTTGTTGTAGCCTTCAGTGATTCATTAGTTGCATATAAGACCCAGTGCTTATCCCAAAACATGCCCTCCTTAATATCCATCACGAGGTTATGCTATCTCTCCAACCCCCTCCATTCTGTAACCTTCAGTTTCTTTCCCAGAGTTGTCACATATTCTTTCAGTTTCTGCCTGTCCTGGAAACTCTTTCTATCCATCCATTCTAAAGACAATCTTGCTGGGTAATGTATTCTTGGCTGCATGTTCTTTTCATTTAGTAGCCTGAATATGTCCTGCCAGCCCTTTCTGGGTTGCCAGGTCTCTGTGGACAGGTTTGATGTTATTCTGATGTTCCTCCCTCTGTATGTAAGAAATCTCTTCCCCCTAACAGCTCTAAGAATAGCTTCCTTGGTTCTAAGATTTGCAAGCTTCACTAGTACATGTTGGGGTGTTGCTCTATTTTTCTTGATTTTGAGAGGAGTCCTCTCTGCCTCTTGGACTCAAATGCTTGTTTCCTTCTCCAGATTATGGAAGTTCTCAGCTATGATTTGTTCAAATACACCTTCTAGTCCTCTCTCTCTCCACCCTCTCGGGGATCCAAATAATTCTGACATTGGAGCATTTCATGGCATCATTGATCCCTCTAATTCTAATCTCATGTGCCACTAGCTGTTTATCCCTTTCTTCTATATTTTCCTTCCTTTCTATCAGTTTATCTTCTAGGTCATTAACCTGTTTTTCTGCTTCATTCACCCTGGCTGTTAGAGTATCCAGTTTAGACCGCGTTTCATTCATAGCACTTTTAAGTTCTGCCTCATTAGATCTCATTTCTGCCCTTAGAGGTTCCATATAGTCACTAAACTTTTTTCAAGCCTAGCTATTGACCTCATGATTGTTATCCTAAGGTCCCTATAAAACAGGTGCATCTTGCTTGGGTTGTGGTCAATAATTTGGACTCTGTACATTCCCTCAAACTCCCCACAACCAATGACTAAGAGGAAGAACCCCCAAAATAGGTAAGACTCAGAGAATGTGACTTCTGCCACAGATTTACAAATGGACACAGATATAACCAAGATGTCGGAGATGGACTTCAGGGTAACAGTTATGAAGACAATAGCTAGAATGGAGAAATCGATTAATGACAAATAGAATCTCTAAGGGCAGAAGTGAAAGCCGAATTGGCAGAACTTAAAAATGCTATCAATGAGATCCAATCTAGTCTAGATACTCTAACAGCTAGGGTAAACGAGGCAGAAGAATGAATTCGTGATCTAGAACACAAATTGATAGAAAAGAAGGATAAAGAGGATGCCTGGGAGAAGCAGCTTAAAATCCATGAAAACAGAGGTAGGGGGAAAGATGGTGGCGGAGTAGAGGACCCTAGTCCAACCGATCCCTGGAATTGAGCTGGATATTTACCAGACCACTCTGAACACCCACAAAATCAGCCTGAGTTGTAAGAAGATAGGTCTGGATCTCTACAAAATCACAGGCAGTTGGTTTCAAGGTACGAAGTGGGGAGCCTTGATTCCGCCAGGAGATATTGGAGGATAAACGAAAGGGGGAGGAAGTCTGGCCATCGGGATCCTACACCACTGGTGAGACATAGCCTCTCGCGCTGGGGACCAGGCACAGATCTGCAGACTGGTAGCTATGGGGAAAGGACTTTAGAGCAGCCCCCCAGATGGAAACCCAGAGCTGTGGGGCTGCGCGTGTGAACTGGGGGCAGCTGGTGGTTTTAGAAGCACAAAGGGCAGAGACGTGCCCCAACCTGAAGGCGAGGACTAGGAGCACTGCTAAGGGGTGCACAACCCAGGACGCTGCAGTTTATAGCAGCACAGACAGAAACGGAGATATTGCGACCTGGCGAGCTCACTAAAGAACAGACTGCGATCTCTCTGCTCTGAGGCAGAGGGCTGGAAACAATCTCTGCTGCTCTGACTCTCGGAAGAGATGCAGAAAGCCACCAGGGAAAGCCGCCAGAGAACAAAAACCCCCCAAAACCGGTTCTCACTGAGCCCAGCCCCCGCCACAGGGGGCAGGGCAACTCTGCCAAACAGGGTTGCCTGAGTAACAGCGTGGCAGGCCCCTCCCCCAGAAGACAGGCTGGAAGAACAAGAGGCCAGCAACTCTAAGGTCCCTAGAAAACAGGTGCATCTTGCTTGGGTTGTGGTCAACAATTTGAACTCATACATTCCCTGAACCACCCCTGAACAGAATGACTAGGAGGAGGAAACCCCAAAATAAGAAAGACTCAGAGACTATGACTTATGTCACAGATTTACAAATGGATTCAGATATAAGCAAGATGTTAGAGATGGAATTCAGGCTAGCAATTGTGAAGACAATAACTAAAATGGAGAAATCAATTAATGGCAACATAGAGTCTCTAAGGGGAAAAATGAAATTCAGGCAGAATTTAAATAAAAATGCTATCAATGAGATCCAATCTAATCTAGATAATCTAACAACTAGGGTAAGTGAGGCAGAACGAATTACTGACCTAGAAAACCAATTAATAGACAAGAAGGGAAAAGAGGAGGCCAGGGAAAAACAACTCAGAATCCATGAAAATAGAATCAGAGAAATAAGTGACACCATGAAACATTACAATGTCAGAACTACTGGGATCCCTGAGAGGGTGGAGAGAGAGAGAGGACTAGAAGATATATTTGAGCAAATCGTAGCTGAGAACTTCCCTAATCTGGGGAATGAAACAAACATTCATGTCCTAGAGGCAGAGAGGACCCCTCCCAAGATCAAGGAGAACAGGCCAACACCCCAGCAAGTAATAGTAAAACTAGCAAATCTTAGAGCCCAGGAAACCATCTTAAGGGCAGTTGGGGTAAGAGATTCCTTACATACAGAGGGAGGAACAACAGAATAATGTCAGACCTATCCACAGAGACCTGGCAAGCCAGAAAGGCCTGGCAAGACATATTCAGGGTACTAAATGAGAAGAACATGCAGCCAAGAATACTTTATCTGGCAGGGCTGTCATTTAGAATGGATGGAGAGATGCAGACCTTCCATGACTGGCAGAAACTGAAAGAATATGTGACCACTAAGCTGGTCCTGCAAGAAATATTAAGGAGGGTTCTATAAAAGGAGAAGGACCCCAAGAGTGATATAGAACAGAAATTTACAGGAACAAACTATAAAAAAAAAAGGCCTTCATAGGCAACATGATGACAATAAATTCATATCTTTCAATAGTCACTCTCAACATGAATGGCCTAAATGCTCCCATAACATGGCACAGGGTTGCAGATTGTATAAAAAGACAGCACCCATCCATATGCTGTCTACAAGAGACTCATTTTGAACCTAAAGGTACATCCAGACTGAAAGTGAAGGGATGGAGATCCATCTTCCATGCCAATGGACGGCAAAAGAAAGCTGGCGTAGCAATTCTTATATCAGACAAATTAGATTTTAAACTAAAGACTGTAGTTAGAGACACAGAAGGACACTATATCATTCTTAAAGGGTCTATCCAACAAGAAGATCTAACAATTGTAAATATCTATGCCCCCAACATGGGAGCAGCCATCTACATAAGCCAACTGTTAACCAAAATAAAAAGTCATATTGATAACAATATGTTAATTGTAGGAGACCTCAGTACTCCACTCTCAGCAATAGACAAATCATTTAAGCAGATCAACAAAGAAATAAGAGCTTTGAATGAAACACTGGACCAGATGGACCTCATAGATATATACAGAATATTTAACCTTAAAACAACAGAATACTCATTCTTCTTGAACACACATGGAACTTTCTCCAGAATAGACCACATACTGGCTCAGAAATCAGGTCTCAACTGATACCAAAAGATTAAGATTATTCCCTGCATATTCTCAGATCATAATGCTTTAAAACTGGAACTCAATCACGAGAAAAAACTTGGCAGAAATTCAAACACTTGGAAGCTAAAGACCACTGTGCTCAAGAATGTTTGGGTCAAATAGGAAATCAAAGAAGAACTTAAACAATTCATGGAAACCAAAAAGAATGAACACAATCAGTCCAAAACCTATGGGGTACTGCAAAGGCAGTCCTAGGGGGGAAATACAGAGCCATCCAAGCCTCACTCAAAAAACAGAAAAATCCCAAATTCACCATCTAACTCTCTACCTTAAAGAACTATAGAAAAAGCCACAAACGATGGCTAAGCCATGCATTAGAAGAGAAATAATTAAGATTAGAGCAGAGATCAATGAATTATAAACCAGAAACAGTAGATCAGATCAACGAAACTAGAAGCTCATTCTTTAAAGAATTAATAAGATTGGAAAACCACTGGGTAGACTTATCCAAAAGAAAAGAGAAAGGACCCAAATTAATAAAACTATGAATGAAAAGGAAGAGATCACAACTAACATCAAAGAAACAGAAATAATTACTAGAAATTATTATCAACAACTATATGCCAATAAGCTGAGCAACCTGGATGAAATGGATGCCTTCCTGGAAATCTATAAACTCCCAAGGTTGAAACAGGAAGAAATTGACGACCTGAATAGACCAATAACCAGTAATAAGATTAAAGTAGTGATCAAAAACTTCCCAAAAAACAAGACTCCAGGACCTGATGGATTCTCTGGGGAATTCAACCAAACATTCAAAGAAGAAATAATACCCATTGTACTGAAGCTGTTTCAAAAAATAGAAACGGAAGGAAAGCTTCCAGACTCATTCTATGAGGCCAGCATTCCCTTAACCCCAAACCAGGCAAGGACCCCATCAAAATGGAGAATTTCACACCAATATCCCTGATGAAAATGGATTCCAAAATTCTCAACAAAATCCTAGCTAATAGGATCCAACAAACATCAAAAGGATCATCCAACATGACCAAGTGGGATTTAACCCTGGGATGCAGGGATGGTAAACATTTCAAATCAATCAATGTGATAGAACACATTAATAAAAGAAGAGACAAGAACCACATGATCCTCTCAATTGATGCAGAAAAAGCATTTGAAAAAATACAGCATCCTTTCCTGATTAAAACTCTTCAAAGTATAGAGATAGAGGGAACATTCCTCAAGTTCATAAAATCAATCTATGAAAAACCCAAGCGAATATCATCCTCAATGGAGAAAAGTTGAGAGCCTTTCCCTTAAGATCAGGAACACGTCAAGGATGCCCACTCTCGCCACTATTGTTCAACATAGCACTAGAAGTCCTAGCAACAGCAATCAGACAACAAAAAGAAATAAAATGTATTCAAATTGGCAAAGAAGAAGTCAAACTCTCTCTCTTTGCAGATGACATGATACTTTATGTGGAAAATCCAAAAGACTCCACCCTGGAATTACTAGAACGCATACAGCAATGCAGTAATGTGGTAGGATACAAAATCAATGCACAGAAATCAGCTGCTCTGTTATACACTAAAAATGCAACTGTAGAAAGAGAAATTAGGGAAACGATTCCATTTACAATAGCACCAAAAACCGTAAGATACTTCGGAATAAACCTAACCAAAGAGGTAAAGGATCTATACTCTAGGAACTACAGAACACTCATGAAAAATATTGAAGAAGACACAAAAAAGATGGAAAAATATTCCATGCTCATGGATCAGAGGAATAAACATTGTTAAAATGTCTATGCTACACAGAGCAATCTATACCCTCATTGCCATCCCCATCAAAATTCCAATGACATGAACCATGAGAAACTATGGACTCTGAGAAACAAACAGGGTTTTAGGGGGGAGGGGGAGGGGGGATTGGTTAGCCCAGTGATGAGTATTAAGGAGGGCATGTACTGCATGGAGCACTCAGTGTTATACAAAAACAATGATTCATGGATCACCACATCAAAAACTAATGATGTATTGTATGGTGACTAACATACATAATAAAATTTTTAAAAATTCCAATGACATTTTTCAAAGTGCTGAAATAAACAATCCTAAAATTTGTATGAAATCAGTAAAGATCCTGAATCGCCAAGGAAATGTTGAAAAAGAAAAGCAAAGCTGGGGCATCATGTTGCCCGATTTCAAGATATATTACAAAGCAGTGATCACCAAGACAGCATGGTACTGTCACTAAAACAGACATATAGACCAATGGAACAGAATAGAGAGATGATGGACTCTGAAAAACAAACTGAGGGTTCTAGAGGGGAGGGGGTGGGGGGATGGGTTAGCCTGGTGATGGGTATTAAAGAGGGCACGTTCTGCATGGAGCACTGGGTGTTTTGCACAAACAATGAATCATGGAACACTACATCAAAAACTAATGATGTGATGTACGGTGATTAACATAACAATAAAAATTTAAAGTAGAATAGAGAGCCCTCAACTCTATGGTCAAATAATCTTCGACAAAGCAGGAAAAAATATGCAATGGAAAAAAGACAGTCTCTTCAATAAATGGTCCTGAGAAAATTGGACAGCCACATGCAGAAGAATGAAACTCAACCATTCTCTAACACCATACACAAAGATAAACTCTGGATAATAGACCTCAATGTGAGACAGGAATCCATCAAAATCCTAGAGGAGAAGATAGGCAGTAACCTCTTTGACATCGGCCATAGCAACTTCTTTCAAGATTCTTCTCCAAGGGTTAGTGAAAGAAAAGCAAAAATGATCTTTGGGATTTCATCAAGATAAAAAGCTTCTGCACAGAGAAGGAAACAGTCAACAAAACAAAGAGGGAACCCACAGAATGGGAGAAGATATTTGCAAATGACACTACAGATAAAGGGCTGGTATCCAAGATCTATAAAGAACTTCTCAAACTCAACCCCCAAAAAACAAATAATCAAGTCAAAAAGTGGGCAGAAGACATGAACAGACACTTCTCCAAAGAAGACATACAAATGGCTAACAGACACGTGAAAAAATATTCATCCTCATTAGCCATCAGAGAAATTCAAATCAAAACCACATTGAGATATCACCTTACACCAATTAGAATGGCAAAAATTGACATGGCAAGAAACAACAAATGTTGGAGAGGTTGTGGAGAAAGGGGAACCCTCTTACACTGTTGGTGGGAATGCAAGTTGGTAGCCACTTTGGAAAACAGTGTGGAGGTGCCTCAGGAAATTAAAAATAGAGCTACAGTATGACCCAGCAATTGCACTACTGGGTATTTACCCCAAAGACACAGATGTAGTGAAAAGGAGGGCCATATGCACCCCAATATTCATAGCAGCAATGTCCGCAATAGCCAAACTGTGGAAAGAGCCGAGATGCCCTTCAACAGATGAATGGATAAAGAAGATGTGGTCCATATATACAATGGAATATTACTCAGCCATCAGAAAGGATGAATACCCAACTTTTATATCCACATGGATGGGACTGGAGGAGATTATGTTAAGTGAAATAAGTCAAGCAGAGAAAATCAATTATCATAGGGTTTTACTTATTTGTGGAACATAAGGAATAGCATGGAGGACATTAGGAGAAGGAAGGGAAAAATGAAGAGCAGGAATCAGAGGGAGAGATGAACCATGAGAGACTATGGACTCTGAGAAACAAACTGAGGGTGTTAGAGGGGAGGGGGGTGGAGAATGGGTTAGCCTGGTGATGGGTATTAAGGAGGGCATGTACTACATGGAGCACTGGGTGTTATATGAAAACAATGAAGTGTGGATCACTACATCAAAAACTAATTTTGTATTGTATTGTGACTAACATAACATAATAAAATAAAATAAAATAAAATAAAAATCAGTTGCATTTCTATACACTAATAATGTGACTAAAGAAAGAGAAATTAATGAATCGAACCCATTTACAATAGCACCAAAAACCATAAGAATCGGGCACCTGGGTGGCTCAGTTGGTTAAGCAACTGCCTTCGGCTCAGGTCATGATCCTGGAGTCCTGGGATTGAGTCCCACATCAGGCTCCCTGCTTCTCCCTCTGACCTTCTTCCCTCTCGTGCTATCTCTCATTCTCTCTCTCTCAAATAAATAAATAAAATCTTAAAAAAAAAAACCACATAAGAATCTTAGGAATAAACCTAACGAAAGAGGCAAAGAATCTGCACTCTAAAACCTACAGAATACTTATGAAAGAAATTGAGGAAGAGAAAAGAATGGACAAACATTCCATGCTCATGGATTGGAAGAATAAACATTGTGAAAATATCTTTGCTGCCTAGAGCAATCTACTCTTTTAATGCAATCCCTATCAAAATACCATCAGCATTTTTCAGAGAACTGGAACAAATAATCCTAAAATTTGTATGGAACCACAAAAGACCCAGGGGAATGTTGAAAAAGAAAACCAAAGCTGGGGGCATTACAATACCTGACTTCAATCTATATTACAAAGCTGTGATCATCAAGGCAGCATGGTACTGGCACAAAAGCAGACACATAGATCAATGGAACAGAATAAATACAGAAATGGACCCTCAACTCTATGGTCAACCACTCTTTGACAAAGCAGGGAAGAATATCCAATGGCAAAAAGACAGTCTCTTCAATAAATGGTGCTGGGAAAATTGGACAGTTTTATATCAAAGAATGAAACTGGACCATTCTTTACACCATAGACAAAGATAAAGTCAAAATGGATGAAAGACCTCAATGTGAGACAGGAATCCATCAAAATCCTAGAGGAGAACACAGGCAGCAACTCCTGTGACCTCAGCTGCAGTACCTTCTTGCTAAACACATCTGTAAAGGCAAGGGACACAAAAACAAAAACGAGCTTTTAGGGTTTCATCAAGATAAAAGCTCCTGCACAGCAAAGGAAACAGTCAACAAAACTAAAAGCCACCTATGGAATGGGAGAAGATATTTGCAAATGACATATCAGATAAAAGTCTAGTATCCAAGATCTATAAAGAACTGATCAAACTCAACACCAGACAAACAAACAATCCAGTCAAGAAATGGGCAGAAGACATGGACAGACACTTCTCCAAAGAAGACATACAAATGACCAATAGACACTTGAGAAAATGTCCAACATCTCTAGCCAGCAGGGAAATACAAATCAATACCACAATGAGATACCACCTTATATCTGTTAGAATGGCAAAAATTAACAAGACAGGGATCAACAAATGTTGGTAAGGATGTGGAGAAAGGGGAACCCTCTCACATTGTTGATGGGAATGCAAACTGGTACAGCCACTCTGGAAAACAGTATGGAGGTTCCTCAAAATTAAAAATAGAGCTACCCTATGACCCAGCAATTGCACTACTGTGTATTTACCCCCAAGATACATATGTAGTGAAACAAAGGGGCACCTGCATCCCAATGTTCAAAGCAGCAATGTCCACAATAGGCAAACTGTGGAAGGACTTGAGCTGCCCTTTAACAGATGAATGAATAAAGAACATGTGGTTTATTTATAGAATGGAATATTATTCAGCCTTCAGAAAAGATGAATACCTACCATTAAATCAATGTGGTTAGACCTGGAGGGCATTATGCTGAGCGAAATAAGTCAATCAGAGAAAGACAATTCTTTTATGGTTTACTCATGTGTGTAATATAAGGAATAGTGCAGAGGATCATAAGGGAAGTGAGGAAAACTGAATGGGAAGTCATCAGAGAGGAGACAAACCATGAAAGAATCTTGACTCTGGGAAACAAACTGAGGGTTGTGGAACGGGAGGTGGGGGGGAATTGGGCAACTGGGTGATGGGCATTAAAGAGGTCATGTGATGTTATGAGCACTGGGTGTTATAGCAACTTATGAATTATTGAACAGTAATCTGGAACTAATGATGTACTATATGTTTTCTAATTGAATTTAAATTAACCTATTAATTAAATTTTAAAAAAACCTCATCACCAAATCCAACGTTATGTAGATTTTCTCCTTTTTGCTTCTAGAATTTGTATAGTTTTGTATTTTCCATTTGGAGTTAATTGTTTTGTGTGTAAGATCTATGTTTAGATTCTTTTTTGTTTGCATATAAATATCCAAATCTCCAGTATTATTTGTTGAAAAGCTTACCACGTTTCAATTGAGTTGCTCTTGCACCTATGTTGAAATCAGTTGGCTACATTTATGTGGGTCTACTTCTATGCTTTCTATTGTGTTCCACTTATCTATTTGCTGATTCTTTTGTTAATACCAACGTTGTCTTGATTTCTGTAGTTTTATAGTAAGTCTTGAAGTGGGGTCATGTCAGTCCTCCAACTTTGTTATTTGGTATTGTGTTGGCTATTCTAAGCCTTTTGCTTTTTCATATAAATTCTAGGATGAGTTTATCAAAGTCTACAAAACAGCTTGTTGGGATTTTGACTAGGATTGTGTTGAATCTATAGATCAAGTTGGAGAGATTTTTTTGATTGTGTTTTTGTTGTTGTTGTTGCTTTCCAAGTTTTCTGAATTTGGTATTTAAAACATGCTGCAAAATACATGAGGGGAGCTTGTACAGTTTATCCTCAGCCTCCACTAAAGTTTACCCTCAGCCTCCACTCCAGCTATTAGGTGGATACCCTCACTACTCTTTAACACTGTGGTTTGCTTCTGTGTACCAAGTGTATGCCTTGGAGTCTCTTTCAAACCATCTCTGATTCTCATTATAAGAGCGGTTGCTTCCAGTCATCTCAGTCTTAGCATGGGGAGATTTCTGGATAGTCCCAGCTGTCCTCCACTGTCTTGCACAAAACTGACACCAGTCTGCCACTCCTATCCTGGTGCCTTCCTTTGGGTGAAAGTATCAGCTGCAGAAAATGCTTTCTTTTTCAATCTCTTTTTTTATTTATACCTGAGACAAGGTTGATACAAGTTCACTTAATCCCGTTATTTATGATTTATAGAAAGTGGTCAGATAGCTCAGAAGGGAATATGGGCAAGTGTAGTTGACTTTGGTGAGAGTGTGAAATAGGAAGACCCCAGAGTTGTGTCACTGCTAGGAAAAGGAAACATGCTACAGTATTGGGGACCAAGAACACATGCACATAAGGGGAGCTGAGGGCCCCTGGCAGGGGTACGTGTATCAGGGAGCAGTCTTAGTGGCGTTCAATCTCTCCTGGGACTTCATCTTTATCAAATGAAGAAAATCCATCGAACACTTGTTGCAGTTCTCCTTAAAAATGAGTACTAGATTCTTTACTACACAGTTCCATTTCTATTCCCATTACTGAAATAGCTCTAGATTCACCCTCCTTTCCAAAAGCATGAAGTGATTTCTAACTGATTTAGTCAGCTGAACAAATGCAATTAAATAAAACAATATTAAACAACTGCTTTCCTCTTCCAGATGAAGAATTTTAAACTCTTCATACATTTGATGGGTTCCCTGAAGCCTTCTCACTACCTTTGGGAAGTGAGTTGACTCCAACCTAAATGGACCCCAAAGCGGCCATGAACACAATGAGCAGCTTAGATCTTTGGATCTTGTTTTGGAGTTTTGAGGAACTAGTGGTCACTAACTTTGTGCTTCATGCACTCCATAGTGGGTCTTAGTCCCAGAGGACAAAGGGATGTTAGTTGGGGGCAGTTGTTATCCAAGGCAAGTGGTGAGAGTGGGTGGTTGGGAGGGTCAGGATGGGAGGACAGCTTTAGGATTTTTTTACTTTAATCCAAGTAGTCAAAGAAAGAATTGGCATTTGTGAATACCTTCTAGGACCCAATTTCAGGTTATGTGTGGTTGGGAATAAAAAAGATAGGAAACACCATGCTGTCCACCAAAATCTAACTGGGGAGATGTGATATGTTCACACAAGAAAAAGAACACGTAAGTCTATATGAACTTGCTAATCTGAGTCATAGCTTCCACATGGTGTAGATGATATGAAAAAGGATTGGCTTTACCTACAAGTGCTGTGTAGGGCCCAAAATGTGTGTTGAGCAATTTTAATTAATACTCTAGTGGATAAAAAAGCAAATTCCTGGTACATCAGCATATCATTAAAATTCTGTACTTTAAGGACAATTTGATTTTGCATGACTTCTCTTACAATGGTCTCTATGTTAAAGGTCAGAGAGGGTGAATATTAAAAGGTATTCTCTAATGCTCCAATTAAACATAAGAGGTACTATTCCTATTCCCTTGCTTTCCCATCCATTTCATGATAAGAAAACAGGCTCAGAGAGGTTAAGTAACTTGCTCAAGGTCAACCAGCTACTAAATCTGCCTTGCTCCAACGCCCATGTTCTCTCTTTTATTCCATACAGACTTTGGAGTCTGAGCATAAGTGGAAGAAGCAGGATTCCAGACCACAAGGCTAGTCTGCCTAGGTAATGATACTGACCCTCCAAGCATGTGGGCATTTAAGGGGTGTTTAAGTTTAGGCCTGGAGTGGTAGGAGGAGCTGGAGACTGGGGGCTCCTACACTAAGGCTATTTGGGTGCTGAATAGAATAAAATAATAGAATAGAATAGAATAGAATAGAATAGAATAGAATAACAGAATAGAATGGAATAGAAAAATAGAACAGACGAGCATCATAGTAAGACTTGTGGATATTATTAATCAGCACTCTGTTGAAAGAAGTAGGGAAAAGGGAACTCCAATGACAGATGAATTTTCAGTTCACTTATTGATCCTGAGATGTTCCAACAGCCTTCGCTGGCATCAAATTACCACTACCAGCTAATCTCAATTTTCTTGATCTGACCGAGGAGAAGCATCTCTAACTCTAAACACTGGCTATTCACTTGGCAGTGCTATTTAATGATAAACAATGGCTCATCTGAATCCAGTGCACAGTCTTCTTTGAATTCCATCTAGGATCACTTATAAGAGGACTCCCAGTAACCCTGTATATTGGGGTATGAGGCAGCTTCATTCTTTTCTTTCCCAATGCATGGTATATGCAGAGGCACAGTCAGTGTAAGCAACCAGCTGGCAATGGACCTGTAGGTGGCCAGTGTATAGATATTACAACATTTTACAGAGCTCTTCTCTTGTAGTCTAATGTCTTATTTGATATTCACAAGGAGACTGGAATTACACATCAATCACAATGCTACCACATTTTAGAACAAGGAAATGAAGGTCCCAAGAAGTGAGGTTTTGCCCACATTTACACAGCTGGGGAGGCTCCCTCCATGCGTGGGTTATCTCCACTCTTTTTTCCCCTCCTCACCCTGATCCTTGACCTTCCACTGACTCCAGTGCTCCCCTTGTTGAAGTTCTACTCTAGCGGTACACATTCTTCCAAGACCCTTCCTTCATGTGTCTCCATGTTGACCTTTCTCTGAAGTTGGTTGTAACAGCTTCAAAAATGCTTGCTGGCTCTACACTTTGACACTTGAACACATGCTAGGTCATTTACACTTGAACATGCTCTATTGTTTGCATATGTTTTGTTTTCCCACCAAGTCAGGGTCCGTATAAGTCTTGTATGTGTTGCTGGCATAGTGCTTGGAACATGCGTATTTTGAGTTGAGCACTTACTTTAAAACCACCTGCTAAATTTTAATACCATGGCTCTTCATAGCCAGAGAACAAAGCACAAACTTAAGATTTACACTATTTTTATAACTTCTTTTTTATCTTTCACCTCGCTGAGCCCCAGGTACACCTGGGTTCCACATACACCCGGCCATCTGTCTGTCAGCTCATAAGTTCCCACTGAGCCTGTGCACGTGGTATAATTTCTGTGTTGTGTCCCTTCCTCATTTTCTTCATCACCTTCTCATGTTCAGCACATTCATTCTTTTCTCTGTGCAGACCAGACTTCCCTACACTGCCTCCTTTCTCCCAAAGGAGAATGAGAGAGCTTTCCATCTATGTTCCTATAGACTGTATGTCCTTATTTTTCTGATGGCATTGCTCTCATTAAAACACAGTCTTCCCTCATAAATGGATTCTGAGCTTTTTAGGGTAAGAACTGTCCTCACCATCTCTGTACACCCAGCACCTAGCAGAGAACCTGGCCATAGCAATATTTGTACAATGAATGCAAGATGGATGCTGCTTACACTGAGCAGAAGGATCTCATTAAAAGTTAATTAGCCATTAAATATTCAGATGGGAAACATACCTGGAAAAATTAACAAGGTAAAGAATAGGATGGCTTAAAACAATTTTTTTTTTTACACTAAACTGCCTTAAGTTGCTCTGAGGCAGTGAGAGGGCAATTGTTGCTGGAGCAAATCTCTCCCCCTGCCATAAGAGATATGGGGTTACCTGAAAAGTGAAGACTGTTGCAGAGCTGTCTACTGCATTCCCTATTAGGGGCCCTCCCTCCCCTCTCTACATGGGCTGGGGTTCCCAAAAGGCAGAGTTAGGCTTCCTGCTCTGTGCTCCCCCAGTTGTGTGTGTGCTCAGGTAGGAGATAGTGTGAAATGCTGTCTCACATCTGTGTCCTCAGCCCCTGGAGCTTCTGGAGGTTTGCAGCGGGCACTCTGACTGTGGTTCACAGCAAGGCCTGGCACCTAAGTATCAGTAGACATTTTTGATCAGTACATGAATGAGTGAGTACGGGTTATAACCATCTCTTCTGCACTCCTGCTCAGGGTGCACTGAAAGGAGTTCTTTTCTCAGTCTTGCTCAAGTTCTTACTCTCAGTACCTCTTTTATCCCATTACCATTTCTACTCTTCTTGGGCTTTTTCTGTGTGTATATGTGTATATCTGTGCATGTATGTGTACATATGTGTGTATGTGTGTATATACATGTGTTTGGGGGAGGATGAGTGGTAGAGTTGTCTAAAAGCAGCCCAAAGAAACAAAAATATAAAGAACAGCTGGTTTTATAAAAAGACTGGGACCTCCACTCTGGAGAATGCATGTCTCCGATGACAGAGCCAAACAAGCAAAGAGGGAGTGTCTCAAGTCTGCAGTGACTGCATGGCTTTCCAAGTAAGAACCACTTTGAAGGAGTATGTGATAATGAACATTACTTTTAATTCTTGTTTATACTACATCCCGTATTACTGTCTAGGAAGTCAGAGGACTAGTGATCTTAAAGGCAGAAAGAGTGTACATTGCCCCAGAACCACAAATAATCCACATACAATGTTGATGGTAGAGTTGCTTAAACACTCATACCAGAGGCACAGGAAGCCAACCACATGCCAGCATCCCTAATCACCATGGCAGCAAAACTATAGTGCTTGTAGAAACAGAAAAGCTAATCAAGTAAAAGGGCGACTCTCATGAAGGAGCGAAAGAAACATGAGGATAGACCTGACCATAGTCCTTGCAGTGAGCTTGATGATAGTCCTTGCAGTGAGCTTGATGATACTTTAAAGAATACAAGTATAGAGAAGCTAATGAAATCATTAATAGGGAAGTCTGCTTTAGACAAACAAATAATAGATTTTATTGTTATAGTTTCATTAGAAAGATAACAAATTCCCTCAAGAAGGATGAAGGACCATAATTAAAAGGAAATTCTGAACTTAACCTTTTCCCAGATTTGTTTTTGACTTAGTTCTATTTATGATCCAAAAGCAATTAAGAACCCGAGGACTAGTAGAAAATGTACTTACCTTCAATTCTGAAGCAGGAACTTTCTGGCTGAGATGACTGAGAATGAATGAGGTTTGAAAGAAAAGCAAGCAAGTGGGCCTTGGGCCGGAAAACACCAGAACATATGCATCACTGGGAGAGACAGTTAGTTTGTTATCATAACCTTGAGTAAATGTCATTATGAAGTGAACTGCATATTTCTGGTAATGTGAAGTTAGAGAAATGGAAAGAAACAATTAGATTAGGACATAATTTCCACAGCCTCAGCTAGACAAGGTCACTTCCAATGTTTTTTACAAGGTTTATGGCATATTATGGAATTGAGATCTTCCTCTTTTTTTAATATCATTTTAGAATTGCATTTAATTTTCAAGATAGGAAATTCAATAAACTGAGGTTTTGAGGAAATGATTTTGGTAGAATTTGTTTTAAAATTTCCAGCAAACTTCTCAAGACATCTCATGAACATCTGCCTCATTCATCTCATTAAGAAGAAGGAAATAACCCTATTGTCCATATTTCACAAGTTCAAATAGTGAGATGGGGGAATTGTGTTGCTCAAGGGCACCTCATGGAGCACTGGCCAAGACAAGGAAAAACCCTCCTTTCTGCCAGTTCTTCTCTATCATAAAACTGCACAGAAACCATCATCAATCATTCCATTATCCAAAGCAAAATTGTTTAGTTTTAAGTACAATATTGTTGGTTTTCTCTTTGCTAAAACTTGCAGGGCAGGAATACTGTTGGTATCAGGCACAACAACCTGCATGTTTAAATGCAGCCTCGCGCCAAATTTTGGGATGGACCGGGGCTTTGAGGTAGAGTCCAAACCAGTGCCCATTTCTTTATTTTTTTTAAGATTTTATTTATTTATTTGAGAGAGAGAATGAGATAGAGAGAGCACGAGAGGGAAGAGGGTCAGAGGGAGAAGCAGACACCCTGTTGAGCAGGGAGCCCGATGCGGGACTCGATCCCGGGACTCCACGATCATGACCTGAGCCGAAGGCAGTTGCTTAACCAACTGAGCCACCCAGGCGCCCACCAGTGCCCATTTCTGAAAATACCAGCTCCAGCCCCAAGCTGAAAGATGTTCACAAGTGGGTGGTCTGGAAAGGGCTGAGGACAGAGGTCTGAGTTTGATTTCCCAGGCATGGAAATACATTTTGTAAAGTGACTTCCCTCTGGCTTGTCCCTGAAGCAAAGCATGTTCTCTCTGGGTGCCGCCTGACCCAAGGTCATTCCAGGCTTAAGGTTGTTGCTCTAGCAACATGCCCTGGGGCTCAGATGAGGGTATTTCACAGGCATCTTTTCCCCACCAGAATCACATAGTTGAGACACTATATAAAAGCCGGGCAGGGCCTTCAGAAAGCCACTGTTTATGTTACCTGGAAAAGAAGAGACAACTTGTCCTTAACCCTCAGACTTGCAGCATTCTGGAACCTTTGTCAAAGATCTGTAGATGTGATTAGCTAGTTGGGAAAACTGGTGGCAGGATCCAGGGAGTGAGCCCCAGGCATGTTGTGGAAGGAGAGGTGTTAGAGCACAGGGTGCTCTTGGAAGAAGGCAAGCCTCAGCAGCTGCCTTCTGTGTGCAGTCCTGGAGAGATGAAAGAAATTTCAAGGATGGGCAAGGTGACCTAAGGGTTTGGCTAAGTCCTAGGAAAGAGAGTAGGTTTTGCTATTTTAGTTCTTCCCTTTTTTGCAAGGGTGGGAGGGCTGATCTCCCTCCAATTATGCAAGAAAATAGGGCAAAAATCTCTTGGAAGAAGCAGAGTAGAAATAACATGAGATTTTGACCCAGAGGCATGGGTTAGGGTTCTGACTCTGCTGGGTTTCTGGGTCTCCAGTGTCCTCATGTTAAGTGGGTTGTTGTGGGGATTAAATGAGATTAAGTCTTTGAAAATTCTTAGAGAACTGTGCAATCAATCATACACCAATCCCTGTGGTTCTCCTTACAGCCGGGTCCAAAATATGATTGAAAGAGTGGTCTTTTTTTAAAAGTGACCTTAGCTGGAGAGAAACTCATTCAGTTGATGAACAATAAAAAGCAAACTTGTGAACTGAGACACTGGCCACACAACTGCAATGATGGGTGCTGCAAGTGCACTGCATGCCACACCAGCCCATGTCTTTTTCTCTGAAAGGGTGGAAAAGAGGATTGTAGGGAGCATGCATAGAGCTCTCTCTCTTCTTGTACAACCCAACAGCTCAGACACCTCTGCTCTTCACAGCTCCACCACCCTCCTCAGTGTTATGCTGCCTTTGTAGAAAAAGAGAGGAAGAGAGGGAGAAAGGGGGGGAGAGGTAAGAGAGGGAGAAAGAGAGAGAAGGGGAAAGAGAAAGGGGGAGAGAGAGAAAGAGAGAGGGGGAGAAGGACAGAGACAGAGGGAAATGCAGAATGAGAGAGAGAGGGAGCAAGACAGAGAGAGAGAGGGAGGGAGGGAGAGAGAGAAAGAGAAAGAGAAAGAGAGGGAGAGAGTGTCGGGGGGGGTGACTGAGTAAAGAGACAGAGCCTGGGGAAGGATATGGAATGGGGAGCAAGAAGACACAGGGGCAGGTGTCCTTCACATATGAAGGGCTGTGCCATTTGCACAACACATACAATGCTGGGTGTTGAAAAGTAACTCTGTAAAGACACACTTCTCTTGTATTTCTCCTTTACTTACATGCTCACAATAACTTCTAATGCCAGATGTGTGGGTGGCTTTCCACAATCAAGCAATGATCTGACACCAGATGATGTCCTAAAATTCAATTAGGTTCTGATATTATCTATCTGGAGAGAGTATTAAGGCCTATAGCATAAGGGCTTATATCCCACAAAACTGCTCCCCACTTCAGATGCCAATTGCAAGTCCCAGGTTGTCACTTGTGCTTCTGAATTTATAAATCTAGGTTCCCATGACCCCTTCCTTGGGTTGTGTAATTTGCTAGAATGGCTCACACAACTCAGAGAAAAACTTAGGGTTCCTGGTTTATTATAAAGAATATTATAAAGGATACAAATGAACAGCCAAATGAAAATGTAGATGTGTTCAGCAACCCAGAAACTTCAAACTCTGTACTTTGGGGTGTTTATGGAGGCTTAATCACATAGGTGTGATCTCACAGTTGCCTCATTAGAAGAAAAAGCACCCCTATCACCCAGGATCATCCAAGGGATTTAGGAGCTCTGTGTCAGGAACCAAGGTCAAAGATCAAATATTAGAACAAAGATGCCATTAGTGTAATTACCACTCAGGAAATTACAAGGATTTTAGTAGCTCTGTGCCAGGAACTGGGAACAGAGGTCAATATATATTTTTTCTATTGCTTCACACATCTTTGCGAAAATATGCCACTGAAGCCATAATAAGAATTTACATTGGAGGGCGGAAAAGATGGCAGAGGTGTAGGGGACACTCTTCCAACCAGTCTCCTGAATTTAGCTGGATATCTACCAAACCATTCTGAACACCCATGAAATCAGCCTGAGATGTAAGAATATATATCTGGGTCTCTACAAACAGAATATATCTGATGGTCTCGAGGTATGAAGCAGGGAGCTGTGATTCTGCCCACAGATATCGGAAGATAAACAGAAAGGGGAGGGAGCCACCATAAGCTGGCACCGGGAAGGTGATATAACACCAGGGCACAAAGGTGTCCCATGCTGGGGACTGGTCACAGATTTGCAGACCAGTAGTGGCAGGTAAAGGACTTTAGTCCAGACCCCAGACAGGATCCAGGAGCTGCAAGTGTGCGAATGCGAACTGGCAGCTCGCAGTTTTAGAAGCACAAAGGGCAGAGATGTGCCTGGCCCTGGGTTCCACCACTGGGTATGTTGCTGTGGGGCACACTACCCAGGAGACTCTGGTTTTTAGCAGCACAGATAGAAATGGAGACAGCGTGGCCTGGAGAGCTCAGTGAAGAGAAGATTGTGATTTCTCTGTCCTGAGACAGAGGTTTGGAGGCAGTCATCTCTGCTCTGTCTCTTGGAAGAGACACAGAAAGCCACCAGGGAAAGCCACCAGAGAACAAAAGCCCCCCCCCAAAACCGGTTTTCATTGAGCCCACCCACTCCTCCCCCCAGAGGGGGCAGGGCAAATCCACCCAGGCAGGGTTGCCTGAGTAACAGCATGGCAAGCCCTCCCCCAGAAAACAGGTTGGAAGAACAAGAGGACAACAACCCTAGGGTCCCTATAAAACAGTTGTGTCCTGCTTGGGTTGAGGCTACTATTTTGGAGTCTGTAATTCTCTCAACCACCCCCCAACAGAATGACTAAGAGGAGGAACTCCCAACAAAGAAAAGAATAAAAAACTGTGGCCTCTGCCACAGACTTAATGGATACAGATATAAGCACGATGTCAGAAATAGACTTCAGAGTAACAATTATGAAGTTGATATCTAGGCTTGAGAAAAATATTAGCAACAATATAGAATCTCTAAGGCCAGAAATGAGATCTAATCAGGCCAAACTTAAAAATGCTATGAATGAAAAGCATTCTAAACTGGATACTCTGAATGCCAGGGTAAATGGGAGAGAAGAACAAATTAGTGAACTAGAAGATAAGATGATAGAAAAGAAGGAAACCGGGGAAGCATGGGAAAAACAGATTAAAGCCTAAGAGATCAGACTGAGAGAGATTAAGGATGCCATGAAACATTCCAATGTCAGAATTATTGGGATCCCTAAAGGGGTGGAGAGAGAGAAAGGACTAAAAGGTATATTTGAACAAATAGTAGCTGAGAACTTCCCTAATCTGGGGAAAGAAACAAGTATTTGTGTCCAAGAGGCAGAGAGGATCCCTCCCAAGATCAAGAGAATAGACCAACACCCCAGCATATAATAGTACAATTTGCAAATCTTAGATCCAGGGAAACAATCTTGAAAGTGGCTAGGGGGAAGAGATATCTTACGTACAGAGGGAGGAACATCAGAATAATGGCAGACCTGTCCACAGAGACCTGGCAAGACAGAAAGGGCTGGCAAGACATATTCAGGGTACTAAATGAGAAGAACATGCAGCCAAGGATACTTTATCCAGCAAGGTTGTCATTCAGAATGAATGGAGAGACAAGAAACTTCCAAGGCCAGCAGAAACTGAAAGAATATGTGACCACCAAGCTGGCCCTGTAAGAAATATTAATGGGGTTCTACAAAAGAAGAAAGACCCCAAGAGTAATATAGACCAGAAAGTTACAGAGACAATCTATAGGAAAAAGGACTTCACAGGCAACATGATGGTAATAAAATCATATCTTTCAATAATCACTCTCACCATGAATGGCCTAAATTCTCCCATGAAATGGCACAGAGTTGCAGATTGGATAAAAAGACAGGACCCATCCATATGCTGTCTACAAGAGACTCATTTTGAATCTATAGATACATCCAGACTGAAAGTGAGGGGATGGAGAACCATTTTTCATGCCAACAGACCTCAAAAGAAAGATAGGGTAGCAATTCACATATCAGACAAATTAGATTTTAAGCTAAAGACTGTAGTTAGAGACACAGAAAGACACTATATTATCATTCTAAAAGGGTCTATCCAACAAGAGGAACTAACATTTGTAAATATCTATGCCCCCAATGGGGGAGCAGCTAACTACATAAGCGAACTGTTAACCAAAATAAAGAGTCATATTGATAATAATACGTTAATAGTAGAAGACCTCAACACTCCACTCTCAGCAATAGACAAATCATTTAAGCAGAAGATCAACAAAGAAATAAGAGCTTTGAATGACACACTGGACCAGATGGACCTCATAGATATATACAGAACATTCCACCCTAAAACAACAGAATACTCATTCCTCTCAAGCGCATATGGAACTTTCTCCAGAATAGACCAATACTGGGTTACAAATCAGGTCTTGACTGATACCAAAAGATTGGGATTATTCCCTGCATATTCTCAGACCACAATGCTTTAAAACTGGAACTCAATCACAAGAAAAATTTGGAAGAAATTCAAACACTCAGAAGCTAAAGACCATCCTGCTTAAGAATATTAATTCAACCAGGAAATCAAAGAAGAACTTAAACAATTCATGGAAACCAATGAGAACAAACACATATTGGTTCAAAAGCTAAGGTATACTGCAAAGGTGGTCTTGTGGGGAAAATACATAGCCATCCAAGCCTCACTCAAAAAAAATAGAAAAATCCTGAATACACAAGCTACCTTTACACCTTAAAAAGATGGAGAAAGAACAACAAATAAAGTCTAAGCCCAGCAGAAGAAGAGAAATAATTAAGATTAGTGCAGAGATCAATGAATTAGAAACCAGAAATACAGTAGAGATGATCGACAAAGCTAGAAGCTTGCTCTTTGAAAGAATTAATAAGATCGATAAACCTCTGGCCAGACTTATCCAAAAGAAAAGAGAAAGGACCCAAAGTAATAAAATTATGATTGAAAGGGGAGAGATCACGACTAGCACCAAGGAAATAGAAACAATTATCAGAAATTATTATCGACAACTATATGCCAATAAATTAAGCAACTAGGAAGAAATGGATGCATTCCTGGAAACTATAAACTACCAAGATTGAAACAGGAAGGAATTGACAATCTAATTAGACCAATAACCAGGAACGAGATTGAAGCAATGATCAAAAACCTCCCAAAAAACAAGAGTCCAGGGCCTGATGGATTCCCTGGGGAATTCTACCAAACATTTAAAGAAGACATAATACCTATTCTACTGAAGCTGTTTCAAAAAATAGAAACAGAAGGAAAACGTCCAAACTTGTTCTATGAAGCCAGGATTAACTTGATCCACAAGCCAGGCAAAGATCCCATCAAGGAGGAGAATTACAGACCAATATACCTGATAAATATGCATACAAAAATTCTCAACAAGATCACAGCCAATAGGATCCAACAGTACATTAAAAGGATTATCCATCACGACCAGGTGGGATTTATTCCTGGGATGCAGAGGTGGTTCATGAGTTGCAAATCAATCAATGTGATAGAACACATTACTAAGAGAAGAGACAAGAACGATATGATTCTCTCAACTGATGCAAAAAAAAAAAAAAGCATTTGACAAATTACAACATCTTTTCCTGATTAAAACTCTTCAGAGTATAGGGATAGAGGGAACATTCCTCAAATTCATAAAAAGCATCTATGAAAAGCCCACAGTGAATATCATCCTCAAGGGGGAAAATATGAGAGCTTTTCCCTTAAGATCAGGAACACTACAAGGATGCCCACTCTCAACTATTGTTCAATATAGTACTAGAAGTCCTAGCAACAGCAATCAGACAACAAAAAGAAATAAAAGGTATTCAAATTGGCAAAGAAGAAGTCAAACTCTCTCTCTTCACAGATGACATGACACTTTATGAGGAAAATCCAAAAGACTCCACCCCCAAATTACTAGAACTCATATAACCATTCAGTCATGTGGCAAGATACAAAATCAATGCACAGAAATCAGTTGCTTTTCTATACACTAACAATATAACTGTAGAAAGAGAAATTAGAGAATCGATTCCATTTACAATAGCACCAAAAACTATAAGATACATTGGAATAAACCTAACCAAAGAAGTAAAGAATCTATACTCTAGAAACTACAGAACACTTTGAAAGAAATTGAGGAAGACACAAAGAGATGGAAAACATTCCATGTTCATGTATTGGAAGAACAAAAATTGTTAAAATGTCTATGCTGCTCAGAGTGATCTATAGTTTCCACACCATCCCAACCAAAATACCAACAATATTTTTCAAAGAGCTGGAATAAACAATCCTAAAATTTGTATGGAACCAGAAAAGACCCCGAATCACCAAGGAAATACTGAAAAAGAAAAACAAAGCTGGAGGTATCAGGTTGCCTGATTTAAAGCTATATTACAAAGCCATGAACACCAAGACAGCATGGTACTGGCACTAAAATAGACACATAGACCAATGGAACAGAATAGAGAGCCCAGATATGGACCCTGAATTCTTTGGTCAAATAATCTTCGAAAAAGCAGGAAAAAATATGCAATGGAAAAAAGCCACTCTCTTCAATAAATGATGCTGGGAAAATTGGACAGCTAATACAGAAAAATGAAACTCGACCATTCTCTTACACGATCCACAAAGATAAACTCTAAATGGATGATAGACCTCAAAGTGAGATAGGAATCCATCAAAATCCTAGAGGAGAACACAGGCAGTAATCTCTTCGACATCAGCCATCAGAAACTTCTTTTAAGACAAGTCTCCAAAGGCATAGGGAAACAAAAGCAAACATGGACTTTTGGGTCTTCATCAAGATAAAAAGCTTCTGCACAGCAAAGGAAACAGTCAACAAAACAAAGAGGCAACCCACAGAATGGGAGAAGGTATTTGCAAATGACGCTACAGACAAAGGGCTGGTATTCAAGATCTATAAAGAACTTCTCAAACTCAACACCCACAAAACAAATAATCCAGTCAAGAAATGGGCAGAAGACATGAACAGACACTTCTCTAAAGAAGACATACAAATGGCTAACAGACACATGAAAAAATGTTCAACATCATTAGCCATCGGGGAAATTCAAATCAAAACCACATTGAGATACCACCTTACACCAGTTAGAATGGCAAAAATTGACAAGACAAGAAACAACAAATGTTGGAGAGGTTGTGGAGAAAGTGGAACCCTCTTACACTGTTGGTGGGAATGCAAGTTGGTACAGCCACTTTGGAAAACAGTATAGAGATTCCTCAAAATGTTAAAAATAGAGCTATCCTATGACCCAGCAATTGCACTACTGGGTATTCACCCCAAAGATAGAGATGTAGTGAAAAGAAGGGGCACATGCACCCCAATATTCATAGCAGCAATGTCCACAACAGCCAAACTGTGGAAAGAGCCGAGATGCCCTTCAACAGACAGATGGATGAAGACAATATGGTTCATATATACAATGGAATATTACTCAGCCATCAGAAAGGATGAATACCCAATATTTACATCAACATGGATGGGACTGGAGGAGATGATGCTGAGTGAAATAAGTCAAGCAGAGAAAGACAATTATCATATGATTTCACTTATTTGTGGAACATAAGGAATAGCATGTAAGACTTTAGGAGAAGGAAGGGGAAAATGAAGGGGGGGAATCATAGGAGACGAACCATGAGAGACTATGGACTCTGGGAAACAAACTGAGGGTTTCAGAGGGGAGGGGGGTGGGGGGATCGGTTAGCCCGGTGATGGGTATTGAGGGCACGTATTGCATGGAGCACTGGGTGTTATATACAAACAATGAATCATGGATCACTACATCAAAAACTAATGACGTACTGTATGGTGACTAACATAACATAATAAAAAAATATATAAGAAAATGCAGAACCCATTTTGCTGCAGAAATTAAAAAGTAAAAAATAAAAATAAAATAAAATAAATAAAAATCTTTAAAAAATTTACATAGTGCTTTCTATGTGCCAACCACTAAGATTTTTCTAAGTGCCTTACAGATGTTGACATTTGACATTTACAACAAATGTGGAGGTGGGCTTATTGACTCCATTTACACAGGAGGTTCAGAGAAGTTCAGTTGCTAGCTAGAGGCATGATTCATACCTAAGATTCCATTCTGAGAATGATGAGAAGCCACTGGGTTTTCAGGTTTTAAAAGGATCCTTCTGGCTTTTTCATGGAGAGTGGATTTCAGGAGCAAGAGAGGAAATGGTGAGCAGCCGTACAGGTGGGGGCCTAGTTGGAGTTGCTTAGGGAATGATGGAAAGTGAGGAAGTAATAACAGCAAGTATGGACAAGTACTTTCAGCAGTTTTTATGCTAGAGGGTGCAGAGGGGGAGTCAGCATGGGGTAAAGGAAGCATTCTCTTCAGTAAAGGGTCTCATGGGTATGTGTATGTATTGATGGAAACATCCAATAGGTTGGGGGCCTTAGGGAGGCAGATAACAGTACCAGAGAGGTTGTGGGACACTATCTGAGAAGGCAGGAGGGGATCATCGACAGAAGTGGGACACTTCAGCCAGAATGACAAGATGGTCTGTGGGAGGCAATGGCCTGACTGTGGAAAGATGAGGGCCTGCCTGCTTAATTGTTTATGTTCTCAAAGAAATATGAAGCAATGTTATTTTAGTCTAATCTAACATTTGGGTGATTTCACCAATTTCTGAGCTAACAAATGAATTAGGAGCATATATTTGGGATAGGTGCATGACCAGAAGGGCTCACCAAAGTCATGCCAAATCATGCTGCCCAGAATAGAGGGTCAACTGCAGACACAAATTTAGCTTCTGCCCATAAAACCAAAGGAAGCAAATTTCTTAGAGGTTTATATTTCCTATTCTGACCCCACTTCCAGTGGTAAAGGAAATATATCGAAATCCATTTGCAGAACACCTCTACCTGCACAAAAAGCCCAGCAATAACAATTGGCACAGAGCTTGGCTCAATAAAAGATTTTTGTCCCATCCCCACTCAGAACATTCTGTTGTTAGCACTTTCACATACGTTTGGCCCTTGGATCCTCATAACAACAGCATGTACAGAAAGGGAAATATTTATCCATTCGTTTGCTCATTTATTCAGCACTCCTTTTATTTTTTAAAATTTTATTTTAAAATAAGGGAAATATTTATCCATTCGTTTGCTCATTTATTCAGCACTCCTTTATTTTTTTAAAATTTTAATTTTATTTTTTAAAAGTTTATTTAAAATTTTATTTATTATTTATTTATTTATTTGAGAGAGAGAGAGAGAGAGCAAAGGGAGGGGCAGCGGGAGAGGGACAAGCAGACTCCCTGCTCAGCAGGGAGCCTGACATGGGGCTCAATCCCAGGACCCCAAGATCATGACCTGAGCCACACAGGCACCACAGCACTCCTTTGATTGTGTGTTCCTCATGCCTGGCCCCCTGTTGGGTGCCGGGGAGACAGATGAGTATGACAGTCTCTGACCAAGCAGAGTTCATCTAGTTGGGAAGAAGGATAACACAAGAATAAATGTGCAACACACAAAGGTTATATGTAAAAAGTGTTATATCCTAAGTGTATGTACAATACTTGAAGAACTCAGACGTCAGGGTGCCTGTCTCTCCATCAGCGAAGTGTGAGGACATCTTCCCATACTGTTGAAGTTGCACTGTGAACAGTAAATAGGATTTTGCTAGGCAGGCACAGTTGGGAAGAGTGTTACAGAAAAAGAAGGAAAGTTATGATAAAAGCACATATTTGGGGGTAGGAAGGGGTAGAGAGGGAATAGGGAAGGATGGGGTAGGACAGGAGGTAGACTGTCACAGCAATTAACCATATTGACCTTAGAGCCAGACTGACTGGGTATGGATCTGGATTTTCAATTGACGACCTGTGTGAGCTTGAACCTGTTACATAAACTTTCCAGGACTTTGATTTTTAATTTCCTTCTCTCTGAAAAGGATACTAAGATTTCCTAACTGTGGCAGGGAACCTGAGCTCACCAAACCCCATGTATGCTCTCTCTTTCCAGTTTCTGTTATAGTTCAGTTGGGACCCACCGTGTGACTACTTCTGGCCAGCAGGCTTTCTGTGAGGTGATGGGTGTCAGTTCCACCCTGAGCCAGTGAATGCCAATGCCTCCCCACTCACTTCCTTTTTCACATCTTCAGGGTCCTCAGAGGCCATATGTTCTATATGATGATAGATGCCTCTGGCAGCCTGGTCCCTGGATGACAATGTGGAGCAGAGCCCTCTCTGCCCCATACTGTACAAATAATGAACAACAAATCTTTTGTGTTTTAAGCCACTGATATTTTTGGGTTAATTTGTTACTGCATTTTAGCCTGCCCTATTCTAACTAATACAGTAGCATTTACTGTTGTTATAAGAATCAAATGAATCAACACTTGTAAAGCATTTAGAATGACACCTGGCATATAGTAAGTGCTATATAAGAGTTTGCTCAGCTAAATACAGGGTCAGACAGTAGGGATTGGTGAGGACATGGGGGTAAGTAAAGCCAACATGATTTGGATCATGAAAAACCTTGAATGCCATATAAAAATGTGATTTTTAATTAGAGGAGTACATTAAAAGTAGATAAGATTTTTTGAAGCATGGGTAGAGAGAATAAAAAGGCAGTGCCTTGCACATAGTAAACCCTTAATGATGACCAGCCTTTGTGTGTCACATTATGTTCCTTGACTGGTGGGTGGGGTAGAGCAGGGAAGATGGGGTGGTACCAGCCACAACCTGAAGCTGAAGACTGTTAGAAGGATTCAATTGATTGATTTGGGAAGGGGGACATGGTGGTGGTGACTATTTTTGAAATAGAGATTTATACCTTAGCCCCATTGCATGCAGAGCATCGCCCTTAGGGCTAAGGGAAGCCACAAAATAAAGGAAAGTGTAAGGGTAGGTTACAGAGTCAACATGGTGAGAACCCCCCCTTTTTTTTTCAGAGTTAAAAGGTACACTAGAGTCTCTTTACCTTGGTCCAGCTCTTCCAGTTTCACAGAGGAAGAAAGTGACCCCAGAAAGGCTGACTTGCCCAAGGTCAAGTAGCTATTCTGTGCCAGACAAAAGGTAAGTCTGCATTTCCTCACCCTTACCTACTGCTCTTTGTGTTCTCAAGGAGACCACGGTAGTGAAGACTTTCTCTTGGTCTTTTCTTCTTCAAGTAAACTTCAGTTTTCCTGCCTTCTTTCCCTTTATCCTAGTGATCACTTTATTTTTTCTCTTCCTGAGTTTCTGTAAGTGTTCTCATATCCCTCCCAGATATGGAGCTTCATTTAGACATTCAGGGTCCTGGAAAGGATGGCCCACTCAAACTGGATTATTTGAGAAGAGTCAAATAAAAGGACTATCTACAAAAATGTGGGCAGAGTATAGTTAAACCCCCACAGGTATTTGGGACAGTCATGCCTGTTCCCCTATTTGCAGTCCTGGGTCTGAGGGGAGAGCAGAGACTGTGTTGACTGACTGCACTGGAGAGAGTATATGCCTGTGGTGACATCCCCACCAAACAGGGAGGAACTGGGGGGCACCCCATTCCTCTTCCTTCCTCTCTGATCTGCAACCCAGCCTCATGGGTTTAATCCAACCTGTAGCCAGAGGGCAAGCAGTTATTGACAGATCCCTACTGCTGAGCCTCCCAGGGCACAGAGCTGGAAGGAGGGGTGGGGCAAATGGAAGATTTTCTGCACAGACACACAAGTTCAACAAAAACTGGCTTGGAAAGAGTTTGCAGAGGTCATCATATGTTTGCCACCTGGCACATATCAGTCTGAGCCTCCCAGTTCTGCCCTTAGCCCAGGTCCTAGTCACTGACTTGTGTTATCTCTGTACCCACATGTTCCTGCTCCCACATTGCTCCCATTTCACTAAGCACTGCTATGTCCGCATCTTGGCTTTATTACACAACAGAATGGTTCTGTAACAAGAATACTCTGTGCAATCTGTAAGGCTTAAAGTCAGAGATAATGCCTTTGTAGTCTGTAGCTAGAGAGACAGTGTTTTATGCTCATCAAAGATATGTGTATTTCCCATGTTTAAAGTACACAACATTCCAGAATGCTCCTTTTGCATTTGGCCAAACTGTCGAAAATGCTTCAAGATCTTAGCACTCTCTCTCTTTACCAGGGAGAGATTCCATCTATCAGAAAACATAGCCT
Organism: Zalophus californianus; assembly: GCF_009762305.2. Taxonomy (NCBI): domain Eukaryota; kingdom Metazoa; phylum Chordata; class Mammalia; order Carnivora; family Otariidae; genus Zalophus; species Zalophus californianus. Next base: position 29,724,746 of record NC_045608.1, on the reverse strand, counting down.
ATCTGTGCTAATTTAAATAAACAAATAATAAGGTTCGAAAAAACTTGAGAACATAAGGAACTGTTAATAAATATTCTGGTTTGGGCATAGGCATGCTGTCAATCATTTTTGGTTTTGGAGTTTCTCCCAAAAAGGAAAAATAAGGCCCTTGATTTTGTCTCAGAGCAAGTCCATATGCACAGGACCAATCACTATTGCTTTTAATGAAAAACCTCTAGCAAATCCCATTCTCTCAGAATTGGAAGGGTACTCACAAGTCCTTCAGTTTAAAAATTTTGATTTGCAGGAGGGTAGGTGGGTGGGAAGATGGGGTAACTGGGTGATAGGCATTAAGTAGGGCACTTGATGGAATGAGCACTGGGTGTTATATGCAACTGATGAATCACTAAATTCTACCTCTGAAAGTAATAATACACCATACATTAATTAAATTGAATTTAAATTGAAAAAAAAATTGATTTGCAGGTAAGGAAACTGATGCCCAGGGAGGTGAAATGACTCAATGTCATCCGGTAAGGCTAAGTAACTGTCTTTCATACTTAACACATGTTTCACCAGAGGCCCAAATTTTGCTTGTCTTCTCTCCTTTTAAATTTTTTTTAACAATTATATACTTTAATTTTTTTAAGTTTTTATTTAAATTCCAGTTAGTTAACGTACCTATTAGTTTCAGGTGTCTAATTTAGTGATCCAACACTTCCATACAACACCTGCTGCTTATCACAAGTACACTCCTTAATCCCTGTTACCTATTTAACCATCCCCACCCACCTTCCCTCTAGTAACCATCAGTTCTCTATAGTTGAGAGTCTGTTTCTTGGTTTGCCTCTCTCTCTTTTTCCCCCTTTGCTCACTTTATTATTTTGTTTCTTAAATTCCACATATGAGTGAAATCATATGATATTTGTCTTTCTCTGACTGACTTCTTTTGCTTAGTATAATAATACTCTCTAGTTCTATTCATGTGGTTGCAAGTGGCAAGATTTCCTTCTTTTTTATGTGTTTGCATTTTCCTTGATATAAAAATTAAAGTACTTGAGCTGCCATCCTGTGACACTGTTGGAATTCTGGCTCCTTTCCCTAACTCCTGCTTGGAATTTGTAACCAGCATTTCCTTGGTTGCTGCTGGCCTCCACTTGCTCTGAGGGCCTGCACCGGCATCTCATATTACCTTGGCTCATCCATCCTGGCCCAGGCTGACCTTTCCCATACTGCTTCAAGCAAGCTGAGGCTCCTTATTCTCCTAGTATTAGGCTCCTATGCAGAACAGAAGACTTGATAGAGCAGTATGGTAGCTCAGAGCCTCAGCCAGATTGAACTATTTATTCACTCAAAATTTGTTGAAAGCTTACTGTGCCTGACAATGTTTTTGGTGCTGACAATTTGGCAATTAACAAAACAGGTCACCACCCTCATGGAGTTTTTATGTTAGGGCTAATCTACTTTATGGAAAAGGCTTTTTTCTTTCTCCTCTCCCCTGCCTGACACCACCTTAATAGGGGCCTTGTCCCTTAAAGCAGAATCTTTTATATTACATCCTTTACAGCTTTTAATCCTTGGCCTCCCCAAATTCCTTTTATCTCAGTGGGCCAGAGGAAAACTGAAAATCTCTTTAAACAATTTTAAAAATTTGTCCAAAAACAATACTTCTTTATTTGATTTTGTTGAGCAGTAGTTTTAAAAGTGTGGTCTTCAGATGAGCAGCCTGAATATTACCTGGAAACATGTCAGGAACTCAGCAAACCTGCTGGGTCAGAATCCTGGGGTGGAGGTGGGGGGAACCCTGCCACCTGTGCCTTAACAAACTCTCCAGGTGATCCTGATGTCCTGAAGGTTTGAGAAAGACAGTTGCAGAGCAATTTAACTCCCATTTGTCTCAACCTTCTATTCCTTCTAGGCCTGGGGCTTTTCTTTACATAACCAAGGGATCTGATAAAGTGCTTTCCCAAAGAAAAGAAAGTTACTCTCAGTAAGTTTAAGGAATAAAAAAAGAGAATGTAAAATTTCTGACTTTTAGGAACACATTGTTCATGTATTTTTGAAAATAGATCATAGACAGGTATCAAATTATATAGTATTTAGACTCCCCTGGACATAATAATTGATGTAATAGTTTTAAATGTCAGTATTTACGAAGAACAGGAATGATATCTTTTGCAGTTACTTAAGCTTATGACAAAAAAAAGTTTGAAGTTTCCATGAGAAATGCACATGGGAGATGTAGGCTTTCAAGATCCTTTTAGTGGGCATTTGAGCAAAAATATTTTAAAACAACTGATCTACAGTATCAAAGCTACAGTTCTTGGGGCGCCTGGGTGGCTCAGTCGGTTAAGCGGCTGCCTTCGGCTCAGGTCATGATCCCAGGGTCCTGGGATCGAGCCCCGCATTGGGCTCCCTGCTCGGTGGGGAGCCTGCTTCTCCCTCTCCCTCTGCCTGCCTCTCTGCCTACTTGTTCTCTCTCTGGATCTCTCTGCCAAATAAATAAATAAAACCTTTAAAAAATAAAAAAAAATCAAAGCTACAGTTCTTAATGTAAATAACCTTTGTGATATGGCTTCTGCTTACCTCTCCAATTTCCAGCAAAGTGGGGCTGGTACATTCACCTTATCTCCACCCACCCTGGAAAACTTGCAAAAGGGAGTGCTCCTGCTCACCCTACCACATGGAACACACATACTGCTCATCTCCTTGTACTGTGATGATTTGCCCAGTGTCCTCTACTAGGTCACGAGCTCCCCTGGGGTAGGGAACATGGCTTCCCTCATCTTGTCCCCTCTCTACCACAGATGTTTTTGTTTGAATTATCCAGTAACCAGTTTAAGTTTACCTTGGGTAGTAGCTCTAACATTTTTTCTAGTTTCTAGGATGTCAGTGTATGTCACTTTGTCACTCATCTATGTTTCTCTGCAAAACATGTACTTGTACATGTACATTTGTCAAAGTCATCTATTTTAGTTTCAAAGTATTTATTTTGCTGAATATCCATAAGAAAGTTGGCATGCGCATTCTTTCCCCTCTAGGACAACACTCCAATTGAGGTTTGAGCTGCCTTAGCTCCTCGTACCTCTGCACAAGAGGCCTCTCTTTGAATTTGGTTAGTCTGGCACTCCAAATTCTCAGAAGAGGTTCTCAGCCAGCCCCAGACAGAGTTCTACAATTGGATGCGAATTCAAAGAAATCCACACACAACTTGTGGCTGATTTTTTTATTTGAAGTTACCAAGGGGAAAAAAATGTTTTAATGTCCTATTGAAGTGTGAGAGTGAGGTTCTTGTCTCATGGAGTTGAGGAATGAATCTTGAGGACAAAGGAGAGTGAGTAAAGCGATAGTTTTAAGTGAGGATAACAGAAAAAGCTCTCAAGAGTGAGAGGGGTCCCAACAGGGTTGCCACTGGGGGCTTTTAGGGTTGGTCTTTTATAGGAAGCTAACCAGGGAACTTAAATCCTTTTAACATCTCTATTGATAGCAACATTGGGTAAGGACTAGTGATAACTTTTAATGGCTTACTTCCTTTTTGGGGTGTGGTAATTCTTTGTTGGTCACAAGCAGCTGTTATAACTAAGACCCCACTTCTGGCACTTAGGACAGGATTGTCTGGTTTAGTCCCTTATCTCTGGTTTCCTTACAGCTCCATATTTTTACGATTTTTGTGAGCCTGGGCATGGAGCCCCCCCAGTCTATCTCTCCCTACCTAGCCCTGCCTGGCCCTTACTCACCATGGAGTAAGCTCAGGTAACAGAAGGTATTTGTGGAATAATCCAAGTTATTTCAAGGCACTAAACACCAGTTGTCTTTTTAAAATTCCAATCTCCTCTGCTATTTTTGAGTCACTGATGTTAACTTCTTTCTGTGGAGGCATAAATGTTCTTGATATATATGGATAAATCTCAGATCACTGTGGATAAGAGAATGGTGCCCAGCTCTTAAAGAATGGGACATTTCTTCCAAGACATGATAGGTATAGTGGCATGCCCCATGGGAATGCTTGTGATTTGAAGTCATTACTTGTGTCCTGAAAAAAGTGGACTTCAGGGAAAAACAAGAAGGTTGTCATAGGAGGTGTCTAGAGGATAAGCTATATGAGGGTGCAGAGAGAAGAATCTGAACTGAGGGCCACCAGTAGCTAGTAGCTGGTAGCTATGAAGTAGATCACAACTAATCAATTCTTCTGTTATAAAATATGAAAGCAATTGCAGGGAACACATAAAGGAATAGCATGGCTGTGTTCCAGTAAGATTTTACTTATGGACGAACGTAAACATATAATTTTCGTATTTCACAATATATCATTCTTCATAATTTTTTTCAATAATTTAAAAATATAAGGACCAATTTTAGCTCACAGGCCATACAAAACATAGAATTTGGCTGACAGGTTGTAGTTTGCTAACTGATGTAGACTATTGTGGCAAGTAGTATTATTTTTCAGAATATTTTCTGCTTCTTCCTACAAGGCCTTTTCTTATGGTACCCCCTACTCACACTTCTCTGTGAGGTTATACTCCCATCTTACTGAAGTCAGGCAAGGCTGAAATGTTGCAGAAAATAAAAATCAGACTGGTGAGAAACCAAGTGACAGAGAAGTAGGAGAACTCAGGTTTATTTTACACCAGTGGACCCAGACAAGCTCGCACTCAAAATTCTGGGCCCCAGGGCGCCTGGGTGGCTCAGATGGTTAAGCGTCTGCCTTCAGCTCAGGTCATGATCCCAGGGTCCTGGGATCGAGTCCCGCATCGGGCTCCCTGCTCCTTGGGAGCCTGCTTCTCCCTCTGCCTCTCTCTCTCTCTCTCCTCTGTCTCTCATGAATAAATAAATAAAATCTTTAAAAAAAAAAAAATTCTGGGCCCCAGGCAGTGGGGTTATAGAGATTTTATAGGGGAGTGCAGGGGGTCAGGTTCCAAGGGCTATGTTGACTGCTGGTAGGTGGGTTTAAATTGGGAGAGGGGTGGTTGCTTTAGGCTGGAACAGCGGTTAGGGCAGTGCAGGGAACTTGTGGCAGAAAAGAAGCAGAAACAGCTGGTTATCACTTGCTCCCAGCAGGGATTCTGGTTATCTCTAGCTATATCTAGTAACTCTCCATCTTCTGGGGTCCACCAGCCTGGGCCTGCTCTGGGTAATTTTTCTTTTCAATATGACTTGCACTGGCCAATGAGATATGAGCTGAAGTGAGGCCACTAAGAGACAAAGTTTTAACATCCATGTCTGGGTTCCTCTATCACATCTTTCCCTCTGCCACAAATATTACAACCGCTTATTCAGGAACAAAATGCCAGCTACCATCACTGTATTCCAACACTGTGTTAGTAAGACCTAGTGAATGGGATAAGCAAAGATAGTAAAATATTGGAAGAGAAAATTATTTTTGATGTTATTTGATACATGGAAAATTCAATAATAAAACCTTCATAAAATTATTCTGGCATTTTGATGAGGTGATTGAATAAGAGATAAATATTGTCAATAGATGTTGTTTTTGTTAACCAGCAAAAATAAGTAACAAATTGAGATAGGAAAAAGAATTCCAATTCACTTTAGGGTATAAAAAAATGAAGGAATGATTAGGAATTAAATTCAACACTAAATTATATGTGAAAGAGTAAAGCAAGATATGAAAGTGTAAAAATTATCTAATATTTTTAGATGTGAAGACATTGTAAACTTAGGCTTCAAAATTAATAAGCAACTTTAATGTAATTCCAACTAAAACTGCAATTTTTTGAATTGCATAAAAGAATGATAAAATTTTTGTGCAGTGGTAAATATCTGAGAGTAATCAAGGAAACAGTTAAATGTGGACTTATCTTGCTAATTTTGTGTCAAGTTAAGAAACCTGGAAGCTAGGGGGTGGGGCAAATCCACACAGGCAGGATTACCTGAGAAATAGAGCAGCAGGACCCTCCCCCAGAAGACAGGCTGGAAGTCAAGTGGATAATAATCCTTTGAATCCTATAAAACTATAAAATCCCAACAGAAGGGGAAAATTGTATATTGAGCTCCAGGTGTGGCCTCATGACTTGTTTACTTTTCAGATATAATTTTCCTTTCCTTTTGTTTGTTTCTTTCTTTCTTTTTGATTTTTTCCTTTTCTCATGCCGTTTTCCCCTGCCGTATTCTTCCTTATACCTTCTCATTTCAACTAGATATCTATTATACCAACTCATTTTTGCATAGGCACTTTTTAATTTGTATTTTTACACAGCTATATTTTTTATAGACATATGCTTTATTTTAGCCCATTTTTCACTCAGTTTTACCTTTTTATATATACAAGTTTTACTTTCCTAGTGATTTGGGGATGTAGTGTCCGCTAACACACAGATCAAAATACACCCAGGAACAACTGAAACTCCCTGTTTTGTCCACACTGAGAGATAATAGCCCCCCAATCCATCCCCCCACTTTTTTCCTTTATATTCCTATTTTTAATCTTTTTTCTTTTTTTTCACTTTTTAAATTTTATTCTTGTGTTTCATTTTGGGTTTGTTTTTTCTGTGATAACATCCAACCATCCTGGATTTTGCTAGGGTACATCTGACTTGGGTCGTGGTTGGTATTTTAGACTCTGTCAAGTTGTTCACCCATCCATCAACAGAATGACTAGGAGGAGGAACTCCCAACAAAGAAAAGAACCAGAGACAATGTCTTCTGCCACAGAACTAATGGATATGGATATAAGCAAGATGTCAGAGATGGACTTCAGGATAACAATCATGAGGTCAATAGCTAGGCTTGAAAAAAGTTTAGTGACTATATAGAACCTCTAAGGGCAGAAATGAGATCTAATGAGGCAGAACTTAAAAGTGCTATGAATGAAACGCAGTCTAAACTGGATACTCTAACAGCCAGGGTGAATGAAGCAGAAAAACAGATGAATGACCTAGAAGATAAACTGATAGAAAGGAAGGAAAATACAGAAGAAAGGGATAAACAGCTAGTGGCACATGAGATTAGAATTAGAGGGATCAATGATGCCATGAAATGCTCCAATGTCAGAATTATTTGGATCCCCGAGAGGGTGGAGAGAGAGAGGACTAGAAGGTGTATTTGAACAAATCATAGCTGAGAACTTCCATAATCTGGAGAAGGAAACAAGCATTTGAGTCCAAGAGGCAGAGAGGACTCCTCTCAAAATCAAGAAAAATAGAGCAACACCCCAACATGTACTAGTGAAGCTTGCAAATCTTAGAACCAAGGAAGCTATTCTTAGAGCTGCTAGGGGGAAGAGATTTCTTACATACAGAGGGAGGAACATCAGAATAACATCAAACCTGTCCACAGAGACCTGGCAACCCAGAAAGGGCTGGCAGGACATATTCAGGCTACTAAATGAAAAGAACATGCAGCCAAGAATACATTACCCAGCAAGACTGTCTTTAGAATGGATGGATAGATAAAGAGCTTTCAAGACAGGCAGAAACTGAAAGAGTGTGTTACAAACAAGCCAGCCCTTCAAGAAATATTAAAGGGGATTCTGTAAATGAAAAGAAACCCTAAGAGTCACATAGACCATAAAGAAACAGAAAACTTACAGAAACAGGGACCTTACAGATAATACAATGGCACTAAATTCATATCTTTCAATAGTTACTTTAAACATGAATGGGCTGAATGCTCCCATCAAGAGGCACAGGGTTTCAGATTGGATAACAAAGCAGGACGCATCCATATGCTGTCTACAAGAGACACATTTTGAAACTAAAGACACCCCCAGATTGAAGGTAAGGGGATGGAGAACAATTTATCATGTCAACAGATGTCAAAAGAAAGCTGGGGTAGCAATTCTCATATCAGACAAATTAGATTTTAAACCAAAGGCTATATATAGTAAGAGATGTAAAGGGACACTATATCATACTTAAAGGGTCCATCCAAAAAGAAGAGCTAACAATTGTACATATCTATGCCCCCAACATAGAAGCACCCAATTATACAAACCAATTAAGAAACAAAATAAAGAAACATATAGATAGTAATGCATTAATAGTAGGAGATCTCAACACTCCACTCACAGCAATGGACAGGCCATCTAAGCAGAAGATCAACAAAGAAACAAGGGCTTTGAATGACACATTGGACCAGATGGACTTCATACATATATACAGAACATTCCATCCTAAAACAACAGAATATCCATTCTTCTCGAGTGCACATGGACCTTTCTCCAGAATAGACCACATACTGGGTTACAAATCAGATCTCAACTGGTACCAAAAAATTGAGATTATTCCCTGCATTATTTTCAGACCACAATACTTTGAAACCGGAACTCAATCACAAGAATAAATTTGGAAGGAATTCAATCACGTGGAAGTTAAAAAGCATCTTGCTAAAGAATCATTGGGTCAACCAGGAAATTAAAGAAGAACTTAAACAATTCATAGAAACCAACAAGAATGAAAACACATCGATTCAAAACCCATGGGATACTGCAAAGGCAGTCCTAAGGGAGAAATACATAGCCACCCAAACCTCTTTCAAAAAATTAGAAAAATCCCAAATGCACAAGCTAACCTTACACCTAAAGGACCTGGAGAAAGAACAGCAAATAAAGCCTAAACCAAATAGGAGAAGAGAAATAATGAACATTAGAGCAGAAATCAATGAAATAGAAACCAGAAAAACAGTAGAACAGATCAATGAAACTAGAAGTTGGTTCTTTGAAAGAATTGATAAATTGATAAACCACTGGCCAGACTTATCCAAAAGAAAAGGGAAAGAACCCAAATCAATACAGTCATGAATGAAAGGGGAGAGAGATCATGACTAACACCAAGGAAATAGAAACAATTATTAGAAATTATTACCAGCAATTATACGCCAACAAATTAAGCAATCCATGCATTCCTAGACACTTATAAACTACCAAAACTGAAACAGGAAGAAATAGACAATCTGAACAGACCAATAACCAGCAGAGAAATTGAAGCAGTAATCAAAAACCTCCCAAAAAACAAGAGTCCATGCTGAAGGCTTCCCAGGGGAATTCTACCACACATTTAAGGAAGAAATAATACCTATTCTACTGAAGCTGTTTCAAAAACATATAAATACAAGGAAACGTCCAAACTCGTTCTATGAGGCCAGGATTATCCTGACCCTAAAACCAAATCAAAAAGGAGAATTACAGACCAATATCCTTGATGAACATGAATGCCAAAATACTCAACATGATTCTAACCAATAGGATCCAACAGTACCTTATAGGATTATTCACTATTACCAGGTGGGATTTATTCCTAAGATGCAAGTGTGGTTCAACATTTGCAAATCAATCAACGTGATAGAGCACATCAATAAAAGACAAGAAACATATGATCTTCTCAATTGTTGCAGAAAAAGCATTTGACAAAATACACTATCCTTTCCTGATTAAAACTCTTTAAAGTATAGGGATAGAGAGAGCATACCTCAATATCATAAAAGCCATCTATGAAAAGCCCACAGTGAATATCATCCTCAATGGGGAAAAACTGAGAGCTTTTCCCTTAAGGTCAGGAACCCGACAGGGATACCCACTCTCACTACTATTGTTCAACATAGTATTAGAAGTCCTAGCAACAGCAATCAGACAACAAAAAGAAATAAAGTGTATTCAAATTGGCAAAGAAGAAGTCAAACTCTCTCTCTTCACAGATGACATGATACATTATGTTGAAAACCTTAAAGACTTCACCCCCAAATTGCTAGAACTCATATAGCAATTCAGCAATACATCAGGATACAAAATCAATGCACATAAATCATTTGCATTTCTTTACACTAACAATGTGACTGTAGAAAGAGAAAATAAGGAATCGATTCCACTTACAACAGCTCCAAAAACCATAAGACACCTAGGAATAAACCTAACCAAAGAGGTAAAAGATCTATATTCTAGAACCTACAGGACACTTCTGAAAGAAATTGAGGAAGACACAAAGAGATGGAAAAACATTCCATGCTCATGGATCAGAAGAATTAACATTGTTAAAATGTCTACGCTGCTCAGAGCAAATTACACTTTCAATGCAATCCCTATTTTGATAGCATTGACATTTTTTACAGAGTTGGAACAAACAATCCTAAAATTTGTATGGAACCACAAAGACCCCAAATTACCAGGGGAATGTTGAAAAAGGAAACCAATGCTGGGGGCATCACAATGCCTGACTTCAAGCTATATTACAAAGCTGTAGTCATCAAGACGGTATGATATTGGCACACAGTCAGAGACACTAGATCAACGGAAAGAATAGAGACCCCAGAAATGGACCATCAGCTCCATGGTCAAATAATCTTCAACAAAGCAGGAAAGAACATCCAATGGAAAAAAGACAGTCTCTTCAATAAATGGTGCTGGGAAAATTGGACAGCCACATGCAGAAGAATGAAACTGGACCATTCTCTTACACCATACACAAAGAAAAACTCAAAATGGATGAAAGACCTCAGTGTGAGATAGGAATCCATCAAAATCCTAGAGATCATAGGCAGTAACCTCTTTGACATTGGACACAGCAACTTCTTTCAGGACACATCCCTAAAGTCAAGGGAAACAAAAGCAAAAATGAACTTTTGGGACTTCATCAAGATAAAAAGCTTTTGCACAACAAAGGAAACAGTCAACAAAACAAAGAGGCAGCCCATGGAAGGGAGAAGCTATTTGCAAATGACATTTCGGATAAAGAGCTGATATTCAAAAATCTATAAAGAACTTCCCAAACTCAACACCCAAAAAACAAAGAATCCAATCAAGAAATGGGCAGAAGACATGAACAGACACTTCTCCAAAGAAGACATACAAATGGCTAACAGACACATGAAAAAATGTTCAACATTACTAGCCATCAGGGAAATAACAAATCAAAACCACAATGAGATACCACCTTACCACCAGTCAGAATGGCAAAAATTAACAAAACAGGAAACAACAAATGTTGGCGAGAATGTGGAGAAAGGGGAACCGTCTTACACTGTTGGTGGGAATGCAAGCTGGTACAGCCAGTCTAGAAAACACTACAGAGGTTCCTCAAGATGTTAAAAATAGAGCTACCCTACAACCCAGCAATTGTACTACTAGGTTTTTACCCCATAGATACAGATGTAGTGAAAGAAGGGGCACATGCACCTCAATGTTCACAGAAGCAATGTCCACAATAGCCAAACTGTGGAAGGAACTGAGATGCCCTTCAACAGATGAATGGATAAAGAATATGTGGTTCATATATACAATGGAATATTATTCAGCCATCAGAAAGGATGATTACCCACCATTGTATTGACATGGATGGAGTTGGAGGGGATTCTGCTAAGTGAAATAAGTCAAGCAGAGAAAGACAATTACCATATAGTTTCAGTCACATGTGGAACTTAAGGAATAAAATAGAGGACCACAGGGCAAGGGAAGGAAAACTGAATGGGAAGAAATCAGAGAAGGAGACAAACCATGAGAGACTCTGGACTCCAGGAAACAAACTGAGGGTTACAGAAGGGAGGTAGTGGGGGGATGGGGTGATCGGATGATGGGTATTAGGTAGGCAGGTGTTGTGATGAGCACTGGGTGTTATACGCAACTAATGAATGATTGAACACTACAACAAGAACTTATTATGTACTCTATGTTGGTTAACTGAACATAATGAAAAATAAAATGAAGTAAAATAAAAACAATAGTAAAAATCTTTGTCAGAAAAAAAATTTCTGAGGTAAAATATCTCATAAAGTAATATGAGAAATAATCATTTGGGATCAAACTATTTTCACTGTATAAGTCAGTTAAAGAACTTCCTTCAGGTATTTCCTGTGTCTCTCCTGGTCTCACATTTCTCCACAGCACTGCCTTCCATTAGACATAATGTATCTCTTGCTGACTGATTGCCTGTCTTCCCACATTAGAGCAGAAGCTATCTGAAGGTAGGGACTTTCCTGTTTCACAGTGCCCAATACAGTGCCTGGCTCTAGTATGCATTTAATAATATCATTGAATAAATAAATGAATATTGTACAAATTAGTAATAAAAAGAGAAACAATGCAATAAAGGCAGTTGAAGATTATGAAAAGACCAATTCCAGAAATGCAGGTCAAGGAAAAGAATCAATATATCAGAGATTCTGTTCACCCTTAGTGGGGGTGAACAGAATGAAAATGAAAAACCAGGTAATGAAAAACCAGGTAACAATGACATTTAACTTCTCACTAGATTGATGAAAATTTGAAATGATTATAACTTCAATCCTGGCAGAAATATGCAAAAAAGATATTTACATAGATCTCTGGAGGAAATCAGAATTGTTATAGCATTTTGAGAAAACAATCCAGCATTATCTTTTTTTTTTAAAGATTTTATTTATTTATTTTAGAGAAAGAATGAGCGAGTGGAGGGCAGAAGGGGAGAGAGAGGGAGAGAGAATCTAGAGCAAACTCCACACTGAGCAGAGGAACCCAATGCCGGGGTCGATCTCATGACCCTGAGATCATGACCTGAGTCAAAATCAAGCGTCAGATATTTAACTGACTGAGCCACCCAGGTCCCCCAGCAGCATTATCTTTTAAAATAAAATATATTGTACCCTTATCAGTGAGCTGACTCCTGAGAATTTGTAATATACATAAAAACACTGGTGTTTAAGAATATGTATATGCATTGACTGCAGCATTGGTTGTGATCACAACAAACAAAATTAACATACATCAAATGAGAAATGATTTAATAAACCATGGTGTGTTCACACAGTGCAATATTTGTGATATTATGGAATGGAATAGTTCAGCTATTAAGAAGAATGAACTAGAGCTAAACCAGTTGATTTCATGAGATATATTTGGGTCAGAAAAACAAGATACATAAAATATGCAATATAATAACAAATTGGAATAACAAACAATGAAAAAACTATGTGTATGTGTGTGTATGTGTCTATGAGTGTATGACTGTGTAGAAGAGGGTACGAAGGAAGAGAATGAAAAAAGAGAATTCAGTAAATGCGTATATATTCATATGGAAAGAATTGTTAAATGGAAAGAACCAGTTGGATGACAATATGTATAACTTGTTTACAACTGCATTCAAAAACATATGTCTTTATGTATGTATCTAAATACAGATGACTCTTGAACAACCTGGAGGATAGGGGTGCTGACCTCCCACGCAATTGAAAATCTGAGCATGACTTTTGACGCCATGAAAACTTAGTAGCCACCTGTTGTCTTACTTATAACATAAACAATCAATTAGCACATATCTTGTATATGTATTATATACTGTATTCTTACAATAAAGCTAGGAAAAAATGTTATTAAGAAAGTCATAAGGGGACACCTATGTGCCTCAATCAGTTAAGTGTCCAACTCTTGATTTCAGCTCAGGTCATGATCTCAGAGTCCTGGGATTGAGCCCTACATTGAGCTCTGCACTCAGCACAGAGTCTGCTTGAGATTCTCTCTCCCTCTCCCTCTGCCCCTCCTACTCGTTCTCTCTCTCTCTCTCTCAAATAAATAAATAAATCTTTTTTAAAAAAGAAAATCATAAGGAAGAGAAAATGCATTGACAGTACAGTACTGTATTTATAGACTAAAAAATCTTTGTATAAGTGGACCCATGCAGTTCAAATCTGTGTTGTTCAAAGGTCATTGTATATCATGAAAGATACCAAAATCTTAATGGTGGACACTTTGAGGGAGAAGGCTTTATGGATTGGGGGGTGGGATAAAGTAATGAAGTAAGTTTTCTTTTTATTTCATACGGTTCAATTTTTTTTGCCTTCAAAATGTGGCAAGTTGCATTTATAATGAGTTTTTTTAAAAAATCAATAGTGAAGGATGCGATTTGTCTTGACTTATTGTTTCCTATTTTTGCCTTAGGACCTTTAGATGTTTTCTGTGTCCATCAAAACTTTCTGGGTTTCCTTCCTCTGGTTTGTCAATTTTTTGACTGGGTGGATGTAGAAGGAAGAAATGCTGTGTATTTGTGTATGTGTGAATGTGAGTACATGGCTGAGACTAAGGGTATAGTAATGTCGGAATCAGTGAATGGCAGGACTAGGGTCTTTCTTTTTTAAAGATTCTACATGCCCCATCTTTTTACTGGTTGGTTTAAGGAAATGCAATTGTGCCAGCCCGTACCAGGGAATTCCCGTAGTGGAAGAAGACAGCTCAGTCCTATTGATGACAAATGCAGTTACATTTATTTTATGGGATGGAGGCAGTCTGGGGGATGGAAAGGGAGCACTTGCACACCTATCTTTCTGGTGGAATTATGGATTTTTCCATTAGATTTGTCATGCTGTGTCTGCCTGTAAGGCCTTCCTGATTTCCCAAGACTACTGCTCAGGGAATGTGTGTAGTCATGGAGACCATCTGCTCCTCACCCTTACTCTACTGGTCATCTCAGGGTTGCACATTAATTCTGGCTGGTATTTTAGTTGGCAGTAAGGTACAGGGCAAGGCTTAGGGGAAATGTTCACTATTTTTTTCATGTATTTCCCATTTATTCATTTATCCATCCTTTGCACTACCCACCAATTGGCACATCCATTTCTGACCAATATTTGTGATGATCTATGTGCCAATCTTGTCCTATGGATGGAGATATTCTTAATGAAGAATAAGATCCTTATCTGCCCCCCCCCCCCCCGGAGCTCATTGCTACATCTGGAGTCAGACTAAGTATGCATTTTACTAGAATGTCATATGCATTATAACATAGGCAGGCATGAAGCACCCTGGAGGTGGAAGAAGTAATTAATTCTCTTCTGCATGTGGGGCTGGGGGATCTAGGAAAGGTTTCCTGAGAAGTGATGTGGAGCCGGATCTGAAGTGAGGAGTAGAAATCTTCCAGGCAGAAAGAGGGGCTTATTGAATAAATGGAAAGTTGTACAGGACAAGAAGGCAAACTGGGGAGGGGAAGGAGCATGGACAGAGCATGGGCCCCAAGTTGCATGTGGAGAACCCAGCAATTCTGGGCTGTACAGCTGGAGCTGAAGAAGGAGCAGAAATGTTGTGGCTGGGCAGATTCAGTGAGGAAGTGACGTGATCCACCTGCATTTAAAATTAGTCATTAAGATGACTCGCACATCATTCCTTTCTTGTCATCCAAATTCACTATTTTCCCTTGGTGAGATGGCTATATGGTATAAAATTGACCACAAATGTATAAGTTGCCCTAAGATCACCATTCTAAAATTTAAGTCTTGTTTAGTTTATGGTAGTGACAAAATTTGAAGAAGGATGATTTTAGCACATTCAAGAGAGGTCCACATATCTCATCTGCTGGTCAAGACGACTTTTATCCCCAGGGACCACCTCACTTCAGAAAGAAAACAAGAGAAATAAACTGGTTACTACTGACAACAATTTTGATATCCAGAAGAATAATCCAGAGAACATTTTAACTTTCACCACATATACCCAGATCTCACTGGGTTGAAGTTGAAGTGGGGTGTACTACATCATCCTGGCTAAACTGGAACTCCGTTTTGCAGGACCCCCTTCACTGATTCCAGATTAGAGTTAGCTAAAAGAGAAGGCTGAATGGAATTGAGCAGGCAGAAGCTAGCAGGAGCTGTGATGTTCTGAAGGTCATCCTGGTGGGAGGCAGTGAGAGAGACAGGTGCAAGCAGGTCCCATCTTGTCTTAGTCTCTTCCACCAGGTGTCATCAGGTCCTCTTCTGGACTGCTGGTCTGGCCAACTCCCAGTGATCCAGGCACACAGATCAGATGCAGAGGCCAAACCTACCACTGACTCCCCATCTGTTCTCTCTGATGACCCTGCTCTGGCAGCTGGGCACACTGGCCTACTTGTTCTCTCTCTGTATCTCTCTGCCAAATAAATAAATAAATAAATAAATAAATAAATAAATAAATAAATAAATAAATAAATAAATAAACTTTTAAAAAATAAATAAATAAGAGGGCTGCTTGGGGACTTTATTCTTATCCCTCAAGTCCTCCTTTCAGATTTCTACTTCTCCAGTCTTTCCTGAAATTTTGTAGGATCTTATTTCTATAATACATCCCTTATTTAATAATACGCATAATGACTGTATTTCTGAATGCTGACTGAAGAATTTAACAGCTAAAAATAGGGGTCCTCAGTAAAAGAAATCTTAAAGAATGTGGCTTTGAGTCTGAGTGGTTGCAGAAGCCTGAAGTTTTCAAAAAGAAAAAAAAACAATTATGAAGGCTTGAAGGACAGTAAGAAAATTTTTATAAGACTGAGGAAAGGGAGACCCATATTATATGGTGATGAAACATTTGGTGAAATTGTAGGCTTCAGCAAACGGAAGTTAGATGGATACCTAATGAACTTATGGGTCTGATTAAGATTTCAAAGCAGAATTTTGTAGGGGATAACTGGCTACTTTCAGCTGACTATAATAAAGTATAGGAGAAGCTACATGAGTTAGAGGGCAACTATTTAATTTCAAGCAGAATTTAGAGGAAATACAAAGAAGCCAGAATTTACTGTGTTGGAAATAAAGCAGTATATCCTTCTCAGCTTCTCCAGATAGCAAGATATTTTGAAAGTAATAAATCGCCTTAAGGAAAAAATAAAATCCAGAACACTTACAGCCTAACATATCCTTAGAGTAAGTTGGTCTTAGCTCAGACAAGAGATATTTAAGGTGGTGTCTTTAAGCTGGACAAAAATTCTTCTAATAATATCAAGGGTGTGCCTTGTACACCTGTCGACTGGACATTTGGGCTTCTAAGAATCTCAAGATTATTCTCCTATATCAATCTCACATTGAGCACAAGGTAGAGAAACGCCTATCTCAGTAAATAAATGTGGTATGGCTTCTGTCTAATGGAGAGTGATTGTGACTTCAGTCTAATTTTATACATGAGAAACTCACAAAAGTTTTAAAGAAATTGTATCATCTTGGACTAAAAGGCACAAAGCCAGTTTACAATAAAAAGAGGACTCTGGGCCTTCAAGGTCCTATGGGCAGGAAGCAAGGTGAGAAATTATTTTAGCTATAACATAAGCCATTTCTTATGGGAAATGAAGGATTATTTAAAGGATGGAGTCAAGAATCACAGAGGACTACTCCCAGGTAGCTGCAGTGGGCCCTAATCAACTGGTGCTGTGGGTACAGCTAGATTTCACAATTGCTCTCCACCAGTGACTGTGTGCTTCCTCCTCTCCTTCCCTTTGAAATGAGAGGAATGGCAGTGATGATCTTGTTTGTCCTATGTTGGGTGTATATGAAGCTGAGAATTTGTCTCCTTAGTTCACAGGTCTTCGAATTTAGATAAACTACCCCAGAAGCTGCAACCAAGGAGCCACAATGGAGGAAATGTATCTTGTGATTTGGATCACAAGATCCTGAAATTTGAGCTGATGATTTTATGAGAGCAGTATTTTTGGGATCTTGAGAAAGGTTAGTATGTATGTATGTATGTATGTATGTATGTATTTTTGCATGTGTAGCACAAGGATTGTGGCTAGATGGCAGACTGAGGGAACTAGTGTCCAAAAAGAACTTTTAAAAATTTCATTCCTCCTTTTTGTACATAATGTTTCTTGCATCAAGAGCTTATGTCTTTTCCTTTTGACTCTGGAGTGGGTCTATGACTGCTTTGACCAATAAAAATATGGAAGTGAGTTTTGGAAGTTTTAAGTTAATATTGGAACCATTGTCTTGTGTGGATCTGATCTTTGTCCTTGATTTCACAAGCAGGTCTTCTGCCAACTTGGAGAGGGGAGGTGGCTGGGGCTGTTGGTTGAATAGTTTGTGGGTGGACATGCACTTTCATACAGTAACCAACTTACCTGTTTTCACTCACCTGAAACAACCTGCCTTGGGTGTTCTAAGTCTTTTTTTCCCTCTGTGGATTCTGTAGTGAGAATTTAGAATGTTCATTTTGGCAAAAACTATGCCTATTTACATATTATATGGCCAACAGTCATTAAATTCTCTCTCTCTCTCTCTTTTTTTTTTTTTAGCAACAGAAAGAATGAAGAGTGAATATGGAATCTCTGTAAGTTTTAAACATCAGTTACACCCAAATGCAGGAATCATCAGCCAAAAGTTAGGAGAACTCTGGCTTCAGCTCTGGGTTGATGCAAAAATGATGATGAAAATTTGATAAATTCTTTTGGTAAGTGGGGATGTTCCCAAGCCAGCTGAGAGTCTGGAGGCCCTGAATACTGGGATTAAGGAGAGTATAACAAATGTTACATTATGCACAGTCTCCATGCTGTCAGGTGAAGAATATTGTTAAAAAATTATTAATTCAACAAACACTCCTATATTTGGCGCCAAGGTACAATATTATCTATCGTCAAGGGGTTCGTTGTCTGATGAGTTATAAGTATATCATTTTCTCCCAATATGCAGTAAGAATGATGTTTAAAGATATACCATACTTTTGTTTTATTTGATAAAATGAAACAAAGGCTAAGAACAAAAAATGCTGGTCATTATCTGGATATTGTTTTTAGAACTTGAAAACTGATTATCCCATTGTTCATTAATCATCTTTTCTCAGTGTATCTCCCACCAGCCATATAAAACAATGACATTCTACTAAAAACTTCCATTTTTCTTGTCTCTACTTATGTTACAAAATAATAGACAAATTGATCTGTATTCCCCTGATGATAAGAGATGTTAAACATCTTTTCATGTGCCTTAAGGCCATCTCTATGTCTTCTTTGGAAAAATGTGAATTCAAATAATTTTATTCTTTATTTATTTATTTTATTAATTTAATTTAATTTTATTATGTTATGTTAGTCACCATACAATACATCATTAGTTTTTGATGTAGTGTTCCATGATTCATTGTTTTCATATAACACACACGGCTCCATGCAGTACATGCCCTCCTTAATACCCATCACCAGGCTAACCCATGCCCCCAACCCCCTCCCCTCTAAAACTCTTAGATTGTTTCTCAGAGTCCATAGTCTGTCATGATTCGTCTCCCCCTCCGATTTCCCCCCCTTCATTTTTTCCTTCTTTCTCCTAAGGTCCTCCACGCTATTCCTTATGTTCCACATATAAGTGAAACCATATAATTGACCTTCTCTGCTTGACTTATTTCACTTAGCATTATCTCCTCCAGTCCCATCCATGTGGATGTAAAAGTTGGGTATTCATCTTTTCTGATGGCTGAGGAATATTCCATTGTATATATGGACCACATCTTCTTTATCCATTCATCTGTTGAAGGGCATCTTGACACTTTCCACAGTTTGGTTATTGCAGACATTGCTGCTATGAACATTGGGGTGCATATGGCTCTTCTTTTTACTACATCTGTGTCTTTGAGGTAAATACCCAGGAGTGCAATTGCTGGGTCATAGGGTAGCTCTATTTTTAATTTTCTGAGGCATCTCCACACTGTTTTCCAAAGTGGCTACCAACTTGCATTCCCACCAACAGTGTAAGAGGGTTCCCCTTTCTCCACAACCTCTCCAACATTTGTTGTTTCTTGCCTTGTCAATTTTGCCATACTAAATGGTGTAAGGTGGTATCTCAATGTGGTTTTGATTTGAATTTCTCTGATGGCTAATGATGATGAGCATTTTTTCATATATCTGTTAGCCATTTGTATGTCTTCTTTGGAGAAGTGTCTGTTCATGTCTTCTCCCCAGTTTTTCACTTGATTATTTGTTTCTTGGGTGTTGAGTTTGAGAAGTTCTTTATAGATCTTGGAAATCAGCGCTTTGTCTGAGTGTCACTTGCAAATATCTTCTCCCATTCCATGGGTTGCCTCTTATTTTGTTGACTGTTGCCTTTGCTGTGCAGAAGATTTTTATCTTGATGAAGTCCCAACAGTTCACTTTTGCTTTTGTTTCACTAGCCTTTGGAGATGTATCTTGAAAGAAGTTGTTGTGGCCGTTGTCAAAGAGGTTATTGCCTATGTTCTCCTCTAAGATTTTGATGGATTCCTGTCTCATATTGAGGTCTTTCATCCATTCTGAGTTTATGTTTGTGTATGGTGTTAGAGAATGGTCGAGTTTCATTTTTATGCATGTGGCTGTCCAATTTTCCCACCACCATTTATTGAAGAGACTTTTTTCCATTGCATATTTTCTTCTGTTTTGTCAAAGATTATTTGACCACAGATGTTGAGGGTCCACATCTGGGCTCTCTATTCTGTTCCATTGGACTATATGTCTGTTTTTGTGCCAATACCATGCTGTCTTTGTGATCACTGCTTTGTAATATAGCTTGAAATCAGGCAACGTGATGCCCCCAGCTTTTTTTCTTTTTCAACATTTCCTTGGCGATATGGGGTCTTTTCTGATTCCATACAAATTTTAGGATTGTTTGTTCCAGCACTGGGAAAATGTCATTGGAGTTTTGATTGGGATGGCATTGAAAGTATAGATTGGCCTGGGTAGCATTGCCTTTTTAACATTGTTTATTCTTCCGATCCATGAGCATGGAATGTTTTTCCATCTTTTTGTGTCTTCTTCAATTTCTTTCATCAGTGTTCTGTAGTTCCTAGAGTATAGATCCTTTACCTCTTTAGTTAGGTTTATTCTGAGTTATCTTACGGTTTTTGGTGCTATTGTAAATGGAATCGTTTCTCTAATTTCTCTTTCTACAGTTACATTGTTGGTGTATAGGAAAACAACTGATTTCTGTGCATTGATTTTGTATCCTGTCACATTACTGAATTGCTGTTTGAATTCTAGTAATTTGGGGGTGGAGTCTTTTGGGTTTTCCCATATAAATTATCATGTCATCTGTGAAGAGAGAGAGTTTGACTTCTTCTTTGACAATTTGAATACCTTTTATTTATTTTTGTTGTCTGATTGCTGTTGCTAGGACTTCTAGTACTATGTTAACACATAGTGCTGAGAGTGGGCATCCTTGACATGTTCCTGATCTTAAGGGAAAAGCTTTCAGCTTTTCCCCATTGAGGATGATATTCGCTGTGGGTTTTACATAGATGGATTTTATGAACTTGAGGTATGTTCCCTCTATCCCTATACTCTGAAGAGTTTTAATCAGAAAAGGATGCTGTATTTTGTGAAATGCTTTTTCTGCATCAATTGAGAGAACCACATCGTTCTTCTCTCTCCTCTTATTAATGTGTTCTATCACATTGAATGATTTCAAATGTTGAACCATCCTTGCATCCCGGGGATAAACCGCACTTGGTCATGGTGGATGATACTTTTAGCTAGGATTTTGTTGAGAATTTTGGAATCCATATTCATCAGGATATCAGCCTGAAATTCTCCTTTTTGATGGGGTCTTTGCCTGGTTTGGGGATTAAGGTAATTAAGACTCCTAGAATGAATCTGGAAGCTTTCCTTCTGTTTCTGTTTTTTGAAACAGCTTCAGTACAATAGGTATTATTTCTTCTTTGAATATTTGGTAGAATTCCTCTGGGAATCCACTAGGCCCTAGACTCTTGTTTTATGGGAGGTTTTTGATCATTGCTTCAATCTCGTTGCTGGTTATTGGAAAATTCAGGTTGTCAATTTCTTCCTGTTTCAGTCTTAGTAGTTTATACGTTTCCAGGAAGGCATCCATTTCATCCAGGTTGCTCAGCTTATTGGCATATAGTTGTTGATAATAATTTCTAATAATTGTTTCTATTTCCATGGTGTTAGTTGTGATCTCTCCCCTTTCATTCATAATTTTATTAATTTGGGTCCTTTCTGTTTTCTTTTGGATAAGTCTGGCCAGTGGTTTATCGATCTTCTTAATTCTTTCAAAGGGCCAGTTTCTAGTTTCGTTGATCTGATCTACTGTGTTTCTTTTTTTTTTATTTTATTTTATTATGTTATGTTAGTCACCATACTATACATCATTACTTTTTGATGTAGTGATCCACAATTCATTGTTTTTGTATAACACCCAGTGCTCCATGCTGTACGTGCCCTCCTTAATACCCATCACCAGGCTAAGCCATCCCTCCACTTGCTCCCCTCTAAAACCCTCAGTTTGTTTCTCAGAGTCCATAGTCTCTCATGTTTCATCTCTCTCTCCGATTTCCCCCCCTTTATTTTTCCCTTCCTTCTAATGTCCTCTATGCTATTCCTTATGTACTACAAACAAGTGAAACCATATGATAATTGACCACGGTCAATAAACCACTGGCTTGACTTATTTCACTTAACATAATCTCCTCCAGTCCCATTCATGTGGATGCAAAAGTTGGGTATTCATCCTTTCTGATGGATGAGGATTATTCCATTGTATATATGGACCACATCTTCTTTATCCAATCATCTGTTGAAGGGCATTTTGGCTCTTTCCAGTTTGGCTATTGCAGACATTGCTGCTATGAACATTGGGGTGCATATGGCCCTTCTTTTTACTACATCTGTGCCCTTGGGATATATATACCCAGGAGTGCAATTGCTGGGTCACAGAGTAGCTCTATTTTTAATTTTCTGAGGCACCTCCACAATGTTTTCCAAAGTGGCTACCAACTTGCATTCCCACCAACAGTGTAAGAGGGTTCCCCTTTCTCCACAACCTCTCCAACATTTGTTGTTTCTTGCCTTGTCCATTTTTGCCATTCTAACTCGTGTAAGGTGGTATCTCAATGTGGTTTTGATTTGAATTTCTCTGATGGCTAATGATGATGAATATTTTTTCATGTGTCTGTTAGCCATTTGTATGTCTTCTTTGGAGAAGTGTCTGTTTATGTCTTCTGTCCGTTTTTGACTTGATTATTTGTTTTTTGGCTGTTGAGTTTGAGAAGTTTTTATAGATCTTGGATACCAGCCCTTTATCTGTAGTGTCATTTGCAAATATCTTCTCCCATTCTGTGGGTTGCCTCTTTGTTTTGTTGACTGTTTCCTTTGCTGTGCAGAAGCTTTTTATCTTGAGGAAGTCCCAAAAGTTCATTTTTGCTCTTGTTTCACTAGCTTTTGGAGATGTATCTTGAAAGAAGTTGCTGTGGCCGTTGTCAAAGAGGTTATTGCCTATGTTATCCTCTAGGATTTTGATGGATTCCTGTCTCACATTGAGGTCTTTCATCCATTTTGAGTTTATCTGTGTGTATGGTGTTAGAGAATGGTCGAGTTTCATTCTTCTGCATGTGGCTGTCCAATTTTCCCAACACCATTTATTGAAGAGACTGTCTTTTTTCCATTGCATGTTTTTTTCTGCTTTGTCGAAGATTATTTGACCACAGAGTTGAGGGTCCACATCTGGGCTCTCTATTCTGTTCCATTGGTCTATATGTCTGTTTTTGTGCCAGTACCATGCTGTCTTTGTGATCACTGCTTTGTAATATAGCTTGAAATCAGGCAACGTGATGCCCCCAGTTGTTTTTTTTTTTTCTTTTTCAACATTTCCTTGGCGATTTGGGATCTTTTCTGATTCCATACAAATTTTAGGATTGTTTGTTCCAGCACTTTGAAAAATGTCATTGGAATTTTGATCGGGTTGGCATTGAAGGTGTAGATTGGTCTGGGTAGCATAGACATGTTAACAATGTTTTTTCTTCGGATTCATGAGCATGGAATATTTTTCCATCTTTTTCTGTCTTCTTAAATTTCTTTCGTGAGTGTTCTGTAGTTCCTAGAGTATAGATCCTTTACCTCTTTGGTTAGGTTTATTCCGAGGTATCTTACGGTTTTTGGTGCTATTGTAAATGGAATCATTTCTCTAATTTCTCTTTTTACAGTTGCATTGTTAGTGTATAAGAAAGCAACTGATTTCTGTGCATTGACTTTGTATCCTGCCACGTTACTGAATTGCTGTTTGAGTTCTAATAATTTGGGGGTGGAGTCTTTTGGGTTTTCCACATAAAGTATCATGTCATCTGTGAAGAGAGAGAGTTTGACTTCTTTGCCAATTTGAATACTCTTTTATTTCTTTTTGTTGTCTGATTGCTGTTGCTAGGACTTCTAGTACTATGTTGAACAATAATGGTGAGAGTGGGCATCCTTGAAGTGTTCCTGATCTTAAGAGAAAGGGTGATATTCACTGTGGGTTTTTACATAGATGGATTTTATGAACTTGAGGTATGTTCCCTCTATCCCTATACTCTGAAGAGTTTTAATCAGAAAAGGATGCTGTATTTTGTGAAATGCTTTTTCTGCATCAATTGAGAGAACCACATTGTTCTTCTCTCTCCTCTTATTAATGTGTTCTATCACATTGAATGATTTCAAATGTTGAACCACCCTTGCATCCCGGGGATAAATCCCACTTGCTCATGGTGGATGATCCTTTTAGCTAGGATTTTGTTGAGAATTTTGGAATCCATATTCATCAGGGATAATGGCGTCTAATTCTCATTTTGGATGGGGTCCTTGCCGGGTTTGGGGATTAAGGGAATGCTGACCTCACAGAATGAGTTTGAAAGTTTTCCTTCAGTTTCTATCTTTTGAAACAGCTTCAGTACAATAGGTATTATTTCTTCTTTGAATGTTTGGTAGAATTCCCCAGGGAATCCATCAGGGCCTCAACTTTTATTTTTTGGGAGGTTTTTGGTCACTGCTTCAATTTGTTACCTGTTATTGGCCTATTCATGTTGTCAATTTCTTCCTAGGTTTCAGTCTTGGTAGTTTATAGGTTTCCAGTAAGACATCCACTTCATCCAGCTTGCTCAGCTTATTGGCATATAGTTGTTGATAATAATTTCTAATAATTGTTTCTATTTCCTTGGTGTTAGTCATTATCTCTCCCCTTTCATTCATAATTTTTTTAATTTGGGTCCTTTCTGTTTTCTTTTGGATAAGTCTGGCCAGTGGTTTATCGATCTTCTTAATTCTTTCAAAGGGCCAGCTTCTAGTTTTGTTGATCTGATCTACTGTGTTTCTGGTTTCTAATTCATTGCTCTCTGCTCTAATCTTAATTATTTCTCTTCTACTTCGTGGCTTAGGCATCATTTGTTGCTTTTTCTCTAGTTCTTTAAGGTGTAGACTTAGATGGTGAGTTTGGGATTTTTGTGTTTTTTTGAGTGAGGCTTGGATGGCTATGTATTTCCCCCTTAGGACTGCCTTTGCAGTATCCCATAGGTTTTGGACCAATATGTTTTCATTCTCATTGGTTTCCATGAATTGTTTAAGTTCTTCTTTGATTTCCTGGTTGACCCAAACATTCTTGAGCAGAATGGTCTTTAGCTTCCAAGTGTTTGAATTTCTGCCAAATTTTTTCTTGTGATAGAGTTCCAGTTTTAAAGCATTATGGTCTGAAAATATGCAGGGAATAATCTCAATCTTTTGGTATCTATTGAGACCTGATTTTTGAGCCAGTATGTGATCTCTTCTGGAGAAAGTTCCATGTGTGCTTGAGAGAATGAGTATTCTGTTGTTTTAGGGTGGAATGTTCACTATATATCTTTGAGGTCCATCTGGTCCAGTGTGTCATTCAAAGCTCTTGTTTCTTCATTGATTTTCTGCTTAGATGATCTGTCTATTGCTGAGAGTGGAGTATTGAGGTCTCCTGCAATTTATGTATTGTTATCAATATGACTTCTTATTTTGGTTAACTGTTGGCTTATGTAGTTGGCTTCTTCCATGTTGGGAGCATAGATATTTACAATTTTTAACTCCTCTTGTTGGATAGGCACTTTAAGAGTGATAATAGTATCCTTCTGTGTCTCTAACTACAAACTTTAGCTTTAAAATCTAATTTGTCTGATATAAGAATTGCTACCCCAGCTTTCTTTTGAGGTCTATTGGCATGGAAGATGGATCTCCATCCCTTCAGTTTCAGTCTGGATGTATCTTTAGGTTCAAAATGAGTCTCTTGTAGACAGCATATGGATGGGTCCTGTCTTTTTATCCAATCTGCAACCCTGTGCTGTTTTATGGGAGCATTTAGGCCATTCACATTGAGATTGATTATTGAAAGATATGAATTAATTGTCATCATGTTGCCTGTGAAGACCTTGTTTCTATACATTGTCCCTGTAAATTTCTGTTGTATATCACTCTTGGGGTCTTTCTCCTTTTATAGAACCCCCCTTAATATTCTTGTAGGGCCAGCTTAGTGGTCACATATTCTTTTAGTTTCTGCCTGTCCTGGAAGCTCTGCATCTCTCCTTCCATTCTAAATGACAGCCTTGTTGAAAAAAGTATTCTTGGCTGCATGTTCTTCTCCTTTAGTACCCTGAATATGTCCTGCCAGCACTTTCTGGCTTGCCAGGTCTCTGTGGATAGGTCTGACATTATTCTGGTGTTCTTCCCTCTGTACATAAGGAATCTCTTCCCCCTAACTGCCCTTAAGATGGTTTCCTTGGTTCTAAGATTTATGAGTTTTACTATTACATGCCAGGGCATTGACCCGTTTTCCTTGATCTTGGGAGGGGCCCTCTCTGCCTCTAAGTCAAAAACGTTTGTTTCATTCCCCAGATTAGAGAAGTTCTTAGCTACGATTTGCTCAAATATATCTTCTAGTCCTCTCTCTCTCTCCACCCCCTCAGAGATTCCAATAGTTCTGACATTGGAACGTTTCATGGTGTCACTTATTTCCCTGAATCTCTTTTCATGGATTTTGAGTTGTTTCTCTCTGGCCTCCTCTTTTTCCTTCTTTTCTATCAATTGGTCTTCTAGATCACTAATTCATTATTCTGCCTCGTTTACCCTAGCTGTTGGAGTATGTAGATTAGATCGGATCTCATTGATAGCATTTTTAAGTTCTGACAGTTCAGCTTTCATTTCTGCCCTTAGAGACTCTATGTTGCCATTAATTGATTTCTCCATTCTAGCTATTGTCTTCACAACTGCTACCCTGAATTCCATTTCCGACATCTTGGTTATATCTGTATCTATTTGTAAATCTGTGGCATAAGTCATAGTCTCTGAGTCTTTCTTATTTGGGGGCTTCCTCCTCCTAGTCATTCTTTTGAGGGGTGGTTGAGGGAATGTATGGAGTCCAAATTATTGACCAGAATCCAAGCAAGATGCACCTGTTTTATAGGGACCTTAGGGTTATTTGCCTCTTGTTTTCCCAACCTGTCTTCTGGGGGAGGGGCCTGCCACACTGTTACTCAGGCAACCCTGTTTGGGCAGAGTTGCCCTGTCCCCTGTGGCAGGGGATAGGCTCAGTGGATTCTGTTTTTGGGGGGCTTTTGTTCCCTGGTGGCTTTCCCATCTCTTCTGAGGATCAGAGCAGAAGAGATGGTTTCCAACCCTCTGTCTCAGAGCAGAGAGATTGCAGTCTGTTCTTCAGTGAGCTCTCCAGGCCACACTATCTTCATTTCTGTCTGTGCTGCTATAAGCTGCAGGGTTCTGGGTTGTGCGCCCCTCAGCAGGGCTCCCAGTCCTCACCTCCAGGTCTGGCATAGGGGCATGTCTCTGCCTTTTGTGTTTCTAAACCGCCAGCTGCTCCAGGTTTCAGTCTGGGGGGCTGCCCTAAAGTCCTTTCCCCACCACTACTGGTCGGCAAGTCTGTGCCCTGTCCCCAGTGCAGGAGGCTATCACTCACCGGTGGTGTGGGATCCCCACGGCTCCCTCCCCCTTCTATTAATCTTCTGATATCTGCCCGTGGAATCACGACTCCCCACTTCATACCTCGAAACCAACTGTCTGTGATATTCTGTTTGTAGAGATCCAGATATATCTTCTTACATCTCAGGCTGATTTTGTGGATGTTCAGAGCGGTCTGATAGATAACCAGCTCCACTCAATTCCAGGGATGGGTTGGAATAGGGTCCCCTACTCCTCTGCCATCTTTTCCTCTCACCTGGAAAATGATATTTAAATACTAATACTTGGTGGTAGGTGTACTTATTGATTTGGGTGGTCATTGTTCTTATTCCCCTGTGGACACCCTTTGCCACACTTGAGCTATGACACTGCATTCTGCCTTGGAGATGCCCTTTCACTGTACCTGGACTTCAGCATTCTTATTCAAGTCTCTTGCTGGGGTTCTAAGACATGGCCCTGGGCTACTCCCAATATTAAATCCTGAAGTGCATGCCTTCCACCTGGCTTTGACACTTGGCACTGGGATACACAGACACCTTTTCACCTTTCTTGGGCTCTGTGGCTCTGAGCATCCCATACTAGACTGATTATACTTTGTGGCTAGTTGGAAATGCCAGTATCTTAGGAGAGAAGGGACCTCACTTCTAGTGGTATGGTTTTCAACAAAGTATATATATATATACATGTGACAGGAATGTATGTATTGTAACCCTCAGATAACTAGGGTCACATACAGATTGACAACAAATAAGTTTAGTGTTTTAGAAATGGCTTTGCAGCTCTGATACACAAATGAATGGTTATTCTGTCTCTCTTTTCATGAGCACATCCAGATCTATTCAAGTGACAAGAGATAATTTTTCCCATGTAAGTAGAAAGAGCTGCAGTAAAACTATTCAACTTATGAGAAAACATACAATGTTTAAAATTCAAAGTGCTCAGAAGAACATTGAGAGATCACTATAAATCATTTGTTTCTTGTGAAAATGCTAGATAAATATGATCACAAAGTCCTAGAAATTCCTTTTCTTTTTCTACCATTATTCTTTCCCTTTCTTTAATAACTTTACCTTTCCATTTAAAAAGTAATTTAATTTTTTACTAGAGAAGTTAAAATGATTATTATTAAAAGTTAAAAAAATCATTCCTTATAAACTTCCATGAGGCAGTTGGAAAATTCCTTAGTTATATTTTGGAAGGGACATTTGAGCATCCTAGAATTTTCTGTGATTTGATTTACCCACCCAATGTCCCATGACAGAATCATCAATGAGTCAGTTAATGAAGATTCTCTAAAGAGCAGATTTTCTTACTGTTTTGACATCCAGCATTGCATGCATAATATATTATTTTATAAGGAATGGAAATAGGTAGAATTCCTAGTCTTACCCAATGAGGCAATCTCCTCTTAGAATATCACATGTGTGTCAACACAGAATGGCAATATCTTAGAGAGTATGGATCAATGGTTTTCTGAAATTTTTGTGTCTGTTGGAGCATATGGTCAGATCCACCAAAGAACTTTGCTTTTCTTTATAGTAAAAAGCAGCTTTGAGTGGTTATTAAACTGGAATAACATATTAAAGTTTGCCATTTTTTAGAGGGAAAATAACTCCCTGCTTGATTATAGCAGCAGTGCCTGGGCTTTAAAATAATGTTTTGTTTTATTGAAGACAGAAATGTTGTAAATGCTGGATTTCCTTTGAAATGAAAGCAAAGTTCAGTTGAAAAAGCTAACAACCATATTTCTGAGAAGAAAGCCTAAGGGTATTCAAGGAAAAACATCAAAATGATGCAATCTCTGTAAGTTAGAAAACAAGCTGCCCTGACATGTTGAAAAGCAAGCATTTGGGAAGAATTATGTGCTTTAACAAACATTTCACTGAAGATGTTAACAACAAGATAGATTCTTATTTTTTGAACCAAATATTTAAACAACTTTTGCAAATTATTTGGAATAGTTCAGAATAAAATGATGTGTCTATCTGTTTCTCCCTAGACTTTCCCTGGTGGATTTGCAGCTGGTCCCTAGCCTGGTGATGAGAGGGCAGCACTTCACTCCCTCTGTATTGCTAGCTTTAATTCAGTAACACTGATAGACTTGATATTTTTGTAATTTTTATTTTAACTCTCTTAAAATAATCCTGAAGCCTTGTGGGGAAGGGGTAGCTGTTGGGAAATCAGACTCAAACCACATATATTTTTCCTGGTAATGGGTGCACGATTTTGAAGTCAAAGACCCTGGTTGAAGACTCAGCTGTCGAGCTGGCCAAACCACATAATCTTTTTGAATCTTGGTTTTCACCACTTGGTTTACCATTTTCAAACTGCAATTGTGAATATTATATAAAATAACTTATGCTGAAAAAAAGCTTCATCCGTGAGCTGTAATGTGATAGCTGTTGCCATTGTCCTTGCTATTAAGGTCAACCCAATTGACACTGAGGTGGCTCACTGCATGAACTTCCTGCTATTCCCAGTAGGCTGGAATGCAGTATTGCTGTGGCACACCTGCAGGGAGTGGGGCCATGTCAGAATTAAGCACGCAAAAATCAAATTCAGGAATGGGAAATGAGAATTGAGGAGTGGTGTGCTGAGCAGGATTTGGCATCTATGATCTCCATGAAGCAGTCAGAGGTTTGCTGTAATGTCTATAATGTCAGTGCTGCGAGGGATCCTGGATCTGAGCAGTGCTGCTGCAGAGCCCTCCCCGCACATGTGAGAGCTGGGGACCAACTTGTGGGCTGAAGGCCGCACTAGGCTGGGATTCTAATATCATCCAGTTGTTAGTCTTTTCTTTCACTTTTTCTTCTCCCCCAACTCCCACTATACTATATTAACAAATAGTGTAAGGCAACCAGGGATGAGAGACTGAGAAAAAGAGAACTAGAGCAATACGCGGCCACCAGGTCCCAATGGATCAAGGAATGTTGTCCCTTGGCCACATAAGCAGGATAACAGGACAAGACAGTGGCAGAAAGAGAGTCCCTGGTGTGGAAAGAAACCTGCTTCTCAGGGCAGGGGACCTAAGCTGATGCCACCACCTCTGCTCCTTGGCTGGTTATGCTTCCTTTCCATCCTCTGCTCCTCACTTGCCTCTTGTGGTCAAAAAGTGTCTTTTTATTATACCAGTATATATTGTTTAAATTCCTTGAGGTCATATGTGTCTTGGCATATCCTCCTTTGCTAATTCTGCATACAACCTTAACGTTTGTGGAAGTGCTGTAACAGTTAGCCACAGAAACCATGTTCCTGAACAGTAACAGAAGATTATTTATTTATTTACTTATTTGACAGAGAGAGAGCAGGAGAGCACAAGCAGGGGGAGCAGCAGAGGGAGAGGCAGAAGCAGGCTCCCCACTGAGGAGGGAGCCCAATGCTGAACTCGATCCCAGGACCTTGGGATCATGACCTGAGCCCAAGGCAGTCGCTTAACCAACTGAGCCACCCAGGCGCCCCAGAAGATTGTTTTTTAATGTGGGAAAATGAACCCTCTTTTAATAGCAGAAGAAAAGAAAAACACATGTGCTTAAAACAGGCAATTTCCACATCTAAATTGGATTTGGGGTCTCTGAAAATCACTACCAGTCACAAGAATGTTTTTTAGACTATTTAATGAAAATAATAGCAATTATATTTATTGGGTAAACAGCTTATACTAGAATATATACAAAATGATTTATATGTGTGATTTCATTTAATTCATGGAACAACCCATCACTAAATGCTCATATGTGAAGAAGCCGAGGCTTATAAGAGAGGCTGAGTAACTTGCTCAGTACTTGAAAAATGGACAAGTTGGAATGAAGAGCAGGTTTTTCTGCCTTCAAACCCATGCTCCTCAGGTCCATCTGGACACCATGTATGGTTGTTACAGAAAATAATGTTGGTTGAACCATGTGTGTTCAGGGCCTGCATGGGCCTTTGGGCCAGTTTTCTTGTTTTGTCTGTCATTCTGAGCAAGCACTGTTCCTTTGGCCAAAGGGCATATAAGCTGCAGGAGGTACGGATGAAGTTTAGATGTGCAGGCAGGGTGTTCTTTGCATGCATATGAGATCACTCACAGTGTAGGATGGAGCTGGAGCTGGGGAGACTAGATGGGCCAGAGGCCTGCTCTCTCCATGCTGCCACATTCCAATGGGACTCCAATTCCATATCCTGAGAAAGAAAAAACTCCCCGACTGCTGCCACTCAGGGGCTAGCCTGGCTAAAAGAGCTAGACCATGGTGTTCTGTTGAACATAAACAATTTCCCAGAACATCAAAATCAGACAACGTCACTATGTGACCATGATAAAGTGAAAAAAAAATAAGATCACTACCTAATCATATCTGGGCAAAAATGAACACGTGCAAATCACAAATTCTTCCTCCTCTCTTAGTTATGTGACAACTGCTTCCTCTTTACCACTTACAACTGTAGCCCCACTCTGCTTCTCCCAGTTCTTAATGAAAGTTATTAATATAGCACTTATAGTGTTGACATCACTTTGTAGCAGTACCCACAATCACATAACCCAACCCCCCCAACCCCAATCACCTAGCACAAGCCCAACCCAATCATAGCATATCCCAACATCCTCCCCGAGATACCCTATTATTTCCATGGTGTGTGGCCAACCCTGGTGTGACAAGGACCAACAATCCTACTTTGTTTGGTGATAGGTGTCTTCTTGGTGGCCTTTGGCTGGCGGGCATGGGCAGTTTGAGGCTGGCTTCCCAGATCTTTACAGAGATGTGATCTGACACAATGGCTCTCTCTCACTAGTCTGAAAACAAGTTGTTTCTTCCCAAGTCTTTAGCAAATTCATTGTCTCTTCAACAGGTTTGGGTCTCATTTCTCCAGAGTCTGAAGTTATTTGTAGTTAGGTCCCTAGTGGCATATGGATGTGTGTGTGCATGTGTGAGTTTGTTTCTAAATACAGAGTGGTCCTGATCTACTGAATACTACTGAATAGACAGCATATGGGCAGATAATCAGTTGCAGGCTAGACTCCCTAATATATAGTACACATAACTATACAGTATACTTCATATACAGGGTACATAAGAGAATATAGTAACTGAGTACATTTTAAATTCAGTAAAGTTGTCCTATTTGATTAAATGACTTGGAAACCTAGTGGAATATTTGGATCACTGTGCTCTTTAATATAGGCTTACAAGTAGTATTTTACTTACAAAATTAATACTTGCAAAAATTATCTAGACTATCAAGGGTTGAAGGTGACATGAAGTTGGATTAGAAGATAAGAGAGAGAGTATAAGAAATGAGCTTGGCTAATTATAATAATATAACCACAAAAGATGAAAGGAGAAGGAAATGAAAGTAAAAGTAGGTTTTACCGTTCTTAACTCAAGGGCTTTGCCTTTCTATCTTTCTCCTTGACCCTAGAGGTCCCAATCTCCCCCTGGGGTCCCACCATGCTGCAGCTTTTAGTTTTGTCTTGAATTGACTCTAGATCAGGAAATCAGGAGGAGACCAGATACTAAAGAGGGCAAGGTACTTATACAAGTAAGTTAAGTGAAGAGCCTCAGCATCTCAGGAAAATCTATGCCCACAAGTACATACTGCCAACCCAGGCCCATTCTTGCATAAACCCTGGAACAAGTCTTTCTCCTTGACTCTGTGCCTGTGTTCACTTGTGTCCTCTCTTGTCTCATCCAGGTTGTGCAGACCCACCTGCCCTTCCCCACCTCCTTTTCCATGAAACTGCTCCATCAGGGTGTCACCCAAGTAGAGATCTCTCTTTGTTTCTTACTGGTGAAAAATTAGGAAAGCATTGTTCTATCCATCTATTGTGACCCACATTGGTTGCCCCCATATTTTATTACCTGTAATTCACATTTTAGTAATTTATCATATTCTGTACTGTTGTGAAGAAACATTTTAATAGTGTAAAATAATTTTCTTTCAAGTTTCACAGGAAGAGTAGTATGGTTGGCAGAAAATTGGCTCCAAAAGATGTCCACATCCTAATCCCCAGAGTTTGTGAATATGTTACTTCACATGGCAAGAGGAACTTTGAAGATATGATTGAATTAAGGGTCTTGACATGAGGGATTCTCCTTTTTTTGTGTGGGTGCAGTGTAATCAGAAGGGTCCTCAGACTTGAGAGGAAGAGACAGAAGCAAAAGAGAGTTGTGTGAGAGCTGGATGCAACCATGACCCAAGGAGTGTGGGTGGCCTTTAGAAGCTGCAAATGTTCTCCCTTAAGACTCCAGAAGGAATGCAGCCTTGCTGACATTGATGTTAGCACAACGATATCCATTTTGGACTTCTGACCTCCAGAACTGTAAAGAATAAATTTGTGATAATTTGATATATATATATTTATATAAATAAGAAACTAATACAGGCAGTGAATCTCTTTTTTTTTAAAGTGGAAATTTATTATAATATTGGTAAGTGGGACTTCCTCATATCAGGGAGTTAGAAAAATTTTTGAGCTTTCAAAATGAGACCCGGATCTCAATATGTTTGTAATCTGATGAGAGAGAGAAAAATAAATCAAAAAAGATGTATAGCAAAAGCACTTAAGGATTGGAGTTATGATAGCAGAGGAGTAGGGAGACCCTAAGCTTGGCTCATTCCTGGAATTCAGCTAGATAAATATCAAATCATTCTGAACACCCAAGAAATCAATCAGAGGAATGAGAGAAAAAAACTGCAAGTCTGCAAGCAGAATCATGGAAGATAGGAGTTGCCGAGAGTTGATTTGGGGGAGATAAGAAATGTGTGTGTTGAGGAGGGGAGGGAGCCCTGCTTATGGAGACTATCACAAGATATTATAAGCAGCAAAATGCAAAATCTGAAGTGTTAGAAGTCAGACATGACCACTGGGGTCATGTCTGGCTTAGGGGTGCTTCTGTGGGGAAGAAGGGCAGAGACCTGGGAACAGACAGCATGGTCTAGGATCCCCTGGGTTGCACAGGGAGAAACAGTTCCTTGCTTGGAGTACATTTGGGAGTGGTAGCAAGGCCTCTCCAGAGACAGAAGAATGGGTGGCACCAATGTGCTGCACTGTTCCCAGGGATTGAAGCAGGGATGCTGGCTCAAGGCAGTAAATCTTGGTACGGCTTTCTGCTCCACTTTGCCATAAACTTGGAGCTGCTGAGCATTCATACAACTGCTTTCCAGGGACAGGCTGGCAAATGGCAAAAGTACACAAGACCCTCCCCCAGAGGATCAGCATGAGGTCATGCTATGGGAGTTCCTAAAATTTGAAGTTTAAAAACCCAGACACCCGCCTGAGATAAAACACAGGAGTACTGTGCCTCCTGACAGGTGGATAGCTCGGACATGGACAAGGTGAAGGCAGGAATCTGATGGAAGCTGGGGACACAACAAGAGTGACTGGTTGCTGTTTTGTGAGGGCTTCCTGGAATGGCAGGTGCCAGCTCTCTGCTCTAGAGACAACACAGCAGGGTGATGCTGTTTTTTCCCCTGCCCATCAGCACTGAAAAACTTCAGTGAGCTAAAAGTCACCACCAAGTGGAGACCAGAGCCACCTAAACTAAGCCCCACCCCCTGTGCCCTGTAGGTGCATCTGTTTGAGGGCAAGTCAGACTGAGCATCAGTGCAACAGGTACTTCCCCCAGAAGGCCAGCACAAACCCCTCACACACACCTAGTCTACTGATCATAGAGTGCTACACAACTTCCTCTCTGGGGGAACTAGGATCTAGCTTCCTTTATATTTTTATTTTTTAATTTTTAAAGTTTGCATACAGAATTATAAATAATTTTATAAATTATAATTTATAAATTGAAATTATAAATAATTATATATATATTACTTTTACTTTTTGGATCTAGCTACTTTTCTTTTTCTTTTAATTTTTTTTAAAGATTTATTTATTTATCCGAGAGAGAGAGAGAGAGAGAGAGAGAGAGAGGAGTATGGGCAGAGGAGGAGGGAGGAGGGAAGCTGACTCTGCTAACTGTGGACCTCAGTGCAGGGCTTGACCACGTGACATTGTGCAGAAAGCCTTCAGGGAACAAAAGTCATACAGAACAAACCAGAGTAGATTACTTAGCCTGGCCCCCAGGGCAGATACACTTGAGAATCAAAGCAACAAGCCCCTCCCCCAGAAGATCAGCAAGAACATCCAGCCAACACCAAGTTTACCAATCAATGAAAACTGCAAAACCCAGTGCTATGGGAATACAACACATAGAATTCATGGCTTTTCCCTCATGATTCTTTAGTCTTTCTACATAAATTTTTTTTCATTATTTGTCATTCCTTTTTCAACCAATTTCTTATGTTATCAGCTTTTTTTATTAAGTTCAATTAGACAACATATACTACATCATTAATTTTTTTAATTTCATTTTATTATGTTATGTTAATCACCATATATTACATCATTAGCTTTTGATGTAGTGTTCCATGATTCATTGTTTGCGTATAACACCCAGTGCTCCATTCAATACATGCCCTCCCTAGTACCCATCACCAGGCTAACACATCCCCCAACTCCCTCCCCTCTAGAACCCTCAGTTTGTTTCTCAGAGTCCATAGTCTCTCATGGTTTGTCTCCACCTCCAATTTCCACCCCTTCATTTTTCCCTTCCTACTATCTTTTTTTTTTTTTAACATCTAATGTATTATTTGTTTCAGAGGTACAGGTCTGTGATTCATCAGTTGTACACAATTCACAGCACTCACCATAGCACATACCTTCCCCAATGTCTATCACCCAGCCACCCCATCCCTCCCACCCCTCACCATTCCAGCAACCCTCAGTTTGTTTCCTGAGATTAAGAATTCCTCATATCAGTGAGATCATATGGTAGATGTCTTTCTCTTATTGACTTATTTCACTTAGCTTCATATGTTGGCGAGAATGTGGAGAAACGGAAACCTTCTTACACTGTTGGTCGGAATGCAAGCTCGTGCAGCCACTCTGGAAAACAGTATGGACATTCATCAAAAAGTTGAAAATAGAGCTACCCTATGACCCAGCAGTTGCACTATTAGGTATTTACCCCAAAGATACAAATGTAGTGATCTGAACGGGGAAAATGCACCCCAATGTTTATAGCAGCAATGTCCACAATAGCCAAACTATGGAAAGAGCCAAGATGTCCATCAACAGATGAATGGATAAAGAAGATGTGGTATATATATATATATATACAATGGAATATTATGTAGCCACTACATCATTAGTTTTTGATGTAACGTTCAATGATTCATCACTTGCATGTAACATCCAGTGCTCAACACATCACGTGCCCTCCCTAATACCCATAGCCCTATTACCCCATCCCCCCACCCACTCCCTTCTGCAACCCTCAGCTTGTTTACCAGAGTCTAGAATCTCATATGGTTTGTCTCTTTCTCTGATTTCTTTCCACTCAGTTTTCCCTCCCTTCTACTATGGTCCTTTGCACTATTCCTTATATTCCACATATGAAACAATACGATAATTGTCTTTCTCTGCTTGACATATTTCACTTAACATAATCCAATCTAATTCCATCCATGGTGATGCAAATGGTAGGTATTCATCCTTTCCAATGGCTGAGTAATATTCCATTGTATATATGAAGTTGTATGGATTCCTATCTCACATTGAGGTCTTTCATCCATTTTGAATTTATCTTTGTCTATGGTATAAGAGAACAGTCGAATTTCATTCTTCTGTATATAGCTGCTCAATTTTCCCAACACCATTTATTGAAGAGACTGTCTTTTTTCCAATGGATATTCTTTCCTGCTTTGTCAAAGATTAGTTGACCATAGAGTTGAGGGTCCATTTCTGGGCTCTCTATTCTGTTCCATTGGTCTATATGTCTGGTTTTTTTTACCAGTACCATGCTGTCTTGGTGAACAGAGCTTTGAAATATAGTTCAAAGTCAGGCGTTGTGATACCGCCAACTTTGGTTTTCTTTTTTAACACTCCCCTGGGGATTCGGGCTCCTTTGTGGGTCCATATGAACTTTGGGATTTTTTTGTTCTAGCTCTGTGAAAAATGTTGATGGTATTTTGATAGGGATTGCATTGAATGTGTAGATTGTCTGTCCTGGCACAGACATTTTAACAATGTTTATTCTTCCAATCCATGAGCATGTAATGTTTTTCCATCTCTTTGTGTCTTCCTCAATTCCTTTTATAAGTGTTCTGTAGTTTCCATAGTTTCCAGAGTACAGATCTTTTACCTTTTGGTTAGGTTTATTCCTAGGTATCTAATGGTTTTGGTGCAATTATGAGTGGGAAACATTCCTTAATTTCCCTTTTTTCAGTCACATTGTTAGTGTATAAAAACGCAACTGATTTCTGTGCATTGATTTTGTATCCTGCCATGTTGCTAAACTCTGGTATTAGTTCTAGCAAATCTGGGGTGGAGTCTTTTGAATTTTCCACATAAAGTATCATGTCATCTGTGGAGAGAGAGTTTGACTTCTTTGCCAATTTGAATGTTTTATTTCTTTTTGTTGTCTGATTGCTGATGCTAGGATTTCTAATACTATGTTGAACAATAGTGGCGAGAGTGGGCATACCTGTCATGTTCCTGATCTTAAGGGAAAAGCTCTCAGCTTTTCCCCATTGACAATGATATTTGCTGTGGGGTTTTCATAGATGGCTTTTATCATGTTGAGGCATGTTCCCACTCTCCCTATACTCTGAAGAGTTTTAATCAGGAAAAGATGCTGTATTTTGTCAGAGGCTTGATCTGCATCTATTGAGAGGATCGTATGGTTCTTGTCCCTTCTTTTTTAATGTACTCTATCACGTTGATTGATTTGTGAATGTTGAACCACAATAAATCCCACCTGGTTGTGGTGAATAATTTCTTGAATGTACTGTTGGATCTTATTGGCTAAGATCATGGTATTTTGGCATCCATGTTCGTCAGGGATGTTGATCTGTAATTCTTCTTTTTGTTGGGGTCTTTGCCTGGTTTGGGGATCAAGGTAATGTTGGCCTCATAGAAAGAGTTTGGAAGTTTTCCCTCCATTTCTATTTTTTGAAATAGCTTCAGTAGAATAGGTATGATTTCTTCTTTAAATGTTTGGTAGAATTCCCCTGGTAAGCCATCTGGCCCTGGATTCTTGTTTTTTTGGGAAATTTTTGATTACTGCTTCAATCTCATTACTGGTTATTGGTATATTCAGACTGTCTATTTCTTCCTGTTTCAGTCTTGGTAGTTTATAGGTATCCTGGAATGCATCTATTTCTTCCAGATTGCCTAGTTTGTTGGCATAGAGCTGCTGGTAATAAGTTCTAACAATGGTCTCTATTTCATTGGTATTAGTCATGATTTCTCCCCTTTAATCATGATTTTATTAATTTGGGTCCTTTCTCTTTCTTTTGGATAAGTCTGGCCAGAGTTTTATTGATCTTATTAATTCTTTCAGAGAAGCAGCTTCTAGTTTCGTTGATCTGTTCTACTGTTTTTCTGGTTTCTATTTCATTCATCTCTGCTCTGATCTTTATTTCTCTTCTCCTTCTTGGTTTAGGCTTTATTTGCTATTCTTTCTCCAGGTCCTTTAGGTGGGTGGTTAGCTTTTGAATTTGGGATTTTTCTCATGTTTTAAGAGAGGCATGAATGGCTATGTATTTCCCCCTTAAGACTGCCTTTGCAGTATCCCATAGGTTTTGGACCAATGTGTTTTCATTCTTATTAGTTCCAGTGAATTGTTTAAGTTCTTCTTTAATTTCTTGGTTGACCCATTCACACTTTAGCAGGATGCTCTTTAAGCTCGAAGTGCTTGAGTTCCTTCCAAATTTTTTGTTGTGAATGAGTTCCAGTTTCAAAGCCTCGTGGTCTAAGAATATGCAGGGGATAATCTCAATCTTTTGGTATCAGTTGAGACCAGATGTGTGACCCAGTATGAGATCTGTTCTGAAGAAAATTCCATTTGCACTCGAGAAGAATGAGTATTCTGTTGTTTGGGGATGGAATGTTCTGTATATATATCTGTGAAGTCCATCTTGTCCAGTGTGTCATTCAAAGCTCTTATTTCTTTGTTGATCTTCTGCTTAGATGATCTGTCCATTGCTGAGAGTGGGGTGTTGGGGTTTCCTACTATTAATGTTTTATTATCAATATGATTCTTTATTTTGGTTAACAATTGGCTTATGTAGATGGCTGCTTCCATGTTGGGTGCATAGATATTTACAGTTGTTAGATCTTCTTGTTGAATAAACCCTTTAAGAATGATATAGTGTCCTTCTGTTTCTCTTACTATAGTCTTTAGCTTAAAATCTAATTTGTCTGATATGAGAATTCCTACCCCAGCTTTCTTTTGAGGTCTGCTGGCATGGAAGATCGATCTCCATCCCTTCACTTTCCGTCTGGATGTATCTTTAGGTTCAAAATGTGTCTCTAACAGACAGCATATGGATGGATCCTTTTTATCAAATCTGCAACCCTGTGCCATTTCATGAGAGCATTTAGTCCATTCACGTTGAGAGTGATTATTGAAAGATATGATTTTATTGCCATCATGTTGCCTGTGAAGTCCTTGTTTCCATAGATTGTCTCTGTAAATTCTGGTCTATATTACTCTTGGGGTCTTTCTTTTATAGAACCCTCCTCAGTATTTCTTGCAGGGCCAGCTTGGTAGTCACATATTCTTTCAGTTTCTGCCAGTCTTGGAAGTTCATAGTCTCTCTATCCATTCTGAATGACAGCCTTGCTGGATAAAGTATCCTTGGCTACATGTTATTCTCATTTAGTACCCTGAATTTGTCTTGCCAAGCAGGTAGGATGTCATTCAAAATATAGAAGGATTGAAAAAAGCTTCCAGGACAAACAGAAACTAAAAAAATTTGTGACTACAAAACCAACCCTACAAGAAATATTGAAAAGGATCCTGTAAGCAAAGAAAGAGCCCAAAAGGAGCATAGACCAGAAAGGGACAGAGACAATATACAGAAACAGTCACTTTCAGGTAATACAGTGACATTCATATCTTTCAATAGTTACTTTGACTGTAATTGGGTTAAATGGCCCAATCAAAAGACAAAGGGTATCAGTTTGGATAGCAAAGCAAGACCCATCCATATGCTGTCTGCAAGAGACTCACTTTAGACTGAAAGACACCTCCAGACTTGAAGTGAGGGAGGGAAAACCATTTATCATGCTAATGGACATCACAAGAAATCTGGGGTGGCAATCCGTATAGCAGACAAATTAGATTTTAAACCAAGGACTATAATAAGAGATGAAGAAGGATACTATATCATAATTAAAGAGTCTATCCAACAAGAAGATCTAACAATTGTAAGCATTTATGGCCCTAACATGGGAGAAGCCAATTAATAACAAAATAAAAGAAATACATTGATATTAATACAGCAGGGAACTGTTAATAGTAGGGAAATTTAATACCCCACTCAATACAACATACAGATCATGCAAGCAAAACATCAACAATGAAACAAGGACTTTAAATTACTGGAATTAACAGATATATTCAGAACATTCCACTTTAAAACAGCAGGATACACATTCTTCTTGAGTGCACATGGAACATTCTTCAGAATAGATCACACACTTGGTCGCAAATCAGGTCTCACCTGGTACCAAAAGATTGGGTTATTCCCAACATACTTTCAGATCACAATACTTTGGAACTTGAACTCAATCACAAGACTGAGTGAACTCAATCACAATGCTTTGAAACTTGAACTCAGTCCTTTGGAAGGAATACATGGAGGTTAAAGAACTTCGTATAAAGAATGAATTGGCCAACCAGAAAATTAAAGAATTTTAAAAATTCATGGAAACAAATTCAAATGAAAACACAACTGTTTAAAATCTTTGGGATGCAGCATAGGCAGTCCTATGAGGGAAGTATATAGCAATACAAGCCTTTCTCAAAAAACAAGGAAAGCCTCAAATACACAAGCTAACCTTACACCTAAAGGAGCAGGAGAGAGAACATCAAATGAAGCCTAACACTAGCAGAAGATGAGAAATGATAAAGATCAGAAGAGAAATCAATGAAATAGAAACCAAAAGAACAGTAGAACAGATCAACGAGACTAAGAGTTGGTTCTTTGAAAGAATTAATTAGATCGATAAACCTCTGGCCAGACTTATCCAAAAGAAAAGAAAAAGGACCCAAATTAATAAAATCATGAATGAAAGAGGAGAGATTTCAAAAAACACCAAGGAAATACAAACAATTCTAAGAACATATTATGAGCAACTATATGCCAACAAATAAGGTAATCTGGAAGAAATGGAAGAAATTTATAAACTACCAAAACTGAAGCAAGAGGAAATAGAAAAGCTGAACAGACCCATAACCAACAAAGAAATTGACGCAGTAATAAAATAGTCTCTGAGCAAACAAGAGTTCAGGGCTGGATGCAAAGTTTGAACCACCTGTGAATCACATTAATGAAAAATCATGTTAACAAAAGGCAGGACATGAACCATATGATCCTCTCAATAGATGCAGAAAAATCATTGGACAAAGTACAACATCCTTTCTTGATTAAAACTCCCCATGGTGTAGGGATAAAGGGGACATACATAAATATCATAGAAACAATATATGAAAACCCCCAGCAAATATCATTCTCAATGGGAAAAACTGAGAGCTTTTCTCCTAAGGTCAGGAACACAACAGGGATGTCCACTGTCACCGCGGTTATTCAACATAGTACTAGAAGACCTAACCTCAGCAATCAGACAACAAAAAAGTAGTGAAAGGCATTCAAATTGGCAAACAAGAAGTCAAACTCTCACTCTTTGCAGATGACATCATACTCCACATGGAAAACCCAAAAGACTCCACCCCCAAATTGTTAGAACTCATACAGCAATCAGCAATGTGGCAGGATATAAAATCATTGCACAGAAATCAGTTGCATTTCTATACCATGTGACTGAAGAAAGAGAAATTAAGGAAACGATCCCATCTGCAATAACACCAAAAACCATACGATACCTATAATAAACCTAAGCATGGAGGTAAAGGATCTGTACTGTGAAAACTACAGAACGCTTATGAAAGAAATTGAGGAAAACACTAAGAAATGAACAAATATTCCATGCTCATAGATTGGAAGAATAAATATTATTAAAATGTCTATGCTACCTAGAGCAATCTACACATTCAATGCAATCTGTATCAAAAGCTGGAACAAATAATCCTAAAATTTGTATGGAATCAGAAAAGACCCTGAATTGCCAGAGGAATGTTGGAAAAGAAAACCAAAGCTGGGGGCATCACAATGCCAGACTTCAACATATATTACAAATCTGTGATCATCAAGACAGTATGGTACTGGCACAAAAACAGACACATAGATCAATGGAACAAAATAGATAACCCAGAAATGGACCCTCAACTCTATGGGCAACTAATCTTCGACAAAGCAAGAAAGAATATCCAATGGAAAAAGGATAGTCTCCAACAAATGGTGTTGGGACAACTGGACAGCCACATGTAGAAGAATGTAACTGGACCATTTTCTTATACCATATGCAAAGATAAACTCAAAATGGATGAAAAACCTCAATGTGAGACAGGAATCCATCAAAATCCTAGAGGAGAACACAGGCAGCAATCTCTTCTACATGGACTGCAGCAACTTTTTGCTGGATGCATCTCCAAAGGCAAGGGAAACAAAAGCAAAAATGAACTTTGGGACTTCATCAAGATAAAAACCTCTGCACAGCAAAGGAAACAGTCGACAAAAGCAAAAGACAACTGACAGAATGGGAGAAGATATTTGCAAATGACACTACAGATAAAGGGCTAGTATCCAAGATCTATAAAGAACTACCATACTCAACACCCAAAAATCAAATAATCCAATCAGGAAATGGGCAGAAAACATGAACAGATAATTCCCCAAAGAAAACAGACAAATGGCCAACAGACACATGAAAAAGTCCTCTCCACATCACTTGGCATCAGGGAAATACAAATCAAAACTACATTGAGATACCACCTCACACTAGTCAGAATGGATAAAATTAAAAAGTCAGGATACAACAAATGTCAGTGAGTAAGGGGAACCCTCTTATACTATTGGTGGGAATGCAAGCTGGTGCAGCCACTCTGGAAAACATAATGGATGTTCCTCAAGACGTTAAAAATAGAGCTGCCCTATGACCCAGCAATTGCACTATTGGGTATTTGCCCCAAAGATACAGTGTAGTGAAAAGAAGGACCACCTGCACCCCAATGTTTATAGCAGCAATGTCCACAATAGCCAAACCGTGGAAAGAGCCGAGACGTCCCTCCACAAATGAATGGATAAATAAGATGTGGTATATACATACAATGGAATATTATTCAGTGATCAGAAAAGATGAATACTTACCATTTACATCTATGTGGATGGAACTTGAGGATATTATGCTGAGCGAAATAATCAGAGAAAGACAATTACCATATGGTTTTACTCATACGTGGAATAAGAGAAACATTGCAGAGGATTATAAGGAAAGGGAGGGAAAACTGAATGGGAAGTCATCAGGGAGAGAGAAAAACCATGAAAGACTCTTAACATAGGAAAGAAACTGAGGGTGCTGGCGGGGAAGTGGGTGGGGAGATGTTATGTTACTGATGAATTATTGAGCTCTTCATCTGAAACTAATGC
This sequence comes from Zalophus californianus, assembly GCF_009762305.2. Lineage (NCBI taxonomy): Eukaryota > Metazoa > Chordata > Mammalia > Carnivora > Otariidae > Zalophus > Zalophus californianus. The sequence goes on along the minus strand of NC_045608.1, from coordinate 29,680,821 downwards.
TGTACTAATGTTGGATAATTGAATTTAAATTTTAAAAATTAAGAAAAAACAATAAGAAAAAAATCTCCCAACAAACAAAAGTCCAGGGCCAGATAGCTTCCCAGGTTATTCTACCAGACATTTAAAGAAGAATTCATACCTATTTTTCTCAAACTGTTCCAAAAACTAGAAATAGAGTAAAGCTTTCAAACTCCTTGTATAAGGCTAACATTACCTTAATTCCAAAACCAAACACTTGAATAAAAAGGAGAATTATAGACCAATATCCTTGATGAAAATGGATGTAAAAATTCTCCACAAAATACTAAGAAATCAAATTCAACAGTACATTAAAAGAATTAAACACCACTGTCAAGTGGGATTTATTCCTGGGCTGCAGTATTCCTGGGCTTGGGTCATTCAATATTCGCAAGTCAATCAATGTGATACACCACGTTAATAAAAGAAAGGATAGCTGGGTGATAGACATTGGGGAGCATATGTGCTATGGTGACTGCTGTGAATTTTGTAAGACTGTTGAATCACAGACCTGTACCTCTGAAACAAATAATACATTATATGTTAAAAAAAAAAAAAAGATAGTAGGAAGGGAGAAATGAAGGGGGGGGGGATCGGTGGGAGAGACGAACCATGAGAGACTATGGACTCTGAGAAACAAAATGAAGGTTCTAGAGGGGAGGAGAGTGGGGGGATGGGTTAGCCTGGTGATGGGTATTAAAGAGGGCATGTACTGAATGGAGCACTGGGTGTTATAAACAAACAATGAATCATGGGACACTACATCAAAAACTAATGATGTAATGTATGGTGATTAACATAACATAATAAAATAAAATAAAAAAAGTATAATAATCATATGATCCTCTTAATGGGAGGAGAAAAACATTTGACTAAAATACAGCATCCATTCTTGATAAAAACCTTCAAAAAAGTAGGGGTAGATGGGATATACCTCAACATCATAAAGGCCATATTATGAAAGACCCACAGCTAATTCCATCCTCAATGAGGAAAACTGAGAACCTTTCTTCTATGGTCAGGTAGAAGAAAGGGATGTCCACTCTCACCATTACTATTTAACATAATACTGTAAGTCTTAGCTTCAACAATCAGACTACAAAAAGAAAACAATACATGCAAATTAGTAAGGAAGAATTCAAATTTTCACTATTTGCAGATGATATGATACTCTATGTAGAAAACCTGAAAGACCCTCCTAAAATATTACTAGAACTGATACTTGAATTTGGCAAAGTTGCAGGATATAAATTCAGTGTGCAGAAATCTGGTGCATTTCTATACACCTATAACGAAGCAACAGAAAAAGAAATCAGGGTATCAGTCAAATTTGCAATTGCACCCAAAACAATAAAATACTTAGGAATAAACATAACTAAAGAAGTAAAAGATCTGTATAACATAACTATAAAATACTTATGAAAGAAATGGAGGAGGACAAAAGAAATGGAAAGTATTACTGCTCATGGATTGGAAGAACAAGCATTATTAAAATATCTATACTACCTAAAGCAATCTACACATTTAATTCAATCTTTATCAAAATTCTCCCAGCATTTTTCACAGAGCTAGAAAAAACACTCCTAATATTTGTATGGAACCACAAAAGACTACAAATAGCCAAAGAAACCCTGAAAAAGAAAAACAATGCCAGACTTCAAGCAATATTACAAAGCTGTAGTCATCAAGACACTATGGTACTGGCACGGCAACTGGCATGGCTGGAGGCAAGGGAAACAAGAGCAAAAATGAACTATTGTGATCTCATCAAGATAAAGACCTTCTGCACAGTAAAGGAAACAATCAACAAAACCAAAAGTCAACCTTTGGAATGAGAGAATATAGTTGCAAATGACATATCTGATAAAGGACTAGTTCCAAAATCTATAAAGAACTTCTCAAACTCAACACCCAAAACCAAAAAATCCAGTTAAAAAATGGACAGAAGACATGAATAGACACTTTTCCAAAGAAGACATCCAAATGGCTAACAGACACATGAAAAGATGCACATCACTCATCAGAATGAAATACAAATCAAATCCATGATGACATATCATCTCACACTTGACAGAATGGCTAAAATTAACAACATAAGAAACAACAGCTGTTGGTGAGGATTTGAAGAATCTCACTGATGGTGGGAATGCAAACTGGTGTAACCACGCTGGAGAATAGTATGGAGTTTCCATAAAAAGTTAAAAATAGAACTACCTTACAATCCAGCAATTGCACTATTAGGTATTTCTCCAAAGAATAGAAAAATACAGATTCGAAGGGATACATGCACCCCTATGTATATAGCGGCATTATCAACAATAGCCAAACTATGGAAAGAGCCCAAATGCTCATCAACTAATGAAAGGGGGAAAAAAGATGTGAGATATATGGAATATTACTCAGCCATTAAAAGGAATGAAATATTTTGGGAGGGGAGAAAAGATGGTGGAGGAGTAGGGGACCCTATTCCAACTGGTCCCCGGAATTGAGCTGGATATCTACCAGACCACTCTGAACACCCACGAAATCAGCCTGAGATGTAAGAAGAACTGGATCTCTACAAACAGAATATCACAGACGGTTGGGTTCGAGGTATGAAGTGGGGAGCCATGATTCCGTGGGAAGATATCAGAGGATAAACAGCAGTGGGAGGGAGCCTGGCCATGGGAATCCTACACTACCAGTGAGCGATAGCCTCCTACGCTGGGGACGGGGCACAGACTCGCAGACTGGTAGTGGTAGGGAAAGGACTTTAGGGCAGCCCCTGGGATGGAAACCCAGAACAGCGGGGTCACAGGTGTGAATTGGGAGCAGCTGGCAGTTTTAGAAGCACAAAGGGCGGAGATATGCCCCGACCTGGAGGCAGGACTGGGGGCACTGTGGAGGGGTGCACAACCCAGGACGCTGCAGTTTATAGCAGCACAGACAGAAACTGAGATAGTGTGGCCTGGAGAGCTCACTGAAGGACAGACTGCAGTCTCTCTGCTCTGAGACAGAGGGCTGGAAACGGTCTCTTCCACTTTGACTCTCAAAAGAGACATGGAAAGCCACCAGGGAAAACCGCCAGAGAACAAAAGCCCCAAAAACTGGTTCCCACTGAGCCCATCCCCTGCCACAGGGGGCAGGGCAACTCTGCCCAAACAGGGTTGCCTGAGTAACAGCTCGGCAGGCCCCTTCTACAGAAGCAGCCTGGGAGAACAAGAGGCCAGCAACCCTAAGGTCCCTAGAAAACAGGTGCATCTTGCTTGGGCTCTGGTCAATAATTTGGGCTCTGTACATTCCCTCAACCACCCATCAACAGAATGACTAGGAGGAGGAACTCCCAAAATAGGAAAGACTCAGAAATTATGATTTATGCTGCAGATTTACAAATGGATGCAGATATAATCCAAGATGTTGGAGATGGAATTCAGGGTAGCAGTTGTGAAGACGATAGCTAGAATGGAGAAATCAATTAATGGCAACATAGAATCTCTAAGGGCAGAAATGAAAGCTGAATTGGCAGAACTTAAAAATGTTATCAATGAGAGCCAATCTAATCTAGATAATCTAACAGCTAGGGTAAGTGAGGCAGAAGAACTAATCAGTGACCTGGAAGATAATTTAATAGATAAAAGGGAAAAGAGGAGGCCAGGGAAAAACAACTCAGAATCCATGAAAATAGAATCAGAGAAATAAGTGACACCATGAAGCGTTCCAAAGTCAGAATTATTGGAATCCCGGAGGGAGTGGAGAGAGAGAGAGGACTAGAAGATATATTTGAGCAAATCGTAGCTGAGAACTTCCCTAATCTGGGGAATGAAACATTCACATCCTAGAGGCAGAGAGGAACCCTCCCAAGATCAAAGAAAACAGGCCAATGCCCTGGCGTGTAATAGTAAAACTCACAAATCTTAGAACCAAGGAAACCTTCTTAAGGGCAGTTAAGGGGAAGAAATTCCTTACATACAGAGGAAGGAACATCAGAATATGTCAGACCTATCCACAGAGACCTGGCAAGCCAGAAAGGCCTGGCAAGACATATTCAGGGTACTAAAGGAGAAGAACATGCAGCCAAGGATACTGTATCCAGCAAAGCTGTCATTTAGAATGGGAGGAGAGATGCAGAGCATCCAAGACTGGCAGAAACTGAAAGAATATGTGACCACTAAGGTGGCCCTGCAAGAAATATTAAGGGGGGTTCTATAAAAGGAGAAAGACCCCAAAAGTGATATACAACAGAAATTTACAGGGACAATCTATAAAAACAAGTTCTTCACAGGCAACATGATGACAATTAATTCATATCTTTTAATAATCACTCTCAACATGAATGGCCTAAATCCTCCCATAAAACGGGACAGGGTTGCAGATTAGATAAAAAGACAGGACCCATCATATGCTTTCTACAAGAGACTTATTTTGAACCTAAAGATACATCCACACTGAAAGTGAAGGGATGGAGATCCATCTTCCATGCCAATGGACCGCAAAAGAAAGCTGGTGTAGCAATTCTTATATCAAACAAATTAGATTTTAAACTAAAGTCTATAAGGACACTATATCATTCTTAAAGGGTCTATCCAACAAGAAGATCTAACAATTGTAAATATCTATGCCCCCAACATGGGAGCAGCCATCTACATAAGCCAACTGTTAACCAAAATAAAGAGTCATATTGATAACAATACGTTAATTGTAGGAGACCTCAATCCTCCACTTTCAGCAATAGACAGATCATCTAAGCAGAAAATCAACAAAGAAACAAGAGGTTTGAATGACACACTGGACCATATGGACCTCATAGATATATACAGAACATTCCACCCTAAAACAACAGAATACTCATTCTTCTTGAGTGCACATGGAACTTTCTCCAGAATAGACCACATATTGGCTCAGAAATCAGGTCTCAACCAATACCAAAAGATTGAGATTATTCCCTGCGTATTCTCAGACCATAATGCTTTAAAACTGGAACTCAATCAAAAGAAAAAACTTTGGCAGAAATTCAAACACTTGGAAGCAAAAGACCACTCTGCTCAAGAATGTTTGGGTCAACCAGGAAATCAAAGAAGAACTTAAACAATTCATGGAAATTAATGAGAATGAAAACACATCAGTGCAAAACCTGTGGGATACTGCAAAGGCAGTCCCAAGGGGGAAATACATAGCCATCCAAGCCTCCCTCAAAGAAACAGAAAAATCCCAAACTCACCATCTAAGTCTACACCTTAAAGAACTAGAGAAAAAGCAACAAACGATGCCTAAGCCATGCATTAGAAGGGAAATAATTAAGATTAGAGCAGAGATCAATGAGTTAGAAACCAGAAACACAGTATATCAGATCAGCAAAACTAGAAGCTGGTTCTTTGAAAGAATTAATAAGATTGATAAACCACTGGCCAGACTTATCCAAAAGAAGAGGACCCAAATTAATAAAATTATGAATGAAAGGGGAGAGATCACGACTAACACCAAGGAAATAGAAACAATTATTAGAAATTATTATCAACAACTATATGCCAATAAACTGAGCAATCTGGATAAAATGGACGCCTTCCTGGAAACCTATAAGCTGCCAAGACAGAAACAGGAAGAAATGGACAACCTGAATAGGCCAATAACAAGTAATGAGATTGAAGCAGTGATCAAAAACCTCCGGAAAAACAAGATTCCAGGGCTGATGGATTCCCAGGGGAATTCTACCAAACATTCAAAGAAGAAATAATACTTATTCTCCTGAAGCTGTTTCAAAAAATAGAAACAGAAGGAAAACTTCCAAACTCATTCTATGAGGTCAGCATTCCCTTAATCCCCAAACCAGGCAAAAACCCCATCAAAAAGGAGAATTTCAGACTGATATCCCTAATGAATATGGATTCTAAAATCCTCAACAAAATCCTAGCTAATAGGATCCAACAATACATTAAAAGGATCATCCAACATGACCAAGTGGGATTTATCCCTGGGATGCAAGTGTGGTTCAACATTCGCAAATCAATCAGTGGGATAGAACACATTAATAAGAGGAGAGAGAAGAACCATATGGTCTTCTCAGTTGATGCAGAAAAAGCATTTGACAAAATACAGCATCCTTTCCTGATTAAAACTCTTCAGAGTAGGGCGCCTGGGTGGCTCAGTCGGTTAAGCTACTGCCTTCGGCTCAGGTCATGATCCTGGAGTCCCGGGATCGAGTCCCGCATCGGGCTCCCTGTTCGGCAGGGAGTCTGCTTCTCCCTCTGACCCTACCCCCTCTCATGTGCTTTCTATCTCTCTCAAATAAATAAATAAAATCTTTAAAAAAATAAATAAATAAAACTCTTCAGAGTATAGGGATAGAAGGAACATTCTTCAAGTTCATAAAATCCATCTATGGAAAACCCACAGTGAATATCATCCTCAATGGGGAAAAGCTGAGAGCCTTTCCCTTAAGATCAGGAACATGTCAAGGATACCCACTCTCACCACTATGTGTCAACATAGTACTGGAAGTCCTAGCAAGAGCAATCAGACAACAAAAAGAAATAAAATGTATTCAAAATGGCAAAGTAGACGTCAAGCTCTCTCTTTTCACAGATGACATGATACTTTATGTGGAAAACCCAAAAGACTCCACCCCCAAATTACTAGAACTCATACAGCAATTCAGTAATGTGGCAGGATACAGAATCAATGCACAGAAATCAGTTGCTTTCTTATACACTAACAACACAACTGTAGAAAGAGAAATTAGAGAAACAATTCCATTTACAATAACACCAAAAACCATAAGATACCTCGGAATAAACCTAACCAAAGAGGTAAAGGATCTATACTCTAGGAACTACAGAACGCTCATGAAAGAAATTGAAGAAGACACAAAAAGATGGAAAAATATCCCATGCTCATGGATCAGAAGAAGAAACATTGTTAAAATGTCTATGTTACCAAGAGCAATCTACACCTTCAATGCCATCCCGATCAAAATTCCAATGACATTTTTCAAAGTGCTGGAACAAATAATCCTAAAATTTGTATGAAATCAGAAAAGACCCTGAATCGCCAAGGAAATGTTGAAAAAGAAAAAAAGCTGGGGGCATCACATTGCCCAATTTCAAACTATATTACAAAGCTGTGATCACCAAGACAGCGTGGTACTGGCACAAAAACAGACATATAGACCAATGGAACAGAATAGAGAACCCAGATATGGACCCTCAACTCTTTGGTCAAATAATCTTCAACAAAGCAGGAAAAAACATTCAATGGAAAAAACACAGTCTCTTCAATAAATGGTGTTGGGAAATTTGAACAGCTACCTGCAGAAGAATGAAACTCGACCATTCTCTAACATCATACACAAAGATAAACTCAAAATGGATGAAAGACCTCAATGTGAGACAGGAATCCATCAAAATCCTAGAAGAGAACATAGGCAGTAACCTCTTTGACATCAGCCACAGCAACTTCTTTCAAGATACATCTCCAAAGGCTAGTGAAACAAAAGCAAAAATGTACTTTTGGCACTTCCTCAAGATAAAAAGCTTCTGCACAGCAAAGGAAACAGTCAACAAAACAAAGAGGCAACCCACAGAATGGGAAAAGATATTTGAAAATGACACTACAGATAAAGGGCTTGTATCCAAGATCTATAAAGAACCTCTCAAACTCAACAGCCAAAAAACAAATAATCAAGTCAAAAAATGGGCAGAAGATATGAAAAGACACTTCTCTGAAGAAGACATACAAATGGCTAACAGACACATGAAAAAATATTCATCATCATTAGCCATCGGGGAAATTCAAATTAAAACCACATTGAGATACCACCTTACACCAGTTAGAATGGCAAAAATGGACAGGGAAAGAAACAACAAATGTTGGAGAAGTTGTGGAGAAAGGGGAACCCTCTTACACTGTTGGTGGGAATGCAAGTTGGTATAGCTACTTTGGAAAACAGTGTGGAGTTTCCTCAAAAATTTAAAAATAGAGCTACCCTATGACCCAGCAATTGCACTACTGGGTATTTACACCAAAGACACAGATGTAGTGAAAAGAAGGGCCATATGCACCCCAATGTTCATAGCAGCAATATCCGCGATAGCCAAACTGTGGAAAGAGCCAAGATGCCCTTCAACAGATGAATGGATAAAGAAGATGTGGTCCATATATACAATGGACTATTACTCAGCCATCAGAAAGGATGAATACCCAACTTTTACATCCACGTGGTTGGGACTGGAAGAGATTATGCTAAGTGAAATAAGTCAAGCAGAGAAAGTCAATTATCATATGGTTTCACTTATTTGTGGAACATAAGGAATAGCGTGGAGTACATTAGGAGAAGGAAGGGAAAAATGAAGGGGGGGAAATCGGAGGGAGAGATGAACCATGAGAGACTATGGACTCTGAGAAAAAACTGAGGGTTTTAGAGGTTGATGGGGGGATGTGGGTAGGGCCTGGTGATGGGTATTAAGGAGGGCACGTACTGCATGGAGCACTGGATGATATATGAAAACAATGAATCGTGGATCACCACATCAAAAACTAATGATGTATTGTATGGTGACTAACATAACATAATAAAATTTTTAAAAATTTAAAAAAAAAGAAAGAAAAGTTCATTGGGTGGATGGAAGGTAGTGATGGTTGCACAGCATCATGGGTATTGCTTAACTGTATATGTGCAAATGGTTAAGATGGCAAATTTTATGTTACGTGTATTTTGCCACAATTTAAACCTTTAAGTGTGCTTCTAGAATGTCTGGAACACTCATAATCTGTGCTCTATGATAACTATTTGCTACGTCTTTTTCCTCATTGTGACACTCATTCTTCTGAACTTACCGTAGAGCTGAGATTCTGTGAGATCCAACTTCAGTGAAGGATATTGAGTTTTATAAAAATATTAGATTTAAATTCGCTCCCTAAAAATATCTTTTTCTTCATGTCTAAAACTTTGAGGGAATACTGAGAAAGCTAGAATGATACAAGAGGGTTGTCCTAGGCTATTGGCCTGGTTCCCAGAAACTTGGTCATTAAGCCCTCTGAATGGCAAATGTTTACCAAGGAGAGGTATAGCCTCTGTATTTGAATTTGGAGAGGAACAAAACTCTTATAAAAGGTGAAAGAATTCAACACAAGAAGAATATTTTCTTTAGTTTCTCTTGATACAGGAAATATGATTCCTACTCCTACCAACTGCTATGTAAAATACTTTATATTATGTCAAGAATGTCCATATAGGGGTCCCTGGGTGGCTCAGTCATTAAGCATCTGCCTTCAGCTCAGGTCATGATCCCAGAGTCTTGGGATCGAGCTCCGCATAGGGCTCCCTGCTCCGCGGGAAGCCTGATTTCCCTCTCCCACTCCACCTGCTTGTGTTCCCTCTCTCACTGTCTGTCAAATAAATAAATAAAATCTTTTAAAAAAAAGAATGAAATATTTCCATTTGCAACAACATGGATAGAGCTAGAGTATATTATGCTAAGCGAAATAAGTCAGTCAGAGAAAAATACCTTGTGATTTCACACATATGTGCAATTTAAGAAACAAAATAAATGAACATGTGTGAAGAGGGAAAAAAGAGATAGGGAAACAAAACTTAAGAGACTCCTAAGATAAGGAAGAAACTGAGGGTTGATGGGGGGGTGTGGGTAGGGGATGAGGGCACTTGCTCTGATGAGAAGTGGATGTTGTATGTAGGTGATGAATCACTGAATTCTACTCCTGAAACCAATATTGGACAGTTTGTTAACTAACCAAACTTTAAATAAAAATTACAAGAAAAGAAACCATGGATTTACAATATAAAATTAATTAAAAATAATTTGAAAAATTAATCAAACTTCATCAGGTAATAACTCATTATGTAAGCATTATTTGTATATAGATAAAATTGTTATTAAATAATAGTCAAAATATAGCTTAGTTAATTAATAAGAGAGTCTGTATTTATTCATCTTTACTAAATTTTGTTTTTTTGTTTTTTGGGTTTTTTTGTTGGTGTTGTTTTGGGAAAAAAAAAAAGTGCCTGGACATGGCAGGCAAGATCATGGCAGAGTAAGGAACCTCGTTTCATCTGGTCCCTCAAATTTAGCTGGATATCTATCAAACCATTTTGAACACACACGAATTCAACCTGAGATGTAAAAATATTTATCTGGATCTCTACAAGCAGAAAAACGACTACTTTTGCAAGGTAGAAGGTGTGGAATCTTGAATTTCGGGGAAAATATCAGAAGATAAATGGAGGGAGGAGGGAGCTTCCATAAGCCGGCCACCGGAAAGTGATAGAACATCAGAATGCAAAATCGGGACCCTTAGAAATCTGCTCCAGTGAGAGACATCCCTTTCTGAAAAGGGCTAGGGGGATGAATAGGGCGGAATTCTACATGGATCATTGTGGTCTCAGGATCCCAGGAGACTCAGAAAGAGTGGGGGAGCCTGAACTGATAGAGTGCCCAGGCAGGGGAGTGGGGAGGCTGGTTATGGTCAGCGAGCCCAGAAGGCACTCTCAGCTCGGGTCACCATAAACCATGAGTGGGCAGTAGAGAGAACATTCTTTGCCTGAGCACCCTGAAAAGGATTAGGAGGTGCGGGTTGTTTAACATCCCAGGGGAGATACTAAACAGCTGTGCCCACAACTGAGCAACAGTTATCAGGGTGTTTGGCTCCCAAAAAGGACACTGGGGTGGCACCAAGCCATGACCTGGGAGCTGCGGAAGAGGTGCACGCACTAGTCCATGGCTGTTCTCAATTGCAAAGGCACAAAGCACAGAAACTCTCCCAGGTCCCTGGAACTCCCCTGGGAGAGTTGCAGTTGGTGTGAATAGCATGAGTCTGTGGAGCTTGGTACATATAGAAGTGGAGATGGTTTTATGTGAAGGGTTTATTGAAGAAAGGGGACTGTGACCTTGCAGCTCTGGGCCAGAGATTCCCACATGGCCTATTTGCTCTGACCATCTAAAGAGAAGAGGAAATCTGCCAGGAACCAAAAGCCACACAAACAGCTCACATTAAGCCCATCCCCTGACAAAAGGTGGGTCAACTCCACCCAGGCAAAGAGCCTATGAAGCGGAGTGGCAGTCCCCTCCCCCAGAAGACAGATGGGAAGAACAGATGAATGACAAGTTTATGTCCCAAAGGACTGTAAAACTACAGCGCCAGAGGAAAATAATATATTGAGCTCCAGCTGTTCCCTCATGACTCGTTTATACTTCAGGCTAAAATTTTACATTTCTTTTTTGTTTCTATTCTTTTTTCTTTATTTTTAATTTTTTTACCCTGTTCCTATTTCAAATAGATTATTTCCCAACTTATGTTTTTAAGTCATTTTAACTTCTATTTTTTTCAAATCTATGTTTTATAGATTTATTCCCCATACTAGCCCATTTTCACTCCACTCAATCAATTTTATCTTGATATATATATATGTTCTGATTTCTTTGCAATTTTGGGATATAGTGTCTTCCTACACACAGACCAAAAATCAATCAGGGTGGCAGATCACTCTGCTTTGCCACCCTGAGATATTATAGTCTCTCTCCCCCCTCCTTTTTTTTTTTTTTTTTATTATGGTTTGGATCATCTTGACTTTGTTTGCATATCTGTGGTAGCTTTCAACCACTTCAGATTTTTTCTAGGGTGCATTTTGCTTGGCTCATGGTTGATATTTTGGACTCTCTTCATTTGCTCAACAATCCCTCAACAGAATGACTAGGAGGAGGAACTCTCAACAAAGAAAAGAACCAGAGAAAATGTCCTCTGCCACAGAACTAAAGGATATGGATATAAGCAAAGTCAGAGATAGAATTCAAGATAGCAATTATAAAGCTAATAGCTAGGTTTGATAAAAGCTTACATGACAATACAAAATCTCTAAGGGCAGGAATGAGATCTAATCAAGCTGAACATAAAACTGCTATGAATGAGGGTGGTTCAGGAGGTTAAGCATCTGCCTTCAGCTCAGGTCATGATCCCAGGGTCCTGAGATTGAGCCCTGCATCAGGCTCACAGCTCAGTGGGGAAGCTGCTTTCCCTGCTCCTCCTCTTCCTCTTTCTCTCTTTCTCTGTCTCTTGCTCTGCACTCTCTCTCAAATAATTGAAATCTTTTTTAAAAAAATGCTATGAATAACTTGCAGTCTAAACTGTATGGTAAATAGCTAGAGTAAATGAGGGAGAAGAGAGAACAAGTGATCTAGAAGACAGGTTGATGGAAAAGAAGGAAATTGAAGAGAGAAAAACAACTCATAGCACATGAAGAGAGACTTAGAGAATGTAATGATACATTGAAAAGGATGGATATCAGGATCATTGGGATCCAAGAGGGGAGGGAGAGAAAGAGAGGGCTAGAAGGTATATTTGAGCAAACATGGCTGAGAACTTTCCTAATCTGGGGAAGGAAACAAGCATTCACATCCAAGAGACAGAGAGGACCCCTTCTAAAAACGATAAAAATAGATCAACACCCTGACATATAATAGTGATGCCTGCAAATCTTAGAGGGAAGGAAACTATCCTTTGAGCAGCAAGGCATAAGAGATTTCTTACAGATGTAGGGAGGAACATCAGAATAACATCAGACCTATCCACAGAAAACTGGCGGGCCAGAAAGAGCTGGTGAGATATATTCAGGATACTAAAAATGAGAAGAACATGCAGCCAAGAATACTTTATCCAGCAAGGTTATCATTCAGAATGGAAGGAGACATAAAGCATCTCCAGGACAGACAGAAACTGAAAGAATATGTGACCACGAAGCCAGGCCTGCAAGAAATATTAAGGGGGATCTTGTAAGTGAAGAGAGACCCCGAGAGTAATAAAACCCAGAAAAGAACAATCTACAGAAACAGGGATGTTAAAGGCAGTACAATGGCACTAAATTCATATCTTTCAGAAGTTACTCTGAATGTGAATGGCTGAATATTCCAATCAAAAGACACAGGGTATCAGATTGAATTAAAAAAAAAAAGCAGGACCCATCCATATGCTATCTATAGGAGATGCATTTTGAACCTAAAGACACTTCTAGATTGAAAGTGAAGGGATGGAGAACTATTTACCACACTAATGGACCTCAAAAGAAAGCTGGGGTAGCAATCCTCATATCGGACAAATTAGATTTTAACCAAAGACTGTAGTAAGAGATGTAGAAGGACACTATATCATACTTAAAGGGTCTATCCAACAAGAAAATCTAACAATTGTAAATATCTATGCCCCCAACGTGGTAGCAGCTAATTATATAAACCAATTAATAACCAAATAAAGAAACATATCAATAATAATACATTAATAGTAGGAGATTTCAACATTCCAGTCACAGCAATGGACAGATCATCTAACCAGAAGATCAACAAAGAAACAAGAACTTTGAATCACACATTGGACCAGATGGACTTCACAGACATATACAAAACATTCCACCCAAAACCACAGAATACACATTCTTCTCAAGTGCACACGGAATTTTCTCCAGAATAGATCACATACTGGGTCACACATCAAGTCTCAAACGATACCAAAAGTTGGAGATTATTCCCTGCATATTTTCAGACCACAGTGCTTTAAAAATGGAAATCAAGAGCAGAAGCAATTTGGAAGGAACTCAGGCACTTTGAGGTTAAAAAGCATTTTGCAGAAGAATGAATGAGTCAACCAAGAAACTAAAGAAGAACTTAAACAATTCACTGGAACTAATGAGAATGAAAACACATCTGTTCAAAACCTATGGGATACTGTAAAGGCAATCCTAAGAAGGAAGTACATTGTAATACAAGCCTCTCTCAAAAAAACTAGAAAAATCCCAGATGCAAAAGCTAACCTTACACCTAAAGGACCTGGAGAAAGAACAGCAAATAAACCAAGCAGGAGAAGAGAAATAGTAAAGATTAGAGCAGAAATAAATGAAATAGAAACCAGAAAAACAATAGAACAGATCAACAAAACTAGAAACTTGTTCTTTGAAAGATTTAATAAGATCGATAAACCTCTGGCCAGACTTATCCAAAAGAAAATAGAAAGGACCCAAATTAATAAAATCATGAATGAAAGGGGAGAAATCACAACTAATACCAAGGAAATAGAGACCATTGTTAGAACTTATTACCAGCAGCTCTATGCCAACAAAATAGGCAATCTGGAAGAAATAGATGCATTCCAGCATACTTACAAACTACCAAGACTGAAACAGGAAGAAATAGACAATCTGAACAGAACAATAACCAGGAATGAAATTGAAACAGTAATCAAACATTTGCAAAAACAAGAGTCCAGGGCCTGATGTCTTCCCAGGGATATTCTACCAAACATTTAAAGAAGGAATCATACCTATTCTACTGAAGCTCTTTCAAAAAAATAGAAATGGAAGGAAAACTTCCAAACTCTTTCTATGAGGCCAGCATTACCTTGATCCCCAAACCAGGCAAAGACCCCATCAAAAAGAAGAATTACAGACCAATATCCCTGAAGAACATGGATGCCAAAATACTCACCACGATCTTAGCCAATAGGATCCAACAGTACATTAAAGAAATTATTCACCATGACCAGGTGGGATTTATTGTGGTTCAACATTCACAAATCAATCAACGTGATAGAGTACATTAACAAAAGAAGGGAAAAGAACCATATGATCCTCTCAACAGATGCAGAGAAAGCATTTGACAGATAGAGGGAACATGCCTCAACATGATAAAATCCATCTGTGAAAAGCCCACAGCAAATATCATTCTCAGTGGGAAAAAGCTAAGGTTGGGAACACAACAGGAATGCCCACTCTCACCACTATTGTTCAACATAGAAGTCCTAGCCTCAGCAATCAGACAACAAAAAGAAACAAAATACATTCAAAATGGCAAAGAAGTCAAATTCTCTCTCTTCACAGATGACATGAGACTTTATGTGGAAAATCCTAAAGACTCCACCCCAAAATTGCTAGAACTCATACAGCAATTCAGCAATGTGGCAGGATACAAAATCAATGCACAGATATCAGTTGCATTTCTATATACTAACAATATGACTGAAAAAAGAGAAATTAAGGAATGGATCCCATTCACAATTGCACTGAAAGCATTAGATACCTAAGAATAAACCTAACCAAAGAGGTAAAAGATCTATACTCTAGAAACTACAAAACACTTATAGATTGGAAGAATAAACATTGTTAAAATGTCTATGTCGCCCAGAGCAATCTACACTTTTATTGTAATCCCTATCAAAATACCACCGACATTTTTCACAAACAATCCCAAAATCTGAAAGGAACCACAAAGAAGCCTGAATCACTAGGGAAATGTTGAAAAAGAAAACCAAAGCTGGGGGCGTCACAATGCCTGACTTCAAGCTATATTTCAAAGCTGTGATCATCCAGACAGCATGGTACTGGCACAAAAACAGACACATATGTCAATGAAGCAGAATAGAGAGCTCAGAAATAGATCCTCAACTCTATGGTCAGATAATCTTTGATAAAACAGGAAAGACTATCGAATGGAAAAAAGACAGTCTCTTCAATAAATGGTGCTGGGAAAATTGGACAGCCACATGCAGAAGAATGAAACTGGACCATTCTCTTACACCATACACAATATAAACTCAAAATGGATGAAAGACCTCAATGTGAGACAGGAATCCATCAAAATCCTAGAGGAGAACACAGGCAGCAACCTCTTTGACCTCAGCTGCAGCAACTTTTGCAAGACACGTCTCTAAAGGCAAGGGAAACAAAAAAGAAAAATGAACTATTGGGACTTTATCAAGATAAAAACTTCTGCACAGTAAAGAAAAAAATCAACAAAACTAAAAGGCAACTCATGGAATGGGAGAAGATTTGTAAATGACATTACAGATAGAGGGCTGGTATCCAAGATCTATAAAGAACTTCTCAAACTCAACACCTAAAAAACAAATAATCAAGTCAAAAAATGGGCAGAAGAAGTGAACAGACTCTTCTCCAAAGAAGACATACAAATGGCTAACAGACATATGAAAAAATGTTCAACATCACTACCCATCAGGGAAATACATATCAAAACAGTATGGAGGTTCCTCAAAAAGTTGAAAATAGAGCTACCATACGATCCAGCAATTGCACTACTGGGTATTTACCCAAAGACACAAATGTAGGTATCCAAAGGGGTACGTGCACCCCGATGTTAATAGCAGCAATCTCCACAATAGCCAAACTGTGGAAAGAGCCAAGATGTTCATCCACAGATGAATGGATAAAGAAGATGTGGTATATAAATGGAATATTATGCAGCCATCAAAAGGAATGAGATCTTGCCATTTGCAACGATGTGGATGGAACTGGAGGGTGTTGTGCTGAGTGAAATAAGTCAATCAGAGAAAGACATGTATCATATGACCTCACTGATATGAGGAATTCTTAATCTCAGGAAACAAACTGAGGGTTGCTGGAGTGGGGGTGGGGTGGGAGGGATGGGGTGGCTGGGTGATAGACATTGGGGAGGGTATGTGCTATGGTGACTGCTATGAATTGTACAAGACTGTTGAATCACAGATCTGTACCTCTGAAACAAATAATGCAATATATGTTAAGAAAAAAAAAAAGGAGGAGATAGCAGGAGAGGAAGAATGAAGGGGGGAATCGGAGGGGGAGAGGAACCATGAGAGACGATGGACTCTGAAAAACAAACTGAGGGTTCTAGAGGCAAGGGGGTCGGGGATGGGTTACCCTGCTGATGGGTATTAAAGAGGGCAAGTTCTGCATGGAGCACAGGGTGTTATGCACAAACAATGAATCATGGAACACTACATCAAAAACTAATGATGTAATGTATGGTGATTAACATAACAATAAAAAAAAATTTAAAGAAAAAAAAAACACAATGAGATACCACCCTACACCAGTCAGAATAGCAAAAATTAACCAGACAGGAAACAACAAATGTTGGCCAGGATGTGGGGAAAGTGGAACCCTCTTACACTGTTGGTGGGAAGGCATGCTGGTACAGCCACTCTGGACAACAGTATGGAGGTTCCTCAGGATGTTAAAAACAGAGCTATCCTCCGACCCAGCAATTGCACTACTGAGTATTTACCCCAAAGATACAGAGGCAGTGAAAAGAAGGAGCAAATGCACCCTAATGTTCATAACAGCAATGTCCACATTAGCCAAACTGTGGAAGGAGCTAAGATGTCCTTCATCGGATGAATGAATAAACAAGATGTGGTTCATATATATAATGGAATATTACTCAGCCATCAGAAAGGATGAATATCTACCAATTACATTGACATGCATGGAACTGGAGGATATTATGCTAAGTGAAATAAGTCAATTAGAGAAAGACAATTATCATATGGTTTCACTCACATGTTGAACATAAGGGATAGTGCAGAGGACATTTGGGTTGGGGGTGGGGAAACTGAATGGGAAGAAATCAGAGAGGGAAACCAACCATATGAGACTCAACTCCGGGAAACAAACTGAGAGTTTTGGAAAGGAAGGATGGTGGGGGGGATGGGTAACTATGTGATGGGCATTAAGGAGTGATGTGATGAACGCTGGGTGTTATACTGAACTGATGAATCATTGAACATTATATCAAAAACCAATGATGTACTATACCTTGACTAATTGAATTTAAATAAATTTTTAAAAGTGCCTGGCCAGAAGAACCTTCCATATAGCTTCATCTGCCTCAAAATTAATATCTATTATCTCTATGTCTTGGAGATAGTGTATCTCAGTCTTACTTTCTGCTACTAAAATGTCCTCTTTTTTTTTTTTTTTTTTTTTTTTTTGCCTCCTACAGGGAGGACCTGCCTTGGGAGTGGGCAGTCACACATGCTCTTCTGTAGCCTGTTCTGAACAGAATGGGGACATAGCTGGACCTGAGCCCTTTGTAAGCAGACCCACCACAGCAGTGTAGCAGCATGGTGGCCAGGAGAACCAACCATGGCAGGAAGGAAGCCCATCCACAATGGGGGTGGCTGAGGGAGTGGCCCAGATAGGATGCTCAGGGAAGGTAGCGCTGAAAGGGAATCCACAGATGTGGAAACCCAGCTGGGGCAGACTTCTTCCTTTCTCTCTTTCCAGTCCTGGACTTGTATTGGTGCAGAGCCAGAGGCTTGGGGCAGAAGGTGCAGGAGATATGCCTCCACTGCTCCAGCCCTCAGGCCCCTGGTGTCTGGGTGGGGTCTACCTGCTGTCCACAGGACAGGGTGAATTGGGTCCTTGTCACACAACTGATGGGAAAGTAATGGGATGAAATTATGTGTCCTAATTGATTTATTTAGTTTATTATTGATAGGTGAGAGTAGAGAACCAGTGTTCTTTAGCATTTGAAGTTAAACTGGACAAATTAGTCTGGAGTTCTTAAAGAGCAAAATGCAGGGGGGCGGAGCAAGATGGCGGAGGAGTAGGAGACCTAGATTTTGTCTGGTCTCAGGAATTCAGCTGAATAGGGATCAAACCATTCTGAACACCTACGAACTCAATAGGAGATCGAACAGGAGAGTAGCAACAACTTTCTGAACAGAGAAGCGACCACTTACTGGAAGGTAGGGCGTGCGGAGAAGTGAATCCGAGGCGATATTCGGGAGGATAGACGGCGGGGGAGGGGCCTCCGCCGGCCGCTTCTGGCAAGTGCTAGAGCCGCGGAGCACAAAATCGGACCTTTTAAAAATTGGCTCGGCGGAGGGACGTCGCTGCAGTGGCTAAGCGGGGGGTGGAATCCTCCCGGGACAGTGTGGTCTCAGGACCCTTGGGGTCACAGAGAGACTGGGGGTGCCTGAGTGCGGCAGAGCTCCCGGGTATCGGAGCAGGGAAGCCGGCTGCAGAGACGGAGCAGAGTCGCGGGCTCTCAGCTCGGGGTTGCCACAAACTGTGATCTGCGGCCCAGTCGGGGCACGGCTCCCCCAGCAGGGACCCAACAAGCAGCAGATCCGGGGAGACTCCCCTTCCTTCCCGGGGAGGAGCGGTGCGGGAACACACTGCAGGGATCTGCTGGGTTTGGAGACTCCGAGCGGGGTCGGGTGCCAGAGATAGCAACGCTCGATCACAGGCCGGGTGAGCACAGAGTGCGGCCGGAGACCG
Organism: Zalophus californianus; assembly: GCF_009762305.2. Lineage (NCBI taxonomy): Eukaryota > Metazoa > Chordata > Mammalia > Carnivora > Otariidae > Zalophus > Zalophus californianus. The sequence goes on along the minus strand of NC_045608.1, from coordinate 29,661,773 downwards.
GGGACACGGGAGTGACTGCTTTTCTCTGGGTGCGCACTGAGGAGCGGGGCCCCGAGTTCTCGGCTCCTCCGGGCGGAGACTGGGAGGCCGCCATTTTCGCCCTGCTCCTCCAAAGCTGTACCGAGACCTTGCAGGGAACAAAAGCTCCTGAGAGCAAACTGGAGCAGCTTCCTTAGCCCGGACCGACAAGGGCGGGGCAATTCCGCCTCCGGCAAAGACATTTGGAAACCACAGCAACAGGCCCCTCCCCCAGAAGATCAGCACAAACAGCCAGCAAGCCAAGACCAAGTTGATCGATCAAGGAGAATAGGAGAACTCCAGCGCTAGGGGAATACTGCACATAGATTCATGGCTTCTTTTTTTTTTTTTTTTTTTTTTTTTTACCATGATTCATTATTTCATCAAAGTTAATTTTTGTTGACTTTTTTTATTTTTCTTTTTCCCTTTTTCAACCAACATCTTATAAATCCCTTTTTTTAAAAAAAAAAAACACATTTTTTTTTTCATTTTTAGAGTCATATTTTATCCCTTCATAGTAGTTATCCTTGTTTTTGGCATATATATATAAGTTGTTCTCTCTTTAAAATTTTGAGGTACAGTTTCTTCTAACAGATCAAAATATACCCTAAACCACTAGTGTATGGCTTTGTTCTAGTCTCCTGCCTGATCACATTCTCTCCCTTTTTCCTTTTTTTTTTTCCTTAAATCTTCTTTCTTTTTTCAAACAACTTATCTTACCAAGTCCTTTTATAAAATCTTTTATAATTTTCATCTTTACAGTCATCTTCCATCCCTTCATTGTATCAACCCTTATTTTGTACATATATGTCTTTCTTCCTTTAAAATTTTAGGAGGCACTTTTTCTAACAGACCAAAATACGCCCAAAATCTAGTGTGTAGCACTGATCTATGCACTAGCCTGATCATATTTGATCATATTCTGCCTTTTTTTAATTGTTTTGTTTTTGTTTTTATCTTTTTTTTCTTTTATTTTTCTTTTTCTCTTTCTTTTTTCTTTCTTTCCCTTTCTTTTCCCCTGGTTTCAGGTCTTTTCTGATTTGTATACAGTATATTTGCTGGGGACGTTGTAAACCTGTTAGCCTTTTGTTCTCTCATTCATCTATTCTCCTCTGGACAAAATGACAAGACGAAAGAAATCACCTCAGCAAAAAGAACAAGAGGTAGTACCGTCAGCCAGGGACCTACTCAATACGGACATTAGTACGATGTCGGACCTAGAGTTCAGAATTGTGACTTTAAAGATACTAGCTGGGCTTGAAAAAAGCGTGGAACTTATTAGAGAAACCCTTTCTGGAGAAATAAAAGAACTAAAATCTAACCAAATCGAAATCAAAAAGGCTATTGATGAGGTGCAATCAAAAATGGGGGCACTAAATGCTAGGATAAATGAGGCAGAAGAGAGAATCAGCGATATAGAAGACCAAATGATGGAAAATAAAGAGGCTGAGAAAAAGAGAGAGAAACAACTACAGGATCACGAGGGCAGAATTCGAGAGATAAGTGATACGATAAGACGAAACAACATTAGAATAATTGGGATCCCAGAAGAAGAAGAGAGAGAGAGAGGGGCAGAAGGTATATTGGAGCAAATTATAGCAGAGAACTTCCCTAATGTGAGGAAGGAAACAGGCATTAAAATCCAGGAGGCACAGAGAACCCCTCTCAAAATCAATAAAAATAGGTCAACACCCCGACATCTAATAGTAAAACTTACGAGTCTCAGAGACAAAGAGAAAATCCTGAAAGCAGCTCGGGAGAAGAGATATGTAACCTACAATGGTAGAAACATTAGATTGGCAACAGACCTATCCACAGAGACCTGGCAGGCCAGAAAGGACTGGCAAGATATCTTCAGAGCACTAAACGAGAAAAATATGCAGCCAAGAATACTATATCCAGCTAGGCTATCATTGAAAATAGAAGGAGAGATAAAAAGCTTCCAGAACAAACAAAAACCAAAGGAATTTGCAAACACGAAACCAGCCCTCCAAGAAATATTGAGAGGGGTCCTCTAAGCAAAGAGAGAACCTAAAAGCAGCAAAGAGCAGAAACGAACACAGACAACAGACAGTTAACAGTCACCTTACAGGTAATACAATGGCACTAAATTCATACCTTTCAATAGTTACCCTGAATGTAAATGGGCTAAATGCCCCAATCAAAAGACACAGGCTATCAGATTGGATTAAAAAACAAGACCCATCAATATGCTGTCTGCAAGAGACTCATTTTACACCCAAAGACACCCCCAGATTGAAAGTGAGGGGGTGGAAGACCATTTACCATGCTAACGGACACCAAAAGAAAGCTGGGGTGGCAATCCTTATATCAGACAAACTAGATTTTAAAACAAAGACTGTAATAAGAGATGAGGAAGGACACTATATCCTACTTAAAGGGTCTATCCAACAAGAAGATCTAACAATTGTAAATATCTATGCCCCGAACATGGGAGCAGCCAATTATATAAGGCAATTAATAACAAAAGCAAAGAAACACATTGACAACAATACAATAATAGTGGGGGACTTTAACACCCCCCTGACTGAAATGGACAGATCATCTAAGCAAAAGATCAACAAGGAAATAAAGACTTTAAATGACACACTGGACCAAATGGACTTCACAGACATATTCAGAACATTCCATCCCAAAGCAACGGAATACACATTCTTCTCTAGTGCCCATGGAACATTCTCCAGAATTGATCACATCCTAGGTCACAAATCAGGTCTCAATCGGTACCAAAAGATTGGGATCATTCCCTGCATATTTTCAGACCACAATGCTTTGAAACTAGAACTCAACCACAAGAGGAAAGTCGGAAAGAACTCAAATACATGGAGGCTAAAGAGCATCCTACTAAAGAATGAATGGGTCAACCAAGAAATTAAAGAAGAATTAAAAAAATTCATGGAAACCAATGAAAATGAAAACACAACTGTTCAAAATCTTTGGGATACAGCAAAGGCAGTCCTGAGAGGAAAGTATATAGCAATACAAGCCTTTCTCAAGAAACAAGAAAGGTCTCAAATACACAACCTAACCCTACACCTAAAGGAGCTGGAGAAAGAACAGCAAAGAAAGCCTAAACCCAGCAGGAGAAGAGAAATCATAAAGATCAGAGCAGAAATCAATGAACTAGAAACCAAAAGAACAGTAGAACAGATCAACGAAACTAGGAGCTGGTTCTTTGAAAGAATTAACAAGATTGATAAACCCCTGGCCAGACTGATCCAAAAGAAAAGAGAAATGACCCAAATCAACAAAATCATGAATGAAAGAGGAGAGATCACAAGCAACACCAAAGAAATACAAACAATTATAAGAACATATTATGAGCAACTCTATGCCAGCAAATTAGATAACCTGGAAGAAATGGGTGCATTCCTAGAGATGTATCAACTACCAAAATTGAACCAGGAAGAAATAGAAAACCTGAACAGACCTATAACCACTAAGGAAATTGAAACAGTCATCAAAAATCTCCCAAGAAACAAAAGCCCAGGGCCAGATGGCTTCCCAGGGGAATTCTATCAGACCTTTCAAGAAGAATTAATACCTATTCTCCTGAAACTGTTCCAAAAAATAGAAATGGAAGGGAAACTTCCAAACTCATTTTATGAGGCCAGCATTACCTTGATCCCAAAACCAGACAAAGATCCCATCAAAAAAGAGAATTACAGACCAATATCCTTGATGAACATGGATGCAAAAATTCTCACCAAAATACTAGCCAATAGGATCCAACAGTACATTAAAAGGATTATTCACCACGACCAAGTGGGATTTATTCCTGGGCTGCAAGGCTGGTTCAACATCCGCAAATCAATCAACGTGATACAATACATTAACAAAAGAAAGAACAAGAATCATATGATCCTCTCAATAGATGCAGAAAAAGCATTTGACAAAATACAACATCCTTTCTTGATCAAAGCTCTTCAGAGTATAGGGATAGAGGGTACATACCTCAATATCATAAAAGCCATCTATGAAAAACCTACAGCGAATATCATTCTCAATGGGGAAAGGCTGAGAGCTTTTCCCCTAAGGTCAGGAACGCGGCAGGGATGTCCACTCTCACCACTGCTATTCAACATAGTATTAGAAGTCCTAGCCACAGCAATCAGACAACAAAAAGAAATCAAAGGCATCCAAATCGGCAAAGAGGAAGTCAAACTCTCACTCTTTGCAGATGATATGATACTGTATGTGGAAAACCCAAAAGACTCCACCCCAAAACTGCTAGAACTCATACAGGAATTCAGTAAAGTAGCAGGATATAAAATCAATGCACAGAAATCCGTGGCATTCCTATACACCAACAACAAGACAGAAGAGAGACAAATCAAGGAGTCGATCCCATTTACAATTGCACCCAAAACCATTAGATACCTAGGAATAAATCTAACCAAAGAGGCAAAGGATCTGTACACAGAAAACTATAAAATACTCATGAAAGAAATTGAAGAAGACACAAAGAAATGGAAAAACGTTCCATACTCATGGATTGGGAGAATCAACATTGTGAAGATGTCAATGCTACCTAGAGCAATCTACACATTCAATGCAATCCCCATCAAAATACCATCCACTTTTTTCAAAGAAATGGAACAAAGAATCCTAAAATTTGTATGGAACCAGAAGAGACCCAGAATAGCCAGAGGAATACTGAAAAAGAAAAGCAAAGCTGGCGGCATCACAATTCCGGACTTCCAGCTCTATTACAAAGCTGTCATCATCAAGACAGTATGGTACTGGCACAAAAACAGACACATTGATCAATGGAACAGAATCGAGAGCCCAGAAATGGACCCTCAACTCTATGGTCAACTTATTTTTGACAAAGCAGGAAAGAATGTCCAATGGCAAAAAGACAGTCTCTTCAACAAATGGTGTTGGGAAAATTGGACAGCCACATGCAGAAGAATGAAACTGGACCATTTCCTTACACCACACACAAAAATCGACTCCAAATGGTTGAAAGACCTAAACGTGAGACAGGAGTCCATCCAAATCCTAAAGGAGAACACAGGTAGCAACCTTTTCGACCTTAGCCGCAGCAACTTCTTCCTAGAAACATCGCCAAAGGCACGGGAAGCCAGGGCAAAAATGAACTATTGGGATTTCATCAAGATAAAAAGCTTCTGCACAGCAAAAGAAACAGTCCACAAAACCAAAAGACAACCGACAGAATGGGAGAAAATATTTGCAAATGACATATCAGATAAAGGGCTAATATCCAAAATCTATAAAGAACTTATCAAACTCAACACCCAAAGAACAAATAATCCAATCAAGAAATGGGCAGAAGACATGAACAGACATTTCTCCAAAGAAGACATCCAAATGGCCAACAGGCACATGAAAAAGTGCTCAACATCGCTTGGCATCAGGGAAATCCAAATCAAAACCTCAATGAGATACCACCTCACACCCGTCAGAATGGCTAAAATTAACAAGTCAGGGAACGACAGATGTTGGCGGGGATGTGGAGAAAGGGGAACCCTCCTACACTGTTGGTGGGAATGCAAGCTGGTGCAACCCCTCTGGAAAACAGTATGGAGGTTCCTCAAACAGTTGAAATTAGAGCTACCGTTCGATCCAGCAATTGCACTACTGGGTATTTACCACAAAGATACAAATGTAGGGACCCGAAGGGGTACGTGTACCCCAATGTTTATAGCAGCAATGTCCACCATAGCCAAACTGTGGAAAGAGCCAAGATGCCCATCGACAGATGAATGGATAAAGAAGATGTGGTATATATACACAATGGAATATTATGCAGCCATCAAAAGGAATGAGATCTTGCCATTTGCAACGACGTGGATGGAACTGGAGGGTGTTATGCTGAGTGAAATAAGTCAATCAGAGAAAGACATGTATCACATGACCTCACTGATATGAGGAATTCTTAATCTCAGGAAAGAAACTGAGTGTTACTGGAGTGGTTGGGGGTGGGAGGGATGGGGTGGCTGGGTGATAGACATTGGGGAGGGTATGTGCCACGGTGAGCGCTGTGAATTGTGCAAGACTGTTGAATCACAGATCTGTACTTCTGAAACAAATAACGCAACATATTTTAAGAAAAAAGAAAAAGAAGATAACAGGAGAGGAAGAAAAGGGGAGTATGTCAGAGGGGGAAACGAACCATGAGAGATGATGGACTCTGAAAAACAAACTGAGGGTTTTAGAGGGGAGGGGGGTGGGGGGATGGGTTAGCCTGGTGATGGGTATTGAGGAGGGCACGTTCTGCATGGAGCACTGGGTGTTATGAACAAACAATGAATCATGGAACACTGCACCAAAAACTAATGATGTAATATATGGTGATTAACATAACAATAAAAAATTAAAAAAAAAAAAAAAAAAAAGAGCAAAATGCAAATGTGTCATTTGTGTGCAAAGTACTGCATCCCTTAGATGAATTTATGTTATCTTTAGATGAATTTATGTTATTCTGGAAAAGTATACTTCTCACAAGACCACTTTTTACTAGCTAACTTTGAAAACCTGACTCATCCTCTGATGTGTATGTGAGTGAATGTGTCTTTATGTGCCAGCCTATTGTTCCTACTCTTGCTTTTGTTCTTACTGGGAACAGCAGGCTTATCTTTTTTATTATGCTGATTAATAGAATAGTATTTTATTTGATGAAACTTCTATCCTTATCATTTCTACCTAATGAGATTTCTACCTCTTTCCATTTCTGCCTTTTATTTCTCTTCTAACTCCCTTTGTTTTGTCTACTTTGTGGATTTTGGCCCCCTCTGAAACTGGTGTATTATTCTTGGAATTGAAATGCAAACAAAGATGAGTATACTCATGGTGGTAGTAATCACAGTTGAACTGAAAGTTTCTATTTTAATATTCTTGTTGCAACTGAACCAACATGAATTCACTCCTTGGTGAATCAGAAACTGTACTAGGTTGAGTTGTTCCACAAAGAAGACTTTTATTTGCAGCAAATAAGGAGTTCATGGATAATGGCTTCCAAAGCCATGACTCCTCAAGAGAGGGTGAATGTGTTATTTTTTGGGGGGGTTACGATGAATATTTAGATAGGGAAGTCTTGTCATCCTATGTAGAAGTGGGCATAAGGTCAAGCATGCGCCTTAAGGAAACATATCGATACATACATTGTATGTTGTGTAAATGAGGCTGAGGTTCCCCCTGGGTGGCAATTTTAGTATTGGAATGAGGTAAAGGTAATTGTATGTCACTCAGAGGTTGCTCCATGGTCCATCTGTGCAGGCACAAATCATGTTTAGCTCAAAGGGTCTGGGTGTTCTGGGCTGGTGGGAAGTTTTGTCAGGGCAGTTGCCATCACCTGAGGGGTGGTTTTGCCTGAATCAAGAGGAAAGCCAGAAGGAAGAGCTTAGGAGAAAATATAAGACCAATGTTAGTGAGTACAAGCAGGTGGGCAGTAAAGGTTGGGTCTTGGATTTTAGCTGGTGACATTGTCACAGAGACAAAGTTTGGCCATAAATAAAGAAATGATTTCATATTATTTATGTTAGAGCCACAGGAACTTGGGTGCCAGTGAGATTTGCTATAAAAAATCACCTTCTTTTTCTTCTCTTTCTTTCTTTCTTTCTTGATTCCTTTTTTCCTTCTATCAACAAGGTGGATGTGTTTCATTGCTAGATTTGCAACGATCAAAATGTCATTGGTCAAAAATGTTGTTCCCTAACATGGAATGGACACTGCTATGCCATTGGTAATTAGTGTTCTGTGTGTTTTCTGTCCTGCTCTGAATGGTGACTGAGAGAGGAACATGGTGGACAGGAAAGAAAGAAGTGTATAGTATGGCATTTTGTGGTAGTTGGCCCTCGTTATTTCCTATATTGACCATGGCATTCAAACCCAAAACCTGTGTCAGTTGTGTTGTGGTTTTTATTCGATTTTATTAACCACAGGATAAATTGATAAAAATGGACACTGCTGTTTTGACAAATACCTTTCCAACTCAACCTACTCTATTATCTCTGCTATTTGTTTAATATAGATGGGATGTAGAATGGTTGCGAATAGCAATAAAACGGATTAAAGAGTGAAAATTGGTTGAACACCAGAAGCCTTATTTTGATTCTGAAATCCTGCGTTGGCTACCACTTAACATGAGACCTTTCTGTCTTTCTCTCTTGTTTTCACTGTTATCTATCAATTGCCCCATTCCCTGAAGACTGGACAGCTGGTTTTCCTCTGCATGGACAAATTCAGCTTTCAGAGGAATGGACCATCTGATTACCAAACCTCAAAATTCTCCCACCATATTCTATCCCACCACATTCACTTGTACTCCAAGTCCAGAACAGAGCTCACAACCACACCCTGACCTTCTTACCAGGAATTACTACTCTCCCTGATGACATCCTTCTGAATCTTTTACATCAGCTACACTTACTATTCAATCACAGTTCAACCTCTCTGTTGCTCCACTTTTTCCTATTGCTCCTCCTGGGGCTTTTCTTCCTTCCTTACCTCTCCATTCAGAGGTTTCAAAATGCTTCACTGAAAAGGGAACCCTCATGCACTACTGGTTAGAATGTAAATTGGTGCAGCCACTATGGGAAACAGTATGGAGGTTCTTCAAGAAATTAAAAATAAAACCATAATGTCATTTAGTAATTTCACCTCTGGGTATTTATCCAAAGGAAATGAAATCACTTTCTCATACAGATATCTGTATCCCCATGTTCATAGCAGCATTATTTATAATAGCCAAGACATGGAAACAACCTAAGTGTCCACTGATGGATGAATGGATAAAGAAAATGTCACACACACACACACACACACACACACACACACACACACAAGAATCGTTCAGCCACTTAAAAAGGAAGTCTTTTCACTTATGATAACATGGATTAAACCTGAGGGTATTATGCTAAGTGAAACAAGTGAGACAGAGAAAGGCAAATACTGTATAATCTCACTTATATGTGGAATCTAAAAAAGCCAAACTCACAGAAACAGAGTAGATTGATGGTTGCAAGGGGCTGGGGAGTAGGGGAAATAAGGAGATGCTTGTCAAAAGGTATAAACTTCCAGTTATAAGAGAAATAATGAGTTCTGGAGATCTAACGCACAGCATGGTGACTACTTAACACAATATTAAATAATTGAAAGTTGTTAAGTGGATAAGAAGAAGGTTTCAGAGTTCGTTTTGGTGCTTCTTATAGCTGCTGCTTGTAGTCCTGTCATCTTTCCCCAGGAGGCTGGCATTCACACTCCATTTCTTCCCAGTAAAGTCTTAACTTTGCTCATGTAAAACCTGAGAGTTCTTCAGCAAATCAATTTACCATTTAGCTATTTTGCCGGTCCTTTCTCAGTTGGACTTGTGTAACTTGATGCTCTATTGCTTGGCAAAGCATTTGGATGTCTTTAGAAGGTAGCTAACCAGAAGATACAGTTATTAAACTTGCAAAAGATATTCTTTAGATTTTAAGGTTTAAACCTGGTGACTCAATGGCAGAGTGAATAATTGCATCAGTTTGTTACCTTATAATTTTCTTCTGGAAGATCTCAAAACTTTTCCTAGTTGACTTTTAAGCCACATTATTGCTGCCACCCTCTCTCTCTCACCTAAGCACAAAAGACCCTCCTCCCATCCATAAATTCTCCACCCATTCAATGGAGTGAGTCACATGTTTAGGCCTACCCCACACCTTATACAACAGCAGATGTTTGGAAAGATGAATCATATTATCTCAGCCTAGACCAGAATAGAATCTTATCCTCTCACTGCTGGTAAAGCCCTTGAGAATCTTAAACTAAGCTAGTCTTAGCTATAACTTCTGACTATTTTTGATCATGCACATCAGTGTTTGCTGGTTCAAAGTGTTTTCTTTTGTGATTAAGTGATTATTAAATGTCCTCTCAAATTTACTCTACCAAGTGCAGGATTCCCACTTTACTCTTGTCAATATGATCAAATAATGAAAAGTTAAAGCAAGTCTGCCTAATTTGTTAAAGATTAAATCTGTTAGTATTTTCTCACTAAATTAAAACCATGTACCTAAAAGCAAACAAAAGTCAAAATAAAACCATAGCTATTGCATCACTGTTCTGCTTATTTCTTATTTTAAAATAAATCTTCTGACCACAACTCCTTTTCGGCACATGCCATAATTTGAATGTTTATTGCCATGGTGATGGGCTTTTGTGACCATAAATTGTACCATAAGGGGAACAATTGGAGGCTAGTCTTTTAGAACACATTAAGAAATCTCCAGGCTCAAAGAAGCATGTGTTATCCTACAAGAATATTCCATCTGTTGCTGGAAATATCTAATCTCCCTTGTTGACTGGTTTTATCTATCAGTTGTATGGATTTAGTTTAATGTCTGCCTTCTACCAATAAATAGACTCATTTTGTGGGCTGCCAAATTAGATTGTTCTAAATATGTAGGACCATCAGTTTCATGATAATACTAAAAGTAAATTGTTGCCACCTATAAGTCCTTTTGGACCACAGTTTGTTATACCTGATATGTTGTTTGTTGAGATTATTTTTCCTTAGCTTGGAAAATAATTCACAACTGGAGTGATGGACACTAGAAAGCAACTTTGTAATTTGGGGAAATTTCAGAACTGTGCCAGATATTACATTAATGAATAATGGAAGGTTTACTGCATCTAGATCCACAAAGTTAGGAATATGAAAACTGGGTCAAACATTATATGAGCCAAAAACGTCCCCCTGGCTGATGGAAGGTGGACAAGCTTTGCATTACTTGTTTCTGAATCACCATGTTTACCAGAATTGGTGCCTTAAACTCTTTAATGGGTCCTTCTCCTGAAATAACAAGGCTATATTTAGAGATTAAACTTTTTGTAGACTCCCTAGATTTTGCATAAATTGGAGTATTAACAGATATAGTGAGGTAGCATACAATAATATCCAGTTTTTTCTTTCTGTCACTTCTTTATATGACCCTTACACTAGTTAGTAAGAGGTATCTGTGTTTCCTTGAAAAAAACTAGATTGTTATCACAGGAATGCAAAGGGAAAGAAATAGTTTGATCTGCTTTTTTTATTTTCTTTTTTTTATTATCTTCAATTAGACAACATATAGTACCTTATTAGTTTTTCAATTTAAATTTATTTTATTATTTTTATGTTAGTCATCATACAGTACATCATTAGTTTTTGTGTGGTGTTCCATGATTCATTGTTTGCATCTAACACCCAATGCTCCATGCAATATGTGCCCTCCTTAATACCCATCACCAGGCTAACCCATCCTCCCACCTTGCTCCCCTCTAAAATCCTGTTTCTCAGAGTCCATAGTCTCTGATGGTTCAATTCCCCTCCGATTTCCCCCTCGTCATTTTTTCCCACCTTCACTTCAGGTCCTCAATGCTATTCCGTATGTTCCACAAATAAGTGAAACCATATGGTAATTGACTTTCTCTGCTTGACTTATTTCATTTAGCATAATCTCCTCCAGTCCCATCCATGTGGATGTAAAAGTTGGGTATTCATCCTTTCTGATGGCTGAGTAATAGTCCATTGTATATATGGACCACATCTTCTTTATCCATTCATCTGTTGAAGGGCATCTTGGTTCTTTATTGTGGACTATTGTTGACATTGCTGCTATGAACATTGGGATGCATATGGCCCTTCTTTTCACTACATCTGTGTCGTTAGGGTAAATACCTAGTAGTACAATGGCTGGGTCATAGGGTAGCTCTATTTTTAATTTTCTGAGGCATCTCCACACTGTTTTCCAAAGTGGCTACCAACTTGCATTCCCACCAACAGTGTAAGAGGGTTCCCCTTTCTCCACAACCTCTCCAACATTTGTTGTTTCTTGCCTTGTCAATTTTTGCCATTCTATCTGGTGTAAGGTGACATCTCAATGTGGTTTTGATTTGAATTTCCCTGATGGCTAATGATGATGAACATTTTTTTCATGGGTTCTGTTACCCATTTGTATGTCTTCTTTGGAGAAGTGTCTGTTCATGTCTTCTGCCCCTTTTTCTTGACTTGATTTTGTGTGTTGAGTTTGAGAAGTTCTTTATAGATCTTGGCTATCAACCCTTTATCTGTGGTGTCATTTGCAAATATCTTCTCCCATTCTGTGGGTTGCCTCTTTGTTTTCTTGACTGTTACCTTTGCTGTGCAGAAGCTTTTTAACTTGATGAAGTCCCAAAAGTACATTTTTGCTTTTGTTTCTCTAGCCTTTGGAGATGTATCTTGAAAGAAGTTGCTGTGGCCGATGTCAAAGAGGTTACTGTCTATGTTCTTCTCTAAGATTTTGATGGATTCCTGTCTCACATGGAGGTCATTCATCCATTTTGAGTTTATCTTTGTGTATGGTATTAGAGAATGGTTGAGTTTCATTCTTCTGTATGTAGCTGTCCAATTTTCCCAAAACCATTTATTGAAGAGACTTTTTTCCATTGCATATTTTTTTCTGCTTTGTTGAAGATTATTTGACCATAGAGTTGAGGGTCCATATCTGGGTTCTCTATTCTGTTCCACTGATCTACATGTCTGTTTTTGTGCCAGTACTATGCTGTCTTGCTGATCATGGCTTTGTAATATAACGTGAAATCAGGCAAGGTGATTCCCCCAGCTTTGTTTTTCTTTTTTCAACATTTCCTTCGCAATTCAGGGTCTTTTCTGATTCCATACAAATTTTCGGAGTGTTTGTTCCAGCACTTTGAGAAACATCACTGGAATTTTCATCAGCATAGCCTTGAAGATGTAGATTGTTCTGGGTAGCATAGACATTTTAACAATGTTTATTTTTCCGATCCATGAGCACGGAATGTTTTTCCATCTTTTTGTGTCTTCCTCAATTTCTTTCATGAGTGTTCTGTAGTTCCTAGAGTACAGATTCTTTACCTCTTTGGTTAGATTTATTTGGAGGTATCTTATGGTTTTTGGTGCTATTGTAAATGGAATCAATTTTCTAATTTCTCTTTCTACAATTAACATCTTTAGTGTATAAGAAAGCAACTGATTTCTGTGCATTGATTTTTATCCTGCCACATTACTGAATTGCTGTATGAGTTCTAGTAATTTGGGGGTGGAGTCTTTTGGGTTTTCCACATAAAGTATCATGTCATCTGTGAAGAGAGAGTTTGACTTCTTCTTTGCCAATTGGATACGTTTCATTTCTTTTTGTTGTCTGATTGCTGTTGCTAGGACTTCTAGTATTATGTTGGACAGTGGTGGGAGTGGGCATCCTTGTCGTGTTCCTGATCTTAAGGGAAAAGCTCTCAGTTTTTCCCCTATAGAATGATATTTGCTGTGGGCTCTTCATAGATGGATTTTCTGAAATTGAGGAATGTTCCCTCCATCCCTAAAAGTGAAGAGTTTTAATCGGGAAATGATGCTGTATTTTGTCAAGTGCATTTTCTGCATCAATTGAGAGGACCATATGGTTCTTCTCTCTCCTCTTATTAATGTGTTCTATTCAATTGATTGATTTGTGAATGTTGAAGCATCCTTGCATCCCGGGGATAAATCCCACTTGGTCGTGTTGGATGATTCTTTTAATGTATTGTTGGATCCTATTAGCTAGGATTTTGTTGAGAATTTTGGCATCCATATTCATCAGGGATATTGGTCTGAAATTCTCCTTTTTGATGGGGTCTTTGCCTGGTTTGGGGATCAAGGTAATCCTGGCCTCATAGAGTGAGTCTGGAAGCTTTCCTTCTGTTTCTGTTTTTTGAAACAGCTTCAGGAGAATAGGTATTATTTCTTCTTTGAATGTTTGGTAGAATTCCCCAGGGAATCCATCAGGCCCTGGACTCTTGTTTTTGGGAGGTTTTTGGTCACTACTTCAAACTTGTTACTGGTTATTGGCTTATACAGGTTGTCAATTACTTCCTGTTTCAGTCTTGGTAGTTTATAGGTTTCCAGGAAGGCATCCATTTCATCCAGATTGCTCAGTTCATTGTCATATAGTTGTTGATAATAATTTCTAATAATTGTTTCTATTTCCTTGTTGTTAGTTGTGATCTCTTCCCTTTCACTCATAATTTTATTAATTTGGGTCCTTTCTCTTTTCTTTTGGGTAAATCTGGTCAGTGGTTTATTGATCTTATTAATTCTTTCAAAGAACCAGGTACTAGTTTCATTGATCTGATCTACTGTGTTTCTGGTTTCTAATTCATTGATCTCTGCTCTAATCTTAATTATTTGTCTTTTAATGCATGGCTTAGACATCATTTGTTGCTTTTTCTCTAGTTCTTTAAGGTGTAAAGTTAGTTGGTGACTTCAAGATGTTTTTATTTTTTTGAGTGAGCCTTGGATGGCTATGTATTTCCCCCTTAGGACCATCTTTGCAGTATCCCACAGGTTTTGGACCAGTGTGTTTTCATTCTCATTGATTTCCATGAATTGTTTAAGTTCTTCTTTGATTTCCTGATTGACCCAAACATTCTTGAGCAGGATGGTGTTTAGTTTCCAAGTGTTTGAACTCTTTCCAAATTTTTTCTTGTGATAGAGTTCCAGTTTTAAAGCATTATGGTCTGAGAATATGCGGGGAATAATCTCAAGCTTTTGGTATCGGTTGAGACCTGATTTGTGACCCAGTATATGGTCTATTCTGGAGAAAGTTTTATGTGCACTCAATAAGAATGAGTATTCTGTTGTTTTAGGGTTGAATGTTCTGTATATATCTATGAGGTCCATCTGGTCCACCGTGTCATTCAAAGTTCTTGTTTCTTTGTTGATTTTCTGCTTAGATGATCTGTCCATTGCTGAGAGTGGAGTATTGAAGTCTCCTACAATTAACATATTGTTATCAATATGACTTTATTTTGGTTAACAGTTGGCTTATGTAGTTGGCTGCTCCCATGTTGGGGATGTAGTATTTACAATTGTTAGATCTTCTTGTTGGATAGACCCTTTAAGAATGATATAGTATCCTTCTGTGTCTCTAACTACAGTCTTTAGCTAAAAATCTAATTTTTCTGATATAAGAATTGCTACCCCAGCTTTCTTTTGAGGTCCGCTGGCATGGAAGATGGATCTCCATCCCTTCACTTTCCATCTGGATGTATCTTTTGGTTCAAAATGAGTCTCTTGTAGACAGCATTTGGATGGGTGCTGTCTTTTTATCCAACTTGCAACCTTGTGCCATTTTATGGGAGCATTTAGGCCATTCACGTTAAGAGTGATTATTGAAAGATACGAATTTACTGCCATCATGTTGCCTGTGAAGTCCTTGTTTTTATTCTATGTTCTTCCCTCTATACGTAAGGAATCTCTTCCCCTTACCTGTACTTAAGATGGTTTCCTTGGTTCTAAGGTTTGTGAGTTTTACTATTACATGCCAGGGCATTGGCCTTGATTTTGGGAGGGGTCCTCTCTGCCTCTAAGACACGAATGTTTGTTTCATTCCCCAGATTAAGGAAGTTCTCAGCTACGATTTGCTCAAACATATCTTCTAGTCCTCTCTCTCTCTC
Organism: Zalophus californianus; assembly: GCF_009762305.2. NCBI lineage: Eukaryota > Metazoa > Chordata > Mammalia > Carnivora > Otariidae > Zalophus > Zalophus californianus. The sequence goes on along the minus strand of NC_045608.1, from coordinate 29,646,308 downwards.
CACCCCTTCAGCGATCCCAATAATTCTGACATTGGAACGTTTCATGGTGTCACTTATTTCTCTGATTCTCTCTTCATGGATTTTGAGTTGTTTCTCCCTGGCCTCCTCTTTATCCTTTTCTATCAGTTGGTCTTCTAGATCACTAATTCGTTCTTCTGCCTCATTTACCCTAGCTGTTAGAGTATCTAGACTAGATTGGATCTCACTGATAGCATTTTTAAGTTCTGCCAGCTCAGCTTTCATTTCTGCCCTTAGAGAACTCTATGTTGCCATTAATTGACTTCTCCATTCTAGCTATTGTCTTCACAACTGCTACTTGAATTCCATTTCAGACATCTTGGTTATATCTGTACCCATTTGTAAATCTGTGGCAGAAGTCTTTCCTATTTGGGGGCTTCCTTCTCCTAGTCATTCTGCTGAGGGGTGGTTGAGGGAATGTATAGAGTCCAAATTATTGACCACAACCCAAGCAAGATGCACCTGTTTTATAGGGACCTTAGAGTTGTTGTCTTCTTGTTGTCCCATCCTGTCTTCTGGGGGATGGGCCTGCTGGGCTGTTACTCAGGCAACCCTGTTTGGGCAGAGTTGCCCTGCCCCCTGTTGTGGGGAATGGGCTCAGTGAGAACTGGTTTTTAGGGGCTTTTGTTCTCTGGTTGCTTTCCCTGGTGGCTTTCCGCACCTCTTCCAAGAGTCAAAGCAGAAGAGATTGTTTTCAACCCTCTGCCTCAGAGCACAGAGATCACAATCTGTTCTTTAGTGTGCTCTCCAGGCCACACTATCTCCATTTCTGTCTGTGCTGCTATAAATCGCAACATCCTGGGTTGTGCGCCCCTCAGCAGGGCTCCCAGTTCTCACCTCCAGGTCGGGACACGGGGGCACGTCTCTGCCCTTTGTTCTTCTAAAACCGGCAGCCTCCCCCAGTTCGAATATGCAGCCCTGCCACTCCAGGTTTCAGTCCAGGGGACAGCCCTAAAGTCCTTTCCCCACTGCTACCGGTCTGCGAGTCTGTGTCCTGTCCCCAGCACCGGAGACTTTCACTCACCGGTGGTTCAGGATTCACAGAGCTCCCTCCCCCTTCCGTTTATCTTCTGATATCCTCCTGCTGAATCACGACTCCCCGCTTCATACCTCGAAGCCAACTGCCTGCAATATTCTGTTTGTAGAGATCTGGATATATCTTCTTAAATCTCAGTCTGATTTCATGGGTGTTCAGAGTGGTCTGGTAGATATCCAGCTCAGTTCAGGGACCGGTGGAATAGGTCCTCTACTCCTCCACCATCTTTTCCTCCTCCCAGCAAAGCAAGGTTTATTGAGTGATACAAAAGTGATAGTACAAAGCTCCCAAAGAGGGAGGGGACCCGAGATGATTGTCACTGGAATTTCTAAGTCTAGGGGTTTTTATGGGCTTGTTGGTGGGTTGTTTTAATCTGATTAACCTTTCCTGCATGTCATCCAATCAGGTTTTTGTCACATGGGAAAGGATGGAGGGCTCCTTCCAGGGTGGTATAAAATCCTTTTAAGGGTGGTTTCCTCTTAGGGCGAGGGGCAGGGGAGTGTTTGTCCCTGCCTGCATTCCAACTATCCTTCATCATTCCCCTACTCTGAAGAGGTAACCCTAACTCTTGTTAAGGAAGAAGGCAATGGCTGATTGTAGATACTTTCTGCTGGTCAGGGGTGTTGGATGGGGCAGTAGTCAAGGTTCCTCTCCTCCCAATCTATCAAGGGGTCCCCTGTAGATGTCTGGCTTGACCTCCCTGTGAGGCTCCATCTGAACCACGATTTGGAGTTTGATGACCTTTATTCTGGAAGATATAAAACAGGTTAGGGCATTTAGGAGGCAAGGCCCAAAGCACAATGCAAGACTGAGTACAGCCAGGCATCTGGCAAGAGACAGAGGATGTTTTAGTGAACTCCCCATATACTGTGAGGAGAGGGTAAATGAAAGGAATGCAATAAGGATTATTATTTTGATGGGATATAAGGAAAGTAACATTTAAGAAGATTTATCTTGTCACTTCAAGACTAGTTTGAAGTCCTCTCTGGGTTCACAGAGGGATTTCAGTTCCTTGTTGTTAGGCCCCCTTTGGGGACCAGGGTTTGACTCTGGAATGGTGGATCCAGGCTTCAAATTTAGGCACTGTGACTTCTGTTGGAGTGGCTAAAATCACTGTATGCAGGCCTTTCCAGACAGGCTCTAACAAGCACTTGGTCCCCAGGGTAAAATGGGAGAAGTTGGTTACTTTGGGGCTGGGAGTTGGGAAGCGTTCCAAGGATTGAGGTCTTTAGGCACAGTGTATCACTTGAGGCTTTTTTGGTTTTACAGGTGAAGTCCTCAACCCAGTGCATGAAGGTATCTACCCAAATCAGGAGGGACTTGTACTCATGCATTTTAGACATGTGTGAGGTCCATTTGCCAATCTTCCCCAGGGTAACTTCCTATTTGTTGTATGCTTCTGGGGATTTGTGAATGGGAGAATGGGTTATTCTTCATGTTTTTCCTGTCCCAGAGTTAGTTTCTTCCTGTCCCAGAATTAGTTTGTAGCTTCAGGAATCAAGAGAGTGGCAGCTGCTGCTGCCAGATCCAGCTCTTTGCTTAAATATCCCACTGGCTGTTGAATTGGCCCCCAGGCCTGGATTAGGACACCCAAGGTCATTCCCTCTCCATCACAACCCTCACAGTAGGAAGACTTAAAGCTGGGGCACTAAGCAAAGCCCTTTTGAGATTTTTAAAGGTATTTTTCTGACTCTGGATTCCACATTAATTGATGGCTACTGGCTGTCTGTGTGTCCTTGATCAACCAGTAGAGGGGGTATGCTATTTCTCCATATCCTGGTATCCATGAGTGACAGTGTCCTGCTATTTTTGTCCTGCCCAAAAAACCTTTCTGACAAGGGAGAGTTGTGGGGTCCTTAAGGTGTATGGGAATGGACACTGCTGTTAAAACCTGACCCACTTCAGCCTGACTTGCCCAGACATGCGGATTAATATCAGCCTCTATTAAGGAGAGGCAACTGCTAGTGTCCCCAGGGGCTATCAATATGAGAGTTAATATCTCTACCTAAGAGAGGTATGGGGCTCTCAGGTATTAAGCAAGAGTGAGAGAAAATTAGATCTCCCCAGGTGCATCCCAGGAGGTGAGAAAAAAATTTAGCTCACCCAGTGATGCCCTTAATGACAACACTGTGGTTGGACAGTTGGCCTGGGTCAGAGAGTAGAACAGAAAAGGTGGCTCTAGTATCAAGGGGGAAATCGGTTTTCCTTCTATTTCCAAAATTACCTGAGGCTCTGGTTTCCCTATGGTGAGTTGTTTTGGAGGAGCCACCAGTGATGGAGCCCTGGACCCCATCAGTCCCTATTAGGGGTGCTGGCCCCCTGAGATCTCTCAGATTCAGGTCCCTAAGGGCATTCAGATTTCCAGTGATCCCTCCACAAATGGCACAAGGGTTACAAGGCCTTGCTTTTTACCACTGGGGGCATTCTCACTTCCAATGTTCCCCGTGGCCACAAAGATGGCATTTGGTGCCAGAGCCTTGGGAGGCCAAGCTAGCAAGGGCATGCAGACAACAAAAGCCTCAGACTTCTTCTTTAGTTTTTGTTCATTACTCTCAATCCCAATTGTAAAAGACCGACTGGCAGCTCATTAGAGCTCTTTTAGGGTCCCCTCGGGGCCAGCAGCCAACTTTGGTAGTTTTTTCCGAGTATCTGGAGTTGATTGGGTCTTTAAAAATGATCTTGCCTTGGTATAACTGGGGGAGATAGCTGTGTATTTAATGAGAGCCTTTCAATCTTTCTAAGAAAACTGTTGGTGTTTTCTTCCTGAGTTTGGGTTGACAGTTAGCATTATGTTTACCAACAGACCCAAATATCATTTGCCAGAGACTTTGAAAGCTATCTTAGCAATTACCCATGAAAACTTTGAGACAGACAAGATTAACCACCATTTTTTTACCAACAGACTCAAATATCCTTTAAATGCACAAACCTATGCCCAGTAATCAAAGCTTTAGCACTTTATCCTATTTGGGAAACACCTAGCTGTAATCCCATTTATCGTCCAAGCAAAACTTTCTTAATTACCCATGAAAACTTTGAGACATACATAATTAACTGCCATTTTAACACGAGTTTATTTGACCTTCAGCAAATCTAGATAGAATCATTCCCAGTTCTAAACCTCCTCATCTCACACAGATGAGCAGACACCATGTTTTTTCCACCAAAGTGGAAATATGCAGTTTCTGTCAGGCTGGAGAAGACAAGGAATTTCCCCCAAAACAGAAACAAAGGGAGTTTTAGCAGTTGCTTGGAATATTCCTTAAAGTCTCTGTCCTGAGGTAGACTAACCACAGTTGGCTCCAATTATAGCCATTGACCTGGGAAACAAATGAGGGAGAAGGTCCCATGTACTGCTCAATCCCTCTATGATGCAGGCTTGGAAGTGATGGAAATTCCAGTTTCCGAGAGGATCATTAGGGTCCCAATTAAGGTCTTGAGTTGGTACAGCCTGGGCTCCAGTTGGAAACCGAAGCCACCCCTGGGCTCATCCATCCTTTGATCTTTGTGTCTTTCAGCAGTGGCTAGAACCCCACGTTTTTCTACTTTGGAAAGGGTCTGATTTAACAGAAGGATTACATCCAACTTTGGAAAACTTTGAGTTCCCCCTTTGTCTCAGGTCTTGTAGTGGCACCTCTTCTTGGTCCCCCTTCTTGCAGAGCATAAAGCCCTTGAGCACTGACAGGAATTCCAGGACAGGGTAGGACAGGTAAGGGGACCTGATCTTACCCTAGGAAGGATGGAGCCAAGGGTGGAGATTCCCCTGCGGACTCCAGTTGCTTATCAACTTTTGATGTGGATGTGGTGTTCCTTTGTTCCTCCCCCCCACACACACACTGCAATGGGGGAGTCCGGAAGAAAGCAGCCAGGAGGCTTGGATCAATCCTACACTGCTGAGATCAGAACAAAAGAAAATGAACCACCTTTTCCCCAGTTAAAACCAGGAAGGCAAAATCCCTCAGGTGGCCATGTCTCCTCATTCTCCAACTTGTATTGTGGCCATGCCCTAGAACAAAAGAAAATGAGTTGCCTTCACCCAGTCAAAACCAGGAAGGCATCCAAGTAAATGAGACTGAGTGATTTGTGGGTCTGATACTCTTCCTATAGCCTATAATGCCAGGAAGGGACTCTAAAGGAGTAAGGGTCTTGGTCAGGGAATTATCCATCTGCAAAAAGAGAGGAAAAGGCATCTCTTACCTCAACTTCTTATAGTTGATCAGGGAGACTTGGGAAGAGAGGAAAAGGCATCTCCCACCTCAGTTCCTCCTCATCTTTTCCTGATGTGTGGCCCTAGCTTCTCTTGAGACTGACAGCCAGAGTCCTTGCCCTCTCTGTGAGATGCTGGGAGCAGTTGCACTTATTTAGGTTCAGTCTTACCTCCAGAGAGTGACCCTAATTTCCCCACCTTTAAGACTCCCTTAGAAGTCAATGGATACACTATACTTTTAGTAGAGTTGTTCTGTCTGGCATAGTCACATGGAGGGACAAGATGGGGCACCTAGGGAGGGGAAATCCACGTGGGATAAGCCCTGATGGAACCAAAAAGTTGGGAGATCCCTTCAATTTTAGTTCTTTTGCCTTGTTTGGCCATTCCTTCACACAGATGGTGTAGCCAGTCTGAGGGATGTCCTAGTAATGCCCAGGATACGAGAAGTCAGAAAAAGGAGATTGTTCCTTACCATAACAGTGAACCATGAGTGAGATCCCTTAGAGGCCACCCAAACCACTCACAAGAGAGTGTCTGGGAGACCATCCTGGGCTTTCCTACTCATTCTCCTAGGGGAGGAATCAGCTGAGAAAAGAGTAGTAGAGGGGTTTCTCTCTGGATGCCTGGATGGGCTAGTAAGGAACCAGGTCCCTCTGAGGGCATTTGGATGTCCAAAGGGTAGTCTTGGTCAGGCCCTTCAGTTGCCACTAGGTTTTCCCTAGGTCCCTCACATCCAGTGATTTGCCACAAAGGGAGTTCTGAGTCCTCACCAAACTGACATTCCCAACTTCTCTTGGGAGATCAGTCAGAAAGGAGCCCAGAGAGCCTGTTACCTGAGACTTGAGAACATCAGCCACGCTAATTGCTCTTACATGGCTGACAGGTGCCCATTGTTTCAACAAACAAAATGAGGAGAGAGAGATAGAGAGAGACTTGCTGCCCACTGCTCATGGTTAGTTGTTCTTAATGATGGTGGAGATCCTGGACAAGCCCCCATAGATGTTACAGGATTTTTTCTCCATCGGTGCCCATGGTTCTTGGTCACACTGCTTCAAAGAATGAAGAGGTAGACCAGACAGAGTGGTGGGCAGCAAAGTAAGATTTATTGAGTGATAGCAAAGTGATAGTACAAAGCTCCCGAAGAGAGAGGGGACCCGAGAGGGTTGCCCAGCTCCATTTTCTTTAGTTTAGACTTCATTTTTGGTAAAACAAAACAAAACAAGCAAAAACAAACAAACAAACAAACAAACAAACAAAACAAACAAACAAAGGAAAACCCCCCAAAAAACCCCAACAAAAAAACACACCTATGTAGAATGAAAGAAAATCCAGGAGAAGTGGGGTGGGCACCTCTTGGTTCCTGCTCCATTTCTTTACTAAAATTTAAAAATAAATCCTATTAGGCCAGTGGCTGAGGTGAAACAGAATACCTCATAATTACTATTAAATACCTAGTTTCCATATGCTTAGAGTGACCTCCATCCCACATTTGCAAATTAAGGCAGATGTAATGGCTCATGTAATGCAATGATAAGTGCAGGCAATTGAATCATGAGGCTGAATGACCATATGTGATTTCTTCTTTCAATTCCGTGAGTCTCTGAAGACTTTGTGAGTAGGTTACACTTTAATTATCATTGTTGTCCTAAAAGACAGTGTGAATTGCACTTTATATATGGGTGAATGGAATTGTGAGAGATGAATTCAAAGTCAACACTGCCCAGAAGTATCATTGTTCATCAACAAATCCAAAAAAAAGAAATCAGATAGGTTTTGGCTCTTTCTAAAGCATGTACCAGCTAAAGCATGTACCAGGAAATCTGCTATATTAACACTGCCCATCTAGACTTTAAATCTAGCCTCTACCACCCATACAGCTGCTGGTCTTATAAGTGAGGAGGTGGTTAAGAGGTGTTTGGTGGTTATTTGGTTTCTTATTTAAAGAACACCCTTTATTGTAATTGCCACAGTGAATTTCCTTAAGACATGGGCCTTTTCCCCCCTAGTCTGTCTTCTGGTTCCTTATTACTATCTTGAGTTTCACAAGCCTCATCTTCAATAGCATCCTTTGCTTTTACCACATGCCTCCAAAGATCATCTGCTTCCTTTAAGGGGTCCTCTACTCCCTCATCACTGGTGCTGGCCTAAGGCAACCTCCCTGCCCCAATGGCCCTTTCCAAGGCTTTTCCTTTTGATTTTCTAATAGCTAATTTCTTGACCCAACAAATGTGACACCTTTTCTTACTATTACTCCAATCAAGGCAGAGCCCACTACTTTTGGGGGTGAATTCTCCTTGATGGTGTCTGTCTGCAGTTACCACCAGGCCTCAATATATTTTACTCCTTAGTGCAATGCCCATCTGACACTCAAGTCTGCTGGAGACTCTGGGGCTGACTCCAACATGGACACCAAACTGTGTAGTATACTTTGAAGGCATGGTCTCTTGGGAGTTTATATGCTTCCCTTTTGAATTTTTTTAAATGAAATGTGAAGGGATTCTAAGTACCAGCCACTATATATTTCACATATAGAATTCATAGATGTCTTCAAAGTAGGCAAATGTAAGTGGCACAGTCTAACCCATAAGGGCAATTGAAAGCTCTCCTGCTCTGCTTCACTCCCAGGGAGGAGAAGTTTTGATGATATCGAGGACAAGAAGCACTGGTGCTGACGTGTTCAGAGCCAAACCATAATTAACTTCTCTTGGGTGTGACCACCTCATTTGGGTTGCTTCTTTTGTCAATCTTGTTTTCCCTGGTCTTTTGTGACAACTGGAGCTGACTTCTTCTGATGTGGGTGCCTTTACCTAAAAATCCTATATTGTGAGAGGGAACAGAAAAAAGATGAGATTGAGTAGAGGACAGTTTAGGTCGGCTCTGTGGCTGCAGGGGAGACTGGCTTGTTTCCTTAACTTTGTCTTTCTGTGCACTTTTTACCTCAAAGCATTAGGACACATGGGGACAAGATCTAGGATGGGTTTAATGGAAAGGGGTCAAGAAAGATGTTAGCCTTTCTTGCAGATTTTAAGGCAGAGAGGAAAAAGGAGCCCAGTAGTTTGTTCTGCCCAGTTAAGTAGATTATCCTAGGCAGGCATTTCCTTAGAATCTGTGGTGATGACAAATGCTTGATCCATGGACTTAAGAATTTGAAAACCTGCCTCTTTTGAATACTGATTATTTGGTTGGAAGTAAGGGAACATGAAAAATTACTTTGCACATGGATATTGTACAGATCTCAAGGGCAGACCGTATAGCTGGGCCTAATAAGTGACTGAAACAGAAACTAGACTCTTTTATTAATCATGATCACCCTTCCCATTTCTCTGCTATAATTTCTCTGCTTCAGTCTTCTCTCCTGGCAGAAGCAGTAATGTAATATTATAATTGACCTAATTTCACACACATGCATTTCTGTGCTATAGCAAAAACCACTCATATTTTAATTTATTCATAACCAGATTTGTTCTGGAGAGGAATTAGCATGGGTCAGTTTTGTGCTTCCTATAGCCCTTTACCTATACTCTCCTGTCACACAAAACTCTCTTGACTTTTCAGTGATGGGTCAGGAATGTGGCTCATGTCCCCTTACACTGCAAGCTCTTTGAGGCCATATCAATAGTTTGCATCTTCTGACATATCTGGATTAGGAGTTGACAATATGGACAAATAGAAAGAGGAGGTGGGGGAGACGAACCATGAGAGATGATGGACTCTGAAAAACAAACTGAGGGTTCTAGAGGGGAGGGGGGTGGGGGGATGGGGTTAGCCTGGTGATGGGTATTAAAGAGGGCACATTCTGCGTGCAGCACTGGGTGTTATGCACAAACAATGAATCATGAAACACTGCATCAAAAACTAATGATGTAATGTATGGTGATTAACATAACAATAAAAAAATTAAAAAAAAAAAAAGTCAAGACAGCAGAAGAGCACCTAGAGGGCTGTTGGTTAAGCATCCAATGCTTGATTTCAGTTCAGGTCATGATCTCAGGGTTGTGAGATCAAGCACTGAGCACCTTGGGCTCCATGCTCAGTGGGGAGTCTGCTTGAGATACTCTGTCTTCCTCTCCCTCTGCCCCTTCCCCTCTCTAAAATAAATAAATAAATCTTAAAAAAAAAGAGGAGTTGTTTTTAGAGCAGTTTAATGAGGAGTTCTCAAAAATGTACCAAGTCAAGGGGGTAAAAAAGGAAAAGGCACCCATAGTAGAGCTGAGGTCAAGAGCCAATAAATACTAGGTTGTCAACCTCAATCACCAGGATAGGGTAAGTGGGTGGTGAAGATGGCATGGAAGTAGAGAAAGAGGATCAGGAGAATCAGGGTGAGAATAGGAGGGTCAGTGAGATAAATCCCATTCCTTGACAGCCTTTTCATGCTGCTAGGGCAAGTGGTCTGCTGAAAGGTGCCACGAGAGACAATAGCCAGGGCTGGTGAGTTCCTGGCTCCTAATCTCCTAATGAGTCCTTGATAGATGGATAAGCTGGAAAAAGAATATTCATAGTCTACACTGGAAATTTTTGATAAATAGAGCTATGTTTTGTTTTGTTTTTCCTGAGGTGGCTGGGATTTACCAGGGCAGAGCTACAAGGTATATAAATTTATCTTATTTCCTGAGAGTTTTTGTTTTTGTTTTTTTAAGTAGGCTCCACATGCAGCATGGAGCCCAATGTGGGGCCTTGACCTCAGAACCCTGAGACCAAGATTCATATGCTCCACCAACTGAGCCACTCAGGCACCCTTCTTGAGGTGTTTTTAATTCACTTATACTGTTTGTGATATAATAATGGCAGCTATCTAGGTTATTGTGCTGTGATAGACTACTTGATCTACCTTCAGCTCTGACTCTTTCCTGCTCTGTGACACAGGATACATTAATTTAATCTCTCAAAGCCTTGATTTCTTTAACTGTAAAATGATGATGGAATGACCTAAGCCATAGGGATACAGAGAAGATCAAGGGAAATAATATGAATATGAGGTATTTATCATAATGTCTGTAACATTAATTTCTTAAATACATATTAACTATTATTTTTGTAAATATATCCTTAGGGAGGCATAATAGTTAATTTTATGTGTCAATGTGACTTGACTAAGGAATGCCCAAATAGCTGATAAAAAATCATTTCTGGGTGTTTCTAGAAGAGATTAACATTTGACTCAGTAAACTGAATGAAGATTCTCCCTCACCAATGTAGGTGGGCATTATTCAATCTGATGAGGGGCCCAAATGGAACAAAAAGGCAGAGGAAGGACAAATTCTTTCAATTCTTGAGCTTTGATGTCCACCTTCTCCTGCTCTTAGAATTGGAGTTCCTGCATTTCAGGCCTTGAGATTCTGAAACTTACGCTGGCACCTCCTCAACCAGACTCTCAGTCCTTTATAACACTGAAGGTTAAAAAGCAGCTCCCCTGGTTCCCAGGCCTTGAGACTACAACTAAATTATACCATTGGTTTTCCTGGTTCTTCAGCTTGCAGACAGCATATCATGTCACATTTCAGCTTTTATTATCCCATGTGCCAAATTCCATAAGTTTGCTTGTGTATCTATATAGATAGATATACAAATCAGGATCTGCTTGGTTCTGCTTCTCTGGAGAGGCCTGACTAAATCGGAAGGTACAAAATATGGAATCTTTTAAATTTAAATTCAATTAACCAACATATAAGTACATCTTAGTTTCAGATGTAGAGTTCAACAATTCATCAGTTGCTTATAACACACAGTGTTCATCATATCACATGACTTCTTAAAGCCCATCACCCAAATACCTCATCCCACCCACCCACTTCCCCTCAAGTAACCTTCAGTTTGTCACCTGTAGTAAGAATCTCTCATGGTTTGTCTCCCTCTCTGATGACTTCCCATTCAGTTTTCTCTCACTTCCCCTATGATCCTCTGTGCTGTTTCCTATATTCCACATATGAGTGAAACCATATGATAATTATCTTTCTCTGCTTGACTTATTTCACTTGACATAATCCCTTCCAGTTCCATCCATGTCAATGCAAATAGTGAGTATTCATCCTTTCTGATGGCTAATATTCTATTGTGTATATGTACCACATCTTCTTTATACATTCATCTGTTGAAGGGTATCTCAGCTCTTTCCATAGTTTGGCTACTGCAGGCATTGCTGCTATGAACATTGGGGTGCATGTGCCCCTTCTTTTCCATACATGTATCTTTGGGGTAAATACCCAGTAGTGCAATTGTTGGGTCATACAGTAGCTCTATTTTTAACATCTTCAGGAACCTCCATACTGTTTTCCAGAGTGGCTGTACCAAATTACATTCCCACCAACAGTGTAACAGGGTTCCGTTTCTTCACATCCTTGCCAACAGTTGTTGTTCCCTGTCTTGTTAATTTTTGCCATTCTGCCTGGTGTAGGGTGGTATCTCATTGTGGTTTTGATTTGAATTTCCCTGATGACTAATGATGTTGAACATCTTTTCATGTGTCTGTTAGTCAGTTGTATGTCTTCTTTGGAGAAATGTCTGTTCATGTCTTCTGCCCATTTTTTGACTTATTTGCTTTTGGGTGTTGAGTTTGAGAATTTCTTCATAGATCTTGGATACCAGCCCTTTATCTGTAGTGTCATTTGCAAATATCTTCTCCCATTCTGTGGGTTGCCTCTTTGTTTTGTTGACTGTTTCCTTTGCTGTGCAGAAGCTTTTTATCTTGAGGAAGTCCCAAAAGTTCATTTTGGTTTTGTTTCACTAGGCTTTGGAGATGTATCTTGAAAGAAGCTGCTGTGGCCCATGTCAGAGAGGTTACTGCCTGTGTTCTCCCCTAGGATTTGGATGGATTCCTGTCTCACATTGAGGTCTTTCATCCATTTAGAGTTTATCTTTGTGTATGGTGTAAGAGAATGGTCCAATTTCATTCTTATGCATGTGGCTATCCAATTTTCCCAGTACCATGTATTGAAAAGACTCTTTTATCCATTGGATATTCTTTCCAGCTTTGTCAAAGAGTGGTTGACCATAGAGTTGAGGGTCCATTTCTGGGCTCTCTATTCTTATTCATTGATCTATGTGTCTGTTTTATGTGCCAGTGCCATGCTCTCTGGATGATCACAGCTTTGAAATATAGCTTGAAGTCAGGCATTGTAATGCCCCCAGCTTTGGTTTTCTTTTTCAACATTTCCTTGGCAATTCAGGGTCTTTCCTTTCCTTTTCTTTTTTTTTAAAGATTTTGTTTATTTATTTGAGAGAGAGAGTGAGCACAAGCAGGGGGAGGGGCAGAGACTGTGGGAGAAGCAGGCTTCCCACCGAGCAGGGAGCCCAATGCAAGACTCGATCCCAGGACCCCGGGATCATGACCTGAGCCGAAGGTAGCCGCTCAACGACTGAGCCACCCAGGCGTCCCCAGGGTCTTTTCTGGTTCCATACAAATTTTGGTATTGTTTGCTCCAGCTCTATGAAAACTGTTGATGGTATTTTGATAAGGATTGCAATAAAAGTGTAGGTAGCTCTGAGCATCATAGACAGGTTAACAATGTTTATTCTTCCGAACCATGAGTGTGGAATGTTTTTCCATCTTTTGGTGTCTTCCTCAATTTCTCTCATAAGTGTTCTGTAGTTTCTAGAGTATAGATCCTTTACCTCTTTGGTTAGGTTTATTCTTAGGTATCTTATGGTGTTTAATGCTATTGTAAATGGAATCAATTCCTTAATTTCTCTTTCTTCAGTCACATTGTTAGTATATAGAAATGCAACAGATTTCTGTGCATTGATTTGCAACAGATTTCTGTGCATTGATTTTGTATCCTGCCACATTGTTGAATTGCTGTATGGGTTGCTAATGATTTGGAAGTGGAGTCTTTTGGGTTTTCCACATAAAGTATTGTGTCATCTGTGAAGAGAGTTTGACTTCTTCTTTGCCATTTTGAATGCCTTTTATTTCTTTTGTTGTCTGATCGCTGAGGCTAGGACTTCTAGTACTATTTTGAAAAATAGTGATGAGAATCGGAATCCCTTTCATGTTTCTGACTTTAAGGGAAAAGCTCTCAGTTTTTCCCCATTGAGAATGATATTCACTGTGGGCTTTTCATAGATGGCTTTGATGATATTGAGGTATGTTCCCCATATCCCTACACTTTGAAGAGTTTTAATGAAGAAAGGGTGCTGTATTTTGCCGAATGCTTTCTCTGCAACAATTGAGAGGATCATATGTTTCTTGTCTCTCCTTTTATTAATGTGCTCTATCACGTTGATTGATTTGTGAATGTTGAACCACCCTTGCATCCCAGGAATAAACCCCACCTGTTCATGGTGAATACTCCTTTTAATGTACTGTTGGATGTATTGGCTAAGATCTTGTTGAGAATTTTTGTCCATATTCATCAGGGATATTGGTCTGTAATTCTCCTTTATGATGGAGTCTTTGGTTTTGGGATCAGGGTAATACTGCTTCATAGAATGAGTTTGGAAGTTTTCCTTCTGTTTTTATTTTTTGAAACAGCTTCAAAAGAATAGGTATTAGTTCTTCTTTAAATGTTTGGTGGAATTCCCCTGGGAAGCATCTGGCCCTAGACTCTTGTTTGTTGGGAGGTTTTTGATTACTGTTTCAATTTCCTTGTTGATTATTGGTCTGTTCGATTGTCTACTTCTTTCTGTTTCAGTCTTGGTAGTTTATAAATTTCCAGGAATATATCCATTTCTTCCAGATTGCTTAATTTTTTTGGCATATAGTTGCTGTAATAATTTCTAATACGTGTTTCTACTTCCTTGGTGTTTGTCGTGATCTCTCCCCTTTCATTCATGATTTTATTAATTTGGGTCCTTTCCCTTTTCTTTGGGATAAGTCTGGCGAGAGGTTTATCAATCTTATTAATTCTTTCAAGAACCAGTTTCTAGTTTCACTTGTCCGTTCCACTGTTTTTCTGGTTTCTATTTCATTGATTTCTGCTCTAATCTTTATTATTTCCCTTCTCTTGCTTTCTTTAGGCTTTATTTGCTGTTCTTTCTCCAGGTCTTTTAGGTGCATTTGGGAGTTTTCTACTTTTTTGGGAGAGGCTTGGATGGTTATGTATTTCCCCCTTAGGACCCCCTTTGTCGTATCCCATTGGTTTTGAACGGATGTGTTTTCATTCTCATTAGTTTCAGGGAATTGTTTAAGTTCTTCTTTAATTTCCTGGTTGATCCAATCATTCTTTAGAGGGGTGCTCTTTAATTTCCAAGTATTTGAGTTCCTTCCAAATTTCTTCTTGTGGTTGAGTTCCATAATCTTAATCTTTTGGTATTGGTTGAGACCTGATTCATGACCCAGTATGTGGATTATTCTGGAGAGAGATCCATGTGCACTCGAAAAGAATGAGTATTCTTTTAGGATGGAATATTCCGTACATATCTGTGAAGTCCATCTGGTCCAAGGTGTCATTCAAAGCTCTTACTTCTTTGTTGATCTTCTGCTTAGATGATCTGTCCATTGCTGTGAGTGGAGTGTTAAGGTATCCTACTATTAATGTATTATTATCAATACTTTTATTTTGTTTATTAATTGGTTTACCTAATTGGCTGATCCCATGCTCGGGGCATAGATATTTACGATTGTTAGATCTTCTTGTAGGATAGACCCTTTAAGTATGATATAGTGTTCCTCCACATCTCTTACTATGGCCTTTGGTTTAAAATCTAATTTGTGTGATATGTGGATTGCTATCCCAATTTCTTTTGAAGTCCATTAGAGTGGTAAATGGTTCCCCATCCCCTCACTTTCTGTCTGGATGTGTCTTTAGGTTCAAAATGAGTCTCTTGTAGACAGCATATGGATGGGTCCTGCTTTTTTAACCAAACTGAAACCGCATGTCTTTTGATGGGAGCATTCAGCCTATTTACATTTTGAGTAACTCTTGAAAGATATGAATTTAGTGCCATTGCATTACCTGTAAAGCCCTTGTTTCTGTAGATTTTCTGTTTCTTTCTGGATTTTGTGACTCATAGGGTTTCCTTCGCTTACATGATCCTTAATATTTCTTGCAGGCCTGGCTTGGTGGTCACATATTCATTCAGTTTCTGCCTGTCCTGGAAGCTTTTTATCTCTCCATCCTTTCTGAATGACAGCCTCTCTGGATAAAGTATTCATAGCTCATGTTCTTCTCATTTAGCATCCTGAATATGTCTTGCCAGCCCTTTCTGGCTTGCCAGGTCTCTGTGGACAGGTCTGACGTTATTCTCATGTTCCTCCCTCTGTACATAAGGAATCTCTTCTTCCTAGCTATTCTCAGGATAGTTTCTTTGACTATAAGATTTGCAAGCTTCACTATTATATGTCAGGGTGTTGATCTATTTTTATTGATTTTTATTGATTTTGGGAGGGGTTCTCTCTGCCTCTTGGACTCAAATGCTTGTTTCCTTCCCCAGATTAGGGAATTCTGAGATATGATTTGCTCAAATATACCTTCTAGCTCTCTCTCTTTCTCTCTACCTTTTCAGTGATCCCAATAATTCTGACATTGGAACTTTTCACAGCATCATTAATCTCTCTGTCTGTTCTCATGGGCTTCTCTAGATGCCTATCCCTATCTTCCTTGGCTTCCTTCCTTTCTATCAGCTTATCTTCTCGATCACCAATTCGTTCTTCTGTCTCATTTACCCTGGCTGTTAGAGTATCTGGTTTAGACTCCATCTAAATCATAACATTTTTAATTTCTGCCTGATTAGATCTCATTTCTGCCCTTATAGATTCTATATTGGTCACTATGGTTTTCTCAAGCCTAGCTATTGACTTCATAATTGCTACCCTGAATTCTATCTCTGACATCTTGCTTATATCCCTATTCATTAGATCTGTGGCAGAGGACATTGTTTCTGGTTCTTTTCTTTGTTGGCGAGTTCCTCCACCTAGTCATTCTGTTGAGGGGTGGTTGAGGGAATGTACAGAGTCCAAAATATCAACCATGACCCAAGCAAAATGCACCTAGGAAAAAATCCAAAGTAGTTGAAAGCTACCACAGGTATGTCATCAAAGCCAAGATGATCCAAAACAATAAAATAGAAAGAAAAAAGAAAAGAGAAAAAAAGGGCAGGGGAGAGATTATAATCTTTCACTGTGGACACAGAAGTGTGATCTGCCTGTTCCTGCTTGATTTTTGGTCTGTATGTTAGAAGACACTCTATCCCAAAATTGCAAAGAAATCAGAACTTACATATATATCAAGATAAAATTGAATAGATTGAAAAACGGTCTAGTGTGGGGCAATAATCCATAAAACATATTGAAAAAGAAAAGAAGCAACCTAAAAATGCAGGTTGGGAAATATGAATCTATTTGAAATGGGAGCAGGGTTAAAGAGAAAGAAAAAGAAAGAAAGAAAGAAAGAAAGAAAGAAAGAAAGAAGAAAGAAAGAAAGAAAGAAAGAAAGAAAGAAAGAAGGAAGGAAGGAAGGAAGGAAGGAAGGAAGGAAGGAAGGAAGGAAGGAAGGAAGGAAGGAAGAAGAAAGAAAGAAAGAAAGAAAGAAAGAAAGAAAGAAAGAAAGAAAGAAAGAAAGAAAGAAAGAAAGAAAGAAAGAAAGAAAGAGAAAGAGTGAGAGAGAGAGAGAAAGAAAGAAAGAAGAAAAGAAACTAAAAAATGTAAATTTTAGCCTGAAGTATAAACGAGTTGTGAGGGAACACCTGGAGCTCCCTATATTATTTTCCCCTGGTGCTGGTGTTTCACAGTCCTGTGGGAAATAAGCTTATCATTCACCTATTCTTCTAGTCTGTCTTCTGGGGGAGGGGCCTGCTGCTAGGCTTCTTGGGTGTCTTTGCCTGGGTGGAGTTTCAGGGGGATGGACTTAATGTGAGCTGGTTGGCTGCATCGCTTTTGTTCCCTGGCCTCTTTCTGCTTCTCTTTAAAGGGTCAGAGCAAATATGGCCATGTGGGAACCTCTGGCCCAGAGCCACAATGTTGCAGTCCCCCCAACCTTGGCAAATCCTCCAGGTCAATCCGTCTCCACCTCTGCCTCTACCAAACTCTAGAGACTGACACCATTCATGCCTGCCACACCTCTCTTGGGGGAGTCATGCAGACCTGCAAGCGTCTCTGTGCTTTGTGACTTTGCAATTACTAGTGTCCAGGGGCTTTCCCAGTGTCCCTTGGGGGTCACACCCCCCTGAGAGCTGTTACCCAGTTGTGGGCGCAGGCTCTTTATGTGCCAAACTGCGAATCCAATGGCTCCTGCTGACTGCTCTTCCCCCACTCCCCCCACCCCGGGTGAGCCACGGGAACCTGCGAATGCCTCTGTGCCTTGTGACTACACACCCGCCAGTGGCCCTGGGCTCATCCGTGCACCCTCCTCTGCAGTTCTTAGGTCATGCTGGGTGCTGCCCCAGCATCTCCTCATGGGCCACACCACCGTGAGAGCTGTCCCTGTTGTGGGTGCAAGCAGTTCTATATCTACCCTGGATGTTAGATATCCCTCACCTTCTAGTCCTTTTCAGGGTGGTCATGCAGAGGGCAGTCTCTCTCCTGGCTTGGCTCTCGGTTTATGGTGTCTGGAGCTGAAAATCTCCTCTGGGCTCACTGACCACAACCAGTCTCCCCGTTCCACTGCTTGGGCACTCCATCGGTTTGGGCTAACCCCATTCTTTCTGAGTCTCCTGGAATCCTGAGACCACAATGATCCCCCTAGAATTCTGCCCTGCTCACCTCCTGTGTCCTTTTCAGAAGGGTTGCCTGTCACTAGAGTGATTTCCAAGGGCCTTGATTTCACTTTCCAGCAGCCGGCTTATGGAGGATCCCTCCCTGCTCTGCTTATCGTTGGATATTTCCCCAGAAGATCCAAGGTTCCACACCTCCTACCTCGAAAAAAGTAGTCATTTTTCTGTTTGTGGAGATCCAGATAAATCTTACATCTCGGGCTGAATTTGTGTGTATTCAGAATGGTTTGATAGATATCCAGCTAAATTCGAGGGACCAGATAAAATGAGGTCCCCCACTCAGCTGCTATCTTGCCCCCTCATGAATTCTACCTTCAAGTACATATTGTGCAATATATATTGGTTTCCATCTGCTACTGGCATTCAGAATTTCCTTTCCCTGATGATTGTCATAGTGTCTTTTTTAGATACTTATGTCCAAGCCTGTATTCAATGCACATGAAAGTATCCCCAGTTATCCTCAACCTCCAATTGTTCTCCCTTACCCAGGTATTCACAATAGCTTCTGTTTTGTTTTTGTTGTTGCTGCTGTTTTATTTTTAGAACGTTATATACAACTAATTCATATGCATGCTGAAATGCTTAGTTTTAATGGTGCTGGAAAGAAGCTGACCATCATGTATTTGAGGGGAAGGCAATATAATATCTTAGATTGTTGCTAATTATTGGTGCTACAAAAAGACAATGGTATAATGGAGAAATTATGTCTTGAAGACTTTATGTCTGATAATGAGCATCTACCCTAAACATGATGTGGCACAACCAGTCCCTTGGCCAGTAATTAGCCACCTATTACTCTAGACATTCACTAAAGTTTTCCTGTTGTGGCTTTTCTTTCTTCTTTGTATGTCTTTTTTCTTTTTAAAGATTATAAAATTATACATATTCATGGTAGACAATTTTCCACATATAAAGTGTACAAAGAAGAAAATAAATCTTCCCATAAATGTAGCCATTGTTAACACTTCTTTATTCTTTCTTAATCTTTTGAAAAATATGAATATGTATACATATTATTATTTTTTAGGAACTGTTTTATAAATAGACTCTTATATGAAGAAGACATATACAGAGCACCCAGATTCCCAGGAAGGTGGACTCAAGCCCCTCTTTTCCACACTGGGAAAAGAGAACAGGAAAAATGATTCTATCTTGTTCTTAACTGTGTCCACTATGCAGCCAGTTTTTCAAGTAGCATTTCTATTCCTTTGCTGGTGTTTTTGTTTTTCTCCAGTGTGGGAATGAGGCCTTTCAATCCAGCCTTGACTGTGTGCAACTTCTTGGTCAGAACTCTGGAGAAGGCTAGAAAGAATAATGGCACCTCTGTTTACACTAGCCCAGGACTTCAGGTTCTTCATACCAACATGGTCTACAAGTGTTTTTGCAAAACAACGTTCTGTTTCACTTCCTTCATCTTCTCATCTTGTTCTATTAACCACTTCAGAACTGGGTGTCCTGCAGGATGTTCTGGGAAGTGAAGCTGTCCATCCTTGCCACCTGGATGGAACTTTGCCACTGCCAAACTGGCAATGGCATTCATGACAGGCTTAACATCTCCAGTGGCAGCCCCCAGGATGTTGGACACCAAAACACATGCAAATTATCTAGCACCACTTCTTGGGCATGTCCTTGCAGGTAGCTTAACTAACAAAGCTGGAGAGATGGACTCTAAAACTCTCATGGGGGATCACTGTATGTTTCTTACTGTGTGTGTCGCCATCTGCCTTCTGTAGAACCTCAATGATCTATCACACTGTATGTGCAGAATCTCTGGGGCTTAGTGAATACAACAAGACCTTTCTTCCATATTTGTCACTTACTATGTTAGGCAAGGAACTAATATATTTCTGATATGATTATCTGCCTCACAAGCTTAGTATCATCCATAAAATCAAATGTCACCAGTAAGACCAAATGGGAGCGCTGGCCATTAATCACCTTTTCGGTGTAATTCTCATTGTTTCCGCAATCACTTTCCTGTCCTTAGGTATGCCGTGCCACAGGCAGTGCATGGCTACTCTAGCGCCATCGTGTGTGTGTGTGTGTGTGTGTGTGTGTGTGTGTGTGTGTGTGCCAGGTAAGTCGCTCCTTCGCGGATGGCTTCAATCATTTCTGATCTTAGCTTTGGGGGTGCAAAGGTAAAAAAGTCCAAGAATATTTTGTGCACCAATGAGTGCTTAATCACAGCTTCCTTTTGTGCCATTGGATTTAGAATCTACTTCATTTCATCCATGATAAGCTCTAGTTTTTCTGGCTGTACCTCTAATACTTTGCCCAGGGTTCGGTGATCTACTGACTTGTAAAGCATGTGTTCCCAGCATGCCTCGGTCAGCATGTTCCTCTGCTCCAAGATGGCTTTGTCATTGTACACGTACTCCACGATGGCGGACGCTTCTGCGAGCCAGAGTATCTTCCTCACGTGGCCTTTAAAACTTATTATCTCTGCAATCTGTGGTTTACGTCCATACATGAGGAATTACTTAACAATATTTCCGGAATATTTAGTTTTACTTCATTGGACCAAATCATCTCGCAGTTCTTCAAAAGCCTGTTTTAGCTCTTCTTCATCACCACATTGAACTTAACACTGGATCACACGACTTGAATCGAGGGCAAATGTGATAGCTTTAATTTTCCCTTGAATCAAATTCAGCAATCACTCAATTTCACTCTCTTTCCTTTGTCACAGTCTTTTCTTCTTAAGATTTCCCAAATCTGCTTTGCCCGAACAACGTCAGTTGGTTTTTGTCCCTGAGTTGTCTGCTTTGCTTTAGTTCTCTGAAGTCTTCCCATTTAGGTTTCTTGGCTGCTGATTCATCACTTTTACCGTCCGCCTGGAATTTTCTTTTCCTGTTGAATTTATTTGCCTTCTGGAATTTGTTCTTAGGTATTTTATTCCCTTGCTGCTTACTTTTGAACTGCTTTACACCTTTTCCCCCAGGTTTTGTGGTAATTTTTCAAAGTTCTTAGATGTGATTTTAGGTCCACCTTCCTTGACAACTTTCCTTGGAAACGTCTTTAATGAACTAGAATCATTGTTTCTATGAAATCTGTTTTTTTTTTTCTGTGATGTCTTTGCACCTTTTCCTGTGATTTTTTTCCCCCTTTAACTTCCATCATAGCAGTTCACACAAGTGGGGCCCAGGCCTGTGTACATATTATTTTTATAAAATTGTTACTCAGTTTTTAATTGATACATTTTTGTAATTCATCTGCCTTTTTCAACTGCCACAACAGCAAGTACTAGACTGTTTTCCATGAGGAACTCTGTCAAGGGGACATGTGCTCATTTCGAAATAAGAAATGATATGTTATCTCATGGCCTTGATAAGGCCAAGAAAGACATTGCTATGATTTTGAATGTCATGTCTCAGAGATTTATATGGGATCTCAAATAGCATTTCTTAATTGAACAAACATGGTATTTATCGAGAGGTTTAGATACCAAAATCTTTTGAAAGAGATGAACTGAGGTGAAAAACAAATTGACCACTAAAAGTCTGACTACTCATGATGATTTTCCTTGCTTTTAGGCAACAGAAATAATTCTGCACTGTCAATATATTTAAAAGCCACATCCAAAAACTACTATATTCACATTGAAATATAAAGCCTTTGAAGACAAAATATTCATGGAATTAACATCTGAAAATCAAACTGCCCTTCAGTGAAAAATCTCTGCATCTTCTGGGTCCAATTTTCATTGGAATATCCACTACAGTCTGCTACAACAACAAAACACTTGATATTTCTACCCGATGGCACACAGTCCCTTCTCATTCACTCCCAGGCATCATCCAGACAGCCAGTGAACACCAACCCATGAAAATACCACAAGATATTCCAGTTTCTCTTCTTCTAAAAATGTCTGGATTTAGACTGCTTACAGTTGCTTCCAGATTTTATCGTCCACCTTGAGAAGAGGTGACTTGTAATTCCTTTCCCTATAATGTGTTGCTGGGATGGCATCAAGATTCTCCTGATCCAATGAGAGCAGTGTGGTGTATTCCCTGCGTGCGTTCTCGGTATGACTATGTATGAAATTGGCATTCAGAAATAGTACAGTTTTCTGGATTTAGAATCTATTTAAGAAAGCCAGCTTCATCAAAATATCAAAAGTAACTAATCTGGAAAACCTAGAATATTCATTTATCAGTGTGGACAAATTGGAAGGTGGCCATGAAAAGAAAAAAAAGGAAAGAAATTTCTCTGGAAGTGAGGCAGCCAACTTGAGAGAAGAGAATTCAGAAAATCCATAGGAACATACCTGTAGAACAGCAATTCAGGTCGCCCATCGTGGGAAACTTCACACCTGTTACCAAACTGCAAGGGCTCGGCTCACAGAGTGACAGTTGAAATGGAAGGAAAGGTTGCATCATCGGTCACCATGGCGATGGGTTGGTCATGATAGAACTTTCAGAGTGCAGGCAGCTCTGCACACTGTGGGTTGATGGAGGGAAGTGGGTCTGGGTTGGGTAGATGGACGATGGGTATAAAAGAGGGCACTTGTTGTGATCACCACTGAGTGTTGTATGTAAGTGATGAATCACTGAATTCTACTCCAGAAACCAATACTACACTGTATTTTACATAAACTAAAAAAAAAAAAAGGATACCCCTGGAGGGGCCACATAGGAGACTTAAATTTTCATTTTATATCTGCTATTCTATAAATCTTTTATTTAAAAAACCTTGTTTCAAAACGTCTTTCCTGTTGTGATGACCACTGGGTGCGTTATATAAAACTAATGAGTTATTCAACATTACTTACCAAACTAATGATGTAATACATGATGTCTAACTGAACATAATAAATAAATAAATAAATAAATAAATAAATAAATAAATAAATAAATAAAAGTAAAAAATAAAGTCTTTCCTGGGTGCCTGAATGGCTCAGTCAGTTAAGCATCTGATATTTTGCTCAGGTCATGATCCCAGCATCCCATGATGCATCCCTGCATCAGGCATCCTGTTGAGCAGGGAGTCTGCTTCTCTCTCTGCCCCTCACCCCACTCTGTGGGTGATCATTCTCTGTCTGTCAAATAAATAAATAAATAAATAAATAAATAAATAAATAAATAAATAAATAAATACTTTAAAAATAAGTCCTTCCTACAGGGCCTCTCTCCCCAGGATGGCCCTGTTTTCCTTCCAGGAGCCCCTTGGAGCCAAGGATGACAATTACTAGTGTTGTCTCAGGGGTGAACTTCCTGAGCCACAAGCTAAGTTTGCAAACATATCTCCCTCATTTTCTAATCAATTTCATTAGTTTGGATTCCAAGCTTCCTTTTCTGCCAGGGACAGAAAAATATTCTTGGAAAACAATGGATTTCTCATGCCTTTCAGATTATAAAGGCCCCCATTGCATTGACCTCCCTCTCTCCTACCCTCCATCCTGAATGCCAGGGCTGCAATGGGTATAGTTCCATGTGGACAGGGGGTCCCTCCCCACCACTGGGTGGGGCCTTCCATGGCGTGCATGCAGGTCATGGGTCCAGGTTACTCTTGCAGGGGGTTTCCTTACGTGGACTCATGAGATGAGACAGGTCACAGCTGGGCAGGACCCTCTTGGCTGCTGAAGTCAATCTGTTCACTCTGAGTGTTTGGACCCAAAAACTGCTGGTTTCACCCCTTGTCCTTCCACTCCCTAGAGCTGTCATGCAGGGGGCCACATACCTTTTAACCACCTGGGGGACTGGATACATGCTGTGTGGTCCCTTGCAAAGTGAAAACTCAGAACCCCTTGGGCAAAATGCCAGGGATAGTAGGCAGTTCCAGACAATAAATAGAAAGCGATTCTTTAAAATATTTTATGACTTATAAAACATAATAGGATTGAAAAACAACCTGAGTAGCAGCATAGATTTACACATTAATGTTTTTGCTTCTTTAGGTAATGCAATCATACCATTTTATCCAATTGCTATCTAAATAGATCATTTTTCTGGCACAGTTTTAGAAAGCTTTATTATGTCATTTCATTATACTTTTAAGAACTTAGTTTTTGAGTAATATCATCAAGTAATCGCCATCATTTTGGCAAAAGTCAGATAACAACTAATTTTAATTCATGATTTTGAGAGAATTTTTTGTTGTTGGGGGTGTGATTCCTAGTATAGCTATTTAGAGTACCTGATGGGCTATGATGGATGACAATGGATGGATTTCTGATGTGATGTCAAAATAAAAATTTTATTTACAACATCCAGAGCTGATTCTTGTGAAACAAATTTTCCAGAAAGATTTAACTGTAAACAAATCAATTTCAGGAATCTGAATTTAAGTGTACTTTGTCATTTTCAGGTTTCCTCTGATGTTTGTCGTAACCCGATGATACATAGATACCCTAAAGTGGGCTTTGCATTTGTCCATAATTCCTGTCAGTCAAGAAGTAGATGGTGGAAAACACCTGAAACTTCAATTTGGGGTATTAGGGACAGTCATCTGGGAGACACAGAGTGGAGAGAAATCAGATGTGCCCCTAATTTTGAGCAGGGAGTATGGGTTTATGAAGGAAAAGCACAGGCACTGGTTTTGAAAGAATTACGGTGATTGCCAGCAGCTAACAGCTGTTACATTGTCTCTCTTTCAGTCCAAAGGAGAAGGGTGTGTTGGAGGAGGTGGTCCAGTGGCAACTGAGCAGTTACAGGTGCCAGAAGTCAAAAGTGCCTGGTGTTCTTAAAATTGAAACAGGGGACGTGCATATGCTTTACTTCGTTATTGTCCTTTCCATTCTAGTTTGAGTGGCTCTCTTAGCAAAGCTTACTTCATTTTGAATCTTCTTTCACAATTCCAGCCCGTCTTTTTTCTGACACCTTTCTGACAGGAAAACATCAATGATCAAATTGTATTTTCCTGCCATCCCATTTCATTGCCTGGGTGTTTGGCAACCTGCTCCAGTCCATCATGCCCCTGGGAGGTGGGAGTTACCTAGTTTATTGATAATCCGTGCTAGGTGAGTCTTAGGACCGCATCTCAGTAAGAGGAAGATTTGAGGAAATCACATCTAGGTGCTAGATGTTACTCAGGGTCTCGTTTCTGGGTAGGTCTAGTGAATGACTTCTATTCTTTGAGCAACAATTATTTTGACATTTTCAGTAGTACTACAAGGAGAAAAGCAAAGTATAAGCAATTGGAAAATTGGAAAAATAAAATATTCAATAGTACATAAAAACAGTACATGTTCCCCTTAAAGGCCGGGGTCTTTCTCCATCTATTCTTACGGAGAGATTCTGGACCAAAGGCAAGCCCACTTCACGTTCTGCCGCCTCCACTCTCCCCTCTGGGAGAGGGCCTACTGCTCCCTTTACCCTGAGCGCAGAGTGGACGGGTCTGCTGACACGCATGGTGGCTGTTAGTCCGGGGCCAGGGAAGGAGGAGGAGGCCCCTCCACAGACCTTCTGGGGATGCCCATGGCCTGCCCCCAGCCCCTGGGTGTGGTTCCAAGGCAGGGAGGTGTTCCCGGGCCAGGTGACCCCTGTCTCCTTCCACCTGTAGGTCTGAGGGAGTACCCGCTTAATGAGGTTATCCTGACGGCCTACAACATCATTGGCGAGAGCCCGGCAGTGTGCCGGAGGAGGTGTTCCTAGGCGAGGCCGGTAACTCCGGGGGCCCCCGCCTTCTGGGAGGCCTGGCCTGGCGCTCTCAGGGTCCGAGCAGAGTGCCCGTGATGAGGAGTATGGTGCTGGTGTGCGGCCAGGAGGCTCCAGGTCCCTGCTGGGTGAAACGGGACCTGCCAGGGCTGGGCGGACCCAGCGGCCCGAGAGAACTGTCCAGTCTTGCTTTCAGACCTGAGGGTTCATTTCACACCCGGAGCCCTCCTCGTGCGTCCCAGGTTGTGCTCCCGGAGCGACGCTGATGCCTCCATGGGAATCCAGGCCTGTGGGTCCTTGGCCTCTGTTCGTACCCCATTTAGATAAGATGGAGCCCCTGAGTTTGTCCCCAGGGCTGTAATAGCAGGCATAATGGTGTTTTTACTGATCCTAGTGGGAAATCCTTCCATGTTTCACCACTAACTGTCGTAAGTACAGGTTTTTCACAGATGCTCTATCAGGTTAGGAAGTTCCCTTCTATGCCTAGTTTGGTGAGTGTTTGTATTATGAAAGAGGATTGGATTTTGTCAAGTGCTTTTCCTGTGTCCATTGAGATGATCATGTGGTGTATGTCCTTTATTCTCTTAAATAAACCTTAGTTTAGACAGTTTTATATTTACAGAAAAATTGTGACTATAGTACAGAGAATTCTATGTTATCAATATATTCTGCACCTACCACTATTATTAACAATTTTCATTAGTATGGCATGTTTGTTATGACTGACAAACTCATACTGATGCATTTGTAACAAAAGGCTATAGTCTTTACAATTTCCTTAGATTTACCCATTTATCCATTCCTATTCAGGGATCCCATCTGGGACACCATGTTACAATTACTAGTCATGTCTCCTCAGGCCCTCTTGCTCAGGAAAGTAAGAAGCGTTCTAGAAGGGAACTTCTAGAACAAAGTAACCACAGCTCCACAAACCTGCAGTTCAGTCATCCTTAACAGTGAAGCACTGAACACTGTTGCTGTGGCCATTTGTGGACAACTTTAGTTTTGTTTAGAGTACCTGTTTTCAGTTCCTTGGGGCACATACCTAGAAGTGGAGTTGCTGGATCATACAGGAATTCTGTGTTTACCTTAATGAGGACTCACCAATTTGTTTCCAGCATCATGTGCACCATTTCATATTCCCATCAGCCTTGTATGAGAGCTCCACTCTCCCCACATCCTTGTGAAAACTTGTTACGTTTCATGTTATTGTTGTTGCTGTTAGTGCATTCCTAGTGGGTATTAAGTGGTACCTCACTGTGGGTTTGACTTGTATGTCAATGGATATTGATGTTGAGCACCTTTTCAAGTGTTTCTTGACTACTGTACATCTTCTTTGGTGAAATGTTTATACAAGTCATTTGCCAATTTTTTAATTAGGATATCTTTTTGTTATTGTGTTGTGGGAGTTACTAACACATTCTGGAGACTTGACTTCTGACAAATATATAAATTACAAATGTTATCTTCCATTCAATGGGTTGTATTTTGTCTTTCTTGATAGTGTACAAACATACTGAATTTGGAGAATTCAAATTGATGACCCCTGTTTTTTTTGCTGGTGCTCTGATGTCATATGTGAAGAATCCATTGTCAAATCCAAAATCATCGAGATTTACTTCTATGTTTTCTTCTGAGACTTTTATAGCTATGGCTCTTAAATTTAGATCTTTGGGTTGCGCTGTGCACCTGCGCCTGGGCGGGGAGGGGGGTGCCATAGCAACCGGGCCTTTCCTTTAGTTTTTCCCTCTCTTGCCCCCGAGGAGGCTTTGCAAAAGGCGCTTGCGTGGGGAACTGGGCGCTGAAGTGGCGAGCTGTCGGGAGGGGCCAGAGTGGGCCCTTCAAGGACCCAAGATTATCTAAAGCCACAGGGGAAATGGTGGAAAATTCACCATCACAATTGCCAGAAAAACCGATTTAGGGTTTGTTCTTTTCTTAAGCTCCCTGTATCTTGTGCGGGCATTTATTACTGAATCTTGGGTAAACTCCTTAGGATTAACCTATTGGCCTCAAAAATATTGGGTAGTTGGATTGCCCATCTACCTCCTCATTACTATCATAATTGGTTACGTACTCTTATTTGGAATAAACATGATGGGTACCTCTCCATTCAACTCCACTCATACAATCACAGATAACTTGCTAAAAATCAGCAGCAGAAGAAATACCAAGAAAAGGCCATCCCAGCATTAAGAGATATTCCTATTAGTGAAGAAAACCAAATGTTCTTCCTTGCAACCAAAAAACTTTATGCCAAAACCTAAATTGTATGTAGAATAACACCAAGCATTTCCTATAATTTTTTATGTAATAATTTTGACCATAATTATTTCGACTCTCTCTGTACCCAATAGTGAAATGTAAAAAAAGTAAGTTGATTCTCTTAGATTAAGCTCTATCAATATTATAAATGTTCTTGAGTATTAGTTATTAATGAACAGAATAAATAAGATACTGCATTAAAAATTTAAATCTTTGATCTATTTTACATTCATTTTTGTATGTAGTATGTGGTAAGGGTCTAATTTCATTCTTTTCTGTGTGGATATCTCGTTGTTCCAGCACCATTTGTTGGAGAGACCAATTTTTCCACATTAAATTCTCTTAGTACCCATTTGAAAATTAATTGACCATAGATGAGAGATTTATTTCTGGACTCCCAAATATGTTTGATTTATCTGTATATCCATCCCTAGGCCAGTACCACATTCTTGATTACTGTAGTTATATAAGTAAGTTTTAGTGAGTATTGAAGTCTGGAATTGTGAGTCCTACAAATTTGTTCTTCTTCTGGATTGTTTGCATGTTCTGAGTTCCTTAATTCCACTAAAATTATAAGATCATCTTTGACTGTGCAAAACAGGAATTTGGGGGTTTGATAGGGATTGAATTTAATCTTTCATTTGCTATGGAGAGTATAGCCTTCCTAACTATTTAGTTCTTTATTTTTTGCTAAGTTAATTAAGATTAAAAAAACATTAATTGCTAACCACAAGTTACTCTATTTTTGTCATACTACAGAGAAACTATAGTGATAAATATGGCTCTGTTAGTAAACCTGGTTTGTGCTTTATTGAAATATGGTGTTATGTTTCTAAAAAACTGTGAAATGTATTCATAAACTTGCTAATCTAAAGAATACTGGCATAAGGAGTGCCTGGGTGGCTCAGTTGGTTAAGCATCTGCCTTCGGCTCAGGTCATGATCTCAGGGTCCTGGGATCGAGTCCCACCCAGCGGGGTGTCTGTTTCTCCCTCTCCCTCTGCCCTTCCTCCCTGCTTGTGCCCTCTCTTTCTCTCTGTGTGTCTCAAATAAATAAAATCTTAAAAAAAAAAAAACACTGGCATAAGAAACAGTTCACAATTGCTTCCTTCTCAGTTTTCCCTCTCTTGCCTCTGTGGAGGCAAGAGAAAATAGAAAATAAAGTTTCTAAGAGGTAGGAATTGTACTAAATATAAATTAGGCTCCTAGAAATAATAAGGATCACAATTCTGGGTTCCAGGAAAGTAAGACATGTGGTTTTTTGGGGGACAAAAAAAATATGAGGAATGTGAATATCTATTTTGTTGAGGGAAAAGAAATATCAATTTGTCCTAAAGTGAGGCTGGTTTTGTGAAGAAAGAAAATTTAGCTCAAAATCTAAGTGTATAAGAGAAAGTTGTAGTAAGTTTTTAGAAAAGGAATCTGGAAAGGAAATTTATGTGTGATCAATACTGGTTAAAATTAAGATAAATTTAAGTAAATGAATGAATTTTAATATCAAAATATATGGATGCAAAATTAAAATTCTGTTTTCTATTTGTTAAAAGGATAAATTTTTCTTGAACTATTGTTCTGCATTAAAAAAAAGTTTTTATTCAATTTTAAAGTTATCAGCCTAGACAGAAGTACTCTGTTTTGCCAAAATATTTCCTATGTTTATCAGGACCTTAATTTATAGTAAAAACTTGGTTTTTCAAAAAGATGTATTTATTTATTTATTTGAGGAAGAGAGAGGAAAGAGAGAGAAAGCACGAGTGAGAGTGGCAGAGGGAGAGAGAGAGAATCCACACTGAGCGTGGAGTTTGATGTGGGGCTCGAACTCATGACCATGAGGTCTGAGCTGAGCTGAAACCAAAAGTCAGATGCTTAACCAACTGCCCCACACAGATGCCCCCAAAAACTCAATTTTTAATATTAAAAACAACTCTACATTTTGCTTACAACTATGTAACTTGGTGTATTTGCCTTTGATATGTGTTTGTGTTGTGTGTCACGGGAATTACCACATTTCCTTGTCAATTGCCTCATAATGAACTCTAATCCTGTCTTAAGCCATGGCCACTTTCATGTTTTGTCATGTACAGTTCCCATTCTACTCCGATGCTACTGCAAATGAATTTTAACTTCAAGGATATTCATGGGGAAGACTTTTGACAAATATAACTTTCTGACACCTTCAAGATAGTCAAACTAAAGTAAAAATTTTGAGAACTAATAGAAAAACTGGATTCAAACAGAACAAAACCAATACACGAAATAATGTACAGAGGTGGATGATTATAATTTTTGACTTTTTGTTTGGCTGACTTTTCAAAATGTTTTCTTCCTTCATATTTAAGGAAACATCTCTTACACTAACTGATCTATAACAACTTGATAAAATACACATTTGTGAACAAATTAAGTTATCTTTTCTCCCTGCCTGACCCCTCCAGAACTCAGAAATTGTCAGTGAGTATTCTCATATTTTACGGTGGTATGTTTATTAGCATAAGTACAATAAGAATCTGTTTTCCTTGTAACAGCATATAATTGGAAACTTTGGTTATATTATCAATAATTTGACAAGAATGTCATATTTGAAAGAAATATGCGTACACATAATCTCAGATATGACCAGGCAGCTTTAAGGAACTAAGACTGACTTTAGTGAACTAATGCAGCCTCTTGGAAATATCGGCCTGTTAGCACCTGCTTCCACAGTTTCCAGCAGCTCTACCTGGTGAGTCAAGAAGGTGACTTCCTGGGGCACCTGGGTGGCTCAGTCTGTCAAACATCTGCCTTTGGCTCAGGTCATGATCCCGAGGTCCTGGGATCGAGCGGGAGTCAGGCTCCCTGCTCAGTGGGAAGTCTGCTTCTCCTTCTCTCTCTGCCTGCCACTCCCCTGCTTGTGCTCTCTTTCTCTGCCAAATAAACAAATAAATAAAAATTTTTAAACAAAGAAGTTTATTTTCTGGCAGGTTCAGGAACCATAGATATTTTGGGTACCTCAAGAAGAGAGGAATTTACCCAAGTCTACAGGTGTTGCAGGCAAAGTCTAATGGCAAGTATTTGGCACAAGTGTTGGCTCAGCCTCTGGCCTGGAGGGGCTGTTAAACATTCAATCCAGAGGTTTCATATAAAAGTTCCAACAAAACATGTTTTAAAGAGCCTATGTGGTCAACTACTATTCTTGTTGCACTTATGTAAATAATCAGACCAAGTTCTTTTTGAAACTAGACTTATTTTGCAAACAAATTTTAATGTTAATTTGGCTATATTTAGTAGAAATGAGGATGGTTGTGAAAAAAAACCACATGATGTTTTGATAACACTCATATTGTTACAGCCTGTTGTCACTCTATCTGAAGATGATTTGAACATAATATCTGGAAAGCTTCTCCACTGGCAACTCTCAGAACTCAGGAACTGCTATAATTTGATCCAATCATTAACCATTGTTTTTATTTGTTTCCATAAAAATGCCTCTTGTTCAATACCTGATTTCTTGGGCTCCTGGGTGGCTCCATCAGTTAAGCATCTGCCTTCGGCTTAGGTCATGATCCCAGGGTCCTGGGATCGAGTCCCACATCGGGCTCCCTGCTCCGCGGGAAGCCTGCTTCTCTCTCTCACAATCCCCCTGCTTGTGTTCTCTTTCTCTCTGTCAAATAAATATAAAAAATAAAAGCTCATGGTTAAAAAAAAATACCTGATTTCTTGAACCACAGGCTTCACTTTGAGAACACACCTGCATCGCCCCCTCCTGAAATGAGTTTAACTAAGCCAGCCTATTGTCAGGAGAGGTTCAAAAAAACTGAACAATCTACCAGCCAAACTTTTGACATGTGTAACTTTGGGAAGTTTCAGAGGAGGGAGGGAACTGGGGTCCCCTGTTAGCCACTCCAAAGCTGTTAACCCCTCCAATGCTGCAGCACCACCCCAATGACCTCACCCCATTTCATGCTCCTGGGACACAGCTTTCCTTTACATGTTTAGCTCCTGTGTCCTCTCTATTTCCCCAGACACCGTCAGCTCCCTGAGCATGGGGACACGTCCTATCATGTCCATCTGTGTCCCACATCCCTAGGCTCACATGTGGCACATACTAGGTGTTTAGTAAGTGGTATGGATGCATATTATCTAGACAGTGTTCTATCCTTAGTCAGATACAGCTGGACTCTGCCTCTGTTTCTGTCCTGAGCTGTCACAGACTCTGTCCCCAGGGCAGCCTGCCCCAGGGACCCAGGACTTTCTCCTTAATATGAGAAAATCCTAAAATGCATTCCTGCAAAGGATAAGCTTTGGGGCCTGAACTTAAGAGAATGTGGATGATTTTGTAGTCAAAGTTCACCGAGATTGGTCTCAGACAATAGTTTAGCACAAAAAAAGGAAGCAGCTGATTTGGACAAGAAGTGGGAGCTGCACAGGGAGACCCAATGCTGGGGGAACAGCAGGTTTTTGTCTCACTTCCCCACAAGCCTGGGGCACTGTGTGAGCACTGAGACTGCTGTCCCACGATGCACAGTAATACTCAGCCTCGTCCTCAGCCTGGAGCCCAGTGATGGTCAGGGTGGCAGAATTGCCAGACCTGGAGCCAGAGAACCTGTCAGGGACCCCCGAGGGTCAACTGCTAGTACCATAGATGACAGTTTTAGGGGCCTTTCCTGGGAGCTATTGGATCCAGCTCACATAATTACCACACCCAATGTTGGGGCTGCTTCCAGTGCAGGAGATGGTGACCCTCTGGCCCAGGCTCCCAGACACGGAGGGCGGCTGAGTCAGCACAGACTGGGCCCAGGACCCTGCAAGGGGGAGAGACGCACAGAGGGTGATGCTGGGGTCTAGAGACAAGAGGAGGAAGCAGGGCCCCACAAGTCCTCCCAGGGCCCCTTCCCCTGCCCTGCATCCAGTCACCTGTGCAGTGAGCGAGGAGGCTGAGGAGGAGAGGGGACCAGGCCATGGTGGAGGTCATCACCGAGCCTGCCTTCTGTGCTCCCACAGCTGAGCAGAGCCTCCCCTCGTCTCTCCCTTCCCCTCTTCACCCTCTGAGAGAGGGAGGGCCTGGCCATGCAAATGAGACCCCAGCTCTCTGACCCCTCAGTGACCCTGGATCAGGTCCCTCTGCCTGAGGAAGTTGGGGATGAGCAGGCAGTGGCTCTCAGCCCCCTTGATCCTCAGAGACAGGCCATGAGTGCCCCCTAGTGTCCAGACATGGTGACCAGAGCCCATCAGACACATCTCCTCCCTCCCTACTGCTGTGTCCACTCTTCCTTGCATTAGGGCCAAGCCATATGCCCCTATATGCTACCTCCCATGACTTCAGAGCTCATATTATGCTCTACTTAGTGGCCCCAGGGTGTGTTTACCCATGTACTCCTTCTATGAGGTAGTGGGTCACAACTGACCTTATGTCTCTTATACAAATTCCTCTTAGATCAGGATCAAGTCCAGAGCACTGACACATGGCCCCTTTTTTGCAGGATTCAGGGACTTTCCTCCTATGTGCCATTTGCCTGGTTTCCAGTCTCTCCTTCCTCTGAAGTTCCCGCAGCACTGAGGAGATGGGGAGCTCTTCACCCCAGGTTGTATTTAGAAGTCCTCATGTGCATTTCTTAAAGGGTTACACACTGAAAGTCTTTGTCATCTGTCACTCTTTCCACCTGCTCATAACAACCGTTCTCCATACACTGGCCACTCCCTGTATCTGTCCTCCAAGCACATAGAGACGGGTCTGCAGGATCCCTGCCCCATGAGGCCGTGGGGGGCATGACCTCAGAGCACAAAGGCAAACCTGCCAGAAGTTCTAGGAAGAAAGGAGTGAAAGATACAGATGCTGTGGCAAGGACCTAGTGAGAGTTTATGTTTTAGTCACCAAATAGCCAACCATGTACTTTAAGTGAATGTGTGTTATTTATACAAAATTCCTTTCAGTAAGATTGATTTATACTCTAGCAATGTCACTGTGAAGATGCAGCTACAATCAGTAGTGTCCTTTCCCTAG
Organism: Zalophus californianus; assembly: GCF_009762305.2. Taxonomy (NCBI): domain Eukaryota; kingdom Metazoa; phylum Chordata; class Mammalia; order Carnivora; family Otariidae; genus Zalophus; species Zalophus californianus. The sequence goes on along the minus strand of NC_045608.1, from coordinate 29,612,566 downwards.
ATATGTGCTTCTTGCAGAGAGAATATCGGTGGAAAGAGTGGTTAAAAACATGGATTGAGCTATTGGAGCAAGATGGCGGAGGAGTAGGAGACCTAGATTTCATCTGGTCTCAGGAATTCAGCTGAATAGGGATCAAACCATTCTGAACACCTACAAACTCAACAGGAGATCGAAGAAGAGAGTAGCATCAACTCTCTGAACAGAGAAGCGACCACTGCCTGGAAGGTAGGACGTGCAGAGAAGTGAATCCGAGGCGATATTCGGGAGGATAGACGGCGGGGGAGGGGCCTCCGCCAGCCGCTTCTGGCAAGTGATAGAGCCGCGGAGCACAAAATCGGAACTTTTAGAAGTCGGCTCCGCTGAGGGACGTCGCTGCAGTGGCTAAGCGGGGGAGGAACCCTCGCGGGACAGTGTGGTCTCAGGACCCTCGGGGTCACAGAAAGACCAGGGGTGCCTGAGTGCACCAGAGCTCCCAGGGATCAGAGCGGGGAAGCCGGCTGCAGAGACGGAGCCGAGGCGCGGGCTCTCAGCTTGGGGTTGCCATAAACTGTGATCCGCGGCCCAGTCAGGCCACTGCTCCTCCAGCAGGGACCCAACAGGCGGCAGATCCGGGGAGACTCCCCTTCCTTCCCGGGGAGGAGCGGCGCGGGAACGCACCGCAGGGATCTGCTGGGTTTGGAGACTCCACACGGGGTTGGGTGCCAGAGATAGCAACGCTCGGTCACAGGCTGGTTGAGCACGGAGAGCGGCCGGAGACCGGGGACAAGGGAGTGACTGCTTTTCTCTGTGGGCGCACTGAGGAGCGGGGTCCCGAGTTCTCAGCAACTCCAGGTGGAGATTGGGAGGCCACCATTTCTGCCCTGGTCCTCCAAGGCTGTACCGAGAGCTTGCAGGGAACAAAAGCTCCTGAGATCAAACCCGAGCAGCTTGCTTAGCCCGGACCGACGAGGGCGGGGCAATTCAGCCTCCGGCAAAGACATTTGGAAACCACAGCAACAGGCCCCTCCCCCAGAAGATCAGCCTGAACAGCCAGCAAGCCAAGACCAAGTTTACCGATCAAGGAGAATGGGAGAACTCCAGCGATAGGGGAATACTGCACATAGAATTCATGGCTCTTTTTTTACCATGATTCATTAGTTCATCAAAGTTAATTTTTGTTAACTGTTTTTTTTTTTCTTTTTCCCTTTTTCAATCAACATCTTATCAATCTCTTTTTAAAAAAAAAAACATTTTTTATTTTTCATTTTTAGGGTCATATTTTATCCCTTCATAGTAGTTACCCTTATTTTTGGCATATATATATAAAAGTTGTTCTCTCTTTAAAATTTTGAGATACAGTTTCTTCTAACAGATAAAAATATACCCTAAATCACTAGTGTATGGCTCTGTTCTAGTCTCCTGCCTGATCACATTCTCTCCTTTTTTTCTTTTTTTTTTTAAATCTTCTTTCTTTTTTCAAACAACTTCTTATCTTATCAAGTCCTTTTATAAAATCTTTTATAATTTTCATCTTTACAGTCATCTTCTATCCCTTCATTGTATCAACCCTTATTTTGTACATATATGTCTTTCTTCCTGTAAAATTTTAGGAGGCACTTTTTCCTAACAGACCAAAATACGCCCAAAATCTAGTGTGTGGCACTGATCTATGCACTAGCCTGATCATATTTGATCACATTCTGCTTTTTTTGTATTGTTCTGTTTTTGTTTTTATCTTTTTTTCTTTTTTTTTTTCTCTTTCTTTTTTCTTTCTTTCCCTTTCTCTTCCCCTGGTTTCAGGTCTTTTCTGATTTGTATACAGTATATTTGCTGGGGACGTTGTAAACCTGTTAGCACTTTGTTCTCTCATTCATCTATTCTCCTCTGGACAAAATGACAAGACGAAAAAAATCACCTCAGCAAAAAGAACAAGAGGTAGTACCGTCAGCCAGGGACCTACTCAATACAGACATTGGTACGATGTCAGACCTAGAGTTCAGAATCATGACTTTAAAGATACTAGCTGGGCTTGAAAAAAGCGTGGAAGTTATTAGAGAAACCCTTTCTGGAGAAATAAAAGAACTAAAATCTAACCAAGTCGAAATCAAAAAGGGGGCGGAGCAAGATGGCGGAGGAGTAGGAGACCTAGATTTTGTCTGGTCTCAGGAATTCAGCTGAATAGGGATCAAACCATTCTGAACACCTACGAACTCAACAGGAGATCGAACAGGAGAGTAGCAACAACTCTCTGAACAGAGAAGCGACCACTTACTGGAAGGTAGGACGTGCGGAGAAGTGAATCTGAGGCGATATTCGGGAGGATAAACGGCGGGGGAGGGGCCTCCGCCGGCCGCTTCTGGCAAGTGCTAGAGCCGCGGAGCACAAAATCGGACCTTTTAAAAGTTGGCTCGGCGGAGGGACGTCGCTGCAGTGGCTAAGCGGGGGGTGGAATCCTCCCGGGACAGTGTGGTCTCAGGACCCTTGGGGCCACAGAGAGACCGGGGGTGCCTGAGTGCGGCAGAGCTCCCAGGTGTCGGGGGGGGGAAGCGGCTGCAGATACGGAGCAGAGTCGCGGGCTCTCAGCTCGGGGTTGCCATAAACTGTGATCTGCGGCCCAATCGGGGCACGGCTCCCCCAGCAAGGACCCAAAAAGCAGCAGATCCGGGGAGACTCCCCTTCCTTCCCGGGGAGGAGTGGTGCGGGAACGCACTGCAGGGATCTGCTGGGTTTGGAGACTCCGAGCGGGGTCGGGTGCCAGAGATAGCAACGCTCGATCACAGGCCGGGTGAGCACGGAGTGCGGCCAGAGACCGGGGACACGGGAGTGACTGCTTTTCTCTGGGGGCGCACTGAGGAGTGGGGCCCCGAGTTCTCGGCTCCTCCGGGCGGAGACTGGGAGGCCGCCATTCTCGCCCTGGTCCTCCAAAGCTGTACCGAGAGCTTGCAGGGAACAAAAGCTCCTGAGAGCAAACTGGAGCAGCTTCCTTAGCCCGGACCGACAAGGGCGGGGCAATTCCGCCTCCGGCAAAGACATTTGGAAACCACAGCAACAGGCCCCTCCCCCAGAAGATCAACACAAACAGCCAGCAAGCCAAGACCAAGTTGATCGATCAAGGAGAATAGGAGAACTCCAGCGCTAGGGGAATACTGCACATAGATTCATGGCTTCTTTTTTTTTTTTTTTTTTTTTTTTTTTTTACCATGATTCATTATTTCATCAAAGTTAATTTTTGTTGACTTTTTTTTATTTTTCTTTTTCCCTTTTTCAACCAACATCTTATAAATCCCTTTTTTTAAAAAAAAAAAAACATTTTTTTTTTTTTTCATTTTTAGAGTCATATTTTATCCCTTCATAGTAGTTATCCTTGTTTTTGGCATATATATATAAGTTGTTCTCTCTTTAAAATTTTGAGGTACAGTTTCTTCTAACAGATCAAAATATACCCTAAATCACTAGTGTATGGCTTTGTTCTAGTCTCCTGCCTGATCACATTCTCTCCCTTTTTCCTTTTTTTTTTTTTCCTTAAATCTTCTTTCTTTTTTCAAACAACTTATCTTACCAAGTCCTTTTATAAAATCTTTTATAATTTTCATCTTTACAGTCATCTTCCATCCCTTCATTGTATCAACCCTTATTTTGTACATATATGTCTTTCTTCCTTTAAAATTTTAGGAGGCACTTTTTTCTAACAGACCAAAATACGCCCAAAATCTAGTGTGTGGCACTGATCTATGCACTAGCCTGATCATATTTGATCATATTCTGCCTTTTTTGAATTGTTTTGTTTTTGTTTTTATCTTTTTTTCCTTTTTTTTTTCTTTTTCTCTTTCTTTTTTCTTTCTTTCCCTTTCTTTTCCCCTGGTTTCAGGTCTTTTCTGATTTGTATACAGTATATTTGCTGGGGACGTAGTAAACCTGTTAGCCTTTTGTTCTCTCATTCATCTATTCTCCTCTGGACAAAATGACAAGACGAAAGAAATCACCTCAGCAAAAAGAACAAGAGGTAGTACCGTCAGCCAGGGACCTACTCAATACGGACATTAGTACGATGTCGGACCTAGAGTTCAGAATCATGACTTTAAAGATACTAGCTGGGCTTGAAAAAAGCGTGGAAGTTATTAGAGAAACCCTTTCTGGAGAAATAAAAGAACTAAAATCTAACCAAATCGAAATCAAAAAGGCTATTGATGAGGTGCAATCAAAAATGGGGGCACTAAATGCTAGGATAAATGAGGCAGAAGAGAGAATCAGCGATATAGAAGACCAAATGATAGAAAATAAAGAGGCTGAGAAAAAGAGAGAGAAACAACTACAGGATCACGAGGGCAGAATTCGAGAGATAAGTGATACGATAAGACGAAACAACATTAGAATAATTGGGATCCCAGAAGAAGAAGAGAGAGAGAGAGGGGCAGAAGGTATATTGGAGCAAATTATACCAGAGAACTTCCCTAATGTGAGGAAGGAAACAGGCATTAAAATCCAGGAGGCACAGAGAACCCCTCTCAAAATCAATAAAAATAGGTCAACACCCCGACATCTAATAGTAAAACTTACGAGTCTCAGAGACAAAGAGAAAATCCTGAAAGCAGCTCGGGAGAAGAGATATGTAACCTACAATGGTAGAAACATTAGATTGGCAACAGACCTATCCACAGAGACCTGGCAGGCCAGAAAGGACTGGCAAGATATCTTCAGAGCACTAAACGAGAAAAATATGCAGCCAAGAATACTATATCCAGCTAGGCTATCATTGAAAATAGAAGGAGAGATCAAAAGCTTCCAGAACAAACAAAAACTCAAAGAATTTGCAAACACGAAACCAGCCCTCCAAGAAATATTGAGAGGGGTCCTCTAAGCAAAGAGAGAACCTAAAAGCAGCAAAGAGCAGAAACGAACACAGACAACAGACAGTTAACAGTCACCTTACAGGTAATACAATGGCAGTAAATTCATACCTTTCAATAGTTACCCTGAATGTAAATGGGCTCAATGCCCCAATCAAAAGACACAGGCTATCAGATTGGATTAAAAAACAAGACCCATCAATATGCTGTCTGCAAGAGACTCATTTTACACCCAAAGACACCCCCAGATTGAAAGTGAGGGGGTGGAAAACCATTTACCATGCTAATGGACACCAAAAGAAAGCTGGGGTGGCAATCCTTATATCAGACAAACTAGATTTTAAAACAAAGACTATAATAAGAGATGAGGAAGGACACTATATCCTACTTAAAGGGTCTATCCAACAAGAAGATCTAACAATTGTAAATATCTATGCCCCGAACATGGGAGCAGCCAATTATATAAGCCAATTAATAACAAAAGCAAAGAAACACATTGACAACAATACAATAATAGTGGGGGATTTTAACACCCCCCTGACTGAAATGGACAGATCATCTAAGCAAAAGATCAACAAGGAAATAAAGACGTTAAATGACACACTGGACCAAATGGACTTCACAGACATATTCAGAACATTCCATCCCAAAGCAACGGAATACACATTCTTCTCTAGTGCCCATGGAACATTCTCCAGAATTGATCACATCCTAGGTCACAAATCAGGTCTCAATCGGTACCAAAAGATTGGGATCATTCCCTGCATATTTTCAGACCACAATGCTTTGAAACTAGAACTCAACCACAAGAGGAAAGTCGGAAAGAACTCAAATACATGGAGGCTAAAGAGCATCCTACTAAAGAATGAATGGGTCAACCAAGAAATTAAAGAAGAATTAAAAAAATTCATGGAAACCAATGAAAATGAAAACACAACTGTTCAAAATCTTTGGGATACAGCAAAGGCAGTCCTGAGAGGAAAGTATATAGCAATACAAGCCTTTCTCAAGAAACAAGAAAGGTCCCAAATACACAACCTAACCCTACACCTAAAGGAGCTGGAGAAAGAACAGCAAACAAAGCCTAAACCCAGCAGGAGAAGAGAAATAATAAAGATCAGAGCAGAAATCAATGAAAACCAAAAGAACAGTAGAACAGATCAACGAAACTAGGAGCTGGTTCTTTGAAAGAATTAACAAGATTGATAAACCCCTGGCCAGACTGATCAAAAAGAAAAGAGAAATGACCCAAATCAACAAATCATGAATGAAAGAGGAGAGATCACAACCAACACCAAAGAAATACAAATTCTAAGAACATATTATGAGCAACTCTATGCCAGCAAATTAGATAACCTGGAAGAAATGGGTGCATTCCTAGAGATGTATCAACTACCAAAATTGAACCAGGAAGAAATAAAAAACCTGAACAGACCTATAACCACTACGGAAATTGAAACAGTCATCAAAAATCTCCCAAGAAACAAAAGCCCAGGGCCAGATGGCTTCCCAGGGGAATTCTATCAGACCTTTCAAGAAGAATTAATACCTATTCTCCTGAAACTGTTCCAAAAAATAGAAATGGAAGGGAAACTTCCAAACTCATTTTATGAGGCCAGCATTACCTTGATCCCAAAACCAGACAAAGACCCCATCAAAAAAGAGAATTACAGACCAATATCCTTGATGAACATGGATGCAAAAATTCTCACCAAAATACTAGCCAATAGGATCCAACAGTACATTAAAAGGATTATTCACCACGACCAAGTGGGATTTATTCCTGGGCTGCAAGGCTGGTTCAACATCCGCAAATCAATCAACGTGATACAATACATTAACAAAAGAAAGAACAAGAATCATATGATCCTCTCAATAGATGCAGAAAAAGCATTTGACAAAGTACAACATCCTTTCTTGATCAAAACTCTTCAGAGTATAGGGATAGAGGGTACATACCTCAATATCATAAAAGCCATCTACGAAAAACCTACAGCGAATATCATTCTCAATGGGGAAAGGCTGAGAGCTTTTCCCCTAAGGTCAGGAACGCGGCAGGGATGTCCACTCTCACCACTGCTATTCAACATAGTATTAGAAGTCCTAGCCACAGCAATCAGACAACAAAAAGAAATCAAAGGCATCCAAATCGGCAAAGAGGAAGTCAAACTCTCACTCTTTGCAGATGATATGATACTGTATGTGGAAAACCCAAAAGACTCCACCCCAAAACTGCTAGAACTCATACAGGAATTCAGTAAAGTAGCAGGATATAAAATCAATGCACAGAAATCAGTGGCATTCCTATACACCAACAACAAGACAGAAGAGAGACAAATCAAGGAGTCTATCCCATTTACAATTGCACCCAAAACCATTAGATACCTAGGAATAAATCTAACCAAAGAGGCAAAGGATCTGTACTCAGAAAACTATAAAATACTCAGGAAAGAAATTGAAGAAGACACAAAGAAATGGAAAAACGTTCCATGCTCATGGATTGGGAGAATCAACATTGTGAAGATGTCAATGCTACCTAGAGCAATCTACACATTCAATGCAATCCCCATCAAAATACCATCCACTTTTTTCAAAGAAATGGAACAAATAATCCTAAAATTTGTATGGAACCAGAAGAGACCCAGAATAGCCAGAGGAATACTGAAAAAGAAAAGCAAAGCTGGTGGCATCACAATTCCGGACTTCCAGCTCTATTACAAAGCTGTCATCATCAAGACAGTATGGTACTGGCACAAAAACAGACACATAGATCAATGGAACAGAATTGAGAGCCCAGAAATGGACCCTCAACTCTATGGTCAACTTATTTTTGACAAAGCAGGAAAGAATGTCCAATGGAAAAAAGACAGTCTCTTCAACAAATGGTGTTGGGAAAATTGGACAGCCACATGCAGAAGAATGAAACTGGACCATTTCCTTACACCACACACAAAAATAGACTCCAAATGGTTGAAAGACTTAAACGTGAGACAGGAGTCCATCCAAATCCTAAAGGAGAACACAGGTAGCAACCTTTTCGACCTTAGCCGCAGCAACTTCTTCCTAGAAACATCGCCAAAGGCACGGGAAGCCAGGGCAAAAATGAACTATTGGGATTTCATCAAGATAAAAAGCTTCTGCACAGCAAAAGAAACAGTCCACAAAACCAAAAGACAACCGACAGAATGGGAGAAAATATTTGCAAATGACGTATCAGATAAAGGGCTAGTATCCAAAATCTATAAAGAACTTATCAAACTCAACACTCAAAGAACAAATAATCCAATCAAGAAATGGGCAGAAGACATGAACAGACATTTCTCCAAAGAAGACATCCAAATGGCCAACAGGCACATGAAAAAGTGCTCAACATCGCTTGGCATCAGGGAAATCCAAATCAAAACCTCAATGAGATACCACCTCACACCCGTCAGAATGGCTAAAATTAACAAGTCAGGGAACGACAGATGTTGGCGGGGATGTGGAGAAAGGGGAACCCTCCTACACTGTTGGTGGGAATGCAAGCTGGTGCAACCCCTCTGGAAAACAGTATGGAGGTTCCTCAAACAGTTGAAATTAGAGCTACCGTTCGATCCAGCAATTGCACTACTGGGTATTTACCACAAAGATACAAATGTAGGGAACCGAAGGGGTACATGTACCCCAATGTTTATAGCAGCAATGTCCACCATAGCCAAACTGTGGAAAGAGCCAAGATGCCCATCGACAGATGAATGGATAAAGAAGGTGTGGTATATATACACAATGGAATATTATGCAGCCATCAAAAGGAATGAGATCTTGCCATTTGCAACGACGTGGATGGAACTGGAGGGTGTTATGCTGAGTGAAATAAGTCAATCAGAGAAAGACATGTATCACATGACCTCACTGATATGAGGAATTCTTAATCTCAGGAAAGAAACTGAGTGTTACTGGAGTGGTTGGGGGTGGGAGGGATGGGGTGGCTGGATGATAGATATTGGGGAGGGTATGTGCTACGGTGAGCGCTGTGAATTGTGCAAGACTGTTGAATCACAGATCTGTACTTCTGAAACAAATAATGCAACATATTTTAAGAAAAAAGAAAAAGAAGAAGATAACAGGAGAGGAAGAAAAGGGGAGTATGTCAGAGGGGGAGACGAAGCATGAGAGATGATGGACTCTGAAAAACAAACTGAGGGTTCTAGAGGGGAGGGGGGTAGGGGGATGGGTTAGCCTGGTGATGGGTATTGAGGAGGGCACGTTCTGCATGGAGCACTGGGTGTTATGAACAAACAATGAATCATGGAACACTGCACCAAAAACTAATGATGTAATATATGGTGATTAACATAACAATAAAAAAATTAAAAAAAAAAAAAAAAGAAATCAAAAAGGCTATTGAAGAGGTGCAATCAAAAATGGGGGCACTAACTGCTAGGATAAATGAGGCAGAAGAGAGAATCAGTGATGTAGAAGACCAAATGATGGAAAATAAAGAGGCTGAGAAAAAGAGGGAGAAACAACTACAGGATCACGAGAGCAGAATTCGAGAGATGAGTGATAAGATAAGACAAAACAACATTAGAATAATTGGGATCCCAGAAGAAGAAGAAAGAGAGAGAGAGGGCAGAAGGTATATTGGAGCAAATAATAGCAGAGAACTTCCCTAATGTGAGGAAGGAAACAGGCATCAAAATCCAGAAGGCACAGAGAACCCCTCTCAAAATCAATAATAATAGGTCAACACCCCAACATCTAGTAGTAAAACTTACGAGTCTCAGAGACAAAGAGAAAATCCTGAAAGCAGCTCGGGAGAAGAGATATGTAACCTACAATGGCAAAAATATTAGATTGGCAACAGACCTATCCACAGAGACCTGGAAGGCCAGAAAGGACTGGCATGATATCTTCAGAGCACTAAACGAGAAAAATATGCAGCCAAGAATACTATATCCAGCTAGGCTGTCATTGAAAATAGAAGGAGAGATAAAAAGCTTCCAGGACAAACAAAAACTAAAGGAATTTGCAAACACGAAACCAGCCCTCCAAGAAATATTGAAAGGGGTCCTCTAAGCAAAGAGAGAGCCTAAAAGCAGCAAAGATCAGAAAGGAACACAGACAACATACAGTAACAGTCACCTTACAGGCAATACAATGGCACTAAATTCATACCTTTCAATAGTTACCCTGAATGTAAATGGGCTCAATGCCCCAATCAAAAGACACAGGCTATCAGATTGGATTAAAAAACAAGACCCATCAATATGCTGTCTGCAAGAGACTCATTTTAGACCCAAAGACACCCCCAGATTGAAAGTGAGGGGGTGGAAAACCATTTACCATGCTAATGGACACCAAAAGAAAGCTGGGGTGGCAATCCTTATATCAGACAAACTAGATTGTAAAACAAAGACTGTAATAAGAGATGAGGAAGGACACTATATCCTACTCAAAGGGTCTATCCAACAAGAAGATCTAACAATTGTAAATATCTATGCCCCGAACATGGGAGCAGCCAATTATATAAGGCAATTAATAACAAAAGCAAAGAAACACATTGACAACAATACAGTAATAGTGGGGGACTTTAACACCCCCCTGACTGAAATGGACAGATCATCTAAGCAAAAGATCAACAAGGAAATAAAGACTTTAAATGACACACTGGACCAAATGGATTTCACAGACATATTCAGAACATTCCATCCCAAAGCAACGGAATACACATTCTTCTCTAGTGCCCATGGAACATTCTCCAGAATTGATCACATTCTAGGTCACAAATCAGGTCTCAACCGGTACCAAAAGATTGGGATCATTCCCTGCGTATTTTCAGACCACAATGCTTTGAAACTGGAACTCAATCACAAGAGGAAAGTCGGAAAGAACTCAAATACATGGAGGCTAAAGAGCATCCTACTAAAAAATGAATGGGTCAACCAGGAAATTAAAGAAGAATTTAAAAAATTCATGGAAACCAATGAAAATGAAAACACAACTGTCCAAAATCTTTGGGATACAGCAAAGGCAGTCATGAGAGGAAAGTATATAGCAATACAAGCCTTTCTCAAGAAACAAGAAAGGTCTCAAAAACACAACCTAACCCTACACCTAAAGGAGCTGGAGAAAGAACAGCAAAGAAAGCCTAAACCCAGCAGGAGAAGAGAAATAATAAAGATCAGAGCAGAAATCAATGAACTAGAAACCAAAAGAACAGTAGAACAGATCAACGAAACTAGGAGCTGGTTCTTTGAAAGAATTAACAAGATTGATAAATCCCTGGCCAGACTGATCAAAAGAAAAGAGAAATGACCCAAATCAACAAAATCATGAATGAAAGAGGAGAGATCACAACCATCACCAAAGAAATACAAATAATTATACGAACATATTATGAGCAACTCTATGCCAGCAAATTAGATAACCTGGAAGAAATGGGGGCATTCCTAGAGATGTATCAACTACCAAAACTGAATCAAGAAGAAATAGAAAACCTGAACAGACCTATAACCACTAAGGAAATTGAAGCAGTGATCAAAAATCTCCCAAGAAACAAAAGCCCAGGGCCAGATGGCTTCCCAGGGGAATTCTATCAGACATTTCAAGAAGAATTAATACCTATTCTCCTGAAACTGTTCCAAAAAATAGAAATGGAAGGAAAACTTCCAAACTCATTTTCTGAGGCCACCATTCCCTTGATCCCAAAACCAGACAAAGACCCATCAAAAAGGAGAATTACAGACCAATATCCTTGATGAACATGGATGCAAAAATTCTCACCAAAATACTAGCCAATAGGATCCAACAGTACATTAAAAGGATTATTCACCACGACCAAGTGGGATTTATCCCTGGGCTGCAAGGCTGGTTCAACATCCGCAAATCAATCAACGTGATACAATACATTAGCAAAAGAAAGAACAAGAATCATATGATCCTCTCAATAGCTGCAGAAAAAGCATTTGACAAAGTACAGCATCCTTTCTTGATCAAAACTCTTCAGAGTATAGGGATAGAGGGTACATACCTCAATATCATAAAAGCCATCTACGAAAAACCTACAACGAATATCATTCTCAATGGGGGAAAAGCTGAGAGCTTTTCCCCTCAGGTCAGGAACGCGGCAGGGATGTCCACTCTCACCACTGCTATTCAACATAGTATTAGAAGTCCTAGCCACAGAAATCAGACAACAAAAGAAATCAAAGGCATCCAAATCGGCAAAGAGGAAGTCAAACTCTCACTCTTTGCAGATGATATGATACTGTATGTGGAAAACCCAAAAGACTCCACCCCAAAACTGCTAGAACTCCTACAGGAATTCAGTCAAGTAGCAGGCTATAAAATCAATGCACAGAAATCAGTGGCATTCCTAGACACCAACAACAAGACAGAAGAGAGACAAATCAAGGAGTCGATCCCATTCACAATTGCACCCAAAACCATAAGATACCTAGGAATAAATTTAACCAAAGAGGCAAAGGATCTGTACTCAGAAAACTATAAAATACTCAGGAAAGAAATTGAAGAAGACACAAAGAAATGGAAAAACGTTCCATGCTCATGGATTGGGAGAACCAACATTGTGAAGATGTCAATGCTACCTAGAGCAATCTACACATTCAGTGCAATCCCCATCAAAATACCATCCACTTTTTTCAAAGAAATGGAACAAATAAGCCTAAAATTTGTATGGAACCAGAAGAGACCCCGAATAGCCAGAGGAATACTGAAAAAGAAAAGCAAAGCTGGCGGCATCACAATTCCGGACTTCCAGCTCTATTACAAAGCTGTCATCATCAAGACAGTATGGTACTGGCACAAAAACAGACACATAGATCAATGGAACAGAATCAAGAGCCCAGAAATGGACCCTCAACTCTATGGTCAACTTATCTTTGACAAAGCAGGAAAGAATGTCCAGTGGAAAAAAGACAGTCTCTTCAACAAATGGTGTTGGGAAAATTGGACAGCCACATGCAGAAGAATGAAACTGGACCATTTCCTTACACCACACACAAAAATAGACTCCAAATGGTTGAAAGACCTAAACGTGAGACAGGAGTCCATCAAAATCCTAAAGGAGAACACAGGCAGCAACCTCTTCGACCTCAGCCGCAGCAACTTCTTCCTAGAAACATTGCCAAAGGCACGGGAAGCCAGGGCAAAAATGAACTATTGGGATTTCATCAAGATAAAAAGCTTTTGCACAGCAAAAGAAATAGTCCACAAAACCAAAAGACAACCGACAGAATGGGAGAAGATATTTGCAAATGACATATCAGATAAAGGGCTAGTATCCAAAATCTATAAAGAACTTATCAAACTCAACACCCAAAGAACAAATAATCCAATCAAGAAATGGGCAGAAGGCATGAACAGACATTTTTCCAAAGAAGACATCCAAATGGCCAACAGGCACATGAAAAAGTGCTCAACATCGCTCGGCATCAGGGAAATCCAAATCAAAACCTCAATGAGATACCACCTCACACCCGTCAGAATGGCTAAAATTAACAAGTCAGGGAACGACAGATGTTGGCGGGGATGTGGAGAAAGGGGAACCCTCCTACACTGTTGGTGGGAATGCAAGCTGGTGCAACCCCTCTGGAAAACAGTATGGAGGTTCCTCAAACAGTTGAAATTAGAGCTACCATTCGATCCAGCAATTGCACTACTGGGTATTTACCCCAAAGATACAAATGTAGGGACCCGAAGGGGTACGTGCACCCCAATATTTATAGCAGCAATGCCCACAATAGCCAAACAGTGGAAAGAGCCAAGATGTCCATCGACAGATGAATGGATAAAGAAGGTGTGGTATATATACACAATGGAATATTATGCAGCCATCAAAAGGAATGAGATCTTGCCATTTGCAACGACGTGGATGGAACTGGAGGGTGTTATGCTGAGTGAAATAAGTCAATCAGAGAAAGACATGTATCATATGACCTCACTGATATGAGGAATTCTTAATCTCAGGAACAAACTGAGGGTTGCTGGAGTGTTCGGGGGTGGGAGGGATGGGGTGGCTGGGTGATAGACATTGGGGAGGGTATGTGCTATGGTGAGCACTGTGAATTGTGTAAGACTGTTGAATCACAGATCTGTACTTCTGAAACAAATAACGCAACATATTTTAAGGAAAAAGAAAAAGAAGAAGATAGCAGGAGAGGAAGAATGAAGGGGAGTAAGTCAGAGGGGGAAACGAACCAGGAAAGATGATGGACTCTGAAAAACAAACTGAGGGTTCTAGAGGGGAGGAGGGTAGGGGGATGGGTTAGCCTGGTGATAGGTATTAAAGAGGGCACATTCTGCATGGAGCACTGGGTGTTAGGACCAAACAATGAATCATGGAACACTACACCAAAACAAATGATGTAATATATGGTGATTAACATAACAATAAAAAAATTTAAAAAAAGAGAGAGAGAAAAAAACATGGATTGAAAACAGTGGAACTGGAATGCCTTCTGTTTTCAATAGAAGAGGGATTTATATACTTTTTCTAAAAAGCACTTGTTTTTACAGGACGTCCAGTCCTCCAGGTAGGAAAGGTCAACATGATGCCCAGGGAAACGCATTGAGGGGCCTGTTCCTATGAACTCAGAACCATCCCGCTGACAAAATTACCAAACACAGACAGAGCCTCTAGGACAAATGGATTTGGGGTCATAGCACTCTCTGGGGTAAGAACAGCTATGGTCCCTCAACTTGGTCCAGCCTGTTCAAGATAGAAGAGTTATTCATTCAGCCACCCATGACTAGAGAAATGAATCCCTACTCTCTAAGGCCAAATAGATCATAAATTTCTGTCAAAGTTCTTACATTTGAGTGGTGGAGAGGTGAAGATATGGGGGCCTGTGTCCTTGAGGTCACATGCCTTGAGGGTTCTAGGTTGGGACAGATGATTTTCCATCAGAGTCCAGCCTAACTGGAGGTATTACTGGAGTGACTAAGGGAGTGGCAGCCCAGTCCTGAGAGCACAGGGAGGGTGTGTCTCTTGTCCCCAAAGACCTTGAGCTCCAGGGAGCAGCACTGAGACTGCAGCCCCAGAATCAATGTATTGATCAGCCTTAGGCACTGACTGGAACCCAGAGGTGGTGGGGGTCTGAGCTGCCCATGGAAACAGAGACTCACCCTGGGATTCCTGAACATCAGCATCGTCCCAGGAGAGTGTGCATGACAGGGCGACTGCACTCAGGTGGGGGTACTGAGGACAGAAAAGTGGTTTCTCTGTCTTTCCTGAGCAGGTCAGGGGCAGGGGGCACCAAAGGAGCCTTCACAGTCTGGCACACACAAAAGTGAAGACAGCTTGTCCATGAGGGTTTGCTGAAGAGAGGGGCTAAGGGGCTGAAGATGAGGGCGCAGCCATTTTTGTGTCCATCCTCTAGAGATGCACAGAAGGCCTACAGGGAACAAACGCCACGCAGAGGAACCACTAGCATCTCACGCTGAGCCTGGCCCCCTGGCTGGGGCGGTGCAAGTCTGCCCAGGCAAAGACACTCGAGAATCAGTGCAGCAGAGCCCTCCCCCAGAAGACCAGCTGGAAGAACAGGCAAAAAAAAAAAAAAAAAAAAAAACAGAGCATACAGGACTTCAAAACTCCAGTGCTATGGGAAAATAATATGTAGAATTCAATTTTTTTTTCTAATGATTAACTTTCAGTTTAAAATTGTTCTTTTCTTTATTTTTTCCTTTTCAATTAGTTTCTTATTTTATCAACTCTCTTTTTTAAGTCTTTGTTTAACTTTCATTTTTTTACATTTACATTTTGTAGATATATTCTTCATTTTTGGCTTCATTTCACTGTATTCAATTTTATTTTTGTATGTATATAAGTTTTGTGTTCTTTACAGTTTTGGAATTTAGTGTCTTCTAACAAACAGATCTAAATACACCCAGGACCAGGTGGATCACTCTGTTTTGTCCATGTGGGAAATTATATTATTCTATATACCCCCTCCCCCCCTTTTTTGTTGTTGTTGTTGTTTCTGACCTCTTCGGATTTGCCTAGTGTGTATTTCACTTGGGTCATGGTTGATATATATATTTTTTTTATTTTGTTCACTCATTCATCCATTCTTCTCAGGGCAAATGACTAGAAGTGGGAATTCATAACAAAAGAAATAACCAGAGGTAATACTCTTTCCTGCATATCTAATCAATACAGATATAAGTAAAATGTCCCAACTGGAATTCAGGATAACAATTATAAATTCACTAGCTGGGCTTGAAAAAAAGCATAAAAGACACTAGAGAATCTCTTAGGGCAGAAATGAAATCTAATCAGGGTGAAGTGAAAAATGCTCCAAATGAGATGCTGTCTAAATTAGATTCTCTAACACCATAAGGCAGAAGAGAAAGTAAGTGACATAAAAGACAAGTTGACGGGAAGGAGAAAAGCTGAGGAAAAGAGAGGAAAACAACTAATGAACCATGAGGGGAGGCCTTTGAGAAATCAGCAATGCCATAAAATGAAACAATATTAGAATTATTGGAGTCCCTCCCCAAGGGAGAAGAAAGAGAGAGAGAGAGAGGGCCAGAAGGTATATTTGAGCAACTCATAGCTGAGAACATCCCTAATCTGGGGAAAGAAACAGGCATTCAAATCCAAGAGGAGAGAGGACACCTCCCAAAATCAGTAAAAATAGATCAACACCCTGACATATAAGAATGAAATTTGCAAATTGCAGAGATAAAGAGAAAATCCTGAAAGCAGCTAGAGACAAGAGGTTCTGAACCTACAGGGGTGGACACATTAGACTGTCAGCAAACCTATCCACAGAGACCTGGCAAGCCTGAAAGGGCTGACATGATATATTCAGGGTAATAAATGAGAAAAACATGCAGCCAAGAATACTTTATCCAGCAAGGCTGTCATTCAGAATGGAAGGAGGGAGAAAGAGCTTCCAGGACAGACAGAAACTGAGAGAATATGTGACCACTAAACCTGTCCCACTAGAAATATCAAGGGTAATTCTGTAAGCCAAGAGAGAGCTCAAAAGTAACATAAAAAAGAAAGAAACAGAGACAATCTGCAGAAACAGGGACTTTATAGGTAATTCAATAGCACTAAATTCACATCTTTTAATAGTTATTCTGAATGTAAATAGGCTAAATGCTCCAATGAAAAGACACAGGGTATCAGATTGGATAAAAAAGCAAGACCCATCCATATGCTGTCTACACAAAAGTCATTTTAGATCTGAAATCACCTCCAGATTGAATGTGAGAGGGTGGAGAACTATTTAATATGCTAGTGGACATCAAAAGAAAGTTGTGATAGCAATGCACATATCACACAAATTAGATTCTAAACCAAAGCCTGTAGTAAGGTTTGAAGAGGGACACTATATCATATGTAAAGGTTCTATCCAACAAGATCTAACAATTATAAATATTTATGCTCCTGAATTGGGAGCGGCCAATAATATCAGCCAATTAATAATCAAATTAAAGAAACACTTTGATACTAATACAATAATATCAGGGGGGCTTCAACACTCCACTGACAGCAATGTGTAGATCATCTGAGCAGAAGATCAACAAGGGAACAAGCGTGTTGAAAGAAACACTGGACCAGATGGACTTCACAGATATATACAGAGCATTCAATCCTAAAGCAACAGAATACACATTCCTCCCAAGTGCACATGGGACATTCTCCAGAACAGATCACAAACTGGGTCACAAATCAGGTCTCAACCAAAACCTAAAATTTGGGATTATTCCCTGCATATTTTCAGACCACAATGCTTTGTAACTTGAGCTCAAACACAAGAGGAAATTTGGAAGGAACTACAATACTTGGGGTTAAAGAGCATCCTACGAAAGAATGAATGGGTCAGTGAGAAAATTAAAGAATAATTTTTAAAATCATGGAAACTAATGAAAATAAAAAAAGGAAACTATTCAAAACCTTTGGGATACAGTAAAGGTGGTCCTAAAATGGAAGTACATAGCAATACAAGTTTCTCTCAAAAAATTAGAAACATCTCAAATACACAAGCTAAATGTACACCTGAAGGACCTGGAGAAAAAACAGCAAATAAAGCCTAAACTAAGCAGAAGAGAAATAATAAAGATCAGAGAAGAACTCAGTGAAATAGAAATCAGAAGAACAGTAGAACAGATCAATGATTCTAGAAGCTCTTTCTTTGAAAGAGTTAATAAGATCAAAAAACTCTAACCAGACTTACCAAAAAGAAAAGAGAGGGGACCCAAGTTAATAAAATCATGAATTAAAGAGAGATCATGACCAAAATCGAGGAAATACAAACAATTTTAAGAACACATTATGAGCAACTATAGGCCAACAAATTAGGAAGTCTGGAAGAAATGGATGCATTCCTGGAAACTTATAAACTGCCAAAATTGAAACAGGAAGAAGTAGAAAATCTGAATAGACCTATAACCAGCAAGGAGACTGAAAGAGTACTCAAATATCTGGAAAAACAAGAGTCCAGGGCCAGATGGCTTCCCAGGGGAATTCTACCAAACATTTAAAGAAGAATTAAGACCTATTCTTCTGAAGCTGTTTCAAAAAAATAGAAATGGAAGGAAAACTTCCAAACTCGTTCTTTGAGGCCAAGATTACCTTGAGCCCAAAACCAGACAAAGACCCCATCAAAAATGAGAATTACAGACCAATATCCCTGATGAACATGGATGCCAAAATTTTTACCAAGATACTAGCCAATAGAATCCAACAGTACATTAAAAGAATTATTCAGCACAACCAAGTGGGATTTATTCCTTGCCTGCAAAGGTGGTGCAATATTTGCAAATCAATCAATGTGATACATCACATTAATAAAAGAAAGGACAAGAACCATATGATCCTCTCAAATGATGCAAAAAAAAAAAGCGCATTTAACAAAATACTGTGTCCTTTATTGATTAAAACTCTCTACGGTGTAGGGATAGAGGGAACATACCTCGATACTATAAAATCCATCTATGAAAAGCCCAGAGCGAATAACATTCTCAATGGGGAACAACTGAGAGCTTTTCCCAAAGGTCAGGAACGCGACAGGGATGCCCACTCCACCACTGTTGTTCAACATCACACTAGAAGTTAAACCCCAGCAATCAGACAACAAAAACAAATAAAAGGCATTTATTTCACAACGCAGAGTGCTAACCACTATACGATCACGGCCAAAGGCATTTATTTCAGCAAAGAAGAAGCCAAACTCTCACTCTTCACAGATGACATGCTACTTTATGTGGAAAACCCAAAAGTTTCCACCCCAAAATTGCTAGAACTCATACTGGAATTCAGCAACGTGGCATGTTATAAAATCAGTGCACAGAAATCAGATGCACTTCTATGCACTAACAGTGTGACTGAGAAAAGAGAAATTAATGAATTTATCCCATTTACAATTGCATCGAAAGACATAAGATACCTAGAAATAAAACTAACCAAAGAGGTAAAGGATCTGTACTCTAGAAACTACAGAACACTTATGAAAGAAACTGAGGAAGACACAAACAGATGGAAAAACATTTTATGCTCATGGATTGGAAGAATAAATATTGTTAAAATGTCTATGCTACCCAGGCAATCTACACATTCAATGCAATCCCTATCAAAATACAATCGGCATTTTTCACAGAGCTGGAACAAGCAATCTTAAAATTTGTATGGAACCAGAAAAGACCCTGAAGAGCCAGTGTGTTGAAAAAGAAAACCAAAGTGGGGGCCTCACAATACCTGACTTCAAGCTATATTACAAGGTTGTGATCATCAAGACAGTATGGTACTGGCACAAAAACAGACACATAGATCAATGGTATAGAATAGTGACCCCAGAAATGGACCCTCAACTCTATGGTCAACTAATCTTCGACAAAGCAGGCAAGCATATCTAATGGGAAAAGGACAGTCTCTTCAATAAATGGTGCTGGGAAAATTGGACATCCACATGCAGAAGAATGAAACTGGACCTATTACTTACACCATACACAAAGATAAACTCTAAATGGATGAAAGACCTAAATATGATACAGGAATCCATCAAAATCCTAGGGGAGAACACAGGCAGCAATGTCTTCCAACTCAGCCATAACAACTTCTTGCTAGACATGTCTCTAAAGGCAAGGGAAACAAAAGCAAAAACGAACTATCAGGACTTCAAGTTAAAAAGCTTCTGCACAGCAAAGGAAACAGTCAACAAATCTAAAAGGCAACTTAGAAAATGGGAGAAAATATTTGGAAATGACATTACAGATAAAGGGCTGGTATCCAAGATCTATAAAAAACTTCTGAAACTCAACGCCCAAAAAACAACCCAGTTAAGAAATGGGCAGAAGACATGAAAAGACACTTCTCCAAGGAAAACATACAAATGACTAACGGACACATGAAAAAAATGGTCAACATAAATTAACCATCAGGGAAATACAAATCAATACCACAATGAAATACCACCTTACACCAGTTAGAATGACAAAAATTAATGAGACAGGAAACAACAAATGTTGGCAAGGATGTGGAGAAATGGGAACCCTCTTACACTCTTGGTGGAAATGCAAGCTCATACAGCCACTCTGGAAAACAATATGGGGGTTCTTCAAGACATTAACAATAGAGCTACCCTATAACCCAGCAATGGCACTACTAGGTATTTATGCCAAAGATACAGATGTAGTGAAAGGAAGGGGCACCCTCACCCCAGTGTTCATAGCAGCAATGTCCACGGTAGCCAAACTGTGGAAGGAGCCAAGATGTCCCTCAACAGGTGAATGGAGAAAGAAGATGTGGTTCATATATAAAATGGAATATTACTCAGCCATCAGAAAGGATGAATATGTACCATTTGCATTGACATGGATGGAACTGGTGGGGATAATTCTAAGTGAAATAAGTCAATCAGAGAGACAACTATCATAAGGTTTCACCCATATACGGAATATAAGGAATAGTGAAGAGAACCATAGGGGAAAGGAGAGTAAACTGAATGGGAAGAAATCAGAGAGGGAGACAAACCATGAGAGACTCTGGGCTCCAAGAAAAAAAACTGAGGGTTACAGAAAGGAGAGGTTTGGGGAGATGGGGTAAATGGGTGATGGGTATTAAGGAGGGTATGTGTTGTGATGAGCACTGGGTGTTATATGCAACTAATGAATCGTTGAACACTACATCAAAAAAAGATAAATATAAGAAAATAATAAATAAATAAATAAATAAATAAATGTACTTCTGCATTTGCTTTCAACCACAGGCATATTTTAAAGAAATTAAGAGGTGAAAAAGTCTCTTTAGCCAGATCTGTACCCTTCCTGTTGGTTTTCACAAATTTCTCATGTTCTGACTTCCCTTCTGGTGTCACGCCCTTTCAACCAAAGATCTGCCTGTGGGATTTTTGTTCTTAAAGAAAATCCACTAGGGATGAATTCTCTTGGTTGGCCTTCCTATGAGAATATGGTAAATTTGCTCTCATTCCTGAAGAATATATTCTCTAGGTGTAGGTTCCTGAACTGACCCTTCTTTCATCACTAATGACACCAATGACCCTTGAACAACATGGGTTTGAGTTACACAACTCCACTGATACATGGGGTTTGGTCATTAATATCAACAATACTCTAAATGTGTTTTCTCTTCCTTATGATTTTCTTCATAACATTTTCTTTTCTCTATCTTACTTTATTGTAAGAATACAGTATATGAGACATATAACATACAAAACAGGTGTTAATTGACTGTCCATGTTATTGGTAAGGATTCAGGTCAACAGTAAGCTATTAGCAGTTACATTTGGGGTGAATGTTAAAATTCCACCAAGTAATTTTGAAGATCTAACCGGCTTTATCAAAAGAAGTGTGAATTGTGCAGCACTATCTAGCAAGTAGAGGGCAGCTGCACTGCATTGTACAAAATGGAAGTTTTATATAGAAGGGGAGCAGGTGCAAGAAAGTTATTAACAAAAGAAAAGGGTTGTTCCAGACAAGGCCATGTTCTAGGGGGTAAAGCAGGGTGTCTTTTCATGCAGAGGAAAAATCATTCCTTGGGGACTGGAGAGGACCCTAAGGCAGCCTCCCTGGCATGGACTGGAAACTTCCTGGTGAACTGGTGAAGACTATATTTTGGGGGGTGATTGAAACTATTGAGTGGATACTAAGCACCAGTTTGGGAACTCAGTCTAAGGGACACGATTTTGGCTGCGTGTGTGTGTGCTTGTGTTTCTTTTAATAGGAATCAAATGCCATATGTGGATTTTCGACGGTGGGTTGGGTAAGCACCCCTAACCCCTGTGTTGTTCAAGAGTGAACTCTATTTTCTTACAGAGGCCTGGCATCTGTGGTTTCTGATTAAAAACAGAAAAAGTATAGTCATTTCATTTTTGTTCCATTAGCTACAACATTTCATTTTCTTCTGATTTCATTTTTTTTCTCTGTCTTTTGGTCTCAGCACTGTATCATTATTTATCTGGAGATGACTTTCCTTACGTCTATCCTGTGCTGGGTTCTCTGGGTTTCATAAATCTGTAAATTATGTCTTTCATCGAGTTTTCAGCATACATACATACACACACACACACACACACACACACACACACTTTTTCCTACCTAGCATGCTAATCCTTTTCCTCAAGGACTATTATATTATATTGTATTGTGTTGTGTTGTGTTGTATTCTGTTGTGCTGTGTTGTAGTGTATTGTATTTAGATGTGGCAGAAATAGCTGGCCTCACCCTCAGGCTGGAGCTAATAGGTGGAGAAGGCCATGGAACCAAACCTGGAGCCTGGGAACTGGGTTAGGACACATGAAAGTCCATCACTGCTCTCCTAAGTCACAACACTGTGGCTCAGATTGAAAACCCCTGGTACTAGTTGCCATGGTAACCCTCAAGGCTACAGCTGCTCCCCTGGCAGGAGATCACCTGGGGGATCTAATAAACTCCACTGACTGCTGGTAATTCTGTCAGCGCTGAGGAATCTCTGCCCCCTGATATCCCACAGTCCCACCCCTTCACCAGGGCTTGAAAAGTCCCACTTGGGATGAGAAGAGAGGAAGACGTAAGTCGGTTCCTGCAGGACCAGAGGAGCCCACCCATGGTGTTTCCGATGGTCCTGAATACAATCAGCAGTAGAAAAGTCACATTTATGGGACTCACTTCCCCCACCTTCCCAGGAGCAGGCTCAGTGTTTTCCCAGCAATGGTGGAACCTCCCCTCTACCCTCCCATGACCCGCAAGAGGTTTGCTGGCTTCAGGCTCCAAGTCCTCCCCTCCCTATGCCTAACACTCTTCTCCTGGACGTCACAACTGAAGGTTCAGATGCCCAGCAAGTGTGCCAGCTTATCACCTTGCCTGTGTCTTTACATAGCCTCTCACATCTTATACCTTGTCCCTGGGACACAGTGAGCTTCAACCAGCTCTGAGCGCAGGAGCCTGGGGAGGGAAGAGAAGGTCTCCGCTCTGACCCACAGAAGAGCACAGACCATGTGGTGGAGGACTGTCCACCTGCTGAGATCCCCAGGCTCTGACCAAGAGCTTAGGAAAAGATGATTTGCCTTTTGAAAGAGGAAAAAAAGACAGCTCAACAGTCTCAGATTTATGCACCATAGACCTCCAGGCAGTTTCTGCACCATAAATTTTTTGTTGTTTTTTGTTG
Source organism: Zalophus californianus (assembly GCF_009762305.2). Lineage (NCBI taxonomy): Eukaryota > Metazoa > Chordata > Mammalia > Carnivora > Otariidae > Zalophus > Zalophus californianus. The sequence goes on along the minus strand of NC_045608.1, from coordinate 29,589,124 downwards.
TTGTTGTTTTTATTTTTCCTGAGGTTTCTGAAATGTTGAACAGAAAACTGGAAGAAGATACAAGTGACCTGGAAGCTACTTGGAAGTATGGTCAGTGTACATTCAAGTTATTTTTTTAATGTTTAATTTTTTACTTAAATAAATAAGTGATTCATCAGTCTTATATAACACCCAGTGCTCATTACATCATGTGCCCTCCTTAATGTCCATCACCCAGTTACCCCATCCCTCACCCCTCGCCCCTTCAGCAACCCTCAGTTTTGTTTCCTATCAGTGAGAGTCTCCTATAGTTTGTATACCTCTCTGATTTCATCTTGTTTTTCTCCTTTCTTCGCCTATGGATCCTCTGTTTTGTTTCTTATATTCCCCATATCAGTGAGATCATATAATTGTCTTTCTATGATTGACATATTTTGCTTAGGATAATACCCCCTAGTTCCATCCATGTCATTGCAAATGGAAAGACTTCATTTTTTTTTTGATGTCTGAGTAATATTCCATTGTATATATGAACCACATCTTTATCCACTCATCTGTCAGTGGACATCTGGGCTCTTACCATAGTTTGGATATTGTGGATATTGCTGTTATACACATTGGGGTGCAGGTGCCCCTTCTTTTCACTACATTTCTATCTTTGGGGTAAATCCCTAGTAGTGCAATGGCTGGGTCGTAGGCCAGCTCTATTTTCAACTACAGTCAGAGTCCAGGTCCCTGAGCAAGTGAGGTATTTGTTCCACTTCCCCATCGGTGTGCGTCACCATAAGCAGCATTCTTGTGCCAGATTACAGAGTAATAATCAGCCTCATCTCAGGCTGCAGCCCCTAGATGCGCAGAAGCCCCGCATTGGCCGAGGCGTCTTTGGAGCCCGAGAAGCGGCCGGGGACCCCGGAGCCCTGGTGCTTATCGGAGTCTGAGGAGAACCTCAGTAGACACCGGGGAGGGCTCCCTGGCTGCTGCTGGATCCAGTAGATGTTAGAGACGCCCACACCGATGTCCCTGCTCAGGGTGCAGGTGAGTCTGGCTGTCGTTCCCGGAGATGCTCAGAGGGAGGGCGGCCAGGTCAGCAGGGGCTGGGACAGGGAGCCTGCAAACGCACACATTCTTAATGAGCTGGGGCTACTTGGCAGCTGATAAGGGGTTAGATCAGGGTGGGTGACAGCTTGGGGCACTTCCCTGCTCCTCCAAAGCTTGTCCCTACCTGTGCATTGAGAGAGGATCAGGAGCAGGAGAGGGGTCCAGTCCATGGTGGTCACAGTCCCAGAGGTCCTAGAGCTGAGGCTGGGCTGAGCCAGGCCTTTCTTACCCACTTACTGCCTAAGGGGGAGGAGACTGTCATGTAAATTTGCCCCCATCTTTATCTGGCTTTGTCCCTCTCTGAGCAGGACCCTGAGGAGGGTTTGTGGATAGAGACATTGAAGGGGCAACGATGCTCTGAGTTTGCACTGTGGGGAGAATTCGGGAGGAAGCAGCTGTTTGGTCAAACCCCAGGTTTGTACAGGTGACTCTCTTGTACCACTGGGGACACAGTGGCTGAGACCTGAGCACTGTGTCAGGGACCAGTAGCCTCTAGAATGACTTGGTGTCACCAGTGGCTGGCTGACTGGAACACCCCCAGTGACTCCAGGAGAGCCTGTGGCCCCTGCCGCTCACGTGTCCATCCGCAGGCACCTGGGGAGCTCCTGTGGACTCTGCATCTGTCCTTGTCACAGCCATTCCACAAGCAGGGCGGGGCATGCCTGCGTGGCAAGCAGCGTGGTCAGGTTGAAGTTACTGATGTTAGTCCACTCCACGTGGAATCGGGAGGCTTGGATTTCACAGGAAACACTAATACGAAATAAATAAATTATCTGCTTGCTTTTTGATGTCTAGCGTCATAAAAGTCGTGCTTACGCTGTGCCCAGTTTCTTGTTGGCTATGATATGAGGAGCCCTGGCAGGTCTGCCTCATCATGGCCACTAGACAGGACATACTGTGCTCTTCAGAGTTCTTTCCCTGGGTTGTGCATCTCCCATCTGGATTCAGCCTCAGAATTTGACGTAATTTGAGCACAATTCTGGAGGTCAAAACCAGGTTCCTAATTGAGCCCCTACCCCATAAAGGCAGTCTGCCACAACTGGGCTGGTTCTGTGGCCTGACAGGGGCAATCTGCTGGTACTCCGTGGGATTCGGGACATTCCCACAGACAATAAGCACCTGCAGGCCTTAGCACGATAACCCCAAATTCCCCACTCTCAAGAACTACCCCAACTGTCACATCATCCCAGAAACTTCCTGATGCCATAAAAGAGATGGCTGTGTCCTTTGTAACTGTAATTTGCAAGTTGTAATTTCTGATGTGTCGCCTGCATTGTCATTCTCAGCAGAGCAGTTATTCTAACCCCCAGAAAGTGATTTCTGGAGCAACTTTTTGGAAGACCTATTTCAAGTTCAGGGGGAAATCTGACTCATTCCTCTGGCCCCTTGTCTCTGGAGCAAGGAGTATAGGGACTCCAAAGGACTGTGTCTTTCCCCTTGATCCACACAGCTGAGGAGCACGTTAGGACTCTCTTCATAAGATGCCACCCTGTGTCATCCCCACCTGTGTCCCTCTGTCCAGGGGAAATGACTGTGGTGGAGAGAAGACCCCTCCTGATGAGGGAGCTGTCACTGCCAGACTGCACAGGACAGGGTCTCCACATGGTGACAGTCCCCATGAGATCTGTCGGCAGACCTCAGACAAGCAAAAGCTGCAGCTTGCATTCAGTGAAGGTGCATGAGCCCTCCACTACCACAAAGATCCCCTGAACTGCACATGTGCGATGACAAGTGGTTCCAGCCATGATTATCTTGGCCTGCATGATTCACACGATGTCCACAATCATGAGAACAATCAAAGAGAGCTTTCACCAAAGTCCTGAGGCATTCCTGAAGTTGCAGAGCTTCTTGCTATGTGATATGATCCCATCAACACATGCTCAGGGGCACTACCAACTACCCAAGGTGTCCACAATGGGGGAGGGCGATTCTCTAGCCTGGAGTGGTCAACATGTCCATTTATCAAACATCCACATTCAGGAGGAGCAAAATCTTCACTGCACACTGGCTGCAAATGCAAACCTCACAAGGTTCTGTGTTGTCCCCACCCATCAGCATTTACTGGGGAGATTTCAGGGATGGACTAGGCAAGGCACCCAGCTCTTCCTCCTCTCATGAGCCTGGGGGAAGCAGAGGAAAAAGGGCAGGGCCAATGGGATGGATATGGGGCTGTCTCCAGAGATGCTTCACTTTTAAATACCTGCACGGGTGAAAGGCACGGCTGGGATGGGGCTTCAGGAGGAGGAGCCTCAAGTGCTCCCGGGAGGTGTACAGCTAAGACTGGAATCGGTGTTGATGAGACATAGAGATCTCCGGGCAGTGAGATCATTGCAGGAGGGACAGGGGGCGGTTTTGGCTGGCTCAGTTCAGGCCACCTGAGAGAGACTTTGGAGTCACCAACAGACTACCTTTGTTAACTCTCACTGTTACATGAAGGTAATGAAATCCCAGCCTTAGAGAGTGCCCAGGACATATCTGTCTGCAGAACATAAAGTGATTGGGTCTTATGCATCCAGAGATTAGGGTGAACCAAGGGCCATGGTTTTGCTAGGGGGTGGGAAAGAGGAACAGAGGAGGTGCTCCGAGGGACCATTTCCGACACCACATCAGCCATTTACCTGTGCAAAGAGAAGTGGAAAAGGGAGAGGCCCAGGCTGGGAGGGGTGTCCCCAGAGTCAGCTTCCTGCAACATTGGAGGGGGAACACAGCTAGCCAGTATCTCCGTGATCCTATCTCCATAACTTGGGGAATCGGAACTTCTTTTCTCTTCTGTTTTGTCCCTAAACCCTGAGTATTCACAGCCTTGTCAGCATTGTGGCATGAGCCTCAGATCACCAAGAGACGAAGAAGAAGCATGGCTCTTATAGAACCTGCTTCAGTGATGAGGGAGCCGGATGCTGGATGTCCAGTGCACACAGGGAGGTCACGCACACAGTCACATCTTACTTTAGAGAAGGATCTGTTGCTCAGCATCCTTGGAGCTACAGAGACCTGCTTCCTCTGGGCCTCAGGGGGGAAAAACAGTTCCCAGAAAGGGGGAAAAAAAAAAAAAAAACAGTTCCCAGAGAAAGACTGGAATCAGCAGATGCAGGAAGAATGTGGCTCACTCTTAATGCTGGGCCCTGGGAGATGGGGATGGGCCATGTTGGACCCAGTGACCCACCACAAGCACTCAGACCACCCACGTCTCTGAGTCAGGCCTAGACCCTGGGCTGGCATGGGTAGGGTCACCCGCCTCCATCCTGCCAATAATGCCCCTGAAGTGGTACTTTGCCCTAAGACCTGATTTACTCCTATGGAGACAGTGAGATCTGTATAAGAAAATATTAGCAGTGGACCCAATGAACCCTGTAAAGTAAATGAGAGGACATTTGCACATACAAATGTCCTAAGAAGGATGGATGAAGGCTGGATGAAGAGATGACAACAGATGTCACCCGGAGTAGCCTTGGTACCAGGCAGGGCAGGGGTGACTGCAGCATGCAGAGAGAGCACTGGGGAGGTTTTAGTCACACTTCCCCAAGGTTCTGGAGGACATTGTCCATATAAGGGCTGCCATGTCCAGTATCACAGTAAGAGTCCGCCTCATCCTCAGCCTGCAGCCCCAAGATGCGCAGAAGCCCCGCCTTGGCCGAGGCGTCTTTGGAGCCCGAGAAGCGGCCGGAGACCCCGGAGCCCTGGTGCTTCTCGGAGTCTGAGGAGAACCTCGGCAGACACCGGGGAGGGCTCCCTGGCTGCTGCTGGATCCAGTAGCTGTCAGAGCCGCCCACACCGATGTCCCTGCTCAGGGTGCAGGTGAGTCCATCAGTTGCTTCCAGAGCTGCAGAGAGGGAGGGCGGCCGGGTCAGCACGGGCCGAGAGAGGTGAGCGCAGACACAGGTCTCATGGGTGATAGGGCAGGGACAAGGGTAAAGTTTCTCAGACTCTGTGACTGAGGAGCTGACACCAGCTGTAGGGCTGTCTTGTGTCCCCGAGGCCTGTCCCGACGGTGCCATGAGAAAGCAAAACAAGAAGGACAGGAATCCAGGCCATGGTGACACAGACCCAGGTCCCCACAGTGGGCGGGGCTGCCCCAGGCCTCCTTTTCTCCTCCACCTTCTGCCCCAGGAGGGGCTGTCCATGCAAACGGGGTCCACCCAGTGACTGCCCAGCCCCTCCCTGAGCCCTGGTGCTGGAGCTCAGCTCACAGACACCCTGAGGATGGGGGTTGGTCTCACCCCAGGAGAGAGCCCTGGGAGGACGCACCTGCTGACAGGACCACACAGGTCCCTGCTCTGGGGACTCTGCCAGACCCGAGAAGACACAGCGGCTGAATCCCCATCAGGGAACACAAGACCCAGTCTCCCGTCCCAGGCTTCATTGAGCGAAACCCCTCCCTGAGCCTCCCGGGAGGGTCAGCCACCGTCTGGGCCCACAGCACCCCCTGCTGGTCACAGGGCGCACACCTCACAAGGCCCAAAGCCCTGAGAGCCCAGCTGGTTTCTGCAGGTCACCAGGTCCCTGTCTGTATTGACACATCCATGTTCTGATTTCTAGTACAGGTTTCTTCTGCAATCGGGTGAACATTCCTCCAAATCCTTTCTTATTTTAACATGGCATAATGTGAAGGAGTATTTCCAATCAATTTATATGATTTTTTTTTATTCCCAGACCTAAAAAATAACCTCTCTTTGATTTTCCTGACACTTTAGGAAATATATTTCTAGCCGATGCAGAAATTAAATGGACATAAAGCACAGATACTCACAGTTCAAACATCTGGCAGCTTGATGCTACCATGGTAAGTGAAGTTCTTTTTTTTTTTTTTTTCATTATGATCAGATAGCCACCATATAGTACATCCTAAGTTTTTGTTGTGGTGTTAAACGATTCATTAGTTGCGTATAACACCCAGTGTTCATCCCAACACGTGCCCTCCTTAATACCCATCACCCAGTCACCCCTCCGCCCACCCCTCTCCCCTCTGTAAGTGAATATTTTCAGGGGAAAATTAACCATACTAACATCAAATTAGGAGATTTATCCAAAGATCACACACATAAAAAATAAAGAAAAAAAGCATGTGGTTCATACTCTGAAGTAAGAATGACACTATCTGAAAACATTTGTGTGAATGTTATAAAATACCCTTTCCCTGTGCAAGTTGCTAGGGAGCAGAAAGAACGAGAAGGGTGGTTGTGGATGTGATGATGGATTTGGGAACAACATACAATTTCCAGAGTAATAGGTGAACGAGAAGCCACAAATTTGGAGTTCATCCCATTATTCAATAAAAAGGTGATTGAATGCTCATTTCTGAATTGTTAGTAAATTTTTAATGAAATTTGCATGATCATTTTTTCCCTTTATAATCATCTGTGTTCAGAGACTTAAGTGACATCAGACATAAATATTCATATTAAATTCAATGATATTTATTAAACAAAGTTATTCCTGAAAAAGTAGTTACTGTGTAACTATATTTATGAAATTTTGAGATGAAGAGGACCTAAAAATTAAGGGGAAATGGAACAATTAGAAAGGATAATTGAAACATCTGAAGTTGTATGTATCTGTTCTCATCCATCACTACAAAATGATGAAGCAAATGAGAAGAAACAGAACAGTCATAAATACCATCTATGGGTATTGCTCATAAGGAAGTTGCATGTATTGTGTGGTTCATCAAAGATGAGCAGGGACACCATGATTTCCACAAGGATTCCTGACCACTAGAGGGAGCCTTGAGACAACCCTGCTGATTGTCCCAGTCATTCTCATGGGTCCGCATTACTGAATTACCGTCCCTGAGGACTGTCTTGGGGGCAAGTAGGAGCCAGCTCTGAATGGGAGAAGTGGGAAGCTGGATGAGGGAGAACCAGGGCACCAGGAGCCCCTCACAATGAGAAGGACAGACAGTAGCTGTCCAGATGTTCCATGGTGATGCTGCTTCATACAGCCAAGTGCTGCCTTTGGGCTGTGCTTTCAATCCCTGAAGGACATGCCCATGCACCACTCCTGCCCTGGGCTAAGGTTGCAGTGAGTCCCAAGGCAGTGTGTGCGGTGACCCCCCCTCCCCCACCCCACTTTCTCATGGAACCAGAGCTGAGGACTCAGGGGCTCTCTCGCTAACTGGGGCAGCTGACGTACTGTGCATATTACTTACCTCACATCTGCTGTCCGTCCCTGCAGGTTCATGCCCTCAAAAATCTTTCCACTAGGAATGCAAGCTGGTGCAACCACTCTGGAAAACAGTATGGAGGTTCCTCAAACAGTTGAAAATAGAGTTACCATACGATCCAGCAATTGCACTACTGGGTATTTACCACAAAGATACAAATGTAGGGATCCGAAGGGGTACGTGCACCCCAATGTATATAGCAGCAATGTCCACAATAGCCAAACTGTGGAAAGAGCCAAGATGTCCATCGACAGATGAATGGATAAAGAAGATGTGGTTATATACACAATGGAATATTATGCAGCCATCAAAAGGAATGGGATCTTGCCATTTGCAACGACGTGGATGGAACTGGAGGGTGTTATGCTGAGTGCAATAAGTCAATCAGAGAAAGACATGTATCATATGACCTCACTGATATGAGGAATTCTTAATCTCAGGAAACAAACTGAGTGTTGCTGGAGTGGTGGGGGGTGGGAGGGATGGGGTGGCTGGGTGATAGACATTGGGTAGGGTATTTGCTATGGTGAGCTCTGTGAATTGTGCAAGGCTGTTGAATCACAGATCTGTACTTCTGAAACAAATAATGCAACATATGTTAAGAAAAAAGAAAAAGAAGAAGATAGCAGGAGGGGAAGAGTGAAGGGGAGTAAATCGGAGGGGGAGACGAACTATGAGAGATGATGGACTCTGAAAAACAAACTGAGGTTTCTAGAGTGGAGGAGGGTGGGGGGATGGGTTAGCCTGGTGATGGCTATTAAAGAGGGCACATTCTGCATGGAGCACTGGGTGTTATGCACAAACAATGAATCATGGAACACTACATCAAAAACAAATGATGTAATGTATGTTGATTAACATAACAATAAAAATTTTAAAAAAAGAAAAAGAAAGTCATAAGGAAGAGAAAATTTTAAAAAGCCCAAAAAACAACAACAAAAATCTTTCCACTAGTGTCCTCATGCAACACCTTTTTATGGATTGAGATTTGTGAAGGGCAGAGGAATCTTGGCCATGCTGAAGCCCCCAGACTCTGCTTGCAGAGGACAAATATTTGGAAATCTGACACTCCCATCCGCAGGTGTCACTGATCCTATGACCATTTGCCCTCATAGGCCAGGTATCTTCATACAAACCTGTCCCTGTTTGTCCATCTATCCCTGCCTGGACGTAGGCCAGGATGACAACTCATGATGGTGGAGGATGAAATTTGATGCAGGGGTGTGAGTCAGTGCTGAGTACTCATATGGTTTTTGGGGACCCAACAAGCACAAAGTCTCACTTGGCTGAGGATACTGCTTGGTCAGTTATGCAACACTCAGTAGAGTATTTTCCTAGTTGGCTTAGCCAGAGTCTTGTCCCTTCTGGACAAGCTCAGCAGTGCCCCCTGCTGAGCTCAGAGCCCCCCTGACACCACCCAGCTCTCCTGGACCATCCTGCTGTCAGATGGATTTTTCTGATGGTACTACCCAGGTGCATAGAATGAGTAGGTCTCCTACACCATGATTGGGACTGTGACATTAATTTTTTTCCAGTTCACTAATGAACTCCGGACAGCTAAGCACAGAATGTATTGCACAGTGATTATGTCACCAGATATTCAGAATTACCTGGCATTTGGATTTCTTCAGCCCTGTACTGGAGCCATCACCAATCCATGACCAGCTTGAACTGGTCCATAAGATTAAGGTTTTATCTTCCCCAGAGTTCCCCCGTGTTCATAACTGGAATTGATTGTACATGTGTTCCTCTTATAGGGTGTCTTATTCTGCTGTTGTTCTTGTTGGTGTTAAGGGTCTCTTGTTAGGTTACCCCAGCCCACATTGTACAGGACTTGACATTTGATGTCTGTATCTGTCATGAGACTATAACATTGTTGGGAAAAGTGTCTTCTGCTCATTCCTACCTCTCTTGGTTTCCATTTGCCCTGTAAACCTGGAAATCCCTTATTTTCTTTTGCTTCTCTGATACATTTAACATATTTTTAGTGGAGTTTTGTAATTGTTCTTAGTAAGACAATTGGTATAAAAAAAATCATTGCTATAGTGGAACCTCCTCTGAATTAGAGGTCCTCCTTCCACTTCTGAACCGCAGGACCCTCGTGAGCTGTTACTCAGCAGCACAGGGTCTGATCAAGTTTGTTGAGAGCTCCATGGACCATCACTTAGAAAAATAAGACTATCTAGAAATTTTCCTATAATAAAAGTTTATCTGATAATGGGATTTGGGTTCACAGGATCTAGATCTGCAATAACAGATTTATTTAACATCATCCCAACCAAAGAACCTGAGAGAGAAAGTATGTGAACTCTCGATTAAACAGGGAGAAGTGAGCATGTCTGAGGGCCCTGTCCTCAAAGGGGAGAGGTCATCTCCTGCCCCAGGGCATTCCCATGATCCCCAGGGCACCATTGGAAGAGACAGAGAAACACAGACCAGCCAGTTTCACAGTCAGGAAATGATCAGCTAATCCTGGGACAGGACCATGGGACATGTAGGGAGCTTGGCAGAGGGGACTTGGGTCTCTCAGGCCACAGTCCCATATTATTGCTTTCCTTACCATCCCCACCCAACAAGTGTGGGGGATACTTTTGGTTCTTGAGACAAAGTGAGTTTGTTTGGACTGGGACACAGTAAGAAAGGTTATTTTCTTTTTTTAAAAAAGATTTTCTTTATTTAAGAGACAGAAAGAGAGAGAGCATGATGGGGGGTGCAGAGGGAGAGGGAGAGGCAGACTCCCCACTGAGCAGAGAGCCTGATGCTGGGCTTGATCCCAGGGCTCCAGGATCATGACCTAAGCCTAAGGCAGATGCTTAACTGGCTGAGCCATCCAGGTGCCCTGAAAGTAAGGTATTTTCATGAAGCCCATAAGACAGACGGAGTCAAGTATGTGGAGTTCTCTGGTTTCTGAAGCACAAGCTACACCAGAGAAGTAGAGCTGCTGTTGGTCACAGGCAAGGATGGGGGAAGATGAGTCAGAGCATTTAATGGGGGGCAGATGTTTTTCTCACTTCCCTGTGGAAGGGTAGCTCTTGGTGGCACAGGTGCTGTGCTCAGCTCTGTGATGCTGGGAGTCAGTCTCATCCTCAGGCTGCAGGCCAGGGGTGAACAAGGAGGTCATGATGATAAACCAGGAGCAGAAATGTTGGCCTGGGATTCCTGAAGACACATCACTGGTGTCCTAGGTCACAGACGCAGGGGCTTTGCCTGGGACACCTTGCTCCCAGCCATCATGATAACCTCCAAAGTGTCTGCTGCACTCCGTGTGACCAAGGTGACTCATCATTGGGACCCTACTGAGAGCTTCAGAGGGAGTGTTGTTGCACATATCAGGGGGTTTTTGATACTTCACAACCCTGGTTGACACCCTGCGTGCATAAAAGCTCCTACAGGGCAGAAAAGGAGAAGAGGACACACATCACTTCCCATGGGCTCTGGAAACCCACCCATGGGAGCTCATGAGGGGTGAGCGGTATCACCTGTGGGGAGGTCACATATGGGACTCAGCGGTTTCCTAGGAATGCTGGATTCTCTCCCCTTCACCCTCCCCAGCCCCTGAAATAGGTTTGCTGGCCTCCAGTCGCAAATGTCCCCCACCTAACCCCCGTGTCCTTGACATGACAGTGGAAGACACAGACAGCACAGCAGTGAGCCAGGCCAGCTCTGAGCCCTGACCTCCCCCAGGCCTGCATTTGCCATCTTCCTGCCTCATTTCAGGAGCACAGTCTACCTCCGCCAGCCTCTCAGATGGGACCGGGACGGAGGGTCTCTCCGGGGCTTCAGGAGCAGAAGCCATGTCTACAGGACTGCCCACCTGCTGAGATGGTGCCTTGCTCTGACCAAGAAAGCTAGTAGCCATTGCTCGTTTCTTTCACTGGGTATAAGTTCAGTTTTGCTGTGATTTTGTTTGTTTCTTATTTGATTTGTTTCCTTCATTTTTGTCTAAGACTAAAGTTTCATTGACGGGAATTTGACAGAGAAGGATTCTAGCTCCTGGCAGAGGCTCCTGGACAAGGTCCTGTGGGTGTCCCCACAGCTGCTCCATCCACCCACTCCTGGGTCCCACTCACAGCAGCCATAACTCAGAGCAGGTCAGGGATTTTTTTCTACTTCCCCTTCGGCTTGTGTCACTGTGAGAAGCACCACTGTCTCCAACAAGACAGTGATAGTCTGCCTCGGCCTCCGCCTGCAGCCCCGAGATGCGCAGAAGCCCTGCATTGGCCAAGGCGTCTTTGGAGCCCGAGAAGCGGCCGGGGACCCCGGAGCCCTGGTGCTTATCGGAGTCTGAGGAGAACCTCAGCAGACACCAGGGAGGGCTCCCTGGCCGCTGCTGGATCCAGTACGTGCAGTAGCCGCCAACACTGATGTCCCTGCTCAGGGTGCAGGTGAGTCTGGCCGTTGTTCCCGGAGATGCCGAGAGGGAGGGTGGCCATGTCAGCACGGGCTGGGACAGGGAGGCTGCAGACACACACACTCATGGGTGATGGGGCATTTCCACTGGGAGCTTCTCAGTCTTAGGGGCTGATAATATCTGGGAAGATCCCAAGAAGTCAGATGATGTCCCTACCTGAGCAGAGAGAGAGGAACAGGAAGAGGAGAGGAGTCCAAGCCATGATGACACAGCCCTTGGTCCCCACAGTGGAACTGGGCTGTCCCAGGCTTGCCTTATCCTCCCTACTGTCCCCATGCAAATGAGGGTGCTCTTTATGCAAATTTGCACCCCCTTTCAGACTCGCTCAGACTCCACCTGATCAGTGAATCGGGATCCTGACAGGGGACTGAGGGCAAGGCCTGCTCTGAGTGGGACCCAGGAGGGGGTGGAGGGAGCAGCTGTGGGAAGCCCCATGCTGGGTCTGGTTTAAAGAACATGGATACATGTCTGTGATTTGAGACACTTATAACATAGAGAGGAAAGTCGTGAAGAAATAAACACTCCTGTGGAAATGAGAATGCCTACAAAACATAACTCATAGAAAAGAGTGAGATTATTCCCCCCCCCTTGGGACATTCTGGAAGCTCCTCTTCTGAGGGGACTTTCAAGCATGTCTCAGGAGAGGGGTGACCGTGTTCTCCATATGAGCTCATAGAAGAGAAAATCAAAACAGGGTGTGAAGATGCTCAAACCATGAAGGGACACCGCAATTTCACAGAGTGACGAAATGATCTGGTGACAGTGTGCGCAGGGGAATAGAGGGCGGACACAGCAGGGCAGGACTGAAGAGCCTACGTGGTCAAGGAAGAGCAACTGAGGCAGGGAAAGAGGAGACGCGGACGCAGGCGGCTGTGCTCCCAGGAGACACGCAGGCTGTGGAGCAGAAGGAATGCGGGGTGAGAAGGAGGAAGACTCTGTGGGAACTGGGGGTTTCTGACTGCCCCGTCCGACGGCACTGCTGTTCACTGCAGCGGAGCATGAGGTAAGGAGATGCTTCTCTGTTCATAAAAGAGTTGAAGGTCTGAGAAATAAGTAGAAACCCTGAAATCCAAGCTCAGAAATGGTGGACCCTGACCTTGAGTGGCAGCAAGCAGGGACCGCGGCCTGCGGCTGGTGTCCGGGTGTGGTGAGCAGTCCCTGGTGCGGGTGTGGACATGAGGGAGGGACAGGAGGCTGGGACAGAAACCTGGACACCACCCACGTGTCCAGAACGGGTGAGAGGAGTCCTGCAAGCAGAGTCGCTCAGTCCAGGCTGGCTCCCATAGCAGACCCTTCAGCATTCCTGCAGCGTGTGTGTTAGCGACGTCCTACCTTCCGCTCAGGATACCGAGTGGTGAGCTGGGTGAGCTGTCTTTCTCATACACATGTTCAGGGAGGGCTGAGGACAGTGAAGATGTGGTTGGTGGTGATGATTGTAGACCTTTAAACTCAAGGGTGAGCTCAGGACAGGTCCTGAGGATGCATGAGTGTGGAGCATCCAAGGTCAGGCTGAAATGCCTTGGACAGTGAGCATCATGAAGAAGTGGGGATGGAGAAGAACCCAAACTTCTCACCCTACCTGCACATCCCCAGGACCTCTAGCCACAGGGAGGCAGAGCTGCAGGCTCTCTCTCATCCCCTCACCCTTTGTGGGGAAGAGCACTGCATTCTGGTCACTGCCCCCTACCTCCACTTCCTCTTCCTGGTGTCTGTCATGAGGAGTGGACTGGGAGGACCCACGTGAGCTCTGAGCTTCCCGGGGTCAAGGCAGCTGGGCCCTGGGCCCAGACTCAAGCAGACACTGCATTCCCAGCTGCCCTCACCCCATGGACCCGAGGAACAGGTTCCACAGTGCCGCTGCTAACCCCAGCTCTCATCCCCCCTGACTGAGATGAGGGGACAGGAGACCAGAGCAGAGATGCCCCTGCTTCCAGCACTGTGGGTCCCCTGCCCACTCTCCATGGAGGATGGGCCACACTTGGGCCATCCTTAGACTGGAGCCCCATGGCCACACTCAGAATTTCCTGCTGTGGCTCCTCACTGAGGACTGTCTCTAACTGTCCCCACTTCTCCAGTGCTTCTCCACTAACAGGGTGAAGTGAGGTGTCAGAACCCATCTCCAGTGCAAGGAGCAAAAGGACAAAGGCCCCAGTGCCTCTGCCCCCATGACTCTCAAATTGGTACCCAAGAAAGCTGGTCTGTCTCTGTCTTTCTGTGTGTCTCTGTCTCTGTCTCCCACCCCCAGCTCCTTCCTCTGTCAGCTGAGGCTCTGTCCACATTCCTGGTGGGGAGGGCATGGGTTCACTCTTTCTCAACCCATGACCTTGATCTGTGGCCCCAGGTGTGCTGTGTAATTTCCAGGTCTTGTAAGTAACAAACCTGTATTTTTCAAAGATTCCTATGGTTCTAGCTGAAGGATAACTTGTAGTCATAATAAGAACCACAAAGGTGGGTCCACCACTGCATCGGTTACGGAGTGGATGAGACCTGCACAAAACAGGAACTTCTGATCCTGGAGGAAGAATGCTGGCTCCCACCGTCTGTGACCACTGACTTCATTGTTCAATTCAGGCATGGCTCAGAAACATCACAATTATTGATCACCCACGCCATCAGACACAAGTCCATCAAATGGAGAAAGGGTCTCGTGTACAGTTTCCCATACAGGCTCCCCTTCTTTTCAAAATCCTCAGGTCATCAGCCCTTTGCCCCACCCTTTCAGTGAGGTGGCTTCCTACCTTTTTAGAGCAGCGAATGGGATGATGTCACATTGTGCACTCCGTCATGGACCCCAGACTTCCTAGATGACTTTATGTGCACGCACTAAGGTGTTGTCACTGTGCTATAGAGTTTACTGAGCTGTGACAACACAGCAGTGTGGTGCGGCTGCTTCACAGTGTCCTGTGTAAGAGCGACACCACCATAAATCCTGTTCTTGCATATCCATCCTCCTGCTGCTTCCTCCACCTGCTCTCCACCACTGACTAGATTTGTGCCTCTTCTAAAATGTAGTTCAATTATAGTTATATTAAATGTGGCACTTTACATGTCCTTCTTTCTGAGCGCCTGGGTGGCTCAGTTGGTTAGGCGACTGCCTTCCACTCAGGTCATGATCCTGGAGTCCCGGGATCGATTCTCGCAGGGGGCTCCCTGCTCAGCGGGGAGTCTACTTCTCCCTCTGACCCTCTCTCTCATGCTCTCTCTCTCTCTCTCTCTCTCATTCTCTCTCTCAAGTAAATAAATAAAATCTTTTTAAAATGTTCTTCTTTCTGAAGAAATATGTATTTAAAATTCATGTATACTACTATGACTTCATAGGTCATTTATTTTTGTTTGTTTTTGTTTTGTGTTTTTTTTTCTTTTCAAGTTTTTATTTAAAGTTTAGTTAACATATATGGTAAAATTGGTTTCAGGTATAGAATTTAGTGATTTGCATTTACATAGTGCTGATCACAACAAGTGCCCTCCTTAACACCCATCACCCCTTTAGCCCATCCCCCACCCACCTCCCTCCATCAACCCTCAGCTTATTCTCTATAGTTTAAGAGACTCTTAAGGTTTGCTTCCCTCTCTCTTTTTTTTTCCTTCCCATATGATCACTTGTTTTGTTTCTTAAATTCCACTTAGGAGTGAAATCATACAGAATTTGTCTTTCTCTGACTGACTTATTTTGCTTAGTATAATACATGTTAGCTCCTTTCACATTGTTGCAAATGGAAAGATTTCATTCTTTTTGATGGCTCAGCAATAATCCTATATATATATATATATATATATGCCACATCTTCTTTATCCATTCATCAGTCATTGGACATTTGGGCTCTTTCCATAGTTAGGCTATTGTTGATAATGCTGCTATAAACATTGGGTGCATGTACCCCTTTGAAACAGTATTTGCATATCCTTTGTGTAAATACCTAGCAGTGCAATTGCTGGATCATGGGGTAGAAAGCTGACTAATATCCCAGTGTACAAATGTATAACCTATTGGAGGACATCTTTGTTACATCAAGTCTTAGGGATTATTAAAACCCAGGTATAAACATCCATGTGCAGTTCTGATTGCTTTCACATATGGTGATTATGAACAAATCTTCTATAAATATTCACATGCAGGATCTTCTCTGGACAGAAATATCATTTTTTTAATTTTTTTATTGTTATGTTAATCACCATATATTACAAAATTTGTTTTAGTGTAGTGTTCCATGATTCATTGTTTGTTCATAACACCCAGTGCTCCATGCAGAACGTGCCCTCCTCAATACCCATCACCAGGCTAACCCATCCCCCCACCCTCCTCCCCTCCAGAAACCTCAGTTTGTTTTTCAGAGTCCATCATGTCTCCTGGTTCGTCTCCCCCTCTGACTTACTCCCCTTCATTCTTCCTCTCCTGCTATCTTCTTCTTTTTCTTTTTTCTTAACATATGTTGCGTTATTTGTTTCAGAAGTACACATCTGTGATTCAACAGTCTTACACAATTCACAGCGCTCACCGTAGCACATATCTTCCCCAATGTCCATCACCCAGCCACCCCATCCCTCCCACCCCCGACCACTGCAGCAACCCTCAGTTTGTTCCTGAGATTAAGAATTCCTCATATCAGTGAGGTCATATGATACATGTTTTTCTCTGATTGACTTATTTCACTCAGCATAACACCCTCCAGTTCTATCCACGTCGTTGCAAATGGCAAGATCTCATTCCTTTTGATGGCTGCATAATATTCCATTGTGTATATATACCACCTCTTCTTTATCCATTCATCTGTCGATGGACATCTTGGCTCTTTCCACAGTTTGGCTATTGTGGACATTGCTGCTATAAACATTGGGGTGCACGTACCCCTTCGGGTCCCTACATTTGTATCTTTGGGGTAAATACCCAGTAGTGCAATTGCTGGATCGAATGGTAGCTCTAATTTCAACTGTTTGAGGAACCTCCATGCTGTTTTCCAGAGGGGTTGCACCAGCTTGCATTCCCACCAACAGTGTAGGAGGGTTCCCCTTTCTCCACATCCCCGCCAACATCTGTCATTCCCTGACTTGTTAATTTTAGCCATTCTGACGGGTGTGAGGTGGTATCTCATTGAGGTTTTGATTTGGATTTCCCTGATGCCGAGTGATGTTGAGCACTTTTTCATGTGCCTGTTGGCCATTTGGATGTCTTCTTTGGAAAAATGTCTGTTCGTGTCTTCTGCCCATTTCTTGATTGGATTATTTGTTCTTTGGGTGTTCAGTTTGATAAGTTCTTTATAGATTTTGGATACTAGCCCTTTATCTGATATGTCATTTGCAAATATCTTCTCCCATTCTGTCGGTTGTCTTTTGGTTTTGTGGACTGTTTCTTTTGCTGTGCAAAAGCTTTTTTATCTTGATGAAATCCCAATAGTTCATTTTTGCCCTGGCTTCCTGTGCCTTTGGTGATGTTTCTAGGAAGAAGTTGCTGCGGCTGAGGTCGAAGAGGTTGCTACCTGTGTTCTCCTTCAGGATTTGGATGGACTCCTGTCTCACGTTTAGGTCCTTCAACCATTTGGAGTCTATTTTTGTGTGTGGTGTAAGGAAATGGTCCAGTTTCATTCTTCTGCATGTGGCTGTCCAATTTTCCCAACACGATTTGTGGAAGAAACTGTCCTTTTTTCCACTGGACATTCTTTCCTGCTTTGTCAAAGATGAGTTGACCATAGAGTTGAGGGTCCATTTCTGGGCTCTCGATTCTGTTCCATTGATCTATGTGTCTGTTTTTCTGCCAGTACCATACTGTCTTGATGATGACAGCTTTGTAATAGAGCTGGAAGTCCGGAATTGTGATGCCGCCAGCTTTGCTTTTCTTTTTCAATATTCCTCTGGCTATTCGGGGTCTCTTCTGGTTCCATACAAATTTTAGGATTATTTGTTCCATTTCTTTGAAAAAAGTGACTGGTATTTTGATGGGGATTGCATTGAATGTGTAGATTGCTCTAGGTAGCATTGACATCTTCACAATGTTGGTTCTTCCAATCCATGAGCATGGAATGTTTTTCCATTTCTTTGTGTCTTCTTCAATTTCTTTCCTGAGTATTTTATAGTTTTCTGAGTACAGATCCTTTGCCTCTTTGGTTAAATTTATTCCTAGGTATCTTATGCTTTTGGGTGCAATTGTGAATGGGATCGACTCCTTGATTTGTCTCTCTTCTGTCTTGTTGTTGGTGTCTAGGAATGCCACTGATTTCTGTGCATTGATTTTATAGCCTGCTACTTTACTGAATTCCTGTATGAGTTCTAGCAGTTTTGGGGTGGAGTCTTTTGGGTTTTCCACATAAAGTATCATATCATCTGCAAAGAGTGAGAGTTTGACTTCCTTTTTGCCAATTTGGATGCCTTTGATTTCTTTTTGTTGTCTGATTGCTGTGCTAGGACTTCTAATACTATGTTGAATAGCAGTGGTGAGAGTGGACATCCCTGCTGCGTTCCTGACTTTAGGGGAAAAGCTCTCAGCTTTTCCCCATTGAGAATGATATTCGCTGTAGGTTTTTCGTAGATGGCTTTTATGATATTGAGGTATGTACCCTCTATCCCTATACTCTGAAGAGTTTTGATCAAGAAAGGATGCTGTACTTTGTCAAATGCTTTTTCTGCATCTATTGAGAGGATCATATGATTCTTGTTCTTTCTTTTGTTAATGTATTGTATCACGTTGATTGATTTGCGGATGTTGAACCAGCCTTGCAGCCCAGGGATAAATCTCACTTGGTCGTGGTGAATAATCCTTTTAATGTACTGTTGGATCCTTTTGGCTAGTATTTTGGTGAGAATTTTTGCATCCATGTTCATCAAGGATATTGGTCTGTAATTCTCCTTTTTGATGGGATCTTTGTCTGGTTTTGGGATCAAGGTGGCCTCATAAAATGAATTTGGAAGTTTTCCTTCCATTTCTATTTTTTGGAACAGTTTCAGGAGAATAGGTATTAATTCTTCTTGAAATGTCTGATAGAATTCCCCTGGGAAGCCATCTGGCCCTGGGCTTTTGTTTCTTGGGAGATTTTTGATGACTGCTTCAATTTCTTTAGTGGTTATAGGTCTGTTCAGGTTTTTTATTTCTTCCTGGTTCAGTTTTGGTAGTTGATACATCTCTAGGAATGCACCCATTTCTTCCAGGTTATCTAATTTGCTGGCATAGAGTTGCTCATAATATGTTCTTATAATTGTTTGTATTTCTTTGGTGTTGGTTGTGATCTATCCTCTTTCATTCATGATTTTGTTGATTTGGGTCATTTCTCTTTTCTTTTTGATCAGTCTGGCCAGGGGTTTATCAATCTTGTTAATTCTTTCAAAGAACCAGCTCCTAGTTTCGTTGATCTGTTCTACTGTTCTTTTGGTTTCTGTTTCATTGATTTCTGCTCTGATCTTTAGGATTTCTCTTCTCCTGCTGGGTTTAGGCTTTATTTGCTGTTCTTTCTCCAGCTCCTTTAGGTGTAGGGTTAGATTGTGTATTTGAGACCTTTTTTGTTTCTTGAGAAAGGCTTGTATTGCTATATACTTTCCTCTCAGGACTGCCTTTGCTGTATCCCAAAGATTTTGGACAGTTGTGTTTTCATTTGCATTGGTTTCCATGAATTTTTTTAATTCTTCTTTAATTTCCTGGTTGACCCATTCATTCTTTAGTAGGATGCTCTTTAGCCTCCATGTATTTGAGTTCTTTCCGACGTTCCTCTTGTGATTGAGTTCTAGTTTCAAAGCATTGTGGTCTGAAAATACGCAGGGAATGATCCCAATCTTTTGGTACCGGTTGAGACCTGATTTGTGACCTAGGATGTGATCAATTCTGGAGAATGTTCCATGGGCACTAGAGAAGAATGTGTATTCCGTTGCTTTGGGATGGAATGTTCTGAATATGTCTGTGAAGTCCATTTGGTCCAGTGTGTCATTTAAAGTCTTTATTTCCTTGTTGATCTTTTGCTTAGATGATCTGTCCATTTCAGTCAGGGGGGTGTTAAAGTCCCCCACTATTACTGTATTGTTGTCAATGTGTTTCTTTGCTTTTGTTATTAATTGCCTTATATAATTGGCTGCTCCCATGTTCGGGGCATAGATATTTACAATTGTTAGATCTTCTTGTTGGATAGACCCTTTGAGTAGGATATAGTGTCCTTCCTCATCTCTTATTACAGTCTTTGTTTTACAATCTAGTTTGTCTGATATAAGGATTGCCACCCCAGCTTTCTTTTGGTGTCCATTAGCATGGTAAATCGTTTTCCACCCCCTCACTTTCAATCTGGGGGTGTCTTTGGGTCTAAAATGAGTCTCTTGCAGACAGCATATGGATGGGTCTTGTTTTTTAATCCCATCTGATAGCCTGTGTCTTTTGATTGGGGCATTGAGCCCATTTACATTTAGGGTAACTATTGAAAGGTATGAATTTAGTGCCATTGTATTGCCTGTAAGGTGACTGTTACTGTATGTTGTCTGTGTTCCTTTCTGATCTTTGCTGCTTTTAGGCTCTCTCTTTGCTTAGAGGACCCCTTTCAATATTTATTGGAGGGCTGGTTTCATGTTTGCAAATTCCTTTAGTTTTTGTTTGTTCTGGAAGCTTTTTATCTCTCCTTCTATTTTCAATGACAGGCTAGCTGGATATAGTATTCTTGGCTGCATATTTTTCTCGTTTAGTGCTCTGAAGATATCTTGCCAGTCCTTTCTGGCCTGCCAGGTCTCTGTGGATAGGTCTGTTGCCAATCTAATATTTTTACCCTTGTAGGTTACATATCTCTTCTCCCGAGCTGCTTTCAGGATTTTCTCTTTGTCTCTGAGACTCGTAAGTTTTACTATTAGATGTCGGGGTGTTGACCTATTTTTATTGATTTTGAGAGGGGTTCTCTGTGCCTCCTGGATTTTGATGTCTGTTTCCTTCCTCACATTAGGGAAGTTCTCTGCTATTATTTGCTCCAATATACCTTCTGCCCCTCTCTCTCTTTCTTCTTCTTCTGGGATCCCAATTATTCTAATGTTGTTTCATCTTATCGAATCACTTATCTCTCGAATTCTGCCCTCGTGATCCTGTAGTTGTTTCTCTCTCTTTTTCTCAGCCTCTTTATTTTCCATCATTTGGTCTTCTATATCACTGATTTTCTCTTCTGCCTCATTTATCCTAGCAGTTAGTGCCCCCATTTTTGATTGCACCTCATCAATAGCCTTTTTGATTTCGACTTGCTTAGATTTTAGTTCTTTTATTTCTCCAGGAAGGGTTTCTCTAATAACTTCCACGCTTTTTTCAAGTCCAGCTAGTATCCTTAAAGTCATGATTCTGAACTCTAGGTCCGACATCGTACTAATGTCCGTATTGAGTAGGTCCCTGGCTGACGGTACTACCTCTTGTTCTTTTTGCTGAGGTGATTTTTTTCGTCTTGTCATTTTGTCCAGTGGAGAATAGATGAATGAGAGAACAAAATGCTAACAGGTTTACAACGTCCCCAGCAAATATACTGTATACAAATCAGAAAAGACCTGAAACCAGGGGAAAAGAAAGGGAAAGAAAGAAAAAAGAAAGAGAGGGAAAAAAAAAGATAAAAACAAAAACAGAACAATACAAAAAAAGCAGAATGTGATCAAATATGATCAGGCTAGTGCATAGATCAGTGCCACACACTAGATTTTGGGCGTATTTTGTTCTGTTAGAAAAAAATGCCTCCTAAAATTTTAAAGGAAGAAAGACATATATGTACAAAATAAGGGTTGATACAATGAAGGGATAGAAGATGACTGTAAAGATGAAAATTATAAAAGATTTTATAAAAGGACTTGATAAGATAAGAAGTTGTTTGAAAAAAGAAAGAAGATTTAAAAAAAAAAAAGGAAAAAAGGGAGAGAATGTGATCAGGCAGGAGACTAGAACAGAACCATCCACTAGTGATTTAGGGTATATTTTTATCTGTTAGAAGAAACTGTATCTCAAAATTTTAAAGAGAGAACAACTTATATATATATGCCAAAAATAAGGGTAACTACTATGAAGGGATAAAATATGACTCTAAAAATGAAAAATAAAAAAATTTTTTTTTTTAAAAAAGAGATTGATAAGATGTTGATTGAAAAAGGGAAAAAGAAAAAAAAAACAGTTAACAAAAATTAACTTTGATGAACTAGTAAATCATGGTAAAAAAAAGCCATGAATTCTATGTGCAGTATTCCCCTAGCGCTGGAGTTCTCCCGTTCTCCTTGATCGGTAAACTTGGTCTTGGCTTGCTGGCTGTTCGTGCTGATCTTCTGGGGGAGGGGCCTGTTGCTGTGGTTTCCAAATGTCTTTGCCGGAGGCTGAATTGCCCCGCCCTTGTCGGTCCGGGCTAAGCAAGCTGCTCGGGTTTGATCTCAGGAGTTTTTGTTCCCTGCAAGCTCTCCGTACAGTCTTGGAGGACCAGGGCAAAAATGGTGGCCTCCCAATCTCCGCCCGGAGGAGCTGAGAACTCGGGGCCCCGCTCCTCAGTGCGCCCCCAGAGAAAAGCAGTCACTCCCTTGTCCCCGGTCTCCGGCCGCACTCCGTGCTCACCCGGCCTGTGACTGAGCGTTTGTATCTCTGGCACCCGACCCCGTGTGGAGTCTCCAAACCCAGCAGATCCCTGCAGTGCGTTCCCACGCCGCTCCTCCCCGGGAAGGAAGGGGAGTCTCCCCGGCTCTGCCACTTGTTGGGTCCCTGCTGCAGGAGCAGTGGCCCGACTGGGCCGCGGATCACAGTTTATGGCCACCCCGAGCTGAGAGCCCGAGCCTTGGCTCCGTCTCTGCAGCCGGCTTCCCCGCTCCGATACCTGGGAGCTCTGGCGCACTCAGGCTCCCCCGGTCTTTCTGTGACCCCAAGGGTCCTGAGACCCCACTGTCCCACGAGGGTTTCACCCCGCTTAGCCACTGGAGCGACGTCCCTCAGCGGAGCCGGCTTCTAAAAGGTCCGATTTTGTGCTCCGCGGCTCTAGCACTTGCCAGAAGCGGCCAACGGAGGCCCCCTCCCCCGCCGTCTATCCTCCCGAATATCGCCTCGGATTCACTTCTCCGCACGTCCTACCTTCCAGTAAGTGGTCGCTTCTCTGTTCAGAGAGTTGTTGCTACTCTCCTCTTCGATCTCCTGTTGAGTTCGTAGGTGTTCAGAATGGTTTGATCCCTATTCAGCTGAATTCCTGAGACCAGACGAAATCTAGGTCTCCTACTCCTCCGCCATCTTGCTCCGCCCCCCCCCGCAGCATTTTTTTTTTATTTGTTTTCCTGTAGACTCCACATATAAATGAGAGCATTTATCAAAGCAGCATTTGTCTTTCCCTGTAGGCCTTCTTGTACTTAGGGTGATGTCCTGCAGGTTCGTCCATGTTGTCATAAATGGCAGGACATCTTCCTGGAAAGGCTCATGGGGTGGCCTACCTTTGTGCACAGATGGGAGCGATCTCGTTCATGGTGCCCCACAGCCCCCCTACTCTGTGCATCACTGACAAGCCCCGATGTGGCAGGAAAGGCGAGGAGGACACACTCAGTGCCTGTGGGCTCAGGAAATCTGCCACAGGGGTGCCCACTGGCCCTGACAGCGTCAGCTGTGTGTCCCTCACATCTGTGGGATCTACGTCACCCACCTTCCCTACAGCGGGCTCAGCATTTTAGAGCAATGCCAGAGCGTCCTCCTTACCCTCAGGAGCCCCACTGAGAGGTTTGCAAACCGACACTCAACGTTGCTCCCGGAGCGAACTACCTCTCTCCTGACGCCACAGCGGAAGAGCAGGCACCCAGCCAGTGCGTCCGGCCAGCTGCGTGCCCGGAAATCCTCCTGTTCTGGGGCCTCACTCAGCACCAGTCTCAGGGCCTCAGTCCCGGGACACAGAGCTGCTCAGCCAGCCCTGAGCGCAGGAGCCTGAAGGGAAGGAGGGTCTCTGCTCTGACCCCTGGGGGAACAGGGTCCATGCTGTGGACTGTCCACCTGCTGGGACGGTCTGCAAGCTCTGACCTAGAAAACTAAGCAAAGTTGATGTGCCTTTTTTTATAAAGAGAGAAAAAATGCCAGCTCAACAAGCTCTGATTTTTACACGTGGATCACCAGGCTAAGTTTCTGCATTACCATGAGGTTTCTGTTGTCTTGTTTTTTTACCCCTGAGAGGTCACTTAGGTTGCATAGGAAACTGGGAGGAAGGACATTGTGACCTAGAAGCTACTTCCCAGGACAGTCAGTGTGAATTCTTGTTATTTTAAATTGGAAGAGAGTCAGAGTACAAGAGTCTGAGCAGGCTGAGGTATTTGTCCCACGTCCCCATCTGTGTGTGTCACTGTGACCAGCACCACTCTGCCAAGTAGCCCAGTGATAGTACATCTCGCCCTCAGCCTGCAGCCCCGAGATGCGCAGAAGCCCCGCGTTGGACGAGGCGTCTTTGGAGCCCGAGAAGCGGCCGGGGACCCCGGAGCCCTGGTGCTTATCGGAGTCTGAGGAGAACCTCAGCAGACACCGGAGAGGGCTCCCTGGCCGCTGCTGGATCCGGTAGATGTTAGAGCCGCCCACACCGATGTCCCTGCTCAGGGTGCAGGTGAGTCTGACCGTTGTTCCCGGAGCTGCAGGGGTGCGGGTGCGGCCGAGTCAGCACGGGCTGGGAGCCTGCAAACACACTCACTCGTGGGTGATGAAACTACAAGTGGGAAAAAAATCTCAAAAAGCTGAGCATGGGAAGAGTCATTTGGGGCCCGCTGTGTCCCTGAGGGCTGTCCCTACCTGTGCAGTGAGACAGGAGCATGAGGAGGACGGGAGTCCCGGCCATGGTGACACATACACTGGACCCCACTTGGGCTGGGCTGCCCCAGGCCTCCTTTTCTCCTCCAGCTTCTGTCACAGGAGGGGCTGTCCATGCAAACGGGGTCCACCCAGTGACTGCCAAGCCCCTTCCTGAGCCCTGGTGCTGGAGCTCAGCTCACAGACACACTGAGGATGATGGAGGTGGCTTCAGCCCTGGGGAGAGCCCTGGGAGGATGCACCTGCTGAGACCACACACAGGTCCCTGCTCAGGGGACTCTGCCAGGCCTGAGAGGACACAATCCCAGTCCCCAGCAGGGAGCTCAGGGCCCATTTTCCAGGTCCAGGCTCCTTTGAATGAGTGATTTTCACTGAGCCTCTGAGTAGGGACCACAGGGCAGTCCCACAGCGCCCCCTGCTGGCTGCAGGGCACACACCTCACCTTGGCCCTAAGCCCTGAGAGCCCAGCCTGTATCCTCAGTTCACCAGATCCCTGTGGCTTCACACATCAGTGATCTGAATCAAGGATAATGTGATCCCATAGTGCTGTCCATGATTACTGTAGCATTTTCCACTCTCAGAAGGAGTCCTGATCTATGTGAGATGCAAACGTTTACCTCAACTAAATGGTAAATGTTGGCACCTGGCAGAAGATACTGCAGACATCATATCACAGCATCGATATGCAATTTAGAATATGCCTACCTTGTGAATGTTTTACAACTCCTGTGCATTATGGCAATGGATTCCAACTACTGTCCAATAGATCGAGTTTTATTCTAATCTACTATTTTTTTAAGCTAATTTTATTGGCTCACTAATTTACAAATGAAGGAAAAACAATGAATTTATCTTTGATAAAGTCCAATGTTTTTTCTGGATTGTGCTGATGGTATCTTGTCTAAACATGTTCATACAAACCCAAGGTCCTGAAGATTTTCTCCTTTTCTATGTTTTACAGTCATGTCTATAATCCTTCAGTGATTTTTTTTAATAAAGTGAGAGGTTTAGGTGAGATTCATTTCTCTCTATGGATATCCAATTGTCCTGTAGCCATTTGTCCAAAAGTCCATACTTCTTCCTCTGAAAGTCTTCTGCAACTTTGTCAAAAACACGTACCTATTTTTTGTGGGTCTGTTGCTGCATTTTATGTTCTGTTACATGGGGCCAGCGTGTCTATCTTCCATCCACACCAATGTCTCTTGTTGTGATAGGAATTGAACTAGTGTTTTATACAATTTGGGAAGAATTGACATCTCTATTATATTGAGTCTTCTAATTCATGAATAGAACATGTCTCTCCATTGTTTTAGATCCACTTTGATTACATGTACCAGCATTTCAGCATCCATGGCCTGTACATTTTGTTAAATATTCAACTACATACTTCATCGTTGAGTGGGTTTAAGTGTTATTTTCAATTATTTTTCACGTGTTTACTGCTAGCATATACCCATCTAAATGATCTTTTGATGTTGATCTTGTATTCTATGCCTTCCCAAAAGTACTTATTACTCTTTGAATTTATATATTCACATACATATTTGTAGCTTCCTTTGTATTTTTCCTGTAGATCATTCTCTCACCGGAAAATAGGGACAATTGTCTCTTATTCTTCTTAGTCTTATGCCTTTCACTGTTCTTCTTGCCTTGTGGCTCTGTCTGGAACATCCAGTCCGATGTCAAGCAGCAGTGTTGAGACTGGACATGATTGCCTTGGTCTTACCTGAGGTGGAAAGCTTTCAGTGTTTCACCTCCGTGTTTGTGAGCTGCATGTGTTTTACAGTTTTCTTTATCAAGCTGAAGATGTGCTCCTCTATTTTTCATTCTGTGACAATTTTTATCATTCTTATTCATTTATTCATTTATTTTCATCCATTATCATGAATGGGTTTTGAATTGTGTAAAATGCATTTTCCCTATTGATTGATAAGATCAGGGTTTTTTCTTTTTTACCTGGTTAATATAAGCAATCACATTGCTTTGTTTTTTAATATTAATCTGGCCTTGGATTCCTACAACACCCCATTTGGTCATAGTGTGTACCTCTTGAGATTAATATATATATTAATAATATATTAAATATTATATATGTACATATATATATATATATACACTTTTCTGTTTTCTAAAATTTTCTTTAGAATTTTTGTGTCTCTATTTGTGAGAGATATTCCATTTGTTTGTTGTTTTGTGCCCAGGAGCTATTGATACCAGCTATAGACTAAAAAATTTACAATCATTACCTTAGCCAAATTCAGTATTTTGAACCACCAACAAGGATTATGTAGTCATTTATTCAAGTTTTTATTAATTTCTCTTACAATATTTTGTAGTTTTCCATGTACAGGACTTTTACTTTTTCTAAAATTTATCCTTAAGAATTTTATAATTATGCCATTAAAGATGGCATTGACTTTATTTTTATATGTTGATGGTTTATTACTTCATACAGAATACCATTCCTTTCATTATATTTATTTATTCATCCATTTCCTCCCAGAGATGATCTTTGTCTTCCTTTATGTCTTTACTGTCGTGTGTCCTAAAAAGGACTTACCATGGGGCAGACGGCAGACTTAGGCCATAGAAGCCTTCTGTTGCTGTGGGCCCCTTAGATTGGTGAGTCGAAGGTTCTCATCAGACTGGGATCAGTTTGGATAAGCTCTAATGTGGGTCACAGGCTGTTGCTAGGGGACATCCTGGAAGCCAAAGTGCAAAATTAGTGGCACAGTTCAAGCACTTAAAAGCCGTTAGAATGCTCACTTCAAAAAACTCAGTTCATGGGCTAAGTTTTCAGGGAACGCGCTAGACTGATACTAGGTCATTTGCCAACCTCAAGAAAACTTTGGTGCAATGAGGTACATTGTAAAGCACCACACAATCCCCAACCCCACGGCACATCCCTCCTAGGTATTAGTGTGGCTACAAGAGACCCAAGGCTCAGCCAGAAAAAGAATGAATGAGGTTTTTTCTTTCTTTTCATTCTATATCCTAATAGCGTGGCATTGTGACCAATGAGAACATTCTCTCTGGCCTCTACCAGCTGGAAGCTGTACTTAGCAGGGGGAAGGTTGGTGGCCAAACAGAGTAGGGATCCAAGTCTCTCTCTCAGTCTTTCTCTCTGTCTCTCTGTCTCTCTGTCTCTCTCTGTCTCTTTTCCTCTCTCTGTCTGCCTGCCAGTCACTGATGGGCAAATCCTATGTGGTTCCCTCACATGAATATTCTAAATAGGGAAACTCAGAGAAGCATAGAACAGTGGTTGTCAGGGACTGGGGGAGGGGAAATGGAAAACTGTTGCTCTGTGAGTAGAAAGTTTCAGTTACGCAGGATAAATAAGCTCCAGAGATGTGTGATACAACATAGCGTCTCTAGTTAACAATATAATATAGTGTACTTTAAAATATGTTAAGGAAATAGTTCACATGTCATGTGTCCTTATAACAAAGAAAACACATAGACACAAGAACACAAGAACATATTTGGAGAGAATGAATAAGTTTAGTACCTTGATTGTGTTGATGATATCACAGGTGTCCCATATGCCCAAACTGATCAAGGCATATATGTTCAAGATGCATATGTTCAATGAGCAACATTTGTGCATGCGTTATGCTACAATAAAGCTAAAAAGTAAAACTACTATGAGAAAAGCCATCCATCTTCTAGGTTTCTACTTTTTTCCACACAGCTATTTATTTAGTTAGTTTAAGATTTTATTTATTGATTTGACAGAGAGAGACACAGCACGAGCAGGAACACAAGCGGGGGCGGGGGCAGTGTGGGAGAGGGAGAAGGAGGCTTCCCGCCGAGCAGGGAGCCTGATGTGGGACTCGATCCCAGGACCCTGGGATCATGACCTGAGCCGAAGGCAGACGCTTAACAAAGGAGCCCCCCAGGTGCCCCTTTTCCCCACATATTTAATTCACACATTTGCTTATGTGTTTCAAGACTATTGTCTTCAATGTTCTTGCCATCCTTTTTTGTAAAAACTTCTATTTGGATATTATCTTTAAAATTTCTACAAAAGTATTTTTCTCTTTGTATAAAATATTTTTACATTTAAATTGATGCCTTCAGATATTATAATATGATTTATATATTAGTCAATCAGGGACTCACAATATGCAGATTTAATAATTAGTTTTTGAATTCCAGTGGTATAGTCACTTGAACCAACCTGGGCCTTGGGTTCCCTATGTTGGGCACTCTGTGAAGAAAATAAATCCTATTTTTTAGTTGAACACATGAATGGTACATAAAAAATAAACATAATATGACACAAAGCAGTACATCCAAACACTATAGTGGTGTATAAGCAGAGTTTAAAGTTATATTTCTTGCTAATTCCATCCAGCTGCCTTTACAGATAACTCTTGTAAACAGCTTCATATTGTTATCTTTTCAGGCTTTCCCCTAGTTCTTAAATATCATCTTTCTACAACTGTGATTAAATGATATCATAATGTTATTGTTCTACATTTACCAAGAAAATAACGAGGGCATCTTTCAAAATCTGTAATACGTCTACCCAATTCATTTGAATAGATGCTCAGAAGAAATATCTGGTACCCCCTCCCATTTCTTTCCTCTTTTACAAATTTGCTGAGTGAGAATCCTCTGCATGTCTGTTCCCTATATGCAGTGGATGAGGCTCCTAGAAGTGGGAATGTATGGTGTGGCGCTGGAAAGAATCTAGGTGTAGGAGTATCCTGGATGGAGACATAGTGGATGATGACGGGCAAGGTCACAGGAGGGCAGAACCTGTGGGTGGAAGGTACCAGTCTGTGAAATGCAACCATGAGAAAGGGAGGGCAGGGAGTTGGCTGGAGAGCAGGTCGGGCATGAGGGACAACAGGGATCATGAAAGTCTGGAGGAAATGCCACCCAGGGAGAGCAGGAAGACAGAATGAATAAAAGCTGGTCGGGAGTGAGATTATCCAGGACAGCTAACCAGCAAGGTCTCTGCGGGCGAGGGAGAAAGGAGAAGTAATCATGACATATGGAGTCCACACTGGGTGATGAGGTGGATGCAGTCATTTGATTTCATAACTTTTAGAGAATTGATTCCCTCCTTTTCAAAAACTGTGTCATATATTCAGAATTATGTGTATATAACAATAGTTCAGGTCACTACCTGGCAATAGAAGGTGAGGGCCGCCCATGAATACTTGTAGCAATTCAACAAGTGGGGTGGATGATGTGTCAAGAGGGAAGTGGAGTCATGATGGAGAACGTGTGGAGTTACAAGACCTGGGAAACCCACATCAATGAGGAGGTAGTAGAAGAGACTCAAATCTACCTGAGAAGGTGAGGGAGCCCTGGTCTCCTCTGTCATTCTAATAGTTTGGCTACGATCACAACTGATTTATTTCCACTTCTGCTTTAGTATCAAGATGGCAAGGTAGGAGGCAGGGTGGGAAGGTGGACTTCCGGTCCAAAGTGAAGGTGGGTGGGAAGATATTCATGACATAGAAGAAATGACGTTTTCTCTGTCCTTTACCCTGATGCTTTCTTCACTTCCTTATACTCCCTGTACTTCCTCACTTACTAAAAATCATGGGTCATCATTATCACCATCACAATCCATCCCATGTTCTCCTCAAAGGTTAGTCCCCACACCTCACTAACCCTACCTCCATGGAATCCACCGTGCTGCTCCCTCCCCCGAGTCCCCAGCTGACTGTGGCTGCAGGTGCACGTGGCCATGCTGACTGCTCCCCTGTGAACGTGTGAGACCCCCCTATGGGGCGTCCCTAGTTCAGACACACTGTGGTCCTTCATTTCTCATTTCCGTCTCTGTAAATCCTTTGTTATCTGCCCCCGTCTGCAGTACATAGTCAGACTTTTCTCAGTTTCCTTGATGTTAGAGTGTATCTTCTTATCCAGACTCCAAACTGGAAAACAGAAGCTAGAAGACTGCCTTATTCAAGACAAAAATAAGATGTTCACCATTTTTTCAAATGTGCTGCATATTCTTCAGGGAATTTTATAATTTCATTAATATACAGATTGCACACATCTGAGGATGTTTCCTCTTAGTGTAACAGGACTCCCACTGGTTTTAAGGGTGAACTCGCTTCAAGCTTATGCACTCCTTGTTTGCTGAGCTAAGTCCCTTGGTTCATAGCAGAACTATGAACCATGTACTATGTATGAAGTATGAACTATGAACTACTTTCCTTGAGATTTGCAGGCCAGTGGCCCAGAGGAGTGAAGGACAAGACTTTCCCGGGGGAGAAGGCCTGAGCACATTTGAAACAGCCCTACCAAGGATGCCAGCAAGTCTGTTAAGGGTCATGTCCACATAGGACTAGCTGCCTGTGCACTTGCTTTTTCTGCACACAGCCCCCACCGTTTCCTGCACCTTCTCCTGTAAAACTCTAGGGCTTCTCCTGGATGGGGAAGATGGTCTTTGAGACATTAGTCCACCATCTTCCCAGGTTGCTGGCTTCCTGAGTAAAGCACCCGTTCCTTTCCCACCATCCCTTGTCTCAAGCGTTGACTATCCGGAGGCAGACAGCAGAACCTAAGTTCAGAAACCGGTTCTCTGTCCCATAACATTACCACTTTTACTTTGTTGGTAATATTATGAGAATCATTTTCATTATTTTTAGCATGTGAAATAGTACCATTATTATTTAAGTTATTATTGAAAGAAGTGATAGAAACTTTATTTTATATATTTCTCATGACTTTACTGAATTATCCTATCAGTGTAATATTTTTCGAAGAGATACCCTGAGTCATCTGCAAGCAGAAAGTTAGGGGTCCCCAGGGTGGGTGGGTGGGGGATGAAGCAGAATAGCTTCCCTGACCCTACAGCAGTAATTTTAGCCCCCAGCTATTTTCTGTGATCTATGCCCTGCAGGTTCTACCTGCTCAGCACACATCTTGTGGAATTTCCTAGGCAGGAAAGAACAAAGAAATGTAATTACCTCAGTAGTTAAGGATTTTAACAGCTTTAGGGAACGCAAAACCTAAGAGTCCTACCAGGCCAGGAAACAGTCTAACCACCTCAGAAACAGTAACTCAGTGGGAAAACTCTGAGTGCTTTAACAAAAGCAAACATTCACCTAAAGCACGTTCTCCAGTCATTTTTTGTAGGATTGAAACCATGCTCCACAGGGTTAATGAGGTGAAAACTGTTACCAGCAAGACTCCCAGGAACACCCCTTCTTCTTCACAGGAAAGTTAACCTTACATTTCAGAGGCAAACAGCAGGAAAAGCCTGGCAGCCTGGACCAACTTGAGCTCATCCCCAACTCCTCCTGCACAGAAGGACCATGGAGTGTGACTCTGCCTCTTATAATCTTAAATCCCTGCCCTGGGAGGAGCACAAGCTTCAGGAACACCCCACAGGATACATCACAGTTTGTGTTCTCAGTTCCCTGCACCACCTTATGTCCACCTCTACCCTGGATGACAAAACTCCCCTTTGTGAACATTCATCCTAACCCTGAATAATGGCACCCGCTCACCCCCACTCAGGGAGCCACAGCTTTGGAAATTCTTCCCCTGATCTCCTCGTCTGCTGCAGATCAAGTTTCCTTTGTGTGACAGTGATGTGGGAAACAAAGGCAGAAGAAAAATTATTCAACTTCCTTACTACCTAGAGCCCACCGAAGTCCTTGAAACAGGCAGAGAGACATTCCTCTAGGGACTCAACTGCTTCAATGTTAGCGCTTTGCTAAGGGCAAAAGGCAATGCTAGCCTGAACCGACCCCAGGATCCTGTAAGTCTGTTTTAATGTATAAAAATTCCTTTGGAAACTTTATCTCTAACCCCCCCAAGAGACGTGTTGGCAATCATCCCCCAAGCATATGGCCCACCGATATACAACTGAGGGGTCTCACGTCTAAGGGTTTATTAGACGGTAATACACGACCTTTTCCCAACAATAGCTAGCCCACTCAAGGTCCTGGAAGCCTTGCTTCCAAAATTCCTCGGAGACTTACACTATCCCTAACCCCCTCCCGACTTGAAAGTCCGTAATGGGCCGCTCCTCCCGACCCCGGTGCAGCTCCTTCTGCCCACGGGTCCCGTCCCCATGCTTTAATGAAACCACCTTTTTTGAACCAAAGATGGCCCAAGAATTCTTTCTTTGCCATTGGCTTCGACCCTCACGTTCGTTCTTACGTCACTGGGACACCTGTGCCGGCTCAGGCGACAGCCTAATCTGTGTGTCTGTCCTTCCTCCTCAAGGACAGGTCTCCCCACAGAGGAGTCTCCCCTACAGGAGCCTCTCAATCAAAGAGGCTCAGAGACAAGATCTCTGGTTTTCGTCTCACCTCCTCCTTCTCTGAGAGGCTGTGAGGAGCGGTAGCTGCGCCCACTGCCGTGAGCTGTAGCCCAGGGAGAGTCCGCCTCGGCCTCGGCCTGCAGCCCCGAGATGCGCAGAAGCCCCGCCTTGGCCGAGGCGTCTTTGCAGCCCGAGAAGCGGCCGGGGACCCCGGAGCCCTGGTGCTTCTCGGAGTCTGAGGAGAACCTCGGCAGACACCGGGGAGGGCTCCCTGGCCGCTGCTGGATCCAGTCGATGTTAGAGCCGCCCACACCGCTGTCCCTGCTCAGGGTGCAGGTGAGTCTGGCCGTCGTTCCCGGAGACGCCCAGAGGGAGGGCGGCCGTGTCCGCAGGGGCTGGGACTGGGAGCCTGCAGACACACTCATCAGAAGGAAGAAAAGGAATGGGGTGCCTGTGCATGAGGAGCTGAGCCAGAGGGATCGGACTCAGGCTGGGGGGCCGCCCTCAGGCACTGGGGCCTGTCCCCACCTGTGCAGTGACAGAGGCGTGCAAGGAGGACGGGGCTCCAGGCCATGGTGTCACAGCCCCTTCTTAGGCCACGGAGCTGGGGCTGGGCTGCCCCGGGCCTGTCTTATCCCCTGTCCAGGGGCCGCACAGAGCAGCTGCTCGTGCAAATGTGACCCCCCCCCCCCCCCGCTTCTCCCTGCTGTGCACTCCCAGGCCTGTGGCCCCTTGACGGGGTAAATTCCTGATGCACTGGTTTCTCCCTGGTGGGCCTGGAGGAAGCAGCTGCTGGGACCGCACACAGGCCAGGTCTAGGGACTGGTCCAGGTCCAGAGAGGACACGACTGCCCAGTTCCCACTGAAAGCAAGGGGCCCAGCCCTAGGGCCTCCTGTCGGTGGAGGACTACCCAGCTGGGAGCCCTAGCCTGCACGAACACCCAGATGCCACCTCACCGCACCCCTGCTCGTCTCTCGGCAAATACGTCCTTCTTTCGCACTGCTGGCAAGCCTCTCCTTCACCTGCTCCTCTGATTCCTGTTCGCACCAGGTGACAGTGACCCTCCAAGGAAGGACAGAGGCCCTGGTGTGCTGTCCCTGATCAGGCTTCCTCCGTGGACAGGGGTCCAGCAGGAGGTACATGAGCAGTCCTGACCCAGGAGAGCCTGTGGACCGCCGTGGAGCTGAGGGCAAGACCCGGGGAGCAGAGAGCAGAGGGAATCTGTCCCTGTAGGAGGCTCTCAGGGGTGGGCTGGCTCCGGGTGCTGAATGTGAACAGGGGCTTGTGGAGGGGACGCACAGCTTCAGAGAGGAGGGCGCAGAGGGTGGGAATGCTGGGTCTTTCCTGAGCAGGGCTGACAGGACAGAGTGAACCCTGAAGAGGCTCCTGGGGCGTCTGGAGACAGGGCAGGGCCTGAGTGTCCAGCAGCGACCAGCGCGGGGACACCCTGTGACCTCTCGTCCACTTGCTGTGAGATTCTTAATCCCAGCTGTGCCTGTCCTCACTGTTGCTCATTAGAGAATTAGCTCCATGGGCAGTCCACGGACAGCATTTGGGACAGGGAAACCTAGAAGGGGCCATTGGGGGGAGGGTGACCGGAGGAAGATGACAGCCAAGGAAACAGGGAAGGGTGAAGTGGCTTGTGTCCCCAGGTGGGACACAGGGAGTGACTGGGCCCTGGACTGTGGGAGAGGGAGGGGTAGGCCAGAGCGTGTGCCAGGTGGATGGACGGGGACGCCTGGAGGGACACAGGTGAGGTCAGGTGCGAGAGCAGGCGGAGGGCTGGTGATGGGTCCGTTGTCCCCTTGTCACACAGAGGCCATGGTATGACCTGTGCAGAGGTGCAGAAACACTCACAGAGAACCAGGGCCGAGGGATGCCTTCCCTCCCCCAGAGGGAGGACGTGTGTGTTACAGTGACCTTCCGCCTGAGGGCCTAGTCTGCATCATTCATGCATTCATTCATTCACTCATTCACTCTTTAAACACACATTTAAGGAATATCCACAGGTGTCAGATCATTGTTCATCATAGCGTGAAGTAAAATGTGATTTTATATTCATTTCAGAATTTCTTAGCACACTGTGTGTTTCATATAATGTGCATGGTTTCTCTTTGCCTTTCTCACTGTGTTTGAGAGTCCAACTTCTATCGCACAAAGGTTCCTACTCAATCACTTTGTGTCCATTTATCAAAAGATTCTTTGATACACTGGAGAAAAGTATGCAATTCTATCTGCATCAAATTTGAAGATAAGGAGGACCTAACACTTAAGAGAAAAAGGAAAAACTGGAAAGAATAATTGTCATATCTGAAAAACACACTGTCAGCTTCTGTAAGTCACCATAAAATATAGAAATAAATGACCAATATCATATTCCTTAGGAAGAGCAACGAAATATCATGACAGTTTGAGAACTAATGAATTTATTGTAGATTCCATCATGAATAAACTGGGGATTCACAGTAATCAGCCAGGCTCCCTGACCTTGAAGAGAGCCTTGAGCCCACCCTAGAACCTGTCTCAGGCATTCTCAAGGCATCCCGGGTCAGAAGAATCCTTTCCTGCTGGCACGGTCTGGAGCCAGTGGTGAGCACGAGGATTGGAAAACTGGATGTGGGAGAAGAACCGTGGGCCCAGGAGCCCCTCACAAAGTTGGAAGGAGCAGAGAGCCTCTCCCTTGCCTCCAACTCCCGGGGGCTCTAAGGAGATGCTGCTTGTCCCAGGGGAGAGCTGCCTTTGGGCGGTGTTTTCATCTCTGAAGGACCATGCTGATGCACACTGCCTACCAGGGGCTCCAGTACCAAGGAGTCCCACCAGTGGGTCCGTGTGTGAGCAGAAAAAGCTAGGGGTCCCCAGGGTTGGTGGGGGGAAGATGGAATATAGTGTTCCTGGCACAGGAGAAGTCATTTTAGGCCCCCAGCTATTTCCTGTGATCTCTGCCCTAGTGGCTCTACTTTCCCAGCACACATCTTGCAGATCTTCCTGAGAGTTGTCAGGATTAAGAAGAAATGCAAAACAAAAACAAACACAAAAACAAGAAAACTTCAGTAGTTAAGGATTTTAAGGGAGAAAAGGAATGCAAAAATGGACAATCTCTAACAATCCAGGAAACAGTCTAAGCACATCAGAGACACCCCCCTGGGCTGTTTCCAAGGAAACCAGGCCTTGGCCTCCTTGCCCCAGTTAAGGAGCTCAAACCCTTTCCAGTTAATGCTGGCTCTGGGAGCAGGTCCCTAGCTCCTTCCCCTTGTGGGACAGCCACCTCTGCTTCGTTATAATGTGACAGTCTCTGCACTAGGAGGAGCACTGGCCGCATTCACAGAGCAGAGGATGCCTGCGTAGGCCTGCGCTCTCGGGACTCCTGACCGACCTTACGCCCACCTTGACGTGGGATGACAAAGCTCCCCTCTGAATATTCATCCCAAATAATAAAAAGAACCCACTCACTCCTGCTCTGGGAGTCAAGACTTTGCAAGGTATTCCCTGTGATCCCCTTATTTGCTGCAAATATGGATTCTTTTGTGTGACTCCACACCTGGCTCGGTCTCTAAATTTAATTCAGGACGGAGCAAACTCATATTAGTTCCCAGACCCCAGTAACTTCATTTTCCTCTCCCTCCCTCTATATATAGCTTATAGTACTTAAATGTATAACTTATAATATACGATATGTATATGCAGCATGCAACTTGTAACATACACATGATATAATATTCATATATAATCTATGGTATTTTATATAATACATGACATTTATATTTACTAGAGTATATATAAAATGATGTAAGTAATAATTCAATAATATAGTGTACACATTTAATATATGTTTATATAATGTGTATATATTATATAATTTTATAATATGTGATATTTATTTATAATAATTTATAATATATGTCACTTTTTTTTCCTTTTCCCCAACAAGGACCCCGATGCCTTGGATGGCAGAGTGCCACAGTCTGGAAGGAAAGCTGGAGGCTCTAAGGTGACAGAAAGAATGGGACTTGTTTGGGAACAAAGCAGTGCAAATGCCTCCCCCCTCCCACCGCAGCA
This sequence comes from Zalophus californianus, assembly GCF_009762305.2. Taxonomy (NCBI): domain Eukaryota; kingdom Metazoa; phylum Chordata; class Mammalia; order Carnivora; family Otariidae; genus Zalophus; species Zalophus californianus. The sequence goes on along the minus strand of NC_045608.1, from coordinate 29,552,456 downwards.
GCTTTTCTCTTCAGCCCTAAAGGGAACTCCTTGTCTATGAGGGAGGAGGCCAGAGAGGAATCAGGACAGGACAGAGACGCCCCAGAGCTCGCTGGCTGAGGCCACATTGTTGGCTTTCCCCTCCTCCTGTCCCCAGGGGTCTCTTGCCCTGTCCCCCCCCCCCCCCCCAGCATGGCACGTGATTAGTTTTCATGATGCGAACCGCTCCAGGTGTGGGCGGGTCTGTCCCTGTCTGAACACCAGCCTGGGCAAGGCCTCCATGGGGTGGAGGATGAAGCAGGAAGGAGGGAGGGAGTCAGAGCTGAGCCCCCACGCAGCTTCGGGGACACAGGTGCTGCAGCCACACTTCAGTGAAGACACCCCCTGCCAAGTGGGCAGGAGTGAGTAGAGCAGTTCCCCAGCTGGTCTGGACCCAGAAGCCCGTCCTCACAGGCCCAGTCCCACAGCGCCACCTGCTGGGCCGAGACACCAAGTCGTCCAGCCCATCTGACACCTCCCAGCGCTCCTGGAATGATGTCCAGACTTCAGCAATTGGATCGTTCCAGTATCACTGCCCAGAGCAGTAGAATGAAGAGGTGTCCTCTGTGGTGTTCGGGCTGACAGGTTTTTTCCAGATCACTAATGACCTCCGGATGGTTAAATACGTGGTGTATTGCACACTGCTTACGTTACCAGGTATCTCAGGATTACTTGACATTGGAGTTTGCCTCTTCCAGGAGCTTGGGGTCATAACCAGTCTACCATCATCTTGAACCAAGGAAAAGGCTTCAAGTTCTCCGAGTACCAAGGTGGTTCACACCTCATAGTAATTCTACACGGACCCATCTTCCAGTTTGACCGTTGGTGTTGGTGTGGGTTTGGATTCCCCTGTGAGGTCCCCTCAGCCTGCACTGCAAGGACGTTGGATGCCTGTCTCTGCCATGGGAACAGAACGCTGTCAGGGAAATGCGTCCTCTGCTCCTGCTGACTTTTCTGGGTTCAAAGTTTCCTTGAAATTCAGCCTGCAAAATGCTTCTATATTTGACTCTCTTGTATACTTAATATATTTTAAATCAGTTTTATAATTTGGGTGCCTGGGTGGCTCAGTTGGTTAAGCAACTGCCTTTGGCTCAGGTCATGATCCTGGAGTCCCGGGATCGAGTCCCGCATCGGGCTCCCTGCTCAGCAGGGAGTCGGCTTCTCCCTCTGACCTTCTTCCCTCTCATGCTCTCTCTCTACCATTCTCTCTCTCTCTCAATAAATAAATAAAAATCTTTAAAAAACAAAACAAAAATAAATAAATAAATCAGTTTTATAATTTTAATTAGTATGAAGATTGTTATACACAGAACATTACTATAAATGGAGCCCTCCTCTATTGAGGGGTTCTTCCATCTCTCCTGCAATGAAAACCCTCATGGCCTAATGTGGAATTCATGGGGGATGAGTGTCTAAAATCTGGGTCCAAAGAACAGTAAGTGCTTAATATCCACCATATATAAAGAACACATACAAATTAACAACCACCACCACCACCAAAAAAAAAAGAAGCCCCAACTTAAAAATGGACGGGAGCACCTGAGTGGCTCAGTCGGTTAAGCATCTGACTCTTGATTTGGACTCAAGTCATGATCTCAGGGTCCTCAGCGTGGAGTCTGCTTGGGATTCTATCTCTCCTTCTGCCCCTCCCCCTGCTCATGCTCTCTCTCTCAAATAAATAAAATCTTTAAATAAAAATAAAAATGGACAAAAGATTTAAAGAGACATTTCTCCAAAGAATATATCTATGTATATGTATACATATGGCCAAATAATACATGAAAAGATGCTCAACATCATTTGTTATTAGGGAAATACATATCAAAACTATAATAAAATTTTACTTCACATCTACCAGGATGGTTGTAATAAAAGCAACGGAAAATACCAAGTGTTGGTGAGACGTGGAGAAACTGAAACACTTCTGCACAGCTGGTGGGAATGTATAACGGTACAGTTGCTGTAGAAACCAGTTTGGTGATTCCTCAAAAAGTTAAACACAGAACTACCATATACCCCAACAATTCCACTCTTAGGTATATGCCTCAAAGAATGGAAAACAGGGATTCAGATAGATACCTGTACACCCATGTTCACAACACCATTATTCCCAATAGCTAACAAGTGGAAACAACCCAAGTGTCCATTAACAGATGACTGGATAAACAAATGGGGGATATGCATACAATGAAATATTATCCCACCATGAAAAGGAGTTAAATTCTGATACATGCTACAACACATATCATATGTTAAGAGTGAGGAATTATCTCTTAGTTTATTTTTTTGAAAGATTGTATTTGTTTGTTTAGAGCGAGCAGTGGGAGGGGCAGAGGGAGCGGGGGAGAGAGAGAATCTCAAGCACACTCCATCCTAAACGTGGAGCCCAACACAGGGCTCAATCCCATGACCCTGAGATCAGGACCTGAGCCAAAACCAGGAGCTGGACACTTAACAGACTGAGCCACCCAGGCGCCCCTATTTCTTAGTTTATATAGTTTCTGTTTCGCTTGATGGTAACTGGGTGGTGATAATCGGTGACAAGTGTACCATACTGTGAATGTAATTGGAGGGTATGCTAAAAAATGGTTAAAATGGCAAATTTTATGTTATACATATCTTGCCACAATAGAAAAAAGCAAAGTGATAACCTGTGTGTGTAGAATTCTACCACTTGGGTGAAAAAGAAATGGATGAAGGATACAAATTCAGATGGTTGCATATGTATAAATTATCCCTAAAAGAATACACAGGAGGTTGTCTGCAGAGGACAACTGAGGGGCTGGGGACAGAAGTAGAAGACTTGCACTTCTCCGTTCACCCTTTTGCATGTTTGAATTCTCAATTATGTACATGTATTACTTATTTGAAAATTTAATGACTTAAAAAATTCACAGAAGTGGGCTTTAAATAAACATTACGACTCCAATAAATAAACACGCAAAGGTCAGAAAGAATAAACATACGCTGCCTGACTCCCACCTGCACAGAAAGCAAAGTCCTCAGCGTCACCTGTGCCTTGGCCATGTCCTCTTTTCCAGGAAAAGCTGCAGAGAGAGAGAGAGAGAGAGAGGACACATGAGTGCCTGCTCCTGTGGGCCCAGAACTGTCCAGAGAGGACTGCTCACCTCTCCCCCCGCGCCCCAACAGGGGCACAAAGGACACGACCACTTGTGCCCCTGGGGCTCTACACCGTGGAGAAAGAGTGGGGCTTTTTCCTTGGCTTCCTTGTCTTTTCTGACATCTCTGAGACATTGACAGCATAGATCCTTTCTCTCTCAGGACCAGCTCCTCCCATTTCTGTGATGAATGAATGCTATCGAACACTTAAAGGCAAAATACACAAACTCCAGCAGAAAATCGAAAAGGGAATGCTTCCTAACTCATTTCATGAGGCCAACACAACCTTGCTCTTCAAACTTGACAAATCATGACAAGACAATTAAAGACCAATATCAGGAACATAGATACAAAAATCCTCACCACATATCAGCAAATCAAAAATATATGTATATGTAAGTGTGCAGGTGTGTGTATATCTTCCAGTGGAGTTTATCCCAGAAAAAAAAATGTCGGTTTAAGATTAGGAATTTTATGTAGTTAATCACATTAAAATCATATTAAGAGAATGAAGGGGAAAATCATATCTTAATAGATGCAGAAAATCATTAGATAAAATTCTACACTAGTTCATGATTAAAATGCTTAGCGCACCAGTAATGAATTTATTCAGTTGATAAATGGCATCCACAAAAAGTACCTACAACTCACATCATAATAAGTAATGACACATTCAATGTTTTAACCCTGATATTAGGAACTAGGCAAGGATGTCTGGTCTCACCATTTCTTTCTTTTTTTTTTTTCTAAGATTTTATTTACTTCTTTGACAGAGAGAGACACACAGAGAGAGGGAACACAGGCAGGGGAAGCAGGAGGGGGAGAATCAGGCTTCCCGAGGAGCAGGGAGCCCGAGGCGGGGCTCGATCTCAGGACCCGGGGATCATGACCTGAGCCGAAGGCAGACGCTCAACGACTGAGCCACCCAGGTGCCCCTGTTCTCACCATTTCTATTTTACATTGTACTTGATTTTGATTGTGAAACACACATACAGTGCGTGCAAGAACCTTACGCTGGAGCGGACAGTTGTATAGAGAACATCCATGGAATTCTTGACACAGGTCATGAAATAAATACTAGTGGTGTGCCGGAAACAGCCCCTGCCCTATTTCTCTTACCATCTCTCTCCCTCACCTCCCTACACTCCCCAGCTAAACACGCTTCTGGCTTTTACAGTAATACTTTCCTTGCTTAACTTCACAGTTTTACCACAACTTTGCACCCATAAACAATAGTTTCTATTTTCCCAGTGTTTGACCTTGGTATAAACGTAATCGTTTTGTGTGTTACTCTTCTGCTTAACTTTGGGTAGGTAAGATTCATCAACATTCATACAGCTGTCATTTCTGACTTTTCCGTATAGAATTTCACAGCAGGAAACTTCACCTTCAGTCTCTTCCGATACAAATCCACAGACAGAGAGTGACGCTGTACCTGTCTCCTGGGGCTTCGGGGCAGGGGTCTCCATGGCGCCACTCGGCAGCGTTCCCCGGAGGTGTAGGCAGCTCTGCAGCCTCCTGGGGCCCAGGCCAGGCCCAGAGGCGCGGGTCCTGCTCCTGGGGCTCAGGGACAGCCTGCAGGGGAGCCCCGGGGGGTCGCACACGCAGTCCCGGCTGCACAATCACGCACGCGGAGCCCCTTGCGCCCCCCATCAAGGTCGGGGTCAGGCAGGCTCAGCAAGCGCCCCACACCCCAGGCGGCGCCCACACCCCATCACTCGGGCCCCACACACTCAGGCCGGCTTTGGGCTCAGCTGCTGTGAACTAGAGGGCGCGGAGCGCGGCCTCGAAGACAGGTGCCGGGGCTGACCGCCCTCCCACAAAAGCCGAGCGACAACCACAAAGGAGCAGCCGGAAGACCGCTGTGGGAAGGTGCGCCTGCGCGGACGGGCGCCCACTACAACTCCCGGGAGCCTTTGCGCTGCGCAGACAGCGGACTCCATTTCCCAGATGCTCTGACCGCCCGACCCAGACGAGCTTGTAGCACAGCTTTCTGGGAAGTGTAGTTCCGGTGTCATGCTGGACTGCTGCCTGTGTGTCTAATTGCAGGGGTGTCCGGAAGATGGTGCCCAGGAACATGGAATGATTCTGTCAGTTCGTCCACGTCTCCAGGTGGATTCAGGTGGGTCCCAGTCCATATCCATCTTTGCAGAAAAGGCTCATGCACCTCATGCCCTGAGGGTACCAGTGGTGATGGGTTTTACCAGGCTTCCTGCCCCTGCTGCCCCTAACCTGAGGTCGCAAGGAGGGACAGGGTAAGGGGTAGGGAAATCCTCAGCCCTGCTCTCAGGCCCAGTGATCCTGATGCTGGTCCCTCCTCACGAGCAGGGGAAGGAGGGTCTGGTCCAGCCTTGACACAGTGCTCGAAAAATTTCACCCTTCTTGACTTGAATCCCAGGTTCAGCTTTGGCCACAAGCTGTACCCAGCCAGCAACAGCACAACCCTGCTGTGGTTGCTGGCCTCCAGAATGGCCGCTATAAATCTTGTCTCCTGGTAGTCACATCTTTGTGTGATACTTCCCAAACTGAGTAGGGATGACTTGTGTAACAGAAATAATATGGTGGATATCGTGGTGTGTGAATTATGAAGCTAGGACATGAAAGACATTGATTGAAGCTTCAGCCTTGCTGTCTTGGATCACTCACTCTCGGGGAAGCCAACAGCACATCTTAAGTATACTTGAGCAATCTGGAGAGTTCCACATGGCAAGAAACTTGGGCCACCTGCCTATAGCCAGCACCAACTTGCCACCCACAGAAGGATTGATCTTGAAAGTGGACGCCCCAGCCCTCGTGACAATTTAACTGCAAACTTATAAAAGACCTCGAGCCAGAGCAACACAAGAATAGCCAGACATGAAGTACAAGAATATAAGTTTATTGTTTTAAATCACTAATTCAGGGGTAATTTGTTGTACAGCAATAGATAACAAGTACAGGTAAAAGTAGTATATATAATTAAAGCAGATAACTAAATCCAGTATTTAGAAATAGGATTCTGTGGCCTCAAAAACTGGATTGTGGGAGAAGTTTTGGAACCAGCAAAAAGCATGAAGATTTAAAAGGAATTTGAGAAGAGTGGTAATGAAAGCATAATTGCCTTTGAAGGATCTATTTAGAAGTCTGATGGACTTGAAGGATACTTCAGATGATGGGGTGCCTGGGGGGCTCAGTCAGAAGATCTTGTGACTCTTGATCTTGGGGTTGTGAGTTTGAGCCCCATGTTGGGGGTAGAGATTACTTAAATAAATATTTTTTAAAAGGATACTTTGGATGAGAGCTTAAAGGAAATGGAGGACAATGTTGGACATTGGCGAGATGGGAGTCCTTGCTGCATAGTGGCAGAAAGTTTAGCAATGCAGTCACCTGTAGTAACATGGAAGGTAGAAAAGGTACCTAATAAACTGGGTGATCTAGCTAAGGAAGTTTCCAGACAGAGTGTTGACGGTGCTTCCTGGCTTCTTGCTGCTCATAGGAACATAGGAGAGGGGAGAAATTCACTATTAAACAAAAAGGTGTGAGGTATTGCTGCATCTGAAAATTCCCAGGCTCTCCAGATGGCAAATGATGCTGAAATCAGGAAATGGTTTGCAGGGAAAAATTAAATCTAGGGCACAGTCAGGAAAAATGCTATGAAGGTGAAGCTGTATGAAAAGGTGCTCAACATCATTAGCCATCAGGGAAATGCACAAAACTACCCTGAGATACCACTTCACACCCCTTTCAGAATGGCCACAATCCAAAAGAGGTAGTAACAAGTAGTGGCAAGGATGTGGAGCAATTGGTACCCTCATACATTGCTGTTGGGAATGTAAAATGATACAAAAATGCCTTGGAAAACAGTCTGGCAGTACCTCAAAAGGCTAAAAATAGAGTTACCATATAACCCAGCAATTCCACTCTTAGGCATATACCTAAGATAAATGAAGACTTATGTCCACACAAAAACTTGTACATGAATGTTCACAGCTCTCCTATTCATAGTAGCCAAAAAGTGGCAACAACCCAAATGTCCACCAAATGATGAATGGGTAAATAAAACGAGGAATAGCTATACAGTGGAATATTAGTCATCTTTCGAAATATCGATACATGCTACAATATGGATGGATCTTGCAAATATTATAGTAAATGAAAGAGTACAGTCATAAAAGACCACACGTTGTATGGCTTCATCTGTATAAAATGGACAGAATAGGGAAATCTATAGAGACAAAGTAGATTAGTGGTTACTTAGGGCTGAGAGTCTGGGGAAAATAGACAGTGATTGCTAATGATTCTGGGGTGGTATTTGTCTGAGAGTTGATGAAAATATTTGAAACCGACTGTGGTGATGGTTACACAACTCTGTGAATATACTAAAACCCATCAAATTATTCATTTTAAATGGGTGAATTATATGGACTGTGAGTTAAATCTTAATAAAGCTTTTAAATTAAAAAAGAAATTATAGAATTATTTGTTAAGAACTGAGAAAAGTCTAAGTGCCTCAGAAAGCTATTCAAACCAAAGAGCTTCTTAGAAACATAAGTATGTTGTCTTTTGGACAACTCGGTGTAAGTCCACAGTAAAAAAGGGCTTATTTCAAAGAGATTTGTGGGTGTGGATTTTGTCTAATTGCATAAACTCCAATAAGATTCACAGGAGACCTGCCCTACTTTTAAGAAAATTATATTGGCAAAAGTGCCACCAGCTTGGACCAAAAGGGACAGAGACAGTACAAAAGGAAAAGAAGCCTTCTGATGATCAAACTTTTCTATAGGATGAGAATCAGACTGATAACACATAAGACTACACAGTTATAAACACAAGAACCTTTCATGGAAAAGGAACAGTAACTCAGAGGGCTGAGCAAAATGCCATGAGGAATTATTCCTAGACCCTGAGACCTAATCAAAGAGCTCGTAAGCCATGCATTTCCAGATTTCATAATTACTGTGGACCAATGATTCCTGTGTATCTCCCATATCTGTCCCCCTTTTGAACAAGAACATCCAGTTATCTTATGCCTGTCTCACCATGTATATTGGGTGAGCAGTGGAGGGCAGTTGTAAGTTCACAGTTCTTTGGAGCAAGAGCAACAGCCTTCATGGAGCTGAACTTGAGAAAATACTGATGTAGATCCACACGTGGACCTGACGTAGATGACAAGATTATAGAGTTTGAGCAGATGCTGTAATTGCATGACACTTTGGCAGACTCAGGAAAGCATGAGTGTATTTTGCACATGGGAGAGATGTGAATCACCAGAGACTAGAAGTGGACTGTGGTTGCTAGCTTATAAGATGGTCCCCTATGATCCTTACCTCCTGGTGCTCATGCCCTTGTATAGTCCCCTCCCACACTGATTAGAGCTGACTTCTGTAACCAATAGGATGTAGCAGAGATGACAATGTGTAGATTTTAAAGCTAGGTCATAAAAGGCATTACAGCTCAGCATTTCTCTCTTTTATTATCCACTCTGACAAAAGCCAGCTGCTATGTCACGAAAACCCTCAAGAAGCCCTACTGAGAAGACACAGTGAAGAACTGAGCCTCCCTGCCAACAGCCAGCATGGACTTGCCAACCATTGGCAAACCATCTTGCAAGGGGGTTCTCCAGCCCCAGTCAAGCCTTCAGGTGAGTGCAGCCATGGTTGACATCTTGACTGAGACCCCAGGCTAGAACCACCCACCTAAGTCACTCTCCAATTTCTGATTCACAGAAACTGTGTGAAATAATATCTGTTACTGTTTTAAGTCACTAAGTTTGGAGTTATTTGTTACACAGCTATAGATGATTAATACTCCTGCCAAGTGCAGGACCAATGTTAATCAGAAGCAACTGCCTGGATGGTGTGTGTGTGTGTGTGTGTGTGTCTAAGTATGGAAGTGTGCCTGTGTGTGTGACAATCTGTGTGCACCTGTGAATGTGTGTGCCTTTGGTGTAACTGCTGATCTATAAGTCTGTGTTTGTGAGAGTACCAGTCTATGCCAGTGAATGCCTTGTGTGCACCTGTGTGTGTGTTTGTGTGTGCATGCATGGCTGATTGTGGGTTTCCCAGTGGGACTGTGTGTTTGTGGATGCTGGGTGGTGGGTATAGTCTGTATGTCTTCATATATTTGTGTTCTGTGTGAGTTTGTGTACCACTGCAACCCTTGCAGATCTATGAGAATGATTGTGTATACACACTGTGGCTCACAGTTCTCATCCATGCTCCCTCTGGGGGCATGTGCTTCCATGTGACACTGTAATCACGTCCCTATTTACAGGACAGAATGTGGGCCTGCGTGCTGGCCGCTATCTCACAGTCTGGTCTGTCTGGGGGTGTGTGTGTAGCTGTGTGAGCACGCATCTGCATACAAGTGACATCATATCTGCAGGTCTGGGCCATGTGTAACTCTGTGTGCTTCTACTTGTGACTTCTATTTCATGGTCTGTACACACATGCACCTGAGTGTTATCTGATGGCTCTTGTCTCACAGTTCTGGTTTGTGTCTCCCTGTGTGCGTGTGTGTGTGTGTGTGTGTGTGTGTGTACATGTGTGTGCTTGGCAGGTGAGTCTGGAAAATGCAGATCATGTGACCTCTGAGTGAGAAGGATAAGACTCCAGAGACACCTGCCAGGTCCTGAGGGATCCTGACTGTTGACCTACTGTTTGTTCCCATCCTCAAGGGTAGGAGTGGGTCCATTTCTCTTTGCCCAGAAAATCAGGTCCTTTGCTTGGGACCGCCCAGAACAGGAAGGAAGGTGCCCTCAGGAAACCCCAGCTGCTGCCCTTGACTCCTGGGCTTTTCTTCTGATGGCAGTGGGGGTGAGTTATGAGGGGAAGAGTCTGCAGATGTACATAACTGCCCTTGCTTCCCTATTCCTGGATAGAAACGTGTCCACCCTGAGGGTCTGCCACACACATGAAAGAGTGAGACATCTGCTGAGGTTTTTTTCTGGGAACCGCCATGTCAAGATGTGGGGACTCTGGGCACAGAAATAAGGACATGGGTAGGGGGTGCCAGGGGGTCAGTATTGGCTATGGCTCACTTGGTAGGGACTCAAGGCCAGTGTGCCAGGCACTAGGGGCTGTCCTGCTAGAAGGAGAAAGCCAAATGCTTGTGCCATCCTGGGACAGGAGGGCCCATATAATCAAAAGACCTGGGACGAAGGCCCTTGCTTTGCTGACCAAGGACAAGTGAAGTTCAGTGCGAGTGTCAGAAACACAGTTTTTGCTTTTCTCCCTGGAGTCCCTTAAGCATCAGGGCCAGGACATGATGGTGAGGGGCAGGCAGGTTTCCAGGCAGTTCCTGCTTTCACCTGCTTTTCCATGAGTCCTATGGATCTGAACACTTTGGGGTAAGCCCCAGGTGAGAAGGCTCCTCCCTGGGCTCAACCTCTACTCCCCTTCTCCCTGGGAGCAACTTGAGAACAAAGAAAGAGAGAGAGAGAGAGAGACAGAGACAGAGAGAAGAAGAAGAAAAAAGGAAGGAAGGAAGAAAGAAGGAAGAAGGGAAGAAGGAAGGAAGGAAGGAGGGAAGGAAGGAAGGAAGGAAGGAAGGAAGGAAGAAGGAAGGAAGGAAGGAAGGAAGGAAGGAAGGAAGGAAGGTAGATTGGACAATAAGGTTTAGATACTTCAGACATACAGGAAAGACCCAAAAAAGTGATTATCAGCCAACAATGCCTATTTTTATTTCTTCCTGATCAAAAATATGCCCACCCATCTGGATGACTGACATACTTCAGAGTGCCTGCCCTGCAGGGGACCACCCCTTGCCTGGCCTTGGCTTTGGGGGCCAAAGGCAGCCAGGCCTGGTTCCCAAGCTAATTCCCCGTGGGCTGGGAATTCTCATGGGAGCAGCCAGTGTGCCCAGTTCGACTGAGGGTCCTGGAGGACCGTGGGGCCAGGAGTCATTAGAGGCTCCCACAAGGAGGGCACTTGGAGGAGGAGGACCTGCACAGTCCCAGAGAGAGCAGGTCAGCACAGCCCTAATTCCTGCAGGCTCCATTCTCAGCTCCAGCCCCCAGGAACCTTGGCTCTACTTCCTGCCTCTGAATTCTGTGAGCTTCTCTTGAACCCCCACAGTAAACTGTGTTTGTTGTAAACTAGCCTGAGACCCAAAGAGCTCTGTGGGTGATTACCAGTAAGACAGCTACTAACATTTCCTCCTATCTCCATATGTGCAGGCTACATCTCCCTGCAGGAGGATGTTCTGTTGCTATAAGAAAACCACCCCAAATTCAGTGATGTAAAACTACCATTTTATCGTGTTCATGGATTCTTGTGAGCCAGGAATTAAGATGGGGCATGGGGGCTCATCTCTGCTCCACAGTGAGCAGACTGAGGTCTCAGCCAGATAGACTGTCATAGTTTGAGGTGACTTCATGGTTGAGGGTTGGAATTATCTGGAGGCTTTATCACTGGCATGGCTGGCACGTGGGTGGGAAGACTCAAAGACGGGGTTCAGCCTGGACTCTCAACCTGAGAACCTAATCACGGTCTCTTCATGTGGCGTGGGCTCCTCTCAGCATGGTGGCCAGGTTCTGGGGAGTGTCCTGCAAGAGAGCAAGTGTCCCAAGGAGCCACACAGACTTTTATGACTTCGTCTTGGGAGCCACACAGCATCACTCCCACTATATTGTGTCGGTCAAAGCAGTCACGAACCATGCCAGATTCAAAGGGAGGGGGCGTAGAGTCCACCTCTCAGTGCGACGTTTGTCAGAAAGTTTGTGGCCATTTTTAAAAACCACCACAGTTTACTCTCTGACCAAAAAGTATTTACATTCATTCCTCCTGCATGCAAAATACACTCACCCCTTGCAAGCCCCACCCCCAAGTCTTATCCTGTTATGGCACTGGGCTCAGGTTCAAGGTCCAGAACCTAAATCCAGTATCTAAACCAGGTACAGGTGCAGGTGAAACTCCTCAGGTGCAGTTCTTGGTTTGACTTTGAGTGGGACTTCTCTTGATCTGAAGACCTGCAAATGTGCATCCCTTTGAATTAATGTTTTTGTATTCTTTGAGTAAATACCCACTAGTAGGATTGCTGGATCATAGGGTAGTTCTATTTTTTACTTTTCTGAGGAACTTCATACCATTCTCCACAGTGGCTGCACCAGTTTCCTTTCTCCACATCCTCACCAACACCTGTTTGTTCCTGAGTTTTTTATTTTAGCCATTCTTACAGGTGTGAGGCGATATTCTCATTGTAGTTTTGATTTGCATTTCCCTGATGATAAATAATGATGAGCATCTTTTCACGTGTCCGTTGGCTGTCTGTATGTCTTTTTTGGAGAAATGTCTGTTCATGTCTTCTGCCAATGTTTTAATTGGATTATTTGTTTTTTTGGGTGTTGAGTTTTATAAGTTCTCTCTATATATTTTGGATACTAACCCTTTATCAGATATGTGATTTGCAAATATCCTCTCCCATTCCATAGGCTGCCTTTTAGTTTTGTTGATCGTTTCCTTTGCTGTGCAGAGTTGGTTTGGTTTTTTTAAATATATATATAGTCCTAATAGTTTATTTTTGCTTTTGTTTCCCTTGCCTCAGGGCAGCTATTTGGAAAGAAAGTTGCTACGGCAAATGTCAGAGAAGTTACTGTCTGTGCTCTCTTCTAGGATTTCTATGGTTTCAGGTCTCACATTTAGGGCTTTTCCCCCCCCAAAAATTGATTGATTGATAGAGAGAGAGAGAGAGAGAGAGAGCAGGGGGAGGGGCAGAGGGAGAGGGAGAGAGAGAATCCACAAGCAGACCTCCTGGCTGAGTGCGGAGCCCGACTCAGGGCTCAATCCCAAGAACTTGAGATAACCACCTGAGCCAAAACCAAGAGTCGGCTGCTCATCTAACTGAGCCAGCCAGATGCCCCTCACATTTGGGTCTTTAGTCAATTTTTTTAAAAGATTTTATTTAGGGGCATCTGGGTGGCTCAGTTGGTTAACCATCTGCTTTCGGCTCAGGTCATGATCCCAGGGTCCTGGGATTGAGCCCTGCATCTAGCTCCCTGCTCTTCGGGGAGTCTCCTTCTCCCTCTCCCTCTGCCTGCCACTCCCTCTGCTTGTGCTTGCGCTCTCTCTCTGTCAAATAAATAAATAAAATCTTTCCTGTTTTTCATTTGGGACAAATTCCTCTGTCTTTTCATTTTGTCTAATCTCTGTGCCTGTTTCTCTGTGTTAGGAAAGTCATCTGTGTCTCCTGTTCTTGAGGGCAATGTCCTTACGAAGAACAGGGCCTGTGTACCCTGCTGTGTAATGTCCCCTGTTCTCCAGGGCCTGGCACTTCAGGCAGTGTCCCCAGTGTGTGCTGTGTGTGGTCTGCTATTTTGCCCTGGCCACTTTTTCCTCCAGGCCAGTCGTCTACAGAGGTTCTCTTTGCCTATTGTGGGCAGTGTTTGGTCCCTGGCTTGGATGTGGTGCATTTAACGAAGTGTGCTCTGCTCTGCTTGTGCTGGTCTGTTGCCGCTTCCACCAGAACCAAAGCCTTACAAAACTCCCTGGTTGGGAATGGTGTAAACAGGCGTTTGGGCCAGTCTTCTGGGGGAGGGGGCTCACCAAACTGGGACTGAGGCAAGCATGACTGGAAGCGTGATTCCACTGGAGTGGAGGGGGCGGGACTTGGTGTAAGTAAGTTAGGTAGCAAGTGTTGGTGATGCGCTGGTTCCTGCAGGTGGCCCTGTGTTTATGCTGAGAGACAGGGGAGGGAAATGGTGCTGGACACTTTTGTTCCCAGAGGGGTCTCTCCATGAACACTGCCTCTCTGGGACACACTCTGAGATGAGCAATTAACCTCCCCACCCTGTGCCCCAGGCGCTCTTCAGATCGGTGTTTCCACGCTGTATATCTGTGGGTTGTCTGCCTGCCTTCTCTCCAAGAGCAGCGCAATGCCTTCAGGGGTATATCCCAGCCAAGCCCATTGACCTTTAAAACTCCAAGCTTTATGTCCCACAGCTTGCCAGAAGTCGTGAAACTCAGCCTCTCTTGCTTTCCAATCCAGTTGTTATGGGGATTCATTTTCCCCCTGCGTTCCCATGTGCTAGTCTGTCTCCCACCCTTCTCCATGACCACAGCTCCCTCCTGACCATGGAGTCATGATCTGTTTCTCTCCCAAACCATGTCTCTGCATTTCCTACCTTCTTCAATGTGGCCTCTTCTCTACCTTTAGTTGTGGAGTTTGTTCTGCCAATCTTCTGGTTGATTTCTGGGATATTTAGGATGATTTGGGAGTAATCCAATTGTATCTGTGGGATGAGGTGAGCCTAGAGTCCTCCTACTCCACCACCATTTTCGCCTTACTACTTTCTCATCAAGTTTTAGAAGCACTTTCATGATAAAATGCTAAGCCCTATGTCATATTGTCTGGAAAGACTATATTCATCCCTTAATTTATGGCCAAAAGGGAGTGACAATGTGCAACCAGTGCCTGGAAGGCATGGGTTTAGTGAAATCTTGTCCATTAGTTATTCATTTATTCAGGGCACATGGCATATGATTTATGGTGATGCACATCCCCAGGGCCCAGCCACCTGTGTCTGTGATGTCAACAAATCAGTAAAAATCTATATGCCTGGGCCAATCAGCTCTGACATGGACAAAATGAAGCACCCCAGCTAGGGATTGAATGCTTGTGTCCCCTCCAAAAGTCATATGTTGAAGGCCTAGCCCCCAGTGTGATGGCACTTGGCAGCGGGGTCGTTGGGAGATAATTAGGTTTAGATGAAGTCATGGGGTGGGAATCTATGATGGGATTAGTGCCCTTATGAGAAGAGGAAGGAACATCAGAGCTTTCTCTTTCTCCAACATGTGAGGACATGGCAAAAAGGCCGCTGTCTGCAGGCCAGGAAGAGATCTCTCACCAGAATCTGACTGTGCTGGCACCCTGACCCTGGACTTCCAGCCTCCAGATCTGTAAGAAAAAGCAATTTCTGTTGTTTAAGCCACACAATCTGTGTTATTTTGTTAGGGCAGCCCGAGATGACTGATACAACTCCACTGGGCCTTCACCAGGGGTCATGCTTAACTCTTTGGGAGAATTCATTTGTTACTCATACCAACAAAATGAAACATTTCAAGTGTCCTCAGCTGAGTGGCTAAAGTGTCAAGAGACTCAGGCAGAACAAAACCAGAAAGCACCACTGGAAGGCATCCATGGCATTAAGTGACATTAATTTGCCTGCATGGTCAGAAAACTCCTCCAGGGCCATTTCAAAACAAAGAGAATTTCAGGCATTGCAAACAATGGAAATAGCCCAGGATTTAGCAGAGAACCTTTTATGTTGGCTATTTGGAAGGATATAGTCCATTTGGATGCATAAACTCCAGTGTATAAGTTAAGAAAACTGGTCTCACCTATTTCACTTACCTTATAATGTAACTCATAGAGATTAATTTTTAAAAGCTGATAAAGGAAAAACAACCATGTTCTAGAAATAGTTGAAATATGTTACTTTTAAGACAAAAGTCCTGTGATGAGAAACAGAACTGTTTTTGCTGAATGTAGGAGATGTAAGGGTTTTGATTTTATTAAATAATAAGGGAACTAATAAGGGCAGTAAAGGAATCTTAGCTATTAAGTCTCATTAAATTTGCATACTGAGCTCTTTGAACTGCACTTGCTAATGATAACCTGATTGGCTAAAAAGGACAGAAACCCCTCCCTTCAAACAGCTGGAAAGAGGAAGTTTTAAGTTTTTTAAAGATTTATTTATTTATTTATTTATTTGAGATTGAGAGAGAGAGAGAAGGAGCAGGGAGAGGGGCAGAAGCAGAGGGAGAAGCAGACTCCTCACTGAGCTGGGAGCCCAATGTGGGGCTTGATGTGGGGCTTGATCCAGGGTCATGACCTGAGCTGAAGGCAGATGCTTCACCGACTGAGCCATCCAGGTGCCTTGGATGTTTGACTTTTAATTCCTGTGTTTGTTAAACATAATAGCAAAGATAGAAAAGCAGAAGAGGTGATTCCAGATGGTATCAAAGGAACAACTATAATTTTCAAAGAAAAATATCTGGGTTAAATCATCTCAAAAAAAAAATCCCTTCTCTAATTTTTGCAACAAAATTTGGGAACTGCCAAATAAGAAAAACCCTATGTAGTACACTGTAATTTTGAGGTAAATTCAAGATAATAGGATTCATCACTGTAGTGCCTAGATTAATTAGTTTTAGATTAATATTAGATACTGTATAGGCCTCTGACATGCCAGTTTTATATTTACCAAATTCAAAGTTACTTCTATAAAAAGTTGGGCATCAGATTTGTAACATTAAACTCTTTCCTCATTTGTAATATTGTTTCTAGATGCTATTAAGATACAAATACATTATTTTTACATTTTTCTAGAAAGTTGATTACTAGTATTGGGAGAAAGGGCTCACTTTATTGACTAATTTTGTGGTGAAAATATGTTATTTGTACTTTCTTCCAGTGTTTATTCCCTAATATTTAGTGAGAGATAAAAATTCACTACAATATTTTATAAATTTATATTCATAGGAATCCTTCATTAGAAAGAGATAATGTCATATAAATAATATACTATGGCTGAAGTATTTCTCATGATTATTATTCATAGAATATCTCTCTTGAACTGATCTTTCACTGATGTTGAGAAGTTTGCATTATAGCTGAAATATTTCTCACGTTAAATGTATTTGTTGAATTTCTCTTGTCTGAATTTCTTTATGTTTGGCACATTAAGACTTTTCTCTTATAAATCCTTTTTTTCCTTTTCTTTTTAAATTTAAATTCAATTAGCCAATATATAGTACATCATTAGATTTTGATGTAGTGTTCAATGATTCATTAGTTGCATATAACACCCAGTGCTGATCACATCACATGCCCTCCTTAATGCCCATCACCCAGTTTCCCCACCCCCCCACCCGCTTATGAATCCTTGATGGTGAATAAGGTAGCACTTATGATGAAGTCTTCCCCACATTTCATACATTCGTAGGGTTTTCCCCCAGCATGCATCTTCTGGTGTTGAGTCACATATGTGCTCTGGCCAAAGGATTGGTAGTGACTACTACCAATCACTACACTTGTAGGGTTTTTCTTCAGTATGAGTTCTCTCATGTTGATTAAGGTGTATACTCTCCTGAAAGATTTGCCACATACTGCATTTACAAGGTTTTTCTTGGTATGAATTCTTGGTGTTGAGTAAGATGTGTGTTCCATCAGAAAATTTTCCCACATTCATTACATTCAAAAGGCTTTTCTCCAGCATGGATCCTCTTACGTTGAGGATCCTATGACCTATGATTATAGACTTAGTTGCATTCAGTACATTCATAGGATTTCTCTCCCATATTTATCCTCAGATAGAAAATAAGCTTAATGCTCTGAGTAAAGGCTTTCCTATATTTTTAATATTCAAATGTTTTTTTCCAGTATGAATCCTCTTATGTTGAATAAAGGATGACCTATGATTATAGACTTTGCCACATCCAGGACATTGATAGAGTTTTACCCCAGTAGGAGCTCTGTGATGCAGATTAAGATATTTACTTTAGTTAAAAGCCTTCCCACACTGACTATATTAATAAGCTTTTGGGGTGCCTGGGTGGCGCAGTTGGTTAAGCGTCTGACTCTTGATTGTGGCTCAGGTCATGATCTCAGGGTTGTGAGATCAAGCCCCACGTCAGGCTGCACTCTGGGCATGAAGCCTACTTAAGATTCTCTCTCTCCCTGGGTGCCTGGGTGGCTCAGTTGGTTAAGCGACTGCCTTCAGCTCAGGTCATGATCCTGGAGTCCCGGGATCGAGTCCCACATCGGGCTCCCTGCTCAGCAGGGAGTCTGCTTCTCCCTCTGACCCTCTTTCCTCTCGTGCTCTCTATCTCTCATTCTCTCTCTCTCAAATAAATAAATAAAATCTTTAAAAAAAAAAGATTTTCTCTCTCCCTCTCCCTTTGCCCCTCCCCCCAGCTAGCACCCATGTGAGCACGCTCTCTCTCTTAAGTAATAATAATAATAATAATTAATAATAATAGCCTTTCACTTCTGTGTGAATATTCTGATGTCACATGATATAAGTACTTTGACTATAAGCTTTTTCACATTCATTACATTCATAGGATTTCTCCCCAGTATGTTCTCTGAAGTTGGACGAGAGATAAGTCCCAGCTGAATGATTTTCATTTACATTATACTCATATGGTATCTCTCTGAATGTGCATTGTATAAGGTGTGATCCTATGAAAGATCTCCCACAATTTCTGCATTTGTAGAACTTTTTTCCAAAGCAAATTCTCTGACATTAATGAGGAGTAAAGGTATGCCTAACAGCTCTCTCACATTCATTATACTAATAAGATTTCACACCTACACCTGAAACTGATGTAACATTGTGTGTTGACTAGACTCAAATAAAAAATTAAAACAAAACAAAAAAACAGTAATTCAAAAAGATGTACCTGCCCCTATGTTTACTGCAGCATTGTTTACAATAGCCAAGACATGGAAGTAACCTAATTGTCCATTGACAGGTGAATGGTGAAGGAAACATATATATAATGCAATATTACTTAGCCATCAAAAAGAATGAGATCTTGCCATATGAGACAACATGGATCACCTAGAGAGTATTATGCTAAGCAAAATAAGTCAGACAAAGAGAGATAAGTACTATATGAGTTCACCTATACATAGAACCTAAAAACAAAACAAACGAAGAAACAAAAAGAAACAGATTCACAAATACAGAAAAAAAACTGGTGGTTGCTAGAGAGATGGGAGGTAGGGGGATGGGCAAAATAGGTGAAGGGGATTAAGAGGTACAAACTTCCAGTTGTAAAATAAATAAGTCATGGAGATGAAAAGTACAACATAGAGAATATAGTCAATAATATTATAATAACATATGGTTAAGACAGATGGTAACCACATTTATTGTGGTGAGCACTGAGTAATGTGTAGACTTGTGGAATCAGTAGGTTGTACATCTGAAACCAATATAACACTATGTGTTAATTATACTTCAATAACAAAATACACATATACATATGTATACATATATACATAGGGTCTCTGATGTTCAATAAGATAAGATATGCACTATCACTGAATGTATACCTACATCCTTTGCAATTGTAGGCTTTGTCTCCACTATGAGACAGTATGTCTCTGAAGTTCCAATATGTCTCTGAATTTGAGTAAGATATGTGTGCAGCTGAGAGGTGTTTTCCACATTTGCTATATTTGTGAGGCTTTTCACTTGTATAGCTTCTCTTTTGATTAATTAGGTTCTGGGTTGTGTGAAGTTATTGCTGTCATTGTTACAGTTATGCACTGTGTAACCTTCAGGAATATGCTCCCATGAAATAAGGTTTGAGTTCAGACTAAAGTCTCCCACAAATTCATTACAGCTTTTCCTTATGAATGACAATCACTTACCAGGGCAGATCTCCAGTGACACCCTAAGTAGTCACCAAAACCTGAGACTTCACTTGGGGAGTTGAGCTTTTCTGCTACTCCAGGGGGAAAAGTCTTCAGAAATAATTTGCTTCAGATTTGAATCTTTGGCTCAAGTTCTTATTTCTTGGCCTGAAAGAAATTACAAATGCAGAATCTCTGTCAGAGAAGAAACGTATATGGAGAAACTGAAGCATAAAGTAACTGAAACACGAATAAGTTTAATGGGCTTTGTCAGCCTTCAAATAATAATCTATATGAGTTACTTATGGAATTTTGAGCACAGAGAATGGAAGCCATTGTGATATATGAATAAGGAGTGAGACGGATAAAAAGTGGTTACAGAAAGTCCAGGAAGTATATTAGATGGGGGCAGAGAATAAAAACGGTCCTTCATGGAGGATTGAAGGGCGACAACTGGGGCCATGGAAACAGACAGAAGAGATACTGAAAAGGGGAACTAAGTGCAGAGAAGGCAGAGAAGAGCACAGCCCAACTCAACACCAAAACCAAGAGATGCCAGCGTGGTTAAGCAAGTCAGCAAACGTATGACAGCGGGCACCCGAGAGAAATGCAAGAGAAGCCAAGTGCAGTCTAGAAGAGGCACCATTTATAGAGCATCGGTGGAAGGATGTGCACTGCAGAACATGAGCAAATAGGAGCAGGAGAAGCTTCATGCTCAAACAAGTGGCACCCAGAGGCAGGACTGAGGCTATTCAGTGTTTCTGAAGCAGCCCCGACTTCCCCTGGGAGAAGGCTCTGTGGCCCCATGTCTAGAAACCACCGGCTTGCTGGACAGCCTTGTGTGTGAGCACCCAAGACTCCCTCCCACCTGGAGAGGGCCCCCTAAGGATATCCCTCATCCCATCCATGGCAATCAGCCTTGCTCCAACCGGGAGATCACATCAGGCCTGGAATCCTGACACTTTGCTCAGGAAAGACAAGAGGCTTAGGTGTTGGGGCTGGTGGCATGTGTGAGCCCAGGACCCTGCCTCCATTCTTCTGCCTTTGGGTCCTTTACAACATGAATGAAGAGGGATATGTCCCAAGGAGCAGGAGAGTCTGACCTCTGGACATCCAAATATGGTACCATGAGTCAGAGGCCTTAAGGTTTCAGTATTCAAGTTTTGGATAGAGAAGAGAAAGTTGATTCCTCATTTGTTTATCCCTATTGTCCAAGAAAGCTGCACAAAGGCCTCTAAGGATCCATAGGCAATGTGTCTCTGCAAGTTCAAAACCTCTTTCCAGTGTTGTTGCCTCTTTTAAAATCACACACATTTCCTTGTAATCTATAATACATACATACTTATTTAATATAAATACAATCACTTACTAGTTAAACTATTTAACATCTCTCCTTCCCTCCATCAACTAAGAGACATTCTGGAAAGATAGTACCCTCTTCCTCTCGTCCCTTGTCATACTCATAAGAGATATTGATCTGTAGTTTTCTTTCTTGTGACGACTTTGGTATCAGGTTGATATTGGTCTCATACAATGAGTTCATAAGTGTTTCCCTCCCCTGTATTTCTTGAAAGAGTCTGTGACGGTATTAATTCTTTAAATGTTTGGTAGAATTCACGAGTGAGACCATCTTGTCCTGGGCTTATGTTTGCAGGAAGTTTTTTTTTTTTTTCCCTCCAGTTTTAAAAATTTTTCTATTGCAGTATAATTAACATATATTAGTTTCAGTGTACAATAGAATTATTCAAGATTTCTATACATTACTCAGTGCTAATCACGACAAGTGTACTCTTTGTAAGAAGTTTTTTTTTAAGATTTTATTTATTTATTTGACAGAGAGAGACACAGCGAGAGTAGGAACACAAGCGGGGGGAGTGGGAGAGGGAGAAGCAGGCTTCCCGCTGAGCAGGGAGCCTGATGCGGGACTCGATCCCAGGACCCTGGGATCATGACCTGAGCCGAAGGCAGGTGCTTAACGACTGAGCCACCCAGGTGCCCCTGTAGGAAGTTTTTTTTTTATCACTAACTCAATCTCTTATTTTAGGTCTATTCAGATTATCTATTTCTTCTTGAGCCAGTTTTGGCAGTTTGCATCTTTCTAGAAATTAGTTGAAATTAGTCTATTTCATTTAAGTTATTTAATTATTGGTCAGTATTAATGTGCCCTTTTTCATTTTGTGGATTTTAGTCACTTGAGTCTTCTTTTTTCCTAGCCGATCCTATTGATCTTTCCAAAGACCCCAGTTTTGGCTTCATTATTTTCTCTATTGTTCTCCTATTTTCCATTTCATTTATTTTCACCCTAATATGTATTTTTTTTGTTTTTGCCTGCGTTGGGTTCTAGTTGGCATTTATTTCTCTAGTTTCATAAGGTAGAAGTTTATGTTGTTGATTTAAGAGCCTTCTTCCAGGGGGTGCCTGGTGGGCTTAAGTAATGCATGGGACTCTTGAACTTAGAGTTTTAAGTTCAAGCCCCACGCTGGGTGTAGAGATTACTTAAAAATAAAATCTTATTAAAAAAGAAGAGCTTTTGGAGCACCTGGGTGGCTCAGTCGGTTAAGCGTCCAACTCTTGATCTCAGCTCAGGTCTTGATCTTAGGGCCATGAGTTCGGCACAATACTGGGCTCCATGCTGGGCATGGAGACTCCTTTAAAAAAAAAAAAGAGCTTTCTTCAGTTTTAATGTAGGTGCTTATAGCTCTAAACTTCTCTCCAGGCAGTGCTTTTGCTGTATCGATTAAAACTTGGTATGTTGAACTTTCATTTTTTAAAAGATTTTATTTATTTATTTATTTTATTTATTTATCAGAAAGAGAGAGTGAGCACAAGCAGGGGGACCAGCAGACAGAGGGAGAAGCAGGCTTCCCGCCACGCAGGGAGCCCAATGCTGGACTCAATCCCAGGACCCTGGTATCATGACCTGAGCTGAAGGCAGATGCTTAACCGGCTGAGCTACCCAGGCATTCCAAACTTTCATTTTAATTAACCTCAAAATATTTTCTAATTTCTCTTGTGATTTCTTCTCTGAGCAACTGGGTATTTAGGAGTTTGTTACTTAGTTTCCACATATTTGTGAATTTTCCCAATTTCCTGTTATTTCTAATTCCATTCCTTTGTGCTCAGAGAACATACTTTCTATTACTTCATTTCTTTTAAACATATGGAGCCTTGTCTTCCTTGTTTTATGGGTCTACCCTGGAAACTGTTCTATGTCCACATGAGAAGATATGTATTTGCTGTTGCTGGGTGGGGCATTCTACAGTTTTCTGTGAGGTTTAGTAGCTTTCTAGTCTTCTTCAAGTCTCCCATTTCATTGCTGATCTTCTGTCCAGTTGTTCTGCCCATTATTGAAAGTGGGGTGTTGAAGCCTCCAAGTCTTATTGTTGAATTGTCTATTTCTCCCTTCAACTGTCTCAGTTTTTGCTTCATGCACTTTTATTTTAAAGATTTATTTATTTATTTATTGAGAGAGCAAGAATGAGAGAGAGAGAGTACAGGAGATGGGGGAGCGTCCAAGGGAGAAGCAGGCTCCTCGCTGAGCAGGGAGCCCGATGCGGGACTCGATCCCGGGACTCCAGGATCATGACCTGAGCCAAAGGCAGTCGCTCAACCAACTGAGCCACCCAGGCACCCTGCTTCATGCACTTTGAGGCCCTGTTGTTAGGTACATATGTTGCCTATATGTTTATAATTGTTACATCACTTTGATGGAGTGACTCTCCTATCATTATATAATGTCCTGTCTCTAGTAACAATTTTTGTTTTCAAGTCTATTTTAGCTTATGTTGGTATAGCCACTCAGCTCTCTTTTGGTTATATGCTTGCAAGGAATATCTTTTTTCCCTACTTTTCCTTGCAACCTATTTGTGTCTTCAGAAGTTGTTTTTTTTTTTTTTAAGATTTTATTTATTTGAGAGAGCGAGAGAGAGAGCAAGAGAGAGAGCACGAGCAGGGAGGAGAGGGAGAAGCAGGCTCCCCATTGAGCAGGGATCCTGATGTGGGGCTCAATCCCAGAACCCTGGGATCGTGATCTGAGCCGAAGGCAGACACTCCATCAACTGAGCCACCCAGGCACACCTATTTGTGTCTTTGTATCCAAATTGAGCCTGTTATAGACAACTCATAGTTGGATTGTGTTTTTAAATCCATTCTACCTGGGTCACGTGGGTGGCTCAGTTGGTTAAACCTCTGCCTTTCACTCAGGTCCTGACCTCAAGGTCCTGGGATCAAGCCTCATGTCAGGCTCCCTGCTCAGGGAGGGAGTCTGCCTCTCCCTCTGCCCTCCCCACTGCCTGTGTGCTCTCTTTCTCTCAAATAAATAAATAAAATCTTAAAAAAATAAATCCATTCTACCAATCTTTGCTTCTAATGGAAGTGTTTGATCCATTTATATTTAATGAAATTACTGATAAGAACTTATATCCGCCATTTTGCCATTTGTTTTCTATATGCCTTATGTCTTCATTTGCTCCTCAGTTCCTCTATTATTGCCTTTTTTTATGTTAAATAGATATTTTCTAATGTCCTGTTGTTTCTTTTACGACATATATTTTGGTTATTTTCTTAGCGATTGCCTTGGGGGTTACAGTTCAAATCTTCATTTATAGCAATCTAGTTCATATAGCACCAATTTAATTTCAGTCGTATATAAAAACCTTGTTTTTATATAGCTCCATTTTCTCTCCTTTATACTGTCATTACAAAACCTAAAATAATTTACATATTCCCAGGAGTAATAGGAGAGTTTAATAAGGGAGCAGGCTATAAGATCATGATATAAAAATATGCCAAGTTTTATATACTAATTATAAAGCAGGTAAAAAATATTTAAAAATACACTATTTACAATAACAACAGAAACTAAAGATA
Source organism: Zalophus californianus (assembly GCF_009762305.2). NCBI lineage: Eukaryota > Metazoa > Chordata > Mammalia > Carnivora > Otariidae > Zalophus > Zalophus californianus. The sequence continues at coordinate 29,528,108 of NC_045608.1, read as the reverse complement.
ACTAAAACACTGGACAAAATTATGCAAACCCGAAGGGAGCAAGATGGCAGAGGAGTAAGAGACCTAGATTTCGTCTGATCTCAGGAATTCAGCTGAATAGGGATCAAACCATTCTGAACACCTACGAACTCAACAGGAGATCGAACAGGAGAGTAGCAACAACTCTCTGAACAGAGAAGCGACCACTTACTGGAAGGTAGGACGTGCGGAGAAGTGAATCCGAGGCGATATTCGGGAGGATAGACGGCGGGGGAGGGGCCTCCGCCGGCCGCTTCTGGCAAGTGATAGAGCCGCGGAGCACAAAATCGGACCTTTTAGAAGTTGGCTCGGCGGAGGGACGTCGCTGCAGTGGCTAAGCGGGGGGTGGAATCCTCCCGGGACAGTGTGGTCTCAGGACCCTTGGGGTCACAGAGAGACCAGGGGTGCCTGAGTGCGCCAGAGCTCCCAGGTATCAGAGCGGGGAAGCTGGCTGCAGAGACGGAGCAGAGTCGCGGGCTCTCAGCTCGGGGTTGCCATAAACGGTGATCTGCGGCCCAGTCGGGGCACGGCTCCCCCAGCAGGGACCCAACAAGCAGCAGATCCGGGGAGACTCCCCTTCCTTCCCGGGGAGGAGCGGTGCGGGAATGCACTGCAGGGATCTGCTGGGTTTGGAGACTCCGTGCGGGGTCGGGTGCCAGAGATAGCAACGCTCGATCACAGGCCGGGTGAGCACGGAGTGCGGCCGGAGACCGGGGACACGGAAGTGACTGCTTTTCTCTGGGGGCACACTGAGGAGCGGGGCCCCGAGTTCTCAGCTCCTCCGGGTGGAGATTGGGAGGCCACCATTTCTGCCCTGGTCCTCCAAAGCTGTACCGAGAGCTTGCAGGGAACAAAAGCTCCTGAGAGCAAACCGGAGCAGCTTCCTTAGCCCGGACCGACAAGGGCGGGGCAATTCCGCCTCCGGCAAAGACATTTGGAAACCACAGCAACAGGTCCCTCCCCCAGAAGATCAGCACAAACAGCCAGCAAGCCAAGACCAAGTTGATCGATCAAGGAGAATGGGAGAACTCCAGCGCTAGGGGAATACCGCACATAGATTCATGGCTTTTTTTTTTTTTTTTACCATGATCCATTATTTCATCAAAGTTAATTTTTGTTGACTGTTTTTTTTTATTTTTCTTTTTCCCTTTTTCAACCAACATCTTATCAATCCCTTTTTTAAAAAAAAATTTTTTTTTATTTTTCATTTTTAGAGTCATATTTTATCCCTTCATAGTAGTTAACCTTATTTTTGGCATATATATATAAGTTGTTCTCTCTTTAAAATTTTGAGGTACAGTTTCTTCTAACAGATCAAAATATACCCTAAATCACTAGTGTATGGCTTTGTTCTAGTCTCCTGCCTGATCACATTCTCTCCCTTTTTCCTTTTCTTTTTTTTTCTTCTTAAATCTTCTTTCTTTTTCCAAACAACTTATCTTACCAAGTCCTTTTATAAAATCTTTTATAATTTTCATCTTTACAGTCATCTTCCATCCCTTCCTTGTATCAACCCTTATTTTGTACATATATGTCTTTCTTCCTTTAAAATTTTAGGAGGCACTTTTTTCTAACAGACCAAAATACGCCCAAAATCTAGTGTGTGGCACTGATCTATGCACTAGCCTGATCATATTTGATCACATTCTGCTTTTTTTGTATTGTTTTGTTTTTGTTTTTATCTTTTTTTTTCTTCTTTTTTTTTTCTTTTTCTATTTCTTTTTTCTTTCTTTCCCTTTCTTTTCCCCTAGTTTCAGGTCTTTTCTGATTTGTATACAGTATATTTGCTGGGGACGTTGTAAACCTGTTAGCATTTTGTTCTCTCATTCATCTATTCTCCTCTGGACAAAATGACAAGATGAAAGAAATCACCTCAGCAAAAAGAACAAGAGGTAGTACCGTCAGCCAGGGACCTACTCAATACGGACATTAGTACGATGTCGGACCTAGAGTTCAGAATCATGACTTTAAAGATACTAGCTGGGCTTGAAAAAAGCGTGGAAGTTATTAGAGAAACCCTTTCTGGAGAAATAAAAGAACTAAAATCTAACCACATCGAAATCAAAAAGGCTATTGATGAGGTGCAATCAAAAATGGGGGCACTAAATGCTAGGATAAATGAGGCAGAAGAGAGAATCAGCGATATAGAAGACCAAATGATGGAAAATAAAGAGGCTGAGAAAAAGAGAGAGAAACAACTACAGGATCACGAGGGCAGAATTCGAGAGATAAGTGATTCAATAAGACGAAACAACATTAGAATAATTGGGATCCCAGAAGAAGAAGAAAGAGAGAGAGGGGCAGAAGGTATATTGGAGCAAATTATAGCAGAGAACTTCCCTAATGTGAGGAAGGAAACAGGCATTAAAATCCAGGAGGCACAGAGAACCCCTCTCAAAATCAATAAAAATAGGTCAACACCCCGACATCTAATAGTAAAACCTACGAGTCTCAGAGACAAAGAGAAAATCCTGAAAGCAGCTCGGGAGAAGAGATATGTAACCTACAATGGTAGAAACATTAGATTGGCAACAGACCTATCCACAGAGACCTGGCAGGCCAGAAAGGACTAGCATGATATCTTCAGAGCACTAAACGAGAAAAATATGCAGCCAAGAATACTATATCCAGCTAGGCTATCATTGAAAATAGAGAGATAAAAAGCTTCCAGAACAAACAAAAACTAAAGGAATTTGCAAACACGAAACCAGCCCTCCAAGAAATATTGAGAGGGGTCCTCTAAGCAAAGAGAGAACCTAAAAGCAACAAAGAGCAGAAACGAACACAGACAACAGACAGTTAACAGTCACCTTACAGGTAATACAATGGCACTAAATTCATACCTTTCAATAGTTACCCTGAATGTAAATGCGCTAAATGCCCCAATCAAAAGACACAGGCTATCAGATTGGATTAAAAAACAAGACCCATCCATATGCTGTCTGCAAGAGACTCATTTTAGACCCAAAGACACCCCCAGATTGAAAGTGACGGGGTGGAAAACCATTTACCATGCTAATGGACACCAAAAGAAAGCTGGGGTGGCAATCCTTATATCAGACAAACTAGATTTTAAAACAAAGACTGTAATAAGAGATGAGGAAGGACACTATATCCTACTTAAAGGGTCTATCCAACAAGAAGATCTAACAATTGTAAATATCTATGCCCGAACATGGGAGCAGCCAATTATATAAGGCAATTAATAACAAAAGCAAGGAAACACATTGACAACAATACAATAATAGTGGGGGACTTTAACACCCCCCTGACTGAAATGGACAGATCCTCTAAGCAAAAGATCAACAAGGAAATAAAGACTTTAAATGACACACTGGACCAAATGGACTTCACAGACATATTCAGAACATTCCATCCCAAAGCAACGGAATACACATTCTTCTCTAGTGCCCATGGAACATTCTCCAGAATTGATCACATCCTAGGTCACAAATCAGGTCTCAATCGGTACCAAAAGATTGGGATCATTCCCTGCATATTTTCAGACCACAATGCTTTGAAACTAGAACTCAACCACAAGAGGAAAGTCGGAAAGAACTCAAATACATGGAGGCTAAAGAGCATCCTACTAAAGAATGAATGGGTCAACCAAGAAATTAAAGAAGAATTAAAAAAATTCATGGAAACCAATGAAAATGAAAACACAACTGTTCAAAATCTTTGGGATACAGCAAAGGCAGTCCTGAGAGGAAAGTATATAGCAATACAAGCCTTTCTCAAGAAACAAGAAAGGTCCCAAATACACAACCTAACCCTACACCTAAAGGAGCTGGAGAAAGAACAGCAAACAAAGCCTAAACCCAGCAGGAGAAGAGAAATAATAAAGATCAGAGCAGAAATCAATGAACTAGAAACCAAAAGAACAGTAGAACAGATCAACGAAACTAGGAGCTGGTTCTTTGAAAGAATTAACAAGATTGATAAACCCCTGGCCAGACTGATCAAAAAGAAAAGAGAAATGACCCAAATCAACAAATCATGAATGAAAGAGGAGAGATCACAACCAACACCAAAGAAATACAAATTCTAAGAACATATTATGAGCAACTCTATGCCAGCAAATTAGATAACCTGGAAGAAATGGGGGCATTCCTAGAGATGTATCAACTACCAAAACTGAACCAGGAAGAAATAGAAAACGTGAACAGACCTATAACCACTAAGGAAATTGAAGCAGTCATCAAAAATCTCCCAAGAAACAAAAGCCCAGGGCCAGATGGCTTCCCAGGGGAATTCTATCAGACATTTAAAGAAGAATTAATACCTATTCTCCTGAAACTGTTCCAAAAAATAGAAATGGAAGGGAAACTTCCAAACTCATTTTATGAGGCCAGCATTACCTTGATCCCAAAACCAGACAAAGACCCCATCAAAAAAGAGAATTACAGACCAATATCCTTGATGAACATGGATGCAAAAATTCTCACCAAAATACTAGCCAATAGGATCCAACAGTACATTAAAAAGATTATTCACCATGACCAAGTGGGATTTATCCCTGGGCTGCAAGGCTGGTTCAACATCCGCAAATCAATCAACGTGATACAATACATTAACAAAAGAAAGAGCAAGAATCATATGATCCTCTCAATAGATGCAGAAAAAGCATTTGACAAAGTACAACATCCTTTCTTGATCAAAACTCTTCAGAGTATAGGGATAGAGGGTACACACCTCAATATCAAAAAAGCCATCTATGAAAAACCTACAGCAAATATCATTCTCAATGGGGAAAGGCTGAGAGCTTTTCCCCTAAGGTCAGGAACGCGGCAGGGATGTCCACTCTCACCACTGCTATTCAACATAGTATTAGAAGTCCTAGCCACAGCAATCAGACAACAAAAGAAATCAAAGGCATCCAAATCGGCAAAGAGGAAGTCAAACTCTCACTCTTTGCAGACGATATGATACTGTATGTGGAAAACCCAAAAGACTCCACCCCAAAACTGCTAGAACTCATACAGGAATTCAGTAAAGTAGCAGGCTATAAAATCAATGCACAGAAATCAGTGGCATTCCTAGACACCAACAACAAGACAGAGGAGAGACAAATCAAGGAGTCGATCCCATTCACAATTGCACCCAAAACCATTAGATACCTAGGAATAAATCTAACCAAAGAGGCAAAGGATCTGTACTCAGAAAACTATAAAATACTCAGGAAAGAAATTGAAGAAGACACAAAGAAATGGAAAAACGTTCCATGCTCATGGATTGGGAGAATCAACATTGTGAAGATGTCAATGCTACCTAGAGCAATCTACACATTGAATGCAATCCCCATCAAAATACCATCCACTTTTTTCAAAGAAATGGAACAAATAATCCTAAAATTTGTATGGAACCAGAAGAGACCCAGAATAGCCAGAGGAATATTGAAAAAGAAAAGCAAAGCTGGCGGCATCACAATTCCGGACTTCCAGCTCTATTACAAAGCTGTCGTCATCAAGACAGTATGGTACTGGCACAAAAACAGACACATAGATCAATGGAACAGAATCGAGAGCCCAGAAAGGGACCCTCAACTCTATGGTCAACTTATTTTTGACAAAGCAGGAAAGAATGTCCAATGGCAAAAAGACAGTCTCTTCAACAAATGGTGTTGGGAACATTGGACAGCCACATGCAGAAGAATGAAACTGGACCATTTCCTTACACCACACACAAAAATAGACTCCAAATGGTTGAAAGACCTAAACGTGAGACAGGAGTCCATCCAAATCCTAAAGGAGAACACAGGTAGCAACCTTTTCGACCTTAGCCGCAGCAACTTCTTCCTAGAAACATCGCCAAAGGCACGGGAAGCCAACGCAAAAATGAACTATTGGGATTTCATCAAGATAAAAAGCTTTTGCACAGCAAAAGAAACAGTCCACAAAACCAAAAGACAACCGACAGAATGGGAGAAAATATTTGCAAATGACATATCAGATAAAGGGCTAGTATCCAAAATCTATAAAGAACTTATCAAACTCAACACCCAAAGAACAAATAATCCAATCAAGAAATGGGCAGAAGACATGAACAGACATTTCTCCAAAGAAGACATCCAAATGGCCAACAGGCACATGAAAAAGTGCTCAACATCGCTCAGCATCAGGGAAATCCAAATCAAAACCTCAATGAGATACCACCTCACACCAGTCAGAATGGCTAAAATTAACAAGTCAGGGAACGACAGATGTTGGCGGGGATGTGGAGAAAGGGGAACCCTCCTACACTGTTGGTGGGAATGCAAGCTGGTGCAACCACTCTGGAAAACAGTATGGAGGTTCCTCAAACAGTTGAAATTAGAGCTACCGTTCGATCCAGCAATTGCACTACTGGGTATTTACCACAAAGATATAAAGGTAGGGACCCGAAGGGGTACGTGTACCCCAATGTTTATAGCAGCAATGTCCACAATAGCCAAACTGTGGAAAGAGCCAAGATGCCCATCGACAGATGAATGGATAAAGAAGGTGTGGTATATATACACAATGGAATATTATGCAGCCATCAAAAGGAATGAGATCTTGCCATTTGCAACGACGTGGATGGAACTGGAGGGTGTTATGCTGAGTGAAATAAGTCAATCAGAGAAAGACATGTATCACATGACCTCACTGATATGAGGAATTCTTAATCTCAGGAAACAAACTGAGTGTTACTGGAGTGGTTGGGGGTGGGAGGGATGGGGTGGCTGGGTGATAGACATTGGGGAGGGTATGTGCTACGGTGAGCGCTGTGAATTGTGCAAGACTGTTGAATCACAGTTCTGTACTTCTGAAACAAATAACGCAACATATTTTAAGAAAAAAGAAAAAGAAGAAGATAACAGGAGAGGAAGAAAAGGGGAGTATGTCAGAGGGGGAGACGAACCATGAGAGATGATGGACTCTGAAAAACAAACTGAGGGTTCTAGAGGGGAGGTGGGTAGGGGGATGGGTTAGCCTGGTGATGGGTATTGAGGAGGGCACGTTCTGCATGGAGCACTGGGTGTTATGAACAAACAATGAATCATGGAACACTGCACCAAAAACTAATGATGTAATATATGGTGATTAACATAACAATAAAAAAATTTAAAAAAAAATTACGCAAACCCTGTATGGAAAAATTATAAAATTTTATTTAAATATATTTAGGGGCACCTGGGTGGCTTAGTTGGTTCAGTGGCTGATTTTTGATATCAGCTCAGGTCTTGATCTCAGGGTTGTGAGTTCAAGCCCCATGCTGGGCTCCATGCTGGGTGTGGAGCTTACTTTAAAAAAAAAAAAAAGATATTTTAAAAGACCTAAGTAAGAGAGATAATATACCATGTTTATGGATTGGAGGATTCGGTATTATTAAGTTGTCAATTCTTCCCAAATTGGTCTACAGATTTAATATAATTCCAAGAAAAACTTCAAAAATGCCAATAAAAATTCTGTGTGTGTGTGTGTGTGTGTGTGTGTGTCCATGTGTGTAACTTGATAAGCTGACTCAAAAATGTGATTAAAAAGGGAAGAGATGAGAATAACCAAGACACTCAAGAAGAAAAATAAGATCGGAAGATTTGTCTTACCAGATAGCAAAACATTTTAGAGAAGCGTCATAATTAAGACGCTCTGATAGTGATGCAGGGATAGACAAAATGACCAAAAGAACAAACCAGAGAGCCTGAAAGTAGACCCAAGCACATATAATAGAAGTAGCACATCAAATAAACACTACTGGGATAATCCATTATCTAAGTGGAAAACACATGGGGTACCTGGGTGGCTCAGTTGTTAAGCATCTGCCTTCAGCTCAGGTCATGATTCCAGGGTCCTGGGATCGAGCCCCACATCGGGCTCCCTGCTCTGCAGAAGCCTGCTACTGCCTCTCCCACTCCCCCTGCTTGTGTTCCCTCTCTCACTGTGTCTCTCTCTGTCAAATAAATAAATAAAATCTTTTTAAAAAAATGGAAAATACAGGATTGAATCCCAACCTCACACCAAGCACAAAAATCAATTCTAAACAGATATGAGACTACATGTTAAAAGCAACACTTTCAGTTTTTAAATGAAAACATGGAAGCCTACCTTTTTCCTATTGGGTAGGAAAAATTTTATTAAGCAAGACACAAAATGCACTAACAATAAAAGTAATGGTTGATAAACTCAATTACATTAAAGCTTAAAACTTCTGTTCATCAAACACAACCATAAAGGAAGTTCCAAACTCATTTGCTATAAAAAACTGAGAAAAGACATTTGCACATACACACATAATAGACGAAAGAGCATTCCAATGGGGCACCTGGGTGGGCGCAGTCGATTGAACGATCAACTCTTGGTTTGGGCTCAGGTTGTGATCTCAGGGTTGTGAGATCAAGCCCCAGGTCAGACTCTGCGGTCAGTATGGAGTCTGCTTGGAACTTTCTCTCCCTCTCCCTCTGCCCCTCCCCACTGCGTGCTCTCTCTCTCTCACATGGATAAATAAATCTTTTCTTTTTTTTAAAAGATCATTCCAAATGTTTAAAGTTTATTGACTTAAATAGCAATTGCTTTTTGTGGGTACTGACTGGGAGGGAGCCTTCTGGGTGCTATAAATATTGTACATCTTGATCTGAGTTAGTTCTATGGTCTAAATGTTTGTGTTTCTCCAAATTCATATGCCCAATGTGATGGTATTAGGAGGTGGGATCTGTGGGAGGTGCTTACGTCATGAAGGAGGAGCACTCATGAATGGGACTAGTACCTTATAAAAGAGGCTCCAGAGAGATCTCTAGCCCCTTCCACCAAGTGACAACACAGCCAGAAAGTAGAAACTATGAACCAAGAAGGGGGCCTTCATTGGAAGGTGACCATGTTGGCCATAAATTTTGATCATAAATTTTCCAGTCTCAGAACTGTGAGAAAGAAATTTGTGTTGTTTCAGGGCACTGGGGTGGCTCAGTCGGTTGAGCATCTGCCTCTGGCTCGGGTCGTGATCTCCAGGTCCCAGGATTGAGTCCCTTATCAGGCTCCTTGCTCAGCGGGGAGTCTGCTTCTCCCTCTGGCCCTCCGCACTCTCATGCTCTCTCTCTCCCTCTCTCAAATAAATAAATAAAATCTTTAAAAAAAATTTCTGTTGTTTATAAGCCGACCAGTCTATGGCATTTTGTTATATAGCAGCCCGAACAGACCAAGACAATGAGTGAACATGAATATAAAAGTCCACCTGTACATCTAAAATATGTGCACTATACTAAATGCAAATCATATTTTGATAAAATAATTGAATTAAATAAGACACTTACAATTCAATAAGAAAAAAGAAAACCAAAACAACTCAATAGGAAAATGGGCAAAAGTCATGAACGAGCATTTCACAGAGCCGGAACCATCAATGGTGAATAAGCATCTGAAAAGATGCACAGCTTCCCCAGTATTGAAGGAAACACAAAGTAAAAGCACAGTGAAATATCAATTAACACCCACTTGATTAGCAAAATACAAGAATCCTGTCAGGACCACGTGTTAGATACTTGTGAATCAACAGAGGTCCTCACATACTGCTGGTGAGGGTAGGAATTCATGAACAATTTGGCATTCTCTCAAATATTTACATGGTGCTACACCAGGTCCACACCCCAATATATTCCTTTGAGAAATTCTTCCCTATGGGTCCCAGGGGACAGGTACAAAAATGTGCATAGAAGCACAACTACTACTAGCAAAAAACATGACTGATTCAAATATCCATTGATAGGAGCATGCCCAAATCAACTGGAATATTATACAGTGGTGAAAAAGAACGAACACCAGCTCCACCCCAGCAACCTGATGAATCTCAGAAGTAACGTTAAGTAGAGAAGGCAAGACCCACAAGTGTACACACGGTCTAATGCCATTGTTACGGCACTCAAAGACAAGCAAAACCAAATGACACACTGTGTAGACATATCTACATACATGAGAAGATATTATATATATATATAAAAGCCAGGGAAACACACAGTTCAGCACAGCAGGTGCCTTTGGAGAGAAGGAGAGGACTCACTGGTACTGGAGCAATTCCTGGGTTGGGTAGCTGACTCACAGTTGTTCTATTGGGATGCTTTTAGCAGACACACATGTTATGTGGTATCTTGTGTGTTATCATACATGACAAACATATAATACAGAGAAAACTGATCTCCTTCGAACTGAATTTTGAGACAGGAAGGTGTAGGGGAAAGATCTTGATGTGGGTGTTAGTTACAAGGGTATACACAGATGTCTCACATGACCTGGTTCAAATCCTGGAAAGCGGCCTACACTCACACTCCCTTGTCTCCATCCCTTATGCAAGACTCATGAAAAGACTCAGAGGGGGTTCAGTGGGGTGGGTGGGGAGTGGTAAGGGCTCCCCTCCTGTGACATGCGCCCTCCCATACTGCCCCCAGCCCATCCCCCAGTCCTGACACCCCGTCCCTGCATGAATATCACCCCCAACTTCTTCCCCCTATGCAGCCCAGGCCTCCCTGACACCAACCTCCCCCCACTTGTATACTCTCCAACCCCTCCCCTGCCACCCCACCCCATTGGGGCACATCAAGGGTGAGGACAGAGAGCCTGGCCAGGGCCAACTCCAGGCGGGGTGGGGAAACCCTAGGCTTGGGCTGAGCGAGGACCCTGCCCTTCCTCAGGCCATCCCAGGCAGGGGACACTAGAGACACAGCCAGCCCCACAAGCTGGGCCTTCCATGATCACCCCCGCCCTGCAGGCCTGGAAATAAAGCCAACGCTGAGTGCTTACTCAGTGCCAAGCCCAGTGCAGACACCTTCATTCACGGGGAGTGGATTTATGCCGTGCCTACTGTGTGCCAGGCACATTTCTGGACCTTGAGGATGCCAGGGTGTCCTTGCCCTATTGGAAGTCAAACCCAAACAAGGACAGAGACCAGATACCCCACATCCCAGGAGGAAATGCAAAGCTTGGTGAGTGCTAGGTAGGCAGATGCAGGGGCAGCATGGGGAAGGGACCCTGGGTCAGGGCAGGCCTTTCTAGGAGGCCATGTAAACTATGACCTGAGGCAGAGGGAGCAGGATGTGCACAGGCTTGGGGGTGGGTAGGGGGGGTGCGCTGGCACCCATGCTCTAGAGTCCGTGCTGAGGGCCAGGGTCTGTGACCAGAAAGGCAAGGGGCAGCCCACTCCAGGCCCAGCTCTAAGGCTAGCCCCCTTTTCCTCCCGGGGTGGCTGGGGGCTCAGGGCAGACCATACTGCTAAGAGAAGGGGGTTGCCTGGGGGTCTGCATTTCCTCTGGGGGACCACCATGCCCTGAACGCTCACACTCAGTTCTACCTCATGGGGTTGGCGGAGGGAGTGACCTGGGCATCTGCATTTCCCGACACTCCCGTGATGACTGGGAGGCTCCCCTGACCCCTCTGAGGCCACCAGGGCCCCTCCGACATACAAAGCCTGCCTGGCCCTGCCCACTGAACTCTTCCCTGGCTCCCACCACCCTCAGGCTTTGGAAAATAAGACCTCCTCTCTGGGTGGCCCCCAGGGTTTCATGGCAACAGAGTGCAAAGGTGAGGCAGTTCAGTGACCCAGAAGCTACATTAATTCTGAGAGCGCTGGCACACGGTGATGGTGTCTGGGATGCGCCAGTGACTTCAGGGGGCCATGGCAGCAGCCCTGTTGGAACCCTGGGGGGGGCCAATCGGGGTGTCAGACACAGAGACAGGCTCCCAAGAGGGGCTCTCGGCTAGAGTCCCTCCCTTGGTGTCCCCGCACTGCCCAACCGCCAGAGTAGCCCAGCTGCTGGGGGCTTGGCCAGCAGTGTGGGCTGCAGCCAGCGGCTCCCACCCAGGACCTACGGGCAGGGCAGAGAGCCCCAGGATCAGGCGCCGCCACTGCCTATGGCTCCCTACAATTGTCAGAGCGCTGGCACGGGCTGATCACATCCAACCTCCCACCAGTGACGTCAGAGGGCCATGGCGGTGGTGCCGAGGGAACACTGGGTGTCCAATCTTGGTGATGTCTGGTGGATGGGCTGCCAAGAGGTGCTCTCAGCCAGGGTCCCGCCCCTCGGTGTCCCCACACAGCACAACTACCGAGTAGCCCCAAAGCTCAGTGCTCGGCCTCCAGTGTGGGCGGCAGCCAGGTGCCTGAGGCTCCGCTGGGACCTACACGTGGAAGAGAGGCCCCAGGATCACACCCCGCCACCGCCTACAGCCACCTACAATTCTCAGAGCATTGGCATGGTGATTACCTCCGGCAGCGTGACAGTGACGTCAGAGGGTGACAGCGGTGGTGGGGGCGGCAGGAAGGCGGCAGGTGGGGGCGGCAGGCAGGGGCAACAGGAAGCGGTGGCAGGCAGCGGGACGCAGGTGTCAGTGGCAGGCAGCGGTAAGTGTCAACAGGCCGGCCTCGGAAATAGGAACAGGCGGCAGCAGTGGGTGGCAGGCAGCGGTGGCAGGTATCATTGGCAGGCATCATTGGCAGGCAATGGCGGCAGGCAGGCGGCGGACAGGTGGTGGCTGGCAGCGGCGGCGGCAGCGGGGGTAGGCAGCTGGCAGGAGGCAGGCAGTAGCAGGCAGCAGCGGCAGGAAGCGGCAACAGGCAGGTGGCAAGCAGGTGGGAGCAGGCGGCTGCGGCAGCTGCGGTGGCAGGCAGCGGGCTGCAGGCGGCGGCGACAGCAAGGGTAGGCAGTGTTGGCTGGCTGTGGTAGGCAGGCGGCAGCAGGCGGGGAGGAAGCGGCAGCGGCAGAGGTGGCAGGAAGGGCGACAGGAAAGTGGCGTTGGCAGCGGCAGGTGGTGGCAGCAGCGGGGGGTGGGCAGGTGGCAGCCAGCGTTGGCAGTAGCGGCAGTGGGAAGCGACAGCGGTGGCAGGCAGTGGCTGGTGGCAGGCGGCAGGCTGCGGCAGGCAGGCGGAGGTGGCAGCGGGTGTAGGCAGTGGCGGCAAGCAGGCGGCAGGCAGCGGCGGGCTAGTGGGAGCAGGTGGCTGTGGCAGCCGCGGTGGGAAGTGGCAGCAGCAGGCGGCGGTGGGCAGCGGCGGCGGTGGGGGTAGGCAGCAGCAGCAGGTGGCGACAGGCGATGGCTGCAGGAAGTGGCAGCAGGCAGGCGGCAGGGGCAGGTGGCGGTGGCAGGCAGGCCTGGGCGAGTGGCAGGCAGGCAGCAGGAGGAGGCGGTGGCAGCGGCAGCTGCAGCGGCTGCAGGGGCGGCAGAGGGAAGCAGCGGGCGGCAGTGTTGGGCAGCCCCGGGTCATTGGGTGGCAGCGTATGGCAGCCTCAGCAGCAGGCGCCGTTGGCTTCCGCAGTCAGCGGCCGGGGCAGCAGCAGCGGCGGAAGCAGGGGGCCGCAACTGAGGTAGAGGTGGGGTGAGCCGTAGGTTGGGTGAGCAGCGGCAGCATGGGGGAGCGTGGGTCAGCATGGGGAGGGGAGCCAGAAGTGTGCCTCGGCGGCAGCAGCGTCAATGAGCATCCACAGCAGCGGCAGCAGGGGGCTTGTCAGCGGCGTCAGCAGGAGTCAGTGTTGGGCGGCAGTGGCAGCAGAGGTAGGTTCCGGGTTAGTGGGTGTCATTGTGCAGCAGCGGGTGTCAGCAGGAGGCGGTGGAGGCAGGGGTGCTGCAGCTGGTGGGGGCAGCAGGCCAGGATGGCGATAGGGGCGTCAGCGCTGGGCAGGCATCGCCAGCAGGGAGCGGGCGGCAGCGGGTGGCAGCTGGGGCAGTGGTGTTGGCAGTTGGCAGTGGCGTCAGTGGTGGGCAGCGGGTGTCAGTGGTGGCAGCGGCGGAGGTAGGGGCGTTAGTGGGCGCCTGGTAGGGGTGGAAGCAGGGGGGAGCCGGTGGCAGTGGTGCCGTTGGAACCCTAGCATGCTGCGGGTCCGAGGAAAAGGTGCCCTGCAGCCTGATATCCGCAGGGGACGGAGGGGGCAGCCCAGGACCTGGAGGCCAAGCCTAAGGCCGACTGCCAAGTCCTGCTTCCTCCCATTGGGGAGGCCAGGTGAGTTCGGCTTCCGCCCTGGGCCTGAGCCTCAGTCTCTCCATCTGTAAATTGGGCAGAACAGCAAAACCTTAGGGTTATGGTGCAGATTTAACATAGGTAATGAGCTTCTTCTAGACTGGCTGATAGTGCAAGTTGTCATTCCTCTTATTGCACTTCCAGCTGCGTGACCTTGAGCAAGAGAGGTCATTGCCATGCCTCAGAATTCTCATCTGAGAGATGGACCTGGAGATAGTCCCTATATAGGCTTGTTTTGGGGATTTAGTGAATTCGTAATTGGAATCCCTTTCCAGAGTCAATGTAAACCCCGGTTCCTGGCACAGGATAAGTGCAGTACCAGCGTTTGAGATTACTATTCTACAAGTATTGGTTATTGTTATCACTAGCACTGGGGAAGGAACACCAACGTGATTGTCATCCTCTTGTTTATCATCGTGAGTTAATTGAGGAGCTGCTCTGTGCCTGCCACTGGCATAAGCATTCTACACCCTTTATCAGTTTGAACATCTCAGTGGGCTAGGGTCCTGATAGGGCTCTGAGTCTTAGAGACACAGATAATGTTTGCAACCAGATTTCAAACCCTTGTCTTTGCGGCTCCAAAACCTGTGCTTCAAAGTTCTCCATGATTGGGGTGTATCCCAAACCCTCATGCCTCCATGCTTGGCTCTGCACCTTACAGCTCACAACAGGGCCTAACACAGAGGAATAAGTGTTCCTTATTTCTGTTACCATCGCTGTCTTTATTCATTTGCAGTGCTTTACGGGCACAGATGTAACGGTGGTGGTTAGTGATGGTTAGTGATTCAGATCAACAGCTGAAGGACCATCCCAACTGAGAGAAATGAGACCAATTTTATGTGCTTCTCTCCCTCTAGAATGCCAGTCAAGAGACACTGATGATTCAGATTACCAGTGAATTGAAGAAGTTGGCTGCCCAGCCGAAAGAGCTTGAGTAGACAGCAGCAGCGACCTTTTGTAGGCTCTCAAAAGACACCTACGCGATGGAACATGCCCAGGGATTTGGAAAACCGGTAAGGCACTTTCCATACACCCTGCATTGTTCTTCTTCCTCCACTTGTTCAGTATCCCCCAGGAACTCCCTCCTTCTTCCTGTACCCCTAAGCGGGATGCAGTGCCCACTGCTCTGAGTAGAGAGGAGCCCAGCACTTTACATGCTGTTCTGTGCACGCACTCACCAGTGTACAAAGCTCTCCTGTAGCCTCTGCGAGGAACAGGAGGGCAGCTTCCCACACAGATTTTGGCAGGTCTGTGCACTTTCTGAGTCCCCTGAACAATGGTGTATGGCTTATCTGTTTAAATCCAGTTTTGTCTTGGTTTGTTTTACAAGACCTTTTCCTTAGGATAACTTGTAAGATTACTCTCTTAGCAACTTCCAAGCTTGCAATATAGTGTTATTAACTGTGGTCGCCATGTTGTATGTTACATCCTGTGACTTACTTATTTTATAGCTGTAAGTTGGAACCTTTTGACCCATCACCCAATTCACACCCATCCCCCTGCCCGTCAACCACCAATCTGATCCCTGTATCTTTAAGCTCAGTTTTTTAGATTCCATATAAAAGTGAGATCATACAGTATTTGTCTTTGATTTCTTTCACTTAGCATCGTACCCTCAGGGTCCATCCATGTTGTTGCAAATGGAAAGATTTCATTTTTTTGCTATGGCTGAATAGTATTGCAGTGTGTCTACATACACCACATCTTCTTTATCAGTTCATTCCCCCATGGACACGTAGGTTGTCCTCCTATCTTAGCTGTTATAAATAATGCTGCAGTGAACATGGGGGGTTCATACATCTTTTCAAATAGGTGTTTTTGTTTTCTTTGGATAAATCGCTAGAAGGGAAATTGCTGGACTGTAAGGTCGTTCTAGTTTTAATGTTTTGAGGAGCCTGCGTACTGTTTTCCACAGTGCTTGCATCTACTTACTTTCCCACCAATAGTGCACCGGGGTTCCCTTTCCCCCACATCCTGGCTAATGTTTGTTATTTCTTGTCTTTTTGCTACTAACCCTTCTAACCAGTGTGAGGTGGTATCCCATTGTTTTGATTTGCATTTCCCTGATGATTAATGATGCTGAGCACCTTTTCATCTACATGTTGGCTCTCTGGATGTCTTCTCTGGATAATGCCATTTGGATAATCCTTCCACTTTTTAACCACGTCGTTTTTGTTGTTGTGACTGAGTTGTAGGAGTTTTTTATATATATTGGATATTAACTTTTATCAGATCTATGATCTGCAAATCTTTTCTCCCAGGCAGTAAGTTGCCTATTTATTTTGTTGGTGATTTTCTTTGCTGGGCAGGAGCTTTTGAGCTTGATGTAGATGTGCTTATTTATTTTTGCTTTCGTCGCCTTTGCTTTTGGAGTGTGAACCACAAAAATCACTACCAGGATATATGTCGAGCAGCTTTTCCTCTAGTTTTCTGCTAAGAGTTTTAGGGTTTCAGGTCTTATATTCAAGTCTTGAAGGTATTTGGAGTTAATTTTTGTGTATAATGTAAGACAGTGGTGCAGTTTCATTCTTTTGCATGGGGCTGTCCAGTTTTCCCAGCACCCTTGATTAAAGAGACTGTTCTTTCCCCCTTGTATATTCTTGGCTCCTTGGTCATAATGTATTGGACCATAAATGTGTGGGTATCCTTCTGGGCTCTCTCTTCTGTGCTGGTGATCTGTGTGTCTGTGTTTAAGCCAGTATGCCAGCAATCACTATAGGTTTGTAACAGAGTTTGAAACTGGGAGTCTGATGCTTCCAGCTTTGTTCTTTTTTAAGACTGCTTTTGCTATTCAGAGTATTTTGTGGTTCCATACAATTATGAAAGATTCTGTGTCTTATGTCTTTGAAAAATGTGTTTGAAATTTGGTAAGAATTGCACTGAATCTGTAGATAGCTTTGGGTAGTATAGACATTTTAACACTATTAATTCTTCTAATCCATGAGCATGAAATGTCTATTTTGTTGTGTTGTCTTCAGTTTCTTTCCTTAATGTCGTACAGTTTTCTGTATATCAGCTTTCACCTCCTTGGGAAAATTTATCCCTAAGTTTTGTTTTGTTTTGTTTTGTTTTTGATGCAGTTGTTAATCTGATTGTTTTTTAAATTTAGTTTTCTTTTTTTAAAGATTTTATTTATTTACTTATTTGACAGAGACAGAGACAGTGAGAGCAGGAACACAAGCAGAGGGCATGGGAGAGGGAGAAACAGGCTTCCTGCTGAGCAGGGAGCCTAACGTGGGACTCGATCCAGGACTCCAGGATCATGACCCAAGCCGAAGGCAGCTGCTTAATGACTGAGCCACCCAGGCACCCTAAATTTATTTTTCTGATAATTCGTTATTAGTGTATAATAATGCAACAGATTTTTATGTATCTTTTATCCTGCAACTTTACTGACTATATTTATTTTAATACTTTTTGGTGTTGTCTTTAGAGTATTTTACATACAATATCATGTCATCTGAAAATAGTGACCTTTACTTCTTCCTTTTGAATTTGGATGCCTTTTATTTATTTATTTTTTCTTCTGTAATTGCTCTGACTAGGATTTTCGGTACTACAATTGACCCATGGCCAACGTGGGTTTGAATTGTGGGTCCAATTAAGACCTGGGTTATTTTCAGTAAATACAGATATTGTTGTAAATGTATTTTCCTTTTGGATTTTCTTTTTTTTTCTTTTCAAATTTTTATATAAATTCTAGTTACTTAACACACAGTGCAATACTGGTTTCAGGAGAATTCAGGGATTCATCACTTGCAGACAACACCCAGTGCTCATCATAACATGTGCCCTCCTTAATCCCTATCACCGAGTGATTCCATCTCCTGCCCACCTCCCCTCTATCAATGCTCAGTTTGTTTTCTGTCATCAAGAGTGTCTTATAGTTTGTTTCCTTCTCTGTTCTTTGTATCCCCCCTCCCATTTGTTGATCTGTTTTGTTTCTTAAATTCCACAGGAGTGAAATCATATGGTATCTGTCTTTCTCTGACTGACTTATTTTGCTTAGTATCATACACTCTAGCTCCATCAGGATTTTCTTAATCACATTTCTTTTCTCTAGCTTACTTTGTTGTAACAGTATAGTCTATGATATAGATAACATACACAATATGTATTAACCGACTCGTGTTATAGATAAGGTTTCCAGTCAATAGTAGGCTACTGGTGGTTCACTTTTGGGGGAGTCAAAAGTACACTCAGATTTTCCACTGCACAGGGGTTTGGCACCCCTAATCCCTGCATTGTTCAAGGGCCAACTGTATGTTGAATAAAAGTGGCAAGAGTGGGCATCCCTGTCTCATTCCTGAACTTAGAGGAAAAGCTTTTGGCTTTCACCATTGCATAGGATGTGGCTTCTCAGGTATGGCCTTTATTATGTTGAGTTATGTTCTCTGTATACCTGCTTTGTTGAGAGCTTTTATCAAAATGGGTGTTGCATTTTGTCAGAGGCTTTTTCTGCATCGGTTGGATGATCATATGATTTTTATCCTTTGTTTTGTTAATGTGGCCTATTACTTGGATTGATTTGTGGATGTTGAACCCCCCCCCCTTGCATCCCTGAAATAAATCTTACTTGTTCATACCTCTTCCTGGATTGTTGAATTTGGTTAGCTGATATTTTGTTGAGGATTTTTATATCTTTGTCCATCACAGATACTCGTCTGTAATTTTCTTTTCTTGTGGTATCTTGGTAGGGTTTGATAAGGGCAATGACGGCCTCCTAAAGTGAGTTGGAAACATTCCTTCCTCTTGTTTTTGTGGAAAAGTTTGAGAAGGATTGGTATTCATTTTTCTTTGAGTATTTGGTAGAATTCACCAGGAAAGCCATGGGGTCTTGGACTTCTCTTTGTTGAGAGGTTTCTGATTACTTATTTAATCTCCCTACTGGTAATTTGTTCAGAATTTCTGTCTCTTCGTGATTCAGTCTTGGAAGGTTGTGTGTTTCTGGGAATTTATTCTTTTCTTCAAGTTTGTCTAACTTGTTGGGGTGTAATTGTTCATAGTAGTCTCTTATGAGCCTTTGTATATCTATGGTATCAGTGGGAACATCTCTTTCATTTCTGATTGTGAGTCTTCATTCTTTTTTTTACCTTGAGTCTAGCTGAAAAATTTTCAGCTTTTGTTAATCTTTCTATTGTCTTTTCTTCATATTTCTATTGTCTTTTTAATCTGTATTTGGTTTATTTCTATTCTGATATGTTACTTCCTTTCTTCTACTGACTTTGGGCTTCTCTTTGTTCTTTCTCTGTTTCCTTGAGGTGGAAAGTAGTTTGCTTATTTGAGACATTTTTTTTTCTTGACTTAGGCCTGTATCACTATAAACTTCCCTATTGAACCACTTTTTTTTTTTTAAGTAAGCTTGAAGGGGTGCCTGGGTGGCTCAGTCAGTTAAGCGTCTGCTTTCGGCTCATGTCATGATGTTAGGTTCCTGGGATCAACCCTGCATCGTGCTCCCTGCTCAGCGGGCAGAACCTGATTCTCCCTCTCCCACTGCCTTCAGCTCCCCTGCTGCTGATCAATCTTTCTCTCTCTGTCAAATATATAAATGAAATATTTAAAAAATATAAAGTGAGCTCTGGGCCCAATGTGGGCTAAAACTCAAACACAAGTTCAAGAGTCATGATGCTCCACCATCGAAGCCAGCCAGGTGCCCCATTCTCGGAACCCCTTTTGCTGCATTCCATAAATTTTGCTATGCTGTATTCCACTTTCATCTGTCTCAAGGTATTTCTTTTTTTTAAATTTTTTATTGTTATGTTAATCACCATACATTACATCATTAGTTTTGGATGTAGTGTTCCATGATTCATTGTTTGTGAATAACCCAGTGCTCCACGCAGAATGTGCCCTCCTTAATATCCATCACCAGGCTAACCCATTCCCCACCCCCTCCCCTCCAGAACCCTCAGTTTGTTTTTCAGAGTGCATTCTCTCTCATGGTTCATCTCCCCCTCCGATTTACTCCCCTTCATTCTTCCCTTCCTGCTATCCTCTTTTTTCTTAACATACGTTGCATTATTTGTTTCAGAAGTACAGATCTGTGATTCAACAGTCTTGCACACTTCACAGCGCTCACCATAGAACATCCCCTCCCCAAGGTCTATCACCCAGCCACCCCATCCCTCCCACCCACCCACCACTCCAGCAACCCTCAGTTCGTCCCCTGAGATTAAGAATTCCTCATATCAGTGAGGTCAAATGATACATGTCTTTCTCTGATTGCCTTATTTCACTCAGCATAACACCCTCCAGTTCCATCCATGTTGTTGCAAATGGCAAGATCTCATTCCTTTTGATGGCTGCATAATAGTCCATTGTGCATATATACCACATCTTCTTAATCCATTCATCTGTCGATGGACATCTTGGCTCTTTCCAAAGTTTGGCTATTGGGGACATTGCCGCTATAAACATTGGGGTGCATGTACCCCTTCGGATCCCTACATTTGTATCTTTGGGGTAAATACCCAGTAGTGCAATTGCTGGATTGTATGGAAGCTCTATTTTCAACAGTTTGAGAAACCTCCATACTGTTTTTCAGACGGGTTGTACCAGCTTGCATTCCCACCAATGGGGTAGGTGGGTACCCCTTTCTCCGCATCCCCGCCAACATCTGTCGTTTCCTGATTTGTTAATTTTAGCCATTCTGACTGGTGTGAGGTGCTATCTCATTGAGGTTTTGATTTGGATTTCCCTGATGCCGAGCGACGTTGAGCACTTTTTCATGTGTCTGTTGGCCATTTGGATGTCTTCTTTGGAAAAATGTCTGTTCATGTCTTCTGCCCATTTCTTGATTGGATTATTTGTTCTTTGGGTGTTGAGTTTGATATGTTCTTTACAGATTTTGGATACTAGCCCTTTCTGTGATATGTCATTTGCAAATATCTTCTCCCACTCTGTCGGTTGTCTTTTGGTTTTGTGGACTGTTTCTTTTGCTGTGCAAAAGCTTTTTATCTTGATGAAATCCCAATAGTTCATTTTTGCCCTTGCTTCCCTTGGCTGTGGCAATGTTCCTAGGAAGAAGGTGCCGCGGCTGAGGTCGAAGAGGTTGCTGCCTGTGTTCTCCTTTAGGATTTTGATGGACTCTTGTCTCACGTTTAGGTCTTTCAACCATTTGGAGTCTATTTTTGTGTGTGGTGTAAGGAAATGGTCCAGTTTCATTCTTCTGCATGCGGCTGTCCAATTTTCCCAACACCATTTGTTGAAGAGAACGTCTTTTTTCCATTGGACATTCTTTCCTGCTTTGTCAAAGATGAGTTGACCATAGAGTTGAGGGTCCATTTCTGGGCTCTCGATTCTGTTCCATTGATCTGTGTCCGTTTTTGTGCCAGTACCATACTGTCTCGATGACGACAGCTTTGTAATAGAGCTGGAAGTCTGGAATTGTGATGCCGCCAGGTTTGCTTTTCTTTTTCAACATTCCTCTGGCTATTCGGGGTCTCTTCTGGTTCCATACAAATTTTAGGATTATTTGTTCCATTTCTTTGAAAAAAGTGGGTGGTATTTTGATGGGGATTGCATTGAATGTGTAGATTGCTCTAGGTAGCATTGACATCTTCACAATGTTGGTTCTTCCAATCCATGAGCATGGAACGTTTTTCCATTTCTTTGTGTCTTCCTCAATTTCTTTCATGAGTATTTTATAGTTTTCTGAGTACAGATCCTTTGCCTCTTTGGTTAGATTGATTCCTAGGTATCTTACGGGTTTGGATGCCATTGTAAATGGGATCGACTCCTTAATTTCTCTCTTCTGTCTTGTTGTTGGTGTATAGGAATGCCACTGATTTCTGTGCATTGATTTTATATCCTGCCACTTTACTGAATTTCTGTATGAGTTCTAGCAGTTTTGGGGTGGAGTCTTTTGGGTTTTCTACATAAAGTATCATATCATCTGCAAAGTGTTAGAGTTTGACTTCCTCTTTGCCGATTTGGATGCCTTTGATTTCTTTTTGTTGTCTGATTGCTGTGCCTAGGACTTCTAATACTATGTAGAATAGCAGTGCTGATAGTGGACATCCCTGCCGCGTTCCTGACCTTAGGGGGCTTTTCCCCATTGAGAATGATATTCGCTGTAGGTTTTTCATAGATGGCTTTTATGATATTGAGGTGTATACCCTCTATCCCTATACTCTGAAGAGTTTTGATCAAGAAAGGAGGCTGTACTTTGTCAAATGCTTTTTCTGCATCTATTGAGAGGATCATATGATTCTTGTTCTTTCTTTTGTTAATGTATTGTATCACGTTGATTGATTTGCGGATGTTGAACCAACCTGGAGCCCAGGGATAAATCCCACTTGGTCATTGTGGATAATCCTTTTAATGTACTGTTGGACCCTATTGGCTAGTATTTTGGTGAGAATTTTTGCATCCATGTTCATCAAGGATATCGGTCTGTAATTCTTTTTGATGGGGTCTTTGTCTGGTTTTGGGATCAAGGTAATTGTGGCCTCATAAAATGAGTTTGGAAGTTTTCCTTCCATTTCTATTTTACGCAACAGTTTCAGGAGAATAGGTATTAATTCTTCTTTAAATGTTTGGTAGAATTACCCTGGGAAGCCATCTGGCCCTGGGCTTTTGTTCGTTGGGAGATTTTTGATGACTGCTTCAATTTCCTTAGTGGTTATAAGTCTGTTCAGGTTTTCTATTTCTTCCTGGTTCAATTTTGGTAGTTGATACATCTCTAGGAATGCATCCATTTCTTCCAGGTTATCTAATTTGCTGGCATATAGTTGCTCGTAATATGTTCTTATAATTGTTTGTATTTCTTTGGTGTTGGTTGTGATCTCTCCTTTTTCATTCATGATTTTGTTGATTTGGGTCATTTCTCTTTTCTTTTGATAAGTCTGGCCAGGGGTTTATCAATCTTGTGAATTCTTTCAAAGAACCAGCTCCTAGTTTCGTTGATCTGTTCTACTGTTCTTTTGGTTTCTATTTCATTGATTTCTGCTCTGATCTTTATTAGTTCTCTTCCTCTGCTGGGTTTAGGCTTTAGTTGCTGTTTTTTCTCTAGCTCCTTTAGGTGTAGGGTTAGGTTGTGTATTTGAGACCTTTCTTGTTTCTGAGAAAGGCTTGTATTGCTATATACTTTCCTCTCAGGACTGCCTTTGCTGTATCCCAAAGATTTTGAACACTTGTGTTTTCATTTTCATTGGTTTCCATGAATTTTTTAAATTCTTCTTTAATTTCCTGGTTGACCCATTCATTCTTTAGTAGGATGCTCTTTAGCCTCCATGTATTTGAGTTCTTTCCGACTTTCCTCTTGTGATTGAGTTCTAGTTTCAAAGCACTGTGGTCTGAAAATATGCAAGGAATAATCCCAATCCTTTGGTACCAGTTGACACCTGATTTGTGACCTAGGATGTGATGAATTCTGGAGAATGTTCCATGGGCACTAGAGAAGAATGTGTATTCCGTTGCTTTGGGATGGAATGTTCTGAATATGTCTGTGAAGTCCATTTGGTCCAGTGTGTCATTTAAAGTCTTTATTTCCTTGTTGGTCTTTTGCTTAGATGATCTGTCCATTTCAGTCAGGGGGTTGTTAAAGTCCCCCACTATTACTGTATTGTTGTCAATGTGTTTCTTTGCTTTTGTTATTAATTGCCTTATATAATTGGCTGCTCCCATGTTAGGGGCATAGATATTTACAATTGTTAGATCTTCTTGTTGGATAGACAATTTTAGTAGGATATAATGTCCTTCCTCATCTCTTATTCCAGTCTTTGTTTTAAAATCTAATTTGTCGGGCGCCTGGTGGCTCAGTTGTTAAGCATCTGCCTTTGCCTCAGGTCATGATCCCAGGGTCCTGGAATTGAGTCCCACATCGGGCTCCCTGCTCGGCGAGAAGCCTGTTTCTCCCTCTGACCCTCTCCCCTGCTTGTGTTCCTGCTCTCGCTGTCTCTCTCTCTGTCAAGTAAATAAATAAAATCTTTAAAAAAAATCTAATTTGTCTGATATAAGGATTGCCACCCCAACTTTCTTTTGGTGTCCATTAGCATGGGAAATGGTTTTCCACCCCCTCAGTTTCAATCTGGGGGTGTCTTTGGGTCTAAAATGAGTCTCTTGCAGACAGCATATTGATGGGTCTTGTTTTTTAATCCAATCTGATAGCTGTGTGTTTTGATTGGGGCATTTAGCCCATTTACATTCAGGGTAACTATTGAAAGATATGAATTTAGGGCCATTGTATTGCCTGTAAGGTGACTGTTCCTGTATATTGTCTGTGTTCCTTTCTGGTCTATGCTGCTTTTAGGCTCTCTTTGCTTAGAGGACCCTTTTCAATATTTCTTGTAGGGCTGGTTTCGTGTGTGCAAATTCCTTTAGTTTTTGTTTGTCCTGGAACCTTTTACCTCTCCTTCAATTTTCAATGACAGCCTAGCTGGATATAGAATTCTCGGCTGCAATTCTTCGTTTGCTCTTGGGAGCTTTTGTGCCCTGCAAGCTTTCTGCACAGCTTTGGAGGACGAGAGTGAAAATGGTGGCCTCCCAATCTCCGCCCGGAGGAGCTGAGAACTCGGGGCCCCACTCCTCAGTGCGCCCCCAGAGAAAAGCAGTCAGTCACTCCCGTGTCCCCGGTCTCCGGCCGCACTCCGTGCTCACCCAGCCTGTGACCGAGCGTTTCTATCTTTGGCACCCGACTCGGTGTGGAGTCTCCAAACCCAGCAGTTTCATGTGGTGTGCGCCCGCGCTTCTCCTCCCAGGGGAGGAAGGGGAGTCTCCCGGGATCTACAACTTGTTGGTTCCCTGCTGGAGGAGCAGTGGCCTGATGTGCTGCGGATCACGGTTTATGGCAACCCCGAGGTGAGAGCCTGCACCTCGGCTCCGTCTCTGCAGCTGTCTTCCCCATTCTGATACCTGGGAGCTCTGCCGCTCTCAGGCACCCCCAGTCTTTCTGTGACCCCGAGGGTCCTGAGACCACACTGTCCCATGAGGGTTCCACCCCCAGCTTAGTCACTGGAGCAACGTCCCTCAGCGGAGCCGACTTCTAAAAGTTCCGATTTTGTGCTCCGCGGCTCTATCACTTGCCAGAAGCAGCTGACAGAGGCCCCCTCCCCCGCCGTCTATCCTCCCAAATATCGCCTCGGATTCACTTCTCCACACGTCCTACCTTCCAGAAAGTGGTTGCTTTTCTTTTCAGAGTGTTGTTACTATTCTTTTCTTCAATCTCCTGTTGAGTTTGTAGGTGATCAGAATGGTTTGATCCTATCCAGCTGAATTCCTGAGACCAGACGAAATCCAGGTCTCCTACTCCTCTGCCATCTTGCTCCGCCTAGCCAGGAAAGACGTTTTTAAACAAGGTTTTTTAAATAAAAGATTTACAGAATGGCAGATATAAAATGAATATTTAAGTCTTCTATGTGGCCCCTCCAGGGGTATCCTTTTTTTTTTTTTTTTTTTTTTTTTTTTAGTTCATGTAAAATACAGTGCAGTATTGGTTTCTGGAGTAGAATTCAGTGATTCATCACTTATATATAGCACTCAGTGGTGATCACAACAAGTGCCCTCTTTTATACCCATTGTCCATCTGCCCAACCCGGACCCACTTCCCTCCATCAACCCACACTGTGCAGAGCTGTCTGCACTCTGAAAGTTCTATCATGACCAACCCATCGCCATGGTGACTGATGATGCAACCATTTCAACTTCCATTTCAACTGTCACTCTGTGAGCCGAGCCCTTGCAGTTTGGTAACAGGTGTGAAGTTTCCCACGATGGGCGACCTGAATTGCTGTTCTACAGCTATGTTCATATGGATTTTCTGAATTCTCTTCTCTCAAGTTGGCTGCCTCACTTCTAGAGAAATTTGTTTCCTTTTTTTTTCTGTTCATGGCCACCTTCCAATTTGTCCACACTGATAGATGAATATTCTAGGTTTTCCGGATTAGTTACTTTTGATTGTTCAATGAAACTGGCTTCCTTAAATACCTTCTAAATCCAGAAAACTGTACTATTTCTGAATGCCAGGTTCCTACATAGTCATACCGAGAACGCACACAGGGAACACACCACACTGCTCTCATTGGATCAGGAGAATCTTGATGCCATCCAGTAACACATTATAGGGAAAGGAATTACAAGTCACCTCTTCTCAAGGTGGACGACAAAATCTGGAAGCAACTGTGAGCAGTCTAAATCCAGACATTTTTAGAAGGAGAGAAACTGGAATATCTTTTGGTATTTTCATGGGTTGATGTGGAAGGGTTCACTGGCTGTCTGGATGATGCCTGGGAGAGAATGAGAAGGGACTGTGCCATCGGGTAGGTGGAATGAACACTTAGCAGCTGAGTAATGGGCTGTCTCCCTTCAAAGATAGTCCTGGGGTGGGTTTTCAAGGCCGTGTGTATGGAGGGGACTCTCTAAGAGGAGACAGGAGACTGTCCCCTAACCCTAGACTGTTGAGAAAGGACAAAGAGACGTGAGAGTAGAGACTGCAAGTGGGGGAAGTAGGAAGGAGTAGGGAGGAACTCACTCCAGCCAGTGTAGCCTCATTTTAGTCCAGGCCACTCAGACCATTCCTTAGATCAACAGTAAGACATTCAGCATCAGAGATTGACTTCCTTAAAGCAAACATCTCCAGCCTGGACGGCCACTTCCACGATAATTCCTGTGAATTGCTGCTGGGGATTGGTGAGCTGAAGGCAAGCAAATTCCTGGTAGGGTCACAGTGTGACAGGTGGTTTGGAATGGCCTGGATTTTGAATCATCCTGGGAGCCAAGCAAAGTGCCCGTCACAGTGGGTGGTCAACTGCCTTTTGGGAAGAACCTGGGGGGACTGAGCTGACATTGCAAAAAAATGGGGGAAAGTGGCCAAACTGCACTTCTCTGATGTTTCACTGAGGCTCAACTGGAAGAACCTCCAGCATATCTCATGACTGGAACCCTAACGTAGAGGTGAATTGGGATTGAAATTGTTCTTGTGGCACAGACACCTCCTGCAGGGCACAGGTGGATTTGAGAAAGTGAGGGCAGCTCTTGGTTCAGGGGTTCAGGATATTTCCTCGGGGGCCCTGGGCCAGTGTCAGGTCCTCAGGATTTCTCTCCCCAGGGAAACAACTACATTCCTGTCCCGGATCCATCACTCACCAGAGACAGTCACTTCATCTCCCTACCTTTTTAGGGCCTTCCACTATAAAATATGGGTTACCACCCCATATCTTCCGCTCCAATGGTGCTGGTGTGGGATAACAAGAGTGGATAATACACTTTTTCTGAGAGCTGTAAAGCTTCATTCCCACGTGAAGGATAAAGACTGAGCTTCCAACTTCCCATGCAGTGGAGTCATCCGAGTCCCATATGTCTGGATTCACCCACTACCAGGTGTCTAGCTCATTCTATAGGAAATCAGAACTTGAATACCTCCGGAGCAATTGTGAAGCATCAGTCCTTTACTATGTGCGAGGCTCTACTTGGAGGAAATCACTTTTAGCATTCACAACAGCACACTGATGAATAGGAGGTATGAATATTTCCACATTTCAGAGCAGGAAACTGAGACACAGAGGGCTCTCGGTAACTCTCTCAGGTATGGGGACCTTCTAAATGGGATGTGAATCCAGGCCATCAGGCGTGGTCACTGTGCTTTTGCTGCCTTTCTTTCACGTCCCAGCAGTTGCCCACAAAGCCTGTCTGTTGGGGGATGTCAGGGCACACCGCCCTGCAACATCTTCCTAAGTACAACGTTGAAGGACAAATGTCTGCTAGACAGCTGGTGAGTAGGGGGAGCAGAAGGTTGAACTAGGAGTAAATTATGACTCCTGCCTCGATGGCAAGATGCCAACAACGCTCTCTATTTCTATGAATTTCCCAGGACTCTGTGTGGAAGGAGGGAAGGAAGTTGTGGAGCCCTCCACAACCACATCGGCGTCTTCCAAAAAAAAAAAGAAAAGTGTCCGCTTCTCCCTCCAAAACCAGGTCTTCTATATCACGGACACCATGGAAGGTACTGTGGAAATTTACTCATTAAGTTGATTTAGGAATAATTCTTTCATTCAGTAGCATATGCATAACAGAAGAATATAAAAATGCTGAGACAATTTTCTTATTATTTCATATACACATATGTAAATATATTAAGTCCATCACCATTAACTATAGAAGTCAAGATGAATTTCTCCCTGAAACTGGATCCATGTGTCATAGGAAAAAACTGTCTACTAGCTGAATGTATGGACCTTAGCTATTTTTTGAACACAAGTCAATACAGATCTCTCCATGAAACTCTGTTTCTCGATTTTTGGTAACTAGGCAACCATGTTTTGAACCGGTTTAGATTAACAAAAAATTGGAACAAATAAGACAGGAAGTTTCCATATGCCACCCCTCCACTTCCCTCCATTAACCATATCTTACATGTGTGTACAATATACCTTACCATTAACGAAACAACCTCAAACTTTTTAAGAACTAAAGTCCACAGTTTACATTAAAATACATTCTTTGTGTTTACCGTTCTACACGTTTGGCAAATGTGTAATGTCAAGTATTCCTGTTGCGGTGACAGAAAGAAATCTGTGCACCAATGTTCGAGACAGCAGTATTGCCAGTAGCCATAGACACACACAACCCAAAAATCCATCCTGTGAGGGAAGGACACATTAAATGGAATACGTACACATAATGGAATGCTATTCAGCCATATGAAAAAACTAAAGTATTCAATATTCTACGAAATGGATGGACCTTGAAGAATTAAGATGCTTTTTGAAAGAAGGCATGCACAGAAAGACATGTGTTACACGATCCCACTCTTTGAGGAAACGATAGTAGGGAAATTAGTAAACCCAGAACGTAGAAAGTAGGACAGAGGGGGGAACGGGTGGGGTGCAGCCATTTTTCATGGGTACAGATGTTACTTCGGATGGAAATGCTTTGGATATAGATGGTAGTGCTGACTTCAAAGCCTTACGCATGTAAATAGTGTTGTTGAGTAACACTTATTAATAAAAGCATAAACACTATATAGATTCCATCCCATAAAAAACTAATACTCCGAGGCAATAGAGGACAGATCCCGTCACAGCATAAATGCCGGGATGAAAGCTGAAGTGGTCCCGTGACGGGGGAAGAAGTGGGAATGTGCCTGGCTTGGTCACCAATCACATACATTCACTGTGGCCCCGTGTCCACATCAGGGAAAACTCCCTGAGTCATTCCTGTGTAGTGTAACCAATACCCTGACAGCTACTCTGTGTTCTCCTAGATCCTGAGGAGTGCCAGACCGATGACCTTCCCAGCGACAGGACAGAGGAAGGGGCCACACCTGTCCCTGATGTAAGCTCACCTCTCTTTCTCTGAGCTAGAAACGTCCCTTCCTTGATTTCCTCTTCCATCAGTGCAGGATGAAAATCCGGCACTACACCTTAGAGATGATAAAGCAGTCTCCTTTGTTGGAGGAATGCTGAGTGAAAGTCTGTTATGAACTGACAGTGGACACAAAACGGGTGACAAAGGAGGACAGCCTGTTACAAACTGTATGGGATTAAACACCTTTTCAGTTGAAAATGGTTTGCCTTGGAAAAGAATTTTCTCTCTGTTGACCAGAATGGACTTCAGAGGTCTGCCATGAAGAGCTCAAGCATCACTATATATGTCCTCTTTCACTTGGGGGGGGGGACACTGGCTCAACCATTGTACCCCATCCAATTACCTGAAGTCCTTGCACCAAACAAAAGAGCTGTGAGAACAGTGTACGGGATGGTGTGATCCTCATAGTGTTTTATTTTCTCCAATCACAGGTGGATGCGGCGAGAAACAAAAACTGTACGTATTTAAGAGTATCACTCTTTGTGGTGAAGTCTAGGGTAAAAAGAAGGTTGCAACCTGATTTGGGGATCCCCCAGGGAATGAGGGTTGGGGTAGATTGAGAGCGACTGTCCAATAAAGCACTGTGATCGCGTTGTACAGGGCCTGGAAGAACTATGGCATACAGAAGGTATGACTTGTGTGCATGTGCGTTGAAGGGCGCACACGCGCATGTGTGTGTCTGTGGGTGTGTGTGTCTATGTGTTATGATTGTTAATGTAGATGTGTGCAATTTCAGGAGGTATTTCTCACACTTCCATCATAATAAAACTGTCACCCTTCTGAAACACTCAAAACACCGTGGCACACTTTACATACTCATTCCCTCCGTCACCACAGCTGTACCTAGAGGAGGTTTCCATTTCCTTTCCTGAGATGGGGATGGTACGGAGATGAATGATCCAAACCCTTGACCTCCTCCATGGAGAGCCAAGCTGGGAACCACACGCACACACTCGCCTCCTGTCCCCATCCACCCACACTCCCTTACTAGTTCTTGAGCAGCCACACCAGTGTCCTCACAGTGCCTCTGTATCCTCCTAGCTGCTCCCGAGGGCGTGATGGAAAGACCCAGTTCGAAGGCAGAGGAAGAAACTGCGACTCTCCCTCAGGTAAAGTCATTTTTTTTAAGTTTGTATTTTTATGAGAGAGAACGAGAGAGAGAGAGGAGGCAGGGTGAGTAGCAGAGGGAGAGGGAGAAGCTGGCTCCCCGTTGAGCACGGGGATCCATCCCACGTCTCTGGGGCTCCATCCCTGGTCCCTGGGATCATGACCTGAGTTGAAGGCACACGCTTAAACAACTGAGACACTCAGGTGCTATGGTAAAGTCATTTTCTGTGTCTGAAGTACAACCATTGTTTTATTTCTATTTCCTTGAACAACTGAGCATGTACATTCCAGAGGATATATACAGTGTCCTCAGCATTGAGAGTTTCCTGTGAGTTTATACTACTAACTGACCCGTATTTAGAGGGGCATTAAAACAAACCTCACCACCAATTAGTTACACAATGTATGCTAGCGGGCATTTTCCAGGAGACAATCTTGTCTGTGGAAAATAACTTTGTATTTGCTGATTAAAATGGACTTGTGAGTTCTGACATTCAAAGGTGGAGCCTTTTTTGCCGGTGATTTTATTAGTTTTTTGATCATAAACTCAATGATGTATCCCATCTAGCTTGCTCACATCACCAAGAGAACAAAAGTTGTGTGCCAACGGTGTGCACAGGATGATGTGATCCTCACAGTGTTTCCTTTCTTCTAACTGTAGGAGGAGGCAACCGGAAATGGTCCAAGTACGTATTCTAAGATCAGTCACTTCTTGAGGACAAATCTAGCTGATGCACAAAGTGGGGCTTTCTCCTCCTCTTTGGTCTGGAGAGCTTCGCTGATTCTGGGCTCCTGCTGGGAATGGAGGCTGGGGTTGAGTGAGAAAAACTGTCCTGTAGAAACTTATGACCCTGTTCTACAGTCCCTGGAAGCAAGTAAGTCATTTAGGTGGTGTGGCTGGTGTGTATGAGGGTTGGGGGTTGTTTCTGTGAGTCGATGGGATGGGATTGTGCATGTGGGTGTGTTGATTGCATGTGTTTCACCGGAAGACATTTCCCACATACACAGATCAATACAAGTGGCAAATTTCCAAAGGTAAACCTCATCCGCACAGTGCACACCACCTAGGACACCACATTCCTCTCTGACCGCAGCTACACCTGGAGGTTTGCTTAGGGCTCCCTTTCCTCAGATGGGAATGGGGCAGAAATGAAGGGCCCAACATCTGTCATAGTTGGGGATAATTCCCATCCATGACCAAAGCAGAGAAGAATCAGGAAGACATTTTGGTCTATCAAAAAATCATCACTAGCCTTCAAAAATGCTCACAGCTTGAAAGCACATGCTGAAGGGTAAGTGGCAAATGGGGACTCCCAGTAAACCTT
Source organism: Zalophus californianus (assembly GCF_009762305.2). Classification (NCBI taxonomy): domain Eukaryota; kingdom Metazoa; phylum Chordata; class Mammalia; order Carnivora; family Otariidae; genus Zalophus; species Zalophus californianus. The sequence continues at coordinate 29,496,405 of NC_045608.1, read as the reverse complement.
CATCATTCGGTTGGTGCCTGACCAAACTTACTGCAAATCTCCTGCATGGCCAGGTGAGAGAGTGTCCGTGCTCTCACCAGGCCTCTCCTCTGTAATGAACTTGCCACTTCCTGGGGCGGGGGGGGGGGGGGCGGATTCCTGGAGAGAATGGGTCCCACTGACTCTAGGACACACACATTGCACAGAAATGGAAGACTGGAAAGAAACAGCATGTCGTTCATGGTGGCTATTTTGAAATGCAGGCATGTCAGTAGGTTGAAAGCTTGTATCTTTGATTTTCCTCACGATAAATGATTAGTGAACAAATATAAAACTGGAGGGTAGTTTTGGTAGGATTGAATGCAGCCCTGCAACACAGTGTTCTCTAAATGAATTCCAATCTTCTAGAAGAGATGATATCTGCGTAGGAGCAGCGTAGGTTTATCCTGGCAAAGAATCAGTCTTGAAAATGGCCACAATACAAGCTCAGTTTTGCTGAACTTCAAAGAGTCAGTAGGGTTCATAGGATTCTGTCAGTAAAACGTAGCATGCATATTAGTGTTTACCCTCTTTCAGATTGATGGATTCACCCTGATTCAATTCCCTGTAGCTAAAATTCAGAGGCAGTGTTTCTCTTTACTTTCCTGCTCCTCTCCCTGACCTTTCTTGATCCAGCGGCAGATCAGTCCATACTCATGAACCACCCTTGCCATACTCTTGTGCGCATGTCCACGCCAAGCAAAGCTCCCAAAGCAATTCCTGAGCCACTTCACCAGTGTCCTGACAGTTTCTGTGTGTTTCTACCTAGCTTCCCCGGATGGCCTGATGGATGACCTTTCCTTGGAGAGTGAAGAGGCAAAAGGCCCATTTTTCACCAAAGTGGTAAGCTGGCCTTTCTTTGTGTGATACAACATTCATATTTTCTCTTTCAGTCGAGGTCAGATGCAAAAATCTCAGCAAGTACAATTTATGTGGTGGGGAGAATGTTTAGTGACAGTCTATTTTCAACTGATACTTGATTCCAAAGACACTGAGAAAAAAAAGCAGGATCAGTTAGTCTTCAGGCTAGTGAGCTTTTCCGCGGGCAGCAGTATTCCTCCTTGCCAATGATTTGGCACATGCATCCTGTAGGAAGATCTGATGCCTGTGCCCATGACTAAGTTTGCTCTGTTCATGCTTTGGGGTTCGCTGGTGTCTGACACCCTTTCCCACCTGGTTTTTTCCCATCACCAAGATCACACAAGTGCTGTGCAAACAGGACAAGGCATGATTTGATGCTCATAATGTTTTCTTCTCTGAAATCGCAGGTGGCCCTGCTGGAACCTGACAGTGGTAAGTATTCTGGACTCTAGAGCCACGCCCTTGTTTGGAACAAGGTGGAAAATGGGAAAGGTGGGGCTTTATTGCAGGCTCAGTGTTGAGAGCCACCCTAATTCCAGGTCCTGCTGGAATGAGAATAAGCGTCCAAGTACCAGAAAGGGATTTTCTGGGTAAAGACCTATGGCCACATGATACTGTCCCCGGAAGCTACTGTCATGCCCTTAGGTGGTGTAGGTTTGTGTGCGGGGCAGTAGCTGTGTCCTTCAGATTGACTATTTCACACTTCTTCAATTCCCTGTAGCTCAAATTCAGAGGCAGCATTCCTATTTACTTTGCTGCGCCTCTCCATGACCTTCTCCATCCACGAAGGCCAACGGCAGCTCAGTCCATACTGATTAACCACCTGTCTCCATTCAGTTGTACATATGTGCACAGCAAGCAAAGCCCCTGAGCAATTCCTGAGGAGTCCCACCAGTGTCCTGACTGTTTCTGTGTCAATCAACCTAGATTCGCTGGATAGCACATGTGACCTTTCCTTGGACAGCATGGATGGAGAGGGCCCATTTTTCACCAAGGTGGTAACCTTTCTTTGTGTGAGATCCAACATTCTTTTTTTCTCTTTCAATCAAAGTCAGATGCAAAAATCTCAGCGTGTACATCCCACTTGATATATACACTTTACTTGGCGGGGAAAATGTTCAGTGAGAGTCTATTACCCACTGATACCTAGTAAGAAAGACATTTAAAAAAACAGGAGCATCAGCTACAGTCTGCAGGGTAGTGAGCTTTTCCACTAAAAGCTCACTTAGTGGACCCGGGACGTGCATCCTGTAGGAAGATCTGATGCCTCTGTCCATGACTAAGTTTGCTCTGTTTGCGTTTTGGGGTTTGCTGGCCTCTGTCACCCTTTCCCACCTGGTTTTCTCCCATCACCAAGATAAGAAAAGAGCTGTGCAAACAGGACAAGGCATGATTCGATGCTCATACTGTTTTCTTCTCTGAAATCGTAGGTGGCCCTCCTGAAAAGTAAGACAGGTACGTATTCTGCATTCTAGAGTCACTCACTTGTTTGGAACCAACTGGAAAATGGGAGGGGTGGGGCTTTATGGCAGGCTCAATGTTGAGAGCTACCCTGATTCCAGGGCCTGCTGGAATGAGAACAGGTGATATGGAAATAGAAAGGGATTTTCCAGGTAAAGACCTGGGTCCACATGGCACTGTCCCCAGAAGCTACTGTGCTGTCCTTAGGTGGTGCAGGTTTGTGTGCGGGCCAGTAGGTGTGCCTTTCAGCTCCACTATTTCACTTACTCAATTCCCTGTAGCTCAAATTCAGAGGCAGTGTTTCTTTGCTGCTCTTCTCCTTGACCTATCTTCATCCACCAAGCAAAGGCCAACAGCAGCTCAGTCCATACTGATTCACCGCCCGTCTCCATACACTTGTACGTGTGTGCACAGCAAGAAAAGCTCCGGGAGCTCTTCCTGAGGGGTCCCCCCAGTGTCCTGACGGTTTCTGTGTATATCTACCTAGATTCCCTGGAGACCGTGTTGGAGGACCTACCCGTGGACAGCGTAGAGGGAGAGGCCCCATCAGTCCCCAAGGTGGTAAGCCGGCCTTTCTTTGTGTGAGGTCCAACATTCTTTTTTTCCTCTATCAATCGAAGTCAGATACAAAAAAACTCAGCGTGTACTTCCCACTTGTTATATACACGTTACCCAATGCAGAAAATGTTTAGTGAGAGTCTATTATCGACGGATACCTGATTCCAAAGTCATTTAAAAAACAGCAGGGTTAGTTACAGTCTGCAGGCTAGCAAGCTTTCCATGGGTAGCAGTACTTCTCCTCACCAATGATTTTGTCAAATGGACCCGGGACGTGCATCCCGTAGGAAGATCTGATGCCTGTGTCCATGCCTAAGTTTGCTGTGTTCATGTTTTGGGGTTCACTGGCCTCTGTCATCCTTTCCCACCTAGTTTTCTCTATCACCAAGATAACAAAAGAGCTGTGCAAACAGGACAAGGCATGATTCGATGCTCATAATGTTTTCTTCTCTGAAATCGTAGGTAGCCCTGCTGGAACCTGACAGTGGTAAGTATTCTGTACTCTAGAGTCACTCACTCGTTCAGAACAATCTGGAAAATGGGAAAGGTGGGGCTTTATTGCAGGCTCAAAGTTGAGAGCCACCCTGATTCCAGGTCCTGCTGGAATGAGTATGGGTGGTATGGAAATAGAAAGGGATTTTCTGGGTCAAGACCTGTGGCCACATGGCACTGTCCCTGGAAGCTACGGTGTTGCCCTTAGGTGGTGTAGGTTTGTGTGCGGGGTAGTAGGTGTGTCTACATGTGAATCCAAGTGCTTTGATTCTCAGGGTGTGTGTGTGTGAGTGTGTGTGTTAGTTTGGTGAATGGTGCATTTCCCTAGGTGTATGTTTCCTTAAACACTGCAATTAATGGTGCCCAATTTCTCAGTGAAATTTCCCATCACTGTCACATCATGAATGTATATGCACGTGAAAACACTTCAACATGCACAATTTAAATATGTGTTCCTTACTTGCAAATACACATCAATTCACCTGGAAAACAAATCTCATCACCAACTAGGAAGAGGATAACCACAGATTCCTGTTTGACAATCCCTGTTCCTCCATGTGACTCTCACCTCATGGCAGGCCGCATGGCATGAATGGTCATGGTCCCCCACTCCTGCCACTTCACTCACACACAACGCTCTTCTCTGGAGGCCCCACAGTGAGTCTTCCCACCCCAATCTGAAGCACTGAGTACGGGGACAGACGCCTTCCTCCTGCAGGTGGCTTCTGGGGCAGCCTCGTGCCACACCCAGGCCTAGAGGCCTGTGTGAAGGTGCGGCTGGGCCCGCGGCACAAACTCGCTGTCATGGCGGCGCTGACCTGTCACCAGGTGTCATCTAGGCATAGGACAGAGCCTCTGGGCAGCAGGGCCAGGGAGTCACGGCTCCTCTCCCAACCCCCCCTCCCTGGGCTCACAGCACTGGTCATGCTCCCCACTCCCCAGTCAGGCCAACCGGTGGGAAGGGAAAGGAGCATCCTCAGGAAAGGAGGAGGAAGGGGAGCAGGGAGGGAGAGGAGCAGGCAGGGAGGAAGGCATAGTCCTGCACAGACAGTCATGGGGACAGTGAGTGCCTACAGCAGGGACGGGATGACGCAGACTTCATTCCTGGTCAAGGAGAGAACCGGAGGTGGGCAAAGCAGGTGGGAGCTCAGTGACCCACTTCCACCCTGTGCAGAGAAAAGCACCAAGGCCAGGGAGGACGCAGAGCCGAGGACCCATCAAACTGAGGTCAGAGCCCAGCATCCCAGAGCAACAGGCCATAGGCTGTCCCTTCCACTAACTCTCCTTTGTCCTCTCCCACGGCACCCCCAGCATCACCACTGCTCTCCGCACGCGAAGAGGACTCCACGGATGAAGAAGATTCCGATGGAAGGAGCAACATTGTGCCTGTAATTCATTTCCTCCTCCAGGTCTTGCCCTTCCTCTCTCTGCAGTCCATGAGCTCCTCTTCCTGGCTCCTCCCCATTCCCTGGTTTGACGAGGCCCACCTGGAGGACCTGGTCTCCTGCAGGCACTGAGGCTTTGCATCTGCAGTGCTAGGGAATCACTCTGCAGCCCTCCTCAGCCTTTCTTAGCATCACCCTGACCCCTCACCACAGAGTCTGGGAAGCAGCCCTGAACAGCTGAGTAGGGAGCTGGGCTGGGAGTCCGCAGGGCAGAGCTCACCCTGCTGGAGGGGCTTCAGGAAAGGGAGACGGGGACTGGAACGCCCCACTTGGGTGTTTCCTGACTGGAAAGAGGGTTATGCCTGATTCTGCTCTTCCTTGCAGCCCTCAGGATGCTTCCCTTCAATCAACGTGGAAGAAAAAACAAAGGAAGCCATCTCTCAATCAGAAGAGAAGGACTTATGAATGGGGTGAGTTTGGCAGGAAATGGGGAAGGCACACATGCACACATGTTCTCCATCGCTTCCCTGACTCACTTGTTAGCACCTCAGGAAACCACACGAAACCCTGGACGCTGCCCTAGCGCCTAAGCACAAAGAGGAGACAAGAGGAAGGTCCTAGTACCTGCAGGCTCTAGGATGCCCCGAGCACATCCCACAGGGAACCTGACCCTGATCCGTACAACTTCCTGTGCTGGTCGGGCTTTACCCTCCAGCAGCTGCTGACCTTGGAGGGAGGGCAGTGGGTACCTGTAAGGACTGGAGCCCAGAAGGTATACGCACTGTGCTCTTCTGGAAAAGGGCCCTGGCAGTTCTTGATCCCCTCACTCTGCAGGACACAGGCCTGCCCTCCCAACCTGCAAAACTCAGCAGAGAGCTTCCTTCAGAACATCATTAAATGGGATGAAATAGTGGTGGGGTGGCCCAATCACCACTTCACGCACCTGAGGAATGAATGAACAAGACCAGCCCCCGAGCTAATGTGAGCAGAACAGCTCACCTCACCCAGTGGTGCATCCCTGTGGGCACATAGTAGGCCCCGGCATCTGACACATTTAGGACTGCCACTCACATGGGAGCTGCCCCATGCCTTGGGCCCCCTGAGCCTCCAAGAAGCCTTGTGGGAGGTAGGGAGTCACCTCTTGGCACCATTTCTCCATGTGAGTTTGAGGACCCATTGATTCTGCTCAGTCTGTAGACAAGACCCTCAGGGGACGCCCACCCTGGCTTTTCCCAATTCACCCATGGCCTGCCCACAGTGTGTGGACTGTGCAGTCACTTCGCATGCGGGTCAGGAGCACGTACTCTCTGCCAGGCCACCTGCAACACGCATGGGTGCAAAGCCTCCTCCACAGAGAACGGCATGTTGAGGGCTCTTGGAGAGGCTGAGGAAGGGACACGCAAGCATGAGGAGGACCCGGCAGTCACAGAGGAGGGTGGTCAGGGAAAGGGCCCCCGTGACACTGGGAATGTAGCCTTCATTCAGCCCCAGGGGGCCCATGGAAGCTTCACTTTCTTCATGCCACAGATGGATCCTGCAGGAATCCCTGCACCACAAGACCTCAGAAGACATGTCCCACAATAAACCGTAGGCCTCTTGTAAGAGCTGCCCCAAACCACATGCCACTCACGATCTCATACCTCTCCACCTGCTGTTTCCCACAAGTGCACAGCAGGACAGTCTGAGCACGACCCAGATGCTCCAGACCCTCCAGACGTCCAAGAGAAAGGGAACCAGGAATGACTTCTGGCTCCATCTGCAGCTTGAGAAGAAACATACCTGCAGGAACTGCTCTCCTACACCTGACCTTTGCAGGCCAAAAAGACTTGTGCGGCCGACCAGAGGACGGCACCGGGACCCCTGAGGACGAAACAAGGAGGCTGTCCGAGTCGGTCACCGTACGAAGAGCTGATGACTGACACTCTGAGGAGGCGGCGACGCTCTGGGCCTTCAACAGTGCATTGTCCGGTGAGAATGGGCCCACCTGGGACTGTGGGGCCCAGCAGCCTTCCAGGCTTTTCCCCCGTCGGCTGCAGGGGCTGCTGCCCTCCCCCTGTCTGCCCAGTTCCCGGCAACAATGCAGAGCATGAGAGATGCAGGAGGAAGCGGGACTGCCCGGGTCCCGTGGCCACCCTGGAACCTACTGGATGGGCAGCGGCCATCCCAGCCGTCTTCCCCTGCCGCACAGCCCCTGAAATGCCCCCGTCGCTTCCACGCACAGGTCTGTCACCGATGCTGGGCGCAACACTGGCAGTGGCACCACAGAACACAGTGGCCCACCTCAGCCTGTGTGTGTTTCTGGAGCAGCGACAGGTTTAGGGAGGAGGGCCTGCCCCAGATCTGAGCTCTACCTCTGGAGCACTCAGACACCACAGCAGAGACAGTGGGGCCCCAAGCATCACCCTGCAACTTGGGGAAAACCTGGGCCTGAATTACTGGGATGCCACGTATCTATGACTTGCAGAAATGGGGTAAATTATTCATTTGTAAGCAAATGAAAGCATTTAACTTTTCTCTCTCCTTGAACCCTCAAACTCAAAAGGTCTCAGTAAGAACTCTTTCTTCCATGGCAATCGTAAGCATTTGCATATGCTCAATAGGAATCTGTTCTTGTAAGAGGACATTGTGGAAACACTGGTTCTTTTACCAAGGTTTTGGCTGGAATGTCCTATTTGAGAGAGGCATGCACAGACTCAGATCTAACCAAACAGCTTTAAGGAACTAAGGTTGACTTTAGGAAACCTGGAGCCATAAAGCCCTTTGGGAATGTTGGCCTGATACCTTGCTTACAGAGTTTCCAGCGGCCTCACCAGGTGAGTAAAGAATGTCACTTCCTGGCAGGTGCAGGAACCTCGGGATATACTGGGGACCTCAGCAAGAGGAATCGGCCCAAATCTACAGCTGTTGCAGGCATGTCTGATGGCAAGCCCTTGGCTTGGCTTCTGGCCTAGAGAGACTACTCAAAGTTCAACCTGGAGATTCCTTAGAAAAGTTCCAGCAAAGCAGATTCTAAAAGATCTGCACGATCAATCACTATTCTTGCTGGGCTTATGTAAATTATTAGGCCAAGTTTGTTAAAGCTGCACTTGTTTTTCAAATAAATGACTCCTGATTTGGCTACCTCTGGAAATGAGGGTTATTTTAGAGAGAAAAATTATGTTTCAATAACCCACCTTTGCGGACGTTAAATTCTAACTCTGGTTGTCTTTAAATATTTGTTGTTTACCTAAGCTAGACAACTTGAGGTAAACTTCAGAAAAATTACCATAGCATCTCATGTATAGGCAATCTCCTTGCTTGCTATTCTGTGGGGATAATAACAGGACCACCATGGGCATAGGATTATTTGAACAACTGGAAAATCGGGTTCATTCCCCAACGACTGTATAACTCAGTGAAGACCTTGACTCATTCTATGTGGCTGGGATGATGAAATCATTCGCTAAAAGCCAGAGCATACCCCACTCCATAGGGTTAATTGTGGACTTACGGAGATAATGGATGACCCCACTTTCATTAAGATTGGGCTGGATGATGCATTTGGGAATGGCCTGGTCTCCGGACTAGTTTTCTCCCACTTGCCAGTGATTCCTTGTAATTATCATACTAAGGCTGGACCTCCAACAAAAAGCGCTTCTTCATGGTTTCACCCCTCATAGTCATACTGATGCTAGAAGCCACCCCTATTGAGGTACAATTGCAAACAGAGGCTTTAGCTAAGCATACAACAGTCCTCCTGGTAAAAGGAGCCTCAAAGTTCAAGTTGGCACCGTCCCTGACTGGAATGGCTTCACGTCAGGTTAGAGTGTCTTACAGACCAAGGACCACCAACAGATGATAGGAAGCCGACTTATTAAGTACCAGGCTATGCTTATAGATATACCCGAAATAATACGTAAAACCTGTCCAACTTTAAACCCGGCTACACTTATGCCTGGACCTGACCATTATACCTCTCCAGAGCATAGCTGTTCAGAGGTTTTTGAATCAACCAGATTTAACATGCCCCTATGAAAATGCAGAGGACAGTTGGTTTACCAATGGCAATATTTTCATGGAAAGACGGTAAGAAAAACTGGGTGTGCTCTAATCAGTCTACATCAGACTGTTAAGGCCAAAGCCCTGTCAGCAAACACGTCTGCCCCCAAAGCAGAATTAAGAGTGCCCACCTGTTCACTGCAGTTGGCTAAAGCCTTAAAAGTATTTATGCTGACGCCAAATATGCCTTCCTAGCCCTATATACCCATGGAGCAATTTAAAGAAAAGGGGATTATGATCAAGCCATGACTCCCCAATCCAATATGGGCCTGAAATGATTGCAGGTTCAAAGAAGGGCCCTCCAAAACCGAGTAGCCCTTGAAATCCTGACTGCAGTTCAAGGAGGCCCCGTATTAGATGGCTGGCTCCTGGCTGAGACCCAGTGGCTATGCAGCTCTAACCTGTGGCCACGGCTTCCCCCAGGCTGGACAGGCCACTGTACTCTTGGGTTTTGCCTGGATGCATGGGTGCATTATGAAAACCATCACCAACCCAGCCAACCTTCCAAATTTAAAGCAACCGTGGACACATTCTGTGTTCCATTGTTATGGCCACCTAGCACCCATCTCTGTTCCCTCTTTGGGACTGGAGGATGTCGTGTGGCACGTGGAAGCCCTTAAGAAATACACAGTCAAGGCCCTAGATGATATCCAAAACAGTATTTCTCTATCAAATACAGAAATGTCTCAAATGCGTAAATCAGTTCTACACAATAGAATGGCATTCGATGTTTTACCTGCTGCAAAAGGTGGAACGTGTGCTATTACAAAGACAGAATGCTGGGTGTCCATTCCAGATTATCACAGAAAGATTTCGGGGTGTCTGTCAGACATGAATGCTCAAATTGGTGCTTCAAAGGATCCCTCTCTTTCCTTTAAAAATTGGCTAAGCTCTTGGGCTGGGGGAGGATTCTCATCCACTATCAAGAGACTCTTAATTGGGCTTCCATTTCTTTTGGTTATTCAAATCATGTTTTGTTTTCTCCAGTGTCTCTCCACTTGGTGCCCAGAATCCTTCATGGCAATAACTTCCAGATGGGAGATGGTCCCTACCACTCAGGAAGATCCACACAAACGGCCTCCCCTGGACTCAGTGGCCTCTGCCGTTCTCAACTCCTACATATATAGGCCCCCAGCTGACCAACAGTGACCCATAGGTAGGGACATCTCTATGCCCCTCTTCAACAGGAAGAAGTTACAGAAGATGAGACCTTCCACCTTCAACAACCTTCAAGATTAAAGGGTCAAAACTGTTCACCAGAAGCTGGCACCGAATACCGCCCCGCCTCCCACGTGATTTGTGTGACAATCCTCAGGCACTCCTGGCTGTCCCTGTGCTGTAATAAAATCACCTTTTTGCAACCAACGTCTCAAGAACTCTTTCTTGACTGTCGGCCTCAAACCCTAACGTCTTTCCTACATCAGTCCTCACCTCTTGTAAGGCCCATGTGGAAACACCCCTGCAATTCTGTCACATTTCTTTCAACACATTCGTCTCTAACCACCTAACCTGCGGCTCATTCCGTAGCCTCGGAGAACAGGAGATTTCAGTTAGTCTTGGACTGAAACTGTGACATGGCACCTCTTTCGGTCCCTCGCTTTTGTTGATTTTCCCCATCTTAATCTCCCCAGCATCCCATCCTCATGTACTTTTTCTCACTCACATTTTACCTTGTCAACAATTTCTAATCACCAATGCCCTATAACATGTTTCTGCTCATTGGTAGACAACTCCATTTCATTTGTGATGAGGTGAAATTTTAACATTCTGATGTTTGCCTCACAGCCGTCACAACATTCTCCTTCCCCTCATGCCTCTCTACCTCTTTCCCTTCTCCCTTTTTATTCAGGCGCTTTAAAATTTTTTTTTCTTATGCTCAGTTTGCCACTGAACAGCACATCAGTAGTGTTTGATGGAGTGTTCAATGATTCATGAGTTACGTATAACACCCAGTGCTCGTCATAGCACGTGCCCTCCTCAGTACCCATCACTCGGTGATGAACTCACATGAACTCCTGTGGGAGGAAACACTAGAGCTGTATCGTGGTGGGACAAGCTTCAGGTGGAGCTCCAGCCTAAGCTTACACCAAGAACTGAGGGTAGCAAAGGTGCAGGAACCCTCCGGGGACACCCTGGATCGTTGCTGCTGTTGAAATCCAATGAAATCCAATCCAATGTGGGAATCCCATTACACGTGGAGCCAACACATCAAGGACCTGGGAGGACTCACGCAGAATAAAATCCTCTCAGTGGGATGAGGAAGGGAAAGTCCTCACTTATCCCATTTTCCTTAGGGAACAAGGACGTCCTCACACTGAGGAAACACCGATTCCAAAGCAAGGAGGAAAATCCTTCCTCTGACATTCACATCAAAAACTCTAACCGGGAACATATTCACAAAGAATTTTTCCTTTTATTGTGCAATTGAGACGGGAGCTCAAACACTGGCAATTGTACACTCCAAATAGACATAATGGTGAAGTGTTCTGAGAATTGTTGAATGTGACATTCAGGAACAGGTAACCAAGAAAGGAGCCATCTCACTTCAATAGATCAGTACTTCCAAACATGGCAGCGCTACTGAGTGGACGTCTGTCTGTCAGAACAACGAAACTGTGCTGAGTAAGAATTCCCAACTCCTTCTTCAACAAAAGCCCAAATGAAGAAGAACAAAGAGTATGGACTGACACCAGGTGATTCTGTCTATCAGAAGAGACACCAAATTAAAGACTCTCCACAAACAGGACAGAAGGAACCTCACCAGGCACTTCCCGGGACACCAAATTAGAAGGAATCAACCAAATATATGGACTTCAACTCCTACGACTGACACCCGGCTCTTCCCAGGATGACATTCACCTTCAACCCAGGATGAGAAGCAGATGACAACTGAGTAGAAAGCTAACCTCATGATTCAGGACCAGGCCTGTTCTAGTTCTCATTACTCTTTTTAACTCTGATAATTTAGATGACCTTTGTCTGCTGGTTCATCTCCACCCCCTCTCCTATGACAGCCTCCTAAAATTTCATGCTTACCCGCTCATCAGGCTGATTTTACACCAACAGCATCATAATTACCTACTCTAAAGAGACAATTTTTTTTTTTATTAACAGATTTTATTTATTTATTTGAGAAAGAGAGAATGAGAGAGAGAGGGAGAGAGAGAGCACGAGAGGGGGAAGGGTCAGGGAGAAGCAGACTCCCCGCTGAGCAGGGAGCCTGATGTGGGACTCGATCCCGGGACTCCAGGATCACGACCTGAGCCGAAGGCAGTTGCTTAACCAACTGAGCCACCCAGGCGCCAATTTAATAACATGCTACTGAACAACCAGTGGGTCCATGAGCAAACCACAAGAGAAACCAAGAAATACTTCGAGACAAATGAAAATAGAATACAACATAGCAAAATTTACAGAATGTAGCAAAGGGGTTCCAAGAATGCAACACTTGGCTTAGACAGTGGAGCCTTGTGACTCTTGATCTCTGGTTTGTGAGTTTGAGTGCCACAATGGGCATAGAGTTCAATGTATTTCTTTTTAAATATTTCATTTATTTATTTGACAGAAAGAGAAAGATAGAGACTGAGCACAAGCATGGGGAGCTGCAAGCAGTGGGAGAGGTAGAATCATGCTCTACCCACTGAGCAGGGAGCCCTATGCAGGGCTGGATCCCAAGGACCTAACATCATGACTTGAGCCGAAGGTAGATGCTGAACCAAATGAGCCGCTCAGGCATCCCTTGGAGTTTACTTAAAAAAAAAAAAAAAAAAAAAAAAAAAAAGTGGTCCTAAGAGGGAAGTTTACAGTGATACAGGCGTAAATCAAGAAACAAGAAATGTCTCGAATAAGTGACCTAATTTTCCAACTCAAAGAAACAGAAAAAGAACAAAGGAAGCCCAAACTTATTTGAAGAAAGGAAGTAACATATCAGAACAGAAATAAATCAAATACAGACTCTGAAGACAATAGAAAGATAAAAAAAGACAATAGAAAGATCAACAAAAGAGCTGGCTCTTGGAAAAGAAAAAAGCTGACAAATTTTCAGCTAGACTCAAGGTAAAAAAAATTGAGGACACATAATCAGAAATGAAAGAGATGTTCCCACTGATACCATAGACAAAGACCCATAAGAGACTACTATGAAAAATTACACCCCAACAAGTTTGACAATCCAAAAGAAAAGGATAAATTCCAAGAAAAACACAACCTTCCAAGACTGAATCACAAAGAGACAGAAATTCTGAACAGACCACTTACCAGTAGGGAGATTAAATGAGTAATTAAAAACCTCTCAACAAACAGGTGTCCAGATGGCTTTCCTGCTGAATTCTACCAATATTCAAAGAAAATGAATACCAATCCTTCTCAAACTTCTCCACAAAAACAGGAGGAAGGAATGCTTCCAAACTCCTTTTAGGAGGCCAGCATTCCCCTTATCAAACCCTACCAAGCTACCACAAGAAAATAAAATAACAGACCAATACCTGTGATGAACATAGATACAAAAATCCTCAACAAAATAACAACAAACCAAATTCAACAATACAGGAAGAGGTACGAACAAGTCAGATTTATTTCAGGGATGCAAAGGGCGTTCCAAATCCACAAATTAATCAAAGAAATAGGCCGCATTAAGAAAACAAAGGGTAAAAATCATATGATCATCTCAACTGATGCAGAAAAAGCATCCAACAAAATGCAACACCCATTTTGATAAAAGCTCTCCACAAAGCAGGTGTACAGAGAACGTAACTCAACATAATAAAGGCCATACCTGAGAAGCCACATCCTATGCAATGGTGAAAGCTGAAAGCTTCTCCCCTAAGGTCAGGAACAAGACAAGGATGCCCACTCTTGCCACTTTTATTCAACATACAGTTGGCCCTTGAACAAAGCAGGCATTAGGGGTGCCAAACCCATGTGCAGTGGAAAATCAGAGTATACTTCTGACTCCCCCAAAACTGAAATACCCTACTGTTGACCAGAAAAGATATCAATAACACAGCGAGTTGATTCACACATATTTTGAATGTTATATGTATTATAGATTGTATTGCTACAACAAGTAAGCTAGAGAAGAAGAATGTGATTAAGAAAATCCTGATGGAGCTTGGGGCACTTGCATGGCTCAGTCATTAAGGGTCTGCCTCTGGCTCAGGTCATGATCCCAGGGTCCTGGGATCGAGCCCTGCATCATGCTCCCAGCACTGCAGGAAGCCTCCTTCTCCCTTTCCCCCTTCCCCAGCTTGTGTTCCCTCCCTTGCTGTGTCTCTCTCTGTGAATTAATAAAATCTTAAAAAAAAAAAAAAGAAAATCCTGATCAAACTAGAGTGTATTATAGTAAGCAAAATAAGTCAGTCAGAGAAAGACAAATACCACGAAATTTCACTCCTGTGGAATTTAAGAAACAAAACAGATCAACAAATGGGACGGGGAATACAAAGAACAGAGAGGGAAAGAAAATAAAAGAAACTCTAGATGCTGGAAAAAAAACTGCGGTTCAACGGAGTGGAGGTGTTTGGGGGATGGACTCGCTGGGTGGTGGGGATTATGGAGGACACAGGTTATGGTGAGCACTGGGTGTTGTACGTAAGTGATGAATCACCGAATTCTCCTGAAACCAGTATTGCACTGCATGTTAAGTAACTAGAATTTAAATAAAAATTTGAAAAGAAAAGAAAATCCTAAAGGACAATACATTTACAGCCATGTCTGTATTTACTGAAAAAAAATGTATTAAGTGGACCACATAATTCAAACCCACATTGGACAAGGGTCAACCGTATTACTTGAAATCACAGCCAGAGCAATTACACAAGAAAAATAAATAAATAAATAAAAACCCTAAAAACACGAAGAAAACTATCAAAATAAAGAAATTCAGCAAAATTGCAGGATAAAAAGTATATAAGAATATGTTCCATTTTTATACTCTAATAATGAACTAAAAGGAAAATAAATTTAAAAAAATCATATTTAAAGAAAAGGGGATTGGGGGGCCGGAGCAAGATGGCGGAGGAGTAGGAGACCTAGATTTCGTCTGGTCTCAGGAATTCAGCTGAATAGGGATCAAACCATTCTGAACACCTACGAACTCAACAGGAGATCAAAGAGGAGAGTAGCAACAACTCTCTGAACAGAGAAGCGACCACTTACTGGAAGGTAGGACGTGCGGAGAAGTGAATCCGAGGTGATATTCGGGAGGATAGACAGCGGGGGAGGGGCCTCCGCCGGCCGCTTCTGGCAAGTGCTAGAGCCGCGGAGCACGAAATCGGAACATTTAGAAGTCGGCTCTGCTGAGGGACTCGCTCCAGTGGCTAAGCGGGGGTGGAACCCTCGCGGGACAGTGGGGCCTCAGGACCCTTGGGGTCACAGAAAGACCGGGGGAGCTTGAGTGCGCCAGAGCACCCAGGTATCGGAGCGGGGAAACCGGATGCAGAGACGGAGCCAAGGCGCGGGCTCTCAGCTCAGGGTCGCCACAAACTGTGATCCGCAGCCCAGTCAGGCCACTGCTCCTGCAGCAGGGACCCAGCAAGCGGCAAATCCGGGGAGACTCCCCTTCCTTCCCGGGGAGGAGCGGTGCGAGAACGCACCGCAGGGATCTGCTGGGTTTGGAGACTCCACACGGGGTCGGGTGCCAGAGATACAAACGCTCGGTCACAGGCCGGGTGAGCATGGAGAGCGGCCGGAGACCAGGGACAAGGGAGTGACTGCTTTTCTCTGGGGGCACACTGAGGAGCGGGGCCCCGAGTTCTCAGCTCCTCCGGGCGGAGATTGGGAGGCCACCATTTTTGCCCTGGTCCTCCAAGGCTGTACGGAGAGCTTGCAGGGAACAAAAGCTCCTGAGATCAAACCCGAGCAGCTTGCTTAGCCCGGACCGACAAGGGCGGGGCAATTCAGCCTCCGGCAAAGACATTTGGAAACCACAGCAACAGGCCCCTCCCCCAGAAGATCAGCACGAACAGCCAGCAAGCCAAGACCAAGTTTACCGATCAAGGAGAACGGTAGAACTCCAGCGGTAGGGGAATACTGCACATAGAATTCATGGCTTTTTTTTTTACCATGATTCATTAGTTCATCAAAGTTAATTTTTGTTAACTGTTTTTTTTTCTTATTCTTTTTCCCTTTTTCAACCAACATCTTATCAATCTCTTTTTAAAAAAAAAACAAAACATTTTTTATTTTTCATCTTAAGAGTCATATTTTATCCCTTCATAGTAGTTACCCTTACTTTTGGCATATATATGTATAAGTTGTTCTCTCTTTAAAATTTTGAGATACAGTTTCTTCTAAAGATTAAAATATACCCTAAATCACTAGTGTATGGTTCTATTCTAGTCTCCTGCCTGATCACATTCTCTCCCTTTTTTTTTTTTAAACCTTCTTTCTTTTTTCAAACAACTACTTATCTTATCAAGTCCTTTTATAAAATCTTTTATAATTTTCATCTTTACAGTCATCTTCTATCCCTTCATTGTATCAACCCTTATTTTGTACATATATGTCTTTCTTCCTTTAAAATTTTAGGAGGCACTTTTTTCTAACAGACCAAAATACGCCCAAAATCTAGTGTGTGGCACTGATCTATGCACTAGCCTGATCATATTTGATCACATTCTGCTTTTTTTGTATTTTTCTGTTTTTGTTTTTATCTTTTTTTTCTTTTCTTTTTTCTTTTTTTTCTCTTTTCTTTTCTTTCCCTTTCTTTTCCCCTGGTTTCAGGTCTTTTCTGATTTGTATACAGTATATTTGCTGGGGACGTTGTAAACCTGTTAGCATTTTGTTCTCTCATTCATCTATTCTCCTCTGGACAAAATGACAAGACGAAAAAAATCACCTCAGCAAAAAGAACAAGAGGTAGTACCGTCAGCCAGGGACCTACTCAATACGGACATTAGTACGATGTGGAACCTAGAGTTCAGAATCGTGACTTTAAAGATACTAGCTGGGCTTGAAAAAAGTGTGGAAGTTATTAGAGAAACCCTTTCTGGAGAAATAAAAGAACTAAAATCTAACCAAGTCGAAATCAAAAAGGCTATTGATGAGGTGCAATCAAAAATGGGGGCACTAACTGCTAGGATAAATGAAGCAGAAGAGAGAATCAGTGACATAGAAGACCAAATGATGGAAAGTAAAGAGGCTGAGAAAAAGAGGGAGAAACAACTACAGGACCACGAGGGCAGGATTCGAGAGATAAGTGATTCAATAAGACGAAACAACATTAGAATAATTGGGATCCCAGAAGAAGAAGAAAGAGAGAGAGGGGCAGAAGGTATATTGGAGCAAATTATAGCAGAGAACTTCCCTAATGTGAGGAAGGAAACAGGCATCAAAATCCAGGAGGCACAGAGAACCCCTCTCAAAATCAATAAAAATAGGTCAACACCCCGACATCTAATAGTAAAACTTACGAGTCTCAGAGACAAAGAGAAAATCCTAAAAGCAGCTCGGGAGAAGAGAAATGTAACCTACAATGGTAAAAATATTAGATTGGCAACAGACCTATCCACAGAGACCTGGCAGGCCAGAAAGGACTGGCAAGATATCTTCAGAGCACTAAACGAGAAAAATATGCAGCCAAGAATACTATATCCAGCTAGGCTGTCATTGAAAATAGAAGGAGAGATAAAAAGCTTCCAGAACAAACAAAAACTAAAGGAATTTGCAAACACGAAACCAGCCCTCCAAGAAATATTGAAAGGGGTCCTCTAAGCAAAGAGAGAGCCTAAAAGCAGCAAAGATCAGAAAGGAACACAGACAACATACAGTAACAGTCACCTTACAGGCAATACAACAGCACTAAATTCATACCTTTCAATAGTTACCCTGAATGTAAATGGGCTAAATGCCCCAATCAAAAGACCCAGGCTATCAGATAGGATTAAAAAACAAGACCCATCCATATGCTGTCTGCAAGAGACTCATTTTAGACCCAAAGACACCCCCAGATTAAAAGTGACGGGGTGGAAAACCATTTACCATGCTAATGGACACCAAAAGAAAGCTGGGGTGGCAATCCTTATATCAGACAAACTAGATTGTAAAACAAAGACAGTAATAAGAGATGAGGAAGGACACTATATCCTACTTAAAGGGTCTATCCAACAAGAAGATCTAACAATTGTAAATATCTATGCCCCGAACATAGGAGCAGCCAATTATATAAGGCAATTAATAACAAAAGCAAAGAAACACATTGACAACAATACAATAATAGCAGGGGACTTTAACACCGCCCCGACTGAAATGGATAGATCATCTAAGCAAAAGATCAACAAGGAAATATAGACTTTAAATGACACACTGGACCAAATGGACTTCACAGACATATTCAGAACATTCCATCCCAAAGCAACGGAATACACATTCTTCTCTAGTGCCCATGGAACATTCTCCAGAATCGATCACATCCTAGGTCACAAATCAGGTTTCAACCGGTACCAAAAGATTGGGATCATTCCCTGCATATTTTCAGACCACAATGCTTCGAAACTAGAACTCAATCACAAGAGGAAAGTCGGAAAGAACTCAAATACATGGAGGCTAAAGAGCATCCTACTAAAGAATGAATGGGTCAACCAGGAAATTAAAGAAGAATTAAAAAAATTCATGGAAACCAATGAAAATGAAAACACAATTGTCCAAAATCTTTGGGATACAGCAAAGGCAGTCCTGAGAGGAAAGTATATAGCAATACAAGCCTTTCTCAAGAAACAAGAAAGGTCTCAAATACACAATCTAACATTACACCTAAAGGAGGTGGAGAAAGAACAGCAAATAAAGCCTAAACCCAGCAGGAGAAGAGAAATAATAAAGATCAGAGCAGAAATCAATGAACTAGAAACCAAAAGAACAGCAGAACAGATCAACGAAACTAGGAGCTGGTTCTTTGAAAGAATTAACAAGATTGATAAATCCCTGGCCAGACTGATCAAAAAGAAAAGAGAAATGACCCAAATCCACAAAATCATGAATGAAAGAGGAGAGATCACAACCAACACCAAAGAAATACAAACAATTATAAGAACATATTATGAGCAACTCTATGCCAGCAAATTAGATAACCTGGATGAAATGGGTGCATTCCTAGAGATGTATCAACTACCAAAACTGAACCAGGAAGAAATAGAAAGCCTGAACAGACCTATAACCACTAAGGAAATTGAAGCAGTGATCAAAAATCTCCCAAGAAACAAAAGCCCAGGGCCAGATGGCTTCCCAGGGGAATTCTATCAGACATTTCAAGAAGAATTAATACCTATTCTCCTGAAACTGTTCCAAAAAATAGAAATGGAAGGAAAACTTCCAAATTCATTTTATGAGGCCACCATTACCTTGATCCCAAAACCAGACAAAGATCCCATCAAAAAGGAGAATTACACACCAATATCCTTGATGAACATGGATGCAAAAATTCTCACCAAAATACTAGCCAATAGGATCCAACAGTACATTAAAAGGATTATTCACCACGACCAAGTGGGATTTATCCCTGGGCTGCAAGGCTGGTTCAACATCCGCAAATCAATCAACGTGATAAAATACATTAAAAAAGAAAGAACAAGAATCATATGATCCTCTCAATAGATGCAGAAAAAGCATTTGACAAAGTACAGCATCCTTTCTTGATCAAAACTCTTCAGAGTATAGGGATAGAGGGTACATACCTCAATATCATAAAAGCCATCTATGAAAAACTTACAGCAAATATCATTCTCAATGGGGAAAAGCTGAGAGCTTTCCCCATAAGGTCAGGAATGGGGCAGGGATGTCCACTCTCACCACTGCTATTCAACATAGTATTAGAAGTCCTAGCCACAGCAATCAGACAACAAAAAGAAATCAAAGGCATCCAAATTGGCAAAGAGGAAGTCAAACTCTCACTCTTTGCAGATGATATGGTACTTTATGTGGAAAACCCAAAACACTCCACCCCAAAACTGCTAGAACTCATACAGGAATTCA
Organism: Zalophus californianus; assembly: GCF_009762305.2. Lineage (NCBI taxonomy): Eukaryota > Metazoa > Chordata > Mammalia > Carnivora > Otariidae > Zalophus > Zalophus californianus. The sequence continues at coordinate 29,476,627 of NC_045608.1, read as the reverse complement.
GTCAAGTAGCAGGCTATAAAATCAATGCACAGAAATCAGTGGCATTCCTAGACACCAACAACAAGACAGAAGAGAGACAAATCAAGGAGTCGATCCCATTCACAATTGCACCCCAAACCATAAGATACCTAGGAATAAATTTAACCAAAGAGGCAAAAGATCTGTACTCAGAAAACTATAAAATACTCAGGAAAGAAATTGAAGAAGACACAAAGAAATGGAAAAACCTTCCATGCTCATGGATTGGGAGAACCAACATTGTGAAGATGTCAATGCTACCTAGAGCAATCTACACATTCAAAGCAATCCCCATCAAAATACCATCCACTTTTTTCAAAGAAATGGAACAAATAATCCTAAAATTTGTATGGAATCAGAAGAGACCCAGAATAGCCAGAGGAATATTGAAAAAGAAAAGCAAAGCTGGCGGAATCACAATTCCGGACTTCCAGCTCTATTACAAAGCTGTCATCATCAAGACAGTATGGTACTGGCACAAAAACAGACCCATAGATCAATGGAACAGAATCGAGAGCCCAGAAATGGACCCTCAACTCTATGGTCAACTCATCTTTGATAAAGCAGGAAAGAATGTCCAGTGGAATAAAGACAGCCTCTTCAAAAAATGGTGTTGGGAAAATTGGACAGCCACATGCAGAAGAATGAAACTGGACCATTTCCTTACACCACACACAAAAATAGACTCCAAATGGTTGAAAGACCTAAACGTGAGACAGGAGTCCATCCAAATCCTAAAGGAGAACACAGGTAGCAACCTCTTTGACCTCAGCCGCAGCAACTTCTTCCTAGAAACATCACCAAAGGCACAGGAAGCCAGGGCAAAAATGAACTATTGGGATTTCATCAAGATAAAAAGCTTTTGCACAGCAAAAGAAACAGTCCACAAAACCAAAAGACAACCGACAGAATGGGAGAAAATATTTGCAAATGACAGATCAGATAAAGGGCTAGTATCCAAAATCTATAAAGAACTTATCAAACTCAACACCCAAAGAACAAATAATCCCAACAAGAAATGGGCAGAAGACATGAACAGACATTTTTCCAAAGAAGACATCCAAATGGCCAACAGGCACATGAAAAAGTGCTCAACATCGCTCGGCATCAAAGAAATCCAAATCAAAACCTCAATGAGATACCACCTCACACCCGTCAGAATAGCTAAAATGAACAAGTCAGGGAACGACAGATGCTGGCGGGGATGTGGAGAAAGGGGAGCCCCCCTACACTGTTGGTGGGAATGCAAGCTGGTGCAACCCCTCTGGAAAACAGTATGGATGTTCCTCAAACTGTTGAAATTAGAGCTACCATTCGATCCAGCAATTGCACTACTGGGTATTTACCCCAAAGATACAAATGTAGGGACCCGAAGGGGTACGTGCACCCCAATGTTTATAGTAGCAATGTCCACAATAACCAAACTGTGGAAAGAGCCAAGATGTCCATCGACAGATGAATGGATAAAGAAGAGGTGGTATATATACACAATGGAATATTATGCAGCCATCAAAAGGAATGAGATCTTGCCATTTGCAACAATGTGGATGCAACTGGAGGGTGTTATGCTGAGTGAAATAAGTCAATCAGGGAAAGACATGTATCATATGACCTCACTGATATGGGGAATTCTTAATCTCAGGAACAAACTGAGGGTTGCTGGAGTGGTCGGGGGTGGGAGGGATGGGGTGGGTGGGTGATAGACATTGGTGAAGATATGTGCTACGGTGAGCGCTGTGAATTGTGTAAGACTGTTGAATCACAGATCTGTACTTCTGAAACAAATAACGCAACATATTTTAAGAAAAAAGAAAAAGAAGAAGATAGCAGGAGAGGAAGAATGAAGGGGAGTAAGTCAGAGGGGGAGACAAACCAGGAGAGATGATGGACTCTGAAAAACAAACTGAGTTTTCTAGAGGGGAGGAGGGTAGGGGGATGGGTTAGCCTGGTGATGGGTATTAAAGAGGGCACATTCTGCATGGAGCACTGGGTGTTATGAACAAACAATGAATCATGGAACACTACACCAAAACAAATTATGTAATATATGGTGATTAACATAACAATAAAAAAATTAAAAAAAAAAGAAAAGGGGATTATGATCAAGCCATGACCCCCCAATCTAATATGGGCCTGAAATGACTGCACATTCAAAGAAGGGCTCCAAAACCGAGTAGCCCTTGAAATCCTGACTGCAGTTCAAGGAGGCCCCGTATTAGATGGCTGGCTCCCGGCTGAGACCCAGTGGCTATGCAGCTCTAACCTGTGGCCACGGCTTCCCCCAGGCTGGACAGGCCCCTGTACTCTTGGGTTTTGCCTGGATGCATGGGCGCATTATGAAAACCATCACCAACCCAGCCACCTTCCAAATTTAAAGCAACCGTGGACACATTCTGTGTTCCACGGTGATGGCCACCTGGCACCCATCTCTGTTCCCTCTTTGGGACTGGAGGATGTCGTGTGGCATGTGGAAGCCCTTAAGAAGTACACAGTCAAGGCCCTAGATGATACCCAAATCAGTATTTCTCTAATAAATACTGAAATAACTCAAATGCGTAAAGCAGTTCTACACAATAGAATGGCATTCGATGTTTTACCTGCTGCAAAAGGTGGAACGTGTGCTACTACAAAGACAGAATGCTGGGTGTCCATTCCAGATTATCACAGAAAGATTTCTGGGTGGCTGACAGACATGAATGCTCAAATTGGGGCTTCAAAGGATCCTTCTCTTTCCTTTAAAGATTGGCTAAACTCTTGGGCTGGGGGAGGATTCTCATCCACTATCAAGAGACTCTTAATTGGGCTTCCCTTTCTTTCGGTTATTCTAAACATGTTTTGTTGTTTTCTCCAGTGTCTCTCCACTTGGTGCCCAGAATCCTTCATGGCAATAACTTCCAGACGACAGATGGCCCCTTCCACTCAGGAAGAGTCACACAAACGTTCTCCCCTGGACTCACTCTTTCACAACTACTATATATAGAGGCCCCAACTGACCAACAGTGACCCATAGGTAGGAACATCTCTATGCCCCTCTTTAGCAGGAAGAAGTTACAGAAGATGGGACCTTCCACCTTCAACAACATTCAAGATTAAAGGGTCAAAACTGTTCACCAGAAGCTGGCACCGAATACCGCCCCGCCTCCCATGTGATTTGTGTGACAATCCTCAGGCACTCCTGGCTGTCCCTGTGCTGTAATAGCATCACCTTTTTGCAACTAACGTCTCAAGAACTCTTTCTTGCCTGTTGGCCTCGAACCCTAACGTCTTTCCTACATCAGTCCTCACCTCTTGTAAGGCTCATGTGGAAACACCCCTGCAATACTGTCACATTTCTTTCAACACATTTGTCTCTAACCACCTAACCTGCGGCTCATTCCGTAGCCTCGGAGAACAGGAGATTTCAGTTAGTCTTGGACTGAAACTGTGACATGGCACCTCTTTCGGTCCCTCGCTTTTGTTGATTTTCCCCATCTTAATCTCCCCAGCATCCCATCCTCATGTACTTTTTCTCACTCACATTTTACCTTGTCAACAATTTCTAATCTTCCATAACCTCGGAGAACAGGAGATTTCTGTTAGTCTTGGTGGGAAACTGTTGAATGGCACCTCTTTCAGGCCCTCGGTTTTGTTGATTTTCCCCATCTTAATCGCCCCAGCATCCCATCCTCATGTACTTTTTCTCGTTCACATTTTACCTTGTCAATAGTTTCTAATCACCAATGTCCTATAACGTGTTTCTGCTCCTTGGTAGACAATTTCATTTCATTTCTTTCTGATCAAGGTCAAAATTTAACCCTCTCATGTTTGCCTCGCAGCTGTCACAACATTTTCCTTCCCCTCATGCCTCTCTACCTCTTTCTCTTCTCCCTTTTTTTTTTCAGGCACTTTATGTTTATTTTTTATGATGCTCAGTTAGCCACTGTACAGTACATCAATCACTTTTGATGTAGTGTTCCATGACTCATTAGTTACATTTTACACCCAATGCTCATCACAGCACGTGCCCTCCTCAATACCCATCACTCCGTGATGAACTCACGTAAGCTCATGTGGGGGAAAACACTAGAGCTCGATCATAGTGCGAGAAGCTTCAGGTGGAGCTCCAGCCTGAGCTTACACCAAGAACTCAGGGTGCGCATCATCCCTGACAGAGTAGCAAAGGTGCAGGAACCCTCCGGGGACACCCTGGATCGTTGCTGCTGCTGAAATCCAATGAAATCCAATCCAATGTGGGAATCCCATTACACGTGGAGCCAACACATCAAGGACCTGGGAGGACTCACACAGAATAAAATCCTCTCAGTGGGATGAGGAAGGGAAAGTCCTCACTTATCCCATTTTCCTTAGGGAACAAGGACGTCCTCACACTGAGGAAACACCGATTCCAAAGCAAGGAGGAAAATCCTTCCCCTGACATTCACATCAGAAAACTCTAACCGGGAACATATTTCACAAAGAATTTTCCTTTTATTGTGCAATTGAGACGGGAGCTCAGACACTGGCAAATTGTACACTCCAAATAGACATAATGATGAAGTGTTCTGAGAATTGTTGAATGCGACATTCAGGAACAGGTAACCAAGAAAGTAGCCATCTCACTTCAATAGATCAGTACTTCCAAACATGGCAGCACTACTGAGTGGACGTCTGTCTGTCAGAACCACGAACACTGTGCTGAGTAACAATTCCCAACTCCTTCTTCAACAAAAGCACAACTGAAGAAGAACAAAGAGCATGGACTGATGCCAGGTGATTCTGTCTATCAGAAGAGACAACAAATTAAAGACTCTCCACAACCAGGACGGAAGGGACCTCACCAGGCCCTGTTAACCACTTCCTGGGACACCAAATTAGAGGGAATCAACCAAATGAATGGACTTCAACTCCTACGACTGACACCTGGCTCTTCCCAGGATGACATTGACCTTCAAACGAGGATGAGAAGCAGAAGACAACTGAGTAAAAAGCTAACCTCATGATTCAGGACCAGCCCTGTTCTTGTTCTCATTACTGTTTTTAACTCTGGTAACTTAGATGATCTTATGTCTGCTGGTTCATCTCCCCACCCCCCATGACAGCTTCCTAAAATCTCATGCTTACCTGCTCATCATGCTGATTTTACAACCAAGAGCCCCATAATTAGCTACTCTAGAGACAATTTGAACCACCTGTTTAGCACATCATGGAATGACTCCAATGTGCCTTTTCCTTCCTGCTGCTCCCTATTTTGGGGGCATATGTATTATAGGGGACATATTTTAGGAAGAATATTCCAAGCCATGCTGCCATGTTCATTCTGAAAGGCAATGGACCAGTTGAATGAGTCACTTTATTCTGGTTAGGAGTCAAGGACTTAGCCTTTTGGGAGACAGTGGTAAAAAGGATTTCTCTGTGGGGCCAAGACACTGCAGCAAGTAGCAATCTAGGCTGATGGAAGAAAAGCCACTTGATTAAGGACAACAAGATCCAACAAGGAGGGGAGAATGTATCTCAGTTAATGTTGGAAGCAGAACAACCTTGGTAACATTGCTCTGGGCAAAATGTGAGCTGGTTTTCCAGCACAGAAATTGGTCTGGGTGTACCTTTTGTAGAATCATATGCAATGATCCTATAAAAAAAGTAAAAACACAACACAACAAAACAAAACAAAACAACAAAAAAACAAAAAAGCTCCAGGAAGGGAATGTGTAAGTAGCACTGAGGAAATGCAGAGAGGTCTCCAGGGCCTCAGTGACCCATTCTTGGCTCAGCAACTCAGGGACTTAGAGGTGCAGAGAGCAAAGGTCTGGGAGATGCACTGTCGTGGCTGCAATGACACCAGTCTGATGTCTTCAGCCCACTCCAGCTCCGCGTGACTGTGGCTTGCAGCACAAAATTTATTCCGCAGCATGTAGATGTGTCCTGTTTCCCTTCTGAAGCAGACTGCTGCTCTCAGGGCCAAAACTGTGATCACTTCTGTTGCCACGATGTAAACCACGCCAGGCTAACTCTAGACATTTTGTGATGCATTTAGATGAGGCAGCATGGCTTCATTCCAGGAATGCCTCCATTCAGGACATCCTCAGTAAGCCAGGCGCCCTGCTGGATGCTGAGGACTGTGGGAGTTCCGTTTTACAGGTAAATAACTGAGACTCACAGGCCTTGAGCGTCTTGTTCAGAGTCACTAATACATGAAAGTGGTCATGTGGCTTGGGTAGATACGGCTCATTGTCTCTAAAACTCCTCATCTTCCTTTCCTTGCGGACAGTGACTCGAATTTAAGGCCACAAAGTGCCCAGCCACAAGTGATGACTTAAGATGAAGACAATCATGACAGGGGCACCTGGGTGGCTCAGTCAGTTAAGCATCCACCTTTGGCCCAGGTCCTGATCCTGGGGGCCTGGGATGGTCTTGGGTTCAAGGTCCCCAGCTCGGGCTTCCTGATTAGTGGGGAGTCTGCTTCTCCCTCTCCCTCTGCCTCTCTCCCTGCATGTGCTCTCCCTCTCTTAATAAATAATAAAATCTTAAAAAAAGACACAATTATGACAAAGCTGTTTCCCAATTCCTCAGCCTTTCCTGCAGTTAGAGGGAGCCCTGTGATCCAGTTATGACCCATAAAACAATGAAAACACTGCTCCATGTGACTCTGAAAAGCCTTTTGTTTTTTGGGGAAAAAAAGGGGGAGCAGGAAATGTGGCTCACGTGACTTCTCACAATTCTTCTCATTGACTTGTAAGCAGATATAATATCTGGTGCTGCTGCAGCCATCTTGTGTCCATGAGGAGAGAGAGGAAGGAAGGAAGGAAGGAAGGAAGGAAGGAAGGAAGGAAGGAAGGAAGGGAGGGAGGGAGGGAGGGAGGGAAGAAGGGAGGGAGGGAGGGAGGGAGGGAGGAAGGTAAAAAGGAAAATCATAAGCCTCAGAGGTAACCCAGCCTGGGTCCCTGATGTCATTATTAAAGCAGCTAAACAAATGCCAGCAACTGCCTACGCCAGATTTCTGTGAGTTAAATAATCCTCTTTTAAGAACACATGTTGTTCACATTCTCTCGTAATGGCAGCCAAATGCACACCTAGTAAAGTATCAGAGCAGAGCTGGACTGTCTTCAGGGCTGCCTGACACCACTGTCTTCTTGGTTTCCACTCTGCCATGTTAGCTACTTGGCAAAAGAGTCCTCAGTAGGTTCTCAGAATCCAATGGGACACGGCAACAATGTCACGCAGCAAGGTTGGGTTGAAAGACCCACACACACGATGCTGAGTCTCCCCTTGCTGGGTGACAGTCACCTAAGTGCTTCCTGCCTCACTCAGCCCCAAGTCGTCTGGATTCAGTCCAAGCCTGCCCATGAGTGAGGGAGGTCTGAAGTGCGTGGGAGGGTGGGGAATGTACCTTCGACTGAGGCAGGGAATCTAGCAGGACCTACCCTACCTGGTGTTCGGGTAGGTCTAGGGACCACTGGGTGTGCCACCCTGCTCTTCCGGCAGCACCGGTCATTACCAGGCTCTCTGAAAAGACTAGGAAATCACTCTTTCTCTGTGGAGAAATAGTTTCAGTTTCTGCAAAAGCAAACTACCCCAAAACTCCAGGGTGGAAAACAGCACTCATTTTGTTTTGCTCACGATTCGGGGAGACAAGAAAGTGGGGAGGTTTTGGCAAGGCAATTCTCACTTGAGTCACTCATGCTGTTGCCACCAGATGATGGCTGATGTTCAGCGGTCCGAGGACTAGGCGGTGATGGGCATCCAGGATGGAATACCGAGCAGCCTCACTTGTGAGGGTGGAGGTTGCTGGAGCTGGGGGCTGGAGCACCTGCAGGTGGCCTCTCCAGCATGCAGATCTCAGAGCTGATGTATTTCTAACATGGTACCTGGTTTCTCCAAAAGCCTCCAGTCCAAGCACCCAAAGAGAAAGGGCTTTTTCTGATCTGACCTTGGAAGTCACACAGCATCACTTCCAATTCTTCCCATTGGTCACAGACAACTCACTAATAAGGTCATGCTCCCTCTAGCTGGAGGGACACAGAGTCAGAGAATTCTAAGCAAGTGTTTTTACAACCAAGCACAATCATCCAGAAGGAGATTCTGCTGGAGAACCATCTAGAAGGGAAATGTTCTGTTAGCCAACAGCACTGTGATGAAAGCAGAGATGCCCAGAAATGGTAGACCATGATTTTGAGCACCCGTTCTCTCTTTTCTGATCAGAAAATAATACGTGCTAATTGTGGAAGCTCTGTAAAGCAGCAGTTAAAGTTTTTTAACTTAAAAAAGTTAAAATCATGTTGTCCATCATCTCACCCAAGATAGAACCACTGATGACATTCCAACCTGTTTCCTTTCAGGTCTTTTATCCCCAAGATAATCTCAGATCACACGTAGTTCTGTGCAAGAAATGAAACAGGATAGGGGCTGGAACAGGTTTGGGGATTGGGGAGTGACTGTCTTAGATGTGCTTGTCAGGGAGGTCTCTTGGAACGGGTGGTGTTTTCATGGAAACCAAAATGATAAAAAGGCTTGGGGAAGGGTACTAAATGAGAAAAAAAAAAATGCAGCCAGGAATACTCTATCCAGCTAGGCTGTCACTGGAAATAGAAGGGGAGATCAAAAGCTTCCAGGACAAACAGAAACTAAAAGAATTTGTGATCACCATGCCAGGCCTACAAAAAATATTGAAAGGGAACTCTAAGCAAAGAGAGAGCCTAAAAGTAACATAGCCCAGAAAGGAATAGAGACAATATTCAGTAACAGTCACTTTACAAGCAATACAATGGCACTAAATTCATATCTTTCAATAGTTACCCTGAATGTAAATGGACTAAATGCACCAATCAAAAGACAGAGGCTATCAGATTGGATAAAAAAAAAAAAGAACAAACAAATCAACAAGACCATTCAATATGCTGTCTGCAAGAAGACTCATTTTAGACCCAAAGACACTTCCAGATATAAAGTGAGGGGGTGGAAAACCATATACCATGCTAATGGACCTCAAAAGAAAGCTGGGGTGGCAATCCTTCTATCAGGGAAATTAGATTTTAAACCGAAGACTGTAATAAGAGATGAGGAAGGACACTAATCATGCTTAAAGGGTCTATCCAACAACAAGATCTAACAATTGTAAATAGTTATGCCCCGAATATGGGAGCAGCCAATTATGTAAGCCAATTAACAACAAAATCAAAGAAACACCTCACCAACAATACAAGGATAGTAGGGGACTTTAACAGCGCCTCAATGAAATGGAAAGATCATCTAAGCAAAAGATCCACAAGGAAATAAGGGCTTTAACGGACACACTGGACCAGATGGGACTTCACAGATCTATTCAGAAAGTTTCATCCCAAAGCAACAGAACACACATTCTTCTCTAGTATCCATGGAACATTCTCCAGAATTGATCACATCCTGGGTCACAAATCAAGTCTCAACCGGTTCCAAAGGATTGGGAACATTCCCTGCATATTTTTGGACCACAAGGCTTTGAAACTCAAACTCAAACACAATAGGAGAGTTGGAAAGAACTCAAATACATGAAGGCTAAAGAGCATCCTCCTAAAGAATCAATGGGTCAACCAGGAAAATAAAGAAGAATTCAAAACAAAACTTCATGGAAACAAATGGAAACGAAAACACAACTGTCCAAAATCATAGGGATGTAACTAAGGCAGTCCTAATGGGAAAGTATATAGGAATACAAGCCTTTCTCAAGAAACAAGGAAGCTCTAAAATACACAACCTAACCCTTCGCCTCAAGGAGCTGGAGAAAGAACAGCAAATAAAGCCTAAACCCAGCAGGAGAAGGGAAATAATAAAGATCAGAGCAGAAATCCATGACATAGAAACCAAAAGAACAGGAGAACAGAACAACGAAACTAGGAGCTGGTTATCTGAAAGAATTAGTAAGACTGACAAACCCTTGGCCAGACTTATCAGAAAGAAAAGAGAAAGGACCCAAATAAATAAAATCATGAATGAAAGAGAAGAGGTCACAACCAACCCCAAAGAAATACAATTATGAGAACATATTATGAGCAACTATAGGCCAACAAATTCGACAATCTGGAAGAAATGGATGCATTCCTAGAGATGTATAAACTACCAAAACTGAACCAGGAAGAAATAGAGAACCTGCACAGACCCATAACCAGTAAGTAAATGGAAGCAGTAGTCAAAAATCTCCTAACAAGAGACCCAGACCAGACAGCTTCCCAGGGGAATTCTACCAAACATGTAAAGAAGAATTAATACCTATTCTTCCAGAACTGTTCCAAAAAAAAGAGAAATGGAAGGAAAACTTCCAAACTCATTTTGTGTGGCCAGCATTACCTTGATCCCCAAACCAAAGACCCTATCAAAAAGAATTACAGACCAATATCCCCGATGAATATGGATGTAAACATTTTTACCAAAATACTAGTCAATAGGATCCAACAGTACATTAAGAGGATTATGTACCACACCCATGTGGGATTTATAACTTGGCTGCAAGGTTGGTTCAACAGCTACAAATCAATCCATGTGATATACTATATTATATATTGGATTAGGACCTGTCCTGATGGCCTCATCTTCACTTGATCATCTGGAAAGACCCTACTTCCACGTAAGGTCACGTCACATATACTGGGGTTTAGGGCTTTAGCACCTTTTGGGGGCAAGGGGCTCAATTCAACCCATAAAGCTGGTGTTCCATTGGCAGTTGAATTTGGGAGCAAGAGTGCAAGGCAGAAGTCGTACTTCATTCCCTGAGCATGTGTGTTCCTCTGTTCCTCCATGGTCAGAGGCCTTACGCAGGCGGAGTCCCTGCCCTGGGCTGACAGCATTCCCTACCCCTGCCCGCAGTTATGAAGCTCCTGGGAGGAAATCAAGCTAATAAAGGTCAGCAGCGGCAGGCTGACCAGCAGTCCCCTGCAGGGCCCCCAAACACTCAGGGTCCAGGGTTCCTACCGGCGTGAGCCATTTTCCAATCCCACCACAGCCCCTGAGTAACTGATAGTCATGGGACAGGGTGACCAACACCTTGTTGGAAGGTTGGCTCTATGTGCTCTGCTCTGTATCTTCTTCTTCATCATGGGCCCAAACCAGGTAGCCTGATCCCAGCTCTCATTAGAAGAAAGCCCTATCTACTCACACATAAATTCAACACGGTGGCTCCGAGGGAGGAAATATTTAAGATCCTGAAATATCCTGAACGGAGATGGTAAATCCGGCTGGCTTAGCAGGGGCTTGAGGGATGGAACTCCTATGGGCTGAATGGCGCCCTCACCGAAGTGACACTTTGTAGCCTCAGAAGGCACTGTATCTGCAGGTGGGGCCGTGAGAGAGGTCATTAAGGTAAACCGAGGTCACCAGGTTGGGCCCTAATCCAGGCTGACCGGTGTTATAAGAACAGGACATCAGGATGCAGACACACACAGAGGGAAGGCAACGTGGAGCCACGGAGTGAAGACAGTCATCTGCATGTGTGCGGACCTCCTCCACCCGTGCTTGTCCATCGTTTTGGTCAACAGAGATGATAACGTCATTTTCTGGCCACATAGTTCAGTCCCAATATCAGCATTTTTGGCAATAGGTGAGCCTACTTGATTTTATATCAATGATGTTACTAGAGAATAGAGTTTGTGCCAGCGAGAGGCTCGGAAGTCTTCATGTTTATAGGGCCACGAGCTCAAGAGCCACACACTGGGGTGTGGAAGGAGCACCTTCACTTCTGGCAAGGTGGCATCGGGCAACATTTTACATTCTGAATTGGACAACAAAAGAGTTGCTCTTGGAGAAAATTTTTTTGAATTATTTGCTTGAAATTTGATTTTAATTTGGTCACCTGGGGGCACAGCTATCTTTCCCTAAGATAAACCATATTAATTCCCGAGAAGATCGGTGAGAGAAATCCAGCAGAATTCTAGAGAAAAGGGAGGACAATTTTAAAATAAGAGATTGAGAATGCATCACTGGCAAGGGAAGGAGAATAAAGTCCTTTTAATCCCTACATAAACCCTGGATTCTGAAGTCTGAGAAGAAAGTACTGCCAAGGTCTCCACATTTCTCCCAGATAGAGGACCTGGAGCCACGTGACTGTTGATTGCAGACCTTGGAAAGGCTGGGAGGGAGCTGAAAGTCAAAATGAAGGGCCATCCGAGGCAGAGCAAGATGGCAGAGGAGTAGGGGACCTGGATTTCGTCTGGTCTCAGGAATTCAGCTGAATAGGGATCAAACCATTCTGAACACCTACGAACTCAACAGGAGACAGAATAGGAGAGTAGCAACAACTCTCTGAACAGAGAAGCGAACACTTACTGGAAGGTAGGACGTGCGGAGAAGTGAATCCGAGGCGATATTCGGGAGGATAGACGGCGGGGGAGGGGGCCTCTGTTGGCCGCTTCTGGCAAGTGATAGAGCCATGGAGCACAAAATCGGAACTTTTAGAAGTCGGCTCCGCTGAGGGACGTCGCTCCAGTGGCTAAGTGGGGGTGGGGGGCTACGGAGGGTGGAACTGTCGCAAGACAGTGTGGTCTCAGGACCCTCGGCGGTCACAGAAAGAACAGGGGTGCCTGAGTGCAGCAGAGTTCCCAGGTATCAAAGCCAGGAAGCCGGCTGCAGAGATGGAGCTCTCAGGTCGGGGTTGCCATAAACTGTGATCTGTGGCCCAGTCGGGCCACTGCTCCTCCAGCAAGGACCCAAAAAGCAGCAGAGTCGGGGAGACTCCCCTCCCTCCCCCGGGGAGGAGCGCCACGGGAATGCACCGCAGGGATCTGCTGGGTTTGGAGGCTCCACATGGGGTCGGGTGCCAGAGATAGAAACACTCGGTCACAGGCCGGGTGAGCAAGCAGTGCGGCCAGAGACGGGGGACACGGGAGTGACTGCTTTTCTCTGGGGGATGCAGTGAGGAGCAGGGCCCCGAGTTCTCAGCTCCTCCGAGTGGAGAATGGGAGGCCACCATTTTCACCCTGGTCCTCCAAAGCTGTACCAGAGCTTGCAGAGAACAAAAGCTCCTGAGAGCATACCCGAGCAACTTGCTTAGCCTGGACCAACAAGAGCGGGGTAATTCCGATGCCGGCAAGACATTTGGGAACCACGGCAACAGGGCCCTCCCCCAGAATATCAGCACGAACAGCCAGCAAGCCAAGACCAAGTTTACCGATCAAGGAGAACAGGAGAACTCCAGCACTAGAGGAATACTACACATAGAATTCATGGCTTTTTTTTTACCATGATTCATTAGTTTTTCAAAGTTAATTTTTTAAACTTCTTTTTAATTTTACTTTTTCCCTTTTCCAACCAACATCTTATCAATCCCTTTTAAAAAAAAAAAACATTTTTTATTTTTCATTTTTAGAGTCATACTCTATCCCTTTATAGTAGTTACCCTTATTTTTGGCATATATATATAAGTTGTTCTCTGTTTAAAATTTTGAGATACAGTTTCTTCTGGCAGATCAAAATATACCCTAAATCACTAGTGTATGGCTTTGTTCTATTCTCCTGCCTGATCACATTCTCTCCCTTTTTTTTTTATTTTTTCAAACAAATTCTCATATCAATTTTTATAGAATCTTTTATAATTTTCATCTTTACACTCATCTTCCATCCCTTCATTGTATCAACCATTATTTTGTACATATACGACTTTCTTCCTTTAAAATTTTAGGAGGCACCTTTTTCTAACAGACCAAAATACGCCCAAAATCTAGTGTGTGGCACTGATCTATGCAATAGCCTGATCATATTTGATCATATTCGGTTTTTTTCGTATTGTTCTGTTTCTGTATTTACCTTTTTCTTTTTGTTTTTTTTTTCCTTCTTTTCTCTTTCTTTTTTCTTTCTTTCCCTTTCTTTCCCCCTGATTTCAGGTCTTTTCTGATTTGTATAGAGTATATTTGCTGGGGACGTTGTTAACCTGTCAGCATTTTGTTCTCTCAATCATCTGTTCTCCTCTGGACAAAATGACAAGTCAAAAAAAAATCACCTCAGCAAAAAGAACAAGAGGTAGTACCGTCAGCCAGGGACCCACTCGATACGGAGATTAGTACAATGTCAGACCTAGAGTTCAGAATCACGACTTTTAAGATACTAGCTGGGATTGAAAAAAGCGTGGAAGTTATTAGAGAAACCCTTTCTGGAGAAATAAAAGAACTAAAATCTAACCAAGTCAAAATCAAAAAGGCTATTAATGAGGTGCAATCAAAAATGGGGGCACTAACTGCTAGGATAAACGAGGCAGAAGAGAGAATCAGCGATATAGAAGACAAATGATGGAAAATAAAGAGGCTGAGAAAAAGAGGGAGAAACAACTACAGGATCACGAGGGCAGAATTCGAGAGATAAGCGATATGAAGATGAAACAAAATTATAATAATTGGAATCCCAGAAGAAGAAGAAAGAGAGAGAGAGGCAGAAGGTATATTGGAGCAAATAATAGCAGAGAACATCCCTAATGTGAGGAAGGAAACAGGCATCAAAATCCAGGAGGCACAGAGAACCCCTCTCAAAATCAATAAAAATAGGTCAACACCCCGACATCTAATAGTAAAACTTACACGTCTCAGAGACGAAGAGAAAATCCTGAAAGCAGCTCAGGAGAAGAGATATGTAACCTACAATGGTAGAAATATTAGATTGGCAAGAGACCTATCGCAGAGACCTGGCAAGCCAGAAAGGACTGGCATGAGATCTTCAGGCCACTAAATGAGAAAAATATGCAGCCAAGAATACTATATCCAGCTAGGCTCTCATTGAAATTTGAAGGAGAGATAAAAAGCTTCCAGGACAAACAAAAACTAAAGGACTTTGCAAACACGAATCCAGCCCTCCAAGAAATATTGAAAGGGGTCCCTTAAGCAAAGAGAGAGCCTAAAAGCAGCACAGATCAGAAAGGAACAGACACAATATACAGTAACAGTCACCTTACAGGCAATACAACAGCACTAAATTCATACCTTTCAATAGTTACCCTGAATGTAAATGGGCTAAATGCCCCAATAAAAAGACAAAGGCTATCAGATTGGATTAAAAAACAAGACCCATCAATATGCTGTCTGCAAGAGACTCATTTTAGGCCCAAAGACACCCCCAGATTGAAAGTGACGGGGTGGAAAACCATTTACCATGCTAATGGACACCAAAAGAAAGCTGGGGTGACAATTCTTATATGAGACAAATTAGATTTTAAAGCAAAGACTGCAATAAGAGACGAAGAAGGACAGTATATCCTACTTAAAGGATCTATCCAACGAGAAGATCTAACAACTGTAAATGTCTCTGCCCTTAACATGGGAGCAGCCAATTATATAAGGCAATTAAAAACAAAAGCAAAGAAACACATTGACAACAATACAATAATAGTGGGGGACTTTAACACCCCCCTGACTGAAATGGACAGATCATCTAAGCAAAAGATCAACAAGAAAATAAAGACTTTAAATGACACACTGGACCAAATGGGCTTCACAGACATATTCAGAACATTCCATCCCAAAGCAACGGAATACACATTCTTCCCTAGTGCCCAATTCTCCAGAATTGATCACATCCTAGGTCACAAATCAGGTCTCAACCGGTACCGTAAGATTGGGATTATTCCCTGCATATATTCAGACCACAATGCTTTGAAACTAGAACTCAATCACAAGAGGAAAGTCGGAAAGAACTCAAATACATGGAGGCTAAAGAGCATCCTACTAAAGAATGAATGGGTCAACCAGGAAATTAAAGAAGAATTAAAAAAATTCATGGAAACCAATGAAAATGAAAACACAACAGTTCAAAATCTTTGGAATACAGCAAAGGAAATCCTGAGAGGAAAGTACATGGCACTAAAAGCCTTTCTCAAGAAACAAAAACGGTCTCAAATATACAACCTAACCCTACACCTAAAGGAGGTGGAGAAAGAACAGCAAATAAAGCCTAAACCCAGCAGGAGAAGAGAAATAATAAAGATTAGAGGAGAAATCAATGAAATAGACACCAAAAGAACAGTAGATCAGATCAACGAAACTAGGAGCTGGTTCTTTGAAAGAATTAACAAGACTGATAAACGCCTGGCCAGACCTATCAAAAAGAAAAGAGAAAGGACCCAAATCAACAAAATCATGAATGAAAGAGGAGAGAATAATCCTAAAGGAAAACACAGGCAGGAACCTCTTCGACCTCAGCCGCAGCAAATTCTTCCTAGAAACATCCCCAAAGGCAAAGGAAGCCAGGGCAAAAATGAACTATTGGGATTTCATCAAGATAAAAAGCTTTTGCACAGCAAAAGAAACAGTCCACAAAACCAAAAGACAACCGACAGAATGAGAGAAAATATTTGCAAGTGACATATCAGATAAAGGGCTAGTATCCAAAATCTATAAAGAACTTATGAAACTCAACACCCAAAGAACAAATAATCCAATGAAGAAATGGGCAGAAGACATGAACAGACATTTTTCCAAAGAAGACATCGACATCCAAATGGCCAACAGACACATGAAAAAGTGCTCAACATTGCTTGGCATCCGGGAAATCCAAATCAAAACCTCCATGAGATACCACCTCACACCCGTCAGAATGGCTAAAATTAACAAGTCAGGAAACGACAGATGTTGGCGGGGATGCGGAGAAAGGGGAACCCTCCTACGCTGTTGGTGGGAATGCAAGCTGGTGCAGCCACTGTGGAAAACAGTATGGAGTTCCTCAAACAGTTGAAAATAGAGCTACCATACGATCCAGCAATTGCACTACTGGATATTTACCCCAAAGATACAAATGTAGGGATCCGAAGGGGTACATGCACCCCAATGTTTATAGCAGCAATGTCCACAATAGCCAAACTGTGGAAAGAGCCAAGATGTCCATCGACAGATGAATGGATAAAGAAGAGTGGTATATATATACAATGGAATATTATGGAGCCATCAAAAGGAATGAGATCTTGCCATTTGCAACGACATGAATGGAACTGGAGGGTGTTATGCTGAGTGAAATAAGTCAATCAGAGAAAGACATGTATCATATGACCTCACTGATATGAGGAATTCTTAATCTCAGGAAACAAACTGAGTGTTGCTGGAGTGGTGGGGGGTGGGAGGGATGGGGTCGCTGGGTGATAGACACTGGGGAGGGTATGTGCTATGGTGAGCGCTGTGCATTGTGCAAGACTGTTGAATCACAGATCTGTACTTCTGAAACAAATAATGCAACATATGTTAAGAAAAAAGAAAAGGAAGATAGCAGGTTGAGAAGAATGAAGGGCAGTAAGTCAGAGGGGGAGACAAACCATGAGAGACGATGGACCCTGAAAAACAAACTGAGGGTTCTAGAGGGGAGGAGGGTAGGGGGATGGGTTAGTCTGGTGATGGGTATTAAAGAGGGCATATTCTGCGTGGAGCACTGGGTGTTATGCACAAGAATCATGGAACACTACATCAACAACTAATGATGTAATGTATGGTGATTAACATAACAATAAAAAGAAAAAAAAAAGAAAATCCTGATGCACCTTGGGGCGCCTGGGTGGCTCAGTCAATCAGCGTCTGCCTTCTGAGTTGAAGGCACAATCCCAGGGTCCTGGGATCGAGCCCCACATTGTCTCCAAAGTCTGTGGGGAGCCTCCTTCTTCCTTGCTGACTCCCCCTGCCTGTGTTCCCTCCCTTGCTGTGTCTCTGTCAAAAAATAAATAAAATCTTTAAAAAAAAAAAAAAGAAAATCCTGATGAAGCTAGAGTGTATTATGCTAAGTAAAATAAGTCAGTCAGAGAAAGAGAAATACCATGTGATTTCACACCTATGGAATTTAAGAAACAAAACAGATCAGCAAATGGCACGGGGAATACAAAGAAAAGAGAGGGAAACAAAAAAAGCTCCTGATGCTGGAAAACAAACTGAGATTTGATAGAAGGGAGGTGGTTGGGGATGGTCTAGCTGGGTGATGGGATTAAGGAGGGCACATGTTTTGATGAGCACTGGGGGTTGGAAGCAAGTGATGAATCACTGAATTGTCCTGAAACCAATATTGCACTGTATGTTAAGTAACTAGAATTTAAATAAAAATTTGAAAAGAAAAAAAAATCTGAAAGGACAATACATTTAGAAGCACTGTCTGTATTTACTGAAAAAAAAATGTATTAAGTGCACCACACAATTCAAACCCACGTTGAACAAGGGTCAACTGTACTACTGGAAATCCTAGCCAGAGCAATTACACAAGAAAATTAGATAAATAAAAGGCATCCAAATTGGAAAGGAAGAATTAAGGTCACTCTATTCAAATGACATTTTATATGTAAAAAACCCTAAAAACAACATGAAAAAAACTATGAAAATAAACAAATTCAATAAAGTTGCAGGATAAGAAGTACATAAAAATATGTTCCATTTTTATACACTGATAATGAACTAACAGGAAAATAAATTTAAAACACAATCATATTTAAAAACTGCATCAAGAAAGCCAAAAAACACTTTGAGATAAATTTAACCAAGGAGGTGAAACCCTATCTACTGAAAACTGTAAGACGTTAAGGAAAGAAACCGAAGGCAACACAAGTAAATAGACATTCCATGCTCGTGGATTAGAAGAATTAAGTGTTGAAATGTCTATACTATCCAAAACCATCTAGAGATTCAGTTGCAATTCTTATCACAATTCGAAACAGGTTTTACAGACATAAGGCAAAGACTCTTTAAAATTTGTATGGAACCACAAAAGACTCCAAATAACCAAAACAATCTTAAGAAAGAACAAAGCTAGAGGCATCAGGCTCCCTGGTCTCAAACTCTATTACAAACCTCTAGTGATGGCTGGCATACTGGCTTAAACACAGACACACAAATCACCAGCACAGAAGAGAGAGCCCAGGAGGATACCCACACTTCTATGGTGCAGTACCTTATGACCAAGGAGCCAAGAATATAAAAGGAGGAAAGAACAGTCTCTTTAATCAAGGGTGCTGGGAAAACTGGACAGCACCTCGCAAAAGAATGAAACTTACTCTGTGTATCGTATAAAATACATAAAAATTAACTCAAAATGGATTCAAGACTTGAATGTAGGACTTGAAACCCTAAAACAAAGGGCAGAAAACATAGGGGAAGGCTGCTTGACATAGGTCCTGGTAGTCATTTTTGTGGCTCACACTCCAAAAGCAAAGGCAACAAAAGCAAAAATAAATAAGCACATCTACATCAAACTCAAAAGCTCCTGCCCAGCAACGAAAATCACCAACAAAATAAATAGGCAACCTACTGCCTGGAAGAAAAGATTTGCAGATCCAAAGATCTCCTAAAAGATTAATATCCCGCACACATAAAGAACTCCTACAACTCAATAACTACAACAAAAAACAAAGTCGTTAAAAAGCGGGAGGATTATCCAAACGGACATTATCCAGAGAGCCAACAGGTACGTGAAAAGAGGCTCAACATCATTAATCATCAGGGAAATGCAAATCAAAACAACAATGGGATAGCACCTCACACTGGTTAGAGTATTTAGTATCAAAAGGATGAGAAATAACAAATGTTAGCAAGGATGTGGCAGAAAGGGGACCCCAGTGCACTGTTGGTGGGAACGTAGGGAGGTGCATCCACTGTGGAAAACAGTAGGCGGACTCCTCAAATCATTAAAACTAGAACGACCCTACAGTCCAGCAATTTCTCTTCTGGCCATTTAGCCAAAGAAAACAAAAACACCTATTTGAAAAGATATCTGAACCCCCATGTTCACTGCAGCATTATTTATAACAGCTAAGATAGGAGGACACCCTACGTGTCCGTGGAGGGATGAAGAGATAAAGAAGATGTGGTGTATGTAGACACTGCAATACTCTTCAGCCGTAACAAAAAACGAAATCTTTTTTTTTTTTTCGCAACAACACGGATGGACCGCGAGGGCATGATGCTAACTGAAAGAAGTCAGAGACAAATACTCTATGACATCACTTTTATACTGAATCTAAAACACCAAAAAACTGAGCTTAAAGATACAGCAATCAGATTGGTGGTTGACAGACAGGGGGATGGGTGTGAAAGGGGTGAAAGGGGTCAAAGGTTCAAACTGACAGGTATAAAATAAGTAAGTCACAGGATGTAATGTACAACACGGTGACTATAGTTAGTAACACTGGTATAGCAAGCCTGGAAGTTGTAAAGGGAGTGATCTTACAAGTTATCCCAAGGAAAAGGTTTTGTAAAACAAACCAAGACAAAACTGGATTTAAACAGATAAGCCACACACCATTGTTCAGGGGACTCAGGAAGTGCACAGAACTGCCAAATTCGGTGTGGGAAGCTGCCCTCCTGTTCCTCACAGAGGCCACAGGAGAGCTTTGTACACTGGTGAGTGCATGCACAGAACAGCATGTGAAGTGTTGGGCTCCCCTCTACCCAGAGCAGTGGGCACTGCATCCCACTTAGGGGTACAGGAAGAAGCAGGGAGTTCCTGAGGATACTGAAGAAGTGGAGGAAGAAGAACAAGGCAGGGTGTATGGAAAGTGCCTTACCGGTTTTCCAAATCCCTGGGCATGTTCCTTCGCGTAGGTGTCTTTTGAGAGCCTACAAAAGGTCGCTGCTGCTGTCTACTCAGGCTCTTTCGGCTGGGCAGTAACTTCTTTAATTCACTGGCAACCTCTCAGTCATCACTGTCTCTTGACCGTCATTCTAGGGGGAGAGGAGCACAGAAAATTGGTCTCATTTCTCTCAGGTGGGATGGTCCTTCAGCTGTTGATCTGAATCACTAACCACCGCCGTAACATCTGTGCCCGTAAAGCACTGCAAGTGAATGAAGGTAACAATGGTAACAGAGATAGAGAATACTTATTCTTCTGTATTCCTCTGTGTTAGGCCCTGTTCTGAGCTGTAAGTTGCAGAGCCAGCATGGAGGCATGAGGGTTTCGGATACGCCCCAATCACGGAGAGCTTGGAAGCACAGGTTTTGGAGCCGCAAAGACAAGGCCTTGAAATCTGGTTCCAAACATTATCTGTGTCTCTAAGACTCAGAGCCCTATCAGGATCCTAGTCCACTGAGATGTTCAAACTGATAAAGGGTGTAGAATACTCTAATGCTTATGCCAGTAGCAGGCACAGAGCAGCGCCTCAATCAACTCCTGATGATAATCATGAGGATGACAATCGCGTTGGTGTTCCTTCCCCAGCACTAGCAATAACAATAACCAATACTTTTATGATATTAATCCCAAAGACTCGTACTGCACGTATTCCATGCCAGGAACCATGGTTTACATTGACATTGGAAATGGGTTCCATTGACTAATTCACTAAATCCCCAAAACAAGCCTATATAGGTCCTATTTGCAGGTCCATCTCTCAGATGAGAATTCTGAGGCATGGCGATGACCTCTCTTGCTCAAGGTCACGCAGCTGGAAGTGCAATAAGAGGAATGACACCCTGTACTCTGAACCAGTCTAGAAGAGGCCCGTTACCAACGTTAAATCTGCGCCATAACCCTAAGGGTTTGCTGATCTCCCCACTTGACAGATTGAGAGACTGAAGCTCAGGCCCAGGGCAGAGGCCGAACTCACCTGGCCTCCCCAATGGGAGGAAGCAGGACTTGGCAGTCGGCTCGGCCTCCAGGTCCTGGGCTGCCCCTTCTGTCCCCCGTGGATACCAGGATGAGGGGCACCTTTTCCTCGGAACTGCAGCATGCTAGGGTTCTAACGACGCCGCTGCCCCCATGTCCCCCTGCACCCAGCCCTACCGTCACTGCCCCTGGCTGCCGCCACTGACACCCATTGCCCATTGCAGACGCCGCTGCCGCCCTCTGCTGCCGCGCCACGCTGCCACCCTCTGCCCCCGCTGCTTGCTGGCGCTAGCTGCCCAGCGCTGACACTGCCCCTACCACCACCGGGCCCGCTGTCCCCGCCAGCTGCTGCTAGTTACCGCTGCCTGCTGCCCCAGCCACCTGCCTGCCACCTGCCGCCCTTGCCTGCGTCCCCTGCCTCTGCCTGCCTGCCCGCACCCCCTGCTGCTGCTTACTGCTGCATGCCGCCGCCATCGGCAGCCTACCGCCTGCCACCTCCTCTGCTGCCACCACCCTCAGCTACCTATTGACGATGCCTAACAATGCTGCCTGCCTACTGCCGCCACCTGCTGCCCCTGCCCCCCTGAAGCCCGCTGCCCCCACCGCCTGCCGCCACCCCCTGACCCCACCTGCCTGCCGCCGATTCTTGCCGCCACCACCTGTCGCCATCTGCCGTTGCTGCCTACGCCACTGCTGCAGCCTGCCTGCAGCTGTCTGCCGCCGCTTCCTGACGCAGCTGCCTGCTACCTCCTTCCACCGCCCGCCGCCCTTGCCTGCCTGCTGCCGCCGCCTCCCGCTGCTTACCACAGCCCGCAGCCGTTTCCTGCCGCCGCCCCCGCCTGCAATCGCCTACCGCCCGGGCGCCTGTCGGCCAACCCTGCCTGCCGCGGCCCATCACCCTTGCCTGCCGCCACCGACCTCTACCTCCCTGCCCCGACCGCTTACCGCCCGCCACCTGCCTACACCACGTCCCGCTGCCACCCGCTGCCACACGCTTACGCCCACTAACCCGGCACCTACCGCTGCCGCCGCCCACCGCTAAGGGTCCTGCTGTTGCCGCCGGCTTCCGTGGCTGACGAACACTGACCCTGACTGACGCCGCCGCGTACTCCGCAGACGCTGGCTGACGCTCCCGGCGCCCCTCCCCGCGCTGACCCACGCTGCAGCCGCTGACTCGACTACTGCTGACCCCGCCCCTACCGCGGGGGCCGCTTCCGCCCTGGGTGACTCGGTGAAGCCAATGGCGCCTGCTGCTGAGGCTGCCACACACTGCCGCCCAATGACCCGGGGCTGCCCAACGCCAGGGACCCTGCAGCCCTTGTCGCCCTTGCAGCCGCTGCAGCCGCAGATGCCACCCAAGGGTACTGTCACCGCTGCCACGTCTGCTGCTGTCCGCTGCCACCTTCCACCGCCTGCCTGCTGCCGCCACTGCCTACCCCCGCTGCCACCACCGCCTGACACCGCCTGCCTGACACTGCCCGCTGCCGCCGCCAATCGATACTGCCACTGCCGCCACCGCCCCCTGCTGCCGCTTGCCTCTGCCTGCCACCGCCACCTGCCGCCGCCGCCACCACCTACCTACCGCTGCCGCCTGCAGCCCGCTGCCACCCTTGCCTGCCACCGCCTGCCTGCCCCCACTGCCCACTGCCCGCCACGGCAGCTGCCCCTTACTTACCGCCGCCGCCTGCCCCCGCCTGCTGCCACTTACCACTGCCCGCCACCGGAGCCTGCGGCCACTGCATGCCTACTGCTGCTCCTTGCCAACAGCTGCAACTCCGGCCTGCCTAACGCTGCTGCCTGCTGCCACCACCTGCCCCCGCAACCTGCCTTCTGCGGCTTCCTGCCGCCACCGCCTGTTGCCATGTGCCGCTGCTGCCTACACTCACTGCGGCAGGTAGCCTGCCAGCCGCTGCTTACAGCCGCCTGGCTGCCGCCGCTTCCCGCCATTGCCGCCTGCGATCGCCTACCGCCCCCGCCTGTCTGGGAAATGGCAGGATTTCTGGATTGTGACAAGCTGGGACTCGTGAATTGCTAGTGGGACCAGTCAGCATGGTTGTATAGTTTTTCTACAACCAGATTCACCTGATTGGGTGTAGGTGCAGACACATCAGGGGAGGAGAGGAGCCGAGAAGGTCAAGGGACCTGAGGGTGTCTGCAAGGGGGTATACAGAGGGGCGGACATGAAATCTAAGTCAGGTAAACTGAGAACTAAGAACATGCCATAGGTGATGGGCAATTTAAAAGTGTAGGGTCCATGCTTTGGGGGACTAAATGGGGACAGAGATTGGACTGCGCTTGCTGGACTGAAGGAGCTCAGAAAGTAGGAAATGGTCATTAGAGCAGGGTGCTGGGGTGGAGACTGCAAGTGGTATTAGTATTGACAAGGTCTAGGGGATGGGCTGGGGATGGGAGTCTGAGGGGATACGTGGCAGACAGCTGTCATCGACCACACCTGTGATACAGAATTCGAGGAGTCCGAATGGAGGTGCCCGCCCTGCTTGACCAGCTTGGCTCAGAAGTATCTGATCTGGGAGTGCTGCCCCATGTGAGTGAAGCTCAAGATGCTTCTCTTTGGGATTGTGATGGACCCCTTTGCAGAGCTCACCATCACATTGTGCGTTGTGGTGACCACAGTCTTTTGTTGTTGTTGTTACGTTAATCACCATACATTAAATCACTAGTTTTTGATGTAGTGTTCCATGACCCATCGTTTGCGTATAACACCCAGTACTCCACCCAGTACGGCCCTCTTTAATACCCATCACCAGGCTAACCCATCCCCCACCCCCTCCCCTCTAGAACCCTCGAGGTCTTCATGGCCATGGAGCACCACAGCATGAGAGCTGCCCTCGGAGCCATCCTCCGCATAGGCAACATTTAGTGCGCTGGCAGCCCTTGCCCACCTGTCATGGAGGGGGGCTTTGGGTGGGGTGGCAGCATGCCCTCATTCGTTGGAGTGTTGATACAGCTAGCTGAGAGCAGAGGGGTGGTACTGTAGATGTGGTGGCACTGAGCACAGGAAGTCAAGTCTGGAGAGCCAGGCTGAGCAGGTGTGAACTGCTTTCGGACAAACCAGCACAGAGAAGTGGACCTAGAGAGTCCTGACTGAGGGGCAGCTAGCTCCCTCCTTATAGACCTGAGGGCAGGCCCTTGAATTCTCTGGACCTCAGCTGCCTCTATGCTGAAATTGGATAAATGTCACTTCCCCATCTAAAGACAGCCTATGGACTTGCAAAAGTTCCTCCTAGTTCTATTGCTTTTGTGACTGCAAAAACCAATGGTGGTGGTTTTTCACTGATGTCATTTAAGGACAGATAGAGTACAGGTGGGGCGGGGAAGGCAATGGGAGGGAGGGAACATGGAAATGTGGTTGCTGTTGTAACAAAAGCACCCGGGAGTCCGATCTTTTCTTCTGTATCTGGTTTGGATACTATGCTACTTTAAGTTGTCCTCCATTATTTCTTTTTAGTATGATTTGCTTTTAACAAGATGAAACCCATACTGGACTTCACTACACGGTAAGCAGATGCTAACAAGGTTGGGATCCTGCCTCCATGTCCCCTGCAGTGCCCACCCCACTAGAGGTGGCCTGTTTGGTCTGCCAGGATCGCCCTGCTCTTCCAAGTCCACATAGGCTGCCGAATGAGGTCGAAGGAAGGGTCTCGGGAAATGTGACTACTCGTCCCTGGAAACGTCCCCTTCGCCCAGAATCCAGTGATGTGAAGAGGATTCTGGGACACTTTGGAACCAGCATAGCATGCCTTATGTTTTGGCAGCACCTGGGCTGAGAGGCCACGTTCTATTTAAAGTTGATATGAAGAGGGGACGTGGAAAGAGAAGGAACAGCTTATTTCCAAGAAGTCAGCATAGTCCACAGAGGGTCTTATGGAAGAGACCTCAAAGCCCACACTCTCGTTTTATAGCTGGGGAAGTTGTAACAAGAATGGAAAAAAGCCTTTACCATTGAGACAGAGCATAGTGCCATGTTTTAAAAAGAAAGCAAGAAAGGCAGGCAGAGAGTTTAGGGCTTGGTAAGTGTTATCTCTACGACACAACAATGCTATGAGGCTATCACCATCCTCACAGCCCCAAAGAGGGCACTGAGACTGAGAGTATCCTGCCCAAGAGGGCACAGCCCATGACGATGGAGCCAGTTGACCCAGGTCTCAGCAGGACTCAGGACCTCAGCCCTACCCCGCCATGCCTCACTTGTCTACAAAGGGCACTCAGTGCATGCTCTTTGGATCACACGGTTGCAGTCTGTGGTAGTAGGCAGATCACTTAAACTCACGGCATTTCCTTTTGTGTAAAGGGGATGCAACCACCTCTGTTTCCCAGGCAGGCGAGAGGCTTTGCTAAGAGCAAATGAGAGAGGAGCACCTGACCCTTCTTCCTTACTGGTCTCCCTTCACTGCTACTTTTCCCGTGACCTGAGTCTGGGCTTGACCTCTCTCAGTGTCAGAATCTTGTCATGTTTAAGACAAGTAGAGACACTCAGAGCTGAAAGAATCTTAGAATTTATTACTATTGTTCTAATTTAACAGCTATTATTTAATAATGAGTTACTATTGGCCAGGACCTTTTCTGAGAACTGTGTATGCATTATCTCGTTTTATGCCGATTATAGAGATGAGGAAATTGAGCTGTGTCTGCTTGCACAAGCTCAGACATGGCTAAGTTGGATTTTTTTTAATTTTTTTATTGTTCTGTTAATCACCATATATTACATCATTAGTTTTTGGTGCAGTGTTCCATGATTCATTGTTTGTTCATAACACCCAGTGCCCCATGCAGAACGTGCCCTCCTCAATACCCATCACCAGGCTAACCCATCCCCCTACCCTCCTCCCCTCTAGAACCCTCAGTTTGTTTTTCAGAGTCCATCATCTCTCATGGTTCGTCTCCCCCTCTGACATACTCCCCTTTTCTTCCTCTCCTGTTATCTTCTTCTTTTTCTTTTTTCTTAAAATATGTTGAGTTATTTGTTTCGGAAGTACAGCTCTGTGATTCAACAGTCTTGCACAATTCACAGCGCTCACCGTAGCACATACCCTCCCCAATGTCTATCACCCAGCCACCCCATCCCTCCCACCCCCAACCATTCCAGTAACACTCAGTTTCTTTCCTGAGATTAAGAATTCCTCATATCAGTGAGGTCATGTGATACATGTCTTTCTCTGATTGACTTATTTCACTCAGCATAACACCCTCCAGTTCCATCCACGTCGTTGCAAATGGCAAGATCTCATTCCTTTTGATGGCTGCATAATATTCCATTGTGTATATATACCACCTCTTCTTTATCCATTCATCTGTCGATGGACATCTTGGCTCTTTCCACAGTTTGGCTATTGTGGACATTGCTGCTATAAACATTGGGGTGCAAGTACCCCTTCGGGTCCCTACGTTTGTATCTTTGGGGTAAATACCCAGTAGTGCAATTGCTGGATCGAATGGTAGCTCTAATTTCAACTGTTTGAGGAACCTCCATACTGTTTTCCAGAGGGGTTGCACCACCTTGCATTCCCACCAACAGTGTACGAGGGTTCCCCTTTCTCCACATCTCCACCAACATCTGTCGTTCCCTGACTTGTTAATTTTAGCCATTCTGACGGGTGTGAGGTGGTATCTCATGGAGGTTTTGATTTGGATTTCCCTGATGCCGAGTGATGTTGAGCACTTTTTCATGTGCCTGTTGGCCATTTGGATGTCTTCTTTGGAAAAATGTCTGTTCATGTCTTCTGCCCATTTCTTGATTGGATTATTTGTTCTTTGGGTGTTCAGTTTGATAAGTTCTTTATAGATTTTGGATACTAGCCCTTTATCTGATATGTCATTTGCAAATATTTTCTCCCATTCTGTCGGTTGTCTTTTGGTTTTGTGGACTGTTTCTTTTGCTGTGCAAAAGTTTTTATCTTGATGAAATCCCAATAGTTCATTTTTGCCCTGGCTTCCTGTGCCTTTGGTGATGTTTCTAGGAAGAAGTTGCTGCGGCTGAGGTCGAAGAGGTTGCTACCTGTGTTCTCCTTTAGGATTTGGATGGACTCCTGTCTCACGTTTAGGTCTTTCAACCATTTGGAGGCTATTTTTGTGTGTGGTGTAAGGAAATGGTCCAGTTTCATTCTTCTGCATGTGGCTGTCCAATTTTCCCAACACCATTTGTTGAAGAGACTGTCTTTTTTCCACTGGACATTCTTTCCTGCTTTGTCGAAGATAAGTTGACCATAGAGTTGAGGGTCCATTTCTGGGCTCTCGATTCTGTTCCATTGATCTATGTGTCTGTTTTTGTGCCAGTACCATACTGTCTTGATGATGACAGCTTTGTAATAGAGCTGGAAGTCCGGAATTGTGATGCCGCCAACTTTGCTTTTCTTTTTCAATATTCCTCTGGCTATTCGGGGTCTCTTCTGGTTCCATAAAAATTTTAGGATTGTTTGTTCCATTTCTTTGAAAAAAGTGGATGGTATTTTGATGGGGATTGCATTGAATGTGTAGATTGCTCTAGGTAGCATTGACATCTTCACAATGTTTGTTCTTCCAATCCATGAGCATGGAACGTTTTTCCATTTCTTTGTGTCTTCTTCAATTTCTTTCCTGAGTATTTTATAGTTTTCTGAGTACAGATCCTTTGCCTCTTTGGTTAAATTTATTCCTAGGTATCTTATGGTTTTGGGTGCAGTTGTGAATGGGATAGACTCCTTGATTTGTCTCTCTTCTGTCTTGTTGTTGGTGTATAGGAATGCCACTGATTTCTGTGCATTGATTTTATAGCCTGCTACTGGACTGAATTCCTGTATGAGTTCTAGCAGTTTTGGGGTGGAGTCTTTTGGGTTTTCCACATAAAGTATCATATCATCTGCAAAGAGTGAGAGTTTGACTTCCTCTTTGCCAATTTGGATGCCTTTGATTTCTTTTTGTTGTCTGATTGCTGTGGCTAGGACTTCTAATACTATGTTGAATAGCAGTGGTGAGAGTGGACATCCCTGCCGCGTTCCTGACCTTAGGGGAAAAGCTCTCAGCTTTTCCCCATTGAGAATGATATTCGCTGTAGGTTTTTCGTAGATGGCTTTTATGATATTGAGGTATGTACCCTCTATCCCTATACTCTGAAGAGTTTTGATCAAGAAAGGATGCTGTACTTTGTCAAATGCTTTTTCTGCATCTATTGAGAGGATCATATGATTCTTGTTCTTTCTTTTGTTAATGTATTGTATCACATTGACTGATTTGCGGATGTTGAACCAGCCTTGCAGCCCAGGGATAAATCCCACTTGGTCGTGGTGAAAAATCCTTTTAATGTACTGTTGGATCCTATTGGCTAGTATTTTGGTGAGAATTTTTGCATCCATGTTCATCAAGGATATTGGTGTGTAATTCTCCTTTTTGATGGGGTCTTTGTCTGGTTTTGGGATCAAGGTAATGGTGGCCTCATAAAATGAATTTGGAAGTTTTCCTTCCATTTCTATTTTTTGGAACAGTTTCAGGAGAATAGGTATTAATTCTTCTTTAAATGTCTGATAGAATTCCCCTGGGAAGTCATCTGGCCCTGAGCTTTTGTTTCTTGGGAGATTTTTGATGACTGCTTCAATTTCCTTAGTGGTTATAGGTCTGTTCAGATTTTCTATTTCTTCCTGGTTCAGTTTTGGTAGTTGATACATCTCTACGAATGCACCCATTTCTTCCAGGTTATCTAATTTGCTGGCATAGAGTTGCTCATAATATGTTCTTAGAATTGTTTCTATTTCTTTGGTGTTGGTTGTGATCTCTCCTCTCTCATTCATGATTTTGTTGATTTGGGTCATTTCTCTTTTCTTTTTGATCAGTCTGGCCAGGGGTTTATCAATCTTGTTAATTCTTTCAAAGAACCAGCTCCTAGTTTCATTGATCTGTTCTACTGTTCTTTTGGTTTCTATTTCATTGATTTCTGCTCTGATCTTTATTATTTCTCTTCTCCTGCTGGGTTTAGGCTTTATTTGCTGTTCTTTCTCCAGCTCCTTTAGGTGTAGGGTTAGGTTGTATATTTGAGACCTTTCTTGTTTCTTGAGAAAGGCTTGTATTGCTATATACTTTCCTCTCAGGACTGCCTTTGCTGTATCCCAAAGATTTTGGACAGTTGTGTTTTCATTTTCATTGGTTTCCATGAATTTTTTTAATTCTTCTTTAATTTCCTGGTTGACCCATTCATTCTTTAGTAGGATGCTCTTTAGCCTCCATGTATTTGAGTTCTTTCCGACGTTCCTCTTGTGATTGAGTTCTAGTTTCAAAGCATTGTGGTCTGAAAATATGCAGGGAATGATCCCAATCTTTTGGTACCGGTTGAGACCTGATTTGTGACCTAAGATGTGATCAATTCTGGAGAATGTTCCATGGGCACTAGAGAAGAATGTGTATTCCGTTGCTTTGGGATGGAATGTTCTGAATATGTCTGTGAAGTCCATTTGGTCCAGTGTGTCATTTAAAGTCTTTATTTCCTTGTTGATCTTTTGCTTAGATGATCTGTCCATTTCAGTCAGGGGGGTGTTAAAGTCCCCCACTATTACTGTATTGTTGTCAATGTGTTTCTTTGCTTTTGTTATTAATTGCCTTATATAATTGGCTGCTCTCATGTTCGGGGCATAGATATTTACAATTGTTAGATCTTCTTGTTGGATAGACCCTTTAAGTAGGATATAGTGTCCTTCCTCATCTCTTATTACAGTCTTTATTTTACAATCTAGTTTGTCTGATATAAGGATTGCCACCCCAGCTTTCTTTTGGTGTCCATTAGCATGGTAAATGGTTTTCCACCTCCTCACTTTCAATCTGGGGGTGTCTTTGGGTCTAAAATGAGTCTCTTGCAGACAGCATATGGATGGGTCTTGTTTTTTAATCCAATCTGATAGCCTGTGTCTTTTGATTGGGGCATTTAGCCCATTTACATTCAGGGTAACTATTGAAAGGTATGAATTTAGTGCCATTGTATTGCCTGTAAGGTGACTGTTACTGTATGTTGTCTGTGTTCCTTTCTGATCTTTGCTGCTTTTAGGCTCTCTCTTTGCTTAGAGGACCCCTTTCAATATTTCTTGGAGGGCTGGTTTCATGTTTGCACATTCCTTTAGTTTTTGTTTGTTCTGGAAGCTTTTTATCTCTCCTTCTATTTTCAATAACAGCCTAGCTGGATATAGTATTCTTGGCTGCATATTTTTCTCGTTTAGTGCTCTGAAGATATCTTGCCAGTCCTTTCTGGCCTACCAGGTCTCTGTGGATAGGTCTGTTGCCAACCTAATATTTTTACCATTGTAGGTTACATATCTCTTCTCCCAAGCTGCTTTCAGGATTTTTTCTTTGTCTCTGAGACTCGTAAGTTTTACTATTAGATGTCGGGGTGTTGACCTATTTTTATTGATTTTGAGAGGGGTTCTCTGTGCCTCCTGGATTTTGATGCCTGTTTCCTTCCTCACATTAGGGAAGTTCTCTGCTATTATTTGCTCCAATATACCTTCTGCCCCTCTCTCTCTTTCTTCTTCTTCTGGGATCCCAATTATTCTAATGTTGTTTCGTCTTATCGAATCACTTATCTCTCGAATTCTGCCCTCGTTATCCTGTAGTTGTTTCTCCCTCTTTTTCTCAGCCTCTTTACTTTCCATCATTTGGTCTTCTATATCACTGATTCTCTCTTCTGCCTCATTTATCCTAGCAGTTAGTGCCCCCATTTTTGATTGCACCTCATCAATAGCCTTTTTGATTTCGACTTGGTTAGATTTTAGTTCTTTTATTTCTCCAGAAAGGGTTTCTCTAATAACTTCCACGCTTTTTTCAAGCCCAGCTAGTATCTTTAAAGTCATGATTCTGAACTCTAGGTCCGACATCGTACTAATGTCTGTATTGAGTAGGTCCCTGGCTGACAGTACTACCTCTTGTTCTTTTCGCTGAGGTGATTTTTTTCGTCTTGTCATTTTGTCCAGAGGAGAATAGATGAATGAGAGAACAAAATGCTAACAGGTTTACAACGTCCCCAGCAAATATACTGTATACAAATCAGAAAAGACCTGACACCAGGGGAAAAGAAAGGGAAAGAAATAAAAAAGAAAGAGAAAAAAAAAAAAGAAAAGAAAAGAAAGATAAAAACAAAAACAGAACAATACAAAAAAAGCAGAATGTGATCAAATATGATCAGGCTAGTGCATAGATCAGTGCCACACACTAGATTTTGGGCGTATTTTGGTCTGTTAGAAAAAAGTGCCTCCTAAAATTTTAAAGGAAGAAAGACATATATGTACAAAATAAGGGTTGATACAATGAAGGGATAGAAGATGACTGTAAAGATGAAAATTATAAAAGATTTTATAAAAGGACTTGATAAGATAAGAAGTTGTTTGAAAAAAGAAAGAAGATTTAAAAAAAAAAGAAAAGGAGAGAATGTGATCAGGCAGGAGACTAGAACAGAACCATACATTAGTGATTTAGGGTATATTTTTATCTGTTAGAAGAAACTGTATCTCAAAATTTTAAAGAGAGAACAACTTATATATATATGCCAAAAATAAGGGTAACTACTATGAAGGGATAAAATATGACTCTAAAAATGAAAAATAAAAAAAAAATTTTTTTTTTAAAAAAGAGATTGATAAGATGTTGGTTGAAAAAGGGAAAAAGAAAAAGAAAAAACAGTTAACAAAAATTAGCTTTGATGAACTAATGAATCATGGTAAAAAAAAGCCATGAAATCTATTGCAGTATTCCCCTAGCGCTGGAGTTCTCCCGTTCTCCTTGATCAGTAAACTTGGTCTTGGCTTGCTGGCTGTTCATGCTGATCTTCTGGGGAGGGGCCTGTTGCTGTGGTTTCCAAATGTCTTTGCCGGAGGCTGAATTGCCCCGCCCTTGTCGGTCCGGGCTAAGCAAGCTGCTCGGGTTTGATCTCAGGAGCTTTTGCTCCCTGCAAGCTCTCCGTACAGCCTTGGAGGACCAGGGCCAAAATGATGGCCTCCCAATCTCCACCCGGAGGAGCTGAGAACTCGGGGTCCCGCTCCTCAGTGCGCCCCCAGAGAAAAGCAGTCACTCCCTTGTCCCTGGTCTCCGGCCGCACTCCGTGCTCACCCGGCCCGTGACCGAGCGTTTGTATCTCTGGCACCCGACCCCGTGTGGAGTCTCCAAACCCAGCAGATCCCTGCGGTGCGTTCCCGCGCCGCTCCTCCCCGGGAAGGAAGGGGAGTCTCCCCGGATCTGCCGCCTGTTGGGTCCCTGCTGCAGGAGCAGTGGCCCGACTGGGCCGCGGATCACAGTTTATGGCAACCCCAAGCTGAGAGCCCGCGCCTCAGATCCGTCTCTGCAGCTGGCTTCCCGGCTCCGATACCTGGGAGCTCTGGCGCACTCAGGCTCCCCCAGTCTTTCTGTGACCCCAAGGGTCCTGAGACCCCACTGTCCCGCGAGGGTTCCACCCCCGCTTAGCCACTGGAGCGACGTCCCTCAGCGGATCCGACTTCTACAAGGTCCGATTTCGTGCTCCGCGGCTCTAGCACTTGCCAGAAGCGGCTGGCGGAGGCCCCTCCCCCGCCGTCTATCCTCCCGAATATCGCCTCGGATTCACTTCTCCGCACGTCCTACCTTCCAGTAAGTGGTCACTTCTCTGTTCAGAGAGTTGTTGCTACTCTCCTGTTTGGTCTCCTGTTGAGTTCGTAGGTGTTCAGAATGGTTTGATCCCTATTCAGCTGAATTCCTGAGACCAGACGAAATCTAGGTCTCCTACTCCTCCGCCATCTTTAAGTACCTCACAGTCATACCATTTTATCCAATTGATATCTAAAGAGATCATTTTTCTGGCACAGTTTTAGAAAGCTTTATTATGTCATTTCATGTACACTTTTAAGAACTTAGTTTTTGAGTAATATCAAGTAATCTCCGTCACTTTGGCAAATGTCAGATAACTAATTTTAATTTATGATTTTGAGAGGATTTTTTGTTGTTGGCGGTGTGATTCCTAGTATAGCTGTTTAGAGTACCTTATAGGCTATGATGGATGACACTGGATGGATTTCTCATATGTCAAAATAAAAATTTTATTTACAGCATCCAGAGCTGATTCTTGTGAAACAAATTTTCCAAAAAGATTTAATGGTAAACAAATCAATTTCAGGAATCTGAATTTAAGTGTACTTTGTCATTTTCAGGTTTCCTCTGATGTTTGTCCGGAACCCAATGATGCATAGACACCCTAAAGTGGGCTTTGCATTTGTCCATAATTCCCGTCAGTCAAGAAGTAGATGGTGGAAAACACCTGAAACTTCAGTTTGGGGTATTAGGGACAGTCATCTGGGAGACATAGCATGGAGAGAAATCAGATGTGCCCCTAATTTTGAGCAGGGAGTGCGGGTTTATGAAGGAAAAGCACAGGCACTGGTTTTGAAAGAATTATGGTGATTGCAGGCAGCTAACAGTTATTACATTGTCTCTATTTCAGTCCAAAGGAGAAGGATGTGTTGGAGGAGGTGGTCCAGTGGCAACTGAGCAGTTACAGGTGCCAGAAGTCAAAAGTGCCTGGTGTTCTTAAAATTGAAATAGGAGACGTGCATTTGCTTTACTTCGTTACTGTCCTTTCCATTCTAGTTTGAGTGGCTCTCTTAGCAAAGCTTACTTCATTTTGAATCTTCTTTCACAATTCCAGCCCATCTTTTTTCTGACACCTTTCTGACAGGAAAACATCAATGATCAAATTGTATTTTCCTGCCATCCCATTTCATTGCCTGGGTGGTTGGCAACCTGCTTCAGTCCATCATGCCCCTGGGAGGTGGGAGTTACCTAGTTTATTGATAATCCGTGCTAGGTGACCGCATCTCAGTAAGAGGAAGATTTGAGGAAATCACGTCTAGATGTTACTTAGGGTCTCGTTTCTGGGTAGGTCTAGTGAATGACTTCTATTCTTTGAGCAACAATTATTTTGACATTTTCAGTAGTACTACAAGGAGAAAAGCAAAGTATAAGCAATTGGAAAATTGCAAAATTAAAATATTCAATAGTATATAAAAACAGTACATGTTCCCCTTAAACGCCGGGGTCTTTCTCCATCTGTTCTTACAGAGAGATTCTGGACCAAAGGCAAGCCCACTTCACGTTCTGCCTCCTCCACTCTCCCCTCTGGGAGAGGGCCTGATGCTCCCTTTACCCTGAGCGCAGAGTGGACGGGTCTGCTGACACGCACGGTGGCTGTTGTGCCAGGGCCAGGGAAGGAGGAGGAGGCCGCTCCACAGACCCTTGGGGATGCCCATGGCCTGCCGCCAGCCCCTGGGTGTGGTTGCAAGGCAGGGAGGTGTTCCCAGGCCAGCTGACCCCTGTCTCCTTCCACCTGTAGGTCTCAAGAAGTAGCGGCATATTGAGGTCATCCTGACGGCCTACAACATCATTGGCGAGAGCCCGGCAGCGTGCCCAAGGAGGAGTTTGTCAGTGAGGCCGGTAAGCTCTGGGGGCCCCCGCCTTCTGGGAGGCCTGGCCTGGTGCTCTCAGGAGCCGAGCAGTGTGCCCGTGATGAGGAACATGGTGCTGGTGTGCGGCCGGGAGGTTCCAGGTCCCTGCTGGGAGAGACGGGACCTGCCAGGGCTGGGCGGGCCCAGCGGCCCGAGAGACCCGTCCAGTCTTGCTTTCAGACCTGAGGGTTCATTTCACACCCGGAGCCCTCCTCGTGCATCCCAGGTTGTGCTCCTGGAGTGACGCTGCTGCCTCCATGGGAATCCAGGCCTGTGGGTCCTTGGCCTCTGCCAGGAAGTCTGTGCTCAGTTGCCCATGGTCCTGGCGGACCCCGGCACATCAGCCTGACCTCCTGGTCATGGCCCCTTCTCAGGTCTCAGAAAGCGATGTGGATCATTGTTTGTACCTCTTTTAGATAAGATGGAGCCCCTGAGTTTGTTCCCAGGGCTGTCCCTTCTGTGGAAGCTCCCAGAGTGAGGCCATGTCGCGTTGAGAGCAAATTGGGCTCCTTTCTGACCCGAGGGCCCTGTCCACTCTCGCCTTCCTCTGCTGGGGCTACAGGTCAGCTGGGGCAGGTAGAGGGCCGAGCTTCTGGCCGGGAACAACAGGCATTCCTTCTGAGAACAGAGCCCCAGGCTTGCAGCAGAAGGTGGTTCGGCCCCTGGGCCAGCCCACAGAATCGTGTCCGGTGACCTTTCAAAATTTGGAGAGCTTACTGTTAGAGACCAAAGGATAGCACTGGGGGCCTAACTTAGCAGGATTTTTCTGGAATGGTCAAGCAACCTCTGCAGCAAGTGTGAATGAGTGAAGTATGATGCCTGGAGTGTAGGTTCTGTTGGCTTCTCTGTAGGTCTGTCGCCAGGGGTTAGTCTGGCTGGTGGGGTGGGGTCCGGGAAGCCAGTGTTTGGGGCAGATGGGACTCATTTCAGAGGAGCCCCCCGAGCCCGAGGAGGAGCATGGGCAGGGAGGGGAAGTGCCTCGCGCCGTCTGGAAGGCGGGGGCTCCAGTCCTATCTGGCACCTGGGCCCACGTTGGTCCCCACGGGGGCTGAGGTGAGGGGAGCGCATGGCTGGCCAGCTTCCATCCGCAGCACCTGAACTGCCCGTGGGTGGGCTGCAGCCCGTACCCGGGCCACTGGAGGCACAGCCTGAGTCACAGGGGCCAGGGCAGATGCTTAGAGGAAAGGACTGGAGCCAGGGAGGGAGGCAGGCAGGCACAGGGAGCCGTGTCGGTCGGCCAGGTCACCAGGGTCCTGCAGGCCAGCCCTGTGCTCTCTGCCGCGTTGGTCAGTTGGCGTGTATCGGGGCAAAATGCGCACAGTGTGAAGTGTGCTGCCCCCACTGCCTGGAAGCAGACGGTGTGGCACGGGGCGCACTCACGCTCTGGCACGGCCATCACCCCTGCATGGGCAGAACCCCCCTTCCCAGAGAGAAGCCCTTTTCTGGTGAAGCTTCTTTCACCAGAAACGTTTTTTAGGTTCATAGCACGTGTCAGCTCCTTGTTCCTTCTCTCAGCTGGGGAATATTCCACTGTGTGCACATACACATTGTGTTTCTCCCTGTCTGTTGTGGTTACATGGCTTGTCCTGGCCATCCGGGTTCTGTGAAGAGAGCTGCTGTGAACACTGGTGCATGGGTCTTTTCCAGCAGCGCTGAGCTGATGCTGCATCCAGCTGGGAAGGGGGGGCCACGGAGGCTGCAGCCAGGGGCCTGGCCCTGAGGTGGGGTGCATGCTCCTCTTGCACCCTGGGGCCTTGGTGAATTGGGGTTTGATTTCCTGAGGCAGCAGGCCCAGGCGCCTCTGTCCTAGGTCACAGTGAAGATTCCATGAGACTGAAGAATGAGAGGTCCTCGGCCTGGCGCCTGCCCAGGGACATAGGGACAGCTGTCTGTCCACCTGCCTCCAGGGGTGGGTCAGGGTGAACAGTGCCTGACTGCCCCTAGCAATGCTTCCACTCTGGTGTCGGGCCAGTTTTAAAGGCAGAATGTGCTCCCTCTCCCAACTCAGACAGGCCCATCTACAGAGCCGAGATGGTCATGGCAGAGGAGAGGAAAACTGGTGTCAACCCCAAGAAAGCTCTGACCCAAGCGGTTGATGGCAGCAAGGAGCAGTCTTGGCCCAGGAAGTGACCGAGGCAGCCAAGTGCTCGGCCTGGGCCTGAGCTACCAGCACAGACAAACCTGATGTTCAGAGCCTGGCCAGGGGCCGGGAGACTGCAGTCTGGCTCCAGATTGAGGGGGCATGCTGCATAGCCCACAGACTCAGCTGCAGGGGCTCCAGAATTTCCCCAGAGGAGCAGTTTGGGGGAGCAGGCAAGTACGGCTCACTGCTGCCTAAGGAAGGGGGGCCAAGGCCAGGGGCTGCCTCCCCCGCATGAGGGAGGTGGTACCAGGTGCAGTTCTGGGTTCAGGTGGTGGGGAACCTTCGGAAACCACCCTTGGGGTTCCCCCTCCTGTTTCACCTGGGCGGGAGATAGTGGCAGGGACGCGCAGTGTAGGGCCTCGCTGTCCTAAATAAAGCCTCTGTGAACAGTGTTGCAAATCCCTTACACCCTCTCTGATTCTCTCCTTGGGAGAAAATGCTAGAAGCAGATCCCCTGGCTGAGAGGACATGAGGGTTTTGTGCTTGGAGAAACAAGCTCATTGACATGCCGTGCCCTGGGGACCAGGATGCAGGTCTCATGGCCTCTCTGCTTCTACATTTCCATCTTGCCTGATTTGTTAGGTGAGAATACATCTCACTAGTGTTTGGTCTGCAAGCCTTTCATCCCTACTCTGCCATCAAATGCCTGTGACTGTACACGGCACTGCTTCTGGCGGGGTCTTAGCGTCCTGGTGGTGAGAGGTGAGAGCTCTGAATACATCAGGGATATCACATCTGACCCGACTTGGCGCCCATGGTTTCCCTGTTCTGTTGTCTGTCTCTGAGTTTCCTTTGCTAAAATGGTGTGGTCAAACCTGTCGCTCTGCGGCATGTCCGCTTCCCATCCAGGCACCCAGCAAGGACCTGGATCGTCTTCCAAATTGTCATGGTTCCATGGTTCCCGTCAACTCTTTAGTGCATCTGGAGTTTGTTTCGGTGCCTGGCCAACTAGAGCTTCTCAGTGATATTTGAACACTCACAAACTTGATGTCAATGGTAACGTGGTGCTGAGAATCATTCAGAATCGTGTGCTGATTCTTTAAATATATATGCAGGCATATGGAGAGAGAGAGAATTCATATGCCATACAATTCACCAGTTAAAGTTTACAATTCAGTGGTTTTTAGCATATTCAGTATATGTTATTTTAGTATATTTATTTTATTTTATATATCTTACCCACCCCCCCACCGCCCCATCACATGCACCCTCCTGCCCCAGGCAAACACTAATTTACTTTCTCTCTATAGATCCGTCTTCTGGGCACTTGAGACAGGGGACATTGTCCAATAGGTGGTATTTTGTGACTGCTTCTTTCATTGCATGTACTTCCCATGTTCATCCACATGGTAGCATGATTCTGAAATTTGTGCTGTGTTATTGTTGGATTCCACTGCATGGATAGAGCAGACTTCCAATTCATCAGTAGATGGACACTGGACTTGCTTCCACTTTGGAGGGATGACCAGGAATGCTGCCGTGCACATTTATGTACACAGTTCTGTGTTTTCATTTCTGTTGGGTAGAAACCCAGGAGCAGAACTTCTAGGCTAGATGATACCTCTGTGTGTAGCGTTTTGAGGAACTGCCAAAGTGCTTTCCAAAGTGGCTGATCCATCCCACGTTTCTGCCAGCGCTGCACAAAGGTTCCGATTTCTCCCCGTCTCTGCCAACTCTCTGTGTCCTCTGTCTTGGTGCCCGCAGCCATCTTGGAGGGTGGGGCGTGGTTGCTCATGGTGATTCTGATTCCCGATTCCCTAAGGGTTGTGACGTTAGGCATCTTTTTCTCTGCTTTTTGGCCATTTCCATATCTTCTTCAGAGAAATATCTGCTGGGATCCTTTGCCCACATTTTTCAAATTGGGTTATTTTTTAAAAATCAGTTATTACTGAGTTGTAAGAGGTCTTATGTTCCATATCAGATATACATCTGCCAACATTGTGCCCCAGTCTGTGGGTTGTCTTGTCCCTTTCTTGATGTTTTCATTTAAAGCTCTGAAGTTTTTAATTTTGACAAAGTCAGATTTCTCTCTTTTTTTCTTGCTTGTGCTTTTAGTGTCATATCTACAGACCTGTTGGGTAATCCAAGGTCATGAAGATTTGCTCCTGTGTTTTTTTCTAGTTATGGTTTTAGCTCTCACACTTGGATTTAAATCCCTTTGAATCAATACCTGTGGATCATGTGAGGAAGGGGTCCACTTTGTTCCTTTGCATGTGGCTGTTTACTTTTTTCAGCATCATTTCCTGAAAAGACTCTTGTTTCCCCCTGAGTTGTTTTGGCAGCCTTTTCTAAATCAATCGACCATAAATACTAGGTTTACTTCTGGGCTCCGAATTCCATTCCCTTGATCCAACTGTCAATCCTTATGCCAGTAGAACATTATCTTGATTACTGTAGCTTTGTTGTAAACTTTCCAAATGAGAAATTGTTAGTACTCATGTTTATTCTTCTGTTTCATGAGTGTTTTGCTATTCTGGGTCCCTTTAATGTCCATGTGCATTGTAGGATGAGTATGTCAATTTCTGGGAATAAAAAAAAAAAGGTAGCTGGGATTTTGATAGTGATTTCTTGACTATATAGACAACCTGGGAAGCCTTGCCATCATAACAAGATGAGTCTTCTAATCCATGCATATGGGATGTCTTTCCATTTCTTTAGATCTTTTGATTTTTTTTTGTCAACAATGTTTCATAGTAATGTGTATGAGTTTTGAACTTCTTTTATTAAATGTACTCTTAATTATTTTACTCTTGGTTTTCTTTATTTTATTTTAGGATTATTCATTGCTACTGTAGAAAAATACAAGTAATTTCTGTGTGTGGATCTTTCATCCCGAAACCTTGGTTAACCTCATCATGTGTCCAAATAGGGTTTTTTTAAGTGCATTTTTTTGAAATTTTCTAAATACCAAATCATATCTCTGCAAATAGAGATGGCTTTACTTCTTCCTTTCAAACCTGGATATTTTTATGTCTTTTTGTTCTTTTAACTGCCCTGGCTGAAGCTTCCAGTACAACATGGGACAAAAGTGGTAATAGCAGGCATAGTGGTGTTTTTACTGATCCTAGTGGGAAATCCTTCCATGTTTCACCACTAACTGTGGTAAGTACAGGTTTTTCATAGATGCTCTATCAGGTTAGGAAGTTCCCTTCTTTGCCTAGTTTGGTGAGTGTTTGTATTAGGAAAGAGGATTGGATTTTGTCAAGTGCTTTTCCTGTGTCCATTGAAATGATCATATGGTGTATGCCCTGCATTCTCTTAAAGTTTTTATTATATTGATCTGTTTTCACATATTAAACCAACCTCACTTTCCATCCCAGTTGGTCATAAAATATGTTTTTCCTATGTTGCTGGGCTTCATTTACTAAGATTTTGTTAGGGATTTTTCATCTCTGTCCATAAGGGATATTGATGTGTAGTGTTGGAGTATTTTTGTTTTTGAGATATCTGTGTCTGGTTTCAGTATCAGGGTAACTCTGGCCTCATAGAATTCATTAGTCCATGTTCTCCCATCCAAGTACTAACCAGGCCCAACCCTGCTTAGCTTCCGAGATCAGACAAGATCGGGCACATTCAGGGTGTCATTAGTCAATGTTCTAACTCTTCTTATGTTTTGGAAGAGTTTGTTAGGCATTAATGTTAATTCTTCTTTCAATGTTTGACAGAATTGACCAGTGATGCCATTTGGGTTGTGGGCTTTTCTTCATGGGAAGTTTAATTGCTAACTCTAACACTTTACTTGCTATAGATCTATTCAAATTTTCTATTTTTTTTCCTGAGTTGGTTTTCGTGGTTTATGAATTTCTAGGAATTTATCTCTCTCATCTGTTATCTTGGCTGTCTCTATAATTTTCACAGAATTCCCTTATAATCTTTTATGTGTGTGTGTGAAGTCACTAAGCACACCTTCTCTTTCAGTCTTGATTTTAGTAATTTGACGCTTCTGTTTTTTTTTTTTTTTTCTCTTGGGCAGTATGCAAGGTTTGTCAATTTTGTTGATCTTTTCAAGAACTCATTTTTCCCCATTGATATTCTATATTGATTTTCTATTCTGTATTTTAGCATATTTTAGTTCTATACTTCATGTTCCCTCTCTTCTACTTGCTTTGGGTTTTGCTTGCCTTTCTTTTTCTTGTTTGTTAAGGTGGAATGGCTGGATTGGTTTGAACCAATTCCTCCTCTTTCTTTGTTTATTTACTACTATAACTTACCCTTAAGCACTCTTCAACTGCATTCTTTAAGTTCTGGTATGTTGCATTTTCTTGTCATTCATAGAAAAATACTTTCTGATTCCATCTGTGATTTATTCTTTTGCCCTATGTGTGTTTTTGAGTCCATGTCTCTGTGAGTTTCACAAATTTTCTCTTGTCCTCAATGACTCATTGAATTCTACTGTTGTTAGAAAGTGTACTTGGTATGGTTTCCACCTGAAATGTATTGAGGCATTCCACGTCTCTGAGGCCCCCCTTTAGGGTCCTTTGGCCAAAGCTTAAGGCTCCAGTTGCTGCAGTCTTCTGGCCCCCTCTGCCTTCAGGACTGCATGTGGGCCCATGTGGAGGGAGGACAGAGAGAGGAAAGTCCCTGGGGTCGGTGCCCTTTGGAAGGTCATAGTTCCACTGAACATAGAAGGAAGCTCCCCTCTCTGAGTTTGGGCTCCTGCTGGCCCCTTCACCAGACACCACCAATGGGATTGTCCAAGGGCCAGGATATGAGAGAATGGGAAAACAAGAAAGAAGAAAGAAAAGGAAGCCCAGGACACTGCTGTGCTTTCTGAGGATTAGGAGCCGCATTTTTTGACTTGGAGCCGAAGCTAGCAGCTTCCCCTGAGCGCTCTCTGCCTATGCCCCACAGCTGACATGTGGGTTTCCACCTACTTCCGATTCAGGCTGTGACGCTGGAGGGAAAATGGCAAACTCACCACCACTGGAGGTCCTTTAAATCCTGGTCTTCTTCCCCAATCTACCCAGTACTATTTTCTTCTGAGGGTCCTCCGGTAGCTACCCCTGCAATTCTGTCCAGGCTTTGTAATGAGACACAGTGGAAGATACAGGTGAAGTGTTATTCCATCTTATCCAGAACTGGAACCTACAGTGGATTTTAAAAACCAGAAGTAAAAGAGAAACCCAGATTAGTGCAAATCCATTCTTTTTACTGGGAAGATAATTAAACCCACTGTCTGCTGCTAGTGGGGCAGCCATGTTACCCTCATCTACACAGGATGGCTTCATTACCCTCATCGAAATTGTATGCCCAGGCATATCTTTATCTAATTCTGCTTCATTTGAAAGAATTTTTCATAGTCATTGAAATTTCCAGCTGCTTCGAGACTAGGTTGAATAAGTAAACTGATGATTCTCTGGGATGTGCTCACTTGTTAAAGATGTCTCATAACCCGAATACTCCAGGATCCTGCTAATTCTACAACCGAGGTCCTTCGGGGATCATCTCAAACCCACAGTCTTGGATATTAACTTCCACTTTTGACAAGAATGTTGATGGCGATGCCAACTCCAAAGACGTTAATTAAGAGACACCAGATCACATCATTAGATGCACATGTATTGATTCTCCCTATTGATTCTTTAAGAGCTAGCCAGGAAGACACAACGAGAGTTGAGAGAACAGAGATGCCACAGTCCCCACTTCACTGAAATGTAGAGTTCATGCAACGGATCCTGTTGATTCCTTCAGCATCAGGGGATAGGGTGCAGGAAGGGGGTCAGGAAGTGCTTGCCAGATACCTTTTTCCCAACTTGGATTAGTGAATATAGAGTTTG
Organism: Zalophus californianus; assembly: GCF_009762305.2. Lineage (NCBI taxonomy): Eukaryota > Metazoa > Chordata > Mammalia > Carnivora > Otariidae > Zalophus > Zalophus californianus. The sequence goes on along the minus strand of NC_045608.1, from coordinate 29,433,766 downwards.
AAGAGAGAAGTGAGCTCTTGGGGGAAATGTGGAGGCAGAGTTTCTCTCAGATTAGAAAAAGGAACATCTGGGTGTGTGGGGTGGAGGCTACAGGGCAGGCAGGGATGCTCCAAACTATGCTCCGAACTCAGAGACAGTGGTCACGTGATGCCCCACGGATGTGGATCCCACCTCAAACCTAGCTCAGGGGCAGCAAGAGAGCTTGAGATCTGAAGGGTCCACGGGAGCTGGCAGGGGGTGTCTCCGCTCTCAGCTGTCATTGCTCCACCTGGAACCCCAAAGGCAGAGACTCATTTTCTAGAAAAAGCTACACTAGGAGAGTGCCATACGAATGACTCTTGTATTCCAAGCAGCCAAGTGGAGATAAAATTAAGTTGATTTAAAGGTACTGAAGACATAAAACATTTCTGGCACATCCAAGCTGTGGATCGAGCTTCCTGTCCATGATCCTCCACTACCACTACCAGCCAGCCACACCACATGCACAATAAGAAATAGTAAACAGAGACATAACCTTTGTGGAAAGGAGGATTTTCAGCAAAGATAGGAGGCTGCCAAAGCCAGGGAGTCTCATTGAGCCAAATGATTACAGCTTGATTTTATTTCTAAGCATCTTTTTAGCATTATGTTGTCACCTATAATAAGTAGTCTCTTGCACAAGGAGTAGAAGATCCTAATTGGCTCTGGCAAAGGAATTTTCTAAAATTCTCACAAATCTCAAGTGGGTAACAGCAGTACAAGACAAGCATCTTGTTTTCTAATGGCTCCTGGGTAGAAGATGATCACCAGAAAGACCAAGACATGATTAGAAGCATGGAACTTTCAGTCCCATACTCCAGCCTCCTGAGGAGAGACGCTGGAAATGGAGTTAGTAATTGATCATGCTCATGTGAGGAAGCCTCCATAAAATCTCAATAGTATGGGGTCAGAAACCTTCCAGGTTGGTGAACACATCCACATACCAGGAGGGTGATGCACCCCAACTCCATGGGGCCAGAAGCTCCATCACTCAGGAGGCTCTCAGATCTCACTCTGTATATGTCTTCTTCTGGCTGTTCATCTTTATCCTTTGTCATATCTATTATTATATAGTAAATTGGTAAACATAAGTGTTTCCTTGAGTTCTGTGAGCTGCTCCAGCAAATCAGTGGAACCCAAGATGGAGTAGTGGGGACCTCTGGTTTGCAGCCAAGTGGGCAGAAGTTGTGAGTAACCTGGGGACCTACTACTTATGGTCGGCATCTGAAGTAGGGAGCAGTCTCATGAGACTTAACCTGTGGGATTTGAAGCTATCTCCAGGCAGACAATGTCAGAGTTGAGTTAAACTGTGAAATACCCAGCTGGTGTCACAGAGAATTGCTTGGTGGGGGAAAAGCCCCACACACCTGGTGTCAGAAGTGTTGTGAGTATGGTAGTAGATGAGCATAAAGGAGACAGAAAGGAGGAGGAGAGACTCGTGTTTTTCTGTTTCTAAGGATTTTGTGGAAAAAAATGCTTTTAAAAGGCTATGTGAGGGGTGCCTGGGTGGCTCAGATGGCTAAGCCTCTGCCTTAGGCTCAGGTCATGATCCCAGAGTCCTGGGATCAAGCCCACATCAGGCTCCTGGCTCAGCAGGGAGCCTGCTTCTCCCTCTCCCTCTGCCTCTCCCCCTGCTCATACTCTCTCTGTATCTCTGTGTCTCGAATAAATAAATTTTTTTAAATTAAAAAAAATAAAAAACTATGTGAATTTTGAGAGTACACAGAGACTGTTTCTCAGATTTGTTCATGTTGGTGTTAAAAAATGGGCATTTGGAAATTATTTCAAGGTACTCAACTTCACTCAATATAGAAACTGGACTAGTTCTAAATTAGTCCTTTCAGACATTCACAAGGCCACTCCATCCCTCTTTTGATGGTTGCAAAAATCCCACACTTCGTAGGAAAACTTAAAACAGAAAGGATTTTCTTGCAGTTACATCTCTGTTGCATTTTTGCAGCCAAACATTAGAATGAATGTATCTAAAACATGATGTTCTAGATCAGGATGGCCCACTCCAGGTCCGCAGCAGCCCACTCCCACTTTCAGCTTGTGTCGGCCCACACTGCACAAGTCATCTTGCCTTCCAAGTGCTGCCTCAGTATTAGTGAAAAAGAAGTTTTATTGAGTGTTTCAAATAACAACAGAAAATAATCTCTTCAACAAGTGTGTTTCTTTTAAATATATCTTGTAACAAATTACACTTTTAATGTTTTCTGCTTAAAAAGTATGTCATAAGATTTTCATAAGTTTTCACTTTTCTAGCAATAATTAAGAAATAATAAAAATAGTAGAGATATGTCAAATATAATTTTTTACAACATGTCTATCATACAAAAATAGGAAAAGTGAAATAAAATAAAAACAGGAAAAAAACCATAAATTTATCACTCAGAGATAAACACTAAAACTATCTTTCCATTTATTCTATTTTTATATAAGACTATATTTGCATGTTTATTAAAATAAAAAATAGGATGACATATTCTGTCTTAAAATATATATTTATTATTTATAATATTGGGAACTTCTTCTTCTGCAACACCATTCTAATGACTGTATAGCATGCCATGTTTTAGCATTTATTAACCAGTCCCCTTTTGACATGCTTTGTTTCTCCTTATTCACAAGTAGTATAACCAGGGACTCAATTGCAAAAGAAACTTTTTACTGTTGTGGCTTTTTGTGAAAGAAAAAGATGAACTAAAAACAGTTTCATAGCATTAAAGAAGTAGACTCAATTTTAATTGGATAAATAAAATGAATGAATAAAACAAACATTTCAGCAGTTTGTCAAGAGCTCTGGTGACAGTAAATAGCATGAGATATTTGGTCCAAAAGCCTGAGATATTGTCATAATTTATATAAGTGCTATAAAAAATAGTTTAGAATAATATTAGTATTATATCATTTAACAGCATGTATTGTATGGATCACGTACATCTAATAACTAATGTAATCAATATTTATGAATATTATGGAAACTTGCTATAGGGTCTTTTTATATGGACAATAGTTTTTTTCATTTTTTATTGTTATGTTAATCACCATATATTACATCATTAGTTTTTGATGTAGTGTTCCATGATTCATTGTTTGTGCATAACACCCAGTGCTCCACGCAGAACGTGCCCTCCTTAATACCCATCACCAGGCTAACCCATCCCCCTACCCTCCTCCCCTCTAGAACCCTCAGTTTGTTTTTCAGAGTCCATCGTCTCTCATGGTTCGTCTCCCCCTCCGACTTACTCCCCTTCATTCTTCCCCTCCTGCTATCTTCTTCTTTTTCTTTTTTCTTAACATATATTGCATTATTTGTTTCAGAAGTACAGATCTGTGATTCAACAGTTTTGCACAATTCACAGCGCTCACCATAGCACATACCCTCCCCAATGTCTATCACCCAGCCACCCCATCCCTCCCACCCCCCACCACTCCAGCAACACTCAGTTTGTTTCCTGAGATTAAGAATTCCTCATATCGGTAAGGTCATATGATACATGTCTTTCTTTGATTGACTTATTTCACTCAGCCTAACACCCTCCAGTTCCATACATGTCGTTGCAAATGGCAAGATCTCATTCCTTTTGATGGCTACATAATATTCCATTGTGTATATATACATCTTCTTTATCCATTCATCTGTCGATGGACATCTTGGCTCTTCCCACAGTTTGGCTATTGTGGACATTGCTGCTATAAACATTGGGGTGCATGTACCCCTTCGGATCCCTACATTTGTATCTCTGGGGTAAATACCCAGTAGTGCAATTGCTGGATCGTATGGTAGCTCTATTTTCAACTGTTCGAGGAACCTCCATACTGTTTTCCAGAGGGGTTGCACCAGCTTGCATTCCCACCAACAGTGTAGGAGGGTTCCCCTTTCTCCACATCCCCGCCAGCATCTGTCGTTTCGTGACTTATTAATTTTAGCCATTCTGACGGGTGTGAGGTGGTATCTCATGGAGGTTTTGATTTGGATTTCCCTGATGCCGAGCGATGTTGAGCACTTTTTCATGTGTCTCTTGGCCATTTGGATGTCTTCTTTGGAAAAATGTCTGTTCGTGTCTTCTGCCCATTTCTTGATTGGATTATTTGTTCTTTGGGTGTTGAGTTTGGTAAGTTCTTTATAGATTTTGGATACTAGCCCTTTATCTGATATGTCATTTGCAAATATTTTCTCCCATTCTGTCAGTTGTCTTTTGGTTTTGTGGACTGTTTCTTTTGCTGTGCAAAAGCTTTTTATTTTGATGAAATCCCAATAGTTCATTTTTGCCCTTGTTTCCCTTGCCTTTGGCCATGTTTCTAGGAAGAATTTGATGAAGCTGAGGTCGAAGAGGTTGCTACCTGTGTTCTCCTTTAGGATTTTGAAGGACTCCTGTCTCACGTTTAGGTCTTTCAACCATTTGGAGTCTATTTTTGTGTGTGGTGTAAGGAAATGGTCCAGTTTCATTCTTCTGCATGTGGCTGTCCAATTTTCCCAGCACCATTTGTTGAAGAGACTGTCTTTTTTCCACTGGACATTCTTTCCTGCTTTGTCAAAGATAAGTTGAGCATAGAGTTGAGGGTCCATTTCTGGGCTCTCGATTCTGTTCCATTGATCTATGTGTCTGTTTTTGTGCCAGTACCATACTGTCTTGATGATGACAGCTTTGTAATAGAGCTGGAAGTCCGGAATTGTGATGCCGCCAGCTTTGCTTTTCTTTTTCAAGATTCCTCTGGCTATTCGGGGTCTCTTCTGGTTCCATACAAATTTTAGGATTCTTTGTTCCATTTCTTTGAAAAAAGTGGATGGTATTTTGATGGGGATTGCTTTGAATGTGTAGATTGCTCTAGGTAGCATTGACATCTTCACAATGTTGGTTCTCCTAATCCATGAGCATGGAATGTTTTTCCATTTCTTTGTGTCTTCTTCAATTTCTTTCATGAGTATTTTATAGTTTTCTGAGTACAGATCCTTTGCCTCTTTGGTTAAATTTATTCCTAGGTATCTTATGGTTTTGGGTGCAATTGTAAATGGGATCGACTCCTTGATTTGTCTCTCTTCTGTCTTGTTGTTGGTGTATACAAATGCCACTGATTTGTGTGCATTGATTTTATATCCTGCTACTTGACTGAATTCCTGTATGAGTTCTAGCAGTTTGGGGGTGGAGTCTTTTGGGTTTTCCACATACAGTATCATATCATCTGCAAAGAGTGAGAGTTTGACTTCCTCTTTGCCAATTTGGATGCCTTTGATTTCTTTTTGTTGTCTGATTGCTGTGGCTAGGACTTCTAATACTATGTTGAATAGCAGTGGTGATAGTGGACATCCCTGCCGCGTTTCTGAACTTATGGGAAAAGCTCTCAGCTTTTCCCCATTGAGAATGATATTCGCTGTAGGTTTTTCGTAGATGGCTTTTATGATATTGAGGTATGTACCCTCTATCCCTATACTCTGAAGAGTTTTGATCAAGAAAGGATGCTGTACTTTGTCAAATGCTTTTTCTGCATCTATTGAGAGGATCATATGATTCTTGTTCTTTCTTTTGTTAATGTATTGTATCACGTTGACTGATTTGCGGATGTTGAACCAGCCTTGCAGCCCAGGGATAAATCCCACTTGGTCGTGGTGAATAATCCTTTTAATGTACTGTTGGATCCTATTGGCTAGTATTTTGGTGAGAATTTTTACATCCATGTTCATCAAGGATATTGGTCTGTAATTCTCCTTTTGATGGGGTCTTTGTCTGGTTTTGGGATCAAGGTCATGGTGGCCTCATAAAATGAATTTGGAAGTCTTCCTTCCATTTCTAATTTTTTGAACAGTTTCAGGAGAATAGGTATTAATTCTTCTTTAAATGTCTGATAGAATTCCCCTGGGAAGCCATCTGGCCCCGGGCTTTTGTTTGTTGGGAGATTTTTGATGACTGCTTCAATTTCCTTACTGGCTATAGGTCTGTTCAGGTTTTCTATTTCTTCCTGGTTCAATTTTGGTAGTTGGTACATCTCTAGGAATGCACCCATTTCTTCCAGGTTATTTAATTTGCTGGCATAGAGTTGCTCATAATATGTTCTTATAATTGTTTGTATTTCTTTGGTGTTGGTTGTGATCTCTCCTCTCTCATTCATGATTTTGTTGATTTGGGTCCTTTCTCTTTTCTTTTTGATCAGTCTGGCCAGGGGTTTATCAATCTTGCTAATTCTTTCAAAGAACCAGCTCCTAGTTTCGTTGATCTGTTGTACTGTTCTTTTGGTTTCTAGTTCATTGATTTCTGCTCTGATCTTTACTATTTCACTTCTTCTGCTGGGTTTAGGCTTTATTTGCTGTTCTTTGTCCAGCTCCTTTAGGTGTAGGGTTAGGTTATGTATTTGAGACCTTTCTTGTTTCTTGAGAAAGGCTTGTATTGCTACCTACTTTCCTCTCAGGACTGCCTTTGCTGTATCCCAAAGGTTTGAACAGTTGTGTTTTCATTTTCATTGGTTTCCGTGAATTTTTTTAATTCTTCTTTAATTTCCTGGTTTCCCATTCATTCTTTAGTAGGATGCTCTTTAGCCTCCATGTATTTGACTTCTTTCCGACTTTCCTCTTGTGATTGAGTTCTAGTTTCAAAGCATTGTGGTCTGAAAATATGCAGGGAATGATCCCAATCTTTTGGTACCAGTTGAGACCTGATTTGTAACCTAGGATGTGATCAATTCTGGAGAATGTTCCATGGGCACTAAAGAAGAATATGTATTCCGTTGCTTTGGGATGGAATGTTCTGAATATGTCTGTGAAGTCCATTTGGTCCAGTGTGTCATTTAAAGTCTTTATTTCCTTGTTGATCTTTTGCTTAGATGATCTGTCCATTTCAGTCGGGGGGGGGATGTTAAAGTCCCCCACTATCATTGTATTGTTGTCAATGTGTTTCTTTGCTCTTGTTATTAATTGCCTTATATAATTGGCTGCTCCCATGTTCGGGGCATAGATATTTACAATTGTTAGATCTTCTTGTTGGATAGACCCTTTAAGTAGGATATAGTGTCCTTCCTCATCTCTTATTAGAGTCTTTGGTTTAAAATCTCATTTGTCAGATATAAGGATTGCCACCCCAGCTTCCTTTGGTGTCCATTAGCATGGTAAATGGTTTTCCATCCCCTCACTTTCAATCTGGGGGTGTCTTTGGGTCTAAAATGAGTCTCTTGCAGACAGCATATGGATGGGTCTTGTTTTTTAATCCAATCTGATAGCCTGTGTCTTTTGATTGGGGCATTGAGCCCATTTACATTCAGGGTAACTATTGAAAGGTATGAATTTAGTGCCATTGTATTGCCTGTAAGGTGACTGTGACTGTATATTATCTGTGTTCCTTTCTCATCTATACTGCTTTTAGGCTCTCTCTTTGCTTAGAGGACCCCTTTCAGTATTTCTTGAAGGGCTGGTTTCGTGTTTGCAAATTCCTTTAGTTTTTGTTTGTCCTGGAAGCTTTTTATCTCCCCTTCAATTTTCAATGACAGCCCAGCTGGATGTAGTATTCTTGGCTGCATATTTTTGTTGTTTAGTGCTCTGAAGATACCTTCCAGTCCTTCTGGCCTGCCAGCTCTCTGTGGATAGGTCTGTTGCCAATCTAATATTTTTACCATTGTAGGTTACATATCTCTTCTCCCGAGCTGCTTTCAGGATTTTCTCTTTGTCTCTGAGAAGCATAAGTTTTACTATTAGATGTCAGGGTGTTGACCTATTATTATTGATTTTTAGAGGGGTACTCTGTGCCTCCTGGATTTTGATGCATGTTTCGTTCCTGACATTAGGGAAGTTCTCTGCTATTATTTGCTCCAATATACCTTCTGCCCCTCTCTCTCTTTCTTCTTCTTCTGGGATCCCAATTATTCTATGTTGTTTCATCTTATCATATCACTTATCTCTCGAATTCTGCCGTCTTGATCCGGTAGTTGTTTATCTCTCTTTTTCTCAGCCTCTTTATTTTCCATCATTTGGTCTTCTATATCACTGATTCTCTATTCTGCCTCATTTATCCTAGCAGTTAGTGCCCCCATTTTTTATTGCGCCTCATCAATAGCCTTTTTTATTTCGGCTTGGTTAGATTTTAGTTCTTTTATTTCTCCAGAAAGCGTTTCTCTAATACCTTCCATGCTTTTTTCAAGCCCAGCTAGTATCTTTAAAGTCATGATTCTGAACTCTAGGTCTGACATCGTACTAATGTCCGTATTGAGTAGGTCCCTGGCTGACGGTACTATCTCTTGTTCTTTTTGCTGATGTGATTTTTTTCGTCTTGTCATTTTGTCCAGAGGAGAATAGATGAATGAGAGAACAAAATGCCAAAAGGTTAACAACGTCGCCAGCAAATATATTGTATACAAATCAGAAAAGACCTGAAACCAGGGGAAAAGAAAGGGAAAGAAAGAAAAAAGAAAGAGAAAAAAAAAGAAAAAATGATAAAAACAAAAACAGAACAATACAAAAAAAGCAGAATATGATCAAATATGATCAGGCTAGTGCATAGATCAGTGCCACACACTAGATTTTGGGCATATTTTGGTCTGTTAGATAAAAGTGCCTCCTAAAATTTTAAAGGAAGAAAGACATATATGTACAAAATAAGGGTTGATACAATGAAGGGATGAAAGATGACTGTAAAGATGAAAATTATAAAACATTTTTATAAAAGGAATTGATAAGTTGTTTGAAAAAAGAAAGAAGATTTAAAAAAAAAAAAAGGAGAGAATGTGATCAGGAAGGAGACTAGAACAAAGCCATACACTAGTGATTTAGGGTATATTTTTATCTGTTAGAAGAAACTGTATCTCAAAATTTTAAAGAGAGAACAACTTATATATATATGCCAAAAATAAGGGTAACTACTATGAAGGGATAAAATATGACTCTAAAAATGAAAAATAAAAAATGTTTTTTTTAAAAAAGGGATTGATAAGATGTTGGTTGAAAAAGGGAAATGAAAAATTAAAAAAAACAGTTAACAAAAATTAACTTTGATGAACTAATGAATCATGGTAAAAAAAAAAAAAGCCATGAATTCTATGTGCAGTATTCCCCTAGCGCTGGAGTTCTCCCATTCTCCTTGATCGGTAAACTTGGTCTTGGCTTGCTGGCTGTTCATGCTGATCTTCTGGGGGCGGGGCCTGTTGCCGTGTTTTCCAAATGTCTTTGCCAGAGGCTGAATTGCCCTATCTTTGTCGGTCCGGGCTAAGCAAGTTGCTCAGGTTTGCTCTCAGGACCTTTTGTTCCCTGCAAGCTCTCAGTACAGCTTTGGAGGACCAGGGCAAAAATGGTTGCCTCCCAGTCTCCGCCCAGAGGAGATGAGAACTCGGGGCCCCGCTCCTCAGTGCGCCCCCAGAGAAAAGCAGTCACTCCCGTCTCCCTGGTCTCTGGCCGCACTCCGTGCTCACCCGGCCTATGACCGAGCGTTTCTATCTCTGGTACCCGACCCCGTGTGGAGTCTCCAAACCCAGCAGATCCCTGCGGTGCGTTCCCGTGCCGCTCCTCCCGGGGGAGAAAGGGGAGTCTCCCCGGCTCTGCCTCTTGTTGGGTCCCTGCTGGAGGAGCAGTGGCCCAACTGGGCCGCGGATCACAGTTTATGGCAACCCCGAGCTGAGAGCCCGCGCCTCGGCTTCATCTCTGCAGCCAGCTTCCCCGCTCTGATACCTGGGAGCTCTACCGCACTCAGGCACCCCCGGTCTTTCTGTGACCCCAAGGGTCCTGCGACCACACTGTCCCAGGAGGATTCCACCCCCCACTTAGCCACTGCAGCAACGTCCCTCAGCGGAGCCCACTTCTTAAAAGGTCCGATTTTGTGCTCCGCGGCTCTATCACTTGCCAGAAGCGGCCGACGGAGGCCCCCTCCCCCACCGTCTATCCTCCTGACTATCGCCTTGGATTCACTTCTACACACGTCCTACCTTCCAGTAAGTGGTCGCTTCTCTGTTCAGAGAGTTGTTGCTACTCTCCTCTTCCATCTCCTGTTGAGTTTGTGGGTGTTCAGAATGGTTTGATCCCTATTCAGCTGAATTCCTGAGACCAGACGAAATCTACATCTCCTACTCCTCCGCCATCTTGCTCCAACCTGACACTATATCATTCTTAAAGGGTCTATCCAACAAGAAGATCTAACAATTGTAAATATCTATGCCCCCAACATGGGAGCAGCCATCTACATAAGCCAACTGTTAACCAAAATAAAGACTCATATTGATAACAATACGTTAAGTGTAGGAGACCTCAATACTCCACTCTCAGCAATGGACAGATCATCTAAGCAGAAAATCAACAAGGAAACAAGCGCTTTGAATGGTACACTGGACCAGATGGACTTCATAGATATACACAGAACATTCCACCCTAAAACAACAGAATACTCATTCTTCTCAAGTGCACATGGAACTTTCTCCAGAATAGACCACATACTAGGTCACAAATCAGGTCTCAACCGATACCAAAAGATTGAGATTATTTCCTGCATATTCTCAGACCACAATGCTTGAAAACTGGAACTCAATCACAAGAAAAAATTTGGCAGAAATTCAAACACTTGGGAGCTAAAGACCACTCTGCTCAAGAATGTTTGGGTCAACCAGGAAATCAAAGAAGAACTTAAACAATTCATGGAAATCAATGAGAATGAAAACACATCGGTCCAAAACCTATGGGATACTGCAAAGGTGGTCCTAAGGGGGAAATACATAGCCATCCAAGCCTCACTCAAAAAAATAGAATAATTCCGAATTCACCAACTAACTCTACACCTTAAAGAACTAGAGAAAAAACAACAAACGATGCCTAAGCCATGCATTAGAAGAGAAATAATTAAAATTAGAACAGAAATCAATGAATTAGAAACCAGAAACACAATAGATCAGATCAATGAAACTAGAAGTTGGTTCTTTGAAAGAATTAATAAGATCGATAAACCACTGGCCAGACTTATCCAAAAGAAAAGAGAAAGGACCCAAATTAATAAAATTATCAATGAAAGGGGAGAGATCATGACTAACACCAAGGAAATAGAAACAATTATTAGAAATTATTATCAACAACTATATGCCAATAAACTGAGCAATCTGGATGAAATGGAGGCCTTCCTGGAAACCTATAAGCTGCCAAGACTGAAACAGGAAGAAACTGACAACCTGAATAGGCCAATAACCACTCACGAGATTGAAGCAGTGATCAAAAACCTCCCAAAAAACAAGAGTCCAGGGCCTGATGGATTCCCTGGGGAATTCTACCAAACATTCAAAGAAGAAATAATACCTATTCTACTGAAGCTGTTTCAAAAATAGAAACAGAAGGGAAACTCCCAAACTCATTCTATGAGGCCAGCATTACCTTAATCCCCAAACCAGGCAAAGACTCCATCAAAAAGGAGAATTTCATACCGATATCCCTGATGTATATGGATTCCAAAATCCTCAACAAAATCCTAGCTAATAGGATCCAACAATACATGAAAAGGATCATCCACCATGACCAAGTGGTATTTATCCCCGGGATGCAAGAGTGATTCAACATTCGCAAATCAATCAGTGTGATAGAACACATTAATAAGAGGAGGAAGAAGAACCATATGGTCCTCTCAATTGATGCAGAAAAAGCATTTGACAAAATACAACATCCTTTCCTGATTAAAACTCTTCAGAGTATAGGGAAAGAGGGAACATTCCTCAAGTTCATAAAATCCATCTATGAAAAACCCACAGCGAATATCGTCCTCAATGGGGAAAAGCTGAGAGCCTTTCCCTTAAGATCAGGAACACGTTAAGGATGCCCACTCTTGCCATTATTGTTCCACATAGTACTAGAATTCCTAGCAACAGCAATCAGACAACAAAAAGAAATAAAAGGTATTCAAATTGGCAAAGAAGAAGTCAAACTCTCCCTTTTCACAGACGACATTATACTTTATGTGGAAAACCCAAAAGACTCCACCCCCAAATTACTAGAACTCATACAGCAATTCAGTAATGTGGCAGGATACAAAATCAAGGCACAGAAATCAGTTGCTTTCTTATACACTAACAATGCAACTTTAGAAAGAGAAATTAGAGAAATGATTCCATTTACAATAGCACCAAAAACCATAAGATACCTCGGAATAAACCTAACCAAAGAGGTAAAGGATCTATACTCTAGGAACTACAGAACACTCATGAAAGAAATTGAAGAAGACACAAAAAGACAGAAAAACATTCCATGCTCATGGATCGGAAGAATAAACATTGTTAAAATGTCTCTGCTACCCAGAGCAATCTATACCTTCAATGCCATCCCGATCAAAATTCCAATGACATTTTTCAAAGTGCTGGAACAAACAATCCTAAAATTTGTATGGAATCAGAAAAGACCCTCAATCGCCAAGGAAATGTTGAAAAAGAGAAACAAAGCTGGGGGCATCACGTTGCTCGATTTCAAGCTATATTACAAAGCTGTGACCACCAAGACAGCATGGTACTGGCACAAAAACAGACATATAGACCAATGGAACAGAATAGAGAACCCATATATGGACCCTCAACTCTGTGGTCAAATAATCTTTGACAAAGCAGGAAAAAAAACATGCAATGGAATAAAGACAGTCTATTCAATAAATGGTGCTGGGAAAAATGGACAGCCACATGCAGAAGAATGAAACTCGACCATTCTCTAACACCATTCACAAAGATAAACTCAAAGTGGATGAAAGACCTCCATGTGAGACAGGAATCCATCAAAATCCTAGAGGAGAACATAGGCAGTAACCTCTTTGACACCGGTCACAGCAACGTCTTTCAAGATATATCTCCAAAAGCTAGTGAAACAAAAGCAAAAATGAACTTTTGGGACTTCACCAAGAGAAAAAGCTTCTGCACAGCAAAGGAAACAGTCAACAAAACAAAGAGGCAACCCACAGGATGGGAGAAGATATTGCAAATGACACTACAGATAAAGGGCTGGTATCCAAGATCGATACAGAACTTCTCAAACTCAACACCCAAAAAACAAATAATCAAATCAAAAAGTGGGCAGAAGATATGAAAAGACACTTCTCTGAAGAAGACATACAAATGGGTAACAGACACATGAAAAAATGTTCATCATAATTTTTTTTAAAGATTTTATTTATTTTATTTGAGAGAGAGAATGAGAGAGAGAGAGCACATGAGAGGGGGGAGGGTCAGAGGGAGAAGCAGACTCCCTGCTGAGCAGGGAGCCCGATGCAGGACTCGATCCCGGAACTCCAGGATCATGACCTGAGCCGAAGGCAGTCGCTTAACCAACTGAGCCACCCAGGCGCCCGAAAAAATGTTCATCATAATTAGCCATCAGGGAAATTTAAATCAAAACCACGTTGAGATACCACCTTACACCAGTTAGAATGGCAAAAATGGACAGGGAAAGAAACAACAAATGTTGGAGAGGATGTGGAGAAAGGGGAACCCTCTTACACTGTTGGCGGGAATGCAAGTTGGTACAGCCACTTTGGAAAACAGTGTGGAGGTTCCTCAAAAATTTAAAAATAGAGCTACCCTATGACCCAGCAATTGCACTCCTGGGTATTTACCCCAAAGACACAGATGTAGTAAAAGGAAGGGCCATATGCACCCCAATGTTCATAGCAGCAATGTCCACAATAGCCAAACTGTGGAAAGAGCCGAGATGCCCTTCAACAGATGAATGGATAAAGAAGATGTGGTCCATGTATACAATGGACTATTACTCAGCCATCAGAAAGGATGATTACCCAACTTTCACATCCACATGGATGGGACTGGAGGAGATTATGCTAAGTGAAATAAGTCAAGCAGAGAAAGTCAATTACCATATGGTTTCACTTGTTTGTAGTACATAAGGAATAGCATGGAGGACACTAGGAGAAGGAAGGGGAAAATGAAGGGGGGGAATCGGAGGGAGAGATGAACCATGAGAGACTATGGACTCTGAGAAACAAACAGGGTTTTAGAGGGGAGGGGGGTGGGGGGATGGGTTAGCCCCGAGATGGGTATTAAGGAGGGCACGTACTGCATAGAGCACTGGGTGTTATACGAGAACAATGGATCGTGCAACACTACATCAAAAACTAATGATGTGTTGTACGGTGACTAACATAATAAAATTTAAAAAAATAAAGTGCATTTTTTTTCAAGAGAAGTTCTACCATTTGCTGTTTCCATTTAGCAGGTGATCATCAGCATCTTCCCTTGTCAGTACCTATAGATCTGTCTCTTCTAAAAAGTAAATATAAAAATAAAGTAAAACACAAATTCATGGTGTTGATGTACTGGAATTTATCTAACCTGGTCCCTCTTAAGAGCTAGTATTTTTGGGGGCGGAGCAAGATGGCGGAGGAGTAGGAGACCTAGATTTCGTCTGGTCTCAGGAATTCAGCTGAATAGGGATCAAACCATTCTGAACACCTACGAACTCAACAGGAGATCAAAGAGGAGAGTAGCAACAACTCTCTGAACAGAGAAGCGACCACTTACTGGAAGGTAGGACGTGCAGAGAAGTGAATTCTAGGCGATATTCGGGAGGATAGACGGCGGGGGAGGGGCCTCCGTCGGCCGCTTCTGGCAAGTGATAGAGCCACGGAGCACAAAATCGGACCTTTTAGAAGTCGACTCCGCTGAGGGACATCGCTCCAGTGGCTAAGCGGGGGTGGAACCCTCGCGGGACAGTGGGGTCTCAGGACCCTTGGGGTCACAGAAAGACCGGGGGAGCCTGAGTGCGCCAGAGCTCCCAGGTATTGGAGCGGGGAAGCCGGCTGTAGAGACGGAGCCGAGGTGCGGGCTCTCAGCTTGGGGTTGCCATAAACTGTGATCCGCGGCCCAGTCGGGCCACTGCTCCTGCAGCAGGGACCCAACAGGCGGCAGATCCGGGGAGACTCCCCTTCCTTCCCGGGGAGGAGCAGCGCGGGAACGCACCGCAGGGATCTGCTGGGTTTGGAGACTCCACACGGGCTCGGGTACCAGAGATACAAATGCTCAGTCACGGGCCAGGTGAGCACGGAGTGCGGCCGGAGACCAGGGACAAGGGAGTGACTGCTTTTCTCTGGGGGAGCACTGAGGAGCGGGGCCCCGAGTTCTCAGCTCCTCCAGGTGGAGATTGGGAGGCCACCATTTTTGCCCTGGTCCTCCAAGGCTGTACAGAGAGCTTGCAGGGAACAAAAGCTCCTGAGATCAAACCCCAGCAGCTTGCTTAGCCCGGACGACAAGGGTGGGGCAATTCAGCCTCCGGCAAAGACATTTGGAAACCACGGCAACAGGCCCCTCCCCCAGAAGATCAGCACGAACAGCCAGCAAGCCAAGACCAAGTTTACCGATCAAGGAGAACGGGAGAACTCCAGCGCTACGGGAATACTGCACATAGAATTCATGGCTTTTTTTTACCATGATTCATTAGTTCATCAAAGTTAATTTTTGTTAACTGTTTTTTTTTTCTCTTTTTCTTTTTCCCTTTTTCAACCAATATCTTATCAATCTCTTTTTTTAAAAAAAAAAACAAAACATTTTTTATTTTTCATTTTTTTTTGAGTCATATTTTATCCCTTCATAGTAGTTACCCTTATTTTTGGCATATATATATATATATATATAAGTTGTTCTCTCTTTAAAATTTTGAGATACAGTTTCTTCTAACAGATAAAAATATACCCTAAATCACTAGTCTATGGTTCTGTTCTAGTCTCCTGCCTGATCACATTCTCTCCCTTTTTTCTTTCTTTTTTTTTAAATCTTCTTTCTTTTTTCAAACAACTTCGTATCTTATCAAGTCCTTTTATAAAATCTTTTATAATTTTCATCTTTACAGTCATCTTCTATCCCTTCATTGTATCAACCCTTATTTTGTACATATATGTCTTTCTTCCTTTAAAATTTTACTGGACCTACTCAATACAGACATTAGTACGATGTCGGACCTAGAGTTCAGAATCATGACTTTAAAGATACTAGCTGGGCTTGAAAAAAGCGTGGAAGTTATTAGAGAAACGCTTTCTGGAGAAATAAAAGAACTAAAATCTAACCAAGTCGAAATCAAAAAGGCTATTAAGAGGTGCAATCAAAAATGGGGGCACTAACTGCTAGGATAAATGAGGCAGAAGAGAGAATCAGTGATATAGAAGACCAAATGATGGAAAGTAAAGAGGCTGAGAAAAAGAGGGAGAAACAACTACAGGATCACGACGGCAGAATTCGAGAGATAAGTGATTCGATAAGACGAAACAACATTAGAATAATTGGGATCCCAGAAGAAGAAGAAAGAGAGAGAGGGGCAGAAGGTATATTGGAGCAAATAATAGCAGAGAATTCCCTAATGTGAGGAAGGAAACAGGCATCAAAATCCAGGAGGCACAGAGAACCCCTCTCAAAATCAATAAAAATAGGTCAACACCCTGACATCTAATAGTAAAACTTACGAGTCTCAGAGACAAAGAGAAAATCCTGAAAGCAGCTCGGGAGAAGAGAAATGTAACCTACAATGGTAAAAATATTAGATTGGCAACAGACCTATCCACAGAGACCTGGTAGGCCAGAAAGGACTGGCAAGATATCTTCAGAGCACTAAACGAGAAAAATATGCAGCCAAGAATACTATATCCAGCTAGGCTGTCATTGAAAATAGAAGGAGAGATAAAAAGCTTCCAGAACAAACAAAAACTAAAGGAATTTGCAAACACGAAACCAGCCCTCCAAGAAATATTGAGAGGGGTCCTCTAAGCAAAGAGAGAGCCTAAAAGCAGCAAAGATCAGAAAGGAACACAGACAACATACAGTAACAGTCACCTTACAGGCAATACAATGGCACTAAATTCATACCTTTCAATAGTTACCCTGAATGTAAATGGGCTCAATGCCCCAATCAAAAGACACAGGCTATCAGATTGGATTAAAAAACAAGACCCATCCATATGCTGTCTGCAAGAGACTCATTTTAGACCCAAAGACACCCCCAGATTGAAAGTGAGGGGGTGGAAAACGATTTACCATGCTAATGGACACCAAAAGAAAGCTGGGGTGGCAATCCTTATATCAGACAAACTAGATTGTAAAACAAAGACTGTAATAAGAGATGAGGAAGGACACTATATCCTACTTAAAGGGTCTATCCAACAAGAAGATCTAACAATTGTAAATATCTATGCCCAGAACATGGGAGCAGCCAATTATATAAGGCAATTAATAACAAAAGCAAAGAAACACATTGACAACAATACAGTAATAGTGGGGGACTTTAACACCCCCCTGACTGAAATGGACAGATCATCTAAGCAAAAGATCAACAAGGAAATAAAGACTTTAAATGACACACTGGACCAAATGGACTTCACAGACATATTCAGAACATTCCATCCCAAAGCAACGGAATACACATTCTTCTCTAGTGCCCATGGAACATTCTCCAGAATTGATCACATCCTAGGTCACAAATCAGGTCTCAACCGGTACCAAAAGATTGGGATCATTCCCTGCATATTTTCAGACCACAATGCTTCGAAACTAGAACTCAATCACAAGAGGAAAGTCGGAAAGAACTCAAATACATGGAGGCTAAAGAGCATCCTACTAAAGAATGAATGGGTCAACCAGGAAATTAAAGAAGAATTAAAAAAAACTCATGGAAACCAATGAAAATGAAAACACAACTGTCCAAAATCTTTGGGATACAGCAAAGGCAGTCCTGAGAGGAAAGTATATAGCAATACAAGCCTTTCTCAAGAAACAAGAAAGGTCTCAAATACACAATCTAACCCTACACCTAAAGGAGCTGGAGAAAGAACAGCAAATAAAGGCTAAACCCAGCAGGAGAAGAGAAATAATAAAGATCAGAGCAGAAATCAATGAAATAGAAACCAAAAGAACAGTAGAACAGATCAACGAAACTAGGAGCTGGTTCTTTGAAAGAATTAACAAGATTGATAAACCCCTGGCCAGACTGATCAAAAAGAAAAGAGAATGACCCAAATCAACAAAATCATGAATAAAAGAGGAGAGATCACAACCAACACCAAAGAAATAGAAACAATTCTAAGAACATATTATGAGCAACTCTATGCCAGCAAATTAGATAACCTGGAAGAAATGGGTGCATTCCTAGAGATGTATCAACTACCAAAACTGAACCAGGAAGAAATAGAAAACCTGAACAGACCTATAACCACTAAGGAAATTGAAGCAGTCATCAAAAATCTCCCATGAAACAAAAGCCCAGGGCCAGATGGCTTCCCAGGGGAATTCTATCAGACATTTAAAGAAGAATTAATACCTATTCTCCTGAAACTGTTCCAAAAAATAGAAATGGAAGGAAAACTTCCAAATTCATTTTATGAAGCCACCATTACCTTGATCCCAAAACCAGACAAAGATCCCATCAAAAAGGAGAATTACACACCAATATCCTTGATGAACATGGATGTAAAAATTCTCACCAAAATACTAGCCAATAGGATCCAACAGTACATTAAAAGGATTATTCACCACGACCAAGTGGGATTTATTCCTGGGCTGCAAGGCTGGTTCAACATCCGCAAATCAATCAACGTGATACAATACATTAACAAAAGAAAGAACAAGAATCATATGATCCTCTCAATAGATGCAGAAAAAGCATTTGACAAAGTACAGCATCCTTTCTTGATCAAAACTCTTCAGAGTATAGGGATAGAGGGTACATACCTCAATATCATAAAAGCCATCTACGAAAAACCTACAGCGAATATCATTCTCAATGGGGAAAAGCTGAGAGCTTTTCCCCTAAGGTCAGGAACGCGGCAGGGATGTCCACTCTCACCACTGCTATTCAACATAGTATTAGAAGTCCTAGCCACAGCAATCAGACAACAAAAAGAAATCAAAGGCATCCAAATTGGCAAAGAGGAAGTCAAACTCTCACTCTTTGCAGATGATATGATACTTTATGTGGAAAACCCAAAAGACTCCCCCCCAAAACTGCTAGAACTCATACAGGAATTCAGTCAAGTAGCAGGATATAAAATCAATGCACACAAATCAGTGGCATTCCTATACACCAACAACGAGACAGAAGAGAGACAAATCAAGGAGTCAATCCCATTCACAATTGCACCCAAAACCATAAGATACCTAGGAATAAATTTAACCAAAGAGGCAAAGGATCTGTACTCAGAAAACTATAAAATACTCAGGAAAGAAATTGAAGAAGACACAAAGAAATGGAAAAACGTTCCATGCTCATGGATTGGGAGAACCAACATTGTGAAGATGTCAATGCTACCTAGAGCAATCTACACATTCAAAGCAATCCCCATCAAAATACCATCCACTTTTTTCAAAGAAATGGAACAAACAATCCTAAAATTTGTATGGAACCAGAAGAGACCCCGAATAGCCAGAGGAATCTTGAAAAAGAAAAGCAAAGCTGGCGGCATCACAATTCCGGACTTCCAGCTCTATTACAAAGCTGTCATCATCAAGACAGTATGGTACTGGCACAAAAACAGACACATAGATCAATGGAATAGAATCGAGAGCCCAGAAATGGACCCTCAACTCTATGGTCAACTCATCTTTGACAAAGCAGGAAAGAATGTCCAGTGGAATAAAGACAGCCTGTTCAACAAATGGTGTTCGGAAAATTGGACAGCCACATGCAGAAGAATGAAACTGGACCATTTCCTTACACCACACACAAAAATAGACTCCAAATGGTTGAAAGACCTAAACATGAGACAGGAGTCCATCCAAATCCTAAAGGAGAACACAGGTAGCAACCTCTTCGACCTCAGCTGCAGCAACTTCTTCCTAGAAACATTACAAAGGCACAGGAAGCCAGGGCAAAAATGAACTATTGGGATTTCATCAAGATAAAAAGCTTTTGCATAGCAAAAGAAACAGTCCACAAAACCAAAAGACAACCGACAGAATGGGAGAAAATATTTGCAAATGACATATCAGATAAAGGGCTAGTATCCAAAATCTATAAAGAACTTATCAAACTGAACACCCAAAGAACAAATAATCCAATCAAGAAATGGGCAGAAGACATGAACAGACATTTTTCCAAAGAAGACATCCAAATGGCCAACAGGCACATGAAAAAGTGCTCAACATCGCTCGGCATCAGGGAAATCCAAATCAAAACCTCCATGAGATACCACCTCACACCCGTCAGAATGGCTAAAATTAACAAGTCAGGGAACAACAGATGTTGGTGGGGATGTGGAGAAAGGGGAACCCTCCTACACTGTTGGTGGGAATGCAAGCTGGTGCAACCCCTCTGGAAAACAGTATGGAGGTTCCTCAAACAGTTGAAATTAGAGCTACCATTCGATCCAGCAATTGCACTACTGGGTATTTACCCCAAAGATACAAACGTAGGGACCCGAAGGGGTACTTGCACCCCAATGTTTATAGCAGCAATGTCCACAATAGCCAAACTGTGGAAAGAGCCAAGATGTCCATTGACAGATGAATGGATAAAGAAGATTTGGTGTATATATACACAATGGAATATCATGCAGCCATCAAAAGGAATGAGATCTTGCCATTTGCAACGACGTGGATGGAACTGGAGGGTGTTATGCTGAGTGAAATAAGTCAATCAGAGAAAGACATGTATCATATGACCTTACCGATATGAGGAATTCTTAATCTCAGGAACAAACTGAGGGTTGCTGGAGTGGTCGGGGGTGGGAGGGATGGGGTGGCCGGGTGATAGACATTGGGGAAGATATGTGCTACGGTGAGCACTGTGAATTGTGTAAGACTGTTGAATCACAGATCTGTACTTCTGAAACAAATAACTCAACATATTTTAAGAGAAAAGAAAAAGAAGAAGATAGCAGGAGAGGAAGAATGAAGGGGAGTAAGTCAGAGGGGGAGATGAACCAGGAGAGATGATGGACTCTGAAAAACAAACTGAGGTTTCTAGAGGGGAGGAGGGTAGGGGGATGGGTTAGCCTGGTGATGGGTATTAAAGAGGGCACATTCTGCATGGAGCACTGGGTGTTATGAACAAACAATGAATCATCGAACACTACACCAAAACAAAATAATATATGGTGATTAACATAACAATAAAAAATTTAAAAAAAGAGCTAGTATTTTTTCCCGTTTTGTTATAATAAGTAATGCTGAAATCAGTATCGTATTCTACATGTATTTGCACAAATGTTCCCCAGTCCCGTTGTCATTTGACTTTGCTTGTGCTATGTGCAAAGATCTGTTTTGTTTAAAATTTGTGAGGCCACGTTTATCGATCGTTTGCTTTATGGCTTCTGGGTTTAATTATAAATAACAGTGATTCATCCATGTTCTCTAGGAGTACTTTCAACATTTCAGTTTCCCAGGCCTTGCCCAGCTGAGCCCCCGCAGAACTGACCAAGTCTCCCGGGAACCCGGGAACCGCCTGAGCTGCTCCGGAGAGAACCTAGGCAGCACTCCCTGGCCTGTTAGCCTCTCCGGGAAATGTTCCAAGTTCCCCCTTGGGCTCCGGGGTTGCGCTTTGCGGGCTAGGAGCTCCCAGGAGGATGCCCCTGGATGCATTGCACGCCCACCGCCCGCCCCCAACCCAAACCCCCTGGCGGAGAGATGTGATCTTGGGTGCCCCCTGAGGAGATCGCGCCTTTGGGTGGCGGCGGTGCGTCTTTGCTGGCCGGCGATATAGTGCCCTCCCTCTGACATGAACGACGGTTGTGGGGAGCCATCTGGCGGCCGCTTTTATATAGTTTTCCTCCGGAATCCCGGAGAAATCCGCAAGGATGGGGTTTGGCCAAGGCACGCAAGGCAGAACTCCAGAAGGCCGGTGGCGCTAGCGGAATCTTCCCGGTCCTACCGGGAGTCGGTGCGTTGGTGCATCATCCATTCGCTGGAGAATGAACAGGCAGGGTTTTAGGGGAGTGACCGTCGCTGTCCTCCCGGGTGCGGGTGTGGACCAGAACCTGCTGGTGCCCCTTTGCCCTCGAGAACCAACCATAGCGGGATAATGGGAAAGCGTGTGACCTGGCCTTCTGGTCTTCATGCTTTCCATTTTCTTTTTCCGTCTCCCGCCGGGAGGTGGGACCCGGCTGTTCCGGGAGGACCGGATTGCGCATCATAGGCTCAGCCGCAAGCCCAAGTGGATCCCAGCTGTCAGAGGCACCTGCTGAAATTATTTTCCAAGCTTCCATTCGTAGTGGCACACCGGTAGGAGCCGTCTGTGAGAGACAGAATGGGGCCCTGGCTGGGCCGCTGTCCTTCGCGAGGTCCGGTGGTCGGAGGTGACTCCAAGATTTCCCAAGTTCCCCTTCGGAGACACGGACCGGCCCTACCCACACAGATGGCCTGGGAAGGTGTATCCGGGCCTGGAGACGGGCTTGCGTGGGTCCCCATCGCCGGACTTTCCCATCAGCTTTTCCGAATCCCGCTGTGGAGGTGGAGACCAGCTCGAGCCCTATGGGTGAGTTTAGGTAGGACGCCCCATCCATTGTGCGGGTCTGCGTGGGACCCGGTCTTCGGAACGCCCGCAAATATTCCAACTCCCTTCTCCAGAGCTGTGGCCTGGCCAGGATGACCGATGAGAGGAGGCCTGCGGAGGGCTTTACTGGGCCTCCACGTCTTGCTTCCCATCATCTTGTCGTTAGGGACCGAGACGAGGCCAGGCCCATTAGGCTGGCGGTGCTCCCTCTTGGTCCTAGGGACCCAGGTCCATCCGGGTGCGGTCCACCTCGGTGGTACTGCGCCACCTGGCGGCCCCTTTTATATAGTTTACTCCATGCGCTGCGGTTGAATGGTCAAGGGATCTGACTCTGCCACGATGCCCGAAGCAAAGCCCCGAGATGCCATCAGCGAGGGCGGGGTCGCTCAAGTGGCCTCCCGGAGCCGACTGGGAGCGAGCCCTGAGATCGGACCTGCAGCTCTGCGAGGGAGCGCCCGTTCCCGCCACCTTCCCAGGAGGCTCGCTGGCTTGGCGCTTTAAGGGTCCACCAGCACAAGGTGCCCTTCACCGCAGGTGGTCCACAGGCCGGCCCGCGTACTGCCTGGGCTCCAGTCGTTGGAGGTGCTGCTCAGAAAATTTTCCAAGACCCCATTCACAGGGCCGCCTTGAGTACTGGGAGGGGAACCCCCAGCGTGGCCGCTGTACCTTTTGGGGCCTGTTCTTTGGAGGCACCTTCCAGGGAAGTTTTCCAAGTCTCATTCCAGGGACACTGATCAGCTCCTGCCCCCGGAAGGGGCGGGGCGGGGGTAACACTCCTTGCTAAGAAATACTGAGCTGGGCTGGGAGGAGCACCCGTAGCGGACCCGGAGGAGAAATACGTTATTAAGATAGGTGATTGAAGGGATTTACTGGAATAGAGAATGGAAATCCTGAGATTTATAGGAATGATTGTTACTACTGAGGTTACTATTATTCATCATTATCGTAATTGTTACCGTTTTTTTCTGGTTAATTGTAGTTGTAAAAACACTGAAGTTTCTCTATCCAAGAAGACTATCTGATTGACTTAAAATGATGAAGCATGGGTTCCGGTCCACGAAATTTGTTAAGAATTGAAATATAATTGACATAACATTGTATATTAGTTTCAGGTATACAATGTAATGATTTGATATTTGTATATTTTGCAAACAGATCACCACCATCCAGTTAATATCTGCAACCATACATAGTTATAGGAATTTTTTTTTCTTGTGATGAGAACTTTCAAGGTCCACTTTCCTAGATACTTTCAAATATGAAATATGGTATTAACTATAGTCACCGTGGTGTACAGTGCATCCCCATGACATTCATTTTTATAACTGGAAACTTGTACCTTTTGACTCCCTTCACCCATTTGGCCCGCCTGGGGCCTCCATTCCCTCCTCAGGCAACCACCAGTCTGTTCTCTATATCCATGAGCTTGTTTTTGTTTTGTTTTGTTTTTCTAGATTCCACATATAGTCAGATCATACAGTATTTATCTGTTTCTGCCTGACTTATTTCACTTAGCATAATACTCTCAAGGTCCATCCATGGACCTTGCTACAGCAAAGGCAAAATTTCATTCTTTTTTATGGCTAATACTCTATTTGGTCCACAGAATTTTCTAAATCCACTCAGGAGCCCAGGAGCCTGGTTGCTCCAACTAGCAAGGCGCCTGACCCACAAGCCGCAGCACCCAGCTTAGAAGGTCACACCACACTTTCTGCAACAACTGCCCCCAAGAGTCAGGACTTGATCAGTAGCTGACAGTTTCCCTCAATATTGCCCTGTCCTCCAACACAGCAAATGGGAGAAAGCCAAATTTGCCCCCCCCGCCACAAATCATGCCCCTCTTTTAGTCAGCCTGACCCTCCCATCAGGACATGCCTTCCGTTTTTTCCCCACCAGAAAGCTTTCCCACTCTGCCTGCCTTGAAGTTTCTGCAAGTGCTGGTGGCTGACCCCTGCGCCATGCAGAGCAAGCTCTCAATAAATGGTGCTTGTTCTCATTTGGGAGGTCTTCCTTGATCTCAGTGCCAGCTATGTGGCAATATCTTGTGGGGATGAGGCAAGGTTCTCCAGAGGGTTGTATATTCTTTGAATCAGTGACCAACATATGGTGCTGTTTTTCCAATAGCCAGAAGTCATAGGTCCAGGAAGCAAGGGATGTAAACAGGAATGGCACCACTCCCACTACCCTAAGTCACCCACTAGCAAAATTTCTGATTCCTAGTCCCATAACCTCATGTTCTGCCGGCCTGGAAGTCTTAAAACACGAGAGGGAGAAAGGCTCTTACAAGGAGACACAATGATTCCATTGACCTGGAGGTTAAGACTGCCACTCAGCCACTTTCATCTCTTCGTGCCTCTGAATCAATAAACAAGGGAAGGGAATTGTGGTGTTGCCTGGGGTGACTGATCCTGACTACCAAGGGAAAATTGGACTACCACTGCACAATAGAAGTAAGGTACAATATGTCTGGAATACAGGAGATTCCTTAGGGCCTCTCTTGGTTTCACCATGCCCTGTGATCAAGGTTAATGTAAAACTATGATGACCCAAGTAATAGGCAGGAATGAAGGGTTGGGTCTACTCACCAGGCAAAGAATAAAACCAGCTGAAGCGCTCACTAAAGGTGAAGGGGTAGTGAAAGAAGTTAGCTGTAAATGTCAGCTACGGCCACGTGATCCGTTACAGAAACAGAAATGAGGACCACAATCATCATTGAGTATTTCCTCCTTATTTTACTATGAATACGTTTGTGTATATCTTTTTTCCCCCTCTTTTATGCACTTATCATGTAACATAAGATGTACCAATTTTTATCATAGGATTTAACTATGGCCAATTCCACATCATAGTGTTTAAGTTACATGATATCAAGGAGAAAAGGAAACACCACTCAAGGACCTACCTCCTCTGCTAGGGAAGGAGTTAGTGCCTTTTCCCTCGTACAAAGGTTGTATCACGTAAGGCAGAATCATGACCCCTTTATTTGGTCATAAGTAATTCCTTATGGCTTGAAGAGATGTGTATGGGTGCCAAGTTGACAAGAGGTAGACTAGTCATGGGTAATTTTATGTCAACCTGACTGGCCATGGGGAGTCCAGATTAAACAATATTTCTGGATATGTCTGAGGGCATTTCCAGGTCAGAACAGCATTTCCATTGAATCATTCGATTCCAAAACATATTGCCACCCCCCACCATGTGTGTGGGCCTCATCCAACCCACTGAGGGCCTGAATAGAAAGAACAAAAAAGAGGAAGAAGGAGGAATTCAACCCTTTTTTCCTTGGACTTGCTGTTTGAGCTAAAACAACTCATTACATCTCCTGCCCTCACACTGGGATTTATACCATCGGCTCCCCTATTCTCAGACCTGCAGACTCACACCGAATTACACCATCAGCTTTCCTGGGTCTCAGTCTTGCAGATGGCACACTTTTCAGCCTCTGTAATAACATGAGCTGACTCTCCACATACTCACTTCATGAAAATCTACAGCACACACTGACAAACCAATCACATGTTTGTCCTTGCCCCACACACCAAAAAGGATGACAAGGAAACCAAAGGGCCAGAAGCGCAGCACGGGTTGTGGGACATCCCATCACTGAGAAGCCCATTCCCCATGGCAGCAGAGGGTTTTATCGGCTGCAACTCTGTTCTGAGGAACTGGGCAGAGAGCACCCACCTCAGAAGAGCCCCTAGGGGAATCGGGGGGTGAGTGAAAGTGGCCTTGAAAGAGGCCTCCACAGGCCTTCCCCAGTGTTCTAGAAGGATCACAGATGTTCTGCCAAGACTTATATCAGCTGTGGTTCATGCCTTTGTCTTAATGGCCTATGTGGATGTGTGCAGGGCACCAGGACACCAGAGCAGAACCATGTCTCTATACACACAGCAAGACCCTCACATAAAAAAAACTCAAAGGATACAGAGGCCCACACAACACTCAAGGACCAACGGCTGTAAAAACCACAGTGAAGCCTTTAGCCCCACACATAAACACACACCCCTTCACACCACAGACTCAGCTGTGCCCGTCCAGTTGTGCAGTCTGAAACAGGGACTGCAGCTCCTCAAAACACAAAACAACCAGCCGTACCCACCTGACGTTGAAGAGCCAGTCCAGTGTGTTCCAGTCACTGAAGTGTTACTAGCCAGCTTCTCAGGCTTGGGAGGCCAAGTGGAGCAAACAGACGGCGGCTGTAGAGCGAAGGTTCATGGTAGACATTACCCAGCATGTGTTATGTGGCCCCACTGAGCCCACACACACAGGGGACATGTATCCCCACTGCATGTCCCATCTACATGCCAGCCCCCTGTTCCTACAGACATACCTCCCAGGGTGCCAACACTGTCAGCTCTAGGGATCTAGGGAGTCAGAACCCCCTCCCTCCGATCAGGCCCTCACTGGTAACCCAGAGGAGGCCCAGGAGTCCACAGCCCTGAGTGACCCACCACCTATGTCCACACTAGAGAGGAGTGCTGCTTACACGGGTCAGACCAGGGTTGCCAGAGGGGCCCTCCTGCTCCAGTAGCAGAGCAAGGCTGTGGAGTAGCTTCCAAACCCAGGCCTGCCTGACTTTGCCCACCTGGACTTCCCAGGACTTGGAGCAACCAGGTACACTGAGCTTGCCTGGGCAGAGGGGCATTGTGGTCACCTACCTGGCCAGAGCATGAATCTCTATCTCAGACCCAGGCTTCACGCAGATGCCCTTCATAGATGGGGAACTGAGAGGTGGGCCCAGACTGAAACCCCAGCACCTTCCGCCATCTAGATCTCCTCCAGGACTCAGGTGGGCACCCTCACCCAGATGCTGTGATCACCCACTGCCTATGATCTCCAGGAAGGTGACAGTGCCCAGGCCTAGACCCAGCCCATTCCTGCAGCCACTCACAGCTGCTCAGCTCCCACATGGCAGCTCCGGCTCCTGTCACCAGCCAGGAGTCTGGTGCAGGGTGCCAGGGTGCTCTCCCCTGTGCTTGTCATTCGTTCATTCTATTCATTCCTGGTTCCAGGCCCAGAGGCATCACAAGGACATGTGGGGAAGGGAGAGCCAACCCTGCCCGGACTGAGGAAACACCCTGGAGAAAACTGTGAGGACCATGTGGGGACTTCAGTACAACCCCAGGTGGCTCTAGAAATCACCCCCTCAACCTCCCTGTGTTGCCCTCCCTCCACCCTTCCTCAGTTGAAGCCCTGTCATCTCAAATCCCACCATGGTGGCTACCGAGTAATTTGTGAAAGGCAAATCTGATCATGTCTGTGCCCCTAAACCTTCAGATCCCCCTACTGCTCTTAGGACAAGCCCTCAGGAGCCTCTGTAACATGTACCCCAATACACTCTCCCTTTGGCTGCTGTGGCCCAGCCTCATGGGTCCTCTTGAGTAGGGGACAAGGACTTTGATCAGTTTCAAGGTCAATCAGATATCAAGGGTAGGGGCTTCTCTCTAAACTGACTTAACGGGATTCTTTATACAACTGGACCAGGCAGGCTGAAGACCGCCCAAGTGATGTAGGAAAGAATGTTAGGGTTCAAAGCTGACGTCCAAGAAAGAATTCTTGAGACATCTTTGGTGCATAAAGTTGGTTTTATTAAAGCATGGGGACAGGACCCGTGGTCAGAAAGAGCCGCACTGAGGTCATGAGGATTGGCCCATTATCTACTTTCAAGTTGGAAAGAGGTTAGGGATAGCGTAAGTCTCCAAGGAACTTGGAAGCAAGGCTTCCAGGACATTGAGGGGCTATTGGTGGGAAAAGGTCATTTATTACTGTCTAATAAAACCTTAGTCATGAAACCCTTCAGATGTATACTGTCAGGCCATATGCTTGGGGCAGGGGTGATTGCCAACACATATCTTGGGGGGGTTTAGAGAGAAAGGAAATTTCTAAAGGAATTTTTGTATGTTAAAGTAGACTTACAGGATTGTGGGGCCGGGGTGGGGGGGGGGCGGCGTTGGGCTAGGATTGTTTTTTGCCCTTAGTATTAACATTGAGGCAGTTGAGTCCCTAGAGGAATGTCACTCTGCCTGTTTCAAGGACTTGTCAATGGGCTGTAAGTAGTAAGGAAATTTAATAATTTTTCTTCTGCCTTTGTTTCCCACATCACCAAGTATGAGGCCTAGTCAGAAGAGCGTTCAGAGAAACCTGCCCAAAGTTTGGTCAACGAGTCTTGGTCAAGGGATCATCCTAGGGAATGCCCTAAGTTAGGCTGACTCCTCTCCTTGGCCCCGACCCTATAGAGCCCCCAGGGGGTCAGCATGCCCTCTTCTCAAAAAGTCTGGGCATTCTATCCAAGGCCAGTTGGATTCACCTGCTCGAGCTGGCCACACAAGCCTTCTTTCTGGTTGTTTTCTTCAGGAGTCTACCTACTTTTGCATTTCACTATACAGCAGCCCCCTCCCAATTTTTGGCAGCACTGCACACCCTCCCACTGAGATGAGGAAGACACAATGCTGGTTCTCCATGGCGGGAATCCCCTGCCCCCATGAGCCCAGCAGGATATTCAGCAATCGAAACTTTGTTTTGTAGATTTTTGTGGCTTATGAAAACCGTAATTGTGGATTCCAGGAAATTTATTCTCAAGGTTGGACTGAGACATTGGGCCAGGTTTTCTTCGACACGTTGACTACCCTGGTGGAGGCAGAAGCGAGGCGGGAAACAGGACTGTCCCGAAGGTGCTGTGGTTGGGGAAAGCGGGGGAGGGGGGAAAACCGCCCCTGCCGAAGCCAGGCGCTTTTTCCAGCGCGCAGGGCCTGCCTACACCACCGCTGCTGGAGCTCCCACACCCTGCGCAGGTGTGTGTGTTTGGGGTGGGGGCTCTCTTGACAGGTAACCCCGACAAACGTCCTATGAATGGAAGACAAGGAGACTGAGGCCTGAAGGTGACGAAAATGGCTCAAGGTCACGCCGCTTGTATTGGCGGAGCTCAGCGATGAGTGACTCAAGCCCTTTTTGGGAGAGCAACAGGAGCAAACGGGTTGCGACAGCCGCGGCTCCCCCGGCGCCCCAGCAGGCGCGTGCGCTGGACGACACCCCTCCCCCCTACCTCTTCCCCCCAAGGACACCGCCCAGCCCAGCCATACATCCCCAGTGGGGCTGGGCTTCGGTCCGCCCCCACTTTGTGCGGGCAGGGCGGGCTTCTTCGAAATCTCGCGATTTCGACGCTATGGTTACGCGTACTCTGCAGTCGCGTGGGCAAAATGGCATGGTAAGAGGCGGGGACAACGAGGGACCCTCCTTAAAACCTCCGCGGAGCGGGGAGAGAGTCTCCTTCTGCAGGGCGCAGAGGGTGGGCCGCGCCGTGCTTTAACTGTCGTAAAAGGGGGCGGGACGCACCGCGTTCGAACGGACGTAAAATGGGCGGGACGCGCCACACTAGGAACTGACGCAGAGGGGGCGTGCGTTGCTCTAGCCGGCTGCTGGCTGGGCTCCGGCGCCATGGAGCGCTACACGGGCGCCTTCGAGGAGGCGGTAGATGGGGCCCGGCAGCAGGAGCGGCACTACCAGCTGCTGTCCGCGCTGCAGAGCCTAGTGAAAGAGCTGCCTAGGTGCGCGGCCGCGGAGCGGAACGGGCGGCTGAAGTGGCCCTGGGTCCGGCCCGCGCTCACCTCGCCCCTCTGCCCGCAGCTCCTTCCAGCAGCGCCTGTCCTACACCACGCTCAGCGACCTGGCCCTGGCGCTTCTCGACGGCACCGTGTTCGAGATCGTGCAGGGGCTGCTGGAGATCCAGCACCTCACAGAGAAGAGCCTGTACAACCAGCGCCTGCGGCTGCAGAATGAACACCGAGGTGCGCGGGGGCGGCGGGACGACGCAGGCTTCTCCGGGAGTTTAGCTCTCGGTCTCTGTGCAGGCCGAGCCCTGCCCTGGGTGTCGCTCAGATGAAGTCCCTAAAATTGACCAGGTCAAGGGCTCGGAGACTGCTAGCGTCTTTTTGGCGACAAAGGGGTCAAAGCAGTTTAATTTTTTCAGTTGCACGGCCCCTTGTTAGCATAATATCCAGACACTCCCTGCCCGGACTTGCCCGTGTCTCCACCCTCCTCCAAGCAGGATGACCCAAGGCCTCCCTGCCTGGTCAGTCCATCGACAGATCCCGGTAGTGTTGGTCAGCGTTAGTCATTGACCGCCCCCAGTGATGTCCCGAAGTGTTGACAGCTCCGCCGTGCCCTTTAGGGTCATTTTCCCCTCCGGCAGCGCAGAGGGCCACACCACCACCTGCACATTGGGTTCCCCTGCACTATGCCCTGTGGCACCCTTGGGACCCGAAAACTTCCTCGCTTGAGCCACACCCTCAGCCTCAGCTAAAGCT
The DNA here is from genome assembly GCF_009762305.2 of Zalophus californianus. Classification (NCBI taxonomy): domain Eukaryota; kingdom Metazoa; phylum Chordata; class Mammalia; order Carnivora; family Otariidae; genus Zalophus; species Zalophus californianus. Next base: position 29,403,040 of record NC_045608.1, on the reverse strand, counting down.
TTATGAGCCTTGGCCCCTCCCAGGCATCCCCACTCAGAGGTCTCCCGGAGCCCCTTACTGCAAGGTATGCTGGGCAGCTCTCCCTGCCCCATCAGTTTCCCACCTTTGTTATTTTGTTTTTACCCAACTTATTTATATATAAAAAAAGGTTAAAACATTCAGTAAAGTTGAAAGAATAGCGTAATGTATACCCATATTCTCTCCAGCTAGATTCAGTAACATTTTGCCAAAGCCTTAATACCGCCAAATATATGCAACACCATAGGGCTTCACCGTGAGTCTTCAGCATTCCTCTAGACTGGGATTTTCAAAAGCGCAGCGTTGTTATTTGTGGCTGAACAAGTCTTAATGGTAAGACGGTGTCTTGTGCATTGCAAGCTGTTTAGCAGCATCCCTGGCTTCTACCCACTAGATGACAGTGGCACATCCCGCGTGCCCCCCCCCCCCCCCGCGGTGACAGTCAGAAATGTCTTCAGACATCCTTGGGGATCAACCTTGGCCCAGGATTGAGAACCAGTGCTCTAGATCAAGAACACTCGCCAATGTGAGCATGGTGGACAGCGTCCTGAAAACTTAAATCATTCCAGGGTGTCTTCTGATCTTCAGTCCGCAATCATATTATCCAACTTGTCGTAAACTGTCGCTTTGTGAGGCCAGTGTAGGTTTATGCATCGCAGTTGGTTACTTTGGTCTCTGCTTCTGGAACAGTCACATTTACTATGGGACTTTTTGAAGAGTCTGGGGCATTCTGCCTGTAGAATGTCCCCATTCTGGATCTGTCAGACTGCTTCCTCATGCTGTCATTTAACCATTTCTACAGGCTCTGTGTTTCCTGTCAGCTGGACAGCAGGTCCAGGCATGATGATAGGCAGCTTCCACGTTTGTGGCAAAAACTAGTGTTTCTTTCAGGAGTGGACATTGGGTTTTGTTGAATCCCTTTTTCTGCATGATCACGTGGCTTTTGGTTAACTATGGTGAATAACTCATTTTTTTAATTCCTGGGATAAACTGCATTCCTGGGATAAATCCCATTTGGTAGGATGTATTACCCTTTTTATTATATTGTATTTGATTTGCTAAAATCTTGTTAAGAATTTTTGCCTCTGTGTTCATAATGGACATTGATCTGTAGTTTCTTATAATGTCTTTGGATGGGGTAATAAGGTAAAGCTGGCTTCATAGAGTGAGTTGGGGGAAGTATTCTCTTCTGTTTTCTAGAAGAATTTTTATAGAATTGGTATTACCTTTTCCCTGCTGTTGGAGCGGTTGTCTTTGTAAACATCTCTATTGAGGTGTAGCATGCATATACAGTCACAAATCCAAAGTATATAGCTCATTATTCTTTGTAATGCTCAAATTATGCCACGTTTGGTCAGTGGCAGAGCTCTTGGGCTGGCTCCTCCGTTTTTTGATGTGTCCCCATCATTCTCGGAGCACTTCCTTGCTTTCTGGTGCAGGAAGGTGTTTAGGCTCATCTTTTCTTGTTCTTTCCCTGCCTCCTCCCCTCCAGCTTCTCCAGCAGCCTCCCGTCAGGATGCACCTTCCCCTTCGGCCGCCATAAAGCTTTCCCACTTCTCCTGCCTGTGCTTGAGTCTCTGCCAAATGCAGGCAGTGGTGGTCACTTACTATCTTGCTGTCAGTAAGTAGATCTTGTAGATCTTGTGGCGTGATCTGTTTATCACCACAGAGGTTACTAGTTCAGGGAGCCAGTAAAGCACTCAGAATGATAAAAGTAGGGGGTGGGCAGCAATCTCTTCACAGAATCCTGGTTCCTTTTAATGGGGAGTTTTTGATAACCCTCTAGACACTTTGCTACTTGTCCTTTGGAAGTTTCGGGCAGGTTTTAATACCACCAGCAGTGGGTAAGCACCCTGTGACTTTCTGCTTTTCCTTCCCTCTGACTCAGCAGGTGGTGGTGATTGGCTGCCGTTGTTTTCCTTGGTCACGGCTAAAGCCAGTCCCCTCCCACCTGGGCAGTGGGCACAGCTCCCTTCTCACCTGTGGTTGCTCACCCAGTGCACTTTGGGAGTTGTCCTGGGATTTGCAGCAATGTTTCATAAACGGAGCAAAGGAGATGACATATCCCTGCATTTATCTGTTTCCTCCCATCCTGCCTCCACGGGGTATAAACATTAACCTGGGAGCATCTCCTTGTCCCTGTGTTTATGGAGGTGTCTTTAAGTGTGGCTCTTGGTTTCAAACTCATTTAATGTGATAAATGCTTGTTGAGGTGTGCACAGAATGCCAAGAAACAGGAGATTGGGAAGGTTCTGGGCACAGGAGGTGCCAAACTACTGGCTAAGAGGTGTCTGCTTAAGACATAATGTTGGGTTTGTGTTTCCTTATGGCCAGGGACCACTCCTTATAGGGGAGATCTGGCCACTTGACATTGGTCTAGGATTTGGGCTGTGTAGTTTGAGTGGAAACCACTTTGTTTTGCTTTTGGGTTTTGGGTTTTTTCTTGTTTTGTTTTTTTGAGAGAGAAAGAGTGGTGGGCAGGGGAGGGGAAGGGCAGAGGGAGAGGAGATAGAATCTTAAGCAGGCTCATGCCCAGTGTGGAGCCTGATGTGGGGCTCGAACTGACAACCCCGAGATCATGATCTGAGCCAAAATCAAGAGTTGGACACTTAACTGACTGAGCCACCCAGGCGGCCTTGGGCTGTGTAGTTTTGAGTATTCTGTTTTGTAATCAGTTTCTTTCCATTCCATGCATGGTACCTTTGTCCTCTGTCCAGTCCTATCACAGTGGACAATTTTGCTTCTGTTTATGGTATGATTTAATGGCAACTGTGAGAGCTTTCTCAGTGGCCATTGTGAGCCCCACTCCAAGCAGCACAGACTCCCCAGCACAGGGCCTCTAATGGCTTACCTCATCCTTGGGCCTCCCAGGGTTTGTACCCACCTTACCCGCTCTGGGAGCTGTGGATGGGGTGGGGCAGCTCTGCCCACCCTGAAGGGCAGCACTGAGGGAATGACACCACCACGCCACCATGGGCAGAGGCCATGCCATGCTTGGGCACAATGACTCCTCTCCTCTCCTTCCTTTTCCAGACTTTGCCTGGATGGTCTCACAGTGGACCCTCAGGTGGACATCTCCGTGAACGTCCCATGGGTGATGGGCAGCTCACACCTAGGACTGCTGGCCTGTGGCCATCTGAGCCCAGAAGCCTCTGGACTAGTCTCCCACTCCTTTTGGTCTTGTGAGCACTGGCTATAGCTCTGGCCAGCCTGCCCTGTCTCACCCTCCTCAGTTGTCTTGCACCCTCCAGAGTCCCCTGGATCCTCACTGCTAGAGAAAGGCCCTGCCCTGGGTGAGGGCAAGACTGAGTGGGCTAGGGGACTAGGCGTCCCCCAGAACTCCACCCAGCTTGTAGTGCAGGGTTTCACCTCTGCACCTTGGCCTGGCTGCCCCATGGTGGGACAGCCAGGGTAGGTGCTGAGGCAAGAAGTGTGTCCTGCCCCCCTCCATCTCGCCCCCCACCACCTGCTGGACTTCTCTGGTCTCATCTCCTCCTAGTGCTCAGGCAGGCGCTGCGACAGAAGCACCAGGAAGCCCAGCAGGCCTGCCGGCCTCACAACTTGCCCGTGCTCCAGGCAGCTCAGCAGCGTGAGCTGGAGGTAGGGGTGTGAGCTGGGTGGGTATCACCTGGGCTGTGGTGAAGAGGGCTCAGGGCGGTTTGGGAGCCCCTGGCTGCTCTGGGCCTCAACTTGCGTGGGCCGTTGGAGGCCTGATGAGTCCCCAAATGTGACTCTTCACTATGGGGTTTGGGATGTGGCAGGACCGGGTAGAGAGTGTGATCCCCCTGCTTCCCAAGACCATAGCTCTTCAAGGGCTGGGCCTGTTCAGGGCAATGGTGGGGTGGTGGGCCAGCCAGCAGAAGCCCAGTCTGCTTCCAGGTTGCTCCAGGACAACCAGGAGACCCATATGTAACCAGGAAGCCATGGGTGGTGGGGGTGCATGGGAAGGCTTATGCAGGGTCCCAAGCAGCCTAGAGCCAGGGTTCACAGGGAAGAGGTGCCGAGCTGGGATCGGCAGGCAGCCCCAGTGGGGAGGGAACATATACAAAGGCCCAGAGACATTTGGCAACTTGATAGTAAGCAGAAGTGGACCTGGCATCTGGCCAGCTCATGGTGGTCCCGAGCAGTCCTTGCTGGGCAAGGCCTGGCACAGCAAAGGGAGGACACCTGGCCAGGGGTCCTGGAAGGGAGAGCATTCCAGGTAGGGCAGCCGAGCCCTTCTGTAGGGTTCAGTGTGGCCGAGAAGGGAGCAACCTGGGGGCAGTAAGGGCACCATCAGTGGTCTTGGAGCCACTGGGAATGGGGAGCAGGCTGGAGGAAATGGCAGGCCACCAGTGTGTGTGTGAGGCAGCGTGTGATGGGCAGGGGGCTGAGCCCCTGAGCCGCCCTCACCATGCAGGCAGTGGAGCACCGGATCCGGGAGGAGCAGCGGGCAATGGACCAGAAGATTGTCCTAGAGCTGGACCGGAAGGTAGCCGACCAGCAGAGCACACTGGAGAAGGCTGGGGTTGCTGGCTTCTATGTGACCACCAACCCACAGGTCAGTGCCTCAGGCAGGCCTGCCCTGGCATAGCCCAGGGGATGCTGGTTCCCAAAGGCCCAGTTCCGTCTGGGGTTTTATCACTCGTCCCTGGGGAGCCAGGCCCAGAGTGTGTTGGGGGAGGGGAGGAGGGAAGAATTAGTAAGGCAGGTCCCACTGCCTCTGCCCACAGGAAGGCAAGCCAACTGGCTGTGGGAGCATTGTCCACCTTCCCCAGGCCCTGCTGCTCACAAGGCCCTGTGCCCCAAGCCAGGGCAACTGCAGGCCCTGTTGCAGGTGACGTCCCTGCTTCTGTCCCTTTCTAGCAAGCCGTGGCCAGGAGTCCCTGGAAGTCAGTCCCATGGGTTCACTGCCTGGCACTCTGTAGGCCCCGATATCTGCCTCTGGGCCCGTGGGAAAGGGGGCTTTTGCCAGGAGAGGAGAGACCAGGTGTCATTCTGGTCTCACAGCAGCCCTTCTGCACCCCAGGAGCTGACGCTGCAGATGAACCTGTTGGAGCTCATCAGGAAGCTGCAGCAGAGGGGCCGCCAGGCGGGGAAGACAGCCTTGTGACCAGGTGGGGTCTCTGCCAGTTACCTGCTGCCCGTCATGGCTGAGAAGACAGCCCTGTTCCTGTCACCACAGGCAGCAGAAAGCTGAGTGGAACTTGTCTTCCCAGCACCTGGCCACCACCTTCCCAGTTGCCTGCAGGAGGGGTTGACCCTCTGAGGAGAGACCAGGTGGACCCTGGCTGCACCTGCCACCCACCTTTGTCTGATTTTTTTTTTTTTTTTTGGTCCAAAGCTAGGATGGTGCGGGAAAGGGACGAGTGGGTCCGTTCTGCTGGCTGGCTGCCGCAGAGTCGGGAGAGTGGGGCTGGAGGTCCTAGCACCTTCTCACTCCACCGGGCACATCCCAACGTTTGCCATGCCCCATCTTCTGGTCTCAGCCCCTTCCTTGGCAGGTGCAGCCCCCTAAGTAAGTGGGAAACACTGCAAGGCCCAAGTCCTGTGAGGGCCAGAGAAATAAAGGTACCTCAGTGTGACCTGCATGTCGCTTGTGTGATAGCTCTGTGGTATCTGCCATGACCAGGGCCCAACTAGGGCCCTCGCCTTGTAGCTCCGTGGCCTATGGAGGAACCAGCAGAGGCCCCCCACCCGCCCCTTTGTCACAGAGGCTCTCCCAGGGGCACCCCCTCTGGGGCTCCCTCATGGAGCAGCAGGCCTGGGTAAGCCCCAAGGCACTAGGACCACATCTAGTCTGCTCTGGGAGGCTGGAGGCAGGGGCAGGCAGCCATGAGTCTGCTCCTGTCAGAACAGCGGAGCCTCATGGGTCATGCGGCAGCTGGGGCGAAGGGCACAGAACAGTAGGAAGAGTCTGGGGGAGAGAGTCCCCAGGTAGAGAAGCACCAAGCCCACCCCTAGGAGCATCTCCGAGCCAAGGGGTGGGGGTGTCCAGCACCTAACATAGCTGAATCTGTGATACACCCTGAAGGGAGGGATTGGGGGATCCACCCCACCCACGGTGGGCCTGGCCCGCAGGGACACATGGTGCCAGAGAGGCAGGGCCATCAGTGCCACCCCATCTTTGATGCTGACCCCACATGATGGTGCAAGGGAAAGAGCAATGCAGGCACAAAGTTAAGGGCTGCAGAAGTAGTGGTTTATTGACCAGGCCAGCTTCCCCAGCCTGGTGACTGCCTGCCTGTGGGGCTCAAGGGGGGTGGGCTAGATGAACCCTGGCAGAAACTGGTCCTCCGGGTCCAAGGTCATGGGGCCTGGCAGAGATGGGGGTCGTGCCCACTTGTTCAGAGGCAGTTCCTGACAGTTCCCAGTGGCTCTGGCAGGCATCAGACACAGTCTGAGTGCCCACATCCTGAGCAGGGGCCAGAGGGGCACTGAGGCCCCACTTCCAGCAGGTCTCGGGCATAAAAAGGTGAATCCACGTGAGGCTGGGGTTGGGCTGTAGCTGTGCGCCAGCCTAGGGGCCACCCAGAGCCCCACAAGGCAAGGGCTGGAGGCCAAGTCTGAAGGTGGATGACGATGGTAGCCCGCGAACACTAGGCTGGACGGTGGAAAAGGCTGCCTGTGCGGAGCCTCCGCTTGAGCTCCTGCCACAGCAGCTGTCGCTCCCGCCAGGCGCCCTTCACAACGCCACTGTTCTCCAGGGCACGGCGGGACAGGTAGGGCAGCACCTCCATCACAGGGCCATAGGGCACATACTTGTACACGGGAAAGCCTGCCTGACCTGTACACAGGCAGAAGCAGTGAGTCCCAGCCCTGGACACCCCCACCCCTGCTCCCCAGGGAGGCCTCACTCACCTAGTGGGAAGCTAATCTGGTCGCACATGCCCAGTAGCTGTCCAAAGTACACCTGGCAATCGGCAGGGTACAAGCCCAGCTCCTCCATCCTATAGACAGACAGTGGAGCAGGTGAACCCCGCACCGCCCCTTCTCCCTGACTGCCACTCCCAGATCCTCAAGCATACACTTTAGCCTCCATCCCCTGCGGTATGGGCAGGGGTGTAGGCTCTGTGCTGCCCAAACCAGGCCTCTGCCCTGTTTCCCACCTTAGCCTATGGCTACCAAGTTCCGTCCTCCCCCTTCCCCTGTGTTCTCTCTCCCTTCCGTCTTGTCTGTCCCGACCTCTGTTCTGGTGCCCTGACCCAGCAAGGCAAGCCTGCCCCAAGGTGTGCCCTGGGGAGGCTCTCAGAGGCCCTCCCCTGCCCCATTTTGAGCCCCTCTGCTTCAGTGCCACACCCTCAGTCCCTCCACCCGACTGGGTCTCTTGTCCTCCCCTTGCCGGCTGCTCTGTCCCATAGAGCAGCACCAGCCACTGGTGACCACGGAGTTTTTAGAAGTCGGCTGGCCTAAACAGATGGACTGCAAATAGCACACACACATGGAATTTTGAAACTCTGGAAAAAATGTATTCTTTTTCTGAAATGCTGAATACAGGTAATATTTTGGGTATGCTGGGCCAGGTGAAAGGTATTATTGAAATTAACTATCTTTTTTGTGTAGGAGAACATTTAGATTAGATGAAACTCACGTTTCTATTAGCGCCGCTCAGATGTTGGGGTGGGTGGCCCCCAACTCTGTCCAGCATCATCTGTCCTCACACCTCCCCTCATAGGATCTTACAAAAATTCCCAGGGTTTGAAATGTCTACTTGCTGAGGATTTCCACATTTTTTACCTCCAGCTTCCTGTATCCACGTGTCCAGACTCAACCTATCTGCACCAGCGCTCTGGAACCTGCCCTCATCCTTCCGCCTCCTTCCAGGGGCACGTTCAGCCTGGGTTCTCCTCACACGCACCCAGGCTGTTGGCCAGGAGCGCGCTCCCCTGGCATGAGGGTCCTCACACAAGCCCTTTTCCTCCTTCCCTCAGAGTCCGGCTCCAGAGTGAGGGCCACCCAGTCTAACGCAGGCCACAATCTCTACCGTGTTGCCCTGGTCTCTGGTTTAGGTATCTTTGGGCCCCCCTGGACCACAAACCCTGTTAGAGCAGGGCTGCCTCCTGACAACTGGCGGCAGGGACATGCCGGTGCCTCCCGCAGGCATGGCTGCTGACCTGCCTCCGCACCCTCTGCCCTGTGACTGCAGCTCCCCCCCAGCAGATGGGGGCTCTCCACTTGCCATCTAGGCTGGGCCTCCTGACTTCCTCTGGCCAACAGGACAATAGCAAATGTGATGTGGGCAGAGGCTTGCCCTCTCCGGGGCTTCTGGAAGCCTGAGACCACCATGAGGCAAAGCCTGGCCTGGCCTATTGGAAACTGGACATGTGATGCAGTCCCCTTTGCTGACACAGACCCAGTCGGGTGGAGGGACTGAGGATGTGCCAATGAAAAGCCATTTAGGTCCAGTCAGGCCTCAGCTGACCGCAGATGCAAGACAGACCGCAGGCAAGGCCAGCAAAAGCAGCCCCCAGTTGAGCCCAGCCCACCCTGCTGGCCCACGGGATACACTGCTGTTCAGGCCTCTGAGTTTGGGGTTGGTTTGCCACTTGGCCAAAGCTGACCCAAGCTGTTCAGACTGAGATCCCCGATGTGGCATCAGAGACCTATACCGCTTCCTCGGGGAGGGCCAGCCCAAGCTGCTGTGGGCTCCAGAGAACCATGGACTGTAGGGGGCTGAGCCTTCTCCACGACAGTGGTATTTGTGGAGCCTGGCACGGGCCCAGGGGGCCATGAGAGAGGAGAGCGTGCTCAGATGGCACTCTGGATGGGGGGAAGCCATGTCCAGGGCAGCAGGCTGGTGAAAACAGACATGTTGTGGGTGGGAAGATTCAGAAGACAGGAGGCAGGAAAGCCCTTCTGAGGACAGGCTACACCTCTCAGAGTCCCACTGTCCTCTGTGTAGCTGGTGTCTGAGTGGACTACCTGTGATCCCTGCGTTAAATGTGAGTGGCCAACCAGAGCCGGCTGAGCTCGTAACTGAAACCTAAGAGAGCGCCACCTTCCATACCGCTGACCCACACGGGCCTGCCACTGTGCAGGGGTGCAGGTTCCCAAGTGCTGGGCCAGGGGTCCGGGAGTCTCTTGATGTACCTCGTCTAGTGGAGGACCCTGGTGCCCGAGGGTTCAAGCTTTGATCAAGTTTCCGTCACAGAGTAATATTTTTAAGTCTAAGGGGAAAACAGGTTTTAAGATTTACAACTCAATCAGGTGTTTGTTTTAAAAGTCAAGCTAAATCTATTTTTTTTTTCTTTTTGCGCTGAGCGCAAAAGGTGCCCCTGGCCCTCTGACATCCAATGACAAGGATGGGGCATCTGAGGCAGGAAATGAGCGCCTGGGAAGTCCCTAGGGATGGAGAGAAGGCGGAACAGTCCTGTCCAGCTGGGACTCCACTCGGCCCCCCCACCCATCCCACAGAAGCAGTCAGACCGGACCCTGGCAGGGACTCTTGGGAGGGAGCCTCGTCACAGTGGGTGTGGAGTGACCAGTCAGCTCATCAGGCAGCGCCCCAAAGCTGCCCAGCCTGGCCGTTCCTTCATCCCTCCTTCCCAGAGCCCAGCTCAGCCACAAGCCTTGGGTGCCCTGCTCTGCTCCCGGGAAAGGCTGGGGCCGGCAGGGCCACTGCCGCCATGCTTTGTGTGGGGCCTCCAGCCCAGGAAGGTGCCGACTGGGGCTAGAAACACCCCCTCCACCCCCCGCCCCGTGTGGTGCTGCCTGGGTGAAGATGGAAAACACAAAAACGTGGTAATGACATTGGAATATTTTAAGAATTTACTTCACCTTATTCCTATATCTGACTTGTATGGATCCTACCAAACTTTTGCTCCACAGGACAGGCATTTAAAGAGAAAACAGACTATATTAAATTCCAAATGCAGTTTCAAGCGTTGAGAGATTATTTATAAACGACGTGACATGCCGGAGGACCCCTGAGGGGCGCTGACGACACATAACATATTTGTGCGTTTCAGTAAGCACAAAGTTCCGTAAGCGTGTAATTTCACCTAAGGAAATTTAGTTTTTGAATTTGCAACTTTAGTAAGTCAGGTATTAACTTTAAAAACGAAAGTAACTACAAATAACCTTTTTGCTCCTGCAGTGCCAATGCCCAGCCGGGCCTGGGAGGCGGGGGGCCTGCAGGACACTAAAGCTGCCCTCCAGCTCCCTGCAGACATTACCCTGCGAATACCACCGCGCCTGGCAGGTCACTCCGCACAGGCTTCCACAGCACTCATCCCGAGCCCCTCCCCCACCGGGGAGCACCGCACAGCTGGGGGGGCGGGGTGCCTACCTGCGCAGCGTGAAGCGAATTGTGTCCTCATTGTGGGAGGCCACCATTACTTTGGCCTTGGTGTTGTGCCTCAGCTCCTCCAGGACATAGTTGAGGCACCTGGGGGGAGTGCCACATAAGCCCCAACCTGCAGGGGCCACAGGCAGGCCCAGGGCCATCCAGCGAGCCCACTCCTCCCAAGCATGGCCACAGCAGTAGGACCACGGCTGCACTTGACATTCCTCAGCACCTCGCAGGTAAGAAAGAAAACATGAGCAGCACCCAGGGCTAGACATTCGACAGGGGACTAGCTGGGGCACGGTGCCCCCGGCACCCGTGACACGTACACCTTCGCTTCTGGGAAGGGGTCCACAAGGAAATCAAAGGCCTGGCGGGAGTGGGGGGCCTCCCCCGCACACGGTGTGAAGGTGCTACCATCTGGCAGCAAAGGTGCATGTCCTGGACCCAGCATTTTGGCTGCTAGGAATGTGCCACAACTGTGTCCCTGCCCGTGAGAACACGGGGACAAGGTGTGCTACAGGTCACTTGCGTCATGACGGGGATGGGCATGCTGCTAGCTGCTGGGTTGACACCGGGGGCCCGCACACCGACACGGGAGGATCCAGACGGGTGTTACATGGAAAAGCAAGAGCACGGGGCTGAATACACAATACCAAAGCTGACGCGGGTACACACATGGTATACTCAGAAGCTCTGGCAAAGTAGCAGGGTACTGCCGGGGAGAAAGCAGGAGCCAGGCAGACGCCAGGGGTCTGACCTCCTAGAGAAAAAGCACAGGTTCCGCCTGTCCCTGCTGCATGACAATGTTAGCAAGATAAACAGACCAAAAGCAGATGCAGAACAGCTGATGACCCCGGTGTGTAATATGAAAAGCAAATGGGCTGTATACAAGTCAGGAGGGCCACTCGGGGCATCTCCCTTGTCCTAAGTGTCAACAAGAGCTGGCTGGGGGGCCTGGGCCAGTTTGGTTTTATTCGGTAGGCTTTTCCGTCCTAAAAATGCACCTTAATAGTTTTTGGAAAGGGTAGAACAGCAGAGAGGATTCAAAAAATAAACAGTAAGTTAAAAGCAGAGGAGATAATCAGTTCTGGCCTCAAGTGTAAGTCTCACTCCTGCTCCCCCTTCAGATGGGCGTCTTGTGGGGTCAGTGCCAGCACCCCGGCCCTGTTTTCTCATTCCCTGCCCAGGAAGCCATGAGGCCCTGGGGGCCAAGGAGGGCTGGCGCACCTGTGGTACATGGCATTGGTGGCCTCATACGTAGGGTTAATGGGGTCCTCATAGCCAATCTCTGCGGCGCGGGTACGTTCCTGGGCCATATATGCACCCCGCACCAGCTTGGCCCCAAAGCACCAGCCCTCGCGGCGAGCCAGCTCCACGTCCAGGGTGACGTTGTCATAGGTGTCCTGTGGGACCGGGGCCAAAAGTTGATGATGACCAGGATGAGGCCCCCTCCAGCCTGTGTCCCCTGAGGCCCAGGTGCTCCCAGGGTATAGTCACCGTGGGACACCAGAGCCAGCAGCAGCCACCTGACCTGCGGGTGCTTAGGGGAGCTGGGAGACAAGTAGGGGTGAGGACGGCCCCTTGACCTCTTGTCTCTTAGAAATGGGGATTCTTCTGTGTAGCCTGGGACAACGCTGTTGGGGGACAGACGAGGTGCCAGAAGCCATGGTGCACTCCAGAGTCTCCCTGGGCTGACACGGAGGCAGGGGTGCTGCATGCTATGGGTACCTGCCTGGGCCCCTTTCCCCGCCCCCCCCCCGCCCCCGGAGCCTTGACACCCATCCCACACCAGTTTTCCAAATACCTGCCTGGTCCCAGAGCAGCCCAGCCCAGGTTCGTGCTCAGCAATCCCACCCTGAAGCACCCCGGACTCCCTGAGGTACATGCAAAATCCTGAGCAAGTCTTTTTGTGGGGAGGGAACCAGAAGCTGCCAGTCCCGTGAACCATCTGATCCGAAGGGACCCAAACTAAAAAAATGGCAGGAAAAACCAGTGACGCATGAGGCCATCAAAATGTGGGGATTAAGGCACATGAAGCAGACTGTAAAAAGGGCCCTTCACCTTCCTCCTACCCCTTCTACACCCCGTCTGGGATCTGAGGCCCAGAGAAGGGGCCGGTACAGAGCTGGGGACAGGGCCCTGGGCCTTTCTTCCTGCTCAGAGTCAGTCATGCTCAGGTAGAGGCCCCTCCCCAACACCAGCACGGGACTTAAGACGCAGGGCATCCACTCACCCGAGGGCCGGAAGGGAGACAGCAGGCGGGGACTGTACCTTGAGGTAGCACTGGTACGTGTTGAAGATGAGTGGCTTCCCCGTGTTGAACTTGCGCTGCATCTCCAGGGTCAGGCGGCTGATGGCCGGCTGGAAGTAGGTCTGCTCGGCGTCCACCATCAGCCGCACGCCCATCTCGGCGGCTTTCTAAGAGGTGCAGGGGTGGGACAGAGGGTTTGACTGGGGTCAGGTGAGACATGTGGCCCCCTCTCTGGGCACGTCGGAGGGTCCTCGACCTTGGCCAGGATGTCCATCCTTTGCAGCATCCTCGTCATCTGCAGCTCTTCCTCCTCAGTGAACCGTGACAGCAGAGGCTCCAGCTGTCCTGTCTGGGGCAGCACGCGGTCAGGCCGCAGCAGGGCTCTAAGCCCCCACCTCTCAAAGCCGCCACGTCCCCTGCCCAAGGGCACCCTCCTCCCCTCCGTGTGCAGGGCCTACCAATACCCAGTGCATGTCCCCAGGACCCGCAAGGCCACCTCATCCCCACCCCTTCCCCGTTTTTTAGCAAAGATCCAGTGCCCTGCCCTGAGGCCACCTGGTGACACAGCACCCCAGAACCTCGCTGCCAGCCAGCACCCTCTGACTCACAGGGCTAGCTGCTCCAGGTCAGGCCTGCACCCAAGGTATCTGCTCCCACAGCCTCCCAGGACCCTGGAAGGGGATCCCCCTTCTGCCCCCATGCAACGGTAAGGAAGTAACCCTTGACCCATCCAATCACCCGGAAGGGTTCAGCCCCTAGCAAGGAGAGGGCTTAGAGGGAGAATGGCAGTCGCAGGCAGACAGGGACAGCCTGCAGGAGACTGACAACACAGCAGCGGGGACAGAGGCGCCATCCCCAGGTGGTGGCCTTCGGGGAGCCAGCAGGTCAGCAGCAGGTACCTATCCTGGAGGCCCATAGGGCACTGGGCTCTCTGCTAGCACCACATGCCCGCTAACACCGCCCAGGGCACTCCCAGTGGGGCCTGGAGCATGCCCCTCTGTTGGCCCTCAGAGTCTCAGTTTGGGGGCTGGGCCCTTGGCCAGCTGGGCCTGGGTGCTTGTGGGAGGCACTGTTTGCGGGATGTTTTCCCAAGGTGCTTCTGCTGCTTTACATCCAGCTTGAGGGGTGGTTTCAAACAGAGAGCAAAGTCCTGGCACCTCCCACAGGCAGGACGGGCAGGGAAGGGGGCTCTCATTCCCTGGTGAGAATGAGAACACAGGTTGGCCTAGTGACTTGCTTTTCACACACACACAACCGGGCACAAGTGACGCCATGGAACATCTGAGGTGAGGCTGGAAAAGGTGACCATGCTTCCGCCCGGCTCTCGGGGGACACTCACCCTGGGAGCCCAGCCCCTGCATGGCAAGGAAGCCCTGCCCCACACACAGCCAGCATCCACCGCTGGCCGTGGGAGTGGGGCCCCTCCACAATAACCCCAGCTCCCACCACCCTCTGAGAACAACTGCAAGGGAAACCCTGAGCTAGAACCACTAGAACTGGTCAGTCCAGAACTGCAATGCAGGACAACAGGATTACTGCCGTTTCAAGCCACTGAGGTCTGGGACGACCCAGCATGCAAGGATAGAGGACGTGGGTCTCTGTCCCCCTCTATGGGGCACTCAGGGACCTGTCCTCTTCCTCTGGACCACAGGGGTGTTGTGTGGCCAGGAAGGACACTGGTCTCAGCCAGCTGTGTCCCCGGCCGCTGCCCCAGGATGAGGGACAGGGAGCATTTCCCTTAGCCTCACACCCCGATGCGACATGGGTGAGGGGTGGTCACCTGCATGTTAGGGACCACCAGGTGCTTGGAGAGCTCGGTCCTGCTGTCAATGAGGCTGCTCCAGTCCAGCAGGTCCAGGGTGCTGTGGGAGAAGCTGCATCAGCACAGGGGCACTAGGATCTGTCAGGGCGCCCAGTCCCCAAACCAGTCCATGCCTTAAAAGAGCACCCCAAGCCCAACCCCCACAAAACCCGCCACAGTGTTCAGTTTTAAAAGACAGATAAAATGTTAACATTGTCCTCTGTTTACAAAATGGAAACCAAAACCAGAACATTCTTGCACTGGGGTGGCAGCAGCTACACCAAGGTCACCATGGGCCATGTCAGGCTTGCGAAAGAGCCAAACCCAAACATGGGAGACCAGAAAGGAGGCAGACCCTGCATGTAAGGGGGACCGCTGCTACCCCCCGCCCAGGGGCCCTGGGGATCTCAGTCCCAGCTTCCAGACCCCTCAGGAAGAGGTGTGGGCCCCTGTAGGATCTCAGCTGCCCTGTCCCTCAGCCTGCCTGCCATGTGGGCCCCAGGGAGGGCTGAGTGTGGCACCCTTACTCTAGGACCCAAATAATTCTGTGAGCAGCCCTGCTGGTTTCAGGGGTACCCCTACGCAGCTATAGTCTGGACTAGCTCTGGGCTAGCTGCGGCCCCGGCCCCGTGGACTCCAGGCCTGCAACTCCTGCTGTGTCTCAGGGCAGAGGTCCCTCAGCACTGTCACCCCAGGCCCATGCTCTCCAGGAGGGCAACCAGGACTGGGAGAAGCCATTGGGGCTCTGCTGGAACCATGGCTGAATCAGGGCAGACACTTCAGAACTCCCAGCTCGGGGGCTACTCTTACCCAGACACGCCCAGGGTCTCCGCAGTAAACCAGTTCTCAATCTCCGTCCTGGAGGCGATGCCCATCTTTGCCACACTTTCCTTGAGAAGTAAGAAGCTGCCAGTCCCATGACCTGCCCCAGCCCTGGTCGCTAACATTCCCTGCCCCCCCCCCCCAATATCTGTGCTGTTTTGACTTTATTACACCATTAGTGCGAACAGGATACGGCTCTGGTTTGTGTTTCTGCCTCACAGACGGCTCTATACCTACCTGTCCCTGATGCCCCTCCCTGGACCCAAAGCTCTGCAGTACTCTGCCACCTGCAGGGCAAACCCTGCTCCTCAAACCCTCGCCCCCAGCAAGTCCTTCCCAGCAGACCCCAGCTGCTGCTGCGTGGGGGGGTGGAGGGACTACAGGCCTCTGGGAACCCACCGCAAACACTACCTGGCCAGGACTCCTCCCCAAGCCCCCACAGTACCCACCCACTCATACCCACCGGGCAAGGCTTCACACCTGTAGCACAGCCACCTCCAGCTTCGTATCCATGGCAGCCAGACCAGCCTTCCCTTGCTCTGCAGCCATTTGGTGGAAGAATCGTCTCCACTTGGTCAGCACATCTGAGAACTGCAGCTGCAAGTGCAGGCCTGAGCCACCCTCTCTGGCACACACCCAGTTTCCCGCCCCCAGGACCCCTGCAGAGCCCCTGGGCCCCCTCCCAGTTCCCTGTGTGCCCGGCTCCCAGCACCAACGTACCAGCACAGGAGCTTTCCCTTAATGCTCACAGCACCCCAAGTTCTCACAAACTCTGTACATGGAAGGTTCTGGCACTTACCAGAAACTGAGGTCTCCCCAGTGCAGTGAGCTTGATGGCTGAGAAGCCATCATCACTGGCTCCGCCTGTCAGAAGCCACAGGAAGAACCATTAGGGCTCCCGAGGGGGACGAGGACCAGGAGCCTGTGCCCAGAATCTGTGCCACCCAGGAGTTAGACACATCTCACCAGACATGTGATGGACTGTGAGTGGCTGGCATGGCCCCTCTTCCTACCAATTACCTACAGCGACACAGTCCTGGGTCTCCCTTCCAGATGGGCCCCAAGACCACCACAGAGTGGCACCAGCAGATCTCTCCTCCCTTCCCCACCCGGCCCTAGCATGGCACCGCGCTTCCTGGACAGGCCTTCCGCTCCCCAGCATGCCTGCCTTACTCTCCCTGGAAGCAGCCCTAGTGGCAGCTCGGCTATCTCAGGCTGAGGTGGATGCCACCAGGGGCCCCTGCCAGCCACCCAGCCCCCCCACCCTCCCCCCTGCCCTTGAACAAGAGGGGAGAGCCCACCAAGGAGCCACATATCCTGGGCTGGCTGGCTAACCTCTTATGGGCAGGACAATGTTCCTACTGAGCCCATAAATACACATGTGCACCCCACCTCGGAGGCAGGAACAGGCAACTTGGCAGGGTTTATTAGCCACGTGGATCCAGGAAGCCGGTGGGCAAAGGAGCCAGCCCATTCTGTCCCTGCCCCATGTCCTCTCCCATGCCACCAGCACCCCAGGCTGCCCATGGTGGGGGGGGAGGGGGCGGGCAGGGGAAGGGTTCACAGAACACAGAAACACCCAGCAGAACAGAGGGTGGAACACAGCAGGTGCTCAACCACACTCGCCTCTCTCCTCCCTTCCAGAAACCCACGACCCGTCTTCACTTCCGTGACCTTCGCTTCTGGCAGAGCAGGCACAGAGGCAAGGAGGCGGCCCTGCTCTGGACCCACATGGCCAAGTCTCTGCCTGACCACTGGCATCTCCCCAGCACTGCTCTCAGAAGGCTGCTTCCGAGCACCACTCACTCCCACCCCTCCCAGTGTGCAGAAGGTAGAGCCCACGAATGGAAGGGTTGCGGGGCCACGCAGTGGGGCTGTGCTGTGGCTGGGGAGGCCCCCCCCCCCGACTCGCCTCCTTTGGTGAGCGCTCCACCCAGAGGCCAGGTGTGGAGGAGTTCTCCATGGCACCAGCTCCTGGAACAGCGAAGCCATTGCCAAACCCAAGTGCCACGTGTGGCTAGGCTCAAGCCCCTGACCTGGATGGAAGGCTGCTCAGCCCACTGACATCTGGGCACTCGTATCCGGGAAGAGGCAGGAGGCGCTGGGCTCCTTGGGCAGGGCTGGACTCAGGCATGACCCCCAGTATGACCTGAGCCCAGCCGATGGGCTTCCCCAGTGTCACCCACAGTCATCCTCATGACTGTCCGGGCCACCTGGAGAGAAGCCCCAGGCGAGTGCTCCAGCCTGGCCTCGCTTTCACCCATCAGCATCTCCACACGTAGGTGTCGGCCCTCCCTGGCAGGTGCACAGCCAGCAAAGTGCGGGGCCCCACCTGCAGCCTCAATGCAGCGCAAGAATGTCTCCATGTGGCTGTCACACTTGGCTTCATTGGCATAGAAGTAGGTTCGGGCACTGATGACACCATCCCTGCGGTCTCCAAAGGCCCGGTGGGCCTGGTACTGCTTCTCCCTCTTACTCGTACCTGGAGGGGCAGGTACACGGCCTGAGCACAGAGAGGCTGTGTGCTGTGCTCTGGCTCCCACCCAGCTCTGGGCAAACACAGGGTTTCCCCGGCATCCGGCAAGGCCTGCTGATGGCCCACAGCCCCCTGCCCTCGGCACTGGCTCCTTGGCGGCCACGGCCTCCCTGCACTGTGTTGCCCACCACTCCCGGCTCCTACACTCACTGTTCCTTCTCCCTGGCTGAGCCCTAGTCACATGGCAAACCCGGCCACAGGGTTTGCTGCTGAGGGCCAAGGGGGCCAGGACCCCCGGGGGCATCCCGAGGGTGGGGGCAGACTTGGAGCAATGGCCTGGGCGCACACAGGGAGGAGCCGTGGCCCCAAGTCTCGCCTGTGCCCTTGAACCAAGGTCTCCCGAGGAGGGGTTGGGGGTGAGGGAGGGGACAGGCTGAGAGAGTATTTGTTCCTGAACAGCCTTCTCTTACTCACCACTGCCCTCCCTCTCTACAGCGGACGTACAGGACCTGTGCGAGGGAAGAAGAGGGTGAGGGTCGGTCACGCCACCTCAGGGTGCAAGTGACAAGCATGGGTTCCCTTTGAGCAGGCAGAGGTGAGAGGAAGCCAGAGGCTGAGCCCTGAACCTGACCTGACAAGGAGGGCTCTGTAGAAGGGCAGGTAAGAGTGACTCATGTGCCCCACCTCTCTCCTCACCCACCCACCCCAGGCCTGCAGGGTCACCTCCCCTGAGCTGGGTGGGGCAGCAGCCTCACAGACCGGCCTGGCCCACAGGCTCTACACCCTGGAGAAGCCTCAGGTTCCCTACAGGTAGGTGAGGAGTGAGTAAAACTAGCGGACAGCCCAAGGCACGGAATAGGTGCTTGAAGAAAGCTAGCTATGGGGGCATTCCCTTCTGAAGGAAAGACAGAGCCTCGGGGCCAGTCAGGGCTGATAAGGAATGGACCGGGCAACAGCCAGTGCACAAAACTCCCGAAGTTGCTCTGCTCTATGCACCCCCTACATCCAGGCCCCTCCAACTGCCAGGAGCCCCAGGCCGGGCTCTGGGCTCCTGCCGAGGCGCACGGCTGGCCCCACCTTCAGCCACTGCCTGCCAGCCCCCTGCCTCCTTCTTGCCCCTTCGGTGTGTCTTCCAAGCAACAGCCAGAATTTTTCTTTTAAAACCAAGTCCTCCCATCATACCCGAATAACACCCCCAGTCCTCATGAGGACAGGAAAGTGAGGCCAGCCTGAGACCATGGTTGCTTCTGCCCCCACTCAGGCTCAGCCCAGCCACCCTGGCCTTGCACTTGAGACAGAGGTAGAGGTAACTGCACCTGCAGTGGTCTCAAGCCGAGGCAGAGGGCCAAGGCAGCTTTTGACCTCCCTGCTCCTACAGCAAGTCAGGGGCCGCTGGCCACCCTCCAGGGAGCCCTCCCTTGGGACCCTGGCTCTTGTGTGACCCCAGGGCCCATATCTGGCAACTCTGAGCCAGGATGCCCAGGTCAGGACCCAGGAGTCCCAGTAGCTGGGCCAGCCCACAGAGCCTGGGGGCTCCACATCCTGCTTACACAGCCCACAAGGCCCCAGCCTGGGGACAGGGGCCACTTCAGGGCAACTCGACACGTGTGCTTGATATACAAAAGAGGGTAAGGTGTCACCGTGTGACAGTATCTGACTCTGTAACATGAGGGAGGGGTCGGCCCCACGCAACAACATCCCCACTGGGAACAAGGAGCCCCTGTAAGACCAGCCCCAGGCTGTGACCCAGGTACAACCAGGCAAAAGCACGACTCGGGCCCCACCATCTACACTGAGGCATGGGTCTGTCAGCAAGGATGGTGGCTGCTGGGGACTCGGGCCTGCTTTGGAACCACACAGCCCATGGCTCAGAGAAACAGGAGTATTCCTCTCCAAGGTTCCTGCCTTTTAGGCAGGCCGCATTCCGTTCACATGGGAAACCATTATCGAAAAGGCCCCCAGTGGCCCAGCACCATGTAAGGTTCCTGCTCAACACTTCCACAGCGGGCCTACCCACCGTCCAAGCCCCAGCCAGGCTCCAAAGGCACAGGGGAGCACGGGCCACTCGCTTCCTCACTGCCAGCAGGCCCAGCACTGAAAAGCAGAGACTGCAGCTGTCTCCATCGGTGAGGTCCCTGACCGGACGGCAAGTCCTTTAGCAATGATGGAGCAGAGGAACCGGGCTGGCGGCACTGCCGTGTGGTCAGGGCACAGAGGCCTGTCTCCGGGCAGACAGCACCAGCAAGGATCAGGGTCACACTCCCAACCAGGCCCGGCGGGTGGGTCATGAGAAGACCAAGATGGCAGCGGCCAGGCGCAGTGGAGGGGAGGAGGGTCATGTCACCAGTGGGGAGAGGAAGTACCCTGGGCACACACACACACACTTGCAAAGCCCAGGATGTGGAAGAGGGAAGAGAGTGCGCCCAGGGGCAGAGGGCAGAGGAAGGGGAACACTGGAACACCAGAGGCCCAGGGGAGAGGCGGCAGGAAGGCCCCAACCATCCCCTTGGCCGCCTCCAAGCTCAGCTCGCTGCACTGGGGGATTTGTTGGCTGGCTGCCTTTTAGCAAAAAGTAGAAAGTGAGGAGAGCCCTCACTGGCTCTCTCCTGGGGAAATGCAGGTGGCAAGAGGGAGTGATGTGCAGAGAAGTCCAATGGAGCTCATGCCCATCTGCACACCTACCTCCAGGCAGCACCCAAGTCCTCTGCTCACTTTGCACCACCAGTCCCAGAAGAGCTGCCACCCTGGGGCTCTACCTCCAGCCAGCCCTGGGTCTGCATAGCCAAGACAGACACACCTGCCATCCACACTGTCCCTGGGTGTCCTCATCACAGCCAGTCATCAGGAGATACCCTAGCCCCTTATCCCCACAGCTCTCAGCCTGCTGGGGAGATCCTGTGGGGCTCCTCTCCTAGAGCCAGGGCCCCAGCCTCTGCCTTCTACCAGGTGTTCTGGGAAACACCATCCCACCCCAGCCCTAGATGGCTACACTCTCCCTCCAGCACCTACACTCTCCCACCTCCTGCTTCCTACCCCAGGGAACCCTTCCTGGGCCCCCTACTCAGACCCTTGGGAGGCCTGCTGGGCATCCTGTGCATTCAGACAACCTCCATCCTTTCTGTGCCTCACATGGTTATGCCCAGGGCAGGCCCGGCACCACCTGTACCCTCCCTTCCCCAACTCCTGTGGCCTTAATTTGGGGTAGTGGCCTCTGTATCACTCCCCAGAGCAGGGTCTATTGGCCTCATGACAAGATTAGCGAGACAGACCTCTGCCCCCCGGCCCCCAGGACACAGAAGCAGTTCTCTGCATGGGGGCTATGTGGATGGGGGCTGCATGGTTTGGAGCCACTCCTGACCAAGAACACCCAGTAAGCCAAGCAGGCAATTTGACAGTATAGATGTTCTGCCCCCTCAGCCCAGGCCTCTCCAAAGGCACTGGGCCACCTGGCAGCAGAGCCAGGCATGAGTCTTTGACACCTGCCACTGACACTGGATGGTGGTCACCATGTTAGGATGGGAGGGACCAACACTCACGTCCCAAAGCCCACCAAGCAGGGCTCCTTACAGCATCGGGGGCGCAAACATCAGGGTGGCCCTGGGGCACAGGCGCCTTGGCTTCACGACAGGGCAAGTCCGGCCCACCTCCCAATGCTCCCCCTGCAGAAGAGGCAGGAAGCCAGCCAGATCACCCTGGGAAGGGAGTCTTCCTACCAGAGGAAGAAAATGCCATTGTGAAACCACTCAGCCCTCAACGGAGAAACACAGCAGGGACACAGAGCTCATTAGTCATTCAACAGGCAGCCCCACTGAAGAAGCCCCACGAGGAATACACAGAGGGGTGCCAAACTGGAGAACCCCGCCTTTAAGACAGCAAATGGCTAGGCAGGGGCTGGGTTCCCCAGGCCAATCCGCTGCCGCTGTTGCTGCTTGGCTTGGACATTCCGTTCCCAGGGCAGGAGCCTCATGTGATGCCTTTCTCCTTCCTCCCCTCCTCTCTTGTCCCCAGGCCAGAGCAATCACCCCAGCCTGAGACAGGACAGGTTACTCAGCAGGCTTGTCCCAAGCCTCACGTGGTCAGGCACAGCTGCCGTCAGAACTAAGGGTCCCAAAGGCACGCAAAGGCCTGACATGGAGGGGTGCAGGTACCAGCATAAGAACCGGGCATTTTGCAAAGAAAGGGCTGGTCTTGCCTGGGTCTCCTGTGCGGCCACCTCCCCAGGAAAGCAAAGGGTGGCCTCGTTCTCTAATTTTGTTCTGTGGCCCAGAAGGGTGGGTCAGGGAGGTACCCATCTGTCCCTAGGCTCACTGCCCAGAGAACAGGTCCTGCAGCAAGTTGATGACCTCCGGAGGAGGCCCTAGGCCAGCCTGCCACACTGCTCCTGGCTGCCATTCCCTTCTGGGACCCCTGGCTAGGCACCAGGCCTAGCAGGCTCCACACTCACCAGGCAGAGCCCCCCTGCTGATTAGAAAACCCTCCCAGGAGGGGCACCTGGGTGGCTCAGTTGGTTAAGCACCTACCTTCGGCTCAGGTCATGATCTCAGGGTCCTGGGATCGAGCCCCACATTGGGCTCCCTGCGCAGCGGGGAGTCTTGTTTCTCCCTCTCCTTCTGTGCCCCCCCCCTCCCCGGCTCATGCTCTCTTTCTCTAATAAATAAATAAAGCCTTTAAAAAGGCGGCAGGGGGGCGCCTGGGTGGCTCAGTTGGTTAAGCACCTGCCTTCGGCTCAGGTCATGGTCCCAGGGTCCTGGGATCAAGCCCCGCATCAGGCTCCCTGCTCAGCAGGAAGCCTGCTTCTCCCTCTCCCACTCCCCCTGCTTGTGTTCCCTCTCTTGCTGTGTCTCTCTCTGTCAAATAAATTAATTAATTTAAAAATAAAAATACATTAAAAAAGAAGAGAAACAAAAATTTAGAAAATTAAACGAACTTTTAAAAAACAAAAAAAGAAAGAAAAGAAAACCCTCCCAGGAGCTAGGCAAGGGTTAGGCAGTGGGCCCCTGTCCAGCAGGTTAGCAATCCCTCTGAAGAGATGCTTTAGCACATCAGGAAGCCACAGCACCTCAAACACCAGGGTCAGCAAACATCTTTCGTAAATGCTCGGGTAGCATCTATCTTCAGCCTTGTGGGCCATATGGCACCTGCCACAGCTACTCAACTCTGCCCCTCTAGGGCAAAAGTGATTTGAATTTCATATACTTTTCACATGTCACAAAATATTATTCTTGTTTTGTTTCAACCATTTAAAAAAAGTATCAACCAATCTCAGTTTGCAAACCATGCAAAACTAGGCAGGTGGGCCACACTGGGCTGTGGACTGTAGTTTGCCGTCCCCAATCCCTGCCCCTCCTCCAGCCTTGTGCACACAAGGCCTTTTGTGAAAGCCCAGAGCCGTCATTCTCACAGAATAAAACTGCAAGAACCCCAGGCAGAACCCAGGAGGGTCGCTGGTAAGCAGGCTGACCAAGCGCTCCTAGCCTTGGGGGGCCTCCTCCCAGCCCAGCCCCAGCTGGCCCCAAGACGCTCTGAGGTGGCAACCAGATGCCCAGGTGGGCCTTACTCCATCTCCTTGCGCTCAGCCTCCTCGGGGCTCAGGTCCTCCTCCACCCCGTAGTCCAGGATGGAGCCCACTCCGAATGCCCTGTTGTGCCGGATCAGGGGCCGGATGGACTCCTGGTCCTCGCCAGCCACAAACTGCCCGTAGAAGGTCATCTTCATCAGCTTTTCGAACAGCCTTTGCCCCAGAAGTCTCCTGGTGAGATGGAGCAGCTGAAAGGCAGAAGGAAGGGGCTGTCCTGGCTGCCCGGCCTCCCGTCCCCAGCAGGACACCCTTGTTCCCCTGCCCCCTTCGCTCCAACCATAAAGCCTTGACACACTCTCCCCAGGGCCAAACTTGACTCCTGGCCGTGGTTTAACAGTGGACACCACCGGCAGCAGCTTGCTTCTCAGCCTGTAGCTACTGTCAATCCACTCCTCATGAAGGGCAGAGATCCCAGTGCCCGCCCCCCCGCCCCCGCCAACAGCCACTCACCTCCCTGCCCTGCACACTCACAGGTGACCCCAGCGGCACACAGTGGGTGCCCGACCATCACTCGATGGATAAAGAAATGAAAAGCAGGTCTCTCTGGGAATAGCAGCAGGTGCGTTCACCATAACATTCTCTGTGTCCACACCTCAGTGGGTTATGCCGCCTAGGAGGAGGATTTGGTATAACTTTCTAGCAGGCGAGCACCCAGATTTCTCAATGTTTTGTTCACTGCTTATTCCAAGTCCCTCAAACAGTGCCTGGCAAGGGGCCGGCCCTCCAGTGGCTGCTGAGCAGATGAACACATGCTAAATTCAGAAGGAGTCTAACTTAAGCTGGAGCAAGCCTTAGGCTAACAATAAGCCAAGTGAGCATCTACAGAGTCTGTCAGATGAGAGCCCATTGTGGGACCAGTGGGGACTCAGTACTGTCATCCAGGGCCACAGCAGACCCACAGCTCGAGTGGATGTGTCCCGGAGGAAGACAGCTGCCCATAAACCACTCAGCTTTCTCCTCCAATCACATTTTGCCACATCCCCAATTTCTGCCATCATTCATTCCAAGTCCTGAGCCACTGCTTTGTGCCCAGTACAATTCTAGGCTAAACAAAACTGATAAGGAGCTTACATCCTAGCAGGGGAGAGAGCAAGGCACCTCCACAAAGTGATTCAGAACAGGGGTGAGGGAGTGATGGGTGGGAGATGTTTGCTAACTTAGATCCGGGGGGGAGGTGGCTTGCCAAGTCATGGAGGTGGCACGGAGTCCCTGCAGTGCGACAGTCAGGGCAGGAAGGAATGAGGACAGTGGAGTCCCCTGAGGCTAGAAGGGAGGGCTGCTGGGAGGGCACATCTGCCACCTGTCTGGGAATTCCTGTGTGTCCACTGTCCCGCACACTTAGCTCCAAGACAGAAAAAGCCTGAGGTCTGTCAAACCCAATGGATAAGGGCCCCTTTTGTGAGGAACATCTCTTGGGATCAGGGCTGCAGGGAACAATCTCTAGTCTAAGCAGAAGTATGAGCAAATCAAACACCTTCATCCCCAAACCAATCCTGAGCAGCCCCACACTGGCCGGAAGGGAGACATAAGGGAGACATACCTAGACTCACAGGTTGGTGCTTGATGAGGGTGCCGCGGGGCATCCAGAGGACAAGGGTCTCCGGGCCATCCCCTCTGCCTTGCCACAGCCTCTCTGCAACACCTGGCTTCACTGCATCTCATTGTTTTTATAAAGAGGATGAGAAACGGAAAATGGAAGCCCGATGAGGGAGAACGGGGCAGGCTGCCTTGGCCCCACACAGCCAGGGCCAGCAGATTCTGGTCAGGGGATCCGTGGGCCAGAGCGGCCTTGCCAGAGAAAACGCCAGGTCTTGATTAGATCAGAGATCACCCCAGTGGTAGGTGGGGCAGAATCGGACACCTAAAAACCATCATCTGGCTCTGGAAAACCCCTGACATCCAACGGGTCAGCTCTGAGAACTGTCAGGAACCACTGCGTGTGGAAAGGGGCCAGCCATCTACTCTCGGGCCAGCAAATTTTCCTGCCCAGGGCCACATGGTAAATAACGTTGGCTGTATGGGCCACGTGGTCACAGTCGTAACTACTCAACCCTGCACGTGAAGCACAGAAGTAGCCACAGTCAATGTTAATCAAAGAAACAGGAGCAAGGCAGATGTGGAATTTGGCCCAGGGGAGCCCTGGGCTGGTAACCTCCCACACAGCCTGCACTTCGCACTGACCAGCTCCCCAAGGGGAGGCGGGGCTCAGAGGGAAGGGCAGGCAAGGCCACCCGGGTCACTGAGCTGGTCACTCACCCTCTCACTCTGGCAAAAGGAAGCCAGCCCATCAGAGAGGGCTATGGAAGCACATGGGGCAGGGCTGGCAATTCTAAAGCTAACTCCAGAGCAAAGCCACCCCTTGAAAAATATCCTGGCGTCAGGTGTATCCCTGGGTAGCACGACCTAAGATGAAGGCAGCCCCCACTCTTCTCCAGGTGGGGGCATCCTTCATGGGTTTAGAAACTTGCCCCACGAACACATGTACTTGTTTTCACTGTAAAAGACTCAAACAGACGTGTACAGAGCAAGGAGGGGTAAAGCCAGTTCTCTCTCCTCCCTGTCCCCCAAGGCCACCATCACCATCCATCCTCTCCCCTTCCTCTTCTGTTACCCCCTTCTGCACTGGCCGACACCCAAGCACAGAGCCTCTGTCATGGAAGACCTGAGTTTTCTAAACCCTTATCTTCTGTCAAGGAAGGGACCCTACTGGGTCCCAAACCAATGCAGCAGCTCAAACAGGGTTCCTTCAGGCTGACACTCCCTGGGAACAGATTTGAGGATCCCCAACTGCCCCTGCAAGTGCTGCACAGACCCGCACTGCTCAGCAGGAGGACTTTCCACCCCAGGCCAGAGGACAAGGTAAGTACTGGTTCTGGTGAGCAGCCCACAACCCTGCAGCCAGGCCTCTGCCCCATTTCCCCATTTCCTCCAGTGCCACGCACCGCGGCCACTGACACCAGTATGACCACTAGCAATGTTGTGGTGGAAAAGGTCCCACAGGGGGCACACAGAGCACCGTTAGTGGGCTCTCCGAAGGCGTCCTCAGGGCACAGGTAGGACAGGAGGGAAGGCTGGGAGGAGCCTCCACCCACAGTGGTCCCTGCACTCCAGCACTCGCTGGCACTTGGACAGTGGTCACCCACAGTACCCGATCGTCTCCAGCTCTGCTGGCTTCTCCTCTGGCTTCGATCCCAATGAAGACAGCTCGGTGCTGAGATGGGAGAAATACGGCCTGGCTGGCTCCAAGCCTTCACTCCCTCCCTTCCAGCCACACGGCGGTAGGCGGGGCTCCTGAACCACTCCTGCCCCAGACACCCCAGTCCCACCCAGCAGTCCCATCATGCCCCAACTGCAGGAGCCAGGTCCCTGTCCTTGCCCTTCACAGAGACCTCAGGGCCAGCCATTCCCTCCCCTAGTCGTTCTCGCCCCCCCGCCCCCAGCTGCCTCCTCCCTCCTGACCACTGCACCTCCAGACCTTGCTGCTCCTTTCAGGCTGCCCCTCAGACGTTGGTGCTCCCCAAAGGGTTCTCATCACCTTCACCCCCCACCAGGTTCCTGGACCCCTGAGTGTCACTTTCCATCCTCCTCTCCAGTTGGCCTGGGCACTCCACAGCCACAAATTTGCCACAGAGCATCCACGTCTATCACAAACACAGATGGCTTCCCAGAAGCCTCCACATCTCCAGTTCGGCCCCTTCCTCCTCTGCATTCCCCTCCCACCGTCAGTCCCAGGCTGCATCTGAGTAAAACTTCTGGAGACCCAGTCCAACACTCCACTGGCCTCACAGATCCCTCAGACCCCTCCAGACTCTGACTCTGTGGCCTGTACCCTCACCTCCCACCCACCGTGGTTTTACCTTCACCTAAGCCTAAAGTGTGGCTTGGTGCTCTTCTTTGGTCCAGCCTCCCCAGCCTCCTTCAGGGGCCAAGGAAGGCAGTACCATACACTCAGCACAGTCTCACTTGAGAATTCGCCACCACCCACATGAAGAGCCTTCCAGACCCTTAGCACCAAGAACTGCACCCTTGCAAACTGTTCCCAGGATCACCTTGAAAAACTGTCTTTTCCATACGTCCAGGCTGACAGTGGCTGAGACGGTGCTTTTTACTTCCCCAAAGCACTCACACTTTTCACAAGTTACTCTACTGAAGTAATAAAAGTAGTTCAAGTAGCTTCCCATTTTCCCCAACACTGAGCAGAACGGCTCTGTCTAGTCACATCTTCTGAGAACTCTGAGTTCCCAGGCCATGAGTCCTTCAATACCACTAAGACTTCCGTTTGGGCAACATGGAAGACACTCCATTTCAATTTCAGGTGGCAACTTTGCATTACTGCAAGCAGCACATAGCTTAAAAATTCAGAAACTGGTCTTTGTTTTTAGTTAGTAGTAACTGGGATACAGGAAAATTCACGAGGCCCAAAAGGGAATGCAGGAAACACCTCCCTTCCTGACTTCACGGCTACCAGCGATGCTCAAGGGGCTCCCGCTCTACAGTAAAATTTCATGAAGGTTCCCGGGAACACACAGAGGACCCGGCGCGTGGCCCTGCTTGCGCGCCGCGATGCGCACCTACCCACCTGCCCGCCCACCCACCTGCCCACCCGCGCACCTGCTCGTGGTGCGCCAGCAGCGCGGGAGAGGCGCACAGGCGCAGCACCAGCAAGCTGCGCACCAGTTCCCAGCTGCGCCGGCTGCGGTACGCCTCTTGAGTGTTGCCGAAGTCCACGACGGGCACCGGCGGCCGCGCGGCCTCGGCGGCCCCACATCCTGGCACGGCCTCCCGGCCTGCGGCAGTCTGCTCCCGAGCCGCCGGCGCGGTGGACAGCGGGGCGAAGCGGAGAGTGCCGGTGCACAACACAGAAACGATGCGCCTCAGAGCCATGGCGGGGCGTCCGCACGCTCGGCCGCTGCTTAACTACTCCCCTCCGGCCCCGCCCCTCCCCGCCCCGCCCGCTCCGCCCGCTCCGCCCCGCGCTCAGCCGCGCCTTCTCCTGGGAGACTCTTCCGGTCCTAGGCGCGCGCCCGTATCCTGAGCCTCGCCCTCTCTCCGGTAGACCCCGCCCCACGCCTTCAGCCACGCCTTCTCGTGAGGAGGCTCCGCCCCGCGCCTCGCGCCGCGTCTCCCAGAGAAGTCCCCGCCTCGGCCCCCGGGCCCGCGCCTTCGGTTGGAGAAACCGCGCTCTGCACCCTGAGCCGCGCCCTCTCCTTGGGAGGCCCCGCCCCGTCCTAGGATCCGAGCCTCCTTGCTGGGGAAAGCCCGCCCCGCGCTCCGAGTCGCGCCCACTCCTAGTGAGGCCCCGCCCTGCCCCAGGCCCCCAGGTCCCCAGCCCCCACCTAGGGAAACCGCGCCCCGCGCCCCCCGCCGCTCCGTCTCTTCAGGGGGCCTCGCCCTGCCCCGCCTTAGGACCGTTGCCCTCCGCTGGGGAGGCCCCCGCCCCGCGCTCCAAGCCGCGCCCTCTCCAAGGCGGCCGGACCCCTGCGAATTCCCGAATGGAGCGCGTTCTGCGGCCGCCTCGGCCACACAGCGGCGCCAAGCGCGCCTGAAACCCTCTTTCTCAGCCTGTGGCCACATCCCCGAAAGAGACCCTGTCGCCTTGGCTGCTTATCCCTGGCTCCATCTTTCCCCTAGGAGACCCCGCGCCTCCCGGGACCGGGTACGCCACTAGGCGTGCGATTTCCCCCTGGGTTTCCCAGGTGTCCCTAGGCTGGCCCTGTGGGTCCGGAGCCTGCGCGTCAGCGCCATCGCGCACCTGCACACCCGGGCTCCTCCGCTGAGGCGGGGAGGGTGTAGAAGTCAGCAAGGCGGGAAGGCGGTGCCGCTTCTGTACAGGGGCGTTTGGGAAGCCGTCCTTCCTCATTCCTAGGCCTACGGCGCGAGCGTGGGAAGAAGGCTCCTTAGGGGCTTGCCTAGTCCTGTTCTCTCCGTCTTCCCAGTGCCACCTCCCACCCAACGCCCAGGCACGGACCTCCAAGTTCCCCTTGGAACCCCTGCAGCCCCCACGGTTCCTACCTGGATCCTCCTTCAGTGCTGCTGCTGTTGGGGCTGACAGCAAAGCGCTTTGCCACCTCCCTCAGGCCTCCCTTCACACCTAAAAGCCTTCCCACTCTCTGCCCCTCTGCCTCCGATGCCCGTCCTCCCAACATCGTGGGTGACCTGCCAACGGAGTTCCAGATATCATCTCCTGGGAGCGACCTGCCTTGACTGCCAACCTTAGCACCCTCTTCCCTATCGCTCACCCCTTGGCCCCTCCTACATCTCATCAGGATATTCGGGCACCCCCACAGGTGCTGGGTCTGACTGTGGGTGGCAGCCTCGCTCAGCCTCACTCACCTGGTTCGCCTGGCTCCCTATGTGCTTCATGCATTTTGGTGCTTTGGATGCCCTGTTCAGGACATACCCATTCGGCACTGTTGACTTTTGGGGCTGAATAATTCTTTGTTGTGGGGTGGCTTTGTGCATTGCAAGATATTTATCAGCCTCCTTGACCTCTACCCACCTGATGACTGTAGCATCCTTCCTGCCAGACCTTACTAATGTTCCCTGGGGGTCACCATCACCACTGCTCTAGGTTGAGGGAGGCTATCCGAGGCAGTCATGGTTTTTCTGCCCCGCTCTTGCTCTTGTTGGGGTTGAAGAGGAAAAAAAGGGAGAGACAAAAGAGACAGGTGAGCCAAGGCCTAGAGGCAGGAACTCAGGGGTCCCTTCAGCAGCTTAGAAACTTAACTCACCAAGAGCAGGTCAGCCTGGCAGCTGGCCGTGGCCACCAGACTCCCCCTTTTTCCTTCCACGGATAATCTTCCCTCCTCCTGAAAACCCTTCAGGGGCTCCCTGCTGCCATCATGACAAAGCTGCATGGCTCAGTCTAGCTCATCCACCATCAGCAGCCGGGTCCCTGCCCAACACCCACCATGCCTCTCTCACCCACGCTGGTCATTTTGCCAGCCCCGCCTCTGAGCTCCGGGCCGCTGTTTGCATGTTGCTCTCAGGTACCTGTTCTTCCCCCTGCACCCCAGATTCCTTCCTTCTACTCCTCAGGGTCAGTTTGGCAGGCATGTCCCTGGCTACAACTCCCTCTTCTTGCATTAGTTGCTGGCTTTAAACCCTAAAAATAAAACTTTCAGTTATTTAAAAAAAAAGGGGGGGGGGATTATTTGGGAATAGCAGAGAATTGCAATTCAGGACAGGGAAGATGTGGCAAAACCAGAGGCAAGTCGGGAGAACAAAGGAACGGAATGCTCTTTTATGTAGGAGAGGGGGAAATTTGGAAGGAACGGTTATAAACCAAAAAAGTTCTTTGGAGTAAACAGGAAATCTGAAGTATAGTGGCTTTTCATTGGCTGAGCTGTGACAGTCTCATTAGCTGGCAATTGCTGGAGGAGAAAAACCTTTCTCCTGCTGGCAAACTGAAGCAGCTAAAGCGGCCAGGACTTGCCCCAAGCAGCTGTTCCTGTTGGGCGTGGGAGCTCCCCCTGCTGGCTTCCTGACTCCGTTTCTAAACTACTTTCCGTTTTATTCATTTTCACACTGGTGACCCTGTCTGCCGAGTCCCAGCCACCTGCCCTGTTCCCCACACTGCCTCCTTAATGTGTCTTTATTGAATGAAGGAAGGAGCGAGCATGTGTGATGTGGGAACTTTGACCCCAGGCTCTAGGCTGCTGGCTGTGGGTTTGAGATGCCTTCTGGGCCCTGCTCTGATCCCTGAATCACCTTGGACCAAACCTACCCCTTGCCCAGCATCCTGGCTCCTGCTTTCCAGCAGACATCCTCTTGATGCCACATTCTGTCCTTCTGTTGTGCACACCAACTGCCCAGGCTGCAGTGTTCCCCCAAGAGCATCTGTACCCGGGTACCACAATTGGACCCAGGTTCTCAGCACTCAGACTTCCCCCAGGCATTGTACATCAGGAGAAACAGTGCAACTGAGCAGGAGGTACAGTCCTGCCTCGTGGACAGGTGCACACACCAGTCAACATTGGTGACATGGTGCCAGTAAACTCAGGGCTGGGGAAGGTAGGAAGAGCGGACCCTAACCCTGATCCTCCCCAGCAGGAGCCAGTACTGTGCTCAGCCCATTTTGGGGATAATCCTGCTGATTTTATCTGCTCCTGCCCAGTGACCTCCCTCTGATACACTCATATTAGGGGCAGGGAGAAGGGAGTACCTAGGCACCACCGGCTGTGCCACCTGTCACTGCCCTGATAATGGAGAAGGCTCATAACTATCCATATCATGTATACTTTTGGCAAAATGATTGAGCACATGAAATGCCAGGTCAGCCCACAGTCTAAAGGTCCCATGCATCTCTCCCCCGACCTGCCAGGCATCTCCATTCCTGCTCCGACTCAGGAAATACCAGAGTGGAGTCTAAGCCAAAACAAAGCTGACAAGGTCAAGGCTACGTCCAGGCAAAACTCACAGATGAGGTGGCCCTTGTCATGTGGTGATCAGTGATGGGGCCTGTCCTGGCACCGGCACCCCAGCCACCCAGGACAGTCCCTAGGGCTATTCAGTCCGGCCTCATGTAGGTGGAAGGTCACATTGGGTTTATCACCTCATGTCTTACAGTAAAACATTCATTCTGTAGCCTGTGGCTCAAAAGCAAAGGATTCAGAGACGGTGGCAGTCAAACAGTGGAGTAGGAAGCTCCAGGAAGTCATCTCTCCACTGAATGAACAATTGAACTGTCTTAGGCAACTATTTGGGGACTCTGGAGCCTAGTAAACCACTTGCAGTCTCCAGGGGACAGCTGGATGAAAAAGCTGGTAAATTTCAGTCCATTGTAGTCAATTTCCACCTTCTTCACAGCATCTACCAACCCCTTGCCCAGGGGCAAGCAGCCTTGGGGACTGTGAAAAGTAATCCCGGCTCCTGGCAGCACTATTCACAATAACCAAAATGTGGAAGCAACCCAAGTGTCCACTGATGAGCAAATGGAGAAACAAAGTGCAGCCTACTCACACAGTGGGATGTTATTCGGCCATAAAAAGGGAATGAAGTACTGACGCATGTTCCAATGTGGATGAACTTAGAAAACACTATGCTAGGTGAAAGAAGCCAGACACAGGGCCACGGGTTGTGTGATTCTATTTACATGAAGTGTCCAGAATAGGCAAATCTATAGAGACAGCAAGTAAATTAGTGGTTGCTACTAATAGGTATGGACTTTGGGTATGAACTGTTCCAGAACTAGATAGTGGTGATATTTGCTCAACCTTGCAAATTATATTAAAAACCATTCAGTTGTACCCTCGAAATGGGTGAGTTGTATACTATGCGAATTGTTATAAAAGGCAAAAGTTTCACAGTCAGGGCATTTGCTTTAAGGAAGCCTATGACCTGGGGAGAGGACACAGAAGCAGGGCACACACAGTGTTCACTGAGATAGTCGGCTCACCTCCAGGCTGAGGCAGGATGGGGATGAGCATCACAGCGCACCAGGTCCCCAGGGAGGATGATCTACCCGTGACTGTGCCTGCAGAGACAAGGCTGGCCAGCAAGATGCCAGCCAAATATGAACATAAGTAAAACAACTGAGTTTTTCACAGGTGCTTAGTCAACGCTAAGACTCCAGATCTGCTGGGAATAGCTGCTGGCACATTTTGAAAGAAGGATGGCCCCTGGTCCAGAGATCCTGGTGGGAGTTTGTTGGGGGGGCGTGGGTGGGCCGAGGGCTGGGCTACTGTCCTCCAGCTCAGAAGACTGAGGTGGACCCAAGAGGGCCAGACTTCAGTGGATTCAGTCATGTTGGCAGTCACCTGCTGGTCACCACCCCCACCCCCAAGCTTGGGCCAGTCAGCAGGGCCAGGGGATCCCGGGGAGGAAGCAACCAGGGGACAGACCTTAGCAGGCACCTGCCCAGCCATCTCAGGATGCTTACAGACCCCCTTTTGCTGCAGTCATGTGCCATCGCTCTTCCCAGACAGCCCTCCCTCTGAATTCCTCCTGTGTCCTGTCTCATATGGATACTCGGTGAAATATTTGTTTTCACTTCAGCCATGAACTTGACGTTGGAACTCTGTCAAAGTTATTATTTTGCCATGTGCCTCTTACCCATATTTCCTGGAATATCTGTCTACCCGGATCGTGGCCCCCGCGTCAGAATTCATTCTGATTTATTGCGTTTTGCCACTTGCTCTGTACCCATTTTTGCCGATATATTTGCTCTGTCAGCTCGCAGAGGAATTCATTCACATTTGTTTAATTTGGGGCTTGTTTTCCCATTATCGGCCTATACCAAACAGCAGCCAGTATTTGCTCCCCCCGTCGTGTAAACTCCCTCATCGGCACATTATCCCCTTACCCCCTCCACGCCAGCATTCACAGATTCTGCTCGAGCTTTATTTAGCTAAGGGATGTTAGTCATTGTTTTCAGAGCTAGTAAAACATGATTGTGTTTCCTGAAGTTAAGATTGTCTGTAGATCCTTTGTACCATGTTTACATGAATGCAGTCACACTTTGCCACACCAGCCACTTTGTATGGTCACTTTCAATGCATGTGTGAGAAAAGGCACTTAGATCCCTCCCCCACCAGATTCCTTGTAAAATCAGGGTGTACTCCATATGCTGACAAGTGTGGCAATCACAACCTTCCCCTACAGGAGCTAAATTACCGCCCCATATTATGCGGGGGAGACTGAGGCTCACAGAGGAGGAGCCACCTGCCCAAGGGCCCACAGCAGGATTTGAAACCAAGGTGGCTGTCCCCAGAGCCTCCTTCCACCTTTTCCAATTGTCAGGTGTGTGCTAGGTCCACAGAGCCTGCCACCTCCCACTGGATCCCTGGCTGGCAGTGGCTGGGGAAGCAG
The DNA here is from genome assembly GCF_009762305.2 of Zalophus californianus. Classification (NCBI taxonomy): domain Eukaryota; kingdom Metazoa; phylum Chordata; class Mammalia; order Carnivora; family Otariidae; genus Zalophus; species Zalophus californianus. The sequence continues at coordinate 29,369,018 of NC_045608.1, read as the reverse complement.
GAATGTGGGAGCCCAGCATGGGCACAGGCCTTCAAAGGGGGCCAAGTTGGAGGGACCCTCAGCCCCTGGCAACAGAAGGGAAGCAAAAATGACAGGGTTGAGGGGGCGCCTGGGTGGCTCAGTCAGTTAAGTGTCTGCCTTCGGCTCACGTCATGGTCCCGGGGTCCTGGGATCGAGCCCCGTGTCAGACTCCCTACTCAGTGGGGAGCCTGCTTCTCCCTCTGCCTCTGCCTCTCTCTCTGTCTCTCTCAGTCTCTCATGAATAAATAAATAAAATCTTTAAAAAAAATGACAGGGTTGAGGCTGGATAAACATGTGCATCTTTGTGGTGGACAAAATAGAATTCTGCACATGAAGAAGGTGGCAGGCTCAGGGCTCAAGATGCCTTTAACAGGACCAAGGAGGTGTGTGCCGCATGAAGACTGGAGTAACACAAGTACAGCAGGGGCCACCCCAGCTCCCATTACGTCCTGGGCACAGCCCTGCCCTGGGAGCCCATGGCTAGCAGAGCCAGACCACCGATGGCATCTAGGACCGGGGGGAGTCTGGGACTTCTACGGGGAAATGAGAACAGCAACGGTACCCATCCCTTGGGGTCACTGCCAAGACTCAATGGGTCCCAGAGGTGTTTAGTGCAGGCCTGGCACCCACTAAGCACCTGACAAACCAAAGCTGTGCTTTTGCCACCTGTGTGGGGCGCCTGAGAGGGACAGGGAAGCCTCAGGAGACCAGGTTCCCCACAAGCTGGGCGGAGCGTCAGGGGAAAGCTAGCTGCTGCCTTGGAGAGGTCAAGGCAGGGCTTGAAGATGAGCAGGTTATAGGTCGGGGACCCCACATGGAAGAGGGTACTTACTGCTGGCGCTAGTTCTGAGGACACGAGTGGGGCAGAGCCCTCCACAGCTTTCCTGTATGGTGGCTGGTTGTCTGAGGGGTGGTGGCAGGTCACCAAGGACCTGGACCTTTGGAGGGGCTGACAGGTTCTGGGTCAAGTCTTAGAGACAAAGCCATCCTGAGAAGCTTGACTTTGGCTTCCCTGAAGCCCTTTCTGAAGAGCCCCACACACGAAGCGAGACCTCAGAGCTGGGCAGGATGGCATAGACATGCCACCTGCATCCTGTGGGGTCGACCAGGAGCCAGAATGCAGGCCCAGTAGGGTCTCCTGGGAAGTGTGGTGGGACAGAAAGAGCCACTTGTTACTTGGCATATCTCTGCCTACTTTGAGCTTTTTTATCCCAACAAGCGTGAGTGACTTCTGTGATAAAATGTGCTTAAAATGTGATATAATGTGCTTAAATAATAGCCATAGAAAGAAAAAGCAAAGCAGAAGTCCTAGACACTCGTGAAGGGCTGGCCTGAGTCTGGATTACATGACCAGCCTGTCATAGCTTTGGACACTGGTGGAAATGGCCCTCACCCAGCCAGCTGCTTTGCATAGGTAGAAAGTCCTGCTCCCTGGCCGGGACAGTCTGTTGTCCCAAGGTGGGTGACCCCTGGTGTACAAGGATAAGCTTGTCCATTGTCCCCAGGGCCCATTCTGACTGTGTATGCCAAACTGGCTGGTAGCCAGGGCCTCAGTGCTGACTGTGTTTCCTGGGTACCCATACAGGGACTGGAGGGCTTCCCAGTGGAGGCGACAGCTGAGTTGAGACAAGGAGGACTCTGGCTTTCTGAGGGAGAGCTGAGGCCTCGGGGGGGGGGTCACAGCGAAACTTGGAGATGGAGAAACTGGTACCCCTCCACTACCAGCCAAACTCAACCTGAGTTGCCCCTCTTGCCAGCAGAGTGCCCTGGGGGGGAGGGGGTGGCTCACAGTCTCTGCTTTTGATTTCTGACCCTTTGCCATGGGTACCCCATGCCCTTCAGCTCTCTCCAGCCGCGCAGGGATGAGCCCACCCTCAGTAGTCACCATCAGTTCTAGCTCCCAAACTACGGGTGCCAAACCACAGCCTCTCGTGGTGCTCTGGGCATAGGGGGAGGTAAGGGGCTCCCTACTCTACACAGCATGGCTGAGGGCTCTGGTCTTACCTGCTGCCCCAGTGCCTCCCAGGGGCTTCAGGCCTCCTGTAGGGCCGGCTCCTTGAGCTGCTTGGGAGGCATTTCAGCCCAGGTCTTGCTGAGGGTTGCTAGAGGCAGGGGCAGAGCAGGCCTGGCTCACTGGGTCCTTGGGGGTGGGGGCGTTGGACCAGGGCCTCTCCCTGCACCTGCTGATAAAGGTGGTTCAGGACATCCCTAAATGTCACCACTGGGGGGTCCTGGGTGGCTCAGTAGGTTAAGCGTCTGCCTTCAGCTCGGGTCATGATCTCGGGGTCCTGGAATCGAGCCCCGCGTCAGGCTCCCTGCTCGGCGGGGTGTCTGCTTCTCCCTCGGCCTCTGCCTCTGCTCCTCCCCGAGGAGCTTGTGCTCTCTCTCTCTCTCTCTCTCTCCCTCAAATGGATAAATAAAATCTTTTTTCAAAAATAAAATAAATGTCACCACTGGGGTTGAAGGGCTAGGAGCACCATGGGGCATCCTCATGATGATAACATGAGCATCTATTTGGGTGTTAGGGCGTGTCACTGATACACAGGAAGGGAACACCCTTACAGGGGAAGTTGTGTGCCTGCAAAGGCAGTGGGAAGGGGGCAAGAACACACGAGCTAAGGAAGGCAAGACTAGGGATGACCCTTGTTTTATAAAAGTAATAACACCATAAAATAACCCTACAGCTTAGTTGTTTAGTGTGTGATCATTTGGACCACTTGGAGATGTGGGCCACCAGGCAGACCCCTAGCCGGTGCCCTTCAACCCAGGCTCTCTGTACTTTATCTGAGATTGATTGGCTGGCTCTGTCCAGGATGTCTCTGGATGCTGTTCAAGGCCTCTGGCTGCTCTCTGGGAAATGCCCCAGGGCACAGTCAGCACTTCTGCTCCCTGCGGGCCCAGAGCCCGGCCACACCAGGCAGATGGATGGGTTCCCCCAGGGCTGTTCACTGGCTGCCCCTTCTGCAGGTGCCCAGGGTCAGTGGAAAGGTTCTCAGGGCATGTGGAGCCCGGGCTGGTGTGGCGCCCCCTCTGCATCGGCACCCCGGTCCCTGCTCCTGTCGCTGCACGAGTGCGTCTGAAGCCACGGTTAGTCTCTCAGCCCAGCATTGATTTTCATTCCTCGCTCCGGCCACGCTCTGATGTTGGTACACACTGTACCTCCAGGTGCTGAGCGATGCTGACCTTGGCCTCCTTGTCCCGGGCAGAGCACACGGCTGACGTCCACCCGTGCATCTTGCCACTCTCCCGCAGAGGCAATAAACGACCCGGCCGGCTGGCAATCTGTGTTAGACTCTGTGATCACAGAAAGCCCTGTGGTTGGGGCTCCCCCTCCTCTGATTAATGTTTAAACACACGTGGGGTGGGGGGAAAGAAGGGAGTCAGGGGGAGGCAGAGGGGAGGAGAATTGTGTCCCCTGCCAGCCCAGAGGCTGCCAGCTGGTGAGGCTGAAGGGGAAGTAGGAAACCATGGTCCTGTGTCCTGTCAGGGGGCTGAGCCTGGGGAGTGACGGTGTCCACCCCAGGCAAGCCCCAGGGGCCAGGGGTGGGTCTGGAGGACTGGGGTGGGTGCCTTAGGGCAGAGTGGGGCTGTGAGGCCCAGTGGGGAGGTCCCGCCTCCGGGCCATAAGACGGGCAGCCAGGAGGAGCCCTGGCAGACACTGGCAGCCCAGAGGTTGTGGGGTAACTGGGGGAGAAATGTAATACACAAACACATGGCTCTAAAACAGAGCCCTGCAGGGTCCCCCCACACACACTCACTGCCACCCTACTTCTGCCTTAATCTCCACCCCAGTTTCCAGGAACCTGGCTCTGGATCACCCAGGCCTCACCCTCAGCTTCTCAGAGGCCTTGGCTTGCTTTGAACACGACCTGATGTTTTGAGAAAGCTCATTTCCTCCCTGATTATAGAGCTAGCAGCATCATCTGAGACCCCCGGCAGCCAGGGTGGGAAGCCAGAGCTGAAGTTCGGGTGTACCTCTCACCAGTCTCTTTTCTTTGCAGGCATGACATACGTGCACGCACACGCATTGTGCAGGTACATGCACAGATCCACGCACACCTGCATGTGCCCACTCAGCACACTCACCCCACATCATGCATGTGCTCATGTGTGCACACGCACTTTCCTTTCTGGGACTTCCCACCCCTCCTGGCTCCCAGCTCCCATGTTCCTGCTACTTTCACAGCATCCTTATCCTCACAGGGGCCTGCCTGCAACCCATGGCAAGCCCCAATGAGGGGGCGCTGCTCCAGGATGAGTTCTCAAGGGACCAGACAGCCCTGTGCCAGCTCATAGTAGCTCGGCGGGTGCAGAGGCCCCAGGAATGCCAAGAGGCCCTTTCAGCACTGCCCCCCACCCAGCTGCCTTCCGGGGATCTACTGTAGGACTGGCCTGCACCCAGCAAGGGTGGGTGGAATCAGGAGCTGGAGCAATGGGGGACCTGTGACACGTTGGCCCTCCAAGAGCAGGGCAGGTTCTGCGTGATGTCCTAGAAGAGCAGGAGCCTCCGGGGTGATAACTACATGGAAGGGGAGGGATGTCCTGGGGCTCCAAGGGCTCCTCAGCTAGTGGGTTCTGTCTGAGTTCCAGTGCCTCCACCCTGAGCCTTTCATGACCCCACCACTGTGCCCAAAGGTAAAGACCAAACCTCGGCTCAGCAGCTGGCTGCCGAAAGCCACCGAGACCCACAGACACAGATGGAAAACAGTAGTTACTACCTCGTGACTGCAGGTGACAGTCACTGAGTATGCACTGGACCTGGGCACCAGGCTTAGCATCGAAGTCCCTGGACATCTGGAACAGCCCACAGGCCTTTTAAAACTGTGGACCAAACACCATTAAGATTGGTGGAGTTCATTTTTTTCGTGCATAGAGCTCTGGGCACTCAAACATTCTCCCCTCGATATGCTGCCCTTCACACAGTGGGCCTGGGTGGCGAGTCCTATGGTGGGAGGGGGCTGGAGGAGCTTAGCCCAAGTTCAAGGTGAAGTTGAGGGCAGAAGGCAGGAGGTCCTGACCTTAGCCTCCCTTAGAGCACCGCTCAAGGAGCTGCAGTGCAGGGCGCACAAGGTGCTGTTTCCTGTCCCCGGGCTCTGGTCACAAAGAGGTCCTCCAGCCGCTGCCTCTCCTCAGAGGGCACATGCCAGCTTCATGTCTGCCAGAGAGAATCCATCAGGAGCTCCTGGCGGGAGTGAGGCTGGGCACAGGGCTGAGCAGGGGTTCCCAGCCCCATCAGACCTCAGCGGCTCAACCCCACGCTGGCCCCTGGGCTCCAGCTCCAAGGATCCAGGGCCACAGCGGGCAGGGTCCAGGCCCACAATGACAGAGCTGGCCAGCAGAGGGCAGCAGAGGGTTATGGAGCCACCCTGACAGAGCCCCCCCTAACCACCCCCCCGGGACGTTGTCCTTCCTCCAGGACACCTAGACCCTGACCAATAGCTGCAGTGGAATGTCAAGGCTCACCTTTCCCTTTCCCCACCCCAGGCAAGCTGCTAGCCTGGGCACTACCTCCCCTTTAGGCCATTCTCCTGCCTGCTCCCATCACACATACATACATGTTAACACACACACACACACACACACACACACACACACGGATCACCCTCCGGGACACTGTCCTGGCCAAGTCTGGAGCCCCCACTCAGGGTCTCCCTCCTGCACTCCTGAGCCCCAGAGGGTGGGGTGAGGCTCCAGAATGTTTCAGGCGGTGCTCATGACACGCATCCCAGGGGCCACACAGCACATCTACGTTGCCGTGGCACCACACATCCCAAAGAATGTAGCTTCCACAGCACAGAGACCTCTGCTTGGCAGGTGAGCCAGTGGCACCAACAGTGGTGTTTGTAGACAGACACTAGGTCCTCCTCCATAGGCAGGGGCGCAACTTCACGGAGCAAGATAGCCTACACAGGTCCAACTTCTGCCAATGAGGGTCCCAACAGAGGTAACCACGGGCTGGGCCCACATGCGGCTCCCTCCTGCCCAGCATCTTGAGGGCTGCAGAGCTTAGTTGCCTCAGCTGATGATCAGCCCTTTTCATCCTCCAGGGATGCGGAGCTCACCCTTTTGAGGCTGCTGGTTCCAGGACCTTCCATACCTCCTTCCCATCAGCCCAAGCTCTGCTCGGTCAGAGCCCTCAGCTTCAGGGATGGTGTTCCAGAATTTGCTGTTAATACCCTCAAGCCCTCCTCCTCCCTGCTTCCACTGCTGGCCCTGCCTCCATCCTAGGCCCCTCCCTTCAACATCCACCTTCTTTCTGTGGTGAACACATCCAGTGTCTTGGCCTTAACTAGGATCCACCACCATCACTAGTGAGGTCCACGGTCCTATCTCTAGCCTGGCCACTCGAAGGACCCACCCCTGGGCCCAGTTGGCCCCACACCACACCTGACTCTTCTAAAACTAGCCCTGGCCCTGTCCTCCCCAGCCACTAGACAGTGCTACTGGCCCTAGAGACATTGCCCCCCCCAATTCTCCTTCAATCATCACCTTTTCTGCCCCCCTCTCCCCCCTCCACACTTGGTTGGCCTCTGTTCTGGACAGAAGTTTCTAACTGTCCTCCTGCCCCCACCTATGCCTGAGAAACCTCCCAGGGCCACCTGCTGCACTTAGGATGAGCTTCAGCTGCCCCCACTTCCAGCCACATCAGCACCACCCCTACCCTGCCTCCAGCAGTTGTGACATAGCCGGGCCTGACCCTTTCCTGTTATGAGGATCAGGGCCTGGCTGGCTCCGCTCATCAGCACAGACTTGTCCCTGCCACAGCAGTTGCTCTGAATCAGGCAGAACCCAGGCGAGCCAAGTCACGGTGTCCTGCCCTGGGTACAGTGATGGTCCAGGTTGGTGCAACAAGAATGGAGCCCAGGGTGGCTACTGGATGGCTAGGTGAGAGATATAGACTGGGGGCTACTGGGATGAGTTGGGCTCACAGGGCAACACAGCTGAGGGAAACCCAAGGAGCAGAGCTAAGCCCTGATCAAGCATCACCTGAAGCCCACCCTGCGGCAAATCCTCCCAGTTACATAAGCCCACAAGTTCCTTTTACCATCCCACTCAGTTTCCAGTGAGTTTTCTGTTCCTTGGAACCAAAAGCTCACTGTGGATGTATCATCACCATCCACCCCCACCTCACCCTTACCCCAGGCCAAAGCTTCTTCCCTCCGCAGCATGCCCAAGTGAGCTCCAACTGCAATACCTTTGCCCTTGTTGTCCCGGTCTGGAGCGTGCCCAAAGACCTGACTGGCTCCATGCCCACTCTTCCCCCACTCTGGCCAGGGTCTTTGCTGAGTGCTGGTCACTCCTTATTTATCTCTCACATCCCTCTCAAGTCAGAGGTGACTGGATTTGCCCTGGGAGAGCCATGCCCCACAAGAGGTAGAGTGAGCTGGAGCACAGCACCCCCACCCTGGAGCCCCGGGGTTTGCAGTCAGAGGTTCACCCACCCATGCTGGGATTCACCACGCTGGTCTTCTCTCTTCTTGGGGGCCTTGGGGGTGTTGTGACAATTCAGGGGAATCATGTTAGGGGCAGGGGACGAGGGTTCCATCTGTTTTAATAGGAAACTCGTGTTTTGGTTTTTCCTTTTCTGTTTCCCAATTAGGAGTGAGGAGGCCTGGGAGGGAGTGTGGCTGCTGGCCCCATGGTCTGCAGGATGAAATGCAAATATCCCCTCCACAGACAAGGGGCTCTTCTAGGCCATGGTGATCTCTGGTTTAAGGACCACTGTAGTTCTCTGAGAAAGAACAGAGTGGAGGCTTCTGGGAGGTAGAAAGGAGAGTATGGGGGTACCGACTTCACTTCCAGGGTCCCCAGGCATCTGCTTCACCACACCTCAGTCGCCAAGAAAATGCCACCACCCTAGGAGGAAAGTGGTACACCAGGGTTTCCAATTAGCTGTGGGGCACAGCGAGTCCCAGTTTGGGGGGACACACGCCTGCGCTCGGTTCCACGGCCTCGTTAAAAGCCTGTCTTCCCAATTATCTGCAGCCCACTTGCCTTGGGGCTAATTGGCTCCCTGCAGCTCTTTGCGAGGTCCTCTGCCTCCAGAGGAAGCAGGGGCGGGGTGGGGGCGGGGTGGGGGCTGGGTGGTGCCCACCCCAGAACAATCACATTGGCCCACAATGAGCCCCAGAGGTGCCCATTGGCCCTCAAGGGCCCAGTGCCAACCAACAGGATGTCCATCTGGAAGTCATTGCATAGAAGAGAAGAAGGCCCTCAACCCAGACCCTCAGGTCCAGACTCTGGAGGGACCCCTACTGTCCCCCCATCCTGTTCCATTACCAAGGGAAGGCCGCCCCTCCATGCCCCCTGGCCATGCACACTGCCCCACCTGGATCCACACCCTCATCCTCAAGGGCCCACAGCCCCACGGCACCCTTCGTCCACCCTCCTGGGCCCACACCAAGAGTCTGCAGCCCCCTACCCCACATAGGGAGCCCCAGGAAGACAGGCCAGGCCTGATGTGCCCTGTGTGTGGCCCTGGGTCTGTGGCCAGGCAGGTCGGTGGAGCAATGGCCTTGGCTGGGTCTCCGATAAGTTTGAGAAGATGGTAAAACCTATGAGCTCCCTCTAAGAATGGGTACAAACAAATTCCGAAGCCCACCTCCCTCCTCAGGGTGTTGGGATTGATACCCCCTACCCCACGTGGGCACCCCCTTCGGTAAACATTTGCAGAGTAAGTGACAGCCCATGGTGGTAAATGAGCCCAGAGATGCACCTCGGGGCCCAGCCCAGGCCCCTGATCCTGGTGATGCCAGGGCTTCTGTCAGCCCCATAGAGTAAGGGCTCAGCAGGGTGGTCACCTGAAGCTTTCTCCACAGGGAACAGATCTAACCCAGCTTCACCTTGCTCCTTCCAAAGCACAGTATTTTCAAGGACAAGGGCAGTTTGTAATGAAAGGGTTTGATGAGTAACAGAAACAAATTCTCACTTACAAAAAATTGAACAGAGCCCCCACTACAGGCTCTGCGTGCAGACAGAGGCCTCCTACCTGGCTCTGCTCTCTGGAGGAGGTAAGGTGACCCTGCTGTCCCCCTCTGCCCTTGGTAGCAGCCTTGGGCCTCTTAGTCTGTCACTGGGTTTCCCAGACCCCCTCATCTCCACTGTCTGCAGCAGTGGGTCGTCCTCCACAACCCCAGCCGACTGGGGACTCCAGCTGGTGCAGGGCGGTGGTCATGGTCTCCCAGCAGCTGAGAGTATCTCCAGGCAGGGTGGCTTCCGGGAGGGTGGGGAGGAAGCAAGACCGTCCACCCTGGAAGCCCATTAGCAGCACCTCTGGGAGAGGCGGGGTGGGGGCGGTGGCCTGCGGCTGTCCAAGGGAAAGTCTGGCCACCCAGAGGCCAACAGGGGTGTGGCGAGCCCGGGGTGGCATTGACGGTGACACTCCCCCCAGCATATCTGTGGGTGGACAGGGTCCCAGCCTCATCGCAGGTCTGGCAAGAGAAAGCCCTCAGGGGGGATCGGAGAAGGGTGGGTGGAAACCGGGTGGGGGAAGCCGTTGGTAGCCACAGCCTTTTTTTTTCTGAGCATCAGGAGGAGCTGGGCTTGTCTGGGCTGGAGCCCTGCAGCGGTGGGCAGTGGCTACAGCTGGGATAGACCATTTGTTGCTACTGGCAGTGTGGTTTGGGGAACATCCTCTAGGCTCCCTGGGCTGGAGGGTCCCATCTTTGGAATGAAGGGGCCAGGGGCTCTTCCAGACACAGAGCCCATGGGGAGAATGGGCTCTGGGCTCGCTGCCCACTCCACCTTGGCCACCTTCCTCCCACTGCCTGCTGATCCATGCTCGCTGAGCCTGTGTCCCCTAGCCTGTCTGCTAGCTTCTCCTCTCCCTTTCCCCTTGGTCCTGCCTGGTGCCCTGGAGCTCTCCCTCCCCCGCCTCATGGTTCGGACCCCAAAGTCAAACACATGAGAGACCAAACTGACCCACAGGAATGGAGGCAGCCTGCTTCAGGGCAGAGATGGGAGTGGGACAGCGTTGTCTCCAAATGTGATAGAAGGAAACAGCTCCGCGTACCCTACACTGCCCCGAGGCTGGTGCTCAGGGAGTCAGGAGTTGGGGGAACACTGTGGAAGGTACCAAAAGTTTAGATGGGCCACACGGGTCTCAGGCTCCAGGCTCCCCAAAGACTTGCAGCTTCTCAGGAACCCTGAGGCCAGGTCACAGGTGGGGGGACACAGCATTTCCTACAAGCCCCTCTTAAGCTCCATGATTTGGCTTCTCAATAAACTCTGAAGACCATGGGGGTGGGCACCCTCCCACGTCCCTCCCTCAGCTCAAACCAGAAAATGTGTGCGTGGCTCACTGTACGGTTGGTTTTGAATTTCCAGTGTGGTTCCTCCAATTTCACAAGCTACTGCCCCAGTCAAGACATTTACAAGGAAAGGAAATGGGGCTGTTGTGGGCGGACATGGGGGGAGCAGCTATGGGGTTATGACACTCATCTCTCTTCCTCTCTCTCTCTCTCTCTCTCTCTCGTCTCTTTCTTTCTCTCTCTCTCTCTTCAATCTGGCTCAGATATTTTTTTAAATGAAAATCTCTGCTCCATGATGGTGGTTTCTGTGCTGCGGCCTGGGTCTCTGGGGTCCGAATGCCACCTCATGGCACCCTGTGTGCAGTTTCCTGCAATTTGCGGCCTCAGAAGAACTGAGGTGAAGGTGGGGCTGGCACCCAGACACCAGGAGTGGGTGACAGCTGCACCTGAAGTAGTCAGGACCCAAGGCACCCGGTGCCCAAGGCCTCTGATGCCCTCGGCATGGAGCCTGTGGCCAGGTGTGGGGGCAGGAGAGGCTGCAGTGGGTGGACCTGCCCCCTCTCCCTCCTGGCTTTCCTGCCTGTCCTCACACACTGGCAGCCCTGTCCTGACACAGGGCCCTTGCACACTGGTTCTTCTGCTCCTGTCTGGCTCCTTCTGATCTCTTCTGAGCGATCCTTCTTTAGTACCTAGTAAAGCATCACCCCCCCCCCCCCCAAGTTCTGTTTCTGCAGCATCCTGTTCGGTTGTATTTCCTCATTGCCTGCAACTGCCCTAACACCTGGCATGCACCCTGCCCTGGCACGTGTGCCCTATAGAGACTGGGGTGCAGTGGAGAAAGGGGCTCCCTTGCCCCCCGGGGGACCTCTGGGGTCATTTCTCAGGCTGGGCGCATGCTGGACTCTTGTCCCTGGCTTTGCCCTCCGTTTGCCCATGTTCCATCCTCCTAACCAGGCAGAGTATCTCAGTGGTGCCAGGAGGGTGCTAGGTCAGGGGCCTGGCTATGGAGCAGAAAGCACAGCCTCAAGATCTTGGCCTAGCTATGGGTGTGGGCGCAGCCTGGCTCCCCGACACTCCCTCCCCATAAATAAAAGATTCCCTTCCTCCTTCTAGCTTTGCGCAGCCGCTGCCTGTTTGTTGGCCCGGCCCTTTGTGCCCACGCGTTGCCATGGAGACAGCGATTCAAAGGCCTGGCACTTCAAGGCTTCCCTCCTCTCCTGGTGGGCCGGGCTGGGGCAGGGGCAGCTGGAATGGTTGCAGGTGCTGTCCCCTCTCTCTCTGTCCAGCTAGAGGCCTGGCCCTGACAGGGCTAGGGCACCCACTGCCTCTTGCTCTAGTGTGGGTGGCTGACTGGCCTACCCGGGAACAGGTGCGCTCTTACAGGGACCTTATCCAAAGTTGGCTATCGTGCCGAGCCCCAGTGAGACCTTGCTCCCCTTGGTGTCTCTGCAAATTGGCCTGGTGCTTGGCACATGGAGGGTGCAGCGTGCCACACGATGGTGGCCAGGTGACTCTGGATGTACCCTCCCCACCCCCCAGCCCAATTTGCCATCTGTACAGCGGGCTATTGTCTGCCTGGGCTCCCGGAGGGTCCCCGAGGCTCTGGGACACAGGCCCGGGGAGATGCTGCCCCCTCCTCCATGCCCACAGCATAGGACGGCCTGGGGCTGGCAGGGGGGCTGGGCTCCACGGGGCCCCTGATCCAGGACCAAGCCTGTCTCTCCACTCCTCCATGTTCCCTGTGTGAAGCCTGTCTCTGAGTCACCCCATCGAGAGTATAGCAGGGTCTTTGAGGCTCTCTCACTTTCTCTACGTCCTGGGCATCACTCATACTTTTTATCTCTGCGCAATCTACCTTTAATCATCTCCTCTGACTCCTGCAACTAGAAAAATCTACAGCAGAATTTGCTGGTTGCAGCCACTCCCTCCCACCCACTCTGGCATGGCAGAGGGAGAGGCGGCCATTTGGGATTCACTGCCACTCAGTGCGGCGTTCAGGCACATCTGGGAGGACTTCTAGCCTCAGTTTCCTCTCCTGCATCTGGAAGTGGCCGTGCACCCTTTAACAAATGTCTGCAGATGTGTGGGCCCAGGAACAGGATGCCCCATTTATTTGGGCAGACTCTGGCCCTTTGCTCCAATCCTGAAACCTGGTGAGGGTGGCCAGTCAGAGACCTTCCTCTTGCCCCCAAGCCCAGGCAGGCTGGACCAACCAGGCACTTCCCCAGGAGTTTACAGATGGAGAGAAGGAAGCCAGAGAAAGGCAGGAGAGCTGGCTGTACCCTGGGCTAGACTCCCTGGGCTAGCTCCCCTGGGCCTGGGCTTTGCACCTACTTTCCTTGGCAAGGGGTATGGCCATGAACAAACCCGGCTGTGCAGGCCAGGGCCGTGTGACAGGGGACAGCAGGAGCTGGGCAGCTTTCCTAGATGTTGTCTCAGCACAGCAGCTAGGTGACCCTCCATGTTTTCCCTTAACCTCCTGGGAGCAGGTTCTCACTTCTGGAAGGAACTGGGGATGGTTGGACGTCCCTTTGTGGTACAGAGTTCCCTCATGACCAGACAGTGTCCAAAACGCAAGCTCAAGGTGTCAGATGACACCACTGGGCCCAATCCTAGCAGACAGGAGACCACAGCCACCTCCAGGCACTGCCCACTAGCGTCTTGGGTCCAAAAATGGGTGTTTAAGTGGACACGGGTGCCTCAGGGCTGGGTCAGGGCTCCAGGCTCCCAGGTGGGCCCCAGGTGAGGCCTCCAGGCCTCATAAAGAGAAAGCAAGTGTGTTAGCTGCCCCACTTCCCAACCTGAGGCTGAGTCCTGGGCTCTGTTGCTTGGAGCCTCTGCCCATCAGGCTCTGCTGCGGTCTAAAGGTATGCCCCCCCCGCCCCGTTCATATGTTGAAATCTTAACCCCAAAGGTGACGGTACTAGGAGGTGGGGCCATTGGGAGGTGCTTAAGCAAAGAGGGTAGAGCTCCCATGGATGGGATTAGTGACTTTATAAAAGAGGTTCCAGAGAGGTCCCTTGCCCCTTCTGGCATGTGAGGACAAAGGAAGTCTATGACCCAGAAGAGGGCCCTCACCGAACAGGGCTGACACCTGATTTCAGACTTCAGCCTCTAGAACTGTGATCAACATATTTATGCTGTTTATAAACCAGTGGTATTGGGGCACCGGGGTGGCTCAGTCATTAAGCCTCTGCCTTCGGCTCAGGTCACGATCCCAGGGTCCTGGGATCGAGCCCCGCATCGGGCTCCCTGCTCGGCGGGAAGCCTGCTTCTCCCTCTCCCGCTCCCCCTGCTTGTGTTCCCTCTCCCGCTGTGTCTCTCTCTGTCAAATAAATAAATAAAATCTTTCAAAAAATAAATAAATAAATAAACCAGTCTTATTTTGTTATAGGAGCCTGGACAAACTGAGACAGGCTCAGGGCCTCTTCTCCACCGCATGAGCCTCCAGTGGGCCTGCCCCAGGCCCCAGGACATGTCTGGAAGGGAGGAGGCTGGGTCTGACTCTAGGGACCTCTGGTGTGGTCCATCCTAGGGCCTGGAACATAGCAGGTCCTCAAAAGAGCTATGCCTTTCCCCTCTGTTGCTCCATCACTCCCAGACATGAGCTGGCAGATATCACCAGGGCTAATTTGGGCTCCCCAGCCCAATGAGCAGAACCCCTCTTGGCCCCTCCTTGTGTAGGCACGGTTGGCTGAGCACCACTGTCCAGGAGCCAGGAGGCACCTCCCCTATGGCTTCAAGGGAGCTAAATGGTGCCTGTTCTGCCAAGGTCCCTCAGCTGGGGAAGGGTTAAGGTTATAGTGTGGGGGTCTGGACGCAGCCTGTCTGACCCTCAGGCCTGGAGGTCCCCCAGCACACTCTACTTTCCACAGAAGAAATGGAAGGAGGCCAGAGAGTTTGGGAGACACCATCACAGCCTCGCAGGAGAGAGCCAGCTGGGACTGAGTCCATGGCTCCCCCATCCTGGGAGCTCAGATGGGCCCCGCCCTCCTTCTGCCATCTGCACATGGGGTCACCCGTGGAGGAGGGGCTGACCTCAGCCCACCAGGAAAGGGGCCTGGCAGGGTACCTCTGCAGAGTAAGAGCCAGACTAACTCAGAACTCACTACCACGTCCAACAGCGTGGGATAGATGGATGGATTATACCCATGGGGTCTCCCACTGCCAGGAAGCGCAGTCCAGAGGCTGTTCCAGGCAGGGCAGGTGTGGGAGGTGGTGCAGAGGAGAGTGTTTTGGGACTAGGCCCCACACGTGAAAAATGGGCACATACAAACCTTCTGAGCCACAGTCTGGGTCACCACTGGAGGGCGTGTGATCCCACTGCTCAATTCTGTATATCCCAGATTTTTGCTAGCAGACCTGTCTTTTTTTTTTTTTTTTTTAATAAACTTTTTATTTTAGAACAGTTTTATATTTATAGAAAAATTGAGAAGATCGTACAGGGAGTTCCCATGTATCACACACCCAGTTTTATCTATTAACATCTCACGTTAAGATCTGTAATTGATGAACCAATGTTGATACATGATTATCAGCCAAAGCCCATACTTTATTCCTATTTCCTTAGCTTTTACCTGATGTCCTTTTTCTGTCCCAGGATCTGCCTGATTTTTAGTCACTGAAACTCCCCAAGAGTAAAGGAACATAGAAGTGTGGTTGGCTAGCTGGGCCTCCAGCCACTTCCTCCCCCAGCAGCCCCCATCCCCAGAGCCCCAGGCATTTCAGCGGCTCCCCCAGGAGGCAGGTCTGGACGAAGTAGAGAAAGGAAGTCACCACACATCTATCTGGTTCGTTGCCCTCCATCACGCCTTAGTCCTAGGGAGACCTTCCTGGGCCTTAGCTTCTTCATCTGTGGCATGGGCCCAGGCTGCCGCCACACCCACACCCTGCTCGGGCATGCAGCAGAGCCTTCCTCCTGATTCTGGTGGCGGCCAGATGCTTTTGGGCCTGGACTCCCTGCTCCCAGGAGTCTGAGTCCCCCAGATAGGGTGCCCTGTCCTAGGGCCTGGGGGGGGAGCGCACAGCCTGCTCCTCGAGGGGCACACGGGAGGTGTTTCCTGACCTGGCAGGTGCAGCTGCTCCTGGAGGTGCCTCCCCACCCCCCAACTGGTGCTGCTATCCTCCCACCTCCAGCTCAGCCTCAGCTGAAAAGCTGACCTTTTCCCCAGAAAGCTCTGCCAGGACAAGACAAGCTGGTGAGTTATGGGGCAGGGGAGAGCCACATGCTCTGCCTCGCTGAGAGCCACTCTCCCATCACTCTGGTCCCTACAGTTCAGCCCTAGGGCTGTCCAGAGCTCCAGCTTCTAGGCAGCCCCCCGCCCCGGACATGAGTAGATAAGGGGTGGGCAGGCAGAGGTGGGCACGTGGGTCCCTGCAGAATGGACGCTCAGTCTTTGCCACCTGGCTCGGTGCTTAAGGACTAGCAACGTGGCTCTTCCAGGAAGCCCTCCCTAGATCACTGTCCCCTTCTCCCAACTGATCTATATCTCTGCACCTCCCAGATGGACATCCCTAGGTAGGCCCTGCAAACTCAGGGACGCTTGATGCTGCTGTTCCCCCCACGTTCCCCTCCTCTTGTCCTCCCTGTTTCTGTTAATTCTCCCTCCTATAAGATAGATCTCACCCCATTTTGCCGTCAGAGAAACTGAGGCTGGAAGGGACAGGGACTGCTCAGAGACACATGGCCAGTCTGTGGGAAGCCTGGGATTTGCTGGCCACCCGTGACACGTGGGGACAGCGAGGACTGATAATGGGATATGGGCGAAGCCGACTAGACCCAATGAGGAGGAGCAGAGCAGGCTGGAGGCCAACCAGGGCAAGCCTGGTTAACCTGGCACTGCTCCCCAGAAGCAAGACAAGAGACTAACTAAAGCAGGCCTCTGCCAGCACAGCACCAAATGAAGACAAAGGGGGCGCAGGTGCTTACAGGTGCTTTTTGGCAGCTCACCACAGGTGGGAGAGCCAGGAGAGCCCCTGCCTGCTGCCTTGTCCGTAGTGGTGGGCAGGAGGAGATGGTGTCATGTGTTTTATTTTAAAATAATGCTTTAGGGACGCCTGGGTGGCTCAGTCATTGAGTGTCTGCCTCCAGCTCAGGTCATGATCCCGGGGTCCTGGGATCGAGCCCCACATCGGGCTCCCTGCGCAGCGGGAAGCCTGCTTCTCCCTCTCCCACTCCCCCTGCTTGTGTTCCCTCTCTCGCTGTGTCTCTCTCTGTCAAATAAATAAATAATATATTTAAAAAAAAATAATGCTTTATTTCCTATTTTGGATCCCCCGGCCCGTGATATGGAATAAAAGAGGCACAAAGAAGCATCTCCCTCCCTCCCCACCTCCAGTCACCTGATACCCTCAGCCCTACCTTCAGGTGTCCCCTCTCCCCGCCCCCAGCAATATAAGTGTGTGTCCTCCTCATTACTCTCAGGGCCCTACTGGCAGATGTCCTCTCCCTCACCAACTCCAGCGACACATATAGGTGTCCCCTCCCCTTACCCCCCAGCCATGCATACAGTTGTCTCTTCCCTCCTAACAGTAGCTGCACGTGCCCCCTCTCTCACCAGAGCGGGTACCCCACCTTGATGAACTCTGCTGCCCTGTCAGGGGGTGGGGGAGCTGCATCTCACTGTAATTTAAATTTGCATCTTTCTCATTTCAAGTGAAGTTGAGCCTGTCTCTATGGGTTCATTTCAGGTCTTGGCCCATTTTTCTCTTGGGTAGTTGGTCTTTTTCTTACCGATTTGTAAAAATTTGTTAGAGCAAACTGTGGCCCTTTGAGAAATGAGTTGCCTATGTTCCCGATTTCTTGTGTATCTTTTTATTCTGTGCCCCCTGCCATGCATCTGCCTTTTATTTTCATGAGAGTGAATATATCCATCTTTTATTTTATGGCTTCTAGGTTTTGTGTAATTCTTAGAATGATTCAAAATTACAGACTTTTTTTTTTTTATCCTTCTAGTAGTTTTACAGTTTTGTTTTTCCTTTTTAAAGCTTTGATCCATTTGGAACTTATTTTAGTGTCAAGGAGCGAGGTAGGTATCCAAACGTTTCCCCCAAATGTCTGTTTAGTTGTCCCAAGACTGTATATTTATTATATATTTTGAATTATTTATTGAATAATCCATTTTTTTTTCTCCTGGATTTCACCTGCTCCCTTCTCATATTTGCACCAGAGTCTCTTCCTGGATTTTCTTTCCTGTCATCTGACTGTCCATGGGCTGTGTTAATTATTGTGGTTCTAGAACATATTTTAGGATCCCACATGGCTGGTCTACCTCGGTTAGCTTATTTTTAAACTTTTTCCTGGGTTTCTTTGCTCACATATTCTTTCATGTGAACTTCAGAATTGCTTTGGCAGGGCCTCTTGCTTTATTCAGAGAACAAGCAGTTAGGACTTCAGCAAGGCCAGAGAAAACGCTGCACCCAGGGCCCAGCGTTGGGTTCTTCTAGTTGACCTGTGGGCACCCACCGCCCCCGCCCCTGCTCTCCAGGCAGACCACGCCCCCGCGGGTGGAGTGCGCAGGCGCGGTGCTGTCCAGGGTGCTGGGCTGTGGTTTGGCCCCTGGCCTTAGAAGGAGAGTGTCTCTAGGGAGTGGCAGAGGCCCAAGACCTACAATCTGGGTGTCCTCACTTGCCTATGGAAAGGGAGGTAGTGGTGGGGTTCTTTGGGCCCAAATGTGGGTCGTTCTGTCACATGCACCCGAGCAGAGCCAGCCTGGCCCAGTGGCCAGTGCAGGTGGGCAGCCCTGGGCACGGATGTCGGGAAGAGAATCCAGGCCCTTGGAAGATGGTTATGGTCGTTCTCCTGCACACTCATTCCAGAAAAGGCCTACAGGCAGTTGGGAGGCAGCAGCCAGTAGACTTGTGCATGCTCAGCCCAGAGCCTGGAGCCTGGGGCCTGGGGCCTGGGCGTTGATTGGAGCCTTCCAGGAACCTGACCCCCCAGGCTGGTCAAGAGTGGTGGCTAGAAGATTTGCAACCAGGACATGGGTAGCCCACGGTTCTATGCCCAGCTTTCCCTTGCCTATTCCTCAGCTGCACCCCTGGAGCCCAGGCTCCATTTTCACAGTGGCTGACCTGGGAGAGCCTCACCCGGGAGAAACCAGCCACTTGGATGGGCTGGTGAGGCAAGGGCACAGAGCAAGGGCTAGGTTGGGGTGGGCAGACCCCAGATGTTCTGATGCAGGCTGGCAACAAACCTGGGCCCGCCTGGATGGTCAGCAGGAATCCTGGCTAAAAATACCCCAGTCTCAGAGGCCTGCCCGCTGCCACTGCCTCAGAGCCCCTCCTCACACCAGGCAGCAAAAACGTGCCCTTCAACCCATGTGCAAGACACTGGCAACAGGGCCCATTGAACAGATGAGAAAACTTGGGCCCTGTGCCCAGTGAGTCCCAGCCCAGGCCCCAGTCTCCAAGCCCAGCCACAGAGAACTCTGTCTCACCTCAAGGCCCTGTCTGGTCCCTGCCCTTTTCCTTGCCCATGACCCTGGGTAGAGGTCAGAGCAAAACTCAGTCCAGAACAAGCCAGGGCATGGGGTGAAAGCTCTGCCATCCTCACCCTGCACAGTTCTCTGTAGAGCCACTTGATGGGGGCCAAAGTCCAGAGAGCTTCAGCTGAGTCACCCTAGCAGAATGTGAAGTGTCAGGTGAGTGCCAGGGGCACTCTGTCCCAATTGCCTGCTCCATCGGTGCATCAGCCCCTGTGGGTAACCAAACAGCATAGACACACCCTTTGTTTTGGGCTTACAGGCTGAGTGATCCAGGACAAATCCATCCTCCCTGGGGCTCAGTTTCCCTACCTGTATCCTGTGAGGATGAAGGGAATGGGAATCCAGCTGAGCCATGAAGGTATCTGGAATTGGCCTCCCAGTGTGTCTGTTGAATGACTAAATTACTGAGCAGGAGACAAGATGAAGACATTGAAGGGAACAAGGCAAAGGGGTCTGCCATAGTGCCCTCTGGGTGGGAGCTCTGAGCTCTAAGGGGTGGGGGGACTGGCCCTTCTCTGCCCTCAAACTCTCCATCTGGGAAACGGAGCACATCTGCATGTCTGTGGATCGTGGCAGCCCAGAGGAGGGGCTCAGGGGCCCAGGGAGCCCTAGGTAGAGCAAGTCTGGGCACTGAGTCTGAGCCGAGCAGCAAGCCCCTCACTGTGGCCCCAGAATGGGTCTGTGATGCCTGTCCTGCCCTTCACACCTTTCCACTCCAGCTGGCAGCTAGTTCCATGCCTAGTCCTGCCTTCCCCAGCCCACTGGGTGTTCCCAGGTCCCCTCACCAGGTGCCCTCCCCGCCGACCTGATTTTGACCGCCTGCTGGGCTCCTAGTGTGAACAGCGAATCACAATTTAGCTGTCACTCCTGGGTGGGTGGCTCTGGAAGGATCCACACTCCCTGCAGGGGTGGAGGAGGAGCATGAATCAAGCACTGATGCCTTGGGCACAGCCTGGGGACTCCACCTTCCAGAGCTCTGCCCCTGCACCTGACTTTCAGCCCTCGGGAACCAGAAGTCTCTTACTCATCCCTAGTTCAGAGACTACCAACCTGCTGCACCTGCTAGGAGAAGACCCTGAGCTCACCCTTCAGTGACCACCACGGAGCCCTGGGGTCTCATGCCTCCCTTTGGAAGCCAGGAGAATGGGCAAATTTAGCCTTGGGGGCCAAGTGCCATCAATGCATGTCCCATTCAGCCTGAGTCTCCTCCCCTCTCCAGGCTCAGGCTCCCATCCTGGAGTCTGGCCACAGGGGCTCCAGGTCAACAGCAAGGGGGTGGGGGGAAGGGCAAAGTGGTGTGGTGAGAGCCACCACTGTGCAATATACATGCTTCATCCACAATCCCAGCAACCTCTTGGAGGTGGAAGGTGCACATGGCCTGAGGGGCACACCTAGTATGACAGAATCTGGGGCTCTGTCCTATAGGAGGAGGCCCCTGTTCAATGCAGAGGTTGGAGGTATTTGGAGATGAGCTGACCAGTGGGATGCTACTTTGGGATGCTGCCAGGGGTCAGGCTGTCGTCCCCTTCTCTATAATGGTTCTGATTGCTACCGTGTGTGGCTTTAATGAATAAGAGATGAGGAAGCAGATTAATTATGGCATAATATTGGGCAGTTGGGCAGAGGTACTCCTCAGGGGTACAGGGCTGATGAGAGAAGACCAAGACACCCCCTGAAGTCATGAGGCTGGGGATGATGAGGGGCTTGTGGGGGAAGCAGTGGCTTTGGGCAAAGGTGGCCCTGAGAGGGGCTTCTAGGAGGTAGGTCTACCTAACTCCCCTGATCTCTGTTTTCCTGTCTATAAAATGGGTAGTGGTGGTGGTGTCTCCACCACAGGACAGACTGGAACGATGCACTTAGCAGCCTGGCACAGAGTTGTCTCAGGCCTCGGGCAGGCAGCCACCCTCTGTGGTGCCAGCAGATGGCAGGCCGGTGCCCCCCAGCTCCCTGGCACTGGGACCACATTCCCAGCCACCCACTCAGAGTGCCGGGAAGGGTCACATTGGAGCAGCGCCTGGGTGGTAGGCACAGTTTCGCTGCAGGAACTTTGAGCTTCCTTCCAGGTCTCTCCTTGCACTGCCCTGGGGTGGCCCAGAATGTGTGCAACGGACACCATGTCCCTTGCTTCCCCACCCCCTCCATGGGAAAGTATTGGGGGTACTGAGTGCCTGTGCGTCCCCCTCTGGGCTGCCGGAGCAAAGCCACCACAAGCCTGTCTCTCCAGGTTAGAAACAAACTTCTGGGAGCCTGTGGAAGCAGCAGCTTTCTGAGGAGGTTGAATTGTGTCCCTGTCAACACAGGACCAGCTGCAGCAGAAGGGGCCCCTTGTCCAAGCTGGATTCTATGGAGTAAACGTGGAGGTTTGAGTGACAATCAGCATGTCCATTAGGACCCTGATCAGCCCTCTCAAGGGATAGGAGAGGTGGACAAAGGGGAGCCAGTGACCAGCTGACCTAGCCCAGGAAGCATTAACATCTGCCTTGTCTACAGACTGCACTGAGCCCAGAGAGGCCAAGGGACTGGGCCAAGGCCACACAGCTGGGAGAGCCTTCCCATGCCTGACATGCTAATTGTGAAGGCTGGTCCCCAGGATGGGGGGTCGTGGTGAGGCAGCCCCACAACAGTACCAAGCCTCACTGGAGGTGTGTGGTGGGCTGGGTGAGGTAGCAGAAGGCCATACCTTATGTGTGGTATATCTGAGGGGGGCAATGCAGGCAGAAGCCTAGCCCAGGCAGGAGTGACAGGTCTGTGTAGCCTAGAGAGCAGAGCTGTCTAGAGTCTTCAGACCATGCCTACTCTTGGTCCCCAGGGCCATGTATCCAGAAAGCCTAGGGAACTCAGATCAGTGGGACCCAATGGCCTGTCATCTCTGCACCCCTGCTGGATCTTCCAGGAACTGATTGGTGTAGACTACGTTAAAGGGGCAGTGTGTGGCCAAGCTCTTCCCCTGGGGTCTCTGGCTTCCCCCACAGGGGGTTGACCCTCAGGGCTGGCTGCAGCCCCTGTCAGCCCTCCCCACTGACTCCTCACCAACTGTCATGTGCCCCCTCTCTTTCACCCTTTGGGCCCTGGCTGATGATGACTCCACACCTGCCCCCCTGGGAAGTGCACCGTCCCTCATACTGTCCTGCACCTGCCCACATCCTGATAAATGTTCCTCACCAAACCCTTCCCATGTCTCCAGCCTGAGGAGTGAGCCTTATCCTGCTGGATGCCGAGTGACTGCCACCCAGCCCTGCTCAGCAACCTCTCTCTACCTGCCCTCAGCCCCCTCAGCACTGGCCCACACCTACCCACCCCAGTCAACACCTGCAGCCAACACCCAGGGGTCATCCCACAGGCTGGGTAGCCCACAAGAAGGGTGCTGGCCAAAGTACTGACTGGGAGCCCAGGAAACCTGTCCTATGGCCCACAGGGGTGGGTTCTCCCTGCACAGACCTGTGGGCAGGTGGGAGGCCCAGATGCCAGCTCAGAGCAGCCAGAAACATCCGGGCTTGGCAGCTGGAGAGGATCCTGGTGCCAGAATCCTCCACACGTTAACACTGGCTCTCTGTTCCCTCCTATGTGCACTTGTGCCCCAGAATGACTGTCCCAACTGCCCTCAGGAGGGGACTTTGAACCTACAGGAAAATGGGATCACAATCTTCAGCAGCCTGGGGTCCTGGATCATTATAGCCACCAAGGAGCATGAGATCCTGGTCCACACTAGCTCAGACCACAGACCGATGGCCAGTGCCACATGACTTGTCATTTGGTCTGAGGTGGGCTTGTGGAGAGAACTTCTCCTGATCTGGGAGCTGCTGTATGCAAGGACCCTGGGGGAAGGGTGCTAGCATGGGCATAAGCCTTAGCCCCTGGCTGGCTCTGTGAGTTTGGCCTCAAGTTCCCCACTTGTACGATGGGGACACACCTCCTGTGTGGCTGTGGCAAGGATTCACTGGTGGCACTCAGCAACCAACACCCACTGGAGAGGCGACTGTGGGTGCATGACTGGGGGCAGGAGCAAGTGCACAGGTACGGGAGTGGTCTGGGCTCCAACTCATCTCCTGTGTGTCTGGGAATTAAATGTACTCCACAATGACCTGGTAAACCAAGGCAGGGATGAGAGCAACAGGGACAGAGCAGGCAAATGTGCAGACAGGGTCACAGTGCAGCCTGAGGGATCTGGGCAGTGCAGCCTCTACACCAGGCCAGAGGGCTAATCCAGCTTGGGGACCACCATTGGTTTCCAGCCCATGAGGCTGCCTGCAACTCTATGCTCAGATGGGAGCACTGAGCTCAGAGAGTTACCTGGTTTGCCTTGGAGAGGCTGACAGGCCACAAACCCAGTACTCTGCTGACCTCTCCTAATGCCACCTCTATGGTCAGGAGGCTTGGTCTGGGTGGGGGGGCAGAAGGTGCTAGGCTCTCTAGTGCCCAGGTCGCTCAGATTCATGTCACCAAGTGACACTGGCTAGGGCTCCCAGGGGGACCACCAAGCCCTTAGCCAGGATGGTGTAGTCACAGGGAAGGGTCCAGAGCCTGCCCTGGGCGCAGGATCCTACAGATTGGAACCAACTTTGCCAGCCAGTCTCTTATCCACCTGGCCCTTGTACTGGCAGGGTGGGCTCAGAGAGGCCCAGGCCAGGCTGATCAGCTCCCAGCACTCCTCCATGTGCAGGGCAGCTGCAGGGATGCTGGCCTGGCAGCTGGCTGAAGACTCCAAGATGCACCCAGGAGCTTATCTGTGAGGCCAGATAGACCCCCACCCCCCCCAGGAGAGGGACAGAGGGAATTCTGTGCAGGTGTGTTTGTGGAAGGGGCAGGGTCAGTGGTTTTTCTGGCCCTTGAGAGTGGGCTGGCTTTGTGGAGGGTGGGGGTACTAAGCAGGTGGGCTGGAAGGGTATCTCCTGGGCTTCCCCATTCCAAAGGAGGGAACGGGGGGGGGGTGCACCTGTGGGTAGGGGCAGGACTGTGACTGCGTCCCCTCCCTGAGTTGGTGCAGAGAGGGCCGCAAAGACGGGTTGGGGGCTTCAGAAGCTTGTTGAGCTTTGAGCCTCCGTTTTCTAACTGAAAAATGGAGCAATCCTACTCCCACAAAGGGTTGTTCTGCGGTGGGGGCTCCAGGATTTAGTGAGGCGGGGAAGCGAGCGCACCTGGCAGAGGCGTCCCCCCTCCCCGGGCCTCCGGACAAAGTCCTTACCGGTGGCTGGACCCATCGGGGATCCCCACACCCCGTCCAGTCCCGGCCGCCACGCCCTCGGGCCCACGCCCTCGGGCCAGCGCCCCCAGCCGGCCACCGCCGGCGCCGCCATCCCCGCGGCCGCCTGCAGGGGCCGCCGCCTCTTCAGAAATGCACCGCCTTTGTCTAGGGCCGCGCGGCGCCGGTGCACCGGGCGGGCTGAACGCCTCCTGCGGCCCGGCCTGCGCGCCCCGGGACCCTGCGCTACCCACGCTCCCTCCCCCTTACCCCGCTCCGCAACCCTCAACGCACCCCGCGCGGCCCGCGCCCAGGTGAGCGCCCCGCCCGCCGCGAGGCCCCGCCCCGCCCCGCCCCGCCCCCGCCCCGCCCGGGCCCGGCTGGCAGGGGGACCAGGCGGATTCCTCGCGCGTCAAACCACATGATCCCATAAAACATTCATCCGCTCCCGGCCCGCGCCGCGAGCGCCCCGCCAGTCCGCGCCGCCGCCGCCGCCGCCGCCGCCGCCGCCGCCCTCGCCCTCCGCGCCCGCGGCCCCGCCAGCCCAGCCGACCCGGGGAGCCGAGCGCGCCCAGCCTCGTCCCGCGGCCGGGCCGGGGCCGGGCCGGAGCGGCGGCGCCTGGATGCGGACCCGGCCGCGGGGAGACGGGCGCCGGCCCCGAAGCGACTTTCGGTCCCCGTCGCGCCCCGCCCGACCCCTAAGATGAAGAGGGCGACCGCCGGAGGTGAGTGCGGTTCGGCACCCGAGCCGGGCCGGCGGGGTGGGGACGGTGGGGGCGGCCCCTCCTGGAGCCGCAGGGCCAGGCTGGGGCTGCCGAGGCAGGCAGAAGGGTCACCGGGCGGCCGTGAGGGCCACCGCAGTGCCGCGCCGGGCTGGGGCCGCGGGCGCCCCGGCCCCGGGAGGGCGGAGCCCGCGGCAGCAGGAAAAGTTGCCGTTTCCCGGGAAAGTTGGCCGCGGCGGCGGGGCCGGGGGCGGCGGGGCCGAGTGGCCCCGGACGCCGGGCCGGGGTCGGGGTGGGGTCTGCCGGCTGGAAGGGCGGGGTCCAGCCTCGGAGCGCCCCGGCCTCGAAGGGGTTAATGAGCAGGGTTGCAGAAACGTGGGTACCAAGCAGGGGTGGGGGTATCGGGTCGCTTCCACCCTTGCCCCAGGACTCCGCTCAGGACCTCTGGTTTCTCTGGGGTCAGGCCGCCGCCGGATGAATCGGGGGCGTTGGCGACAGTAGAGGGCGTGGGGGGCGGGGCTGGCCCAGAGCTGCCCCCCGGGGGGCTGGCGAGAAGAGGTAGCCTTAGCGGCCCCCACCCGCAGCCTGAGGGCCCCTGGGGGGCTCTGCTAAGAGGCTCCAGAAGTGGTGGGGCGCGCAGCATCCCCTCCCTGCAGCCCTCATGGGACCCCTTCTGCTACCTGGTGCAAGGTCCTGAGAGAAGGGTCTGGGGGGGGTGAACTCCTGTGAGGGAAATTGGGCATGCCCTGCCTGGAGAGCGCTCCCTTGGTGCCCACCCAGACTGCCCTGCTGATGTCCACCGTGCCGCAGGCGGCACACACGTTTCCTTGCACGTGCACGTGTCTACAAGGGCTGCACACTTGTACACCGCGTGTGCACATGCATGCCAGGCTGCCCCAGTATGCACGCACACATACCCTGTGGATGCACATCCATGTCCTCGCCCTCGCCTGCACGCCCACGGCCACACATGCATGCACATAGCATGCCTGCTGTGGTCTCCACACTTGGCACATGCTGGGGCCCCTTAGTGGGACCCGCTGCCTTGCCTACATGCACATGCGTTGAGGGGGAGGCTCTGGGCAGCCAGAGCTCACAGATGGAGGGGCGAGAAACCGGCTGCAGGAGCATGGCCCCACCTCTGTCTGCCTTCCCCCCGCCCCCTGCGTGTCCTGGGAGTCTCCCCTCCACAGCACCTTGGGTCTTTGTGTGTGTGTGTGTGTGTGTGTGTGTGTGTGTGTGTGTGTGTGTGTGAAACTCAGTATGCTTCTGCTTGTGTGTGTCTCTGCACGCGTGACCGTATGTGCTTGTGGTCACATCGGCATGTGTCTCTGCCTCCAGTGTGGGTGCCCCTGTATGCCCAGACAGGCTGTAAGCAGGTTTTACCCAAATCTTTGGCAGAGGCACTAAGGTTGTGTGCCGAGAAGCTAATTCAGTGCACCCAGCCTAAGGTGTGAGGCCAAAGGGCTCCCAGCCACTCTTCGCCTTCCCCTGTGCTGGAGCAATGGTGGCCGATGGGGGCTGGGACTCACCTGGGCAGGGAAGGCCCATTTCGAAGCTTGAGGTCAACACAGTGGCAAACAGGCCAGACCCTTCCTCCATGCTCTGTAGTCACTGCCACTAAGCACAACGGGGAGCAGGTATGTGCCCACACTGAGGTTGACCCAGGGTGACCTCAGGAAGGCCCTGCCCTCGGGCCTCAGTCTCTTTGTGGTAAGAGCCTTATTGGTAAGGTGTTCTATGGTATGTCACCTGCCTCAGGTGTTGTGTGGGGCACTGATGTAAGGATGTTGGTGACCCACTCTCACTGTAGTGAGGAGGACCTTGGGCCGGGGCTTGGAGGCAGGGCCATACTGCCTGGTCCCCATCTGTGTCCTTGTCTATACAATGAAGACAAGTGGGTCATCCTTATAGAGTGTGCGGGGGTGTAACAGAGGGGTGGGCCGGAGGTTGGGCCCCATGGCTGGGCAGGCTGAGGGGCTGGCCACTCCTCTTTTCTAAGCCAGACAAGGTGAGGGAGAAGCAAGCTCCATGGTGGTCAGCACCCTACCACCTGGCAGAGGGCTGCTCATAAACCCTGGCTGCTGGGTGTGGGATAGCAGAACATCCTGGATTTGGGTCCTGGTGCAGCCACCCATCGGTGGTGTGACCTTGGGTATGACAGTTCACATCTGTGTGCCTCAGCCTTCTCGCCCTTGACACGGGCCTCCCTTGTGGATTGTTGGGGGCACTTCCAGGCCAAGGTCCCCATGGGGTTCTGATGCCAGTGCTTTTGCCTTCAAAATACCCAAAGCATCCCCCCCCAACACGCACCATCCTAGGCAGTGGTTCCCACAAATGGAAGTCCTCCCAGAACACTTACACTGCCAACTGGACCTCTTTTCTACTGATTTGCAGATGGGGAAACAAAGGCACATAGCAGTCACAGGGGATTTGGAAAGGGGTGATGGGCAGTTGGGGGGCAGGAAGTGAGAGCACTGCAGAAGGTGGGAGGTGACCAGCAACGTGCTTCCCAAGCTGCTGTGCCCCTCACCAACAGGGAGCCTGCAGAACACTGGAGCCTCAGTTTCTCTACGTGAGGATTAACAGCCAGCTGGGTGTCCTGCAGGTGGGGCTGGCCTTCTCCCTGTGGTCGTGGATGGAAGGTAGCAGTGAGGGCCCAGTGGGTCTCAGGAAGCAAGAGGGCTTATAGGGGTGTGTGTAGACGACCCCCCACCACAGGATGTGCGGGGGCTCTGGAAGGCAGAAGAGGAAGTCTTGCTGTCTGAGGAACCCGAGGGCTGGCCCGAGACCCATGTTTGTTTGCTGTTACTCATTGTGAGTGACACAGACCGTGAGGGGATGGCCCTGTGTGCGGCCCTGGTTCCCCCACGCTCTCAGGACTCCAAGCTCCCCCTCCCTCTGCTGTTCCCAGGCCAGGGGACTCGTGCTCACCATGCTCACCCGTGGCCAGTGCTGCCACGAGGCTCCAGCCCCTCCTTGCTCCCTGCCCCAGGCCTGAATTCATGGCTTTGTGGCACGGATGCCTGGGGCAGCTGGTGCAGCACCAGGAGGGTCCTGGCTGGTGGAGGCAGAAGGAACCCATCCCCCGGGGCTGCATTTCCTGGTCTCCTGGGCCTATGGCCAGAGAGTCTCCACAGAGCCTCAGTCTACAGCCTGAAGGGGGTTAGAACAGGAGCACCAGGAAGGAGTTCCACGATGAATAAGTGAATTACACTGAATGAGTGAATGGATGCGTGAACAAATGTGTGAGTGTGTGAGGGGGGTGTGTACGAGTGTGACACTCCTGCCCCCGGGCCCCGTTGTGGGGATCCTGAGGGCTCTTGGCTGTGCCTGGTTAACAAGTTCATGCCGCCCTGCCCTCTGACCACCCCCCGCCCCGGGCAGGGCTGCCTGTCCCTTAGTGGCCACCCAGGGCCTGGGCCTCAAGGTCCATAGGAGACGGCCTGGCTGCCCATACCCCTCTCTCCCATCCCTTCAGCTGTGCTGAGGCACTGGCCCCCAGCCCCCCACTTGCCCTCTCAAGGTAACCCCTCAGGAACCTCGGCACTCCTCAGTGTCCCCCCACTCTGTGGCCCAGCTTCCCTATCCCAGACACTGCGTTTGCTCCTTATCCGTTGACTCAGACACGCATTCATTTACTCATTCATTTGTCCCTAGCCTGCCAGACCCTATTTGAAGCCAGACAAATAAAGGGATGTGATCCTTGCCCTCCTGAGTTTATAGGACCAAATGCTTTAAAGGACAGGTGGTCACAGAGCCAAAAATGGAAGCCCAGCCAGAGGGTGAGCACACAGTCCACACTCCCTGCATCTCCCCGAGCCGTCACTGGAGCGTGTGGGCCCGGCCGGGTGTTGTGTGCTGCAGTTTCTTCTTTTGTCGCTGTATTTTAAACATTTTGCACGTCGGGAACTATTCTTGTGCATCATGGGTTTACTGGTGTATGTGGAATCCCTTCCTGAGGATTCGCCATAATTTATTTATCAGAACTTGCCTTGGCTTCTCACACTGTCCATGGTCCTGCAGGCGGCCCCCAGGGAGGTGCACTCAGCACATGCCCCAGGTGTCCTCACTGCAGGCCTGACAGGTACCCCCCCCACCCCCGAGGGCCTGGCCACAGGCCCCCCTCCCCACTGCAAAGGTGGCAGGCCCTGATCCCCACCCCCTCCCAACGTTTTATGGGTGGGCTCCCTGGGCCTCTCCCTCACCTTGGGCAGTTTCTCACTGGTAGTGGTGGAATCTGCTTCTGGGCTTTGATCAGGATTCTGACTCTGGGGATGGCCTTTATGCAGCTGGGCTTCCAGCTGCCTCTCTTCTGCCCCCTTCACACAGCCTCTGCCCTCACCCTGCAGCATCCTGACAGTCCTGTCTCCACGTGGGCCCACTGCCTTGCCCTGCTGAGAGAGGATGGAGGATGGGCCATGCGGCACCATCCTACAGCCTTGACCACCCCCTCCCCCCGCAGGACAGGGCAGCCAGGCCCAGGAGGTGCAGCTGAAAGGCAGGACTATGGGCAGACCTCCTCGCGGGGCCGTGGAAGGTGCTGTATGGGCAGAGGCCAGGGGCTTGGGGTGGCTCAGGTGGGCCTGGCAGCCTGTGAGCCCTGTAGGGGCCCACGCACATGGGGCTGGGCCGGTGGTGATGCGGGGAGCCCAAGTGGAGGGCCGGGGGTGTCAGGAGCTGACCCAGCTTTGTTCAGGCAGCCCACTCAGCACCCTGGGGGCACTCCTCTGCTCTCTGGTCAGCACCAAGGCGTTCCTAACTGGCCATCACAGGTCGCACTCCACGTAATTGAAGTTCTACAAAATGTTGGTAGGGATTGAACAAGGGTTTCGTGGTCAAACAAATTTGGGACTGGCTGGGCTAAGTGGCACTGACAGATCTCCTTTACCGCAGGGTGTCTTGGGGCCTTGGGTTTGCAAGCAGATTGGGCAGGGCCTCTGATGGGCACCCCTATGCGACACACTTCAGGGACTGGTGTGCCCAGAAACTGTTTTGGGCTACAGTGGCTGAGATTCCTCAGAGGGCCTGGGAGGGAGACCTTCGGACCCCCAGGAAGGGCTCCAGGTATGGGTGGGCCATCCTACACAAACCCTGCAGCCACAGCACCTGGTGGGTGGAGGGACCACACTTCTCCTGGCAGTGTGAGGCAATGTGCAAATTTAACCTTTGGGTTTATGACTCTATTTCTTTGCAGCAAATGTCACGGGAAATGTCAGGCTGAGGCTGAAGCTGGTGAAGGGCCCATCGAGGAAGGGGGTGGAGTGCCGAGGGGCTCAGGCCAAGGCAGGGTTCTGGGCCCCTCACCTCCTCCAGGGAGCCTTCTCGGATTGCCCCTCGCTTGCCTGGGCCCAGTGCCGTGTCCTCCATCTGTCCCAGCTATTGTGACCTTGTTGAGATGTTGCCTTTATTCACCTCCTGCCAGGGCCCAGATGGGGCGGGCTCAGAGACCTGCCAGAAGTCTCCCCATCCTGAAGTCTGGGCAGGCATTGGATTAGCCCATGTAGTGCTGGCTCGCTCTGTGACCTTGGGCAGCACCCGCCCTTTCCTGGTCTCCAGAGGCTTCATCCGTAATCCACGGCTGTTGACCAGAGGTGGTGCTTCTGGTTCAGTGCCTTTGTGGGTGGGAAAACGCTCGGGCCTGAGGTGTGTAGGGTGCTGGGCTCTAGGGGAGAGAGATGGGGCCTAGGTGGCTGGCTCCCGGTATCGTGTCACAGCCTCAAGCACATAGTAGGTGCTCCATAAAGAGCAGGGGACAGTGAGTAGACACGGAAGGCGAGGAGGTGGGGGTGGTGCAAGACCAGCTGGGAATCCAGAGCCCCCAGACTTCCTTGCCTCCCTACCCACCCCAGCAATGCCAGCTCTGAGGCCCAGCCTGGCCCGTCACTGAGTTCTGCTGTGGTCCTCCAGTCCCAGAGATTGCTTAGCAAGCGTTTATTGCCTCCCCGCTGTATGCCAGGCCTATGCAGTTGAGCAGGGGTCTCAGGCCCCTAGGCTGCCCCCGCCCAGCAGTTCTACATGTATTTCCCCTGCATGTGTAGCTCTGCTCCAATGGAGTTATAGGTCCCCCCGATCCCATCTATCTGGTGTTAATCACCCCTGTACGACCTGCCCCTCCACCCCCAACATCTACACCCAAGGCCCAGGGTCCTGGCTGCCTCCCATCCCCAAAGGCACGTCCAGTGTCAAATTGGGCTCCAGGGAAATCCATCCCCTTTTGTCCCTCAGTGAGGGCCTGCTACGGGCCGGCCCCCTCCCAGGTCCATGGCCACAGATGCCCACAGCTGCCTGCCTGCCGTCTCATCCTCCCTTCAGGCTCTGAGATGCCTGCCAGCCAGGCCCCTCCTGCTCAAACTCTCCCATGTCTACCCCTGGGTGAGCCCTCATTGTTTTCAGGGCCTGGGCCAGTGAGTCTCATTTGGGAACCTTCTCTTCCACCCTCACTGGGGGAGGCTTCCAGCTCCCTGGTCTCAGCACCTGACATGCGCACCTGTGCCTGCCTCCCCATCTCCACGTCCCCGAGTCCGGCCCAGGCCTGGCGCTGGGACACAGGGAGTGAGCTCCCAGGAGACAGAGGAGGTGGCAGTCCTGGCCCCTGGGAATGGATGGCTGCTGGTGGTCAGGTGCAGGCCAGTTGCCCAAGGTGGCTGCAAGAAGGCGGCCCCGCTCTGGGACCCAGATGAGCAAAGACATGGGTCTAGAGAGAGACAGAGACGCCATCCTGTGGGGGATGCCCTCCAGGCAAAGGCTCGACAGGCAGTGTCTGGCCTTGGGACCCTCTTGGCTTTAGCCCCGAACCAGCTGAGCACCTGGATGTGTCACTCACCTTCTGAGTCTTTCTGTCACACAGGAGACTCTGAAGGGGGAGTCAATGTTGAGTGATGCCCACAAGGCCCATCCCCCTTATGGGAGCTTGATTGTCCCATTCAGGTGGGACCCCCCCCCCGCCCTAGGCTGGAACTCCCTATGGAGACAAGAGGTTGGTGATGGGGCTTCCAGGGCCCTGAGTGGGTCATGGGGGCCCCCACCTTCCAGGGGCGCCCTTGGTTTCCCAAGTCCTTTGCAGCTGCCCTGCCCGGAGGGGGTCTGTGGTGGAACTCGGGCAGCAGGGTAGAGAAGTGTGTGTGGGCCACTGTGCACCCTAGAGCAGAAGACTCTGTGGAGCCATGGGAGCACAGAGGAGAAGCCCGTCTGGGCCTGCCACTCCCCCATCAGTCCTCCTGCCAGGAGGGTCTTTGCTACCTGTCCCAGGGGGAGTCTGTGACATATCAGTTCATGCCAAGGGGAGCCAAGTGAGGAGTGGGGCTGGGAGGCCCTGGTGGGCTGGGGATGGGACATGCAAAAGTCCAGGCAGGGCCAGCGGCAGGGGATCCTGGAGGGGTGGGACCCACATAAGGTGAGGAGTCTCCAAGTGCCAGCAGGGGTCTGGGGCAGGTGGGCACTGGGCCTGGTCACCCCATACTAACTCAGAAGGAAATTCAAGGTCCCTCTGCCTTCACAATGTGGAGACTTCTGCCTCCACAATTCACTTTGCAGCAGCTTTGTGTTACGGTGGAAGGGCGCCCCGTGGTCTTTGGGCAGGGTAGGGTGCAGGCAGCAGGAGGCTGGGCCATCTGCCCCCTGGGTGTGGCTTCCGGCCCCAAAGCATGCCCATCCCCAAAGATGTGGCTGGAAGCAGAATTACAGAGAAAGGCTAATCCTGGCCAGCCACCAGAATGGGCTGGGCCCCACATCACAGCAGTCTTGGGAGGGCTGTCGGTACCAAGGTCACACAGGATGCTCACACCCAGCTCTCCTACCTGCTTCCACAGGCCTTCACCTGCCTCCACAGCACACCCCAGCCAGGAACTGGGAGTGGGCCCTAGAGCTCAGCCTTGCCCCAACCCTTCCCAGAGCCCTGCCACATTCCTCCCACAGCCCTCTCCTTTCCACTTCCCTCAGCTGCCCTGCTTGAGGCCTCCCTGCTCTCCCAGGACACATTCAGCCCTCTCCTTGTCCTTAGAGACCACAGTGTTGGCTGGTCACACCCCTGCCCAGCCCCCACCCCCAGGCTCCAGGGGGCCTCCCCAGGGATGAAGCTGTGGGAGGCAGTGGCCCATGAGCCTGGTAGGACCTGGGCTCTTAGGTTTCCTTGGGGGCTGAGGCCAAGACCCCCAGGGCCACTGTCACTATCTCCTTGGCAGTGAGCTTCCCCACATGACAGGGACTGATGGAGGAGCTGAGGGGGGCCCTGGGGTGTGGTTCTGAAGTATGGCCTGGCAGCTGGTCCCCCAGCATCTCCTGGGCAGGACCCTCCCCACCCTCGATGGGATTAGCCAGGCACCAAGATGTACACTGGGGGTGGGGGCTGGGAGGGGGACCTGGGCAGGTCCCTGAGGGTCACTCTTCTCTCCCTCCGTTCTCTTGGTGAAGTGATTCAGGCCAGCCCTGTGTTAGCAGCAGGGACCCTAGATTCCTGTGAGACATTCTGCCCCCCAGGGCCCCAGGTCCCAGGGAGATACCCCAAAGCCCATGAGGTTCCCAGGAGAGAGAAGTGCTAGTGGGGATGCGGTGAGGACTCTGAAGCCCAGGCCCCTGCCCTGAGATCACATTGGCCCTAGGTCTTAAAGAGGCACTAGAACTATTGGTCTAGGTGGGGGGCTCCTGGCAGGAGCAGAAGCCGAGAAACTGGGACACAGCGTACTCCAGGCCGGGCAGCTGGCTGGGGCTGCTGAGCTGGGCCTACGCTGTTTGGTAGGCGGAGGGGAGATGGGAGTTAGGTGAGCCAAGAGGGGAGCCAAGGGGGGAGTGTTGGGGGGCCTCAGGCAGTGGCATGCCCCCCCAACCCGGCCCAGCCCCAGCGGGAGGCCAGCCCCCTGCTCTGTGTGCTCCCGGCCATACGACACGTGGCCCCTGCACACCGGCCGTGTACCATACGACACGTGGCCCCTGCACACCGGCCGTGTCCAGGCTGTCTTTCATCTCCCTGCCTCAGTCCCAATTTGTGTCAGGCAGAGGCTGACACGGGGACAGGTGTGACAAGTGTCTGGCTTCCTATTCGAAAATTGGCAAAAGAAAAACTCTCCCCATAAAGATATTCCATCTACATACCTCCTGGATGTCACCGAGCGGACCCATCACAGCTGAGACAGATGGTGGCCCTAACGGACTCCATTCTTTACCTGCTGCCGGAGCCACGGCCCAGTCCCCAGGGTGTCCCGAGGTGGGTGGTGGCAGTGTGTGGCAGTGCCCCTATGGAGCCCTCCCCGATGCCGTGGCTGACTCTCTCCCCACTCCAGATCACAGGAAGCCTGATATCGGCATGACCCTCTCGTCAGAGACAAGGGGACTTGTTGGGGGGTGCAGTATGTTCCTAGAGCAGGTAGTGGGAGTTAGGGAGTGAGGGCTACAGACCTTCACCCTCGGGCCCTGCCAGGTGGCCAACACCGGCACTGGTAAGTTCACTATCCCCGTGTTGCCCCGAGACCCAGGTGGGTTCAAGACCTGCTTGGCATGTCACTCACGCAAGAACACTCAGGCCTAGCTGATGCTTTTCCCCTGCCATGTACCCCTTGGTGGGAGCCCATGGCTGTGACCCTGGCCAGGCTCCAGGGCTCTGCTCATTCACCTGCTCCCTTCAGGGGCCCCATCGGAGCTGAGTCCAGCGTTGTGGGCAGGAATGAGGATGGACGCCACAGGCAAGGTTGTGGTGTGGGGCGGGAACAGGTTGGGAAGGGTCTGGCTCCAAGGACTGGCATGGCGGGACTCTGAGGAGGAGAGCCCTTCCAAGGGGATGTGATGGGAATAGGGCAGGCATTCGGGAAAGGGGAGCTGCCTGAGCAAAGGCTTATGGAAGCCACAAGGTCCACAGCACGTGCCGGGGTCAGAGCTGGAGTGAGGCTGGGTCAGGCATGAGCATGCCCTTTCTAGCTGTGACTTGGCCTCCCTTCTGTCAGGTGAGGACAGTGGGTCCCTGTTGGGGGTGACGTGAGGCACCCCTGTGATGATCCCACAGGTGAGCCAGGCATTTCCACCGTACCCACTGTGCACCAGCTCCACGTGGGCTGTGTGGTCTCTCCATACCCTGTGAGGTGGGTTTGGTTATCCCCATTTTCCAGATGATGGAACAGGTCCCAAGAGGTTGGGAGACCTGCCTGAGGCCCCAGAGAGGCAGAATCAGCACCAAAGCCTGGTCTTCTCCAGCCATCCTGCAGGGCTGGCTATGGTGGGCAGGGACCGCATGGCATGGGGGATTTGGAAGGGAGTCTGCCCCCTCGGACAGGGCTGCCCCATCCAGTGTTGGCACAAGAGACCAAACAAACCAAACTGAATACATTTCTGATTTTACCGGTTCGTGCGTGTTGTAAAAAATCTGGGAAGATATACCAGAGATGTAAGAAAGAAGTTGTATTAGTCAGCTCAGGGTGTCATAACAAAATACCACAGACTGGGGTGGCTTAAACAACAGAAATTTATTTTTTCATAGTTCCGGAGGCGGACAGTCTGAGATCAGGGTGCCAGCGTGGTCCGGTTCTGGTGAGAGCTTTCTTCCTGGCTTGCAGATGGCCACCTTCTCGCCATGTCCCCGCATGGAGACAGTGAAAACAAGCCCTCCAGTATCTCTTCTTATAAGGGCCCTAATTCCATCGTGGGGGCCCCACCCACAGGACCTCATCTAGGTCCCCATCTCTCAAGGCCCCTCTTCCAAATAGCATCACACTGGGGGTGAGGGCTTCAACACAGGAATCTGGGGGTGACAAAAACATTCTGTAAACATTCTGTGAAATTGCCTTTGGCTTCCAGTGCAGTTGCCCCACCCCCATGGGGATGTGAGTACCCGGTGGACTCTCCTGGGGACTCTCTGAGCACATCCTCAGGGAATGCTGTCCCCACAGCCTCGCAAAGTCTGCAACTTGCCTGTCTGTAGTGGTGGACACTTCTTACACTCATGTATGACAAACATTTATGGTGTGTGCTGGTCACCAGCTGGGGTCCTGTGCCCATGGAGCCACAGCCCGGGGTGGGGGGCAACCGAAGGAAGCAGGCAACATGGAGACCTGCTAAATGAACCAGCGAGGTGTGTGTTGAAGTGGGCGCCCTGGCAGTGGACGGAGGCGGGGGGTGTCGGGGACCCTGGGTCCACCAAAGTGAGTGGAGTGGGTCCACCAAATGCCCCCTACCCCCAGGGGTCTGTCAGGTTCTCAGACCCAGCCTCCTCATTTCACAGATGACCAACCCAGACCTGAGAGGCGAGGTCACCTGTGGTGCCAGAGCTAAGCGGGGCAAAATGGCTGAGCTGGGAGGTGCCCCAGCCCCTCAGGCCTGTAGCTGCTGTGCTGGGGGGCAGGGCGGCAGCTGGGGAGGAGCAAGAGTGGGGCTAGGTGGGCACAGCCTGGTTTCCTGCAGCCTGGCCTAGGAGTGAGGCAGCGACTGCCTGGCTAGTGCGTTGCAGAGTTTTAAGTACGCACTTCCCCAAAGAGGTGCAGCTCTGGTGCATGGGCCAAAGGCACCCTGTTCTCTGGTTATCCGCTTCCTCCTCTTCATGGGGTTCCCCCGGCCCTCTGGGGCCACGAAGGCTGCAGGGTCCGTGTGGGGGGTGCGGCCTTCGGGAGTGCAGTCTTTCTCACCTTTGTTCAGTGCCTGCTGTGTGCAGCTCCTCACACAGATCAACAGATAAGCGCGCTGAGCCCCCGGGAGTTGGGACCCAGCTAGGGGCACTGTGGGGGGACCAAGTCTGTCTGGCCTAGGCCTGGGCTTACACTGGAGTCCCTTGTGTTGAGCTGGGGGAGGACGGAATGAGGTTGGGGGCAGGGCTTGAGCTTTCGGGGGCTCCTCCCCCCGCCTCCCTAGCCTGACCCTTCTTTGGCCCAGGGTGCATATGTGCCCTGGGTCGGGTGGGGTAGGCTGGGCCCCTTTTGGAGCTTCCAGCAGGTGTTGGAGGTGGGGAGAGTCCATGCTGGAGCACCTGCCCTGACTCCTCCCAGGTCCCAGGGGCAGGTGCTGAGGAATAAGGCCGCCCTCCCTAGCCCCCGCCCCCAAGGCAGCCAACCCCCTTCCACATGCCAGCACATCAGCCTCAGGAAGTAGCCGAAATACACTGACCTGCTTTTCCATGAGGCAGCGGCACCTGGTCCTCCCACCCTCACTGGTGAGAAGCCGCCAACAATTTCCATCCCAAATTGATTTCAAATAAGGAAGAGTTATCACACACAATCATATAGGAATAATTTATCACTCGTTAATAAAAGAGCAATTACTTATTCACGTCGCCCCTGCCTGTGTGCCTCGGGTTCAGTGGCAGAAACGCAACTGGGGCTCTCACTGAAGCCGAGGAAAGTCTGTTTGCGCTAGGCCAAGGTCAGGGCAAGCCCTCCCCAGGGGCCACAGACCCCCACTCCGGAGGCCCCATATGCACACAGCCCCCTGCCAGGATTACCTGCTGGGCCCCCTGTTCTTGGGGGTCCTCAGTCTGTAGTAGGGGGTCTCAGGTCTGTGAACTGGGCAGAGATGAGAAGGAGCTGGGGTGGGGCTTTGTCCAGATGTGGAAGGTCTGAGCACACCGCTGAATTTTCAGGCCAGAAGCTGTCCTGTCAAGTGTCTGACTTGTAGAGGCCTCTAGAGCCAAGAGCCCAGAGTGTCCCCAGAGATGGGGAACAACCTCGGTGACCCTTGGCTGAGCATGGTGCCAAAGAGCTTTGTTCAGGGCCATGGAGACGCTGCTCAAGCAATCACAGGCCCACTCTCTCCTCCTGGCCCTCAGAGATGCCTGCTTCTAAACCACATTCATCTCCACTGTCAGGCAGATACACTTTATTTTCTCTTTTTTTATTTCTATGTCTGAGATTTCAGTGCAAAATATGCAGTCATTTTGGAGAAAAGATAAAATGGTCAACCATATCTTGCTCAAAGTTAAAACCTGCACCCAGTCCTTTGGGGCTAGTCTGAGAATTGGCTTGCTCTGCCCCAGCCCCCATTCCTCCTTGAAGGCAGCCACTGTTGCTCTGTTCCCTGTTTTTCCTAGTGGTTGCCTTCATATTTCTGTGGCTCCTACCCCAGCCGCCTCTTCCCTAGCATACTTCCCAGTGTGGTTGTTTCACTATTATCAGTTACATTCATAACCAGTGTTTCCCAACCCAGGTCACATAAATGCCCTTCACCACCCCACCACAGGTTGGAGGAGCAGGGCGTACTTTGGTGACCTTTCTGCTCTTCTATGGCCTTTGGTTTCCCTGGAGCTTATAGTCGACTTTGTCTTTTCTCCCTTGTCCCATCTACTGCCCTCATGCGCTTTCTCTCTCCACCTCGGGTGGTCTACTGGGTGTCTCATTTAACTCCAGGGAGGTCTGACCCCAGGCCTTTGTCTTGCTGTCCCCACACGGACCAGGCATGCTGTGGTCCCCTCATAACTGCCCAGGACTTCTGTCATCACCCAGTGTTTCCTGGGCCCCACATTTTCCTCTTTCTGGGTTTATATCTAGTTTATATCTAGTTCTAGCTGAAGCACACCCCCAACTAACTCTGTAAGGAATTCACAGTGAAGAATCGTTCTGTGAGTCCTCATGTGTTAGCAGACCGATTCAGGCTGGGTTGGCCTGATCCAGAATCCCATGTTGAAAAGAATGTCCCTCAGAATTTTGAAGCCATTGCAATTTTGTTATCTTCTTGGCATCCAGTGCTCTGTAGAGAGGTCTGATGCCACATTGCTTTTCCCTCTGGAGCTTCAGGCCTCTTTTCACCCCCAGGGGACTGAAATCACATTGTGAATGTCATCTATTGTGCTAGGCACTTACTTGCCCAGTGGAGGGCTGGGTCTTCAGCTCTGGGAGATTTTCTGGTGTTATTGCTTTGATAACTTTTTTCTCCTTTATTTTCTCTGTTTTCTCAGATATTTGACCTATATTTGTCTTCTGAATCTCATCAATTTTTTTTTCTTTCTTTCTCTTTTTGTTTTTCTTTCTGGAAAACTTCCTTGACCTTGTTTTCCAACGCTTCTATTGATTTTTTTTTTTTTTTTTGGTAATTTTAGTAATTCTATATTTAACTTCCAGGTAGTCTTCTTGTTTTCTGATGGCTCCTTGTTCATAGCACCCTGTTCTTGTTTTAAATCTCCTTCTATCCCTGAGAGGACACTGATTAGATTTTTTATTCCTAATTTTTATCTATTCCTTGCATTGTCTCTGCTTCTTTTAGAGTTGTTTTCCCTCTTGTCTGCATTAGAGTCTTTTCCAGATGCCTGGTTTTTCTGGTCATGTGTTCTAGGGAAGCACTGTTGAGAGTGGGGCTTATCAACTGGCAGGTTTGGGGTGATCAGGCAGGAGCCACCCTGAGGGCCCCCAGAAGCCCATGGTGGAGACGCTTTCTCTGGGTGTTTCTCCAGGGGAGCGGCCCCATCTCCCTGGTCCTTGCCCTTCTTAATACATACTTCATCATCATCATCTTGGCTCTTGAGGAGGGGGGATGACCACTTGTCTCTAGCACAGGTGGTGGGTGGGCAGGGAGGAGAACCACCAAGTGTGTGCCTGTGTTCCTTGAGAAGCAGCAGCAACCTGAGGCCATGCTGGAGCACAGGCAGCGATCTCTCATGCCTCGAGTTGGGCTGCACGGGCCTGTCTGGGAGCCTCCTCACTCTCCCACTGAGGCTGAGCCTGTTGGTGGGGGTGGGGGAAATGGCTCTGG
Source organism: Zalophus californianus (assembly GCF_009762305.2). NCBI lineage: Eukaryota > Metazoa > Chordata > Mammalia > Carnivora > Otariidae > Zalophus > Zalophus californianus. The sequence continues at coordinate 29,329,705 of NC_045608.1, read as the reverse complement.
GCATGCTTACAGTGTGCAGCCTGGCTGCTGGGCCCTCCTCCTCCACCCTTCTCCCGCCCGGATGCAACCTCTCCTGGACAAAGCAGGGCCAGCAGTCCAGGCAACCAATCAGTATGGCTCTGGGATGCTACCTCTGAGTTATAGGCCTCACCTCCCTGGGTTCCTCACCTGAGATGGGGCTCACAGAGGGTCCTCTGGGGAGGCAGGACAGTGCTGGAGGCATCTCAGGGCCCTGGAATGGCTGGTGCTAGCCTGTTGTCATCCTCACAGCATGGGTGTTGAGACAGACCCAGAGCTGGCCAGCAGCTTCCCCAGCCACTCCGTGAAGGGTTACAGAGCCACATCTGAGCCTGGGACCACCAGACCCCAGGGCCCACTAGCCCAGGAAACAACAGGCTTGGGCTGAGGATGAGGTGCAGTAAGGGTCAGGGAGCCCAGAGCATGGGGGTGCGCTCAACAGTTGCCCCTCTGCTGTATGGGTCTCTAGGGCTCAGGGCCTGCTCTGGTCATCTGGGGCGGTGGCAGGGTTCTTAGATCCTGTCCCCTGGCCTCAGCTGGTACGCATGGTCACCTCACCTCACTAGGCTTCAGTGCCCTTGTCTGAGGAGTGGGGCTGATGGTCACCCCCTTGCTGTGCTGTGGGATGTCATGAGAGCTCAGGAAGTCCGTGCCTTGAGCAGTCCCAGGGAGGCCAAGGGCCCTATGTCTCCCCTCTCCCTCCCTGTCCCCTGGTACAGGCCCTGTGCGGACTGACTGGGCCTTGATGGGAGACATACTTGGTCAACAAGCCCCGCGCAGCCTCAAGGCTGGGATGCTGGAATGGGCATCCTTGGGCCACACCCCTGCTCAGGGGTATCTGGTGTCCACCCCACACTGGTCCACTGCTCACCCGCTTCTGGGGCTCCCCACCCTTGTACGAGGCTGGCTACACTCCAGACTGGCCTCAGGTTGGTCCCAGGCTGGTTCTGAGCTGTCTGTGATCTGAGGACCTTGCACATGACTGGTGTGACGGTGATGGTGGTGGTGTTGGTGACAAGGATCATGGGCCCTCACGGCCCACTTTCCATTCAAGATTCTGGCCAGAGGTCCACAGGATGGTCCAGGAAAGCCTACTTGCCAGCAGGCCCCTACGCTCAATGCCTGTCTCCTTTTCTGGACAGGGTCATCCCACCTGTACTTTTTCTTTGTTCCCAAATGGGAAGATTCTGTCAGCCGAGGCTTGGACCTTGTCCCACATCCTGGGAAGTGCATCAAACCTGACCTGCCATGTCCCCTCCTCCCAGCCCAAGTGGACAGGCTAATGGTAGTGGGCCAGAGAGCTGCCCTCAGTGTGACCTGGCCACAGAGCCCCTAGAGGAGGGCACAGGGTTCTGGTGCTGTTGGATTGGCATGGAGGGGGTTGTGGCCCAGAGACCCCAAGACCACCCCCCCTTAGATTGTCTTCCTGAAGCACAAGCAGGTGCCGTGTGCATCAGTGCCTCCCCCCACCACCCCCCAGAGCCGGAGGGCATCCTCCTTACAGCCAGCTTTGTTCGACAGTGTTTTAAGTGTCCTCTTTAATGCGTGTTCCATCACCAGCCCCTCCACAGCCTCTTTAGCAAAATCATTGTGTTTCTTTTGACCTACACACCATTTGGGGGTCATCTTCCCTCCAACCCCATGAGAGGCCACCAGGCTCTGTCCATCCCAACAGTGTGGTCGCAGCAGTGTGGCCCTCTCTGACCCTTGGGTTCCTTTTCATTAGGTGGGCGTTCAAGTGACCTCTGCAGGACCACTGTGAGGGTGAAGGTGGCAATACCCACACGCAGCAGGGGCTCTGTGTGCTCCCATCACAAGCCAGGTCGGGAAACTGTTTCTCTAAAGGGCCACATCCTGAACAATTTCAGCTCTGTGGGCCACACTGTGTGTGGGGACTACCCCACTCGGCGGTGGTAGTGCTAAAGCAGCACAATAAACACCCAGGTGTGGCCATATGCTGATGACCTGTTATTTACAAAGACAGGTGGTGGCTGGTGGGCCGGTTTGCCAGATGCCAATAGAATAGGAGGCATGAGGACACATTGGCTCAGACAAGGGTTTCACTCTGGTCACCTGAACACGGTGCCCTGGCCGGTGGTGACCCAAATGGGAGCATCGCATCACTGCCTCTGGAATCCCTCGTCCCCTGGAAAGGGCCAGACCCCATGGCCCTTCCCACTTGTCTCTGTCCAGGGGTTCTCACCAGCCCCCACTGGGCATCTCCATGGTCTCAGCAGGTGCTGCCACCCCCCACCCCGTCCCCAGCACTCCAGCTTAGTGACAAAGCCCCTGAGCACCCTTCATTCTTTACACCCTTCCCCGAGTCCTGACTGCCCTGGTCAGGGGTGTTTGCCAGAGCTCAGCTGTCCTGGGACAGTTCAGGTAGGCTGCAGTCCAGCTGCTCCCTCAGGGGACGAGGGCTGATCCAAGGCAGACGGCCGAGAGGTGGGACTGGCTGATCCCAGAGGGCAAGGGAAGAAATAAATCCCACTCTTACAGAGGCCACCGGCCTGCCTTGTCGGTGATGTTTGACAAGTGCCGAGGGCTCGGGAGCATGTGGGGACACGCCCTCCTGTCTTGTCCCGCCCCAGAAGAGAGCAGACCCTCTGCAGCCCGACCCTCTGCAGCCCTGCTTCCTGGCTAGAGCTGCCCGTGTCTGTCTGGCCTCATCACAGCAACCCTCTGCTACTTGGCCGACTCACCCACTGTGCCCTGACCCACCCCGGCTCTGGCAGCCGAAGGCCCAAAAGTGTACTCCTATTGTGTGTTCCTACAGTGTGCACCCCGAGTGTGTGTTTCTATAGCATGCACCCTCGGTGGGTATTACTATAGTATGCACCCCAGGTGTGCATTCTTATAAGTGCACCCAAGAGTGCACTCCTGCACTGTGCCTGCCCTGTTGGAGGCTGATGCTCTGGGCCTCACAGGGATGGTCAGCTCTGGCAGGTATCAGATGCAGGGCCCTGGGAGGAGGGGGGATGTATCGGGGTGGGGGCTAGGCGCCCAGTCCTGGATAGGAGCTGGCAGGGGGAAGGGGTCAGGGAGGGCAGATGGGCATGGTGGCAGGTATGTGCTAGTGGGAGTGCCCCATTCCTGAGCTGCGCCCCCTGGGGTGGGGCAGGGCCATATTGGCCACCGGCTGATTCCTCATTAACATCCTCTGGGGACTAGAGCCCACGCTGGCCGCCACACTGAATTAGTTGAGAGACCAACTGATGAGTGGTTGTGGAGACAGTTTCCCCAGGTAATTAGGCAGTGGGTGTTTGTTGGTGGTCTTGATGGAGGTGGGTAGGGGATGCCCACGCCATGTGAGGGAGGGGATGCTGGCTGAATCCCTGGAGCGAGGGGAGTGTGTCCTGCACCGTGGGTGGATTTTGAGGTGAACAGAGCCTCCAGATGATGAACATCATCAGCCCCCGGTGTGGGGCTCCCTGGGGTGGGGGCCAAGGGAGGTGGGCATCAGGTGGAAACATGGGCTGGACAGGGTGAAGTTCCCGAGCCGTCTGGTCCAGCAGCCCACCCTTGACCAAGGATGGATTCCCAAGGCGTGATTACGGGGCCAAGGATCCCACCCATCAGAGTGTCTGCCTGGACACTCACCCTAGCAGTGGGCTCCAGTGCTCCACCCCTGGTGTCCCCCTGATGTCTGGGGCCAGGTCAGGATTCCGTGGTCCCTTAAATCCCCCATGTGGCACATGCCATGCAGCAGGGTGGCCACCGATGGTCAGCCTGCTCCTTGACCATACGTGTTATAAGCCGGGGGCTGGTCTCACGCTGACAGTGTCCAGCGCGCCCCCTATCATGGGGTATCCCCTCAGGAACACACCCTTAGTGTAAGCTCTGCATCCAAGACCTCTGGCTCTCCAGTGGGCCAGGCCCCTCCCCTGGCAGCCTTGGTTTCTTTGCTTTGAGAGGGACCCAGCGCCCTCCCAGGTGCCGTGTTAGCTGGAAATTTTAAGGGGGAACATAGCTTGGGTTTCCGGGCTGGGGGTGATGGTAAGGTGAGGACAGGGGAGCTTTAACTCTCTACTGCCAAGCAAGGACTTTTAGTGATTAGACACCATGGGGTTGGTGTCTAAAACCAGATTAGACACCTGGTACTGTGAGCAAGTGGCTTCCCCTACCAAACCTCATTTTCCTCCCCCGTAAAATAGGAAAATAAAATAGGCCCCTAGGAGGATTCAGGAGACCTCTGTTGGCCCTGAGTCCACCTGAGCACTGAGTGCATTCAGGAGGCTGCTCCCACTCCCTCTGCCTACGCTGGGCCTCAGTTTCCCCTGGTGCATGCAGTGTGGCCTGCTGGAACTGCTCAGCCCTGGGTCCAGTGCCCTCCTTCCCTGGCAGGTGACCTTGCCTGTTATCGACCTGGCCTGCCCCTGCAGCTACTGCCCCGGCAAGATCGATAAGGAGTGGGGCCTTGAGGGGCATGGCCGGCAGCGGGGGCTGACAGCCACACACCCCCGGGGAGCTGCTGCCACCCTCCGCCCCCTGGAGCCAAGGAAGGGGCCTAGGAAACGCCAAGGGCATGCACACTGCCTCCTGTGTGCGGCTATGGGTTGGAGGACAGACAGAAGGTGTGAGGTGAGTGTGAGCAAGGAGTGAAGACTGAGGGGGGGACAGATGGACGGTGGGGGGTGGGGGGTGAGCCAGTCACTGGTGGAGGGCTGGCAGGGGTGGGGAGCAGGCACGGGACAGGGCACGGCTGGGGTGCCCTGACCCTCTGCGCTGTGTGGAGGCCCCCAGCCCCCCACCCCCGCCCAGAGCTATTTCTGGCCTTGGTGCGCTGAGCTGTGACCTCTTGTTCTGCCATGTAACTGCGGTCTGGGACGTGACCCTTCTGGGGACGTTCCCGGTGATCGAGAGGGTCCTGAGCTGACCAATGTCCCGGCTGTGCTGCAGCTGCCCGACCCCCCTCCCCCAGCCTACTCATCCCAGTCTCCTAAGGGGGGCCACGGGGGGACAGGCAGCAACTCAGAGCCTCCCGGGAGATGTCCCCTCCCAGCCACAGATGGCACAGGAGGGAGCTATGTACCCCTGGTGCCTGCCTACGCCCTCACAGCCTGGGCTCCATTCCTCGCTTGGCTAGACAGGCTTGGCTGGACATGGGACATGGCCCCTCCTGGGTGGCCCCTTCTGGGTGGCACTGTGGCCCTTTCTCTTTCCCACCCTTCCTCCTGGACCATCGCCAGGTGGGAGCAGTCCAGGGCTTAACTGCTCTCTCCCTCAGTTTCCTAATCTGTAAAATGGGCTTGTGATATTATAAAGCAAATGGATTCTGAAGCAGCTCTGACTCACGCCTTCTATGCCAACTGGTAGACTCTCATACTGCCCCCTGGAATAGGGTGTTTCTGCCACCCCACTGAAGCGGGGAGCCAGTGCCCTTGGGCAACCAAGGCTGCCAGCCCTGCGCTGTATATATGACCTCGTGGGCTGGAGGGGGTGGGTGGCAGCACAAGTGTCCCGTAGGACCTCAGGGGAGCTGCACGCCTACATACGTCAGCCCAGCCCAGGCTAGGGGACCCCCGAGAGAAGTAAAGGCCAGGAAACACCCCAAAGACCTCCCCTGCACCTGCAGCCTCTGGCAATCCCTGCTCCCGAGCTGCTGACCTCAGCAGCCGCCAGCCTGCCTGCCCACTGGCTCCTGCGGCTGCTGGTGAGTCCCCAGAAGCCTCCGCCCCTCCTGGCTCCCCTCCCTACTCCTCCCTTTTCCTCCTCCCTCCCCTTCCTCCCCCGACATCCTGCAGTGACCACGAAGGAGAACCCGGGCCCTTTGCTGCCCAGAGGACAGGGCAGGATACGCCCTGCAGGTGCTCTTTGGGACCACACCCAGGCCGGATGGGTTTTGGGCTCCAGGGCCGCACCAGCCGTCATTCCGGCTTCGTCTGGCTGCCCCAGCGGGAGAGGCCCTGAGCAGAATCCAGTCACCGCCTCCCTCCACAGCCTCCCGGGCAGGAGTGGCCCGTCCTTCCCCAACGGTGGCCTTTGTGTCATCACCACTGCTCCTGAGGCAGACCTGAGCTGAGAGGGGAGCCCCTCCCATGACCCTACGGGCCTCTCCACGGAGGTGCGGGGGGCCACTGGAGAAGACCCCCGACAGGGCCCTTCTGAGCTGAGGCCTAAGGAAAGAGGAGGCAAGAATCAGCCCCAGGGATGGCAGAAGAGGACTGGTTTGGGTGTGTGCGAAGCTCAGGTGGCCAGGTGGCCTGGTGTGGGAGTGTGCCTTGCTGTGGTTCCCGTGCGTGAGCCAGGGCTGTGGCGGGGCTGTTTTCTTGCCATGTGTTTGGAGGCGAGCTGGTATTGAATGCTCACTGAGGACGGGAACCCAGTGAGGCTGGGCACAGGTGCTAGGTGGGGCTGAAGGGATCGGCTAGGGGGACAGGCTGGGGGGACCAGATGGCCAGGGGCGCTTTTTAGGGTTCAGAGGGGTCAGACGAGTGACTGGGTCCAGCCCCTGGGGTGGGGTCAGGGATCACCATCCCTGCAACCGGGCAGGGCCTCCTGTGTCCCTAGGGCCCCTGCTGTGAATATGAACACAGTCCGCAAAGTTGGGTTTGATTACCTCCTAAAAAGATGCCCCCTCTGCTTGCTCAGCGGAGGGGTTGCCATGGAGACCAGCAGGCAGGCCCCAAGGGGGGCCGGGCTGGAGCCAATTACCGTGGCTGCAGCAAGGAGAGAGCCCACCGCTGGCCACTGCCCTGACAGCAGGCCCGTGCAGGGGGACCGACCCTCAGAAGTTGGTTTCTGAAAAGCAGTTGGCTCAGCGGGAATGGAGCCATGTTTGCGCCTGATGCCCGATTCCCAGCAGGTCTTGAGCCACATAGCAGCTCTGCTGCTTGCCCCCACGGCCGAGCTCAGCCCCAGAGCCTCGCTTGGGCCCTTCTTGGAGTGGGGGTACCCCAAGCACATGGCTTACAGCCTCCTGGGGGCCCAGGCTGGGGAGGGCTGGAGGCTGGAGGAGCAGCTGGTTCTGGCGAGGTCCGCTGAACCTGACACCGGCTGAGCTCCCAGGCCACGGCTTCAGGCCTGGCAGCCGCCGGACCACTCAGGCAGTGACGTGGCAGGCGTGGTCACGATGAGTGGACGCTGACATAGCCTGGTTGGTGGTGTGGCCCAGTTCGTGGCAGGGCGCAGTTGATGACATTGGCATGGCTGTGATGTAGCATGATTGGTGACGTGGGCCATCTGTGGTGGTGAGGTCCAGAGCCCAGCCTGGTGAGTACCCGGGGCCCCCATCCCACCCCGTCCCACGTCTTCCTCTTCTGTGAGTCCTCGGGGACAGGAAGCGCTGTTTTCATAGGCATAGTTACATCCGGTGACAGGTGAGACACTGGTGAGAGCGGGCATAATCAGGCCTGACCTTCCTGAGAAGCCCCGTAAGGAGAGAGCCTGAAGAGGATGTCAGCAGTTTAAATAGAACAGCAGGCTGAGGGGGCCCCCTCACAGCCTTCTGTGCATGGCCAGCCTGGGGAGGGGTGTCCTGGGTTTGGGGAGTTCTGGACCAGGCCTTGCCTTTCTGGACCCCCCATCCTGGGGCTGCGGGTACCCGACAGCTAACACATGGCCCCGCCCTGGAGGCTGAGACAACGCAAGAGACAGAGGAGCCCCCAGGATGTGGGTGCCTATCCTGGGGACCAGAGTCGAGGAGGGCACACTCCTTATGACCACTGAACATGCTGGCCTTGCTAGGACTCTGGGCTTGGGGCATGCATCAGCACCGGCCCAGACAGAGAGGATTCAATGTGGCGAGGGCCCCAGCATGAGTGGGGGGCCCCAAGGTCACAGGTCTGGGTGGGGGAAGGTGGCCCATGGTCCTCTCCTTCCTCCCACCCAGCTCCAGCCCCAGCACTTAGCCAGCCTCATGTCTGCAGAATCCTGCTCTTAGCTAACTGCCAGGAAAGGTGTTAGCTGTCAGTGCAGGTGTTAGCTGTCAACGAAGGTGTTAGCTGATAACTCAAGTGTTAGCTGATAAGCCATAACCCTCCTAGGGGGATTCACATTTTAATAGACTCACTCCTGAAGGAGAAAAGAACCTTTGGCATTCAAAGAGGGGGGGCTCTAATGGTGGGATGATAGGCAGTGAGCTTCATATTGGGGCGTGTGGCCCCGATGGTGAGGCCAGGGTGGATACAGTGCCCCAGGGGTATAGGGTCTTTGGTGAGGCTCTGTGTGTGTCTGGCGTCGAGATGGTGGTGGGGGTGGGGGGCTATGAGGAACTGTGCAGGCATCGATTGGTTGGGAAGGAGTAAGCACCTCACCCGGGGAGGAGATCAAGCAGAGAATGAGGCCGAAGGGAGGAGGCTGCAGGAGGAGTTCCATACCAAGTCAGGATGTGTGGAGGAGGGAGCAGCCTGCCTGGAGGGGGCTCACAGGGCGGGCGGGGCTGCCCCTGCCTGCCCTCCTGACCCTGCCCTCAGGCATCCAGGCTCCTGATCCTGTAAGAACAGAGTTGCTCTGGAGCCTGTGGTGCCTGTAAGTTGTGTGTCCTGTGGGTGGGACCCAGACGCCCCCTACAGGAGGGGGGCTGGGGGTTGTGGCTCCTGGCTCTAAGGCCCTGGCGGTTTCCTCATTAAAGCACAGCTTTCTGCAGGGGTGAGGCCTCCTCAGAATCCGGGCAGCCCTGGGGCCTCAGGGGCTCCGGGAGCCTGGGCAGGGGGCCTGCACAGGGCACAGTGTCTGGGCCACAGCCCCTCCCTTCCTGCAGCTTGGGAGGGCTCTCAGGAGGCGCTGCTGCAGAAGCTGCTGGAAGCCCAGCAGCTGGCTGCCTGGCAGGCCTGGGAGTGAGCCTCGGCTCTGTGTGAGCTCAGCCAGCCCGATCCTCAGCCGATAGGCCAGTGGGGCAGGGGACAGGCCAGGGATGGTGCTGGGACTGACGGGAATGGTGGGCAGTCCCGGGGCGCTCGCTGGTGTACTGAGAAGGTATCTGCAGGCATGAGCGTCCATCTCAGGAGGGCTTCATATGGGCCTTGGTAGTGACCCCGCTAACCTCGAGCAACTGGTGCGAGCATGTCAGCTTGTATGTTTAAGCGCTGGGCAGGGTGGCGTGGGGCATCTCCAGGTGAGGTTTCTCACTGTGGAGCATGGAACTCCCCAGGCAGGTTTCAGCCAAGTCGTTTACATGTGGCAGGTGGAGCAGGGATCACAGCACCTGAGTCTTCAAGGGTGACAGCACATCCTAGGCCCGGCTCAAGGCTACTCCCGAGGACTGATCCCAGGGGCCAGCCTGGCTCCAGCATGACCCCCAGCCTCACGGGGCCCCCTTCCTGTTAACCACCTCCTCCTCTGCCCACAGGGAGCCAGCTGCTGGCCTGGGTGCTGTGGCTGCAGGCGTGGCGGGTGGCCGCCCCGTGTCCGGGGGCCTGCGTATGCTACAACGAGCCCAAGGTGACGACGAGCTGTCCGCAGCAGGGCCTCCAGGCCGTGCCCACTGACATCCCGGCGGCCAGCCAGCGCGTATTCCTGCACGGCAACCGCATCGTGCACGTGCCCGCTGCCGGCTTCCGTGCCTGCCGCAACCTCACCATCCTGTGGCTGCATTCGAATGCGCTGGCCCGCATCGACGCGGCTGCCTTCACCGGCCTGGCCCTTCTCGAGCAGCTGGACCTCAGCGACAACGCGCAGCTGCGTGCTGTGGACCCCGCCACGTTCCATGGCCTGAGCCGCCTGCACACACTGCACCTGGACCGCTGCGGCCTGCAGGAGCTGGGCCCTGGCCTGTTCCGTGGCCTGGCAGCCCTGCAGTACCTCTACCTACAGGACAATGGGCTGCAGGCGCTGCCCGACGACGCCTTCCGCGACCTGGGCAACCTCACGCACCTCTTCCTGCACGGCAACCGCATCCCCAGCGTGCCCGAGCGCGCCTTCCGCGGCCTGCACAGCCTCGACCGCCTCCTTCTGCATCAGAACCGCGTGGCCCGCGTGCACCCGCATGCCTTCCGTGACCTCGGCCGCCTCATGACGCTCTACCTGTTTGCCAACAACCTCTCGGCGCTGCCCACAGAGGCCCTGGCGCCCCTGCGGTCCCTGCAGTACCTGCGGCTCAATGACAACCCCTGGGTGTGTGACTGCCGGGCACGGCCGCTCTGGGCCTGGCTGCAGCAGTTCCGGGGCTCCTCATCTGAGCTGCCCTGCAGCCTGCCCCCACGCCTGGCCGGCCGTGACCTCAAGCGCTTGGCTGCCGCCGACCTGGAGGGCTGCGCCGTGGCTGCCAGGCCCTCCCGTCCCTTCCGGACCGGCGGGCCTACTGACGAAGAGCCTCTGGGGCTGCCCAAGTGCTGCCAGCCAGATGCGGCGGACAAGGCCTCAGTGTTGGAGGCGGGGAGCCCGGCCTCCGCCGGCAATGCGCTCAAGGGACGTGTGCCATCCGGCGACAGCCCGCCAGGCAATGGCTCTGGCCCGCGGCACATCAACGACTCCCCCTTCGGGACCCTGCCCGGCTCGGCTGAGCCCCCGCTGACCGGGATGCGGCCCGAGGGCTCCGAGCCACCAGGGCCCCCCACCACGGGCCCTCGCCGGAAGCCAGGCTGTTCCCGCAGGAACCGCACCCGCGGCCAGTGCCGTCTGGGCCAGGCGAGCGGTGGGGGCGGCAGCGCTGCGGATGCAGAGGCCTCGGGCGCCCTGCCCAGCCTCGCCTGCGGCCTGGCCCCCCTGGGCCTTGCGCTGGCGCTGTGGACGGCGCTGGGGCCCTGCTGACCAGCCACCAAGAGGGAGGCCTATCTCAGCAGTCAGGTGTGTGTACATACGGGGTCCCCTGGGCGCCACCAGCCAGCACCAGGCGGCAGGCCCTCCCTGATGGACGCGTCCCGCCCGCCCACCCCATCTCCACCCCATCATGTTTACAGGGTGCGGCGGCAGCGTTTGTTCCAGAACGCCCCCTCCCACCCGGATCGCGGTATATAGAGATATGCATTTTATTTTACTTGTGTAAAAATATCGGACGACGTGGAATAAAGAGATCTTTTCTTACGCTGTGGCCTCTCGGGCTGGGACACTGTGGGCAGTGAGAGGCATGTGGGCCCTGGGGCTGCAGCCCCGCCCCAGTCACAGGCACGTGGAAGCCCCGGCAGGGAAGGGAGCTGCCCGCTGGTGCAGCCTGCACTTTCAGCCCCGTAGCACCCATGGTGGTCACCGGGGCTGTGTCATGCCCCTGCCCCCTCTCCACCTCAGCCACGAAGACTAACGTCCGTTAGCCCACCAGGCACCTTAACCACCTCCCCTTCGAGCTGGGTTGATAGCGGCGTCTGTCCAGGGAGCAGTGTGTGTCTGGCACAGACACACAGCAGGCCCGCAGGAGCAGGTAGAGCCTGCTTTTGTGGGGGTGTCTGCACCTGCTGCCACACGGAGCCCCCGGAGCTCCCAGGCTTCCACCGCCGCCAGCGCCCCCCCAGCTCCCTCTCCCCAGCTCCATGTGGGTTGGGGTGGTCCCAGGAGGACCCTGTGCGGGTAGACAGGGTGGCCCTGAAGGAGAGCTGAGTGGGTGAGGCCAGGCCCCTCCCTTCCGAGATGTGGCAGGGGTCGTGTGTGCCCTCACCCCACGACACATGGTCTCATGCCAGACCCGCAGCCGTGCCTGCATAGGCGCGTGCCCAGGCACGTGTGCACTTATACCACGCCACACCCCAAACACGGGCCTGCATGGTCTGCATGACCCTGCACACACATGCGCACACATGGCACGTACACAGGCAGGGCAGGGACCACGCGTATGCACACACATGCATGCACACGTGTGCTTGCAAACACAGCGCACACAGCACAGGCAAAAATATGCACACACACGTTTTCTCAAGAACTGGGCCCGTGAGGACTCAGACACAAAAGGGAAAGAGGCCACGTGGCCCGTGGCTGAAGCTCCCCCATCCCCCTGGGGCAGGGGCCTTGGGGAACAGGGTGAGGGAGGAAGCACAGTGAGTTGGGGGAAGGAGTAGGGGGAGCGTTGCTGGTGGAACCAGATGGCAGTGGGGGCGGCCAGGGCTCCAGAAGCCCAAGGGAGGGAGGAGGAGGGGGGACTTGCTCAGCAACCAGGCTCCCAGCTCCCCTACCCAGCTCCTCAGTCCGCATGGTGTGGGCTCAGACCCTCCCCACCCTGGGGCTCAGGGCAGAGGTAAGGGCCTCTTCTCGATCCTGGGCGCATTGGTGCTGCCTGCACCCCCCACCCCCCCACCCACCAGTATGGGCCCTTGCGGTTTGTCCCTCTGCACATAGGATGCCAGCACATCTAAGCTCAAAGAACTGACTGCTTTGAGACTGCCCAGGCTCAGAGGGGGCAGCTCAGGAAGGCCCCACAGGGGTTAGGGACACGCGTGCCCAAAGCTCCTGTCTCAGCCCCTCTGGACCTAGGAGACCCTATTGCTCCCCCTTGATAGCCTTCACAGAGGCAGCTCTGTGGAGTCTGGTGTGGTGGTGTTGGACAGCCTTGGCCCTATGCCTGAAGGCCCACCATCAGTGCTCCCTGGCTCCTTGTCCCTGGGCGTCGGTGGGCAGAGGGAGCATAGGACGAGATTTTTTTAATCCAGTTTTCACCTGAGCAGACCCTGCCCTGCCCAAGAAGATGTAGCCAAACTGCTAGGTCTGGGGAAGGGGCAGGGCTCCAAGCTGAGGCTGAGGGGCTTTTGCATAGCATGGTGACCCCTGGGCTCCCACCAGCTTCCTGGCAGCCAAGAAATGGCAGATGCCCATTGGCAAAGAGCTTTGCCGAGAGCAGATGCCCACCTGAGCTCCTCAGCTTGCATGCCTCCCAGGACAGGGCACTCACTCACTATGTTGAGCCTCCTCCTCTCTGAGAGACACCTCAAGGCACTTTGAAGGCTAACTGTGTTTATCACCACCAACTGGCCCTCATGTCTGGAAGCCCACTGGCAGCTCCGGAGACCCCAGGGCCCCATGCTGAGCTGCGTGTGCCTTGGCTGACCCCCCACATGCCCTGGATGGGCCCTGCCTCCACAGCACACATTCCTCATGGGGCTGCCAGAGCCCACAGCCCCTCCCTTGGGACTCTGCACCCTCCTTTCCCCCAGGAGGGAGAAACCTAGGCCATGGCAAGGAGTGGGGACAAGGGGCCAACCAGGTTTTCAGAGGGTGAAGCAAGTGGATGTGTGAGCCCAGGTGGAACTGGAGGGGGTAGGGGGTCGCATCCCACAGACCTTGGAGGCTTTGTCCTGAGAGGGGCAAAGGCAGGATCTGATTCCCAGAGAAGGTCCCTCTGGCTGCTGTGTGCGCAGTAGAGGCTTGTGCAGTGGGAGGGGGGCCAGGCCTGAGTAGGGCGGGGTGGGGGGTTCAGGAGGGACATGGCTGCATTTCGATTTGGATCTGGCAGAAGGCAGAGATGGTGGGCAGGGCTCACAGCGTCTGCCCTGAGCAGCCGGCATGGGGCGCCCATCCCCGAGGTGGGGGTGCAGGAGGAGCGGCCACAGTCGTCGAGGCCCAGGAGACATCTGGACGGGGGTGTCGCGTGGGCTGTGCGGGCTGAGCTCAGGAGAGGGGCCTGGGCTGGAGGACAATTTGGGAGTCGTGAGCGTTTGGGTGATATTTACAGCCCAGGAAGTGATGAGATCACCGGCCGGTGCTGGTGAGGGGCAGGGAGGGGTGGGAGTGCTGAGCCTGAGGCTGCGGGCTCAGCTCCTGCCTGCCCCCACCTGACCCCCAACCCCTTAGCGGCCCCCTGCTGATTCCCTGAGGTGGGGCCCCTGGCCCCGGGTGGGCGGGTGGCTGATGTCCAGCCTCAGTCTCTTGAACCCTGAGATCTGCACTGGAAGCTAATTAAAACCATGAGAAGTGGTGTTGAGTGTCAGCCCCCCACCCCCTCGGCCCCAGCAGCGGCTGCTGGTTTACAGCGAACGCTCCTGGCCTCCATCCAAAGATGCCAGACCAGCCACAGGGCAACCTGTGGACAGAGCATCCTTCACAGCTCACAGGTCAGCACCGCCAAGAGCAGTCGGGGGAGGATGACCCCAGCTGCCGGGGCTCACTGGGGGTCAATGGGGCGGGTGAGCAGTCCTCTCAGGGTGCTTGGCTCAGGGCTGGGCTGCCCCCAAGGGTCACTTCTCTGCCACCCCTGACTCCGGGGCCCTAGGAGGGTAGTGAGGCACGATCAGAGGCCCTCTGGGAGCCAAGGGGTCCCTGGGGCTGCCCTGGGTTGCCATCCACCCCAGGGGCTGCAGGGTTGGTTCAGGTCCTAGGATAGAAACATCTGCCCCCATTTATCTGGCTGCCAGGGCTTTGCACAGTAATCAAAAGAATTATTTTTTAATGCTTAAATTAGTTCTGAAATAATAGAAGCAGCAGAATGTTCAGCAGCTGATGGTCGACTGATGTCCAGTGAGACCAAGAACATGCTGGAAACATGTTTAGAGAGAAGTGAAGTGTTTATCTGTTGGATGAGCTGGGGCCTGGGGCGGCAGGGTGGAGGCCTCTCCTCACAGCCAGGGTGCCTGCCCTGGTCACAGCCCTGCCCCAGCTCTTGCCGGGGTGGGCACCTCACACACCTCGTCTCGTTCATGTCCTCACAGCGAGAGGCTGCTGATGCCCCCAGTGTGCAGGTGAGGACACGGAGGCCCAGGGGTGTGAAGTGATGTGCATGGGCAGCATTGGACTTACCTGAGGCCAGCACGCTTGCTCAGACACACCCAGAGCGCTGGGGCCGGCACATGGCTTCCACACCCCGTTGCCAGGACAGCACATGAACTAAGCGTCAGTCTCTCTGCCTTGTGCCAGTCAGCTTGGGGGTGTCAGCCCAGGGGTGTCCCTCAGCCTGAGGGCAGCACTCGGCCCTGTAGGCAGATACACTCCGAGCTGTGGTGGACATGTGACCACAATGACACAACTTGTCCCCCTCCCACCCAGCCTCTCTGGCAGCCTTGCTCCTGGTCCGCCTTGCTCCACACCCCCGTCTGTCTTCTCCCACCCTGCCTCGGAGCCCTGGATGACAGGCGCGGTCACTGTGTGCAGCACAGCCCAGGAGCCTGGCAAGGCTCCCCACGCAAGACATGGGCAGCCCCAGGGGGACAGCAGCATTCTGGTTGTGCCCTGCCCTATGTGGCCAAGCTGAAACCCTGAGGGAATCCAGGGGTCCTGCCTCATCTCCCACCACTGATGCCCACCCCAGCTCCCAGAGCCCGAGTGCCTCAAGATCCTCTTCCCAATACCTTCTCCTTTGCTTCAACTCTTAGCTCCGATTCAACCCCCTCCTCCAGGAAGTCCTCCGTGATCCTCCCAGGCTGATCCTCACCCAGCCAGGTAGTCATGGAATAGATCCATATCACCCAGACCTTGCACAGCCAGGGCTCAGGGAGGTCCAGAATCGGGTTCTGGCCAGGGCAGGTCACCACACCTCACGAGCTCTCAGTTTTCCTGCCTGTCATGAGAAATGAGTAAATCCTCATGGCAGGGGTCCCTGCAGCCCACAGAGCGGCTGTGAGAGGAGCCCCGTTCAGACCAAGCACCGGAGAGCTCAAAGACTGCCAATATGGCTGAGGTCCCTAGCAGAGGGGCTGGCAGAGGTGTTCCTGCTACACCATCCCAAGGCAATCCCACCCTCCAGCCGACCCACACACAGCAGGCTTGTGTTCTCGTCCCTCGGACCTTTGTGCAGAACACACACTTGGACTCTCAGACCCAGGCAAGCCAAGGGAGTCCCCTGAGGCCATGCAGCCAGTGTTGGGGCCAGGCAGGGCCACCTGAGCACAGCTCACCCCAATGGGACTGCTGGAGCTGGCCTCAGGGACCCCTCACCCTGACGTCAGCTGAGTGCCCAATCTACCTTCTGTCCTGAGCATTGCACACACAACTCTTCCTTCCTTCCCGCAGCCTACCTGGGGGCCAGGGAGGCGGGCCGAGGCCCTGCCGACCACAGGAGGCTGCAGGACTCACAGCCAGCTATGGAGGTGACCTGGCCTCCTTGCTGGGGTGAACTCTCCTCCAGCACGTGGCTGGGCTGGGCTCAGTAAAGGGGGTCTTTATGCTCTGGCCCAGGTTGGGAAAGGGCGGGGCCCATTCATCCAGAAACTTACCAGCTCACCATGCATTTATTAGGTACCTACAGCGTGTTGGGTAGAACTAACGGGACTCTTACCTGGGGACCAGCGGAGTACTGCTGGGGCCTCTACCATCCACCCCCTGAGCCACCTGGGCAGGAAGGGTCAGCCTGGGACCAGGCATGGGGAGGCCAGTTACATGGTCTGGTGTGTTGAATCCACACAGATGGATGCGTGAGGGAGGAGCCTTCTGTTGTCCTTGCACACGCCCCAGCCTTGGTCCCCCTAGACAAAGCACAGGGACAGTGAAAGGCTCCTTCCCTGGCCCAAGCCCAGCCCGCTCCTCTGCGGGGAGGGCTAATTAAACCCGCCGCCGACAAACACCGGGGAACTGGAGGCCTCCGATCTGTCTTCACAAAGGGCTGTGCAGAGATTTATAGGCAATAAAGGAACATCCATCTCGGGGCAGTCAGAGGAGTGGCAGCGGGGCAGGGGGGTGGGTGTGGGGAGGCAGCCCCCTCCCAAGGAGCACGGCAGCCGCATTTTGATGCCAGCAAAGGAGGTGGGGGCCAAGGCTTCAAGGGACGCTCACCAAGGCGGGAGACAAATTAATGTGAACAATTAAGGAATGATGAAGACCTTGCAGAGAAAACACCTTGACACACACATTGTGGCCTGGGAGGGTCTCAGGGATGCAGAGCCAGCAATGGTGCCGGGGGTGGGGGTGGGGGGCAGCCTGAAAGGGAGCAGCTCAGCGACAGCCTGATGCCACACAATTATTTTTGAAAAATGATGGAACAGAGAGACAGCAGAACTGGTGGGGGGGGGGGGGCGGTTGCTGCTGCAGCCTTCAGGGTTTCAGGGGCTTCCGGGAGGCTGTTGCTCTGTCCAGTGGGAGGAGGAATGTCTCAATCTCGGGACCACCAGGGCCCCTGAGAACGGAGCAGGGTCCCTTGGCCTCCAGGAACAGCCACAGCCACAACTGCCCACCTCGAGGTTCTCACTTCCCAGCACTCTCTGGCTCTCTGTCCCCCACCCCCACCCCAGGACCCCTCTCCTGTGACTGGCTAGGCCCCAGTCGGGATCGGACTCTCCCTGGGTACCAGCTGCCCCGTCTGTGCATCGCAGCCTCCTATCTTTCCACCCACCACTCAGTCCATCGATAACACCTTCCCTGCTCAGCTTGATAGGTCCCACTCTGTCCATCAGATCCTGGTTGGGGGACCATGGTTTTCCCATCCCCAGGGTCAATATCATTCAGGACATGCTCTCCCACTCCGACCGCAGACCCCCTCCAAAACTGCAGAGGGACAAACTGGCCGCAAGGCCACATCCCGGACCAAATGGACCCAGAGTGACCACCCATGCCAGCCCAGTGGTGCTATTGTCCCCATTGCTGCCTTGCCCGGGGAAGGCTGTAGTCCCCCTCCCCCCCCCACACCAAATGCTGAGTCCAGCCTGGAGGATGTGCATGACTTCAGCCCTGACATGCCCAAGAGGCAAAACACCCCCCAAACCCGCAGGTTAACTGGAGCACGAAGACTTGCAGATTTTCCCAACCCATTAGGCTCATTCTGTAAAAACCAGCCCCAATTAACACACCAAATAGAAGCACCCGGTGCTGCATTCTAGAAATAGGACATGTGCTGGGGTGAGAACGGTGGTGGGGGCGACGTGAGGGGGCGCCTGGCATCCACCATCTCCACGGTAGCGTCTCGGAAGAACCTCAGTGTCCTCGCCGGCTGACGTGGGCATTCCAGACAGCAAGCACAGTGTCTGGCACCCAGTGCGTCCTACAGATGCTCTAAGACAAGGCTCTGAGGCCACCTCCTCCTGGAAGCCAGGCCTGACTGCATCCTCTCGGCCCTGGAGTCTGAGCCCTCACCCAGCGCTCCTCCCACTGCTGACAAAGCCCCAGTTGGGTGAGGTATTGACTCAAACCCTCCAAATGTAACCCAGGGAGACCTTGTCTTCTCCCTGTGACAGGCAAGTGTCGGGCATGTGCCGGATGCTCCTGGAAAGGCTTCCTTGGTCTGGAGAAGGGATGAGAACAAGTGTGACACCTAGAACAACATCCACCTTCCTGCGACCACAGGACCAGCCTGAGCCAGGGCCAGGCAGTGAGGACACACGGCACCACTAAGGGGGGACCTTGGTATCCACCAGCCCTGAGTCTGCTCCCCCTCCTGCTGGCTGAGACACGGCAGCCTACCATGCAATCCGTCGTCTGTCTCAGCCAGGGTCTCTCCTGTGGCCCTTGGGGACTGGGACCCACCATCACCAGTAGGAGGAGGGGACTGGGAAGGACAGAGGAGGAAAGTTGGGGAGGCAGTGGGGGCCAATGCAGCTTGGCTGGAAGACAGCTCTCATCCAGGGACCCTGCACCAGCAGCCCCTCATCTCCCACCCAAAGGACTGCTGAAAGCCAGTGGGGAGTTAAGAAGCAGCTGTCCCTCCAGACGAGGGGGGGGTCCCAGCCCAGCCGGAGAAACTAAAAACAATTTTTCCTGGCCTTGTGGAGAGCCAGCCTATGGTAGCCAGCATCCTCCCATATGTGTGTCACAGCTGTTCAGTCCCTGGGGGCCCCATAGAAGGAGGGACTCCCTCCTCCCCACCCCCACCTGGCCAAGCAGGCACCAGGAAGGCCATCCTGGCAGAAGGAACAGCCTGTGCAGGGCACAAACACAGGAGAGCAAGAGGCTGATGGCTTACCCTGAGCTTGGGGAGCCTCACTGGGCGATGGGACAGGGCAGGGACCTGAGCCAGGTGTGCATGGCCTCACTTGGCTCCCATAAGGGGGCCCTAGCAGCCACTAGGGATGGGGGTAGGGGTGTCCCCAGGAAACCCGGTGAAGGGTGCTGAGCACGGCCAGGGTGAGGCTGAGAACAGAGGGTGGTGACCCCAGACGCTGGTAGAAGGATGAAGCTGTAGGGTTTTCCTCATCTGCCTCTGGGGTCCCCAGGCCCCTTTGATGGGTGACTGCTGACGCCTGACACAAAGCCTTCCTTTCTCCCAGCTGGCCTCTAGCTTGGCTGGCTGCATATCAAGCTGGAGACCCGAGCAGGCGCTCAATAATGCAGGATTTGACTTGCAAAATTGGCGAAGCAGTGCTAATAAGAGGACTCCTTGTATGGGAGTCGGGGTAGGGACCTGAAAGCCAGGTTTTGAGGGCAGAGCACCCCCGGCCTCAGGGGACCCTGGACCTGCCACTCTGGCCCTTGCCTGCTCAGGGCCCGAGGGCATAAGGTGTTGTGAACACGCAGGCAGCCCAAACTGGAAGAACAGTGCACCCCACCTGCCCGTCCCACAGTCTTAAGTAGGCAAAGCCACTGGGGCCAGGGTGAGGGTCTGCAGTCCACAGCATGTGGCAACTTTTCCTTCCCTACACCCTTGTGGGGAAGGGGCTGGGGGCGGTTCTTGCCTGACCTCTCCCTCACACCATCTCGGTTCTGGGGGCCTCACACGTCCCTCCTGCCCCAGCCAGGACCTCCACTGCTGTGGCTCTGAGTGCGGGTCATCCTCAGTCCTTACAACAGCAACTCACCCCCTCCTCCTGGTCCCCCATGGGGGCTCGGGGGCTGGTAGGGTGGGCTGGGCAAAGCCAGGGACCTGAGTACCCTCAGCAGGGGCTGAGCTCAGCACATGGATGGGGTGGCCTAAAGGTGACATGGGGGGAAAGCCGCTGCATTCGGGTGGGTGTCCCCATGGGACCGGCCATAGGCACATGGCTGGGGTCAGGGTTGAGGACCCCTCCCTGGGCCGTGTGCAGGCTGAGACAGGCCTGGTCTGAGTTGGGGGGCCATAGACCATGAGGAGCTCCTTCATGGACCCCTCCAGCATGTGGGGCCTGTGGGAGGGGGACGAAGGGAGGAGAGTGAGGGGCTGGGCCAGGGTCCCCACTAAGCCCCAGGGTCTCAGCAACACATTATCCTTCCCCTTCTCAATGTGTCCCCATCACGACGCCGGCCACACCGAGTTGTGGGCCAGCCCGTGATGCTGAGAAGGACTCAGTCCAGGCTATGTACTATGACCAGCTGTTCATTTAGCCAGGAAATTCCCCAATTACGGCTCTGTCACTGAGGCCGGCTGGTGCACTGGCTACGTGTGGCCACGGCCCAGAAGCAGAGCTGATCTGGAACATCAGAGAGTGCAATGAGGAGGCACAAGGCACCAGACAAAGGTTTGCAATCATGTGGCATTTTCCTAGCAATGGCTGAGTGGATGGGAGGGGTGCCGGGCCCCCGGCCCCTGCTGCCCACAGCCGGTCCTTGTCCTCCCGTGTCCTGCCCAAGGACTCTGTGCCTGCCTTCCACCTCCGCTCTGCACTGGTCTGGAGTCTGTGTACCCAGGTCCTGTGCCCAGAGTACACCCAGCACACCGGCTGAGGAGGCGGGCAGGTGTGGTACCAGGTGGGCACCTGGGGAGAAAGACTCCCTCTCTGGTACGCAGCATTGTCACCATGGTGCTATACAGTCCACCTGCTGCCATCGGTGCCCAGAGGCTATGTATGGCCGCCCCGGGGCAGGCAGGGCCCAAGGGCCCCCCTGCACTCGGCCTGGCCTACGGCACGCCCCCACACTTCCCCTTTAAATTGGGCCTTCTCCCTGACAGAGCGCCATGCAGGCCTGTTCTGTCAACGTCGGCACAATCTTTGCTCACTGAAGCCTGGCGGAGTGGAGAGGCCAGTGCAGCAGAAATAGCTCCAGGCCCCTGGGAGACACGCAGCAGGAGCAGGGAGGGGCGTAGACCCCAGGTGTGTCGGGTCCGAGAAGGCTGCCTGGAACTCCCCTCCTCAGGCCACAGCTTGGTCCAGGGCCCAGACTCCTCCAAGGGACTCGGGGAGGTTCCACACCCAGCTCAGGCCGCATGGGCACAGGGCCGAGACAACATGCATGGTTAGCATCTGGTGGGGCAGCCAGCCTGGGCAGCAGGATGCAAGAAGGCCCACGATAAACTGCCATCCCTCCTCCTTCTCGAGAGCTGGTGTGGGGCCCACATGGGATTTAAGTCTTCTCTCTCCACCAACCACCTTCTCCCTACCTGCCTGACACAGAATCCCCTGGTCCTTGTTACAAATGCAGGTCCAGTCCCCTCACTGGAGGATGGGTTGGCGAGTCTGGGGATCTGAAGCTGAGCAAGTACCCTGGGTGACTCCTGTGACTGGGCACATTTGGGACATGGACCCCGAAATGCTGCCCTCCAAATGGAGAGATTTCAGTAGGAAGAACCAAGAATAGACACTGTGATTTTGTAACCAGGGAAACTACAGATAAAGACACCAAGAGGAGCGAGGAGGGGCCCGGGGAGGAGATGGAGCAGGGCCATCAGGCTGGCCTCCTGTTGGCCTCCTGCTGCTGGGACGCGATCACTTCTCCTCCTTGGGCCTGGGTTTCCTGGTCTGTGAAATGAAGTAATGATGAGACTCACAGCAGTGTCTTCAGAGAATCATCCAAAGGCCCTGGGCCTGCTTGTCTCCGCAGCCCAGCCATGAACACTCCCTGAGAAAACTGGGCACCGTGGGCTGCACCCAGGGAAGGCCAACCACAGGTGCACAAACCACATGCACATGCAGACTCTCATGCACATATGTGCACAGAGGGAGACCCCAGCGCCACGCCAACACATGACCTAGTCCATCAGCGCTCAGGCCGGAATTTCAGTGGATTCATCCTCTTCTGGGGTTCCTGTGTCTGTGGCTCCCTGCCTCCAGCCTGTGTCCCCTTCGTCTAAGGCCTCCATCTATCACCACACAGCCCATGGCAGCAGTCGGCAGCAGATACTTTGTCAGCCCAGGGAATCTTGCCAGGATGCTAGGGGTCTCCTTACAGGTCCCCATGGGGAGACTCCAGCTCCTAGGGCTTGAGCTCCTGCCATAGGTTGCCCCAGGATGGATTTCTCTTCCACCCAGCCAGCCCTGGGAAGCACCGTTCATGCCAACACCGGATGTGCTGTCACCTCCAGACACATTGGTGTTCAGTGCTGGAACACAGAGGTGGGCAGGAGGGCCCCACCTTTTTTTTTTTTTAAGATTTTATTTATTTATTTGAGAGAGAGAGAGCACAAACAGGGCAGCAGTGGGCAGAGGGAGAAGCAGGCTCCCTGCTAAGCAGGGAGCCCAACATGGGCCTCGGTCCCAGGACCCGGGGATCATGACCCAAGCTGAAGGCAGACGCTCAACTGACTGAAGGAGGGCCCCACTTTTTAGCCCTCCCATCTGTGGGCTGATCCCAAGCAGGAAACTGTGCTCAACCTCTAGTGTTGACCTCTTCCCCAGAGCTTTGCCCACCTTGACTGTGGTGTCCCTGGGCCCAGTTCAGGCAGGGAAGGTAGCCTGAAAGGACCTGTTCCCAGAAGGCCCCAGAAGCCAAGGTCCCCAAAGTTCCAGCTCTGTTCTGTGTGTTCACACACTCTTCATTGTTGCATGGTATGTTGTTCACAACTCTCTCAACATTAAAATCAGAAGCTGCTGCTGAAACTCCAGCAAATTCTGGCCCCAAGGGAAGTTGCTTCAGTGAACAGTGGAACATGGCAGGAGCAGCTGGCTTAACTGGAAGTAGGTACCTAGCCACAAGTGCCCACACCCGGGCGAGTGCTAGCCAGGAGCCCCCTGAGAGCTCAGAGGCCTCTCCAGAGATGGGCATGGAGGGCAGCTACAGGGGCCACTCTGGCCCCCTGCAAAATAAAGGAGAGACCAGAGATGAAGCCAGGCCCTGACCCAGCCTCAGATCCTCTCAGGGGGCTGTGGACCCTGTGGGACCGTGGGACCGTGGCATCCAGACACCGCCAGGTCCAGCCTGAGTCCTGGGGCCATCCAGTGATGTGGTCTTGCAGTCCAAGCCCCAGCTTCAGTCACTGGGAATGTTCCCCGGGTGCCTGGCAGGGACACTCACAGAGGACACTGCCGTGCTCCTTCAGGCCCCTTGTGGGGCAGCTGTGCCCATGGGCCATCACACAGGGAGGACACAAGGTCAGGCTGAGTTGCCGAGGGCTGACCCCAGAACTGCGGCTGCCCCGCCCAGACTCGCTTCTGCATCCTCCCCTCAGGCGGCTCCCGGCCCACACCTTGGCTTCTCTCTGGCTGAAAGTTGGGCCACAAGGAACACCCAAGAACCCTGGTCCACTTGCCCCAGAGTCCACACTCAGCTCGCCTCCTGGAACCTTTCTTTTGAAGACCCCAGGGTCAGGCCTGGACTTTGAGGGGCCTTAATGACCTGGGGGGGACTTCTCAGCCACCGTGGACTTAGACCTGGGAGTCCCCATGGTGAGGTCTATCCCCACCTCTCCCAGGCCTTCTGGCCGTGCAGTGCTGGGGCTCACTGACACCCACCCACTGTCCCTCCAGAAGCCTGTGGGCACCCCAGTCCCTACCAGAATCACCCTGTGTGTCTCCTGTCTGCTCAGGGGCCCCTTCCCCAGCCTCAGGACTCCTGCAGGGTGGTAGTAGGACAGAGACAGGGGTAACAGGCAAGGGGAGGGGACTTGGAACTGCAGAGGTGTCCCCAGGCAGTGGGCATCCTGCTCCTTGTCCTTGTGCTGTGGGTGTAGCCTCCAGGCCACTGCATACTGGGCTCCCCCAGAGAGCAGCCCCGGGCTCCAGGCAGGCAGCGGGAGACCCTGAGTGTGCACAGTCCCATGCCTCAGAAGCCTCTGTTCCAGACTGTCGTTTTAAAATTCAGCAAGTATTTATGAGCATTTACTGTGCATGCACACAGTTGAGGGCGACACTATGTGGCCATGACAGGCACAGGTGTGCAGAGTGGGAGGAGCTTATGGGTGGCACCAGAACCTACCCCTGTGCCTTTGCGCGTGCCAGCCCCCCAGCCCCACTCCCTCTCTGTGCACTCTGTCCAGGCACACCTTTACTCCTGCTCTGGGCCTGTGCTTCCAGCCCACCTTCTCAGCAGGGCCTCCCAGACTGCCCAACCCCACCCCATACCTTCCCCCTCAGTGGTCCTCCCTGACCCCCTCAAGTTCACCATGGGCACCCAGGATCAGCCCCATAGAGTGCTCCCTCTCTGCATCACCACTGCACTCCCTCAGGCCAGTGTCCAGAGGCCCTAATGACTACCTATGATAGCTGCCAAGGGGATGTGGACCTGAGGGTCAGAAACATCTCAGGGGCATGGAAGTGACCGGGAAGAACATGGCCCAGCCCTCCATGGCATCCTCTGCCCATTCTGACCCTTGGCCTGGCATGGCCGTTCCTTATACAGGAAGCCAACAGGAAGCTGGATCCAATAGAATCACCACCCCAGGGAGGGGCTCAGACACGCTGACTATAAACAGCTGTTAGTTTCTTGGAGAGCAAAATAGTTTTCATGGCCGAGCAGTTATTCTTCACCGTGCAGCTTGGGGCTGAGGGCCTTGGAAGTTTTGTGTCCTGTTAGTTGGCCCCCACCATGGACAGCCTAGTTAGCCTTGGAACCTTGGGTAAGCTTGTCCAGCGAGTGATGGATCCCGCCCAGGAGCAGCCTGGGTCCCTGAGACCCTCACAGGACCCAAGCTACACCTGAAGTCTCATTCCCTATCTCCCACCTAAACATGGCTCTGGGCCTACATCTCTCATTACCTCCTTCTGCAACTTCACCCCGCCCCACCGCTGCTATACTGGGCAATCTGGGAACCTGGGAGGCTTGCAGGGACCTGGGGATGTTCAGCCTCAGGGACCACACTGCATAGCCCCATGTCCCACAGCCCCTGCCAGGGGGAGCTTCTAGCAGCTCCTGAAACACTGTAGGGTGAGGGTGAGGGCCTCAGACCCCCTCCCAAAGATGGGCTGCAGCTGCCCTTTGGCTTTGGGGAGGGTGAGCCAGGCACGGCGACCCAGGACCAATTATCACTGCAGCACCTGGCCCTGCCTGCCCAGGGCCCCCGCTTTCCTCACCACGGGCCCGACAGTGAGTTCTGAGTGTGCATCTGTGAACAGGACGGGGGTAGGGGGGTGAGGAGGGGCACGTGAGCTTGTGGATACATGTGTCTGTGTGTGTGTCTGCACGAGTGGGCATGTGTGTGTGCTAATGTGTCTACCTGGGAGGTCATAGCATCTACTCCTGTGCCCGCACCCTTACCTTTGTCTCTACCTGGCATTTTCCCCTTCCCCATCCAGGGGTCCCCAGGCCAGCCACCCGGCCCCAACTCTCCACCCAGCTCAATGGGGGGAGGGGATCAAATACCAGAGTGCGCACTTCTCCCAGGGCTTGGCTGCGTGATGCTGAGTGACTGATGACCCCTCTCTGGACCCATTACCACCATACTGTCCCCCACATGAGGTCAAATGCGTGCAGAGCTCGGAGATTTTGTCCCAGTCACTCCAGCTCTAGAAAGGCTCTTGGGGTGGTGCCCTGCAGAATGGGCAGAGGGTCCTAGATGGGGAGGGGTCTGGCTGGACAGCTGCCCACACCCCAGGGCAGGGTCCAGGGCCCATGCCAGGTGAGGAGCCCCCAAGCCACAGGCAGGAGGAGAAGTCAGAGTTCTGGGCAGCTCAGGCTCACTTGGCCCTCCCCAACCACAACAGAAAAACATCCCCAGGCCGGCGTCCGCTCAGCAACTGCACCGGCCACGCTCGCAGCAACCTCGGTGAAGACAGGAAATCCATACTGAGCTGAGCAATATTTCCAGTGAGGTCAGACCTGTTGGTGAGGGGGAGGTTGGTGGGGGTGGGGGGATTGAGCCAGACTGCCTACCCTCACCCGCTCACAGGCTGAAAGCAGGCCAAGGTATCCGGGCCAGCTTTTCACATGCTTCTGTGAGCCGAGCCAGGCCATCCCGGGGCCAGGCCCCGCCTGGGGCCAGCTTCCCTTGGGAGACATCCAGCATATGAACCCTGGGGCCAGGTCCTCTCTAACACGCAGCAGGTCACAGGCACCGAGCCGCCACGCCTGCCCCAGCACAAGGAGGGGGGCAGCCAGAGCAGGGATAGCCTTGCCCACCAAGACGGAGCCCAGGCAGTCTTCTCCCAGCAGCCCCTCTCTCCCTCCCCCGCCTGCTCCAGGGGCTGGCAGGGCTTCAAAGGCCCCTGCTGGGGTCCCCCTCCACTGCTGCCTGAGGGCACAGCTAATTTCCACAGGGAGCTGTAGTCCTGGATACCACCTGCGCCCCACCCGCGGCTGGCACTGCAGCTCTGAGATGCTCCTCTGGGTCCCCAGAACCCTTGACGAGGCAGGTGACTGACGGGGATCAGGCTCCTCTGAGTTCCGGGGAGATCTACCCGCCAAGCGTGAGGCCAAGTTGCCTGGCCCCAGACCGGGGCGGGGGGGGGGGGGGGTGGGGGGCGCGGTGGAGTGATGCCTCTGGGGTGTTTGTGAATGAACAATGGATGAATGAGTGAATGAATGAAGGAAAAAGGAGCAAATGCCTCAGGCCTCCCAGGGGATTGCCCCAGGTGATGACAGGAGCCAAAAGCTCCAGGGTCCCATGGGTCGGGGGGGCTCCATTTAGGGACCCCGCACCCAGCTTTGTTTGAGGTCCCTGTCAGTGCTCGTTGGCCACAGCAGCACGGCCAGGGCTCCCCAGCACCAGTGCCCCACTGCACACGGGGGGCAGGGTACACTGTGCGGCCACGGGGAAGTGGAAGCTGGGGGTGGGAGCTCCTGTCACTGCTCCCCAAGTGTTTCCCATCAGTGCCTTTCAGCCACAGGAGCCCACCCCTTCGCACCTGGTGGCATGGGGCTGGTTTTGGCCAATGGACTGTGGGCAGGAGTGGGGTAGGGCACATCCAGGCTGGTTAAAGACTACAGATTCTCTCCCTCTTTCCCTCTGCCCAGAAGCCAGTGATATCCCCGTTTGGTAGCTGCCCATCTGCCTGGGTCAGCAAGTGACTTAGAACTGGGTCCCTCCGCCAAGTGTTGCGGTGTGCAGTGTAAACAGAAAATCCTCCTCTGCCGCTTTAAGATTTGGGACAATTTGTTTCACCAGCATCACTTGCCCAGCCTGACTGATAGAAGGGTCAGCCACTGGGTGGGCTCCTCACCAGGCACAAGATCGGGGTGACAAGCAGGGTCTGAGGTACCCCGAGGAGTCAAGGGCAGAACCCTCCCTCCCAGGCAGATGTCCAAGATGGTGGGCCAGCCAATCTCTGCAGACGTGAGGCTCGTGAAAGTGAGCCCAAGAGAGGGGACTTGATTGGGGCAGGCGAACAGAACAGGTGTGCAACCACTGTCGCCGGGCCTTGCCAGGGTGGGTGGTGAGCACTCTGTAAGATAGGGAAGAGCCTTGAGCTACGTCCCCAGTGTGGCGGGTCCCTCCCTCAGGAGCAGCGGCCTATTGGCCCAGCCGGCTAACTCGCCAGTGTGTCCACCCAGCTGCCCCTTGCACTGAATCATCTCATCAGGATGACCCTACCAGCCTTCATCCCTGTTTCCCTCCTCCAGGAGGGGCTTCTGCCATCGAGCCAACCCCCCTCCCTGCTCTCTTCTCCTTTCCCCATGTCAGATGCTACCCTGCTCCCCTGACCTGACCGCAGAAGCCAGGGATGCATGTGGACTGGCCCCCAGTCTTGACCAGCACCCACTGCTCACTCCTCCAGGCCAGTCTATGTCCTTTGTCCCCTGTTGGGTCCCACGTCCTAGTGCATCTTTTGCCTGACACACATTGAACAGCCTCGAGGGGGTACCATGGTCACCCCATTTTACACAAGGGGACACTGAAGCTCAGAGCCACCGGCCCCAGCCCCAGGGGTCTGCCACACAGAGGCCCATCGCCTGAGGCACCCTTACCCTCAGGCCAGGCTTATCAAGGAGCCCCGAGACCCCCATGAGAGGAGGGATGCCTTGCCGCCTGCAAAGGCATGTTTTCATTAGCAAGAGATGAATAATTAATGCCATGGCGCCTTTAAAACTGTTTTGGTTTTATTTTAAACCTTTTTTTCTATGTATAGAAACAGCACTTCTGTTAGGCACCAAATTTATATTTTAATAAACATGGCTTTATTTATTCAATCCCTAGTGCCCCCAGGGGCCCAGGGGCATCAAGGACCTGCCGGGCACTGCCGTCAGCTCCCACCTTGCGCCAGCGCAGCCTCCAAAGCTCACAGTGAGGACAGAGGACAGAGGACAGAGGTCATGGGCAAGGGCACAGATCCCGAATGCCCCACCTGGTTCTCATCTCCTCCATCGCAGGCCTGGATTAGGGTGATGGGTAGGTGGTACCAGCTCTGAGAAGAGGTCGGGTGGAGCCCAGGGTTAGATGGGCCCCAGGCGGAGCTCAGGTGGAGGCTGGGAGCTCCCGTGGCAGGGAAAGCGTGTGATGGGGGGCGGTCACCTGTCCTGGGTGAGGCCACTGGCCCCAGGCAAGCACCTGCTTCCCACCATCCATGAGGCCCTCCTTCCGGAACAGAGCCTGGGACCCAAGCTGGGGGCCTGGATAATTCAACTCTGTGATTCTCTGGGCTGCGAGTCCGCAAAGCGTTGATTTCTTGGCTCGGCAAGTCCGTCCTCAAATGGTGCTTTCTCAGAGAGTAAGTCAGAAACACTTATTTTTAAATTACAGGCCAAGGAGAGTGTGGGCAGCAGCTGAAAAACAATATGTTAGCACTCCAGATGCACCTTCCTAGGCTCGGGGCTCTGAGCGCCAGGACCCCAGAGACTCTCCCACCCATCTGTGCCCAAGGTCACAGAGTGGCGGCCCGACCCCACACTCTTGTCCTGCTGCCCAGCCTCATTTCCTTGGCTAGACCATGATGCAAAACAAAAGAATTAAGATATAGACTTTTTTTTTTTCTCGCAAGAAGTCGTCATTAATTTTTTAAAGTGTGCAATATTGTCCTCAACGAAACATGTGAAAAATGAGTTGTCTGTTCCTAATAAATATTTTCTAGATTAAGTATTTGTAATGCTATCAATTATTTATCTCCATATATGGAGAATGCCTAATTTGTAATAAAATGCAGAAAGGGTTTTAATTTTTCTGCACAATATATGAAATTGAGTTTTTGACTAATACACACATAAATCGACTCTAATCCCATCCTGTCATGGTGTATGGTATTGTTTTAGGTATAAATCTCTTATTTTATAGATGATTTCAAAAAATTAATCTCCAATATTTAAGGATCGGAGTAAATCTCCCTAACGGGGCGTTTCAGTGGGTTCCCATTTATAAGACTTGTCATTTCCACATGCCCCCTCCATCCCCAAATCATCAACTGCACATGCCAGAATCTCGCCGGGCCTCCATAAACACTTACAAATGTTCATAATTTACAAGAGAGATGCTGCATTGCCTATCATGAGGAGACTCCGGGCCCCTCGACAGCGGGAGGCACAGGGCCTGGCCTGGCCTGCAGGCTCGGGGCCCATGTGGTTCAGGGTGCCCGGCCCGGTCGCTGATGGCAAAGTTAAGGCCAGGCCCATCCCACACATGAGCAGGTCCCAGCTGAAAAATCACGTCTGGGCCCTGCTCGTGTGGCCCGGAGACTAGGGGAGGGAGGCAAAAAGGGGTCAATGTGCCGGGAAATCAGCGAGGACCCAGGAGAGCTGGCGTGTGGCTGGGCGAAAGCCAAAGAGTGGCAGGGGAGAGAGGCCAACCATAACTATTAAACTGTAATCATGGGCATGGGGGTATGCAGACTGAACCCAGGAACTGTGCGGCTAGCCCCTGTCCTATTCTGGACACTGGAGACAGCTGCAGAGTGGGACATCTGGTGTGACCACCCCAGGCCCAGCTAGGCCAAGCCAGGAAGGCTTCCTGGAAGAGAGGGTGTAGTATAGTAGAAGGGCACAAAGTCACACTGTGACTTGACACAGCTTTCTCTGTGACCCCGGTGAGTCTGCCCCTGACCTGGACCTCGGTTTCTCCACCTGGAATTACAGAGCTCAGGTTCAAGTCCCCACAGGGCTGCTGGTTCAGGTTGTCCACTCTCATCTCAGAGCCCAACTCCAAGTGAGGCCGACGGCTCTGCAGGGTACATTGCTGTTGGGATGGCTGATACCCCAGGCATCAGGGTGGGCCCAAGGCCCAGGCGTGGACAACCCCAGTACCTCCGCCTCCTAGACACATCACAGTGATTGGATGGAAGGAGGGTTACATGACTCGAGCCAGGCTGATCAAGATTCCTTCTTGGAATTTTTCAAATGTAAGCAGGAGGGGGATCCCCTTTCTCCCTGGAAGGGGTTTGGGAGGTGTAAGCCTGGGGCCACAGGTCCAACTCGGGGATCAGCCAGCCGAGAAGACTGACCATGGAGGGAAGTGGCAACAGGGGCTGGGAGGGTCCTCCCATGCACTCTGCATCCTGAGCTCCTGTGTCCCAGAACCAGCTCATCCCTGTGGTCCTGAGGCCATCCTGGGAACCATGAAGTCTTCACTCCCACTGTCCTGAAACACTTCCCTGGGTCCTGGGGGGTCCCATCAGAGCCTGGGTGCTCTTGGGCCCACAAGAACACCCACTCACGGAGCCAGTGCTGCCGTCCTCCTAACTCAGGGGATGGGCTGGAGGGGCGCAGAGCCCAGGGGTCTGCATGTTAGGAAGTGACAAGTATTGTTTCCACACAAGCACTTGATAATCGCAGAGCCAGAGGGTCAAGTGTATTTTTGAAAACCGGGACTCAAGCCCTGAGAATCAAGAACAGGACATGTATCCAGCTTACCACCCATTGCTGCGGAACACAGAAAGCCAGAATGCCAAGCAGCAAAAGGGTATAAAGCAGAGGAGTGAAACAGGCCAGACACAAAAGGACAAATACCGTCGGACTCCACTTCCGTGAGGTCCCTGAAGCCACCAGATTCACAGAGACAGAGAGCCAATGGGGTTGCCAGGGGCTGGGGTGGGGACTGGGGAGTTGTGTTTAATGGGGACAGAGCTTCCGTTTAGGAAGATGAAGAGTTCCAGAGGGGGCTGGTGGGCATGGCTGCACAACAACGTGAATATGCTTAATGCCATTGAACTGGACACTTAAAAATGATTAAAATGGTAAATTTCATGCTACATCTATTTTATCACATTAAAGGGAAAAAAAAGAATATTTCCCCTCCAAACCTTCCCTCCCCAACATTATGAGTCTATAAGCTCTTGAATTTTTTTTAATATATAAAAATAGGTCTCTGGTTCATTCTAGACTTACTATGCAGAATCACCTACCGAGTGAATGTCCTGAATATGCAATCTTTAACACAATAAATGGATCATTTTAGTTATAAAAAAAGGGAAGGGGAAGAAAAGAGCATAAAACGGGGCCCATAAAACTGGACGACTGAAGCAAGACCTGGCACCAGTCATGAATGATGTTGGTGTTTCACATCGTCCTTCTGGAAGGCAGATGTCCTCGGACAGGGACAAAGCCATGGAGGGCCGCCTGTGCAGCCTCAGCAGAATTGGCAAAGGAGTGCCAGGCAGGTAGTGTCGAGAGGGAAGCAGCAGAACAAGCCAGGACTTACCTCCTGAGGGGCTGGACTCGAGACCACTGTGGCTAACGGGGCAGAGAGGGCTTTCCCAGAGGATAACGCCAGAGAACGGGAAAGAGAAAATGCCCATGTCTGAGAGGTCCCCTCCAAAAGGGATGGCTCCCCCTTCTCATACTCTTAAATTTTCCCCGAACAAAACTTGTAATGAAAGGCCACAAGAACCATGTGAAGATGGGCTCCCAGGAGGGACCCAGCCTGGGACAAAGGGCCAGTCTTCTTGGGGCTCTGCCCACCCCCACCCAAGCAGGTCTCTGGGTCCCAGGGACTCTAGTGGGTGACAGGCCTAGATGGCTCCGTGGGGCAGGCATGGAGGGTGGGCTCTGGGATTCCTCTGCAGACAACGGGGCTTGCTAGGAGCCATCCCCCTTGCCCTGGGCCTGCCCAGCACGTACACCGTTAACCGTGCCTTTTATTTTCTGTGTTCTGGTGCTCTGACATCTCAGGTCCCGGCTGCCCCTGGAGGGACTGCCCCTGCCAGGCTTGGCCAATCCCTAGAGAGCAAACAACTCATCCTGAAGCGCACATTCCACAGACAAACCAACCAATCCAGAGTCCACTCCCAACCACCTCCTCCATGGCTCCCACACTCTGGGCTACTGCCTACCGGTCCTAATCACCCAGGGCCACGTACCAGACAACCAGGGACAGCCCCTATGGCCCAGAGCGCTGAAACTGTTCCAACTAGCCAGTCGTTGGGCTGCTTGCCCCTCGGCCTTCCCTCAGAAACCACAACAAAGGCTCCTGCCCACAGTGTCCCTCTCCCGAGCCGCCTGCAGACTCACCTTCCCCCGTGGCTCCCTAGAGCTTGGTATGCCCTCTCCTCTTAGGATCTGTGAGTAACCCACTATCTTCTCAATGACAATCGTCTCCTGGTCTGTTGGCTTTGCCAGAGCAAAATAATCATAAAACCTAGATTTAAAACAGCTCATGACAACAGGGACAGTGGAAGGGGATGTCACAAGCTGTGGGCAGCTAGCTGTGGGGGTGCACACGGGCACGGTGGGCCCCATCCCTCTGGGCCAGCTTCTCTCTCACCCGGGAGGGGGGGACCTGAGTGTAGAGGGTGGGGAAGCAGCCCTCCCCTTTGGGCTGCCCGGGGCCTCTCTGGGACCACCAGCTCCCCAGAGTGGCACAGACTGCAGTGGGCATGCAGGGGTGCTGGGAGGGTGCTGAGAGCTCTACCAGGCGGAGGCGTCCATGCGAGGGGGTGGGAGGCTGTGGGGGCACGCTGAGCCCAGGGTCCCTGTGACTGTGGCCTTACACTGAGCCGGACTGCCCATCACACTGGGAGGACCCAGCAGCCCTGAGCCCTGGCACATCTGTCTAGCGTGGAGGGCATCTCTGAGGCCAAGGACGTGGGACGCTAAGTAGAGTGGTTACCAGGGAAGCTACAGAGCCTCAATCCCTGGGGTTCTCCCCACCCTGGGCTTGACAGGCAGGAGAATCCGTCTCCGCGATGGTGGCAGGCAGGATGGTGCAGGAGTGGCCAAGGCAGTGGCCTAACTGGATACCGGGCAGGTCCTAACCAGGAAGCCATGTCCTCAGAGAAGCAGCGGGCCACCTGGAGGTTTGGGATGCATGGCTCTGGGGCGCTCAGGGGCGCCAGGGCCAGGAGGGGCCAAGGGTGGGGGTTCAGGGTGGATGCAGAGCAGTGTAGGGCAGGGTGGGGTGCTAGGGAAGGTCTCACCTGTCTTCATGCAGAGAGGGCAGGAGCAGATGTGGGTGTGTGCCCCTGCCCCCCCACTTCTGCCCTCACCCCAGGCTGTCAGATGGGAGCTCGAGTTTGCCAGCAAAGGATCCTGCAGTGGACTGGGGGGCCCGAAGCCCTAGTGCACTGAGACCGAGGATTTGGGGGACTCTCAGGACCCAGGCTGAGGGATAGGGTAGCCTATGGATCAGAGCTGGGCGTGAGCCACGGGTTTGGGGTGTGAGTGGGCAGCACAGGCCAGGGGACAGTGAGAGCCAAGCTGCCATTCCCTGCATGTGGCACCCCAGCTGCCCCCGAGAACCTCCCAGAGCTGTCCTCTCGGTGGTCAGTCCCCGTGAGGGGTCTCAGGGGCAGTGGAAGAGGCTCCTACACCACCGTCAGCTCATGTAGGGAGAGCAGCCAGGAGAGCGGGGTGCAGGCTCCTTCGGCTGTCGGGTGGCCCTCTGGGAGCGGGGGCATGTCTATGGGCCTGGTGGGCACAGGTGAGGCCCCATTGATGGGCCTCCTTACCCACAGGGTGGCTTGGTAGACAAGCAGAGGAGCCTGGAATCCTGGTGTGGCATCTGAAGGGCTTTGGAGATTGACTCGGAGCAGTCCTTGAGTCTGCAGCCCAGGGCTCACTGTGGTCAGTGGCACTCAGTGGCCTCAGCCCCTTGGCGTTGCTGGGCATGGGTGCACTCCCACGCAGACACTGCCGTTCCTGGGCTCATGGGTCCTCGGCCAGCCCATGACTGTGGTGCAAGGCAGTGGCCCACAGCACTGGCCACAGCATCCCACAGGCCTGATGCATCTCCTCTGTGTCTCCTGTATCCTAGGTAGCAGGACCTTATGTGCCAGGTGAAAAGACTTGTCTGACACCCCTGGCCCTGAGCTGGGATTCAAATCCCCAACTCAGATCCAAATCCTGGCCCCATTGACTCCCTGCCTCCAAAGAGAGCCCCGCCTCAGGTACCCAGAGGGTCCAAGGCCCAGCCCCAGCCTGCCAGCAGGCCTGACTTTCCTAAGCCCTAGCTGGCCAACATTTCTCATCTGGCCTCTCTGCCATGAGCACCACGTGTGTGTGTGTGTGTGTGTGTGTGTGTGTGTGTGTGTACGCACGTGCGCACATGCAAACTCGTGCGCTAGTGTGTGCTGGCATACGTGTGGATGTATGTACGTAAGTGTGTGTGCATGTATGTGAGCATGTGGGCACATGTATGTAGACATCCAAACTGTGGCGCCTGCCCTAAGGACCAGTCTCTGAGGAGCTCTGCCCCATGTCCTCATGTCATCAGACATGTGGTACACCATGGGAACAGATTCCTAAATGCGCCGAGGCCAAAGCAGCCCCCACATTGACAAGGCAATCATGCCCAGTGCCAGGCTACAGGGAGGGCCCTCCTCAACCAACACCCAAGTCCAAGCTCAGGGTGTCAAGGGCAGGCAGAAGTAGGTGGGCCCCGGGAAGCACTCAAGGGATGGATTCTATTACTTAGGAAAGGACAGGCACTTGCTGTGTCTAAAGGAGGGCACTCTCAAGACAGGGCACCCACCCTGGAGGATAGCAGCTCTGCCCACCAGTGAAGCAGGTCCCAGATCCCCCTGAAGAGCCACTCGCCTGCTGGGGACAGAGACATAGGACGGGCAGAAGCTAGAAGCCTGGAGAGAGTGGAAGAGCACAGTCTTCTCCCCCACATGGATATTAGGTGCCATTATTAGGGGAAATTGAGACTGGGGGGTTGGAGGCCTTGACCAAGGAGCCAGAAGTTTCTATGGGGCCTCAGAGGGACCCCCAATTCTCAGAACCTCCAACAAAGGCCAGAAACTGTGGTGAGGTTCATGATCCATGGCAGGATCCCTTCCGTGTGAAGACAAGCGTGGCTATAGGTGGGTTTATTGACAAGAAATCCAGAAATTGCTAACACATAACCCCAGTGGGGTACCAGAGCTGGGCCCAGAGGAGCAGGTGCCAGAAGGAAACCAAAACTAGAGCGCAGCGTGGCCCCAGATAGCAGGGCTGCTCTGTGCGGGAGCTACACCTAGACTCAGTTCCACAGCCAGCGTGGGCTATGGGGGGACCCGGGGCCAGCACCATCCCCTCGGGCCCCGATCCCATGTGTGTGGACCTTTCTGCACCTACCTTGCCATGCATAAGAACTCACAGGTGCTGCTGTAAGCACCGAGACATTCCTCTTGCCTTACAGATCAACAGCTCAGGTAACGCCCCACCAGCCCCCGCCCACACCGCCCCAGCCATGCACACAGGGTCTGGGCCCCTGGAACCGGCCAAAGCCGGGCAGTCCTGATCTCCATCCTGCCCTGCAGACAGGCAGACGGTGCAGGGCCCAGCTGGACACTCCCCTTCATGCCAACCCACAGCCCGTGCCCACCCTGGCCCCTCCATGTCTCACTTTACCCTCCCCTCCTTGCCTGGAGCCTCTGGAGACATCCCAGGGGTCGGGCATGGACCAGAAGAAGGCACAGTCCAGTAACTCGCCCAGCCTCCCCCTGGGCCGGGACCCACTGCCTCCCGCCCCATTCCCTGAGGGACTGCAGGGCTGGTGATGCCCCCAGAGCTTCCAGGTCAGCGATGCTCCTTCGGGACTGCTGTGTCCCCCTGCCCCAACCACCGATGTGATGGGCCCAACAGCACTCTATTCTTTTAAGGTGCACAGCTCATGACGTAGAGCCAAATCCCCCTCCTGTTTCCCAAGAAGGCTTATCATTTCGTTTGTAAATCGCAGAGCATGCAGTTCGCCCTCTTTCTGTCCTTCTTCCTTCTAAGCCTCAGGGGCAGAGTCGAGTTCACGCTGGCTCATGAGACCTTTGGACATCAAGTCCATGGACCTGCTGTGCCATGGGCAGCAAAGATTTCTGAGAAAACCTTCCTAGCAGTCCTCGTTGTGCTCCAACAGTTCCTGGGAGCCCAGCCCCAAGCAAGGGCGGGAGGTGACGGAGCCACAGCCAGCCACCTTGGTGCCTCCACCCGCAGCCCCGCACAGTCTACGAGGGTCAGGCTCCGAGCCCGGGGCCACGAGGCTGGCGGGATCAATGCCCGGATTCCAACCCCCCTGGGCTGACACCCGCTCAACCTGGGGCTGTCGCCCACCCCATAGGACGTGTGTCCGGCAGGCACGGCTCCTGCCCCCCCCAGCAGCTGTGCCTACCCCAGAGACCCTTCCTCGGGCTCCTGCCCACCTGTGTGGTCCCTGTCACTCCGTGCCGCCCCAGGCTAGAGCCGGCTCCCTGAGTGACAGCAATTAGGGCCGTGGCTGGCAGAGCAGCCTGCTCCCCCCAAAGCACCTGACGCGGCAGCAGCTCCCCGGGGGGCTGCCGCACTCCGGCTGTGGCTGAGGCGCTTGGAATCGCTGCTTTCTGCTGTAAAAATGGAAACATCCCCTACGTGAGACACAAACTGGCAAGGAGAACGCCACTGTGAAATCTCGCACCCCGAGGCGGGCGGCGGTGGCCAGGGGCCTGCCAGGCAAGAAAGGCTGCGCGGGGCGGGGGGGGGGGGAGCCAAGAACTGGGGGCGCAGGGGCGAGGCGCAGACCCCCCAGCCAGACAACCCTGCTGGGAACATGGGCTAGGCCCTCCCTGCCTGGAGTGGCCGTTTTCCAAAACGCCAACGGAGCCAGCCGCACCCGGCTTCCAGCCCCCACCCCGCACTGGAAGAGCCGTGAGCGAGGTGGGCGAGCGGGCACCATCAGTGGGGACATCCGAATGAAAGCTAGAGTGGCTTCCCTGGGGCCCAGGGGGGCAGGGCTGGCCCAGAGCCTGTAGCTTTGCTGCCAGGAAGGGTACGGGGTCAATGATGGTGGTCCTGGGCCACAAGGAGCCTCCCTGAGCTATGCCCGGCTGTCCTAGCTGGCGCTTTGGAATTCAGCATGCAAGCCAAGCACACACAGGACCTAGGCCCGTGTGTCCCAGACACAGTCAGGCTGGCAGGGGGCACCCTGATGACCCCATCCGGCAGTTCTTTCCCAGCCGGGACTCTTCTTCCCAGAACCCCTGGGCACTGCTCAGCCGCAGGCTTGGCAGCTCAGGTCTGAAATGTTCTTCGTGCTAACTAAACTAGCGCCTGCAAACACCCACTAGTGCCAAGAGCCTGTGTTGTGCATGTGAACCCCCCACCCCCTACCTGCAAGGCTGTTCTCACCCCCAGATTCACAGAGAACACTGCACGGTGCCCATTTGTTCTACCGACGGTGGCCATTGACCAGTGCAGGCCCCGGGCTGGGAACCCCGGGAGCCCCGGTGGGGAGCGGAGCCTCCGTTTGCCCACTGGGGACAGGGGACTAAAGCGGCCACCGCTGCAGGGTGCGGTCAGGGTGCCCCGGCAGCCTTGTGCTGTGGGCACCTTCCTTCGGAGCTGCTGGTTATCCTAAGGAAAAGAGGAGGGCCAGGGCCGGTCCTCTAGCCCTAGGACCCAGGCCCAGCTCCCAGGCTGGTCATGACCTCCCCGCCAACACCGTCTGGCCAAGGGCTCCACTCTAAGGGCCCTGGTCTCCTGGGCATGGCACCAGGCACTCCCGCCTTAGGACTGCCCCAAAGCTTGGCCGCCGTCTTGGGCCCCCCAGCTGTCCAAATTAACTTGCTGGAAGCCAAAGTCAGTGTAAAACCTGGACCACCCACATACTCACACTCATGTG
Organism: Zalophus californianus; assembly: GCF_009762305.2. NCBI lineage: Eukaryota > Metazoa > Chordata > Mammalia > Carnivora > Otariidae > Zalophus > Zalophus californianus. The sequence continues at coordinate 29,291,985 of NC_045608.1, read as the reverse complement.
CACACTCACAGACATTTGTTAATACAGACTGACTCACACATGCATACTCACGCGCTCATCAGAAACATGTGCATGCACACCAGTGCACATTTGCTGTGCATGTGCACGGACATGCGTGCACACTCGTCGCACACTTGCATGCACGCATACACCACACAGGCACACTTGGACGCTTGCTCACTCACATTCTCATACTCCCGAACATGCACACTCACACATGTGGATGCTGACATGCTCTCCCACATGCAGCCTTGCACGCGCACATGCTTATCCTCACAATTCACATGCACACACACGAGCATGTTCTGGCTTTTCATTCTCACTCAGGCCCTTTGTGCAGGCCCCTCGCTGACCTGGAGAGGCGGTGTCCCACCTGCAGCTGCTGCCACGTGCCCTCTCCCATGTGTCAGGCAAGTGGCCAAGGGCCTGCCAACTCCTCCAGATCTTCCTGGGCACCCCAGTGACTCCAGGTCTGCCCACATCACCCAGACAGGCCCTGGGCTGAGCGGTGAGCGGGTGGGTGGGGAGTGACTTCAGAGGGCTGGCAGCCAGCCAGCGTGTCTGCTCAGTTGCCCATCTGCTCAGTGGCTGTGGAGACGGGGCACCCTGAGGCTGGGCGCTCTGGAGCCCTCCCTGGAATGGGCCCCCGGGAGGGCACACAGTGAGGTGTGGGGACAGGCAAGGACTTGGGTTCTGCCACGGAACTGGGAGGGCAGAAATAAGGCAGCAAAGATGAGAGCAAGGCCCCTCCCCACATAAAACTCACCCCTGAGATTACCAAAGGCCTGGAAGTCGTGTGATCTGGAGGGGAACTTCTGATGAGCGGCTTTGCTGGCCTCTGGCAGCACGGGCCAAGAGGACCCTGGGTCAGGGTCCTGTGCCAAGACAGGGCAGGGCCCAAGGTGGATCCCTGGGGCCCAGGCGCCGGGAGCCAGACTGAGGGGCATAGTCAGGGGCAGAGCATGGGGTCAAAGCTGCATGCAGACCCCAATGCCTGGGGCAGCACCGCAGGTCTCAATGTGGGGCTGGGGCTGCCCAACCAGAGGGAAAGGCCACAGCCCACCCTCCCACCCTCACCAGCAGTTCTGAGGATGCCGGGAGCGCCTTCCCCAGGGAGTCGGGGTCTGGGTCTGGGGGGAGGCTGGTCGGGGGGCGAACGAGAGTGGCGTACCCCGGTGGTGGTGGCAAAGTGAGAGCTGTAGCCGCTGTCCGCGTGGCCCTCTGCCTCTGGCTGCCACCCTGTTGTGACTTGGGAGGTGCCAGGGGCTCTGAGGCATTTGGAGCCCGATGCTGCCGTAGAGGCCAGCTCCCCAGAGGCCAAGGCCCAGCCAGGAGGGTCTCCTGCACAGCCAGGGGTAGCCCTGCCCCTCCAAGTGCTAGGCAGGAGCGCAGGGCGGCTGTGCCTGCAGGGCTGGTAAGGTGGGGCAGGACCAAGATGGGAAGGGAGGCTGGGGGACTGACTTACTGGCGGTTGCCTGTCTTAGTGCCGCCATGCACGGAGGCTCCGTGGGCAGAGTGAGGGAGGCTGCCCAGGGAAGGGAAGCCGAGCAGAGATGAGCACTCCACGAGGCCGAGGCCGACCTGATCTCATGGGAGCCCTGGGCATGAGCGGCATCCAGCCTTGTCTGGCCCCAGGGCAGAGTTCAGCTCTTGTATGCCACCCACATCAGTCAGACACTGCAAGCTGCCCTGAGGGCACCCCATGCCCAGGCCTGAGCCCCCAGACCATCCTCCTGCTTGTCCATACCTGAGCAGCCCCTGCGTGTTTGGTGCCGAGCAAACAGGCTTGTTAACCAGGTTTACACTAGGTTTGTTCAGTGTTCCGGGCCTCCCAGCAAAGACTACCTGCAGCTTCCAGCCCTGCCCATTGCCCTGGGCCCCACCTGGCATGGCCCAGATTCCACCCTCCCAGCTGTGGGGCCTAGTTCCAAAGTGGCTATCCATGGGGGCTGCCCCCGCCCCCAGGTCATTTGCACAGTGGGCTCTGGGCAGAAAGTTCCAGCTTGCAAGAAAGAGGATTTGGGGTTCTAGGACAGCACCCCGGGGCCCCCCATGCCTATACTCACAGCAGCAAGTGAGGAGAAGCCCACCCAGCTCTTGAGGGCTGGCTGGGGCAGGTGGAGTGTCTGGCTGGCATGGCAAGCTGCCCTCATCACCTGGGGGAGCCCAGACCCCCCAAGAGTAGACTGAAGGAGCGAGTAGGGGGACACGGTGTTTGCCACAGCGGACAGAGATGTGCAGTGCTTCAGGAACAGAAGGAAGCCAAGCTGGACGGTGTGACTCAGCCAGCTGTCGCCCCCACAGCCTGGGGGGTTCTCCGCTTGGTCTCACTTTCTGACTGTCACGTGACTCCCAGGCCGATCTGGCTTTAAGGAGGGATTGGCCTGGGGAGAGGGCCTGGGCAGAGGCCAACACAGCGGTGGGTGGCGTGGTCAGGGCTGGGGCTGGATCTACCCCCTTCCCTCCCCATTGCCTGCGGTGGCTCAGACATCCGGAGCTGAGAGGCATGAGCTTCCAGGGATGGGGGATCTTGGGTGTGAAGATGTGGCCAGCATGGCGGGACCTCAGCTCAAACCTGGTTAGCATCCTGAGCACTCGGCCTCCCACCTGCCCTGGACACTGGCCCGAGTGGGCAGTAGGATACTTTGCCCTGGTCCCCATCCCTTGCGGCTCCTGAGGTCGCCCAGGGAGGCTAGCCTTCAGCGTGCCCTTTGGTCTCCCAGCTCAGCATTTCTCCTGTGGTCCATGCAGCCACTAGGAAAGGGCAGGGCCACAGTCGGATTGGGAGGGACCGTCAGAGACCACTGGACAGGGGGCACAGGGGCCCTGTCTCACCCTGGACCAAAGTCCACAGCCTGGGTGTTTAATCAGAGGTTAGGGGGTACTGTTTTGCTGCCTCATCACACGCTTACACCAACCCTGCTGGGCAGGTTGGCAAATGCAGGGGGAATTGAGGCTCAGACACACATTTTGACGAGCGCTAGGATCCCTGGCCAGATCCTCAAAGGGCTGGGGGCGGGGTGGGTGTACAACACAGAGCTTCCTAGGGGGACCAGTCTGGGCCTGGAAGTCCCAGCCCTTACCCAGCCTGGCCTAGTCACTACCAGCACGGCTTTATTTGTGCCCTTTTCTAGGGAGGGGCACAGTGTGTTGGGAGATGTCCAACATTTGGAGGAATTTCACAAGGCTGATCATGCTGACACTACCTGGCAGCCCCCAAATCACAGGGCCTGGAGTGCCTCTCTCCCAGGCTCCAAGAGAGGAAGCTCCTTCTAGGCCCCCCTGGAAAGGGCTGACCCACTGCCTTGGGCCTCCTGGGCCCCTCACAGTCTCCCAGGATCAGGCTGGGGCGGGCCTGCGGCTCCGGGACCAGGCGAGGCACTGGCTTACCTGCCCTTCCTCAGCCAGTGCCTGCCCCCTCCACCTGCCACAGCTGCCAGGCCCAAGGCAGGACACAGCAGAGACCACAATCCAGCAGCTCAGGAGCCCAACCACGGCCCAGGGCCACCTGAAGTGCCCATGGGGTCCCTAGCTGCATTCGCAGGCTCCAGCAGCCAGAACAAGGGGGTGCCCACCCTGCTTACCTAACTCAACCCACACCTGGCTCCATAGCAGAAGATGGATGGGCGGGCCGGGGCAGGGACTGCAGAGCAGGGGCCACAGGTGAACGCCAGCAGGCAGACAAGAGTGCGTGTCGGAGAGGCTCCGGTCTGGCCTGTCTCCGTTGCCACCGTGCGTCCTGCGGAGGCTCATCACTATCCCTTCACCACAGAGCTTGTCAAATGCATGAATGATTGAGCAAGAAATGAGTCACTGGCTCCCCTGGGCTCACACTAAGGCCACCGAGACACAGAGGGGACAGGAGTGGCCTGTTCACACAGCTGGTAGGGGAGGGAGTCAGCCCCTGGTCTCTGCCCAGGCAGAGAAGGGACTTGACACAAGATTCCTCCCAGAGACTGGGCGGGAGCGTGAGCCCACCTCTGTCCCCAGGGCACCTCTGTCCCCAGGGCCACCCCCTCACTCCCACCTCTGTCCCGAGGGCCGCCCCTGCCCAGGAGTTGATCACCTGATTGAGAGCAGCATTTAAGTGCCCAGGGAGAAAAATCAATTCTCCTGGTTCTACTTTAATCCATCGTTCCAATTCTGATCAATTCCCTGGTGCCCAGGGTCACCATGGAGCTGTAGTGCCCGGCGGAGATTGACTGCTGGGGCAGGACTGCCGAGGGGCAGGGGCTGTCCTGGGGCCTCTTCTCCCCACATGAGTACAGTCTAGGCCCACTGCAAGGCCACCCCAAAGCCCAGGCCCTGCTTGTCAGGCGCCATTCCAGCAGCTCACTCTCTCTAAGGCATAAGTGACGGCCTCAGCCTCAGTTGGGAAGGTAGGAGGCATCGCACAGGTGGGCCCGGAGAACAAGAGCCTGAGAAGCGCTGAGCCAGAGGACCATTGAGACGGGACAGGTCTGTCCCTCCTAAGTCTAGCTGACCAGGAACCAGACTCCAGGCCCTCTGCGGACCCAATTCAGACTCCACCATGCAGTGGCCCACAAGCACAAAGCATGACAGAGGCACAGTGCCCCTGAACCCTCCCCTTCTCGGCCCCTCCTTGACCCCCCCCAGACCCCCACCTGCTGGGGGCCTGGCAGAGCCTCAGCTCCCTCACTGTGACCCAGTGACATTGTTGGGGCCCGGATTAAGCGAGCCACGGTGGCTGCCGAGCTGGGAACCTCGGAGGAACAAGCCAGCGCTGGAGCACGAGTGGATTAGACGGTGGTCAATATTTGTGGAATTGAATTGAATCCGTCATCTGGGAGCTGTGCGTGTTCTGGTTAGTTTTGTGCTTTCTGCCACAGGCTAGCAAAACCCAGGGCAAGGGCCCCTCACAGCCCCAGTCGGAGCACAATGCAGGCTCAAGGGGCCCATGGGGGCTCTTCGTCCTCTGGGTGCGGCAGGCTGGGCTGGGTGGGCAGGGGGCTGAGGCCAGAGCAGGCAGTTAGGGACAGGCAGATCCTGGGAGTGCCGGCATGGTGGGGGGGTGGGGGGGTTCAGCTGGGGTCTCAGGTTTGAGGGGGAATCTGCCCTGGCCCCCCAGTGAGGCTGAGATCCTATAGCACAAGTCCCACCCCACTCCTGGCTCTCACCGGTCCTTCAGGAAACGGGGTGCACTGGGTCTGGTGTCCTGGTGGCTGGACTGCAGGGCTGCACCGTGCACTGTGCTGGTTCTCATCCAGGGTGGACAGACAGACGGAGAGGGGGACAAGGTGGGGGCGAAGGCACAGAGTGGCCCTTGCCCAGAGCCCACCCTCGCAGCCCCAATCCCGGCCTCAGCCCCAGCCACAGATCCTCCGAGGATCGTCCAGTGGCTGGCGCTACCCACCTCCAACCCCCAAAACCCAAATTGGATTAGTTGTGTTTAGAAAGAAGCAAAGCGGCTTATATTTGAGCAAGGGCTCAGCAGATTACGCTGGGCCGAGAGGGTGCCTGGCTGCGGGCTGGGGGTTTGACAGAAGAAAAACTACACCAAGCAAGTGTTCATTGAAAAACTCAAGGGCTTGATCTGCCTCAGCTCAGGCTTCGGCCCACCCTGTAAACACCTTCTCGGCTGTGCGCTCCAGGTTCCACAAGGAGCAGACACAGGTCTCCACCAGTGGGCCCCAAGGCTGCCCACGGGAGAAGAGTGTGGTGGCTGATATGGTGGTGGTCACTTCATGTGACCGCCTGTGACCCAGCTGCCCACCCATCACACCCATGCCAGCAACTGGGAAAGCCTCAGAGGGGCAGAGGTCCCAGAGGCCAGACCTGGTCCAAGGGCCCTGAGCACAGGCCTGAGCCTGCAGGGGACACTGAGGCAGGGCCTGTTGGGTGGGCTGTGGAGCCACATGGCTCTTCCCGGCAGTAGTTCTGGGGTGGGGAGGCCTCTCTCCTTCACCCTCCCCAGGTCCCTGCCCTTGGTGCCACAGGAAATAACCCACTTGTGACCCCCCCAACCCTGGGCCAGCCACAAGGGAGGATAGCAAACATTTATTTGATAAAAATACTAATAAAATCCCTCCACTGTAAAAATCCTGGCTGGTTTGGGGAGAGTAAAGTGAGCAGGAGGTGGGGGGGGCAGGGTTGCGAGCACCTCCCTTCCTGGAGGAATGTCACTTTGGGGTGGCCAAACATGTGGTCACGGACACCCCCGTTACCAATAAAGAAACGCTCAGGGAGGGGGCATGTCCAGGCCTCACGGTGGTCTAGGCTCCAACCTGGCAGCCCGTTTGTCTTGGCAGGTGTCCCTTCTGCCTCCAGATCCAAGCACAGTGCCCCATCCCCACCTGGAGGGCTCTCGGGGGTGCTCCACCCTGTCCCTGGCGCACCTGCATCCCTGGGCCGGGGAGTGGTCCCCCCCCGCTGCTGGAGATGGGATAAGGGGCAAGAAGAAACAGAGAAAAGAGAGCGTATAGGGGATGACGACAGATGTGTCCGGCAAATGAGGGGGCGCTCCTCAGAGGGAAGCTGAGGCTGTCAGGGAAAGGGGTGCTCAGAGTGCCACAGCCCACCCCCAAATCCCCTACCTCCACTCACCTCCCACGGCTCATGGGCTGAGAGCAGAGCCCAGAGGCCCAATGGGGACCACGTCCAACCCAAAGGGGCAAGGAGGCGGGCAGCAGACGGAACAGACAGAGCTGTGAGGTTGCTGGGTTCGGTGGACAGGGCGTGAGTGGGGGAGTTGGAGGTGAGCTGGCCCCGGGATCTCTGGGCTCTGCTCCTGGGAACGCTTGCCCCGAGGTGTCTGTGACCGCTGCAGCCCCAGGTTGGGGTCCCCCAGTCCCCCTGCTGGTTTCCCGGCTCTCTGTGGCCAGCACCCGGCCACCCCACCCCCATACCCTAGCCCTCCCGGGCTGATCCCCGAGTGAGGGAGGGCCATCAATTATTTAGCTGCTGCCTCTCAGCCTTCTCTCTGTTAGGACCTCGTAAAGTCGGGGAAGATAAATCTCGGCTTGCTTCCGCTGGCTGACAGGGAGCAGGCAGGCGCCTGGGCTATGAGAGCCCGGCCCCAGCCCCTGGCCCCCCGGGGCGTCCGAGCCGGTGAGGAGCGTCCCCCGGCGGCCTGCTCAGATCCTCTGCTATTAAACCCATAACTCAGCGGAAATGAAGCGGGGCGCGCTGCGTCTCGGTCCCTGTGCTGAGGCGAGGTCTGCCCACCAGTCATAACTGCGAGCCAGAGTGACACTCCAGCCGAGAACGGGTCTCAGGAGCTGTGTTTAAATCTGGGTCCGGTGGAAGGTTCCTGGGCACTGCCCCGGGTGAAGCACGGAGTCCGACGGCTCACAGGGGGGGCCAGGCAGCCAAGGAGCCCAGGTGCAGGACCTGCAGAGGCAAGCGAGGGCGGAGGACATCTGGGGCACACAGTGAGCCCTGTCGGCACGCCCCCGGCCGTACCCAGGATGACCCTGGAGGTGACCCTGGTCCCCCGTGGCGGAAGAGGCAGTCCCAGACACACCTTTCAAGAACAGAGCCGTCTGCCACCATGGTGAGCTGCAGAGCCTGGGGGCCCGCCCAGAGAGGACCAACACCTGCCCAGGGCCACCCTAGAGGAGCCCTCACAGCCCTGCGCCTCTAGCAAGGCACCTGTCCCCGTGAGAACAGATGGCCAGTGACGTCATGGAAGGTCCAGGTCAGGCCCCTGCCCCTCTGCATAGCCAGGAGACAGTTGGTTGACTGAGCGAGTCCATGACCCCCCATATCCGCAGGACCCGGGGTGGCCCGTGAAGGACATGAAATGTGAGCAAAGGGGAGCAATCACAAGGCAGCAAGACAAGGTGGGCCAAGGAGGTGTGGAGTGGGGGTGAGGGCAGAGCCATGGGAGTGGATCCCACCCTTGTCAGAGTCATGCCCACCCTGTGGACCCTACCACGTGGCGGACCTACCCAGGAGTCCACTCTTAGACCCCTTGGCTGTAGGGTGAGACAGCACTCCAAGAATCCTGGTGATTCCAGCCCAGGGGACTAAAATGCATGCAGAGCAGAGGGGCCTGGCCCAGCTGTGGGTACTCAGCAGCTGGAGGCCCTGCCAGGAGGCAATGTCAGACTGGAGCTCCAGCTCCTGGTGGGCATTCCCCTCCCACTCCCCGACTCCCACTGACCTCCATAGGGCAGGTATGAGGCCGGAGGTGCCACCAGCCCCCACAATTAGCAGTAACGAGTTGACAGGCGCCCGGTGAAGGCCACAGGTCAAGTGCTAATCGAGACTGATAATTACCTCCACAAGGCTGGGAAGTGGAACAGTCCCTCCCCTCTGACCATTAATCCTCTGGATGTAGCTCCTGCCCCGCCCCGGAGCTAATGGGGTTGCATTTCAGCCGTAACCACAAGGCTACTTCACAGAGAGAGGCTGGGCAGTAGGGGTAAGGGACACCCAGAGCCAGGCGGGGGCCTCAGCGTCTTCCCCCACCAGCCCCCAGCCCAGTGGCCATGCTGGCCTGCTCACTGAGTCCCTCTCAAGGCACTGGTTCTGGCTCTGTCTTGCAGCCCTGCAGGTTGGGTACACCAGCAACTGTCCCAGGCCTGTGTCACAGCCAATCCAACTCTGCAAACTACCTCGAGCTCCTAACACAGCCTACTGGACACCAGCCGCCCCAGAAATCTGGCCTTCCTCATCCACCATTCTGCATCCCAGGCAGCCACCTGGCCCACATCCAGCTTTGGTACCAACCACCTGGTACTTGCTTCTGCCACAGCTTCAGGCTCCTCCCCACCCTACAGACCTGTCCCCTCCCTCCCTCCAGGCCCCAGCCTCTGTTAATGTGGCCGGTGCTGGTATCTGAGCAGTGTCCAGCCACATCAGGGACTCGTGGGGCTTTGTAGCCTGATTCCAAGTCTCTTTCTTTTCTGTGGCCAGCCAAACTGACCCTCCACCTGACCCTGAATCATCAGGTTTTGTGGCCAAGGACCAGGCCCATCCAACACAGTTAGGGCCCATCTTGTGCCATCTGTGCTTAGGCCTGGTCTCATCCCCACCTATGCCCCTTGGGCCATGCCTGACTTGGTAATGCCTCCACAGTGTCCCCTGGAAGTCTACCTGGCGGGATTGCAGGGCAGGAGCTCACTCCTGGGGGCCTGTCCCACATTCCATCAGCTCACTCTTCCGGAGCCTCTCCCTTGAAGGGGGCACGGCCTGCCTTGCCCGTCCCTCACTGCCCGTCGGCTGGGGCTGAATGCATTGGCTCCAGGCTTCCTCTAACCTGCCCTCATTGCCAACGGGGCAGGAAGGGGCCTCCCTCTTGCTCTGCTTGCATGGTCCCCCCCCCCCCCCCACCAGGCCCCTACAGCCTGCCAAGGTCAGCTGCAGCAGGAACCGCCATCGTTTCAAGAGAGCATCCTCTGTCGTGAGGAGAGAGCGACCCAACCGCCTGGCTTCCCAGAGCACAAACGTGCCTTGTGTCAACTTCATTACATCAACTTCCCTGACTCGATTGCCCTTCAAGGGTGAGGGGATCAAGCGTCAGTGCATGGGGCGGGGGCGGGGGTGGCCTAAAGCAGCAAGATCCACACAGACCTGAGCAAGCCGCACTGGGCCAGACCTTCATGGCACAGAACAGACTGCTGGGACCCCCACACCCCCTGCCCCGGGTGCCACTGCCCGCCCTGCACAGGCCACCTCATAGCTTTCTAAATCAAACACACTCCGGGGCTGTGAAGGTTTTATCCCGCGTTCCCGTGGTGGCCAATGAGCAGGGCCCATGGCTGCTCTGGGCACAGGACAGAGATCTGCCTTCAGCGGCCTCTTGTCCAGCCCCTGCCCCACTCTGCTACCTCCCTGCTTCCCTCTCTTGCCCTACCCCCTGCTCCAGGTGTTCCGAGCACCTGACACAGGGACAAAATGGGTCTCCTCAGAGCACTGTCCACTTCTCCACTCCCCGGCCAAGTCCTGTACCACCACCACCCACCAGTCATCGCTCCAACAAGAGTTTTCCGGCATCCCCCACTCACTCGGCGCCCCCTCTCCTCCAGCCCCCAGCTCAGACCTCCTCGTCCTCAGCCCTGACTCCACACCTGCTTTCTTTGCTTTGCACATCTGCGCTGAGGTACCTGCCCTTCTGGAGGCCAGGGTCGGGTCTGTCCCCTCAGTAGCTGCAGCACCAAGGCTATCGAGAACAATTTTGCAGGAAGGTGGGGAGGGAGGGTGTGCGGGGCCCGCAGATGTGGACTGAAGGGTAAGGTGCTACAAACAGAAAAGAGCTGAAACCATTGAAAGGAAACGGAAGTAAGCAGGCAAATATTGACCAAATCCCCCGTGGGAAAGAACTTTCTAGGAACAAAGGCAAAGATAAGTACACTTTTTGTGAAAGCTAAATTCTCAGGTGGCTCAGAAGAAACTGTAGAGTTCAAAGAAAAGCGATGAATCGGGCAAATTTTTGACACTAACGTGACAAAAAATTAATACCATTAACATAACATGAGACTATCCAAAGCCAAAACACCAAGGACTTGAGCAAACTGCAGACGAGGCAACATGCCGAAGGTGAGCCCCATCGAATGCCCTCGCCCCTCTGGCCAGGTACCGCGGAAGCCCCTTGTCCACCGAAGGCAGCTTCAGCGGGCCAGGTGCTCCGGGCCCTGAGTCATGAGGACTCCCAGCCCCTTCCTGGAATCTGTGCTCATGGGGTCTGACTCAGAGGGGCAGACCCATCTGTGTGGACTCAGTGTGGCCACAGCATTTACTTGTCACTGTAGGAAAGGTGGAAACAGCTAGCATGCCCAACAATACAAAGTGAAAACGGACACCAGACAAGCCCAGAGTCACACGTGAACTGAGGATAAAGAGTGTGTGCACACACCAAAATCGGGAGGAAATAAATAAACCACCACTAACCCAAGGGGGTCTCCATTATTTAGATGAAATACATGAAGAATACAGACATGAGGAGGAGGTTCCTGGGGGGGTGAAGCTCAAGGCAAGAGAGCATGGGGGCTCTGACCGAGGCCAAAGCAAAATGTCAGCATTTCTGCATGGTGATGTAGGTCCCCAAGGCTTTCCCAGGCTTGGGTCATCTCTGGGGGGGACAGCACAATCCCTGGGTGAGAGGCAGCTGTGTGGGGGAAGGATGAATGGACAGGTGGGCAAATGGGTGGAGGATGAATGAATGGGTGGACAGACAGACAAGTAGATGAGCATATAGTTGGGTGGATGATGGTTAAGTGGACAGGTAGATGAATGGAAGGATGGACAGAGCAATGGATGGGTGGATGGGCAGGTGGATGATTAGGCAGTAGGTAGATGGACAGACAGATGTGTGGAGGGATGGTTGGGTGGATGATTTGGGTGGGTGGACAGGTGGATGAACAAAGGGACGGGAGGATGAGCCTGTGGTGTGTGAGGCATAGCCAATGGCCCCTCCTCAGCCTGTTCCTTTGCCCCTCCCTGCCAGGAGCTCCGCTGGAATCATCACTTTTGGGGAGTGAAACATTCCCTTTGTTGTGGCCTCTGCCTCAGCATCCCCAAACCAACCCCTTGCCTGGGGGCTGTGGTCCAGCCCTCTGCCAATGAGCCTCAGATGCCTGGTGGCTAGCTCTCCCCTCTGCCTGCCCTCTAGAGAGGCTGTTCAGCATGCAGGAGGACAAGCCAAGGCATGACCACCATAAATCCTGCCCTCATCCTGCAGCCAATCAATCACCAATCGGCTCCAAAGTCCCTGGATGTCTCAGTGGCTCCGCCTGCGTGGCCGGCTGGCCCGTCCATGAGAGCCACAGACACAGCCGGCTCTGGATGCCGTTGGCTACATGTATTGAACTTGAAGCATCGGATTACATGTTTGTTCAATAGCAATGGACTCCCAAAGTTTTATGGGGTCATAAAACCGCTGCGTCGGCTCCCACTTAGGCAGTGCGTAATGTACACAGGCCGGTTTCCCCGCTAATGGGGCGGCACAAGTGATTTGGGGCTATTAGCTGGAAACATCAGATCTGCATTTCCCAAAATCTCATAAATAAAGCCACCCGCCAGAGTGCACCAGACCTAGGCTTGAAGCTCTAGGAGAAGGGAGAGAGGCAAAGTGGACTGGAGACATGAGACATGATGGGTAAGTGGGGCACCAGATTAGGGGGAGCAGCGGGGGGAGGGAAGAATTATCCATGAAACAGAGTGGGACGGGCAGGTGCCCAAACACCCAAACACTGTCCCTGGAGCCATCCTGCTCAGCCCCTCCCTCTGGAGGGATGCAGAGGGTGTCCTCTGAGGGCCCTGGGCCCCCAGCCTCACCCTCCAGGGAATACAGTTCCAGGCAGTGGGAGCTCGGAGGAAAGATGGGTGGTTGTTGAATGGTCCCTCAGAGAAGGGAGGACAAAAGCTCCAGGCAGAGGGAGCACCATGTGCAAAAGTGGGGAGGGACAATGAGGTCCCCAGGGACCCCATGGGCCAGTCAGGGATCCAGACTGACTGAGAGTGGAAGTGATCAGAGAACTAGAGGGGCCAGATGAGCTGGCAACCGCAGAGCTGGGGGAAATGGCCAGAGTGACCTTGAGCAGGCAGAGGCCACCTCCTGGAGTGTGCATTGGTGGGAAAGGGTACCACCTCTGTGGGTCTGGGGCCAGGGTGAGGTGCTGCTGGGGGTAGAGATGGAAGAGGCAGCTTAGGAGCGGGGAGCTCCCCATCTCAGGGGCATGTCCCAAGGGGAAGGAGAGCAAGGGCTGCAGAGAGAGCCCTGAGGAAGGGGCTCTTCTCTGGCCTGGACCCCGGCCACCAGGCACACAAGTACTCATGAGATGCTCAGGTGGGTTGGCATGAGGAAGGCCCTCGCAAGCATGGGGACACCCCCTCAGCCATGGTCAGTTGAGGTCAAGGAGCTGGTGTCGGCCAAGCCCCTCAGGTGGCCCCAGCCATTGGCACTGGCCCCCTGGAAGTGTGGCCAGGCTCTTAGTGATGCTGGAGTTGGGTGCGTGGATGACTTTGCCCTGATCCTGTAACTTTGCTATCGAGCTAGGCCCTCAGAAATGCATCGATTTGCCAGAATCAATATTTATTGCACCTTCGAAGTCTGGGGAGGGGGCAGCTTCAAGTTGATGAATGGAGGCCAAGCAACCAGGGAGTGGCCGCCCTGCCCCCACCCAACAGCCCAGCCCAGGCGGTGCCCCCGGTGTCTTGGACATCCTAATGTCCTATTCCCTGAAGGCTGTATGCTGGTTTGGGTTTGAGCTTCCAAGGAACCAAGGCAATCCAGGGTTACTTCTCCCCCGCAGAAGCCCCTCCCTCCAGGAATGCTTTTCTGCGAAAGCCCCATGAGGGTTGGGAGGTGGGATGGGTGGGCGGTACAGGGGCACCTTCCCATCCACACAGAGCACCTGTCTTGGCTTCTGGGCCTGGGCCAGCAGCCGTGACGCTTGCTGGGCAAGGAAGCAGAGCATCCATCTCGAGGAGACCCCCTTGCCCTGGGAGAGGGCTGCACTTGACCCATGAGACTTCTTCATGGAGGACCGTGGTGCGTGGCAAGCCCCATGCCCAGCCAGTGTGAGGTTCTGGTCAATGCTTCACAACCCCCAGGAGCTGGGCTCTGATTTGGAGCATCTGCGGATTTCTGGGGTATAAGCACTGCTACCAGGGCAGATTCCGGAGCGACCAATGGGCTGTCACTGCAGTCAGAGCTGGGGAGAGCCGGGTCTGACACACCACTGCCTTGAGCGAATCAGCTCCAGAGCTGCTGCTGCCCCCCAGGAATGCCATGGCCCCGGAGTTTAGGTCAAGGACAGAAGGAGGCTCCCAATGGGCCCAGAGGCTGGCCGGTAGGGACAGGAGCCTGGGAGGCTCTGGCTAGACCCCATCAGGGTGCTAGAGGGGCAGGCAGTCCCTGGCCCACGCGGCACCAAGAAACTCATTTCAGGAGACATCCAGCCCCTGCCCCACAGACAGCATGGAATCAAACAATAAGACCTGCCAACTGAGAAGGCCAGGGGCGGAAGAGAGGCAGCCAGGACACGGCAGGCAAGTTCACAGAGGGGAGTTCGAGAGGCCCGGGACCTGTGGTGGCGCTCCGCCAGCTCGTGATGAGAGAGACATCCCTCTGAGGGAGCCCCTGGCGGAGGCAGGGAGTGAGCAAACCGAGAACCTGGGTGGTGGGTGCTCCCAGCCCACCCAATGCTGGCAGGGAAAGACCGCCACCAAGCCCAGTCAGAGAGGCCACTGAGCACCACGGCTAAGGAGGACAGATGGACCTGTTCCCTCTGAAGGTGACACTGGGCTGTAACCTGACGTCTCAGGAGTGCAGTGGCCACAGGCCACCCTGACCGAGTCCTCCCTTGGAGAGGGTCTGTGTTCACATCCATCCCTGCCCCGTGGCTTCCCTGCTCTCCTTCCCTGGGGCCGGAAAGGGCCTGAAGCCCCACTGTCTGGAGGTACCACCCCTGGAGAAGCCAGTGTGCCAGTGTGAGCTGGAAGGTGGCCCAGGGTGGCCGTGCGGCCTTTCAGGGCCACTGCCCCTCACAGCCTCAGCCTCCCTGTCTGCGAGATGCCATGAGATGCTGGAGGAGGTGGTGTGCGCCTGGCAGGCAGTGGGCTCTTACAAACTAGTTTCTTTCCCACCCTCCCAAAGATGGTGGTCCTCCCAGGCTGGCCCACAGCCCCAGGGCAAGGAAGCAGAGGGGACTGGTTGGGGGGTGCGTGGCAAGGACTCGAAAGACGGCCCTGGCCACAAAGGGAGCACCCAAGGAGCAGCGGCAGGAAGGGGCTCCTTGTACAAGCACAAACCCCTCCAAGGCCTGACTGGGGCTCAGAGGCGGACGGCTGGCTCCACTCACCAGTGGCCCGCCATTATTAACACACTGTTGCTTGGGCCCCGAGCATCTCAGCCTTCCAGATTAAATACAACCGTTTAGGAGACCCTTCCAAAAAGCTGTGAATTCTGACACCTCCTTGGCAGGGGTTGAGAGCACAGCTAGGGTGGCTCAAAAGGTGGGACCCCCCCCCCCCGCTGGGGCCTGCTGGGGGACCCTGGGACCCAAGAGGCCGCAGTGGGCAGAGGAGAGTCAGAAGATGGGCCCGTGTGGATGGAACAGCGTCAGCCTCCAGGGCCCCGGAGGCAGCCCCACGAGGACGCTGGGAAGGTGCCCAGGTGGGTCTTGGTGCGGGTTGGGGAGGGGCCCAGGCAGGACGGGAGCTTTCAAAGGCCCCGGGAGCTGGCAGCACTCTGCCCTGACTGGGGAGCCGAGGGCCGGACAGTGCTATCACCCCAGTGTTGCTGTGTGTGCACAAAGTGACACCCCCACTACTGTTTCACAGACACACAGGGAAACTGAGGCTTGGAGGGCTGGAGAGGGGAAAACCCCTGCCCAGTGCGTCCGTCTATCCAGGCTAGTGTAACCAAGTGGTCTTTCTCACAGTGCTGGAGGACCCAAGTCAGAGATCAAGGCCCCGGGAGACTGAGTGGTTCGGTGAGACACACTTCCTGGCCCATGGTGGTCTTCTCAGTGTGTCCACACATGGTGGAAGGATCGAGACAGCTGTCTGGGGTGTCTTTTATGAGGACTCCAATCCCCTTGGTAAGGGTTCCACCTTTATGACCTAATCACTTCCCAAAAGCCCCCCTGCCAAATGCCATCCCCTGGGGGTTAGGATTTCAACATAGGGATCTGGGGAGGGACCCAAACATTAGGTCGACAGCACCCACTTACACCCAGCTCACGGACTGACATGCTAGGGGGCTCCAACCGGGCCACAGCCTCTCGGAAACCAGTTTCCCCACCCCCAAGACACTCACTCATCCCAAGGCCTTGGCCCCTGACAGCGAAGCCTGCCCCTGTCTCCACCTTCTCCAGGATGCTGCCCGCCCCAGGACAGCATAGCCGGTCAGAGTCTGCCCCGCATCTGCCACCCTTCCTGACTGCAGCCTCTGCTCCCCGAGCCGAGGGAGGGGTTGGGGATTGCTGAGGTGGGGCCCTGGATGGGCAGTAGGGACTGCAGAGGCCCAGGGAGGCCAAGGACCTTGCCTGGAAGCCGGAAGCAGGACAAGGGCCCAGGGCACCAGCAGGAGGCCCTCAGCAGCTGCCCAAGCAAGCATTAGGCACCTCCTATATCCAATTCTCAGCAGCTGGGAGCACTGCCTTCAGAGCCCGGCGGGCAGGTGCATGCTCCCTGTATGCCCTGAGCCGGGGTGTCAGAAGGTACTGGGGTCAGGGGATGCACTGCTATCCCTGGAAGAAGCTGAGCCAATAGTCACTGAGTACTAGTGGGAGTGAAGGCCACAACCAAACCCCCAGCCCCTCCTCCTAACACGGGAGCTTGAGATCAGGAAGGTCTGCGCCCCTGGGGAGAAGGGCCCCCGCACAGGACACATCCACCTGCCGAGAGTTTTGTTTACCTGCCGGCCTTCCTGCAGAGAGGCCCCCGTGCTAGGCCTATCTCTGGTCTGTCCTCCCTGTTCTGTGGGCATCGATTTCCATGTTTCCAACAGAGCCTGGAATTAATATCTCGCATTTGGTTGTTTGGGTGGAAACAGCATCAATATTGTCGGCGGGGTGTCCCAGGCCCCTCTGAGAGGCCTATTCCTGCCCGTGAGCCTGGACAACACTCCCTGTGCCTCCCCGTAAGGCTGTTGAACATGAAGACACAGGGAGGCTGCATAACCTGCCCTGGGCCGCCTCAAAAAGCCAGTCACATGGGGGTTCTGCCCTGCTGGAGGTTGCTGCCCCAAGGCCTCCCCTGACACCTCATTCTTATGGCCTGATAGCAGCATCCTGCCACCCCCAGAAAGGACCCTTACTCCAGTCCCCTTGCCCCATGCCTGGAGCAGCTGAGCAGAGATCACCTAAGTGCGTGGGTTCCAATCCGTCTGCAGAGGTCACCAGAACTGTGGGGTGGGTACGTGGCCAGGCCAGATGGGAGCGGGGAGGACACCAGGAGGCAGATGCTGCTGATGGACGGTGCTAATGTTCAGGGGCCGAGTTGGACAGGTCCCACAGCTCACGCCCCAGGAGCATCACGCAGTGTCTGAGACAGTGTCCTCACTACCCCCACTTACACGGAGAAGGGCTGACTGGCCCAAGACCACCAGCCACAAGCAGTGGCCAGGACCAGTCTTCTGACCCCTCATCCACACAGAGATCTGTTTTTGATTTTCCTCATTCCTGACTCTGATCCTCACCTGATCAGCCTGGAAGCCAGCGTGGAGGAAGTGACAATGATGATCCAGGAGAGGCTGATGGGGCACAGGCAGGGCCTATGGAGGAGGGCAGACCTAGCCACATTCAGGAGGCAGGGTGGCGCTGACTGAGGCTCCTGGACAGCAGGGCTTCTTTTTGTTGGGATATGACTCTCCGGGAGGGCTTGGCCCACAGACTCCTCTGCCTGCTGCCCAATGGATTTGCCCATTGGTAAGTGCTTATTTACCATTTGAGGTAAAGAAGCAGCTGGGCCGGAGCTCCCTCTCGCCAAGGTCTCCCTGGGGCCCAGCCTCACTGGGCTGGCCCGCACTTAGGGAGGCGTGAGGGTGACAGCAAGTGGCATTAGGCAACCCCATGTCCACAGGATGGGGATCCTGGGACACAGACCCCCCCAGGGGCAGGTGGAGGTAGGGTCACAGTGGCAGACGGAGGAGGGGGAGCCTAGCGGGGGGTGTAGGTCACCTGGGTGTGCAGCCCCGAGCTGACAATAGGCTCTGCCCGTCCCCCTGCTCCTCCATCAGGCCCTGTCCGAGGTTTAAGTAAAAGTCGGACACACAGTACGTGCTTGCAGGCCTCTGGAAGGGGAAGGCTGCTCTGGAAACAGGCTGGGGAGGCAGGCAGTCGGCAGCACTGAAAGTCAGTCCTGGTCTACACCTGTCACCTTTGAGATTTCTGTGGGGCAGGCAATGGGGCTGGGACATATTTACCTGAGGTCCAGTCGCGAGCCGATGTGGGGCCCAAGCCTCCCAAGAACCACCCTATGGCTGGAGCCAGTATGCCGGGACACGCAGCCAGGCCCAGGAGCTACCACCCCTACCACAGGACACCATGGGATCTGCCCCCGTCCCCACCCCTACCCCCACCCAGGATGACCAAACCTGCTTCACAGGGAAGCAATGGCTTGCAAGGGCCTGGCACACAGTGGGTACTCATGCGTTGCATGGCCTCCTACACCCCTGATACTCCCTTCCGGGCCCCAAGATGGGAAGGGTTGTCCTAGGATACAGGGCTGGATCTTCAGGAGCTCACGGCAGGGAGACCCCCCCAGAGCCCAGCACAGCCTCGGCAGAGCACTGGTAGGGGGTCCAGGGATGCATGTGTCCCAGAGGCCATGCGCAGCTCTGACCTATGGGAAAGGAATCAGATCAGACTTCGGGGCCCATGCTGGCCTCCGGGCTGATCATGTGAGGATTAGAACCAGGAATGCAAGTGGCTTCCTACTCTTTATTACAATGCACCTCCTCTGTTAATTAATCTTCAGGGCAGCCCATTTCCCAGGCTGGCTGCCAAGGAGCCTCTGGGCGCCCCGAGTGGTGGCCTCCCTCGTACCCTGAGCCCGTCCCCCCACCCAGCACCTGCCCACAGCATTTCCAAGGTCTCCCAAGCAGGTGCAGGATTATAGCTTCTTGTCAAGCAGCACTCCCAGCCCCGGGAAGGGAGTCTCCCACCTTCTGGAAAGGTCCTTGCCTGCAGGGGGTAGGGTGGCAGATGGGGGTCCAAGGGCCATGCCCCCATGAGTCTGCTGCCAGGGATTGACCTAAATCAGTCAGCAACATATGCTCAATCTCCTTGTTTAAGGACCTGCCCCGGAGTCATTTATATCCATGAAATCCCAGAAATGACCTGCACTCCCCATGCCCGGTCTTTGTGCAGGACGGAGCTGCCTCAGATCTGGAGGAGATGGCCAGGGGATGTCCATATGGCGGAGGCCTTAGGGCTCAGTGTCACCAGAGGCTATGGGCTCAGGGCACTCTGGCCTGCTTCCTCCAAGCATTACCTGGGCTCTAACAGTCCTTGCTCACTGCCCTGCACCAGACCCATGGCCGAGGTGACAGCTGGGCACACGGAGGCAAGAGCCCCATCCTCACCGCAGGGCAGCCACATCAGGACTCCAACTCAGGCCTGCAGCCTCCAGTGCCCAGGGTCCTGAGCTGCCCCCATGCCTGGGTCTATGCCCCTCTTTGCCTCCCACCTTGCGGTGTCCAGGCCCCTGCGAGTGTCCATTCTGGACCCTGCCCATGTGGGTTCATTATCTAGATGACCTGAGCTCTAGCCACAGGCAGTGTCTGTGCTGGGTCGCCAGTCGCCCTCCCCTTCCTGCTCTACTCTCTGAGTCAAGAAAGGCGTTGGGAGAACAGGTTCTAACACACAGCCCTCAGACAATGGACCATCAGGATGTCAGCCAGCTGGACCCCCACATACCTGCTCTGTGCACAGCCATGCCAACCCTTGTTGGGGGGCAGAGAGGTCAGGGCCTATCCCCCATGCCTGTCCCCTATGCCATGTAATCCTGGGCAAGGGGCCACACCTTGGGGCCTCAGTTCACCCTCTGTGTCAAGAGGGTGCTGGGGAGGGCAGCCCAAGACAGGTGGCCTTTGCCATTGCCCGGGTGAGTCTGAGGACAGATGACCCCCAACTGAGGAGGACTCAGGGAGGAGCCCCCTCCTGACTCAAGGCACCCCAAACTTCCCCCAAAACACACCATCCCGGCCACCTTTCCAATGAATAAATATGCTGACAGATTAACAGGCAAATAAAAGGCCTGGACACAGGTTCAAGGGCACAAGTGGCCATGAGATGAGGCTAGGGGGGATCCTGGGTGCCCAGGGTTAGACAAGCATGGTTACAACCACGTCGGCCCCCAGGCTGCCAAGCACAGCCTCAGTCACCTGACAGCACCCACGGGGCCCAGCTGGGCCAAGTGGCAACAGAGGAGACCCCACCCCTGTCCCTCTCCCTACCCCCATCCCCTGCCTGCTTGCCCCTAGCCCACGCACCCACCCAACAGAACCCCATACTCCACTCAGCCCTCTGTCCGTCTGCCCACCGGCTTCACTCTTGTTTACTGGAGGGTTTTCTTCAAAAGGTTTTTTTTTTCTTTCACTTAAGTGATTATATTTTGAAAGGAAATCTTACAGCACCCCTGGAAATGGAAAACAAGCATTGCAGGCAGCAAATAGAAGGTATCCGAACAAACAGAATGGCAACAAAACATGTTATGAAATCCCGTGAGGCCTGGGAGCTGCAGAAGGCTGGACCCTCGCAGCGCAGCTCCAGCTCCACGCAGAGCTGGGAGGGACACTGGTCCCGGTCACTCCTCCACGAAGTCCCCATCATGGGCTCTTCCGCTTACAGGGAGAGCACCCCCAAACAAGGGTGGGAAAGCTCTTCCTTTATTCGGTGCATTAATTAGGTACCACCTGTGACTGCTATCTAGTTGGAACATGAAATAACTGAATCTTGGCCCCAGTTCAGGACAGGGACTCCCACTTCCTACTGTTTTCCTTGGGCCTTGGGGTCCTGGGAAGCCCCAGGCTCACCCCCAAGCCCCTGTACAAGGCCCTGGGCAGAGGGACAAGATAGCAGCCCCAGCCTGGAGGGGCAGATTATCTGCCCATCTCTTAGAATCCCCTACACCTGAGCTGTTCAAGGCACTGAGAAGTCCTGCAGGAGACCTCTTAACCTTGTTTGACCCAGGGTTTCTCAGGGGATCCTTTTGCCCCTAGGTCTGCCTGCATCTAGAAGGTCTCCTGGGACGACAGACAGTGGGCATCCCTCCCGGACAGACTACAGCCATTCTCATTGATAAGAACACTTATGGTTCCAGCTCTGCTCCAAGACTGAAATGATTCCCACCCAGATGGCATGTGGTCATTCTTCCTGTTGTGTCCAGCAAAGCCATAGGACACATAAGGCTGCCTATGGTTCCACTGATCCAGGCCAGGAGCTCCAGCCTCTCTGCCCAGCCACCCCCAGCCCGAGTGGGAGAGCCCTGGGCTCAGCCCTTGGCTGTGTGCTCTCTGTAGGCCTTATCAGCACCTTGGCTGACATCCCTCTATTGGGACATCTTGTACTGAGATATAAAGGGAAAGTGAAGATGGCCCTCTCCTGGGTGCTCAGAGAAGGCTTCTTAGACAGAACACATACTCTAGTCCACTCCACGCTGGGCCCCAAATCTGTTGGGCCTGCCAGGTGAGGGCTGAGGGAGGGGAACCTCAGGGTGTTCTAAGCCAGGGAGGAGGTGTGGATCAGGTGTTTTGAAAGATCTCTAAGAAGCCGTGGCCTCCCAGTTCTGGGGCCTGACCTGCCCAGGAGGTCCTGTGACTGACGGTGAGGGAGCTCACCAGTCCCAGTGAGACCAGTCTGTGCCTCAGAGATGGCAGAGCCCACAGCCAGGTGCCTTCTGGAAGGGGCAGCATTTGTAATGGGGCTTTCAGGATGGGGGAGTTGTTGGCCAGTAGAGGTTTGGGGAAGGAAGTGCCAGGTGGAGGGAAGGACAGGAGCAGACATGACCTCTGGAAGTGCAGGAGGTGTTGGAAACCAAGGTAGCCCAGAGGCCAGAGGGCAGGTCCTGAGGATGTCAGGAGGTGAGGAGGGCTGGGGAAACAGTGGGAGCTGCCCGGTGGCACCAAGGGTCAGGTAGGGGTGGCCACTCTAACCACCCCATGCCCTGGTCCTTCAAGGCAGCATCCTACCCTGTGTGACAGGGAGCAAGCCAGGCCAGAGGGGGCCACTGCTTGGGTCCCCTGGTCGGAGAAGGCTGGGTAGAAGGCTTATAAGCTGCAAGGAGCTGCTTCCTGGGTGGCGGGCTCCATCCTTGGGAGGGTGCCGTCCGAGCCGACGGGCAGGAGCATGGTGGGTAGAAAGACATCAGGGACAACCCTCCCCACCCCAGCCCTGAGCCCATAGGAGCCACTGCCTGAGACCCAGCCACTGCGTCCTGCTCAAACATGTAGACATCACTGTGCGACGGGCAAACTGTCGCTGTTTTCTCTGGTTTCAGAGGTGTTCCCAGGACTTGGTAACATTGGGAGTTGGACCCAGAGTGCAATGGAACTGTCAGGCTGGGCTTCCAGGGTGTCCCCAAGCACCCCACAGGGACTCATACCCTCTTGGGTCTAGCCCCAGGTCTCGGTGTCCCCTGTAGTGCCTTTCAGCCTGTTAGGCCTCTGGGACTCCCCCCAGCCTGGCCTTGGGATGCCAGGGGGCATGAAATCAGACAGGCAGTGAGTCCCAAGAGCCGCTCTAGTGAACCACGGATAGCCCCACAGCTGAGGGAGGATGCTAGGCTCACCGCCAACGCCTCCTCCCCAAGGCCTCACCCGCCACAAAAGCTTCCTGCTGCCACAGCATCAGCTCCATCCCATAATGCACTGGATAGAAGCCTGCATCCATGTTGGGGGTGGGTCTGGTGGCCATGGGGGGGCCCATGGGGTTGTGGGGGCCACGGAGGGTTCTAGGGGGCTGTAGGGGTCAATGGACAAGATTTAGACCAATGGAGTTGAGTCACCAGCTTGGAGATTCACAGTTGGAATCTCCCCTTGACAGCCCCTGGGGTAGCAAAGGGCCGGGACTGGGACACGCGGGTTCCAGCAGGCAGCTGACTCACCCCTGAAAGTAGCCCCAGTGAGCCCCATGACAAGGGCCTGTGGACAGGTACCTGGAACAGTGTGGCTGGTGCCAGGACAAGAGGGCAAACTCAGCCTCTTCAGCCCTAAATTGTCCCACTCCTGCCCACCCAAGGTGGTGGCCAGGCCTAGAGTAGCAGAAGGCTCCTTTCTCACCCCCAGAAGACCCCAAGGGGCCCCACACGTGCCAGGGACCCTAGAGCCCTTCTACGCAGCCACACTCATAGGCCAGGCCCTGTGGCCTGTCCCCAGGCACTCACTCAGGGAATGCTCACGGGCCCCTGCTAGCATGGCGCTACCAGCCCCCTGACAAAGCTGTGAGGCCCAGCAAGTGGCAGAGCCAGGACTTGAGCCTCAGGCCTGTGAGGGCATCTGCCACAGGGCATTTGCTTGGGCCTCCTTCTGTGCCACCCCAATGAGGCTGCATGATGGGTCCCACAAGAGATGCTCAAGGTGAGGGTCCCAAAGGTTCAGGCCAGGATGGCAAGGCCACCATTGGGGCCAGGTCTGCGGTGGGCCCAAGGTGTTGGCAGATGGCACAGAAGACAGAGAAGTTTGACTTCCCAGTCACAGTGTTGGCAAGACTGTGGGGACAGCCAGGTCCACTGTGGCCCCATGAGCCACTGCAAGGAATTGACCCTAAGGACAAAACAGAGATGCACGTGTGTTCTGGGACTTTATTCTGAGCCTCGTTTTATAATACAGAGAAGTCATAAACAACCCAAATGTCCAACCAGAGGAAGACAGCTCCCTGAATGGTGGATCCTCACCCTGGGAACACAGGCAGCCAGCGAAACCCTGTTTTTGGAGAATCTCTAAATGCAGGGCGTGTGAGGTTGTGTTCATGTTGAAAAGCAAGGCCCCGGGCACAAGGGGCCTGTGGGACCAGGCCAACTGAGAGATGCACAGGAAATCCACCCCAAGAGGGGCAGGCCGGTGGGACACACCATCTAGCTTCTCTTTAACATTTTCAGATTTATTGTGTTCCAATTTCCACAGAAATGTGCTTCCTTTCATAACGACAAAAACAATGTAAAGTTAAGGTTGTGGACAAGACAGTAGTCACTTGCACTCCTGGGACCCAACCCCATCATGCATCCCAAGCCCCATCTGTAGGCCCCAAATCATCCCTGGTCCCCTGGCCACCACCAGACCTGGCCCTTCTGTGTTTGTCAGAAGATTCGCTCCCTGCCAGCTTGGGGCAGCTGGTCCCAAAGGGTGGGGGCACGTGTCCTGCCAAGAACCATCTGTTCCCACTGTGCATCGGGCACCCCAGGCAGGCTCCCCCGCCAGGGACTTCAAAACGGCCACCTGTCTCTGCCTTACCAACCCTGAGCCCTCTTAGGGCCAGGGGCCTCCCAGAGGCACTGCACAGAGGGCTCAGGCCCCGGCTGACCATGCTCAGCTCAGCTTTGAGCCAGTCCCTGCCCTAGGGAACCCTCAAGACTGACTGGGCAAGGCGTGGACCAGCTTAGGATGTGGATGAAACGGGTGCATGTCGCCTAAACTCTATATGCATCCTGTGCATGCAACATAGGGAGGTACCTGCCAGGGGGTGTGGGGGCCCCCTTTGCAGACCAGGGTTGGTGGGGGCCTGGAACAGACATGGGACGTCACTGAGTGCATCTTGGGGTGGTCAGGTCCAAAGAAGCAGAGAACACACTTCTGTGGGACACCAACGGGCCGACTGCCGCACACAAGGCATATGTCCTTGGCCCATGAGGTAGGGTGGGTAGACTGAGGTACAGACAGGGCCAGGGTGCACGGGAACCGTACCGACCCAGGACTGGACCCAGATCAGCATGACTGCAGTGTCCATGACCCCACATGGTCCGACCAAGAGCTGAGAAGAGGCTGCTCCAGCTCTAGGGTAGAGATGTGAGTCCAGGGAAGAGGGGATGTTGTCCCCCGGGCTGGTAGTAACACAAAGCAATGGGAAATGGAGACTAAGAGCAGAGACGGTGATGAAGAAGCAGCCAGTGGGAGCCAATGAAGCCCAGAGGAGGAGCTCAGTGATGGGGCCACGCAGCCCCATCCCTCGGAGCAGGAGCCTGGCCGCAGGCTGGGAGTGACCCCCTGGGCGTCAGCCAGCAGCAGAACACTCCCCTTCAGGGAGCACAGACCAACTCGGGAGGTTCGATTGACTGTGTGATGACATCACTTGGATTAAGCCCTGCTCCTTGTCATTAATCTGGCCCCACAGTGAAACCTATTTCAGAGTCACCGGCCAGGGAAGGGC
Organism: Zalophus californianus; assembly: GCF_009762305.2. Taxonomy (NCBI): domain Eukaryota; kingdom Metazoa; phylum Chordata; class Mammalia; order Carnivora; family Otariidae; genus Zalophus; species Zalophus californianus. The sequence continues at coordinate 29,267,209 of NC_045608.1, read as the reverse complement.
CTCTCTGCAATTAGGGCCAAAGCCTGGGGTAAGCGGCTCAGTGGCCCTCACCAGTGTCAGGACCGGGGGAGTCACAAGCAGGAACTTGGATGTGGGTGGCCAGGATACAGGACGGTGCGGCCACAAAAGAGGCCATGGGGGCCTGAGCCAGGCAGGGTGAGCAGGAAGGGACAGCCAGCCCGGGCTGTAAAGGAGAAGGAGAGGGGACCAAGTCCCCAAGCTGGAGGCCTCCCCGGGTGCCCCAGGCCCCTGTCCCTTCCTGTCCCCCCTGGATCCCTCCCTCTGGGTCTCTCAGTTGTCTTGTCGCTGCGTCACCAGGCACCCTCCATCCCATAGCCCTTCACCCTGGGAGTTTGTCTTCCTTCACTCTGGCCCCTCTCCCTGTAGGGACCCTCCCCCCAGGCCCTGGTCCCTGTCCCACCCATGGCTCCAAGGTCCCCGTGACCCCCTCATCACAGCCCATTGTGTGCCCATCAGCCAAGAGTCAGAGTCCCTCCGTCAGGCCTGCCAGGCGTCCCCGCCGCCCTTCCAGCCTGCAACAGTTAGTTCTTGGGGAGCGTGGTGGCCACGGCCAGCAAGGACACCCCGGGGAAATCAGCCAATGCCAATAAACATTCTTCAGACACCCCATCGTCCCAAGTACGCCATCACTCTTCCGCATCGACCAGCCCACCAGGGCTGCAAAGACCGCCAGGACATGCCCTGGAGGCTGGCCTCCACTGCCCCACCCCGAGCAGCCCAGGAGGCCCCAGTGAGCCCTCCCACACTCAGCAGTGGAGGCCAGCTCCTTCACTGCGGCCGCAGCCCGGGGCCCAGCATTATCTGGCGGGAGTAGGGGGTGGCGGCTGGGGGCAGTGCCCGCCGCCCCACCAGCCTGACATTTCCAAACAGGTCAGCAGCACTTCCTCAGCAAGCAGAACTCACGCTGTCGGCAGCTCCCCAGGCTCCAAATGCCGGCGAGGACGCCCAAGCATGGCAGGGAGAGGCCCAGTTGCCCCGCTGGGGTCAGGCAGCACAGCAAGAGCCTGGCAGCAGGGGTGCTGGGGGGATCCTAGAGCTGGCCTCCTTGACACACCACCCTGGGGGTGGGGGCTGAGCTCTGCCAAAGGCAAGGGTACTGGCTTGCCTCCTGGCCAAGAGCTGGAAGGGGTCCCCACAGCCACCTCTACTCCCCCCCCCACTCTGCCCGGCAAGCATCTGGGTGCAGCTGGGAACAGGGGGAGGGGCTGTGCGGCCAGGCCTAGTTCTGCCCTTCCCCACCCCTGTGCATGGAGCCCAGACCAGCCCCTCCAGGGACCCACGTGGGCTTCTCAAAGCCACTTCCATCCCCAAGAGGTTCCAGCAGCTGGTTTGGGAGAAGTTTCCCCCGTGGGACAGGAGGGGACATGGGTCTGGGGCACCCGGGGAGGCCCCCAGCTTGGGACTTGGTCCACTCTCTTTGTCCAGGGACAGGTGGCCAAGGGTCTCTCTATGGCAGGGTCTCAAAACCTTAGCAGGCCAAGAGCCTGGGGATGGCACTTGGTCCTTGTGGGAGGCACAGGCTTGGCAGGCCCCAGTGGGGAGACCAGGGTAGAGGGTGCCGGGGAAGCCAGCCGGGCACCTCAGCCCCCACCTACCAAGAGCAGGAAGCTGCGTGCTGACCACACAGCATGGGGGAATGGGAGTGAGGGCTTGAGGGAGCCAAGTTTGGGCCTGCAGGGTGGGCACCAGCCAGGGCTGCCTCCAGGCTTTCCACTGCCAGATGGAAGATGCAGGGGCTGGGGCAGGAAGAGAGCGTCAGAATGCAGAGGGGCCAGGTGGGTGCAGGGTGTGCAGAGACGGATGTCCGCACTGATAGGCCGCAGGTCTGAGGGCGGGATATCCCTGGCAGACACGGCCACGTCTCAGGGATGGCAAACAGTGCTGGGTGAAGGGGGAGAGCCCTTCACGTGCTCCCGGAGACCCCAGCCTGATCCTTGGCAAAGGAGCCTGGATGGCCATTGGGCAGGCCTGGGACGGGCGCCACAAGCTGGCTGAGGGGAGAAACCGCTTCGGGGAGGGGGCCATCTCATCCAGGGGAGAAGGTGGAGGCCGGAGGGCTCAGGACCAAGAGGAGCCCACTCCCTGTGGGGTCAGCTCCCCCTGTCATTCTACCCCCGCCCCTGCAAGACGCCTGACAAAAGGGAGCATGCGATACGAAGGAGGGACCGTGAAGCCTTGACCCCCCCACATGGACTCCAAACCACACTAAGGTAAGGCTGGGGTAGGGTCTACTCTGCCAGTTAGCTCCCCAGAGCCTGGGCGTGCCCTCCGGAGCCGTCCGCCTGATCCGGCCTCTCCTCCTCAACCCCACCTCCCCTCCACCTGGCCCTTACCTCACCCTCCTTGACCCCACCTCACATTATCTCCTTACCCCTCCAAGCTCCCAGGACACCACCCATCTCACCTCCCCAAGAAGAGCCCTCTAAGACTTGGCCTTGGGGCATCTGCACAGCCTCCTCTCCACAGGAGCACCATGGTCTTCCTTCTCAATACTCCAGAGTCAGTACTCACCAGTCCCCGGAGGGAAACTGAGGCACAGAGTCTCTGCCCAGGGCCATTGCCGGTCAGTAGGTGAGCTCGTGGCGTGTACCTGTATTTGTAGATCTGGGCTGGCTGTCCCCTGTCCTGGAGCCCTGGGCGCTCCCACAGAGGGCCAAGCTTCCCTCCTTGTAGTGGGGGACCAAGCCACCCTTCGTCTCAGGGATGGGGTGGCTGAGTCAAGTGGCCTTGACCAGGGTTGGCCATGCCCTGCAGCACACAGGACATGTGGGCCTGCACTCTCTCCGAGTCTGCAGCACCTCACAGCATAGGGAGCCTCAGCCCACCCGGGTCACACCCTCCCAGGGTCACAACACACAGGCCCTGGGCTCCTCCCTTCCAGGGGCTGCCTTCCCAAAAAGCTGAGCCCTGACACAGGGACAAGGCCATATGGGCTGGGACCCCTGCTCTGCCTGCCCCCACCCTGGAGGGAAGCCCTGCACCACAAGGGGTCCTGCTGAGGCCATGGCCACCCGCACCCATTAACAGGGCTGCCAGCCCCGAGCGTGAGCCAGTTGGTCGCTGATTGATGGGTAATTGTTTTACCTCTGAACAGCCCGAGCCCCATAATTTGGAGGCATAAATCCCAGCCTGTCGGGCTTGGCTGACATGGAATGACACCCAGAATTAAATGGAAGCATAACAATTAACAGCACATAAAAATGTTCTGAGCAGAGGCCCGCCAACCGGGGAAGTGCATCTCCATATTCTCCGGGTGGGATCCCACGGGCTTACTGGGCCTCTGGGCGGGGGACAGCATGATCCCAAGTCCCTGAGCCCCAGGGGCCCAGCTCTCCTCCTGGAAGGCCTAGAACTCCTCCCCACTTACGGTGCCCCCATGCACGTCTGAGGATCTCCCTGCTCCCCCTGTATTCCTGGGAGTGATAGATGCTGTCAGAGCGCCCCCCGCCACATCCTCAGGAATGTGTGTGCTCCACAGGGCTCCCTGAGGCACCCCAGCGGACCCAGCCCCAGCAGTCTGCAACAGCCCACCTCCCCGTGTACCCAAGTGGCCTCCTCCCCTCCCAGCCCCCTCCTCTCTGCCCCCGGCTTGCCCTCCCAAACAAGCCCCCACTCCCAGCCGCGGGGCAGGGTCCACTTTGAGGATCCATGCTAACATGGCTGTCAGTGTGCCCTCCACATGTCTGAGGCTCACTTGTCCGGGTGTCACCCCTGTGTCCCCACTGCCCATGCCTTACTGTCACCTTGTGTCCTCAGCCTGAGGAGTCCAAGGCTCACCATGAGGGGGCTTGGCCTCCACTGGCCTCCCCTGGCCTCAGTTTCCTCCACAAGTCAAGGCACCCCCGGCCCTGGACAGCAAAGCCTGCTCCGGGCTCTCCCCGGCATGTCCAGTGTAAGGGCTTAGCTGGAGAACAAGGTACCTGAAGTTGGGGGGCTGCCTCCAAGCCCCTAGGCCCAGAGGCCCGCCAGCTGAGCTAGCCCTTGGGCTCAGGTGTCCTGCATGCCCTTGTGCACAGGATGGGGGGCTGTGGTCTCAGTGGGAGGACCCTCTCCCAGCACACCATGGGGGAGAGCTGGAGGCTCTATTGGGAGACAGACCAAGACTCTACCCTGCCTGGCGTGAAGATGAAGCCGCGAAGAATCAGAGAGACCCAGCCTGGCCAGCTCCAGCGGCATGACGGTGGCCCAGGGGGGCTGCACTGGCCTCGGGGACAGAGGACCCCGAGGGACCCCCCACAGGGGACTGGATGGGGACCCCAAGGCCTGGCCAGAAGTTTAACACCCAAAACTCTTATTGACTTGATGCGGAGCCCACTTTAAAAATCAACTTAATAAAAAGCCACTTGCCTAGCATTGGGAACAGTGAAATGGCTACTGTAACTTAATTGTCTCTGGGCTCTCAGTTTTGTAACTCGATAATTGTGATTTTGTTTTCTTATTAATGTCATTGTTTTAAACCTCCTCCACCACTTTCTCTGCTGGGCCTCGGGGTGCAGAGCAAGAGGTGGGGCTCCCAGAGGCTTCCTCCAAAGGGGCCAGTGGTTCCAGAGACTCTGCTCTACTAAAAGGACCCGCCCTGCCAGGCACTCGCTGTGGGGGAACATGGGAGCGGGGTCTCAGGGACCGGAGAAGCTCGGCAGGTGGATGAGGGCCGAAGGTATCCAGGCAAAGGCAAGGGGGCATAAGGGTGGGTGCTGAGGGAGGTTTGGTGGAGGTTGGATACTGGGGAGGCCCGTGGGGAGGTGGAGACAGAAAAGTATGAACTTGACCTGGGATGTGTCACTGAGTTGAGGGGGAGTCCGGTGGCCCTGGCTGGGGTTCTGCAAGCAGAGGGTGCCAAGGGGGGACATCCAGAGGAGAACCGCTCCTGCTTAGCTCACTCCCGTGCCCACCAAGCCTGCCAGTGCAGGGGCTGGGGAGCTGCCCTTGAGGACGTGCACTTGGGGAGGTCGCATGCAGCCTCAGGCTCTGGGCCCTGCAGACACCCCAGCCCTCTCCCCAGGCCCTCGGGCAGGAGCCGCACCCGCATTGGAAATTCCGGGCAGGTCCAGCCTGCATGCTGTGTCGGAGAAATGCAACACAATTAATTAGCCCCTAAAAAAAGCGTTTGAAGTGTTTATTGCAGGACGGCGCTCCTGGTTTTATAAGCAGATGGGGAAATAAAGTGGTGGGGATGACAAGCCGGGAACAGCTGCATGGGGACCCGGAACCTAATTCATAATTCAGCAGACTAATCAGAGAACATCTTCTGCGGGTGCTGTAATGAAGGGACGTGCGGCCGCAACTGATGAGCCTCTCCCCTGCGGGGCCATCCCCTCGGCAGCCCTGCCGCCCACCCCTGGGCCGGGGCACCGTGCCCGAGTGCCAAGCTCTTGACGTGAATTTTCTCGGCAGCGGCGTTAGTCAAAAACCCATTTTCCAGGGGAGGAAGCCAAGGCACGGGGAGGCTGAGTCTGAATGACATGTCCTGGCAGGCACGCAGACCTCCCGAGCACCCCAAGAATCTGAGCCCCCCCACCCAGGTGGTAGTAGCAGAGGTCCCCCCAGCCTTGTGGGGTGTCTTGCTCAAGAGGGCTTCACCCACGCAGGGAGCCTCTGGGTAGACTGAGGAGTGCTCACCTCCCTTGCAGGTCGGGGAGCGGGGTTCGAGACGGCGGCACAGCGTTTAGAGCTGGGCCAGAGCTGCTGTGTCCCCAGGATGAAGCTGAAGCTGCGTGGCTGTATGGAAGGGGGGGAGCCCCTCCCCCAGCTGGGCTGGGGCGGGGGTGGGGCCAAGACAGGGCCAGGGTCTGCGGGGCAGGGCCCTGAGATAACGGAACATAAAAATTCACATGCGTTTTATGAGTCTCCCAGCCGCGACAGGAGTCCGCGTTCACAGCAGTCGCGGACTATAAAATATGCAGGGTGAAATGTCTGTGACAACCATAAAGTCCTGGCTTTCTCCTGGGCTGCTGTGGAAACACCGGAGGTGGAGGGCCTCCCTCACCCCCTCTGGCCCCTCCTGGAGCTCCTCCTCACCCCCAGCTGGGCCCTTCCCCCACAGGTTCTGTCTTCTTGTCCGTGTGCCTGGCAAGACACGCAGACCCAGAGAAGAGCCCAGCCCACCCTGCCTGGAGCTGCTCGTGACCTCCCAGGGCAAACAGAGGCGGTCAACTGAATCTGGCACAGACCTTTTCTAAAACACACATAAAACCACAAATAATATCAAAGTCATTGATGGTGTAACAGAGGAAGGCTCAGGTGCCATGGTGCCCCAATGGGAGAACGCAGGGACCTTGCAGAGCTGGGCTTCGAGGCATAGGTAGGAGCTCACCAATGTGAGAATGTACGTCACCATCCTCTGGGCCACCAGCCCTAGATGGGATCAGACTCAGACCCTGAGTCACACTATGACCCCAATCCCATTGGATGCCCCTCCCTCCTCCCCAGGTCAGCCTGGCTGGGGTCCTTTTCAGGGAACCAAGCCCCAGGGCACAAGCTTCCAGCCCTTGGACCAGAGTTACCACCCCTTAGGCTGTAAGTGGAGGGTGGGGTAATGGGGCAGCGAGTGCCCACTTACCTGCCACAGGTAACAAAGTAGCCCAATCGCTTTTGTGTGCTTTTCTGTGGGTCGGAATCTGGGCAGGGCTATGGGGAGGGGGGTTCTGCTCTGTGTGGTGTCCACAGGGTCCCTCAGTGGTACTTAGTTCATGCCTGGTCTTGGCTGGCTGGGTGCAGGGCCAGGCTCAGCGGGTTGCCCTCCTCCACATGGCCTTGCCAGGGCTCAGACCACTTTTGTGGCATCAGAGCCAAGAGCTGGAGGTGGACTCTCCAGGCTCTGAGGGTCTGGGACCGTGGCACGGCAGCAAGCCCACCTGATATCGATGGTCAAAGCTGTCCCAGGCTGCCCCGGAGCAGGTCCGGCCCAGGGCAGAATGCCAGGGAGGACAAAGGAGCAGAAGCCCACCAAGACCCCAGTCAGGAGCCCACAGGCACCAATGTGACCCCGGGAACACAAGACCAACTGAAGCACCTGCAGCTCCGGGCAGATCCCCTCACGGGCATTCTTTCCAGAAAAACGTGAACAGGGAATGACCCCATGATTTTAGTTGGGGCCTACTCTACCTGAATATCGATGGCAGATGAAACACATGCCAGGGTCCCCTCCAGTCCTAAGTAGATAAGGTGTGTGCTGAACCCAGGACAGGCCCCCAGGAGGTGGAGCCATGCTAAGGGACCCTCGCCAAGGCCGGGTCTCTGTGCTGAAGTAGGACTGAGGTTCTACGGGCAGGACTGGATGCCTTCAATGCCCCCCGCATGCCCCACCACCAAATGACTCCCCCGACTGGCTCCCTGGCAGCTGTTGGCCAAGGACACTCTGGGGCTTGGCCCAGGCATAGCCAGCACATCGTTCATCTTCCCATGGGGGGGCGGAGTCCTCCTCGTCCCCAGCCCACCCGCTTGAAAAGAGAGACCCACCTGCCCAGTGTCACCCAGCTTACAAATGGTAGAGCAAGGACATGAACCCTGGTGTCCCTGGCTCCAGGGCCATGTTGCGGCCACAGGCTGGCCCCACCGCTTCCCCCCCCCGCCCAGCCAGGCCCCCAGAGTGTCTACATCTGCTGTCCATTCCTGCTACCTCTCTTCCTGCAAGCCCCCTCCCCAAGCGAACAGGTCGCTCGGGTCTCCCTTCCCCAGGCTGCTCCTCCTGACTTCGGGCACAGGGTGGGGCCCCACCATGGGCAGCTCAGAGCCCCAGGAGGTTAGCCAAAGGGCAGGGCGGCACCAGAGGTTGATGGGGCCACTGTGCAAGGACCCAATTTCCGTGGGTCCAGCACCCCACTGTGGGTGGCCGCCTCACAACTGTGCCATCCAGCCCTACAGATTGGCTGCAACAGTGCCACCTCCAGAGTGACCAGCAGCGGACAGAGCCACTCCTGGGCCATGCTCGGTGTGCGCACACGCTCGCCCCACCGCACCGAGCCTGTCCCGTGGGGCGGCTCTGGCAGAGGTAATCTCACTGAACAAACACGTCCCGGATTTGCTCCGTGCAAACAGCAGACGCTGCCGCACCACAAATGAGGGGCTCAGAGAATAACCGAATGCACAATGGGCCGTGGAGGGCTGTGTCCTTTGGGCCAGGAATATGGGAGGCGACCCCTCGTTCCCCGCAGTGTGGGGCATTCCAAGGGGGAGGCATGGGACCCCAGGCCATCTCCTAAGACATACGTTTGCCCAGCCACTCAGGGGCACTGAGCTGATCACTGAGGGACCATGGGGGGCAGGGTGGACACGGTCCCAGCTTCAAGTGGGGACTAAAGAGCATACAAGCTGTAGAGGAAGTGCTGGCCCAAGCAGCACCCGCAACCAGAAACCTGCCCTGGATCCTGCCCTGTGCCCACTGCCAGCACAGCCAGCCCCACCCTGAGGCCCCATCCTGCGGTCAGGGCCACTCCTGCCTTGGGGTGTGCAGGGGGGTCCTCCAGACCCCGCACGGGAGCCAAGCCCAGAGGGAAGTCAGCACCCATGTGATGACCCCCACGGAGCTCCCCAGAGTGGTCTTCCTCCTGTCTACCTCACCCAGTTCCTCCAGGAATGGAACCAAGACACTGAAGTGACAGGCCAACCAGCTCTGACCCCCTCGGCCACTGGAAGAGCCCCTCCCTGAGGGCTGCCCTGGACAGTGGGGCCATCGGGGTCAGAGCCCGCCACCACCCCCAGTCCCAGGGCTCCTCCTGGAGCTGTTAGATCCTGAGGAGCAAAGGGTTCCTCCCTATTGACCTCCGTGCTCACCGCCTACCCGAGGGATGCCCACCCGCACCCTCACCACAGGCCTTTGGCCCCCCACCGAGCCCAAGGCAGGCCCACAGGAGGACAATGCAGGAAAAGGGACACCCATTTCTGGGGTAGAGGGGTCCTCACATTCCTTTCTCTAATTTTTCTGCATTTTCCCGTCTTGACACAGGCACACCTCTCCTCTCACATGTAGTCAGAACAGAGCATCAGCCGGGAGAAACCAGGCTCCCCTCAGGCGTGTGGTGGAGCTGGAGGCCCAGGGCTCAGGGAGGGTCAGGCTCCCTCCAGGTTGGACCCCAAGCAAGTGGCCCAGTGAAGAGCCCCCTCCAGGGTGCAGGCAGGGTGCACACCTATCTGTCCCCCAGGGGGTGGGGGCGATGCTCCACGCGCCTCCCCAGGGATATGCCAACCTCATTTCATTGCCACGGCGACAGTTACATTAACTTGTATCTAATGGGACGCTCAGCTATTGGACATGGAGCAATTCCAGTTTAATTAGGCATCAGGAAGCTGGGCATTAATTAAAGTAACAAAAGACTCAGCACAAAGTGGGCGGGGCCTTTTTGGAAAGGCTGCAGTCCAGATCCACAGGAAAGGCCAGGAGCACGTCCAGCCCTCCCCGTGCTCCCTCACTCGTCCCAAAGGCTCTCAAACCCTGTTAGCCTGTCTTCGAATCTTCTGTCACCAACCCCTCAGGCCCAAGCACCGAAGGCCACTTGAGGCCTTGCACTCTGACCTCCTGGGCTATGCATGGCCCAGGGCTAGGCCCCTTCATGTGCTGCCCTCCCAGGAAGAGAGGGCCAGGGCCACCTTGGAACTTAAGCAGAGCCCCTACCAATGCTCCCCAGGCCCTAGCAGCCCTGGAGACTTGTCACAGCCCAGCCCAGCTCTGGCCAAAGACCCCTCCCTGCAGCCCCGTGACCCCCTGACCCCCATGGTGTGCACGGACCACCCTCATCACCCCTTTCTCCCAATGCAGACAAGCAAAGGGCTCGGACCCAGGGGCAGCGGACAATGGCCAAGGGCAGTGGACACAGGAGACGAGCACCCGACGCCGCAGCCAGCACATATGAACTATAATGACCTTCCTGCCTTTTCCCTCTGCCCGAGCCTCCCTGCTCTCCTGGCCTTCTCTTCGCCTTCCTGGGCCTTGGCCCCTCCACGGCCACAATCAAGAATCACACAAGCATTTCTAATCACATGAAATTTGCCACATTTATGGGGGGTGCTTTGTGCAAAGTTTTAAGGGCAGAGTTGAGGGTTTCATATTTCTTTCTCTAAGGAAAAACAGAACACTAGGTTAGGTGGGCTTACAATATGACCCCAGTTACTCCTCTCCCACCTTAACTATCTCCCAGTGTATCCCTCTGCCCTTGGCCTGCCCTTACGGCCTCACAGGTGTGGTTGCCCCCCCCCCCACTGGCTGCAGGACAGGCTCCAGGCTCCAAGGCCAGACCAGAGCCCAAGGTTCTCTAATTTAAGCCACTTCTCCCAGCCCTGGCTTGGCATCACCTCCTTCTTTCCAGATGTTCTACCTCTGTTGATGTGCCCTGCACTCCGTCCTCACTCTCCTGTGGAAGCTGAACTGAGAGGTCTAAACTGAGGGGCACAGTGGTCCAGGGGTCTGATGCTGCTCATCAGACACCTGCAGCCTGATGGGCCCCCAGGCTAAGTCCAGGTCTTGAAAGCCATGTGAGCAAGAGGGATTTATGTCAAGGCAACAGGGCCCTTCCCTCCTGAAATGGATCATCAGGTGGCTGACTGGGCAGGAGCTTTGGACCTCAGTGAGACTCAGCCAGGGGTCCCCACTGCAATAGCAAGAGGATCCCAGCCACACAACCATATCGAACCACTTCCATGGAGCATTGGCTTCAGCCACCCTGAGACACATACTTTTTGGAAGCCTCCAAGTTTCCTAACAACCCCTGTTTCTGTGAGCAACTGGAGCTCAGCCAGGAGGTGACAATTCAGGGACACCTGGCCAGGAAGTGGCAGAGCCATCCCTCCCAGAGGGTCTGGACGTCAGTTCTGAGCAAGGGCTGAGTGGCCCCGGCCGGAGCATGGGCTTTTCGCCACAGTAGGGTCCAGGCCTGTTCTATGCTGAGACAAATGCTCCACGCTCTTAATATCGACATTTTCCATAATGATGATCATATTTTCCCCATCGGTCGAGACCTGAATCAATGGCATTTGAGTAATTGGAGATTGATTTTAATTAAGTCTCAGAAGTTTTGTGCCCATGCCTTAAAGGACTCCTTTTTGCCGGCTACGGAGGGAATTGTGAGACTGGTCTGCCTGAGCCTAAGGAGGGGGCGGGGCTGCCTCCTGGGGAGTCCTTAGGCCCTGGCCTGAGACCCCCCCCCCACCGGTCCCCTCCAAGATCAACCGCCTCTTTTGTCCCAGCCAGGTCTGAGTCTCAGCCCATGGCGCAGGGCTGGATGGGGTGGGGCCCGGTTGGGACTGGGAGTAGATTCTGGGGAAAAAGCCTGGTGGGTGGGGCAGGCCCCTCTCCCAGGCCCCGCTTCCACAGCTGGATCTTGGACAGTGCCCTGTGCTGGGTGCCCTCCCTGACCCCAGTTTCCTCAAATGTAAAGTGGGGTCATACTGCCCCCCCTCCCCACCGTGACCCAGGCTCCACCCCCACGGAGTATTACCTCCTTGTTTCTCTTCTGTCACCTGATGGTCCAAACAGAACATGAGGTCCACGCCTCCTTCTGCCTTAACCTCCTCTTCTAACATTTCTGCCATCCCCAGGCCTCTGCCCCCACGGCATGGGCCACCCCAGCACTGCCCTGATCACACACACTGACCACAGGACACAGAGGGCTCATGTGGGTTCCCTGCCCGGCAACCCCCCACCCGCTGTCTTCTGGGCCAGGCCACTGCCCCTGCCAACCCTCCAGATCCTGCCCAGGGCTCCCCACCCAGCCTCCCACAGCCCGCGCACCCCTGGGGAGCCCACGCCTCCCCAGCTGCCCCAGCAATCTCCCACCACCCACCTCCCACCGACCCACCAGCCCCACTGGCAGGTTTAATGCCACAGAGAAGGTCATTAGCAAGAATGTATTATTAACAAGGAGGCCTAATTAAGCAGACCGCTAAATCCCTTGGTCTCCCCCTGAATCCCTGAGGACTAATGGGGAGCAGTCAAGCCCTCAGGAGCAGCTGCTGACTGCCGGTGGGTGGGCCCTGGGTGCCGAAGACGCCGGTGGTGCCCAGCCCCAGGCAGGAGCTCAAGGATGATTAATGCCATGGCCCTGGGGATGCTCCACTCAGGCCCCAGCCACTGGCTGAGCCTGAGTGCCCCCAGAGAGCCTGATCACCTGGTTCAGGTGACAGTCATGGGCAGCACCGTCCCAGGCCTTGACCCCTCTGGGGGAGGTGAGTCACGGTCCATGGGACAGTCACTGCCCATGCCAAGACCCTCAGGGGTCTGCCCTGTCTCCCTCTGTCCAACCCCCCACTTCTGAGAAGGGAGAGATGCCCCCAGGAATAAAGCCGGCGTAGCGCCTCTCTGCTCCGACCATGGGCCCCACAGCAAGACTTCTTCACCATAAGAGGCACCCACCCAGAACCCCCACTCCCAGACCACATGGAGCCTGCGATCAGGACCAGCTTGGAAACCTCAGCACCCAATGCCAGTGCCTCACCCTGTCACCCAAACCCACCTTACAGATGAGGAAATTGAGGCCCACTTACAGAGCAGAGACTGGGGCCAGTCCCCTCCCAGGTACCCAGAAAGCCTGCGCTTCCATACACCCCCTGGCTCCTGGGGTTAGGGTGCATCCTGGCAGCAGTCCTGCAAGATCATCAACCCCTCCCCGGCCAACGTAAGGACGGGGAGCCGTGGGGAGAGCTGCCCAGCCTGCTGCGTCGCCCATGGGGTCAGGGCCAAGGCCACTGGGTCCTCACATGGGTGGGCGGCTAACTCCTGAGCTGGGAAGGACATTTGCCGGGCACAGGAGGAGAGCGGGCAGGCCCGTGGGGGAGCCTTAATGAGCAATCAGGCTCAGAGGAGCCTCAATCCCGCTAATGGTCTCAGAGCCTCTGGCCTCGGAACAGAGAAGTATGACGAGCTGATGAGGAGGCGCTGGCCAAGGGCACTCCCAGAGCAGCGACCCCAGGCCAGAGGTCTGACCCAAGAGGTCTGGGCTAGGGGAGGGGCCTGGGGGAGCAGGGGCCAAGCCTCTGCGTCCAGGACCTTGGGCCTTGGTTTTCCCATCCGGGTGTGTCCTTGGGACAGGGGTGATGAGGGAGATGGCACTTTCCTGCTTTCCAAAGTGGCAAATGGGGAAATCAAGGCCAGGACCACACCTGCCTAACCCTTTAACTGTGGTGGCCATCTGTGCCAAGCTGCAGAAGGTCCCCGCTCAGCCCTCCACACGGGACCGCCACCATCCCCCCTTTATTTCTCCAGCTGCGGCCTCCTCTTAATGTTGTGCTCTGAAAAACTTTAAACTACCCAAAAAAGCAGCAAGAGGAGCTTAAGCGGCCACCTGCTTGTCCCTGGCCCACCCTCAGGCACCGGACGCCACTCTGTCCCATCATCTTGTACTGGCCCCAGTAGGGTTCTGGAAGCTGTGATGACTGGGGGGAGGGGCATCTTGTGGCAGGCTGTGCAAGGCCCTCTTGGAGGCCCAGGTGAAGGGACTGCACAGCAATGTCAGCTAGGACTCTGGCCAGAGGGGGCCTGGAACCAGGATCAGCAAAAATGATTCATGTAAAGGGAAGCAGGGTCTCCAGGTCCTGCCCCTACCAGGGCTCCTGGTATCCTCCAAGCTGCTGTCCAGGGGTGGCAGAGTCCATAGTCTGGAATTGCCCTCTTCCTCTTCCTTCAGTTGAAGTCTTCACATCGCTAAATGCATGAAACTATAGACCTGGAGAATTAGGGCAGCGCTGAGCAACCACTCATACTTTAGTGAGAATTGATGGATGGAGCAGCCCTGGTCCAGACCCCGGGAGCATGACAGGATAAGTCTGATGGTGGAGGTGTATTCCCAGGGCCCAAAGGAGCTGTGGGCAATGGGAGGACCAAGGACTAGCCCAGGGGGGAAGAGGATGTCCCTGCCTATCAGCCCTGAGACCCAGAATAGCTGCAGGTATGGGGCAGTGACTTCTGGGCCCAATGAGACATTGTCCTATGGTCACTCCATGAATCTCCCAGGGAAGGAGACAGGCTCCACCCACCTGGCCCAGTGATTGGGCAAGACCCTACCTCTGCAAGTAGGTGTGAGAGTCCTTACCTTCTGTGTATGGCTAACTCCCAATCCTGGTATGCAGGCTCCAGGAAGGGGTTGGCGGGGGCGGTGGGGGGGGGGGGGGGGAAGCGGGACACAGGAGTCCAGTGGAGCCACATCCTGGCCCACATGACTTGGCCACCCCAGCCCCAAGGTGTCTGCACTGTGCAGGACATCAGCAATTTAACTTCATCACAATTACTTTGAAAACTATTAAGCGTAGTTATTAATCATTAAGTAATTATATCTGCTCTTGTATTAATTATCTGGCCATTGGGAATGTCATCAAGATTTAAGATTTTTAATTGTTAATAATATTTCCCAAATACAAGGGAGGTTTAATGCACCTTCATATATTCTCTCTCTGCCTGAGGTGAGGCAGGGAGGGTCCCCTTGGGCCTCAGAAGACACCTTCCCTGGTGCAGGGAGAGGCTCTTGCCCTCACTGGCACTGCCAGGCAGGGCTGCTCTCCTATGAGTGCATCCTGGGTCCTGGGTATGAGCCAACCTTCTCTCTAGAGATCTATAGTGTCCCCAAACACCAGCTGAGGAGCAGGGCCCACTCCCCAGCATCCACGCCCAGCCCCACAACCATCAGCCTCCATGAGGCCCACAAGTTGGGACATGCCCTGGCACTAAGACCTACTAGGAAGATTGCATCGGGGATACTGCAAGGTGCCCCCCACAGGGCAGATGCCCACCAATGACCCTGATATCCCCAGGTCAGCCCCCCCACTGCCCCTTCCAGGCTGGTGTGCCCCCACAGGCCTCACCGACCACTCAGCCCCACCGCAGTCTCCAGTATCCCCAGGAGCTCTGGCTTTGGCCCCATGGCCAGCAGACACGGGTGGAGCTGCCAGGAGTAGACCACAGTGAGGAAAGGAAGGCAGTGTGGGTGGCTGAGAGAGACTGGGACCCCTGGGGGTGGGGAGACATGGCTGTGGCACCATGGAGTAACATCATGTGACACCAGTGACCTAGCACCACAGTGGACACAAGCTCCCCGCTAACTCCCCACTATTCTCAGAGAGTTGACATGGTAAAGCCATCCCGCCATCACTGGTCCATGGCCCCCTCTCGTCTGGCAGTGCTCTACGGTCCTTCATGGGCATCACCTCACTTGGCCCTCGTGGCCTGCTTCACAGAAAGTGCTGCATCATCCCCATCTCACAGATGAACATGCCACCTCCTCAGCTCCTCAGGCACTGCCTGGGGTCTGTGGAGGATAGGATGGCTGGGCATCTCATCCAGGCACTCCTTAGCTCTGGGAAAGCCACAGAGGCTACATGTCAGCCTGGGTGACGTGGGTATGGATGAACAGAAGGACTAGAGGTTCCTCTGCCCATTCTCCCAGCCATTACAGCTCTCTCTGCCCCAGCATGGTCAAAGACAGAACCTAAGTCAGTGGTTGAGACAAGAGGGGACACTGGCAGTGAACTTGAACTGTGGACTCTCAAGGGCCTAAGTCCTTCAAGACCTTCCTGAGCCTGCCCCTCTTCCCCCACAAATAGCCATGTCTAACATCCCTTCAGTGGCAATCACAACAGCATGAAGTTTCCTATGCTGGACCAAGGGATTAGTGCCAAGTGATGGTGGCCTTGAACCAGTGAGTTTGTCAACATGACGCTGCAATTGTGATGGTGATGGCACAGTTATCATAGTGATGGTGGAGGTGGTGGCGGTGAGGATGGTGACGGTGGAGATGGTGAGGATGATGGTGATGGTAGTTGAGATGGTAATGGTGGTGGTGGTGGTGGTGGAGGTGGTGATAGTCGTGGTGGTGATAGTGGTGAATGTGGTGATCGTGGTGGTGATAGTGATGGTGGTGATGATGGTGATGGTGGTGGAGCTGGAGGTGGTGATGATATGATGGTAATGGTGGTGATGGTGGAGGTAGTGATGGTGGTGGAGGTGGAGGTGGTGATGGTGATGGTGGTAATGGTGGTAATGGTGGTGATGGTGGAGGTGGTGATGGTGGTGGAGGTAGAGGTGGTGATGGTGATGGTGGTGGTGATGGTGATGGTGGTGAAGGTAGAGGTGGTGGTGGTGGTGGCAGAGATGGTGGTGATGGAGGTGATGATGTAGGTGAAGGCAATGATGGTCATGTTCCTGGTGACAGCGGTCACTGACAAAAACCGTTTCTCCATGGTCCAGAGCTTTTCCGACCAGCCACGTCTCTTTGCCCCCACACCCTATCCCAGCTGCTGGCCACTTTTCTGCCTGGTGGGCTCTCCCCAGGAGGCAGGAAGAGGGAGAGCTTTGACCAGACCTGACAGGAGAGTGGTATATCTTGAGCTCACAGACAACACTTAATCTTAGTTAAAAATAAATAAGTTCAATTATTGGAAAGGGAAAAAATAGCCTAGTATTTACTGCATTGAATCAAAGGTAATTACTCTGGGAAAAGTCCCCTTTAAAGATTCTGGGCACCATCCCCCTCCTGTCAGGGTCACAAGTAGCAGGTGGGGTCAGTTCGTGGGCCCACAGGAGAGGAGCAGGGAAGGATCACCCAGCCTCTCCCCAGGGGTGCATCCCTGACCCTTCTCCCTGGGCCCAGCCCTTGACTGACAGCCAGCTCCTGGCGCATGCCCCCTGGATGCCTGGGTACAGTCACACTCCAGCTCCTGGCAGAAGCAAATGGCTCTGGACATCCCCAGGCCTTTGACTCACCCACTCATTGCTTACCTGCTGTGCAACCGCAGACAAGCCCTTCAGCTCTCTGAGTCTGCGTTCTCAGCTGGAAACTGGGTGATGAGGCAGCCTCCCCCGGTCAGGGGCTGGTCCGTGATAATGATCAGTGTCCCTATGGCAGGAGGCAGGAAGCCTCTGGTCTGTGACCATAACCTATCTGCTCTGTAGACAGTGGAGCCTTGCTTTCCCTCCCCAAGCCCCAACCCAGCCCAAGAGGTTCACCCTGAGCCCCTCCCTTCAGGCCATTCTAAGACAGAACCCTGAGGCTTGGAGCCCCCTCAAGCAGAATAGTACCTACCCACCCTGGCTGTGCACCGGGCAGCCTGGAGTCAGGAATAAAAGGGTTTTCAGGGGTAGATCTGGCTTTCAGAACCAGATATAAGGCCAACCGCTCTAGGACAGGCTAGCCCCTGCCCCAAGTCTGCTCACTGGGGGCCTGGGAGTGCTGGTGCCTGGCCGACCTCCCAGCCCCCACCCAGGGGCCTCCTTCCGGGCCCCTCCCTGGTGTGACCCGGCCAGGCCGCCTCACCTTCTGGTAAGGGCTTCCTCTCCCCTCCGTGGCCCCTGACTGGATGAGGTCGCCACCCCCCAGAACCCACACCAGGGCCTTCTGTGGTGACCCCAGGCCATGTGGGCCAGCTCCATGCCCCAACAGGCGCGCACAGCCACTGTGATGAGCTGCAAGGAGCTGCCGCTGTAATTAGCGCGAAACGTGCTGCCTTTGCAGGAGAGGAAAATCCCATCTCAGAAATGCTCATCCAATGCAAGTTCAATTTCACCCACGGGGCCATAAAGCCCTCTTCCAATCACCTGGTGCTGTTGGTTGCCAGCACCGTTAATCCTGGGAATGTTATTTAGAGCCAAGACATCACTCGGGGAAAAATCAGGTCCGAACCCTACAAGGAGCCCCACTCCGTTCCCTGCAGAGGCCTCGGGAGATGAACGATCCCCCATGGGGGTGCTGGGTACAGAATTGGGTGTCCATGGAAGCCACAGGATCACTACGTTGTCTCCCTCCCCCACCAGCCGGCAGAGTCTCAGATGGGCCCATCTTGGGTGGGAAGACTGAGGCCAGGCAGCTGAGCCCCACTGCACTCTGCCTGCTCCCACCTGACACCGTCCTTCTCCAGGTCCCCAAACCAGCGCAGGCCCTGATCCGCCTCCAGAGATTCATCCCACAGCCCTTTCTTTAAAATCGTTTCCTTGATTACCGAGGGTAACAATGAAAACACGTAATTGAATCTCCAAGAAATTACCATTTTTATAACTTGCTCCCAGTTCCTGAGATAAATTAAACGTCTCCCTTGTATGGTGAGCCCGCTCGCGGCACATCATCGAGGGATGATACTGCCCTTTATCATCGATGTGGGGCCTTATTAAGAAGAATGCCTCACGCTGCCTCCGGGGAGGCGCTGGCCGGCTCCACCACTTAGCCCCGAGGGGCAGCTATTGGCTTGAGAGGTGCTCGGCCAGCATGTAGTTGGGCAGGTGGGTGGGCGGCTGGCCCCTTTGCTGGATAGCTGGCTAACGGTGTGGGTGGTTGGTGTGGGGAGGGGGGAGGTGCACCTCCCCAGAAAGCCAGGCCCAAGGCTGGAGGGAGGGGCAGCAGTGAGCAAGGCTACCCCCGCCTGTTGACCAAAGCTGACCCCAGGGAGCCAACCTGCCCACTGGGCTGGGTTGGGCACCCAGGGGTCCCGCAGCACCTCAAGGTCAGACACCGGAGAGGCATGGGGCAGGGAGTGCAGGTCTGTGCCAACAGGGAGGGGGGAGTAGGTGACCAGTTGTTTCAAAGGTCAGTAAGCTTGTAAGCCAGTTCTTTGGTGGGTTTGGTAGTCATAGTTATCTAGTGGGTGAGTTAAGCTCTCGCTCCCTGGGTGGGTGGGTGACCATTTAGGTGGTGGGAAAGTTGAAGCCCCCAGACTGTGGATCGCGTTTGCTGCAAGTGTTTGCAGGCTGCATCCAGCAGACTCACCTTCCCATAAAGAACGCAACAGGGAGACCACTCACATGAGAAAGTCGAGTTGGGGGAGGGGGAGGGTGGTGTGCTCTCTCTGCTCTCTGGGGACAGGAGGCCTAAGGCCCAAAGAGCAGCTTTCCACTGAGGACATCTGGGTGTACTTGGGCCAAGGGCAACAACCTGGCGTCACCGGGGGACTGGGATATCCTAGCTCTGAAGGTCAGGTGGCCTTGGGGCCAAGCCCTCCGGCAGAGCAACCAAGGGGACTGGAATGGAGCAGGCCAGGGAGGATGATGGACAGCCCCAGGAAAGGACTAGATGCCCTATATGCCACCCACCATCTCTCTATCCCCCATATAGCCCCACAGGCAGCCCTGCATCCCAGGGCTTATCTGGAGGCTCTGGAGACGTGTTGGTCTTAAAACCCCATTGTTGGGTGGCAGAGGGTGACCTCAGTCCACTTTCCAGCCATGTGTCCTGGGCCTGAGTGAGGGCAGCCCCAGTGCCCTCTTGTCACACCCTCCAAGCCAAGTGGGAATTGCAGCCAAAGGGATGGTCTGCCTGGAGCTTCAAGGGACAGCGAGGCTGGGCTCAGGCCCCAAAAGCCAAGGTTGAGAGAGCCTGTGTCCCCCACTTTCTCTGGCCTGCAGCCCCATGCCCCAACCCAGGAGCCCCTAGCCCATCCCCCAGGCCCTGCCCACTTCCCTCCAATGTCACAGCCGCCCCCACCCACCTCATCTTGACCAGGCCCAGCCAAAAGCCCTCAGGACCAAACCCAACACCTCAGCTGTCAGCCCCACACCCCAAAGCCCCATCTCACCAGGCCAAAGCCCAGATCCCTGGCCTGGCTCTAAAGAATGGGGTTCATGGGTCCATGGGGCTGCCCAGGGGCCAGAAAGCCTTGATAAGGGCTGGGTCACCTAAGAGGTGGAGGCCTTGGGGATCCAGACCCAGGTCTGGGGAGCCCGCACTGAGAAATCCCCTCCAATACCCTGTCGCCGGCATACAAGTAAACATCTGGTGTGTCTCCCTTGAGAAAATAAGGGGGTAGGGGAGGGGGCAGAGGGTTTCAGGGCACACGCTCTGAGCCAAGGACCATGTGGTCATGCCAAAACAGTGGCGGTGCCCAGCCACCTGGCCAGTCCTCCACCCAGGCATCTGAGATAGTGGAATCTCTGGGCGCCGAGCACCAGCGTCCTACCCTCACACACACCCCACCACGGCTGCTCTTGGATCCCACAGGTGACCCCTGTCCTGACGCCCTCGCTGGCTCCGCTGTCCTTCTCCCTCCAGAAGGGTTGTCCCCTGCACCAGTTTCTAGCCAAGCCCCAGCCCCCAGCAGTTCCCAAGCACGGGCCAGAGGTAACTGCAAACCTGGGCCCTCCCCCCGCCAGCCGTGGCTGCCCGCTAACAAACAGGGCACAATGGGGCCAGCCCAGGGCTGTCAGGAGGTCTCCCTCTGGGGAAGGCCCACAGATGGGAGCCCCAGGCCCTTGGGAGGAAGCAGGTGAGGGACCCCTGAGAGGGGTGTGTATAAGTGGTGAGAGTCCCCAGGCAATTCAGGTGTGAATGGTGGGGTAGAACTAGCAAAGGACATCTGATCCTCATGGCCAGCCTGCCAGGGCCTGAGGCCAAGACAGAACCGCAGATTCAAGTGGGGAGGAGGTTTCTGCCCCAGCACTGTCCCTCCTCCACCAGGGGTTAGCCTCCTGCCCTGCCCTGGGTCCCCGGGGGGGGGGGGGGGGGGGGGGGGCGGGGCGGAGGGGGGGGAAACACGACTTCAGCCTGTCAGCAGGGTTGTGGCGCCATCTGGTGGTAGGTTCTGGGCCCCACACTTGACCGGTTGGCAGAGGGTAGGGCGTCCTTCAGAGAGAGGGAGCACCCTGGCACCCAGGGATGCTAGCCAGGCCTGTGACCATTCCAGGTCTCTCCACTTCACCCGACCCGCAATTTCTCACTCAACTCCGTTGGGCACATTGCTTGGGTGAAGTGACGGGCCCCAAAGCTCATGGCCCAGCCCTGTCTACTCCCAGCAAGAGCCCGGTAGAGGCAGAGGGTAGACAGCAAGGTGGGCAACACCCTGGATCCTGGCTCCGGTAAGGACCCGGCAAGGTGACCCTGGCACTGGCCATCAGGCACCCAGGCCAGGCTGGGTCCCTGGGCACCCCTGTGCAGGTAACAGGGGCAGATGGTCACGGAAGTACCGAGAAATGGGTGAGCCTGGCTGGATGGGATCTTCTTGAGGGGGTGGTCTCTGGGCCCAGGCAAGGGTAGGCACATCCAATTCACCCAGCCAGGAGCACAGGGGCCTGGCCGCCCACAGAATGGCCATCTCCCCAGCCCGGAGCCCTCAATGCCTTGGCTGATAGTAATTTATTGGAGCTGTGCATCCCTGAGAGGATTTTCCTTGACATTCTTATTATCCCTCTGATTCTTAAATAAAAAATGTGAGCGGTGGGTGTCCAGAGAGTCACCCTGGAAGGGAAGACAAATGGCTTGCCACTGCCAAGGGACAGGACAGACAGGGGAGCATCCCCTTCTGCCCCTAAGCCTCAGCTTTGGAAATGGGACCACCCTAGGAGGACTTCATAGGCCCAGCCCCCCCCTCAGCGTCCTCCCTGCCCTCACCTGCACCCCATCCTAGGGCCCACCCCCAATCCATCCTCTGTCCAGTAAGGCTGCCCCCACAGGCTGGAGAAGGGAGGGGAGGTGCCTATCTCAGCAACTTGTGTGCACTTGCCTGGAGTGTGCCTGCTGGCCCTGGGGTAGGCCTTCATTCCCCAGGCCACCCCAGCCTCCACATGGCCACAGCCAATGCAAGACCACCGTCAGAGCGCCATGGGCCCCGGCCATGGGCCACCCTCTGCTACATGCTCAGAGCAAAGGAGAGCTCACCTCCTCCCAGGCCGTGGGAGGGAAATGAGGGGCTAAGAGTGACCTGATGCCCCAGGTAAGAGGTAACCCGCAGCCTGGGACTGCTCCAGGAAGCCTGCAGGGCCTGAGGGACATGTGGGGTGGCTCTGAGGCCTGGAGAAGGGAGGGTCTGGGCCAGGGCTTGGATTAGGGGAGAGATGGGGCACCTCCTATGTGGCTGCACTGGCCCAGGTACCCCGAGTTCCATCTGCTCCAAGCCTGTTTCCCACCCTTTGATATGAACGTGGGGCACTGAAGGTTGAAGTCCCAGTGAGTCCAGGCAGGAGCACCCTGGCCTGGCTCAGGGCAGAAAGGGCGTGGTCCCCCACACCTCCTCTTCCTCCCTAGCCAACCCCTGCTCACAGGCTCCAGGCTCCCTGAGGCCATTGGGCATCGTGGCAATCTGGGCAGGAAGCGGCTGCCATGGCAACTGGCATCCAGGGAGGTGCGCTGCTTGGCAACAGGGGCCACAGCCCGGTGCTCCCTACAATGCCCTAGAGCCGCACTTTCCGCCTGTGAACAGGAATTCCGGCCAGTACTGGGAGCCAACGCAGACTCACTCCCCACCCTCCTGTGGGCATCCTGAAGCCCTGACACGAGGCAGAACCCCCACACACCCGGATCCGGGACACTGGTTTGCAGGGTTCTTTAAACGCATTAGTGTATCTGTCCCCATTCGTGGGAATGCCATCCCAGCTGTGGATCCTAAGCACCCTCTCTCCCTCTGAGAGCACCCCCACCACTTAGGGTGTTCTCCGGCTCAGGGCCATGTTGCCAGGACCAGAGAGAGGGGGTGAAGAAGGTTTCAGGGAGTTGAGGTCTGCAGGGCCAGGCTCTGAGCCTCCAGCAAATGGGGGCACAGCCTGAGTAAAGGTGTGGGTGAATCAGGGAACGTGGGGTGCCCAGGCTGGGAAGGGAGGTGCCTCAAGGGAACAGGCAGTGAAGCCGGAGCTCCTGTGTCATCTGAGACCTCCTCAAACCCACTCAGGGATCGCCACTGCCTTTGGGCCTGACAGCCCAGCCAGGGTGCCCGCGGTGAGAAATGAGGACCCCATCTGATATTTCCATACGTGACAGCCCCTGGAACCACCAGTCTCCATGAGGACCTCTTCTCTCTCCCCCATTTCACATTCCTGAGCACCTGTTGGCACCTGGCAGGCTGAGGAACACTGAGGGCAGGATGCAGCTCCCACCTGCCCCCCACTGCCCTGCCCCTCCCCTACAGCAGCCCCCGGCAGGGCCTTTGCCTGGACTCCTTCCCCATGGCTGCCTCACCTCAGAGGCCCCCCAAGAAGCCTTCCTGGGCCGTCAGCTTGAGTTGTCTCCTGAAGGGTACTCTGAACCAAGCACATCCGGATACCCATGAGATTCCAGAGAAGAATTATAGGAGGGAGGCTGAGCAGAACCCCCCACTTGCCTGGCAGTTTGGGGGAGCAGCTTGCGGGGGGGCAGCTGGTGCCTGAGCCAGGCTCCAGGAGCATCCTCTCCAGCTCATCCCCAGGTAGCACCTGTTGTTAGAGGCTATACAGACGGCACCCCCACCCTAGAAACACAGAGGGGCCTCCTGGGGCCGGGGCCACATGTGTCCAGCCTGCTCCGGCCTGTGTGACAGCCTCCTCTGTCAGTGAGCCACCCACCCGCGGCTCCTGCAGCATATCCGCCTCATATGACACAGAAGATAGGAGGAAGACATCTGCACACAAGGGATCTTGACTAATTTCTTCAGACAGGAAGTAGGGACTGGCTTTAGTGGCACAGCCTGGGTGGAGACAAGCAGAAAAACAGGCCTTGCTAGGGGACAGCCTGGGGGGACCATCCAACACCGAGGCGAGGCAAACAGCGCTCTACTGAGCATGATGGCAGGACAGCAGGTGACCCGGGGACTCCCCATGCCGTCCTCTATTCCAGACCACAAAAATGCAGCGGGTAGATGTTTGCTCCGAGGCAGGAGGGCCTCCTTCCTGGGACCTGACATTAAGATGTTCCAACAGTTCTTAAAGTTAATGGGGAGAGAAACGTGGCAGTCAGCTCTTTCCTGCCTCCCTTACCCACAGGAGCAGAAGAAAAAGAAAGCCAGTGTCTAATAGGAGGTCCCAAGACCAAAAAGGAAAAAAAAAAAAAAAAAGCCACAAAGAGAATAAGGAAAATACAGGAAGCAAAAAGTTTCCCTCCCTTCTAAACCCACTGTATCCCTAAAACAGAGCAGGATGTTCTAGAAAAAGAATAGGGGGCATTCAAAGAACAGTAACGATGTCTTGGAAATTTAAAACATGATTTCTGACATTCAAAAGACCGGCAGCAGTGACTGGCCTGCTCCAAGCAGCACTGAGGACCTTGAGGCCCTCCTCAAATTCCCACGGGAAACGCCCTCTGAGCTGATTCTCTCCCCAGCCCCACATCCAAAAAGCCTGAGGTCAGAGTAAGGTGCTTTCTGGAGACCTGTGAGGTGTCTCATTATTCCCACGTGAGAGGCCACTACTAAACTTAGTGACTAAAACAATCATGACGTAGCCTGGGGCTTGGCGACTTGGCTCATCCCTGGGAACCGTGCTCTCAGGGGTGCTTTGGGCTTGTCAGCCCCTTTGGGCCTTTGGGGACAGGCTAGAATGACAGAAACCTCTCTCCCCATGACCTCTTATCTGATAGCAAGGCCTCCCCAGTGGCAGAGGGTCCACAGGACAGCAAGAGAGAGAGGTCAAGGCCTAGCACACATGCCCAAGTGATGCACAAGGTTAGTCCAAAGTCCAGGATAAAGAGAGGGACCTTGTCTCTCGAGGTGAAGGGGGAAAAGTCACATTGCAGAGGCTCAAAGCACTAGGAGAAAAGGGATTTGTGGCCGTCTCTACCATGCAAAAACTTGAGTCCACCTTTCTGAGAGTGTTACTTGAGAATGGGCTTCCACAGAACAAGGGAGGGCACTGAAGAAGAGGAAGACGTGGACCCAGGACGTCCAGGGGCAGTGAGGGGGTGGGGGGGACCTGCAGTAGCACAGGCCACATCATGGACTATTGGAAAGAAGGGAGGAAAAACAGACCAAAGTGCTAAATCTGGCTCCAACTGTGGATGTGTGCTCAGTAGTCCTTAAAAAGACCTCTGTCACAGAACTAGAACAAATAATCCTAAATTTGCATGGAACCACAAAAGACCCTGAATACTCAAAGCAATCTTGAAAAAGAAGAATACAACGGGAGGTACCACAATCTCAGTTTTCAAGATTTCTACAAACCTATAGTAATGGAAACAGTATGGTACCGGCACAAAAATAGACACAGATCAATGGAACAGAAGAGAAAACCCAGAAATAAGCCCATGGTTACATGGTCATTTAATCTTGGACAAAGCAGGCAAGAATATTCAATGGGAAAAAGGCGGTCTCTTCAATAAATGGTGTTGGGAAAACTGGACAGCCACATGCAGGAGAATGAAACTGGACCACTTTCTTACTCAGATTCAACTCAATTCAAAAATAAACTCAAAATGGATTAAGGATTTAAATGTGAGACCTGAAACCACAAAAATCCTAGAAGAGAGCACAGACAGTAATGTCTCTGACATCGGCCATAGCAACATTTTTCTAGGTAGGTCTCCTGAAGCAAGGGAAACAAAAGCAAAAATAAACTATTGGGACTACTTCAAAGTAAAAATCTTCCACACAGCAAAGGGAACAGTTAACAAAACTAAGAGGCAACCCACGGAATGGGAGAGGATATTTGCAAATGACATCTCCAATGAAGGATTAGCATCCAAAATCTATAAAGAACTTCTAAAACTCAACACCTCAAAACCAAATAATCCAATTTAAAAATGGGCAGAAGACATGAGCAGACATTTCTCCAAAAAAGACATGCAGACAGCCAACAGACACATGAAAAGATGCTGCACATCACTCATCATCAGGGAAACGCAAATCAAAACTACAAGGAGATACCACCTCACACCTGTTAGAATGGCTAACCAACAACATAAGGAACAACAGGTGTTGGCAAGGTGTGGAGAAAAAGGAACCCTCATGAGGCGCCTGGGTGGCTTAGTCCGTTAAGCATCTGCCTTCAGCTTGGGTCATGATCCCCAGGGTCCTGGGATCAAGCCCCGCTTCAGGCTCCCTGCTCAGCGGGGAGCCTGCTTCTCCCTCTCCCTCTGCCCCTGCTCCTGCTCCTTCTCCCTTTCTCTCTCTCTAATAAATAAATAAAATCTTAAAAAGAAAGAAAGAAAGAAAGAAAGAAAGAAAGACAAAGACAAAGACAGAGAAAGAAAGAAAGAAAGAAAGAAAGAAAGAAAGAAAGAAAGAAAGAAAGAAAGAAAGAAAGAAAGAAAGAAAGAAAGAAAGAAAGAAAGAAAGAAAGAAAGAAAGGAAAGAAAGGGGGGCGCCTGGGTGGCTCAGTTGGTTAAGCGACTGCCTTCGGCTCAGGTCATGATCCTGGAGTCCCTGGATCGAGTCCCGCATCGGGCTCCCTGCTCAGCAGGGAGTCTGCTTCTCCCTCTGACCCTCCCCCCATCTCATGTGCTTTCTCTCTCATTCTCTCTGTCTCTCAAATAAATAAATAAAATCTTTAAAAAAAAAAAAAAGAAAGAAAGAAAGAAAGAAAGAGGAGAAAAAGGAACCCTCGTGCACTGTTGGTGGGAATGCAGGCTGGTGCCGCCACTGTGGAAAACAGTACGGAGGTTCCTCAAAAACTTAAAAATAGAACAACTTTATGATGCAGTAATTCCACGACTGTGTATTTACCCAGAGAATACAAAAACACCAATTCGAAAAGATACATGCTCCCCCATGTTTACTGCAGCATTATTTACAATAGCCAACATAGGGAAGCAGCCCAGTTGTCCATCGACAGATGAATGGATAAAGAAGATGTGGTGTGTATAGTACATACAACAGAATACTACTTCAGCCATAAAAAAGAGTTAAATCTTGCCATTTGCCACAACATGGGCGGAGCTAAATGGTATAACGCTAAGTGAAATAAGCCAGTCAGAGAAAGACAAATGCCATATGATTTCACCCATACATGGAATTTAGGAAATGAAACTAATGAACAGAGGGTGGGGGGGTGGGAGGTGAACTCGGTGAAAGGCATGAAGAGTACACTTCTCAGGATGAGCACTGAGTCATGGGTAGAATTGTTGAATCACTGTATTGTACACCTGAAACTAACACTGTATGTGAACTATACTGGAATTAAAATTAAAAAAATAAAATAAAAGACCTCCGAAACACCGAAGAGAGATCTCATGTCTGATTCAATCACTTAACAGTGGTGTGACCTTGGGCAAGTGACTCAGTGTCTTTGTGCCTCAGTGTCCCCACCTATAAAGAGGATGATAATCATCCTTATAGAACCATTAAATATTCAATAAATGATTTTCAAAAAATAAAATCCCAAAGGTCGGTTAGGTAAAAAAGCCAGGCCGTGGGATAAGCTCTCCTGTGTGAGGAAGAGGCAGGGGCGCATGCCGCCCAGCTGCACAGAATGTGCGGCCGAACCCCAGCAGGAGCTTAACGACCAGGCTTGTGGGTGGTGGGTGGTGGGAACTGAGGTGGGAGGGCCGCACTGGACAGCACGTCCGGCCTTTGATTTTGTCTTAGCCTTGCGTCTGCATTACCTGTTTTACATTTTGAGAAAAGAGCTAATGCAGGTGGGGGAGCTGGGGGGGCGGGGAAGATGCACAGCAGGGGAGCAGAAAAGGGCACTTCAGGTACAGGGTCCTGGTGGGAGGGGCCCTACCAGCCCTGGCTCTGGCCACCACCCGGGCCCATTGTGACCTCCCTGGCTGTCCCCAGGCCTTTGTGACAGGCACTCTTGAAGCGGACCTGTGAGCCATGAAACCTAGAGGGCCCTCAATAAGAGGGTGGCAGGTCGGGCCAGGCTAGAGCCTGGACCTGGGGTTAGGAAGGGGTTACAGGGAGGTATGGAGGGGCCCAAAACCCTAGGTCCCTGTGGCCACTCCCACCCCCAGTGCCCCCAGCCATCAGCTTCGAGCAGCCACAGAGGATGCCTGGATCCACCCTGCCAGGGGTTTGTAAGGTGGCCCTGCCTGGTGCCTCTCAGTTCCACTCACTCCATAGAGTCAGCCAGGTCTTTCCCACCTCCGGGGGCAGGGAGCGGGGGGCCCAGGGTCGGGGCTGAGGTACCTGGGAACTTTACGGCAAGCGAGGAGGGCGAGATGCAGCAACAGAGACCCAGAGAACCAGTGGGGGCGAGACAAGGACAAGTGGAGACGAGGCTAGGGTGGGGCTGGCCCCTGCACTCGGGACAAGAGCAAGGGGCACCCAGGCAGGGGGAGTCCCCCAGCTCGGGGCCCAGACCCTGCCCATGCCCACCCCTGCCGATGGGGTCAGGAACCCCGGCGTCACCCAGGGCAGCCCCCTCCCCACTCCAGAGCGTGCCCCTGGATCCTGCAGAGCAGTCCTTCCTCCAGCTGGAGCAGGAAAACCAGAATCTGGTGAGTGGCGAGCCCGCCGAGGCTCCAGGGCCAGCCCAGGCTCAGAGCCCATCTGTGCAGTGGGCTTGCAGCTGTTTGCAGAGCCGAAGCTTCTGCCCTGGCCCCTGTGGCCTCTGTCTCCTGCCCAAGAGGCAGCTGTGACAAGCAGCCCCATCTCTCTGCCCCTCCCCACCCCTCAGAAAAGACAGAACCAGGATCTGCGGGAGCAGTTGGGGGCCCTCCTGGGGCCAGGGCAGCAGTTCCTGCCCCTGTGCCCGGAGCACTCGAGCTGCACGGCCCTGGCCTGGGTAAGTGCATACGGCAGACGCCCGGCCCGGCAGGATGGAGGGCAGTTGTCGGGAATGACCGCGTGGCTCCGTGCACCATAGCCGCGCCCCCGCTCTCCAGCCGTCCCTGAGCGCAGCTGCCACCCACGGCCTTGGGGCTGACCCAGGGGCTCTTCCATAGCCCCCTGAGCAGGCCAGTGCCCGGCCCCTGGAAGACAGGGCACCCTTGCAGCTGCTGCGGCGAGAGATGTGCCGGGGTGAGGAGTCCTTCGTGCAGCAGTCTCAGGTGGGTCCCCGGGCACCGGGCCATGGGAGGGCTCCTCCGTGCAGCAGGCGCCGGGGGCCCCAGGGAGGAAGGAGCTGACCCCGTTGGCCCTGCCTGTGCCCGTGCTGTGCCCCTCCCCAGAACGAGCTGCAGCAGATCCGACTGTCCTTCGAGAGGAAGAAGATGGCCATTACCGAGGTGCCCGCCTGGCTGGGGTGGGAGGGCCACTGGGGGACCCACACCTGGTGGAACACCTCCGTGGCACCCTGCTCCTTGGAGCGTGACCCAGTCTCTCCGCTCCCTCCAGGTGTGGGACGGCGTGGCCGAGGTACACATGGCCCTGAACAACCAGGCTACTGGGCTCCTGGTAGGTCCCCAGAGGGTGACCCCTGAGGCTGAGGGGAACAGGGGATAGGCAGTGGGTGCGGGGACAAGGGACCATCGAGAAGCAGGGGGATACGGCAGAGTAGTCAGGGTGAGAGGACTTGTTTTACCTCCTCTGCCCCCCAGAACCTCAAGAAGGACATCCGGGGAGTACTAGACCAGATGGAGGACATTCAGCTGGAGATTCTGGGGTGATGTACAGGGTCAGGGGCCTGGGGGGGCCTGGCTGAACTGGGAAAGGGGCAGGTGTCCTGGCCAGGATGGGGGGGATCAACCCCTGACCCTCCCAGTTCCACTGCACCAGACCAAGGGGGTGGTGTGGGCTGGGGGCAGGTAATACATGGCCCTGACCGCAGCCCCCACCCCCCCCCCCGCCCTGCCTCCCCATCCAGGGAGCGTGCCCAGTGCCGCACCCAGGCCAGGAAGGAACAGCAGATGGCATGCATAGCGGTAAGCCCCCCATCCACACCCTGTCCCAGTCTGGCCTCACCCTAGAGGCCCCTCTCGGGGAGGGGATGTGGGCTTCAGTGGAGGAGGCCCCAGGGCAGGAGCCCCAGCAGGAGCTCGGTGACCAGTTATCCCTGAGACATGGATGCAGGTGCCTGGTCCTGGGTGAGGGAGTGAGGGGTAAGAACCCGCAGTACAAGGGCCCCCCCACCCCCCCCACCCCCGCCATGGGGGCAGGCTCTGACCCAGCCCCTCCCCTGCAGAAGGCAAGGCCGCAGCTGGGATGTTCCGAGGGCCTCAAAGGCCAGCTCTGGTAGGTGGCTGCGTGAGTGCACGGGCAGAGCCCAGTCCCCTGGGACCGTCCCTGAGGGCACCCCCGCCCCCTGACCGCCGCCACCCGCAGGCTGCTGGCCCTGAGGCTGCTGCTGGGCGCCCTGCTGGCCTGCACCGCCGCCTACGTGTACGTGGTGGACCCCGCGCCCTTCGAGGGGCTGGTGCCCCCCCTGCTGAGCCGCGCCGCTGTCTGGAAGCTCCGGGCCCTCCTGGGCCCGTTCCTGCGCCTGGAGGTGGACGACTTCCTGCCCTTCTAGGCCGGAGGCCCAGCGGCCCCAGCGAGGAGGAGGCCAGGTGGCCAGCGCTGCCCCGGGTGCTCAGCGGCCACGCTGGCGCCTGCCCACGGCACTGCCGAGCACCGTCCCCGCCAGGAGCTGCGGAGAAGGGTGGAGGCGGGGTCTGTCCTGAGGGCTGGGCCTGCTGCTGGACATATAGTCGTGACACACACAGCGTGTGAGCTTGTTTCCATGGAAACGGGGGCGGGGGTGGCGGGGGCAGGAGGTTTTGCTGCCTTCTGAGGCCAATCTCACACTGAGGGTTCTTCGGGGTGGCGCCCCTGCCTTAGCGCCCATGCCCCATCTGCCCGCTGGGCGGCAGCCCCGCCACAGGAAGCCCCCAGCCCACCCCAGGCCACCAGGGAGGGCTCTGAGCAGAGGGTGTTGCAGGAGGGTCTCCACTGAAAGTGAGGACCAGGGGTCCTCGGGCCTCATGCCTGGGGCCCGGGCCCAATCTGCAGATCTCAGGGATCAGGCTCCCTGACCCACCCCCTACCCCCGACTTCTCACCCCTCACGTAACCCTCTGTCCCTATCTGGCCGAGCACCCTACCCTCCCCACTCTTGACCGGCCACCTCCACCCCCACCTCCCACTCCTGTCCCCTCCCCAACCTAGGATCCCTGTCCAGTCCAGCCTCCTGGCACTGCCCCAAGGCTCGGAGGACAGGGGGACCACGTTGGTGGACAGAGTTGTGGAGGTAAACACCAAAAATTTTATTTAGGGCATTAAATTGGGGCAGGGGGAAAATACCTTTTAGAACAATAGAGAATAGCTCTGTGGCTTGCTCATCCCCAAGTGGGAGAATTAGAGGCACCGCCCAGGCAGGAAAAGGGCTGGCCCGAGCCCCCGCCCTGCCCCTGGGGGCATCCAGGCCCCCGCTGGCTGGCAGGGACCGCAGGGCCGTGGGCAGTGGGGCCCTCTGAGCTCCCCCAGGTGCCACATCTCGGAGTGAAAGAGTGAAGACTGCCGGGCAGGGCAGAGCAGTCACCAGGAACACACTGGACTGGCAGGGTCTCCTCCCCGCCCTGGCAGGGCCCGGATGGCTCACCAGGCTGGCGGCTCCAAGAGGTTAAGGCATCTGTTCATGTGCTGGATGTGGGGAGGAGGGAGTGCAGTGACCTGCAGGGGCAACCTGAGACCCCCACCCCAGCCCAACCCACAGAGGCCTGGGCTCCCTGGGGAGGAAGTGGCGTCTAAAGTGCTCGGTCAGGCAGGGAGTTCGGGGTGCTGGTCCCAGCCAGCTCCAGGGCCCCTGCCTGGGGAGTGGGACCCCCTGCAGCTGGTGGGGACTTCCTGAGGTGGGTGGGCACAGGGTCACAAGCCCCAGGGAGCTGGGAGTCAGGCAAGGTGCAGCTGGTGGAAAGAGGACCCCCAGCCCCCGGCCCAGGGTCTGTGGCTGCCTGGCTTCCTGGGCTGTCCTCTCGGGCCCCAGAGCTGCCTACTTGGTGTCCCGCTCAGGCCCCGAGAGACTGGGGAAAAGGCTGGAGGCGGCTGAGTGCAGGCGGCACATAGCCCCTCGGGGGGGTACCCCGGTGGCCGGGCTCCAGGGGGCCCGCAGCGGTGGGCGGTCCTCGGGGAGGCCAAGGTGGCATAGGTGCAGGCCGGGGGGCACCCTGGGCTGGCCACGCCGGCCCCATCCGCGGCTGCAGGTGCCGATCCGCCCCCTGGGGGCCGCAGCGTCCCGTGAGAGAGAAGCAGAAAGGTGGAGGTCAGCATGGGGCAGAGCTGCCCAGTGCAGGGTCCGAAGCCCAGCAAGCCTCCCACATTGGGCCAGCCCCTGCCCCAGACCCCCAGTCTTTGCCCTGGCTGGTTTCAGCCCTAAAGAGCCATGGATTCTCAATGCCCCCACCCCCCACATTTGGCAGTGCCAGGTGGGGGGGGGAGGGGAGGCTCAGGTTGCCAGGAGGATGAGTTCCAGTGACTGTAGCTGCAAGGATGCAGCAACGGCCCCCACGGGGCCCTCAGCCAACGGGTGGCCCCATTTGCACCCCCTACTCCATCTCCCCTAAGAGCTCTTGGGCTCCCAGGGGGTCCTGGGACGTCTGCAACCCCAACCTTTCTCCAAATGCCTTGTCACCACCAGGGATGACGCAGACCCACGGGAGCCTTGTCAGCCAAAGACCCATCGGCCAGACCCCACCTCCCAAGCTTCCAACTCAGCTTAAGTCAGTGGAAACACCCACGAAGAAGAATGGCCAACCTCTCTCCCAGAGCCTGACCCACTCTGCTCCCCGCCCCCGGAGCCCCTGCATTGCAGCAATAGCCCTAGCCTTGCTCAAGGAAAGGATCGAAATGACTGTTTTTCTTTTTTTAATAAAATTATAGATATATAGATGTAGATATAAAAACATAAAACAGACACAACGCAAGCGGACGCTGCCGTGTGCTTACTCTCGGGTCCCTGGCGCCAGGCGAAACTCTGGCCCCTCCCCCATGTGCTTCCCACGAGGGCGCCGAGGCTCCTGCAGGGCCTGGACTTGGCATGCCTTGGGGTAGGGAATCTCCAGTTCGGCAGGGAGAGGACTCTTGGTCTTATGGGTCCCCTGTGGCAGCGTCCAGCCCGTGCCTGCTCCCACCTGCCTCCCCCCACCCACCCTGGTCGCCTCCCACAAGAGCATAAAGCAGAGGTTAAGGCTTCAATGAAAGCAAGTTTCCCGGCAGTGGGGGCAGCGGGGGCCCGAGCGTTAACACATGGGACGTGGCATGGCAGCTCAGCGCACAGACACGGGGACGCACCCACCAGCTGGGCGAGACAGGACACACGGAGCCAAGACCCCACCCACAGCTGGCTGTCTGTCCATCGGCCACCTGTCTGTCAGAACCCAGAGCAATCCCAGAGCTGGGTGCCTGTAGGCTGGGGCTGGACTCCCCGAAGAAGAACTGGCCTGGCCAAGCTACAAGCTTCCAGCGGGTCCCTGAAAGGCAACGAGTTAGGAGCAGCCGGGCGGTGGGGCCTCGGTCGGGTCTGGCCAGGGACCCAGGCCTCTCTGTCCATCTCTGGGCCACAGTGACCCGTCTGTGAGGGGAGGAGGTGGGGACAGGCCTCAGGGGCATGGGTGCAGCAGGTGCAGATGTAGTCCACACCCCCTCGCCGCCCCCCCCCACCTGTGGGAGCGGGGCACCGCCGCACAGATCCTGTAGCCCGGCGGCCCTTGGCCCAGCTGCGCCCTGCTGAGCAGATGGGTGGATGGACAGGCGGAAGGAAGAGGGACAGGCTTGTGGAGGCGTGGTTTCTTCCGCTGACGTGTCCACACCAGGCCTGGGCCTCCTTGTCTCCCGGGGCAGAGAAGTCGGGAGGGGAGGGCAGCCGCTGGGGGTCCTGGTCCCCGGGGCTCCACGGCGGATGGATGGCAGTCAGTCCTCTCACACTGAGATCTCGTACGTGGTCCCACCCACGCCGGACACCTTCTTAACGAGCGTGTGCCGGGCAGGGCTGGCGGAGGGCCCTGGGGGGCCAGCGGCAGGCCCCAGGCGGGCCAGGCCCGGGGACTGCCCGTTAAGTTTACTTGGGGGGGTCTTCAGCTGAGGGTGGTCCCTGCATCAAAACAAGCACATACACGCACACACACAGTGAACGCGGGACCACAGCATGACAAAGGCCAGCGGAGGACACAGGACAGAGGACGCAGACGCAGACAAAGCCCGGGGCGGCCCCTGCCTCTGAGCTCAGAAGGTCCCACCCAGAAAATGGGTGGGGGTGCACAGCCTGCAGAGGGAGGGCTATGTTGTCACAAGACAGATGTCAGAATGGCCATCATCCCCCCCCCCCCCGCAGGTCCCTTGGTCCCTCCCACTGGCACAGATCACAGAGCGCAGGGAGGCTAGATGGACTCTGGCCAAGCCCCCAGGCCCTGCATCGTCCTAGTGCCCCAAGCCGGGGAGCCCAGTGGTGACTCTGGTTCCTTCCCTCCTCCCTCCTGGGAAAACGAGAGGCTGTCTCCCTGCCCTCCAGCCTGCCTAGTACTGACCAGTAGCATTTCTGACATCACGGCCCAAACACCCACGAAGCTGGGAGCGCCTCCCTCCTTCGGCTGCCATCCCACCTCACTGCGCGGCTGCCACCCCCTGGGCCAGCCGCATCCACAACAGGGGCCGCCTCGCTGACTGAGCCCGTGCTCGCGGTGGCACAGGTGACACCCTGACGATACCCATGCACCCCCTGTCGGGCCCAGCACACCTCAGCTGTTCAGCTCATATACTTGGACCTGAACCTGTGAGACAGCCGGCCCAGCTTTCTATTACCCACCTGCTGGGAGCCTGGAACCAGCCTGCCCCTCTGGGCCTCAGTTTCCCCATCTCCAAGCAAGGAAGCCCTTACTTCCTGGGGCTAGGAGCACCCAGGACAGCACGTTCTGCTGTGGGATGATGTCCCCCAGACTCAGCCTCCTGGACCAACACTGTCTCCAGGGGAAGAAGCCCCAGGGTCCCCCCTACACTCGGGTGCACCAGCTGCAGGAGAATATGCAGCCCACAGTGGGCAAATCCTCCAGCCCCACTGTCCTCAGACATGTCAGGGTGTCCTTGGAGCTGGGCTACCCTCACACAGTCTGGCCAGGGGGGGCCTCCAAGGAGGGTGAGGCCCACGCCCATAGGCAGCCACTGGCTTCCCAGACAACCCCCGCATGCTCAGCCAAGAGGCCCCACAGGCGGCCGGACACCTGACCTGTGCTGGGAAGCCCCCTGCCCCCCAGCACCCACCTCTGCACGGCCAGCGAGGGTGGCGACTCCGGGAGGTCCGTGTGGATGAAGGCGACAGCTTTGGGGCCTGCATAGGAGGGTGAGCGGGGCGTGCTGGGTGGGGAGGGGGGACCCTGGCGCACCGGGGACCTGTGCGAGCCGCTGCCGGGCCGAGGCCCAGGGGCGTTGTTGTTGGCCAGGTCGGCCTGCAGGGAGGAGGAGGAGGTCCGCGGTGCCCGGCTCACGGCGCTGGACAGCGAGGACAGTGAAGTCTGCAGCGCGGGGTTGCGGGCACCACCGAAGCCGGGCCCCGCCACGAGGTCATCTCTGGAGCCGTAGCGCAAGGCAGGGCCGCGGGGGCCCTCGGACAGCACGCTGGCCTGCTGCAGGCTGTAGGAGCTGGGCGCGTCATAGACGCCTGAGTCGCCGAAGAGCGAGTCGGCCTGAGAGCGCAGCAGCCGCTCCCGCTCCTCTCTGTCCTTGCGCTCCTGGATGGAGGCCATGATGGTCCTGGACAGGTTGTCGTAGCGCACAGGTGAGGGCTCCCGTGGCCGGGGGCCCAGCACCGGGCTGAAGCTACGGGGCGGAGGCCGTGGCGGGTCACCCACCGCCCCCGGGTGCAGGTAGGGCGAGCGGTAGCTGGCCACCCCGGCCGCGGCGTGGGCTGGGCACGTGTGGCTGCCGGGAGAGCCGGGGTTAAGCAGACTGTCATAGGACAGGCTGCCATTGCGGTTGGGCAGCGCGTGGGGGGCGAAGATGCTGCGGTGGGGCGTGGGGGGCCCGCCCTCAGAGCGCAGAGGCTGCAGGGCCACGTGGTCCCCACCCCTCCGGCTTGCTGCCTTGAGGCTCAGGGAGCGCAAGGCACCCGAAAAGGTGTCAGCAGCACTGAGTGGCGGGGACGGCGGGTAGGCTGCATGCAAGCCTCCGGGTGTGTAGTCAGGGAGGTCCAGGCTGGGCTCCGACGCAAAGTCCAGGCTGTGGATGCTGTCTTCCCCCAATGTCAGGGAGTCAGGGCCAGGGACCTGTGGAGAAAGAGGGCACACGTCTTCCACTGCCCGGCCACCCTGCTCCGCCCAGCCACCAGGTGCTCTGTGCCCCGACAGAGGCTACAATTTGGTGACATGTGTGACCGACAAGCTGCTCCTGGAAGTTCTCCATCCCCTAACCACCTCTTCCTTAACCACCACAGAAGCAAGTGGGGACAGGGTAGAACAGAGCCCCCAGATGCTGCCTCCCCAGGGAAGGCTGGGCACACTTCTGCTCCTACTTCCCCAGGAAAGAGGAGGGGGGCCATGGGGACAGTCTCGGGAGCTGGACCTTGAGGAGATGTAATAACCACGTGGAGACCCAGAGCCCTCTCCTGGGCACCTCATGGCTGAGGACTGCAGGTCCCTGCCATGTAAGAGCAGAGCTAGCTGCTACATCTACCCAGGGCAGGACCCTCAGAGCCCACATGGGCCAGGACTTCCTGGGGAGGGGCCAGGGGGCAGCCACAGCAACAGGGCGGAGGGGTCTCTCTGAGTCTCCGTGAATCAAGGCATGCGGTCACAGGCTTGGGCTGGGGACGAGAGCCTGCAGAACCTCAAAACCCAGAGGGGGTACTGGTAGAGACAAATGTGGCCTTGGGGTACTTGGCCAGAATCCTTGTGGGATCCAGGACAATCCCAGGAAGATGAGGCAGGCGAGGACACCTAAAGCCCCCCATTCCCAAGGAGGGCTGATCAATACCCCTCCCGGCACAGGACCATGGCATGCTGGCCAAGGAGGCCCAGACCCCCTGCCCAGCCCAGAGGGTCCAGAGACGCCGGGTCAAGCAGGACATCAGTCCTGAGGGGAGGCAACCGGTCCAGGCATACTGGCCCAGTCACAGGCTCACCTCTCAGGTGGCCATGAAAGAGGGTGGGCAGCCTGGGAATGTCAGGGATCTGGATCATTCCTCAGGCTGTCCAGGGTTGCCAATTGCTCCACAGTGATCGTAGAGTCCCTAACACAACTCAGAGAAAATAAATGTGCTTTCTTAAACAATCTCAAATTCTTCTGAACCCTTCCCGTGGGCCTTACGGAGTGACCAATAGTGGAATTCCAGGCATCCTGGCACACACTGCTCCTGGGGGCAGCCGCCTACCAGGCTAGCGGGCAATGCCGGCCAAGGAGCAGGGGCCAGCCAGGACTGCCTGTCCCAGCCCTTCCTTTGTGCATAGCTGGGATCCCACAGGGTGAGGGCCTGCTGGCGCCCACAAGGCTATGACCCCATGGCCCCAGGGGCAGGGCCTCCTGGGGCGAGTCCTCTAGGAGTGGGACCTCTGGGGTGAGGCCTCTGGGGACAGGGTCTCCAGGAGGGGTGGAGCAGGACTTCCTGGGGTGGGGCCAGGCCTCCTCACCTGCTCACCAGGCCCGCAGAAGGGCGCCTTGGGACCCGAGGGAAAGGCAGGCCGGAACTTGTACATGGCAGGTGTCGGGGGGCTGGTCCTCTGCGCCGACAGGGCGCTCTCTGGGGAGACGGACCACGGTCAGGCTGGGGTCAGTCCATGTCCCTCCCTCTGTCTGGCCACCCCCACCTCACCAGCACTGCTCGGGCGTGGGGTCTGCAGGTCACCTCCGAACGTGCCGGCCTCCGCCTTGGGGGGCAGTGGCGGCCCCAGGTCCAGCGGCTTCTCATCCAGCCGGTCCAGACTGCCCTTGGACTGGGAGGGGGCGTGGTCAGTGGTGGGTAGGGCATGGGCCAGGGGTGGGGCATAACTGGGGACTCCTCCCTGGGCCCTGGGCCCCGGACCCTAGACCATTCTCCAGAATCTACCCAATTCCTCCCGCTTCCACTTCTAGGGCCCCTCACACAGAGCTGCTTCCTGCCTTCAAGGGTCTGCCCTTTACCCCATCCCCTACCTGACCCCAGGGCCCCCACCTTGCTGCGGCCCAGGCCAGCCTTCAGCCCGTTGTCACTAAGCTTGACCTTGAGCGGGGCAGCTCGCTCCAGGAGCTCGGGCCGAAGGAAGGGTGGCTTCAGGCGAGCAGCCAGCGGCAGCCGGGGCGGCTCCGCCACGTACCTGCACCAGGGGCAGAGGGATCAGTGGCCAGGCTTATGTGGCCCAAACGCTCACCAAAGGCAAGGCTGGCCGCACCTGCCAAAGGCAGAGGTCGACCAGGCTGAGGGTCCACACCTGCCCACCCCAAACCCGGCAGAGGCCCCTTGACACCCCGTCCAGGCCTCACCGGGGTGCCAGAGGGCTGCACAGCACGTGCTCCACATTCCCATAGCAGCCTCGGGTGAAGGGGTTCACGCCCCCACGGAACTTCCCCGTCACCTGTGGACATGGGACCCCTCAGCCAGCCTGGCCACCCAGGGTCCGGGCCAAGGCGGACAGGGGGACAGGCAGGGACGGCTGGGGTTCCTCAGAGGCAGGTTGGGCAGGGTCAGCCCGTGGGTGCCCCCCGCCCATTCACCCCGACGGTCCCCGCCGGAAACTGTAGAATTTCTGGGCCCTGAGTTACTGGTGGCTGCAGTGTCCACAGGTGCGGCCCCACGCTCCATGCCCCGCGCAGGGTCTCCAGGGCCAGATCCTCCCCCTACAGAAGCTGCACAGGCCACCTCAGCTGAGGGCTCCAGCAACCCTTCCCTGACACCACCCAGACACAGTCCTGGTGTAGCCCTGGCCCTCTTGGCCCACAGGGCCCCCCCACATCCCCAACACCGCGCGGGCCCTCCTAGGGTCAGCACCTGCTCATTGGTGGTACGCCCCCGAGTGACCAGCACCACGTGGAAGCCAGTGAGGCCGATGACAGGGATGAAGAAGAGGCCAGCCACACACATGACGGCCATGCTGGCCCGTTAAGGCCAATGGCCAGAGGCAAAAGCACGGGACCCGTGCCTGGGGACGAATGACTCCCACTGCCACCCAACCTGGGGACTCCCAGGCAGTCACCCCACCGCCCTGCGCCTCAGCTTCCCCTGTGGAATGTGCCCCCGGCCCACACTGTCTTTGCAGTCGAGCCAAGGATACGTGATGGCGGTGTGGGCAGCTCCCAGCCCCTCAGCATGGTTCAGCACGTAGACCAGGCCAAAGGCGACCACGCCCACCATGTGTGCGCTGAGTGACAGCAGGAACAGGAAGAAGTATCGGTAATTGCGGCGCCCAATGCAGTTGTTGACCCAGGGGCAGTGGTGGTCAAAGTCCTGGGCAGGAGCAGTGAGTCAGGGCACAAGGTGGGGGGCGGGGAGGGGCATGGGGGGGCACGGGGCAGAAGGGGTGGCGGGACGGTCACCTCTACGCAGTTGTCGCAGACGCTGCAGTGGGAGCAGCGAGGTGGGCGGTAGAAGTGGCAGGTGGCGCACCACTTCATACGGACCTGGATGCCCCGCACATCCACGTTCTTGTACAGCGGGGCCCGGAAGTCATCCTCCTTATCCTCGTCCTCATCCGCTGTGAGCCAGGGCCGGGGGCGGGGGGTGGCAGGAACGTGACTCTCCTGGCAGGACAGTCCTTCCCGGATCCCTGCCAGCCCGCCCACCGGGACCCACCCCCGAAAGGCTCTCGCGCGTCAGCCACTCACACTCTAGTGAAAGGGAGCAGATCACGCGCCCCAGCACAGGGCCCTACCTCGGGGGAAGACGCCAGGGTCCATGAAGGTGGCCATGCTGAAGTTGGCCAGGACAAAGAGGAAGATGATGCCATTGTAGACAGGAACAGCGGGGGACACAGCTCGAGTCAACCATGGGCACCTGCATTGGACAGCAGGGCAGAGCTGGGTCTGGGGGTGCAGCAGATGGGTGGGGATGGGGCGTGGGGACAGATGAATTAGGCATGGCCACACATAGGCAGGCTGGGCCATCGAAGGCCACCATCAGTGCTCAGCGTGGCAGTCAGGGAGGCCACTGCCACCACAGCCCCACCGGGAGACCCCTGCACATCAGCCTGCTGCCTCTCCACTCAACCATCAGGGCTGGGCACCTCGTGCCCGGTAGGTGTGCGGGCTGCCCGCACGCAGACACTGACTCCAGCAACCCTCCCGGTGCCTGTTAGGAATTCAACTCACAGTTGAAGATACTGAGGCTCAGAGAGGCCTGTAGGCCTGGGCTCCCACTTTTAGGAGGGGTGGCAGACTGGAGGCAGGAGTCCAGGATGAGAAATGAGCTCACTCTGCCTGTGTGCTATGACAGACAGAGGCCAGCCCCGGTCCTCACGCAGACCTATCCCCAGCCCAGCGGAGCCCCTTTGCCAGGGAAAATCTGGGACATGGGGAGTTCCAATTCTCAGTCAGTAAATGCATGGTGGGTGGCAGCCCTGTTTTTCCCTGAGGGGTGCAGTCTCAGGGTCTGGGCCACTGAGCACATCCGCATCTAGGAAGCCCCTTCTTTTTAGTTTGTCACCTTACTATCCATATGACAATGCAGAACACCTGGAGACTCTAGAAAAGCATGATACCCCCTTGTCACTCACCATCTCTTACTACCCCCACACCCATGGCTCCAAGGCTGCACCCTCTTCCAGGAAGCCTTCCCAGATTCCTGGCACCCCATAAGGATCACATACACCTCCCCGGTGGGTGCTCTGCCACAGAGAGCATCCTCTTCCGCCCTCTGGGGACCTGACCAGAGCCCTCTCTGTGGAGATCCACACAGTCCTTGGGCACATAACCTATGGCTCCCTGTGCCAACCCTGCAGCGCGTCCCTGAGTCCATCCACTCGGCTCCCACAAATTTCCTCTGGCCTCAGACTCCTGATCTCTCCCGTGGCTCCCAGCTGCTTTGACAAGTGGAGGGCACCTGGGGGGTAGTTCCCCTCCCCATACCTAGCCCTTCTGTGGAACTGGAGGGCCAGGGGGATCCCCACCCAGTAGCCCTGACTGAGAGAACAGGGCATCGTGGCCTCTGGCAGGGCGAGAAGTGCCCACGGCCTTGCCCACCGGCCCAGTGCATGCCGGCCACGCTGGCGCACCCACGCCTGTCTTGGCCAGGAGCCAGCCCCGCCACCCCAGCAACCACCTCCATGGCAGCAGAAGTTCGCTATTTTTAGTGGAAAGCAAGAGGCTATTTAAAGACTCCACTTCCCACGGCAGCAGGCTCGGCGGCCAGGAGCCGCAAGTTACCCGTTCCTCTTCTCCAGGACCTGCTGTGGAGGAAGATGCACTCCCTGAGGACACAGGTTCCATCTGCAGGGAGGGCCTTCCCCCACCACCCCCTGCCCAGGCAGCCCAGGGTGCCCACCGGTGGATGACTTCCACATTCCCCATCCCTGCGTGCTAAAGCGCGGCATACAGATGGTGCTCAACATATGCTGTGGTCTCCGACCCAATCCCATCCAGCAAGGTGCTGGCGGGCCCCTGAGGCATGGTCTGCCTGGCAAGGCAGGGTGGGAGGCAGAGGCCAAAATGCCAGTGGGGACGGGCTCTCCAGGCAAGTGGGAACTATCAGCTCAAGAGAAGCAGGAGCTGGGAAGAAGTGGGGGGCTGCGGCCCCGCGCAGGTGGGGCACGCCAGCTCCCCATGGCACCCTCTGGGAAGGGCAGGCTATGTAATCCACACAAAATGAAAATGCGGGCCCGGTGTTTAAAAAGTATCAAGAATTCCAAGACCACGACAGCAGAGCATTAAAGGCAAGGGTGGGCTCTTGTGCACCTGCGTGGCCCGCACCAGTGGAGCCAGCCTGCTCCGCAAAGGGAGGAGCTCAGAGGTCCTGCGCTGCGCTGGGGCTAGCAGATGTGCACACACAGGGTGCAGCAGGTGGGTGGGCACTGCCGGCAAGAGAACACGGCACCGGGGGAGGAGGGGTGGTCAGAGGATCCATCCCGGCTGTCCAGGCTTTCCCAGGGGATACTGAGAGCCTGTTGCCCTCCAGCTCTGTGCAGTGAATCACAAAATCTGCCCTTCCAGCTGCAGGGAGTGGGTGCTTCTGTTTCCCTATTTTACAGACAAGGAGTGGGTATAGGACGGCTTGTCACATACCAAGACCTTGGGGTGAGATTCAAGCTGTTATGCAGGCAGGCAGGGATTGAACCCCACAGGCAGCCCCCATACCCACACTGACTGGAGTCTCCCCTGGCCCAGGTAGCCTGTATGCTTTGTCCTCCCTGAGCCTCAATGACCTCCCCCCACCCTCATGCTGTACGGGCTGGACAGCTGCCCTGAATGAGATGCCTAGGGCTACAGGGGAGGGGGGGCGACACCTGCACAGCAACGGGGCCAAGTTTGGGAATCTGCAATGTGACAGGGCAATGTCTGCATTGAGGTGGTGGGCAGCCTCTGTCCACTACGGGCACCCCCTCTCTGCATACCTGGGCCACACGTACCAGGGAGAGTGGCCTGGGGCCTTAGCTGGTGTTGGGCAGGCTTGCGGGGGTTGGGGGGGGTGGGGAGCAGGTTCTCTAACAGGGACCTAAGCCACTGCCCCGTCGGCCCACCATCACCAGGCCCCCAGGCTTGATTCAGACCCAGCATCAGGCCCTCCCATGCATTCCTGCCCCCCTCATCCTCCCTCAGGAGGCCTTTACGCCCAGGCCATGCCAGAAGGAGGGTCCAAGCCTGGGTCATGCCTAATGAGGACCGGCTCCCTGGCCAGAGCCAGCCTGCACATGTCCCCATGAGCATGCAGGGACACATGTGCAATGCACACACAGACACACAAATATGCTCCAGGACACACATGTGTGAACACATGCCTGGATATGCGTGTACACAGACACATGTGCATACATGACCACATTCAAAAGGCACATGTACATGAGCACACACCAACACATGTTGACAAGACACACATGCATAAATGTTTGCGAGAACAGACCCGCCCACTTGCACACACACATACACACGGCCACACAGGCACACCTGTGCCCTCGTTCATGCACAAACACACTCATATGCACATACGAACACACACAGACATGCCCTTCCTCAAGCCGACCCCCTATGTTCTCTCTGTTCCCCGTGGACCAGGCAAGCGTGAGGACACGTGAGGACGTGCCAGCTCTGTGGGCAAGGCGTGGCAGGCAGTCCTGCTCAGTCCACCTTGAGTCTGTCCCAGGCTCCAGGAGGGCCCCTCTGCCCACAGGGACATCACTCCATTCCCACCCAGGGGATGGTATGCTCCAGGCAGGGGTTGGCCACCCTTTGCTGGCTGCAGCCATGCTGTGGGGCCCAGGGCGGGCCTGGGTGGGGGGGCTGGCCCAGCTCTGAGGCTGGAAACCCTCCTCCCTATCCAGCCCCCGCCTCCTGAGTCTTAGGGCCACAAGCCACTGCCATGGGCCCCACCCAGATTGAGGCCCCAAGTCCGCCGAGCCGGGCAGGGAGACACCACTCAGTGGGGGTGGGCGGTTCTGCAGGGCCAGTATGCACGCCACAGCTAAATGTGGAATGGAAAATTTTAACTCAGACGTTTTCATTTAAATCGGGTTCTTCATTAACACTGTTTGTGTCTAAGAGTGATGCTCACACATGGGGGCACCTGGGACCAGAGGGTCTGTGGCCACTCTGCCCTGGTCAGGCTAGGTTGGGGCCTCTGTCCTCCTGTACCCATCCCATCCCTGCAGACACCTGAGCAGTTGGGGAAACTGAGGCTCAGGCGGCCAAAGATACGGTAGGCCACAGGCAGTGAGGTGTGGCAGGGGGCTCACCCCAAGTTTCCTTCCTTCCCATGTGGCCCCTGCCAGGGGCTCTGTCCACCCGGGCCTGCCCTTCCACCATCCCATGCTGGGCCTTCCAGCCTGTCTGGGCCTCTGGGCACAGGGAGGGCTCAGGCCCATCCTGGGGACAGACTGTGACGTCCCAGAAGTCAGCCCCCTGGTCCTGGACAGAGACAAGATGGCCCAGCTTGGCCCCAGGTGTTGGTAACCCAAAAGCAGCCGTAGCTTTCTGATGTCTCCAGGTTCCCTGTCATTCTGCAAAGCGGCTCTGGGAGGAGGAAGGGGCTGATGTGGAGACCTGGCCTGGGGGCTCTTGGAAACCCACTCAGCACCTGACCCAGCCTGGCTTTGAGCCACAGTGTGAAGGGCTTCTGGGGCCCAAGGGGACACGACTGTACCAGGAACCCAGGAAGGCTTCCTGGAGGAGAAGGACCTCTGGGAACCTGCCCTTCAGGATGTTCCCCATCCTCTGAGGGAGATGCCCTGACCTCTGGTGATCCTACCCACCCCCCAGCCTCTCCTGATAACATGTCTGAATATCCTGCTCATCCCAGGCCCCTCAGTGAGCTGGGCTGAGGAAGGGGTCCTTGATCTTCTAGGCTCCTGGCTCCCCACCCTGCACCATGTCAGCAGCTGCTGTCTGCGCGGACCTGCCCCAAAGGGGGCAGCTCATGTTTACTGAGCAGAGAGGGGGCCTGGGGCCATGCAGCATCCAGTGAAGGACAAGGGGTAAAGGCAGAGAAGAGAGAACCCCATGGGCGCCTCAAGGGCAGGGTGGAGAAGACACAGGAGTGGGCTGCTCCCTCCTCACTACATGTCTAAGTCTGCAGCAGGCCTGGACCTAGAAAAAGGGTAAAAGTGTGGGTGCTAGGGTGACCAGAGGCCTATCCCAAGGGGGGGACCACCAGGACCCCTGCTTGCCTGGAATTCGGTCGGTAGGCCTGGTTCGCCTTGCAGAACCCCTTTTCAGGAACCCAGTCGCTTTGGAGGTCCCTGATGGAGCCAGGGTCAGGGTTGGCCAGGGTCCCCAGTGGCCTTTTGGCCCGGGGAATGTGGCCTCAGGAGTTCAGGGGAGCCCTGCCCTAAGGGTGATCAAAGCTTCCTTGGCTAGATGGTGACTGCCCCTGGCCCCCAGCTGGTGCCCCTGCACCCCCAGCTTGCTGCAGAGGCACATGCCACCTTCTCTCAGGCAGAGTGGGTCACACACAGGGCAGGACACAGGGAAAGGCATGCGGTGCCCTGAGGGAACCCTGCCCCTTGCTGGGCTGGTGTCCCTGAACCCAGAACCTCAGCTCTGAGAACTGAAGAAGGAAGACCTTGGCAGGGTGCAGGAGCCTCAGTGCCCACATCTTGGGATGGT
The DNA here is from genome assembly GCF_009762305.2 of Zalophus californianus. Lineage (NCBI taxonomy): Eukaryota > Metazoa > Chordata > Mammalia > Carnivora > Otariidae > Zalophus > Zalophus californianus. The sequence continues at coordinate 29,222,552 of NC_045608.1, read as the reverse complement.
CAAGTTCATAGGACAGCCATGTAAGGGCTCTCTGAAACCACAGCAAGGACTTATGACAAGCATGCTACAGAGGGGCTCAGGTGAGCCTAGGAGGAGAGGAGAGGAGACAGGAAGACTCCCTGGAGTAGGGTTGATTTCAATTCTTTAAAGATTTATTTCCCTGCATTTCACAAGTTCTTGAAAGAGAACACGTATTACTTTCAATGTCAGGGAGGAAAAAGACTGAATTGCACTTCAGGAGTGAGAAACCAGGGTGAGCAAGTGGACGCCAGGCTACCCCGAAGCACACCTGAGTCCAGGTGTGGGGGACCCAGGGCCAGGACTGGGCTACGCCCCACCCCTCCAGAAGGCCCTGCACTCGCTGCCCACCTGTCCATCTCCTCTCTGCCCTACAGCCAGCAGCGTCTGAGTAACAAGAACACGCCTGCTTGCCAAAGCCAGAAATAAGCCCGTCCACACAGGCCTTTTTTAAACACGCTTTTGGCAGCCTGTGGCGCCCACCCAGCCCCGGCCTCCAGGTAGGGAGCTCTTGCGCCTCCATGGGCACCCAGTGCAGACTCGCCATCCTCACAGCTGCTACCCTCACTCTTGCTAAGGCGAAGGGTGCCAAGCCGGCTCCCGCTCACCCCTGCTCCAGGCTCATTCACACTCGGGCTGACCTGCCTCGGACCAGAGACCCCGCGGGCTGGGGCCATTGGCAACAACACCTCCAGTTCCCAGGAAGGCTTGGGCAGTCATTGCTCTAGTCACCTGGGCTGTTTCTCAGCACGGGACTTGTGGAAGCGGGTGGTCCCAGATCTGCATGGCTGAAGCCTGGCACTCCCACCCCTCCTTGTACCTGAGGTGCCCCACAGCCATGGTGTTGCCAGCAGGCTTATGTGTGAGCCAGCCTGTCTCCGATGAAGAAGTTATGTCTGCACGGGCTCAGGGCCTTGCCTGCCCTCTGCCTCAAGGCTCCCAGTGCCCAATATGGCCGGTGTCCCTGGGTGAGGCCTGGCCTGGGCCCTCCAGCTGCGACCCCAAGCATTCCTAAGAAGGTCAAGGGAGGGTGTAGGGAACTGCCAGGCCAGCATCAAGGGTGGCTTTGGGGCAGGCACGTGGCAGCCTGGCCAGGCCACACCTACGCGGGAACAACTTGGCTCTGGCCCTGGGCTGGACAGCCAGGAGGGGACCCAAGAGCTGCCCTCAGCTCCTTGCTGGAGGGGCTGGTGGCTCTCAGCAGCCCACATCGCCCCTTGTGCAGCCTGTGGGGAGGGGAGGGCTGCAGCCACACCCTGGGCGGGCACTGCACACACTCCCCTATTTGGGCCCAGCAACTGACACCCAGGGCCTGGCACACTCGTGAGGTGCCCGCCAGGCACTAGTGTCCCCACACGGAGAACTCACCTGTCCCTGGTGCCCCAGTACAGGCACACTCACTGTTTCTGCCTCAGCCCAGGTGGGGGACTCAGGTCACCCAAAGCCCTGGTGCCAGCCCTGTCGTGCCCAGTCCTACCGGCCCCTGCCCCCCTGCCCTGCCCCGCCCGCAGGCCTTGTCCCCCAGGCCTGCCAGGCTGCAACCCCTGCTGTACCGGCCCCTGCCCCTTCTGGCCCGGTTGTGGCTGCCTGTGCCCCCACCCCCGGTGACGCGGGGGACTCACGTGAACACGAAGAACAGGGTGCTGGAGCCGACCAGCAGCGCGGCGGCCGTGGCCACCGGGATGTACTTGGCGGGTTTGAGGCGCGTCCCGGGGCTGCGGGGCATCCTGGGCGCCGCGCCGCCGCATCCCTCCCCGGGGCCGGGCGGGCGGGGCCGGCCGGGGTCGGGCCGGGGTCGGGCGGGGCGGGCTGGACGCGGCGCAGGACCGGCGGCGGCGGCGGCGGCGGCGGCGGCGGCGGCGGCGGCGGCGGCGGCGGAGGAAATCCCACCCCACGGGTAGCGGCGGCGGCGGCGCGCTGATGTCAGCGCGCCCCTTAAGGTGGACCGGGCGGCGAGGCGGAGGGGGGCGGGGCCGGAGGCGGGGCGGAGCTGGGACCCCTTGCGGCCGCGCCCGGCCCCCGCCCCGCCCCACGCCCTCCTCAGGGGGGAGCCGGGTCTGGGAGCCGGCCAGACTGGGGAGCCACCGAGCCCTCCGCCCAACCCCGGGCCCGGCTGGCGCTGGCGTCTGGCGCAGCGTTCAGAACCCTGGGCCGGGCGCGGCCCCTCCTCGCCTTGGTGCCCCGGCCAGGCGAGTGCCCGCGGCGCTCTGAAGCCACGCAGCGGTCGCCGCGCACCTGCAGTCCTAGCCCTCCGGTGGACACCGCGGAGAGCGCCAGGCCCCCTGTTCCCAGCCCGCAGACCCTGGCGCTGTGGCATGTTGGTCCCCTCCCGGGCCTCTGTTTACACAGCCCTTTCCCTTAACACCTCGGAGCCTGTCCCTGGGGTCAGGTTGATGTCCCTGCTCCATGCTATTCCCGAACAGGGCCAGACCCCTCTCATCTGGAGCTCCCCTGGCATTCGTGGGGGTGGGGAATTTGTGACACTGTAGGGGCCCGGTCATTGTTTATCTCTTGTCCATCTCACAGCCCTCGGGCCCCTCCACTGGACCGAGTCCAGGTATTGGTCAGGGTAAGGAGGGCGGGGGCGCTGGATTCTCGAGCTTCCTGGCCCAAACTGCAGGTTTGGGAGTGTGTGTAGGTGGGGGAGCTAGGGTCGGGTGAGACTCTCAGCTTCCCAGAGGTAGGGTGGAGTGCCCCGGGGAAGCACGGGGCATCCTGCCCCTGCCTGGGATAGGCCTGTGGGTAGGCCCACCTCCTGCAGGAAATCCCACCCGCTAGCTCCGCGGCCGCTGCCTGCTTAAGGTGGACCTGTGCTTTTGCAGTGCCTGGCTGCAATGTGGACAGAACAGGCCGAACAGCCAGGCAGAGCAGTGCAGAACCTCTGGGAGGCTGGGACCTGGGTCAAGCTCTGAAGCCTCCACAGTGAGGACCAGCAAATCTCTGTTCCCTCCAACATAGCCCCAGGGCCCTCTGCTCAGAAACCAAGACCCATCAGCACCCTCCCCAGCTGGGAATCCCTGTGGGGGGGCGGGGTCCTCACCTTCCTTGGCCCTAGGCACCTGCTCCTCTAACGGCCAGAATCCCTTGCTGCCCAAGGGCCACTTTCTCAGGCCATGCTGCCACAGGCCCTGGGGCTCCTTGGCCTGGAAGCCCCTCCCTGCCTGTATGTGGGCTGCTGTGAGCCATTAAAAAGACCCTGGGCCACGGGCCAGAACTGGGGCATTAGTACAGCTGCTTGACAAAAGATCCGGTCATGGGCTTTTTCCCATAACGCTCCAGTTTGTAGCCTCTGCCCAGTGCGGAGCCCACGTTAGGGGGCCCAGCACAGAGTTGGGGGGGCACCCTAGCACTGTGTGGCAGGCTCGGGGCACAAGGGTAAGTGAAGAGCAGACACCTCCTTACCTCTGCCCATGGTGCCTCAGCCCTCTGATAGCCTCAGTGCCTAGAGATGCAAGGTCCAGGGTCCTCACAAAGACTCCAGTCAAAGCATGCCCCACCCAGGACTTTGCCATTGCTCCTACCCTTCTGCAACCCGGCACTGGGACCGCAGATCCCTGGAAGCTTCTGGATGCTAGCCCACCCATGGGGAGCCTCCCCACAGGTTCCCAAATGGTGACTCAGGCCCAGGTCTGACTCCAGGTCTATGTAGGGGCACCAGGACAGCTGAGAGCTGTAGAGTGAGTGCCAAGCACTGGTCAATGAAAGGAGTGCTTGGTGCCTCCTTGGTGAGGTCCCTGCAGACTTCCTGGGCAGAGGAGAGTCCTGGGTTGGGGGAGGAGAGAAGAGCAGGGGGAGACCCAGGGAGGCCTCCGGCCCAGTAGTCCTCCCCCAACTTAGGAGTTAAGATTCCTGGGAAAAGGAAAGCAGAGCGAAAAGCTTGCCCAATGGACTGACCTGGAACAGAAAGGTGTATCATCTTACCTCTCACTCCATCCGCAATACCATCAGTACCTCAGTTATGGCTTACCATTGCCTCTGTGCCACACAGGGAGGAACCCACCTGAAAACACACTGGCTGAGGGGTATGGGAGAGGCCCCTCTGGCATCCCTGCTCATCCCAGTGGGACGGAATGTCAGGACTGCACGTCTCCCTTTCGACACCATTCTGCAGTGTCAGCAAGCCACCTGTAACGTAGCCTGGTCACAGCACAGCTCTGTTCTCCAGCCATCTTGAGGGGCCTACCCTGCTGTCAGCGTTTTCCCCCCTTGGAGACACAACTCATTACCCAAGAGGAAAGAAGTCAGCCTGGGGTTTCACATCAAGTGGGACTATGTTGTATTGAGCCCAAAGCAAAAACAATGTTCAACAACCATTCTGTACTAAGTAAAAGGGGTGTCCGACTGCCCTTCCCTGAAGGATCAAGCAGGGCCAACCTTTCATAGGTCGATGCATCCAACAGAGGCCCATGGGGAAGCAACACCTGTCCTTTACATCAAAATTCCAATTCATCAGGATGGGCAAGGTACACAAGCTTCAATGTCCCTTCTTGGCGGGAAGGGCTTCTATGCCAACAGTGACTTCAAGAGCACCCAGACCTGTGCCCTAGAGGCCTAAGGCTGCCAGGACACAACAATGCTGGCCAGTGAGGTTTTCGGTTTGGTTGAAAAAAAAAGCAGTGTCCTTTGGAGGTGCTTCCCCCAGAGGGAACAAGGACCCGAGGTTTGGAACCAGACACAGGTCACACAACACAGCACACTGGGAGGTCAGACAGAGCAGGGCCCAGCTGGTAGACTCTGGCCATACTGTAAAGCACCTCCAGCAGGTGTTAATGACCAAGAGCCAAGGGAGAGTAATCCACTCCAGGGCCAGGTCCAAACTTGCTCCTCCCCCGCTGGAGGGCAGTATGGCCACACTCTGCAGCCCCGTTGGCCTTCCAGGACACACGTTACCACGTGCAACCCTGTGCTTTGAAAAGCCTGCTGGTGCACCAAAAACCCTTCTCCCCCCCATTTAGGACAACGTTCAGACACAATTTGTTTTATAAGACGAACCCCCAAATGGCACCCATTTGCACTCGAAAACATCCCTTTATATTTAAAGCTATTGCAGGTGTCCACAATTCCACCCAGATGAAGATGCCACAGGTGAGCGGGTAGGGCAGTTTTCTCTGAGGATGGCAGTGGGGTATCCAAGGAGGGCTGTGGGGCCAAGCACCCCCTCACACATTGCACCAGACTGGACAAGTGTGCCAGGGGACCGGCCTTTCCCTCCACCAGGGCCGAGGGCCAACCAAACGCAGCCTTGGCCAAAGCCTAGAAACCTACTTGGCCTTCCTGTGTGAAAAGCCAGGGCACTCTGGCGGTCTTCCTTTCCCTCCCACCCCTGAGGCAAAAAACAAAGACACAACAAAAGCCTACCTACTCCTTGCCACAAGGCAGAAGCACATGGCCACCCCACCTCAGACACAGCACAGCCCCAGGGGCCAACAGCAGCCCCAAGCCCACGGCTAAGCCAGTGGCGGCGCGTGGGCCCCGCAGCGCTGCCCCGACACCCCGGAGCCATCAAGCACCCACACTGCTCCCAGGACAGGGCCGGCGCATACACGGTCCTGCCCTCCGTGCAGGTTTCGAATTTGTCGTTTATTCACTATTTTTGATGACTATAAATAAGTGTTTCCACTATGGAAAAGAAAGTGAGCACAGTACATTTTCATGACTGGGGAATGGATTTTCTGAAGTCTTCTTCAATAGGGCAAAAACTTAGAAAAAAACAACCTGAATGTTGGAATTCAGTTCTTTATATAAAGTCCCTTGTAAAAACAAAACAGAATAAAAACAAACTGAAAAGAAGGAGCAGGGCAAAATTTAAAAAAAGAAAAAGGAGGAAAAAGAACGGAAGGAAGAGAAAACAAGGGGAGGCGGCTTATTGCTCCTCCTCCGCTCCAGCCTTGCTCTCGGTGTCTTCCGACTCCTTGCTCTCCTCCTTCACGGAGAGAGCTTCTAGCTTCTCAGTCACCTTCTCGGCATCGTCGTTTTTGCCCGACCCTGCTGAGACATAGGGGGACGCAGTAAGAAAACCAAGAAGCACCGTTCTCTGCAGCCCAGCCCACCTCCTGTGGCCCTGGGCCAGGGCCGCAGGACAGGCCACTTCACCACGTGCTGGCCAAGCCAGCCTCCAGGGGCACACAAACGAGTTAAGAGCTCATGCCCGGGACGGGAATCAGGGAGCTCAGTTAGGTCAGGTCCCTTACTAGGGCAGCCACCATCGGGCCCCTGGCAAGCAGATGACTGCGAGGACCTCGAGGCCCCTTCGGCCGTGGACTCTAGCCAGACGTCGTTACATGACCACCTGGCTGGGTGCTGTAAGGCCAGGCCAGGGAGCACTTGCTTGGGACCTTGATGGCCAGCTCACTCCCCAAGAAGTACCCTGTGTCCCCAGACGGCTGTATCACCCTTGACAGGTCGAGGTGGTCACAGCACCCTGGGATGTTTCTGTGGCAGACGGAAAAAGCACCCGCCTGGGGCTGCAGCCGGATGCAGAGTGAGTCTGCAAGGAAGTCCCCTACCCACGACACCATGTCACCTTTCTTTTCTCTCTCTTCAATCTCTTTCCTGCATTCTTCAAACTTTGTTTTGAATTTCTGTGCATCTGTGGAAAGAAGAGACTTCCTAAGATCCCTGAGCAGTGAAGGGGACACGTCCTAGAGGGTCTGAAGAGTCAAGATTCACAAATGGCTCATCCCATGGCCAATTTGGACTTAAGAACACAGCCCTGGGCTCACTCTTACTCAGACAGAGCAGTAACTGTTTCTCAAGTCCCTCCTGAGACCGGTGGCTATGATGGACTCCCTCTGACGCTGTGACAATCTGAGCAGAGCAGTACATGGTCCTGGCGGCCGTGCACAACCAAGGGCCGGAAGCCTCACTGCCAGGCACGTCAGAGTAGCCGCTAGACGAGGCCCACTGGCACTTGACAATCGGGGCTGGAAAGGGACAGGCCTGCACCAGGGTAGACTGAATGCCCAGACCCCTTTGAGGTTAAAACGGAAAAGACCCTGATCGTGGCCTCAAAGCCCAGATGAGGCCTCGTTGGCACATGGCTCAACTGCAGGGCTTGCACCCCTCCCCCAAGGGAGCACCAGAGAGCACGGTGGGACCGGTCCCTACCACACACTTCCCAGGCACGACCAGTTCTCCCTGCAAAGCTACACTGTTAGACAGGCGGCCGCAGTCAGGCAGTCCCTGGGGCCCGGCACCCTTCTTACTTTCAGCATTTAGGAAGCGGATGGCCAGCAGCTCTGGCTTGGGGCACTCGTCAGCAAAGTCAGCGTGGGTGTTCCAGACCCAGGCACGGTCACTGCCCGCATTCGGCTTCAGTTCCATCATCGGCGTGACTGGGGAAGAGGAGCCAAGTGAGAGTTCTGTCAACTGCAGCGAGGCCACCCCGCCAAAAAAGGCCCTGGTTGCCAACGCAAGGTCCCACTTTGGGGTCCACCAACCAGGCCTAAACGAAGTCCCATGGGATAGGGATCTTAAACATGTTTCTTTGCAAACACCTCGTGTTCACTTAAAACCCAGACTGTCCTAGATCTGGAAACAGGGTGGCCTGCTCCCTGACCCGAGACCTCAGCGAGTATTCTCCAATTCCACTGGAACAAGGGCTCCACACCAACAGAGCCGCTCATACCTAGCCCTTCCTGTGGGGCACCTATCCCATGGCTGTGTCCATGCTTGGTCACACCATCAGAGACCTGGCCCATCGGGAGGTGGGGGACAGGAACCGTAAGCAGGGTGACCCCCCCGCAGGAGGGCACAGGGTCGGACCAGGACAACCACTCTGACATTGTCCAGGGACTTGGGGGACGAGGCCACCAGAAGTGGACACCGTGGGGCTTGTGATAACACATTATGGAAGACAAAGCTATGACCTGGAATAAGCACAGCCACCCTGGGGGGCCTCAGGCTTTGCGCAGCCCCAATGGTGGAAAAGGGAGACAGACTGCGCAAAGAACAAGAGCACCCCCCCCGCGCCGCACCTACCGGTGGTGCCCCTGCAGCCCTGGCAGAGGTCTCCAGGGACGTGGGCCGGCCCACGCCCAGCCCCAAGCACATGTGACCGTCTGAACCGGGACCAGTCACACCATCCCCATGGAGACATGGGGCAAGCCCTCGAGCTGTACAGGGCACAGAGGCACCGCTGCCTCCTCCTGCCACCACCCGCCTGACGCCTCAAGGGGTCTGTGGTATGTACCAGGCCCAGACCCACCTACAACTTGGAAAACAACCCAGTGACCTGACAAGGCTCTGGAAGAAGCACAGGGTGTCAGGAAGACCCCTGGGGAGCGATTCAAAGTGGAGTGGAGGCCAAGGGCCAGACAAGACAGATGGGGTGGTGGGGTTCACGAGAGGATACCTAAGCTGCCTAAGGAAGGGCATGAAAGGAAGAGCCTGGGTGGCTCAGTTGGTTAAGCATCTGCCTTCGGCTCAGGTCATGATCTCGGGGCCCTGGGATGGAGCCCTGCGTCGGACTCCCTGCTCAGCGGGGTGTCTGCTTCTCCCTCTCCCTCTGCCCCACACACTCGTGCTCGCTTGCGCTCTCTCTCAAATAAATAAAAACTTAAGAAAAAAAGGAAGATGAAAGCCCCTCTGCACCACCCCTCAGGACCTCTGCAAACCCGCCCATCCTTCCACAACACCAAGGGCTGTTCTGCTCAGGTTCCTGCCTGGTCACCCTGTGTGCCCAGATGAGGGGCTCTGCCCTGCCAGACATGCATTCTACCCAGTAACGCAGACATGGCATTGGATCAGGAATGCAGCCCAAAACACATCTGCTTCCCAAGACACATAGCACTGCAGGACAACCCAGAAGCCAAGAGACTGTTATGTTGGGGAACTTACTGTTGCCCCTTCCCAGGCCAGGCCTGAGGGGGCTTTTCCCAGACCCCACCCCCATCCCCACCATGTTAAGCCCAAGGATGATGCATCACACCTGTCCAAAGGCCTCAGCTTGTCACCACCCACTACCTGTTCAGTCTTACAGGCACAAGGATAGGTAGCCACCTTCTCCCCCGACCCCTTTTCCTTTCTGTCTTCCTCAGGGGACACCCTGCAGGGACAAAACACACTGAAGAGTGGGAAGGCTTCCTACTGGGCACATCAAATATATATAGAAGCACATATCCTCACAACACTGCCCAGTCCTCGGGCAGGCACATCATGGTCCCAAGCCCACACTGGGGTTCTCTGTCCACCCCATCATGTCCTATCTGCCTGGACTCCACACCCCGTATGCCAGAAGTTTCTCTGAAAGTCTGCTCTGCATTCAGAGCATGTGGGTACACCTCATTTCCTACTTTAAGTTCAGAAAACACCACAACAAATATGCACCCATGTCACAATGCACTCCCAGGCTCCCAGTGCAGCACTGAAGGTAACCTGCCCAAAGACCTGAAGCATCCTCGTGTGGGACTCGGCGTGAAAACAGTCCCCAGAGGCCACCTACTATAGTGGTTGGCGCATATCTTCAGGGTCTTGTCCCTCCTCATAAGGAGGCGGATGGTCCCTTTCTCCTTATGCTTCAGAAGCTTGACGTCACCAGTGCCTCGTTCCTTCCATTCTGGGAGATCATTCTCTGAAGCGAATCGGAATAGCTTTGCCCGCCTTCAAGAAAAGCCATTAAGAGAGAGCTTAGATGGGCAGAGAGAGAAATAAGTAGTCAAACATTGGCTTGCAAAGAACACTTCTTTTCTGTGCACTGAACAAATAGCTGTATCTGGCGTCTCCATAGACGCCTTTTCCTTTCTTTGCACTTCGAGGACTATTAGTCCAAAAATTACCAAAAGAGCAAAACAACAATAAATTTCAAGTTACGAAATGAGAAAGAAAAGAGATTTCCAACAGAAAGACCCAACTGCTCAGCAAAGATACCGCCCTGAGTACGCTGGGCTTGCCCCTGATCACAGTGCAGGGGAGCCCCTGGTGTCCCATAGGGCCACAGGGGTAGCATGGAAGCAGATGGAGGTCAAGGACCCCTGCCCTCCAAAGACCAGCCCTTCCCTCTGCTGTGAGATGCCCCCTTTGCTTCCCTGGCCCCCCAACCCAAAGAGGTGGCTGCAGACCTCTGCTCAGGCCGCCAGGATCTGGCCCAACACCCTGCCTTCCTGCACAGAACAGCACCTCACATTGGGCCCAGCCAAGGCTCCCACAGAGGCAGGCACCAAAGCCCCCATGGTGAGCCCAGCAGTCCTGCCTTTAGGACTTTAGGCTGATGCCCTCCATTCCCTTCCCCACCCGACCCAAGCCCTGCTGGTCCATTTTCTGCATAACACTCTGCTCTCTTCCCCAAGCTCAATTCTGTTAAGGGAGACAGTGCCCTCACAAGGATGCCACCAAAGCTTTCACCTGGAGCTCAAGGGCCCAGACGCAAAGGCCTGACCTGCTGGCTTCACTTCCTTCAGGAAGGGCCTGTGTCCAGGAAAGCAGAGATGTGAAGAACCAGTGTCTTCAGGGACACGCCCACCACTGAGACCAAAGGGATGTATGTGACTCTCCCTCCCCAGACCTCTGGGAGTGGTGGGAAGGGGCTGGTCTCCTCAGCCTGCCCTCCTTAGAGGGAGGGGTCACTGTTCCTGCCCCCCCCCCCCCCCCCCCCAGGAAAGCACTCAAACCCTCATCTGACTTCTTGGATAGAATCTGAAGGGGTGTGGGGGAACTCCACAAGCTTGGACAGGAAAAACACTCCAGCCTACTTCCATTAACTTGTAACAGAGCCTAGTGTTTCCTGTGATTCTGAGTATAGGCAACGGATCAGTCTCGGCAGCACTGATTTGTCGCAAACATCTCAACACATGGCTGGTAGCCAGCGCTACTTAAAAATGTCCCTTGCCATTGTAGCTTCTCACTGAAAGTGTCAAAAAACACGTGTAGAATAATTCTTAGAAATTAATCTTGGTAAGCATAACACCACTCCCTTTCACTTATAATTCCCGGTGTTATTTTGTGCGTTAAAAACACTGAATCGGGAGCTTACAAACTTCAAGATGCCAGTCTATAGCGCAAAAGAAAAAAATAATAATAATAGTAGAGACTCCCTGTTCAACCAGAGGAAGGGGGCCGTGGGAGCTCTTGAGGTAAAAAAGAGGTAACAAGCCTGTAAGGCGGCAAGGACAGGGAGCTGTGGAGATGCACCTTTGTGGACAGAGCAGCAGGGACAGGACACCAGGGAGCACCTGTGCTCTCCAGAGCACTGGCCACCAGAAGCAGGGGCACCCAGGGAAGAGTTAACCAATGAATAGATTCTAACAGCAGCCTTAATTTCCACATAGGATTAGTCATCACACAATTCCAAGCCCTTTCTTTAGCCTCAGTCCAATTAAAAGTCAGGCCAAGACCTTGACACCCATAAAAACCGTTGACTTCAAACTTACACTAAAGATTCCTATGTCTGGAGCAACATGAGCTTACTTACATTTTAAAAAGTTCTTCTTCATCTTCTTCCAGCGTTTTAATTTCCTGCTCGGGAAGAGAAACTATAGGCTCAAACTGGGGATCGTGGTTGGACTCATCTGCATTCTCAGTGGAGGTGTCATGGTCCTCATGGGTGTCCTGTGGATTGAGGTGCAGAGAGGTGACTCTGCTGGCCCTAGTGCCCAGCCCCCACCTAGAGCTCAGCAGTGGCTACAGTGGGCAATCCCTCCTAGTGAACAGCCTCATCCCAAAGCAAGAGATTAAGTCCACAGTCTTTCACACAAAGAAAGGTCTGCACCCACATTCAGAGTGCAGTAAGATGCTGAACTTCAGCACCCTCCCCAGATGCATCAATCGTATGTGTGGACAGTCGGACTGGGGCCCCTAAAGTTGGGCCCCTACTGGCCAAAGAGACACTGCCGCACCACTTTGCACCTCAGTTTCCTCACCTGTAAAATGTTGATAATGACAGTGCTAAGTGAAGATTAAAAGACATGCTGATAGAAGAGAGCTTCAAAGAGAGTGCCACCCTTTAATAATCAAAAAGCAACCCTTTGAATTTTTACTGGTTGAAAAAAAATCAGTGCTCTTGTTTAGTAGAAAACAAAAACGTTACTACACAACTGTTAGTATTTACATGGAATTCACAGTTCTGTCAGCAATTTTATTTTACATCAGAAAGCTGATGCGTCCACAGAAATCGTACAAGAGCCGTAAAATTCTGATCCAGTTTAGAAAACTACAGGGCACAATGGATATTTTAGGTTCAAGTCTTACAAAACACGTGGTCTGGTGATCTGTAGTCCATAAAAAGCTGGGAAACTTCACTACCAAACTCGAGCCAAAAAAAGAACATATATAAGACTTCGTTGCTTTCCTTGGTTGGACGGCACTGCGGCTCCGCCGAGGCCAGCTCAACCCGAGCAGATGCCCCGCAGTCAACAAAGCCGCCCCCTCCCGGGGTCGGTGCGGCCACGACCCGACCACCCGGCTAGAATGCGAGCTTCCGCGAGAGGCCTGTGGCGGTTCAAGACGTGAGAAGAGAATGAATGAAGTGCTGCGTAGGCGACGGCAGGAAGGGACGCACGGTTTTGGTGGGAAGCCTGCAAGTGGGCCGAGCCGGAGGAAACCAGCCACCCGCCGCTCGTCTCAAGCGAAAAGCAAAGTGAACTAGAGACCAAGAAGCTTGGGCGGCGGGCCGCCCCACGCCCGGATGGAGCTCCCGGCCCCACCTGGGACCGCCCCAAGGTCACGCGCGCGCCCCGCAGCCCCCAAGCCCGCGCTCCCCCAGGCATCGCGAGTCCTGGCCCCGAAGGCCCCAGGCCGCGCTCCCCAAAGCTCCAACCACGCGCCACTGAGGCCCCGCAGGCACCGAGCCCGCAAGCCAGCGGGGGTTGGCGGCGGCGGCGCGGGCCGCCCACGTGGCCGCCAATAGCGGCCTCGGCCTCCCGGCCCCCACCCAGTCCCCGCCCGGGCCCGGCCGCACCTTGGCGGCCGCCATGGGGGCGCGGCGGCGGCGGCGGCTCGGTTGGCTCGGTCGTCGCTGGCTCCGCGGCCTCTCGGCGGCTGGTCGTAGCTCCTCTCCTCCGCGTCTGGCGCCGGCGCCTCCCGCCCTCTCGCTCTTCCCTCCGCCCCGCGACCCGAACCCCGACCCCTGACCCCGGCGGCGGGAAACGCGACGCGATTCAAAACCAGTGCAGCTTTATTGGCTCACACTGCGGACATTCTCATTGTCCAGCCCGCCCCGCGCTTCCCGCCAAAACGCCCGCGGCGCATGCCCGACCCGCCCGGCAGCCAGGGGAGCGTGCCCTCCCGGCGGCCCTCGCGCGCACTTCCGCCCCGCGGCGGCGCGCACCCCCCGGGCTCTCGAAGGGACAGGGGATCGGAACTGGCGCGTGGTGATGACGTCACCGGAAGCCAGGATGATAGAGACGCACGGCCTCGGCTGCACGCGCTGGCTGACGGGAGAGTGGCCAGCTAGGCGAGTGGCCGGCGCGGGCCCCTGGCGGGCGGGCGGCGTACCCCATGCCCGAGACCCGAACCTGAGCACCGAAGGTTCGAGTCCCGCCCCCGCCCGGGGCGGAGCCGGCGAGCGGTCTCGCGGCGTTGCAGCCGCCCTCTGAACGCCTGCGTCCCTTGTGCCAGGCCCAGGACCGGGCGGCGGAGGCGGCCCTTGTGGGTGTCCCCAGTCCGGGCAGCGGACGGACCAGACGATGAGTGACAAGCTCGACAACGAAGTAAAGTGAAGGGAGATCCTGATGGGAGACGGAGGAGATGGAGGAGGAGAGGGTAGGGGGAGATGGAGGCGGGGTAGGTAACCGCCGGGAGAAAACGTGAGATAGGGGGATAAGTTGGGAGAGGGGAAAAGAGAGGCTGGGCGTAGGGTGCACTAATGGAGGTTGGGGTGTGGGACAAGGGGAGCCTGGGGCGTTCAGGTTCTAGGGTCCGGCCCTCAGCCCAGCCCTTGTCTGTCTCCACACAGGGCCCTGTGCCCATGGAGGGCTGCGGCCAAGACAGCAGCAGTGCCCAGGGTAGCCCTGCAGCCCTAGCCCCCCAGGAGGAAGACGAGGAGGAGGAAGGGGGGGCTGGGCCGGCTGCAGAGTCCGTGCCTCAGCCTGGACTCTACAGCTACATCAGGGACGACCTGTTTACCTCGGAGATCTTCAAGTTGGAGCTGCAGAACGTGCCCCGCCATGCCAGCTTCAGTGATGTCCGTCGCTTTCTGGGCCGCTTTGGCCTGCAGCCTCATAAGACCAAACTCTTTGGGCAACCTCCCTGCGCCTTTGTGACATTCCGCAGTGCTGCTGAGCGGGACAAGGCCTTGCGTGTGCTGCACGGTGCCCTCTGGAAGGGCCGCCCACTCAGCGTGCGCCTGGCCAGGCCCAAGGCTGATCCTATGGCCAGGAAGAGGCGGCGTGAGGATGAGGGTGAGCCAACGGCCACATGCATCGCAGATGTAGTGACACCTCTTTGGACCGTGCCCTATGCTGAGCAGCTGGAGCGGAAGCAGCTGGAATGTGAGCAGGTGCTACAGAAGCTCGCCAAGTGAGTGTGGGTGCAGATCACCCCCTTGGCCCCAGAGCTCTGCTCGTTTCTATCTATGCTTGTTCAGCCCATCCTGTGCCCTGTACAGACATCCTCGGGGTCTGCACGGTCTTTTGGGTAGTTAGCCAGTAAAATCCATATATAATCAGTGTGGATAGTGAGGTCCTGAGGGAGGGACCTGGGCACCTGGGCATTTGGAGAATGGCTGGGGATGGTTGCAGGGGAAGCGGACTGAGTCCAACCTTGGCCCCACCTCATCCTGCAGGGAAATTGGGACCACCAACCGCGCCCTGCTGCCCTGGCTACTCTCACAGAGACACAAGCACAACAAGGCCTGCTGCCCACTGGAGGGGGTTAGGCCATCACCCCAGCAGGTCAGGCCCGGCTGGTGTGGCCAGAAACTCATCTTATGTTCTTAAAGGGGCTCTTTTCACTTATCTCTACCATCCCTTTTCCTGCTTTGCATTTACTTCTGGTATTCGTTGTGTGACTGTTACTTGTTGACCACCCCATCCCCCGGACGGCCAGGGCAAGGTCAGGCATGTCTCTCTCTCTGCCTCCCTGCAGACCGAGTATCGTAATAAGTGTGAGTTTCTGGTCGGCGTTGGGGTGGACGGGGAGGACAACACAGTCGGCTGTCGGCTTGGGAAGTACAAGGGCGGGACGTGTGCTGTGGCAGCCCCCTTTGACACCGTACACATCCCTGGGGCCACCAAGCAGGTGGTGAAGGCCTTCCAGGAGTTCATCCGGTGAGGGCTTATGGCTGGGCTGGGGGCCCGGAGAAGTCCTGAGGTGGTCTGGGAGCAGAGGGTCTGCCTGGGGGGATTCTGGGATTGTGATCTGGTGGGTGCGGCTGGAAGAGCGAGCAGGGATGCTGCTCACCCAGTCCTGGTTGGCAGATGTTGGGGGACTCAGGGCCACTCATGGCTCCCACAGGTCCACTCCATATCCAGCATATAACCCAGAGACGTACTCAGGCCACTGGAAGCAGCTGACTGTGCGAACCAGCCGCCGTGGCCAAGCCATGGCCATTGTCTACTTCCACCCCCAGGTCTCAGGCAGGGTGGCTCTCTTGGGGGAGGGTGTCTGGGCCACAGTGAGCTGTGACGCAGCCTTACAAGGCCTTTTCTGCTACTTACCCAGAAACTGGGCCCTGAGGAACTGGCTGGGCTGAAGGCCTCCTTGGCGCAGCACTTCATGGCGGGGCCAGGCAAGGCCACTGGGGTGACCTGCCTCTACTTTGTAGAGGAGGGACAGCGGTGAGGAGCCTGGGTAGGGGTGGGGCGGGTCCCTGCAAGGGCTGGTGACACTGATGGATGTAACCCTACCACCCACAGAAAGACTCCTAGCCAGGAGGGCCTGCCCTTGGAGCATGTGGCTGGAGACCGGTGCATCCACGAGGACCTGCTGGGGTTGACTTTCCGGATCTCTCCTCACGCCTTCTTCCAGGTAGCCCCAAATTTCTAGGGATCACAAGGACACATGGAGGGAGGCCTGACATGATGTCAGAATATGATGGGGAGGGGCGCCTGGGTGGCTCAGTTGGTTAAGTGACTGTCTACGGCTCAGGTCATGGTCCTGGAGTCCCAGGATCAGGTCCCACATCGGGCTCCCTGCTCGGCGGGGAGTCTGCTTCTCCCTCTGATCCTCCTCCCTCTCATGCTCTCTGTCTCTCATTCTCTCTCTCGCAAATAAAAAAAAAAAGAATATGATGGGGACAGTGGGCTAGGGCAGTGATAAGGGATTAGCCTGGGGAGAACGTCCAGGCAGGAGAGTCATAAGCACTGTAAGGTAGGAAAAAGATTATTTGCCGTTAGATTCTCTGACAATCCTTTGGGAAAAGGGTCCTCTGGGGGTAGGAACAGGAGTTGGGGTGATGCCAGGGTTCTGGTGTGAGCTCTGGCACTCAGAAAAGAGGTGAGGTGTGGGTTATCAGTATCAAGTTGCTTTTCAAAGCCAGGAGACCGGGTGAAGTTGCTGGGCATGATGGGATTGAGGGTCAGTCCAAGGACTGGGCCTCTGGCACTCAGATGGCTAGATGGGGGAGGGGTGGGATCTGGAGACCTGGGAAGAGGGTGACTGACCCAGGGATGGGGCCATGGACGCCCCCAGGCAGGAAGTGCCCAGGGAATGCAAGTGTTTGGGGGTGGGGAGGTCAGCGTGGGCAGGGAGGCTCCGCTGACCTCCTGGATGCTGCTGGCCCACTCTCCAGGTTAACACTCCGGCGGCCGAGGTGCTCTACACAGTCATCCAGGACTGGGCCCAGCTGGACGCAGGGAGCACAGTACTGGATGTGTGCTGTGGCACTGGCACCATCGGCCTGGCACTGGCCCCGGTGAGCCCTCCTGCCCCGCCTGAACCCCACCCACGTCGTCACCTGCCTCATGACCCCTAGTGGCCCCCCACACCTATTCCGGATCCTCTTTCACTCCCCAAACGCCTCCCACCATGCTGAGGGGGTGGGGATGGGGCAGGGCGCCACGAGTCTGTCCTTTCCTGACTTCAGAGGGTGAAGAGAGTCGTGGGGATTGAGCTGTGCCAGGAGGCCGTGGAAGATGCCCGGGTGAACGCCCGAGACAATGGTGAGAGCCAGTGCTCCACACAGCGAGTGGGCGGCAGATGCTCCTGCTGTATACCTCAGCACAGCCTGTGAGGCCCACCAGGAGGTTCTTAGGGCCCATGGTGGGGTGAGGGGCAGAGGGTGCAGGAGGGCTCCTACTGTGTGGACTTGACTGTGTGCCCAGGATGCTGGAGCTGTGTTAAGGGTGAGCAGGTTCCTTAGCCAGAAGGCTTTCCCGAGACACCTCTGACCTGGGACTTCAAGATACCAGGTGGATCCTGTGGGGAGAGGGTGTCCTGGGTCTTCTGTGACAGGGTTATGGTTCCATGTCCAGAGTTGAGTAATGTGGAGTTCCACTGTGGGAGAGCCGAGGACCTGGTGCCCGCTTTGGTGAGCAGACTAGCCTCTCAGCAGCTCATTGCCATCTTGGACCCACCCCGTGCTGGCCTGCGTAAGTGCCCTCCATCTGGGAGGTATCATGGGGGGGCAGGGAGGTCTGGGTGGCACACCAGGCTGCGCAGCCTCAGGCCTGATGCCCATCCTATTTGGACCTCCTCAGATTCCAAAGTGATCCTGGCTGTCCGAAAAGCTGAGAACCTCAAGCGGCTCCTGTATGTCTCTTGCAACCCCCGGGCGGCCATGGGCAACTTTGTGGAGTGAGTGTGAGGTGGGGGGCCTGGGGTGGCCCCAGGACAGGGTGGACTGGGGACCCGGTGGACCCACGTGGCGGACCTTGACATTCCTTTTCCACCACAGCCTCTGCAGGGCCCCATCTAACCGAGTGAAGGGCACCCCCTTCCGACCTGTCAAGGCTGTGGCTGTGGACCTCTTCCCGCAAACCCCGCATTGTGAGATGCTCCTCCTGTTTGAGAGGGTGGAGCACCCCAATGGCGCAGGGGCCCTGGCACCCCAGGACCCTCCAGCCCAGTCCCCACCAGAACCCCCAGAGGATACCTTACAGGAAACCGGGGCTGCTGCCTCTTGCTAGGTCCCTGGAGGACTGGAAACTTGCCCTTTCAGAATGGGGCCATCTTCATCACCCGGGCAGCAGCCAAGGGGTTCCCCAAGTCCTTGCCTTGCCTCAGGACGCTCAGGCAGCACCTAGAGGGCACAAGACTTGGCTGACCCACTCAAGGTCCATCTGTCCCTGTGGACTCTAGGCTCCTGTAGCATGTCCCCTACCACTGCCCCCACACCTCCAGTTCTTTTTGGGTTAGCTGGGATATAGGGCTAGAATAAACAGTTGGTGAACTACAGCTGTTATTGTGATGAAAACTCATTAGCACACGGGGCTCCCTTCTGCCACCCCACTGCAGGTGCTGGGGGCAAGGTCAACGGGGCACCTTGAACAGCCTAAGTCTGAGCCTCCACCTCCCGCTAGCACACTGCCAGCTCCTCTGTGTGGCAGCAAGTCACAGCAGTGTGCTGACAGCATCAGGTTTTATGCTTAACCCCAGGGGAGCAGAGATGTGGATCTACTGGCCCACAGCTGTACATGTGGGGTAGAACACATGGCGAGGGGCCATCTCCTGCAGGTAGGCCCAGTGGTCTGCCCCATTTTTCCTACACCCCCTGAGGGAAGGTTCCATCCCCAACCTAGCCCTGAAGGGAAGCCACTGGAGCTGGGAGCCAGGATGGAACACTGCCCAGCTACCGTAGGACCAGTGTGACCAGGCAAAAATGTCTCAGCCTGGGGGGGGAGGAGGGGGCGTTCTGGCGTTGAGGGTCCACAAGCCCCATAGCCTCACATGGTTAGAAGAAACACACACCAGCCATTCCCTTTTGGGACAGTTTTGCTTTATGCGTTCAGTCAAGGCTCACCCTTACAGCCATAGTTTAGCCGCCACCTGGAAGGTACATGACGGCCAGTGGCCATGTGGAGGTGGCATCAGCACAGGCTCCCCCTGCCCTCTGCCCCCACGGCATGGCTGTGCACACACAACACTCACACCCACACGGACACAGAGGAAGGACATGGGGAGGCTGCAGCAAGGCTCACTGCCTCTAGTTAACACATGTGCACGAAGCTTTGGTTCACAATGGTGCATCTGGCTGTTCTGAGGGCCAACAGTCATAGTCAAATGATTATTCACAGCTGCAGACAGGAGGCAAGACAGAAGCAAGTGTCTAATTACAGCAACTTGATTTGAGGGTTTTGTTTTATAAAGGTCAGCACAGAAGCCAACCTCAGTCACATAGGTGGTAAGGGAGAGATACACTGTGGGTGGCACACAAGACCGACATTCTGAATTCATGAAAACAAATGCCATCAACACCAACCACGGGGGATGTGATGGAGAATGGGCATGCCCGTGGACACTGCAGCCCAGCAGTGGGCCCCTGCAGCCGACCGTGCACCAAGAGCACATGCCACCCTGAACAGGCCCTAGGGACAGGGAGCGGATGGCCACCGCTACCTTGCACGTGGACCCAGGGCCCCAAGCATACCCATGTCTCCTGGGGCTCAGGGCAGGGACACACCTACCCCCGCACCTATTTGCAGGAGCCACTTGGAGATCACTGCCTGCTGGTCAAAGGAACAGGTGGCCATGAGGCCTGGCTGCTCAGGGCAGGTGCCCTTGAAATCCAGTGCAGCCACCATCACAGGCAAGACCACCGCCCTGCACGTGCTTGTGCCAGCTCTGGGAGGAGTGCCACTTTGTGAGCACGGATGGACCACACGGTCCTGTTTCCTCTTCTAAAATCCTCCTGCTAAAAGGCTTCACTTGTTTATATCTGCTATGTGATTCCAAATCTACCTTCTACTCTCACTGTAAAAGTTTCTTCCCAAATGCTAAAATATCATAAAAGCTTTAAAAATTGATGGGTGGACAGATGGACTTGACTGTGCAAAAATCTTTAGTAAAAAGTTGCCAGAGGCCAGTGAAGGTGAGGGGCCTCGGTGTCTAAGAAGGCGTGTTTTTAGGACATTAAGACTTACTCAGAAAAAATGGAGCACACGCCAGCCCAGGGCCCGGGCAACAAGCCAGGCAGAGACCAGCTGACTTCATACTCAAACTGGCAACATGTTTCAAGGATTCAAAAGAATCACCTTGAGGGCTTGCCTGCAATTTCTGAAAAATAGTTGATTCTAAACTTGTGTTTATTTTAAGCCAAAAAGGTCTGAAATACTCCTTCCTGTTATAACCTTTTCAGAGAAAAAGGGAAAACACAAGAGGCAGGGGAGGGGTGGGGGTGCCAGCGCGCACCTTCTGACCAGACCTCTGCAGTGGCCTGTGGGAGCCTGGGGCACAGGGCACCACAGGACTCGGCCACCACTTTCTCAGTCTGTCACTTCTTGTCTGTGCATGTTACATACTGACACTCAGGAAAACCTTCATCAAACCAGTCTGCAGCAAGTCCCCAGAGGCAGAGGTCATCCACAGCTATTGCCAAATTCTTGGTTCTCACCCATGTGGGCAAGCTGAGTCCATCCTTGAACACGTCCACTCAGACCTGTGGGCGGCCCCCAAGGAAGAGCTGCGTGGCCCTGCTGTCCCTGTGCACCAGAGCCCCACCCCTCTGGCCCCGGCCTTAGATGCCTGGCCGCAGGGGAGGAACTCGGATCAGAGGCCTGGAGGCTGCAGAGTGAGCGGCGCGTGGTGTCCCTGGCAGCAGAGCTGACAGTCCCCGCGCCTGCCCCTGCTGCCTCCCTCACACGTCCACGGTGCACAGGGGCTCGCCGCCAGGCTGGGCAGACGCCACAATAGACATCTTGGGCTTCTTCCGTGTCTCCTCCTGGAAGAACAACGAAGGTGAGGGATGCCAACGATGTGGGAACACGTGGCCCAGCCCAACCGCGGGCAAGAGACGCCCAAGGCAAGGGGGAGGGGGACGGTGAGCTCAGCACACTGGTGCCAGGTAGCCTCTGGAGTAGGAGGGCACCAGCCCTGGGGGGCCTGAGGAGTGGGCCGGATAGGAGGCTGGCTGGGTCTGCCTGGATGCCATCTCAGAGTACTGCGTGCTCGTGCTTCCCTGGCAATCAGAACACACCCAGAAGTGAAAGGCCAAAGAAGTTACAGCCACCAGGGACAAGCCACATGGGTGGGTCTCTCTCCCCGCTCCAACTTGAGGGCAGAAGTGAGGCATCTCCTGGGCCAGAAAAGTCAAATAAAACCTTCTCAGGGTTTTATACAGGCCCGGGCAAAGACCACAGCTGAAAAAGGTCCTATAGCCTAGAAGCCCCTCAGGCGGGTAGCTTCAGGAAGCTTCACCAGGACCGAGCCTTATCCGGGTCAAATTGTTCTATGAGCAGTGCTCCTCTCTCACAGAAATGCCAAGGGCCTGAAGAAGAGGTCCATGATGGCAGTCTGTCACCCACATGACCCTGAGTAAGGGAGGCCTGGCAGGTGCACTGTTCCTGCCTTCAAACAGCTGGTACTGAGTGGAAACACCCAGAAGCCAGGCCCTTCACAGCCGTACGCCAGGGCTGAGAGCTCTATAATGTAACTAAAAAATGAAGTGATTTGATGCAAGTGTCATGAATGCGGAAACACAAAGGAAAGGAAATCTCTGGAAGTACTGCGGACTCACTGGGAAGAGGGAGCACTACACAGGCATCAGGAGCCAGGGATGGGTTCCTGCGGGCTGACTTTACCCCCACAGCTGCCAGTTTGACCTTGACTCGACACCCGCCCCTCCCTTGAGGGCAAGGGGATGAAGGGAGTAGAGGGGCCATGGCCTGCGGTGCTGGCCGAGCCTGCATGCTCACCCTCTCCTCGGCCAGCCTCTTCATCTCCTCCTGCAGCTTGCTCAGGATGTGCAGGTTTGGCTTGTTCTTCTTGGCATACTGCTGCAGCTCAATCACGCTCTTGTCCGAGGTCTCCTGGGGGAGCACAGCGCCTCGCTCTCAGGAGTGCCTGGGGCAGGCCTCATTGACACACTGTGGCCACCAGCCAGAGCTGCATGACCCCAGACCGGCTGCCCCACCCTCAACCCACACCCGGCAGGCTGACAAAGCCACAGAGAACATAGACTAGTCCACGGCTGCCCAGCTCACTTTCTGACCATGCCACCCCCACTTCTGCCTCACCCTCAGCAGGAAGCAGCTATGGCCTCTTCCCTTCATAAGGCAAAGGCACCCAGGCAACCAGCTGCCTCCACTCCTATCACTGGTGCTGAGCACCCGCACTGCCCAGACCCTCAGAACGGAATGATCAGAGCATGGCCTCAGCCAGCAGAATGGCACACTGCCAGATGGAACACACCCTGGCACTGGGGCCCAGCTGGGGGCCCATTAGCCCTAGACACAGGGCTCTCTACATGTCTGCATGTCCTATGACCTTCATTGCAGGACCAAGATGTCCTGAGGCCCTTCCCGGGTAAAGAGGCCATCTGAGGAAACCTGCCGTGCCTTGCACCTGTCCTCCAAAAGATGCAAGCTAGGGCTGTGCCTAGACCGGACCCTCGCACTCCAACCTCAGGAGGGTTTCCACTCCTGGGCCAAGGCAGGCTTTCTCGCTCTCAATCTTAGTCCAACCAAGATGTTGCACAAAGTAAGGCATATAACGGCGGAAGTCAGCCTCATCTGCACTGCATCTGAGTTATCTCAGCAACTCATAACTTGAGGTTCCTCAAAGCACCCTACGGGCCCAGTGTCACTTCCTTCACCCCATCTTGTCAAGTCCCAAACGAGGGCCTCTTCAGGGATGCCACAATGACCACCCCTCCCCTTACTGGGGTGCCAATAACCCAAACTATTTCTCGAAACATCAGGAGAAAAACTAAAAACCATGAACACCTCCCAGTATTTCCTTCTACCTCACAAAGCACACAAACTTAAGGGTGTTGATTTAAAACTCAACAACTCAGCAAAACAGCAGAAACTAACCAGATGACATACAAGGCAAACAGGTATTCATAGCCAGGAAAAGCTGCCCTGCATCTCTTACTCTCCCTCAAGCTCCTAAGGGTCCTCAAATTAATCCAAGGGCTTCTACCCCCATGGGGCTAAAGGCAGGGGACAACAGGGCTCAGCTCAGAAGCTTCCTATTTGGGCTGCCAGCACCACCAGCTGCACCTCCTGCTGGGCAGGCCCTTCCCACACAGCCAGTGCCAAGCCCAGGCTTCTCAGGGAGGGAGACACAGCATGAACGACCTCCCAACCCCCCTCAAGGTCACAGACCGTGGCCAGCAGAGGGCCCAAGAGGCATCACTGAACAAGAGCAGAGCTGCCCAACTTTGTCCCCTGTGACAGCAGGACCCCAAACACATGCTCCAGGGTTGGGGGAGGAGGATGAGAAGCATGGAGGCTGCCCTAGGCCCAGGGGAGGGACCCAGTTACCTGTTTGACCATCTTGCTGCTTTCGCGGCCATACATGCGAAGTAAAGACCCCCAGTTCTTGACATGTGGGTGCAGCAGCTGAAGGATTTTCTGAGAGGCTAACTGTTTTCCAACTCTCTTATTCTTACCTGTGAGGAAGATGAAATGTGGAGAGGGAGTCCCTAATATCCAGCAGTCAACACAGCCAGCTCTCCGAAACAGGAGCACACCTGTCATGCCCCCACCCAGCTGACGGCATGTTCTACAAGAGGGGGTAGAGACGTGTTCTAGCCCTGCACTGGGGACCACGTCTCACAAAGCTGAGGCCAGGACCCACCCCACCCCACTTTACAGAAGAGCCCCCTCAGAGATTCCGAAAATCAGCACAGGCCCAAGGTATAGCTGACGAGGCCTCCCTCCCACCACACCCCACACGTCCAGAGACAAAGACAAGCAACAATGAGTGTCGGCAGGACGGACTCCACCAGAAAGACCAGAGGAGTTTCCAGGCAGGATTTCTATGCAGAGGGAAGGCAGGGCCAAGGAGCAAAGTGGGTCTGGAGAACAGTGAGTGCCAGGAGACACCTATGGCCAGGCAGAGCAAGGCGGGCCACGCTTCCCAGACAGGGGCGGGGGTCAATGGCCCAGCGTCCCTCCTCCGCCCCACCTGCCTGCTCCAGAAGGTAGCTCTGTGAGGACTGGTGTCTGCTGGATCACGGGGACACCTGGGTGTGCAAGTGGTTCTGTGATTTTCCCAGGGACAACTGGTATGTTACCTTCCAATTTACACAGTACTGGTTTTGTGTATAATAGTCATAGAAGATTTTCTTTTAAAATAAAGTTTTAAAAAGTGGTTACTCCGAAAACCAAATTCGGTAAAGAGCACAGGTGGTGCACAGAGATACCGAACACAGGGACACAGAGTATGGCAGGCCAGGGGCTCTGCTGCCATTCCAGGGACCATTCCACCCCTCCTCCTGCCACAGGGACCACGGGCTGGATGGGGCACTGGTGGCAGGAGGGGAACACACAGTCTAACCCGAACGATCAGCCCAATCCCAGGAACCAGGAGAACGGGGATGGTCCCGCCTGCGGGTGACTGGCTTTCTGAGGTCGAAAGGAGATGCCAGTGGACACACTGCAGGCAGTCAGCACCCAAGGCAGGAGCTCGGGAAAGATGCCAAAGCAGTGGCCAGAGACCAAGCCACAGAGCCTCAGGGCTGCCAGAGAGGCCACACAGCAGGGAGCCACTGCCCCAGCAATCATGAGAAATTGTGATGGGGTGGCCAGAGGCAGGGGAGGCAGTCCTTACACCAGCCGCGCACTGTGTGTTTGCCGCACGCCATGACATATTCGCTCTTCTGGTTTTTACCAGGAACCACTTCAAATTTGATGGATGTGTCACCCATTCCATGGTTTCTTTAAGAAAAAACAGAGACAACAGGTGACATCAACTAAGAAGGGAGGAAACAGCAACTTCAGGAAAGCCCTTTAAAGGCTCTCTGAAGACAATGCCAACCCTTTCCCCAAACCGCTTCTCAGCTGAGAAGGAGGGCAGTCTTTGCATACACCCGATCACGGGCTCTGACTGACCGCCAGGCACGAGGGGCTTCTGTGCACGCACGGAACACTTGCCACGGCCCCGCTTTTAACAGCACTGCTTAAGCCAGGATAAATGACTAGTAAAGACACTGGGCACCAAAAGAGAAGCCCCCAGGACCCCTCTCAGGAGGGGAAGCACCCGCCCTACCTTTTAAGGCACTCGTGGAGGATCTGATAGGGAGACAACAGTCCGGCCTTGCTGGTCAGCTCGTAGACCCGTGAGTCCTCAATACTGATGTGGTTAAAATACTACAAAACAAAGCAGCCACTCCTAAGTGCTGGACTGAGCCTGCTGGACGCACGGAGCTGCTCCCCACGCTGTCTGCTTGCCCCGGAAGTTTCCTGTCCTCTTTACTGCCTCAAGGAGCACATCACACCCCCACCTCACTGTCCAGCTGCCCCTCTGAGACAGGACGAGCAGCGCTGTGCTAGGTTGGAGAGAACATGTTGCAACAGGGTGATAGAGCCTGGTGCTGCCTGGGAGCCTTTGCTGAATCTAAGTCTGAACAGACAATTAGTCAGAAATCTAAAGACAGACAACCTTAGGAGAAAAATCTGAAGATCATCGTGAGACTATAGAAGAAAGAAGGTAAGTCAAGACAAAAGCAATGTACTCTAAAAAGGGCAAGCCTCCTGAAGGCTGCAAAGGGCCTGGCCTGGCTCCCGTTTCAAACAAAAAGTCATCCGTCCTGGCTCTGAAACCAATCACTATGAGAACCAGAGAACAGAAGAGACAGCACTTAACCTGTTTTTTAGGGGAAAAAAGGCAAGTTCTGCACAACAGAGGCAGGCAGCAGCCAGGAAGTGGCTCTGACCCCAACCAGGCCTGGGCCTCTGCTGAGCCACCCCCAGTGAAGGGAGGCCATGGCCTACCCATTCAGCACAGCCCACCTCCATAACAAGGTACCACAAAGAGAGTGGCTTATTTTCTCACATTTCTAGAGGCCGAAAGTCCAAAAGCAAGGAGTCAGCAGGCCACATTCCCTTTGAAACCTCTCAGGAAGATCCTTCCTTGGCTTTCCCAGGTTCTGACAGCCCCAAGCTTTCCTTGGCTTGTGGCAGCGTCACTCCCATCTCCACATGGCCCTCTCTCCATCTCCCTGCCTCTTCTTGTAAGAACATAACACAGCTGCTCTGGGGAGGGAGGCAGGGGTTCCTCTCCCTCCACCAGCGGACTCACTGTGACTGAGTCGAGAAAAGCAAGGTACTATTTCTGAAGAGGATTCCTGATTCTAGTGAGCTGAAAATCTCCCTGCTCTCATTTGGCTATTGTCTTCCAAGAGGTCCCCACAAGACACCTCCACTTACAAATGCCCATATCAGCGTGGATCAGTTTCCAGGGAAAGTTATTCACCAAGACGTCAAGCCCTGGACCCATCCTCAATGGCTGGCCAGGTAGCCAAACCATCAGCGGAGGCTGGCTCTCTCACTCAGCCTATGAGGACCAGTCTCTAACTGGCAGCCAGCACCTGGGCTATGGATCAGGCTGAGCAGGTGGAAAACCTGTGTGCCCAGGATCCTCCCTGCAAGAGCCGAGGCACACACGCACAGCTAGAGAACACATACTCAGAAGCCCAAACACATCCAACAGCCGCAGGCAAAGGCCTGCACCAGTTACCTGCACCAAGGGCCACAGCCACATGTGGCTCGTGGTTAACCTATGAGGGGCATATAAGAACTGCAGCACAAAGGGCAGAAGTGACCCACTGACAAGAGTATGGAAGAAACCTGGAGAATCAGTGCCCAACAGACCTTGAAGGGCCATGAGGGAGCACCACAGACAGCCCAGCACCCATAAATTCAACAATTTAGAGAAAATGGACCAATTCCTTAAAAAATGCAAACTACCCAAACTGCCCTTTTCAAGAAGCTGAATTTGTAGTTACAACTTTCCTGCAGAGAAAACTCCACATGCAGATGGCTTCATTGGTGACAACTGCCAAACATTTAAGAGGGAAAAAAAAAAATAACACCAATTCTAGAGAATCTTCAAAAAACCTTAAAAGGAGGAACAATTGCCAATTCATTTTATGATGTTAGTAGTACTCTGTTATTAACACCAAAGAGAAAACTACAAACTAACATCCCTCATGAATACAAGTATAAAAATCCTAAACAGAGTATTAGCAATTCGCAACCAGTAACACATAAAAGTATATGCCGTGGGGGCGCCTGGGTGGCTCAGTTGGTTAAGCAACTGCCTTCGGCTCAGGTCATGATCCTGGAGTCCCGGGATGGAGTCCCGCATCGGGCTCCCTGCTCAGCGGGGAGTCTGCTTCTCCCTTTGACCCTCTTCCCTCTCGTGCTCTCTCTATCTCATTCTCTCTCTCAAATAAATAAATAAAATCTTTAAAAAATTAATTAATTAATTAATTAAATAAAAATAAAAATATATGCCGTGCCCAAGTAGGACTTATCCCAGGGATGCAGTTTTTAAAAAATAAATCAATCAACCAAATTCACTCTATCAACAAATTAAAGAGGAAAAAAGGCCTATCAACAAATACAGGAAGGGCATTTGACAAACTGCCAACACCCTTTCATGACAAAAACACTCAACAAACTGAGAACAGAAGAACCCTTCCTCAACCTGATAGAGGGCACCAACAAAAAATGGAGAGCTAAAGTCACACTCAGTGGTCAGAGGCTGGATCCTTTCTGCCTAAGATCAGGAACAAGACTAGGATGTCCACTCTCCCCACTGCTACTCAACATGTAATGGAGCTTCTAGCCAGAACAGCAAGCCAAGAAATAAAAGGCATCTAGATTGGAAAGGAAGAAATCCAACCACCTTTCATCTCAGTCAACCTAGTCTGTACACAGGAATTCCAAAGAAATCTATAGAAAAACTATTAGAACAAATAACACAATTCGCAAAGCTGCAAAACACACAGTCAACATACAGACAATAAATTCCATCTCTCTACACTAGCAATCCACAATCAGGACTGAAACTAAAGTGCTACTCACAACAGCTCCAAAACATGTATGAAATACTTATGTCTATATCTAAGAAAATGAGTGCAGGATCTGCACACTGGAGATGACCAAGCTACAATAAAAGACATGAACGAAGACCTCAATAAATGGGGAGACACACTGGGGTTGTGAACTGAAAGACTCAATACCATTAGGAAGTACATTCTCCCCAAATTCATCTACAGATGTAACACAATTCCTATCAGAATCTCAACAGAACTTTCCATACTGACATACTGTTTCTTTATGGAAGGGCAAAGGAGCATGGTATGGAAGCACTTTTGAAAAAAGAACAAAGTTGGAGGGTTCACACTATCTGATTTCAAGAATTCATATCATTTGGGTGCCTGGGTGGTGCAGTCAGTTAAGCATCCGACTCTTGGTCTCAGCTCAGGTCAGGATCTCAGGGTTGTGAGATCGAGTCCTGTGTTGGGCTCCGCACTCAAGTGGCGGAATCTGCTTGGGATTCTTTCACTCTCCCTCTGCCCCTACCCCCGCCACAATCACGCTCTCTCTCTCTCTCAAATAAATCAAGAAGGTGTCATCAAGAAGGTGTGGCACTGGTGAAGGGACACACAGACCAAGGAGACAGAACCAAATGTAGAGACAGATCCACATACACATGCTGCTCCCCACAGACGTGCAAAGGCATCCAGTTGAACACACACCTACTGTACAGCCCAGCAAGGCCATCTTGGGTGCTTATTTATCTACGCTCACATGGAAACCTGGACAGCCTCATAGCAACCAAGTGCTAATCACCCAAAACTGGCAATGTGCTCAACACCCCTCAATCAAGAAGGAAGAACACACCCAGCACTGCCCTGTAGTGGGCACGCTCAGCAGCAAAAATGACCCAACCATCGACACAGGCACCAACAGAGACAAATCCTACGTGCATCACTGAGTTGGAGCCTGGTACTCAGGGTACCTACCCTGTCACTCCACTGATAAGACATTCGGGAATTGGCTAACCTAGGGAGACAGTTCAGTGCCTAACAGGGTGAAAAGAGAGAATTCTGACAACAAAAGGACAGTTCAAGAGAACTGGGAGGGGGGATTTGAAAATGTTCTTGATTGTGCTGTGGGTTACATGACAAAACTATATGCATGGTTCAAAACTCACAGAAGTGTACCAAAAAGTGTATTTAACTCTGTATAAATTAAAAAGTAAATTGGGGGGGGGAACCAAAAAGGCAAAAACAATGGGTCACTAATACCTAAATTCTAGAACAACCATGAACCAACCAGAACCCACAGGTATCTAAGAAGCAATAATATACTGAGAAGAAATCACCCCAGGTCTTATGAATGGGCATGGTGCCAGTTCTGGTCATCCGTTTTTGCCTTTTTAATCAACATCAAACAAGCCCTGCCCCAAGCCTCTACTTCCAGGGCAGCTCTCAAACTCTGGATGTTCTATATCCATGCCACCATTGCATGTGGACTTTGTGCCACTGTACCACAAGGACAGGAGGGCACAGCGAGAGCTCCCAAAGAACCAGGGCCCACTCAGCCCACCATGGCATCCTGCTGTCCGCCCCCCGGGAGTCCACACAAGAAGGGAATGCCCCCACAGCCTAAGCTCTGGCACCACACCTCCACAGAGGCACCATGGGTAAGAGGGGCCACCACCTATTGAGCTACTCATAAGGATGTGACAGAAACACTGTCACAATTTTTTAGGAGCAAGACAGCAAAATCAGTCAGGACTGAGATGCTCTAACACATCCAACCTAACAGAGAAGCTACTCTCTTCTCTAACAAATTTTAAAACAAGGGAAAAATACAATGTTAATGTGTGCACACACATATACATTTAAATTCTAAGTGTGAAAAACCCTCTCCAGAGGATGAGGACATTTTTGGCCATCGGACACGTATTTGGTCCTTATATCCAGTTCCTGGCATGGAGCTCCTAAAACCCTTAGAATTTCCTGAGCGATAGGTGTATCTTTTGTTATTCACATGAGCCCCTCTGGACCTCACCTCAGTTTATGCTAATGAGGAGACTGGGGGGAGGGTTGCGGGGGGGGGTGTTGGGGTTGGTGGGGACCTTGGACAGTTTCATGATGGGGCTGGTCACCAGAAAGACCAAACACAATTAAGGACCTGTTCATCTGACCAAACACAATTAAGGACCTGTTCATCTGGCTGTCCATGTGTATCCTTTATAATAAACCAGTAAACATAAGGTGTTTCCCTGAGTTCTGAGAGCAGATTCTAAAAAAGTTCTAATTCAAGCAAATTAGTGAAACTGAGCGAAGCCATGGGAACCCCTGAATCTGTCGTTGGCTGGGCAATGTGGGTGGCCTGGGCACCCCATTTGTGGCTTAAGTGTGAAGTGTGGGCAGTCTTTTGGGACTGAATCAACTCCATGTAGACAGTGTGAGAACTCAGCAGAGCTGTAGACACCTCGCTGATGTCAGAGAATTGGAGAACTGACATGGAAAAGCCCCTTGTGTGTACAAGGGAACTTTTACCTGGGATTTCCAAGCTGCCCATGTGGCATCCTCCACCTGGGGAAACCTCCTCTTTCTCAGCCTACTTTCCGATGTCATTTCTAGAAAGATCCCTCACTTTCCAGACAAGCCCCAGAATATATGGCCAGAACATGAATCTTACTACTACTGTTCGGCACAACCTGAGGCACAAAAATCCCAGAAACCGATAGCATCTGCCCTGGCAGATGCCTCAGGCAAATGCAAATGCCTCACTAGAGGCGCTGATGGGAAAGGCTCCAAGGAAAAGGCTGCAGCCACAATGACCTTGCAAACTGAGGGCAGGAGGAAAGGTGGAGGATGAAAGAACAGAACACAAAGACTGCCAGCTGGTCATCATCAAAACCATGCACCTCCAACAGAGAAGAGGTAACCACTGGCCTCTGATCAAGTGTCCCCTGATCACAAAGTGTGAGGCAGTGACAGGGTTGATGTAAAGTCTAGAGAGAGCTTGCAGCCCTCCAGGTGCACATCCCACTGCATGGCCACATATGAGGAGGCCGCAATGCAGGTGGTAGGACTGCAAAGGGCAGCTGGGACAGAGCAGGGAACTGGAGCAACAGACCACTGTGCAACACACATATCCTGCCAAGGCTGGAGGAGCCATGGAACACACCCTAGGTCCCTGTGCTGGCCAGAATGAAACTGGGTGGTCCCTGCTTAGGGAACCACAATGGTGCCAAACACGAAAGTGAACTAAAGCCAGAGCAAGCACAGACTTTCAGATTTAAAAACTGGAATGAGCTGCTTATTCATTCAACCACCAACCAAGCAAGATGATGGTATCTTAGAGGCCACAACACTAAAGAGAGACTGTCTTGGATGTTATCTTGAAACCAAGCATTCCTAACGCTTGTTGTACTAACCCTGGAGAACTTTCCATTATCTCAACATGTCAAAAAATTTTCAAGTCAACTGTAATTTACTGAGTTACTTTAAACTTTACCACAATAATAGCCACAGGCAAGGGGGGTGTGTGTCCTGCAAGATTCCCCATCCCTCCCTGCCCCCACTGGTGGCCAACAGCAGAGCCTGCTCAGATAAGCTGCTGTGACAAACAAAGCAAAGTTCCATCCTCCAAAAAGCCTGCTGGAGCCACATATCCCCTGCCTGCCTAGGCCAGGCCGACTACCAGAACCAGAACCGCGGTGAGCCTTCCAGTTTCTGCCGCCCTGTATCAGAGGACAGGGCGGTGGAGCCTATGCAGCCCATGTTTCATCAGCCACTACAACACCAACCCTAAGGGCCTTGGCGGGCTGTGGGGAAGGGTCTAGGTACCGGGTTCTCCAACATGCCCTGGAAGCCTCCCTGAACACCACTGTTCCACAGTCGGGTTATTCAGAAATAAAGTAGAAAATGTGATTTTTCCTGGAGGAGCTAATCCTTTTGATACTGTTTCTGGTGATTAGGCTCTGAGCACAGAATACAGACATTTGACTGCCATGGGCACTTTACCATATTTTATAATAGTATCAGTCTAAAAAGACTGGAAAAAAATTTTAAGTGCATCCTGAAGCCCTTCTAGAGTGGCAGAATAAAGGACCTCTGAAACTTGCTCCTCCACAGAATCAATAAAAATTGTCAGAATCAACTTCTTCGGAATTCTGGAAATTAAACAAAGACAACAATCTGAGGAGCATTTATTCAAGAAAAGTGGCTGAATCTTGGTAAGACAATGAGTTTTGTAGCATTTTAACTTGGCCCATTTCTGTCTCCTCTTCCCAGCTCTATGGTGGCCTTAGGAACCAGCAAACCCACAGCCACTGAAGAAGGCAGGATGGTTCCCCAACACTCCAACCCCAGAGAACCATCGCCATCTGGCCCAGCTGGTATCTCTATAGAAAAGTCCCATAATAAACTTGCCTTTGCGTGACCCAACTCAGAGCTCACTCAGTGCAAACAGCCCAACTCCCCAGGAAATCTGTCAAAAATAATCATCGGCAACTGTTTCATACTGCAATTGCCTAAGGCTGGGATACCAGCTGGCAAGCAAGAGGCAGGTCAGAAAACATAAAAGGGAATCTAGAGAATGAGACAGCTGCCCATAAGGGACTTTGAAAAGCTCCAATTTGGGGATCTAGGTGGCCACATGCATGCCTAGGAAAGACCCAAGAAGGCCCAAATCTCTCACCCAATTGACTTGGAAGCTCTGTGCAAGTGGGAAGGCTAAGACACAGTTGTCAACTATTAGAGCACTAAAGGTGACCATAATTTGCATAAAGAGCCCCCTGGCAAAGGCGAGGAGACTTACTAGTTTAGGTCAAGAAATCTCTGATCTGGATTTCACAGAACAGTCTAGGAAAGTCACTGTTATGGGTTGAAATATGTCCCCCCACAAATTCATATGTTGAAATCCTAACTCCCAGTATGCCATTATGTGACCTTTTTTGCAGACAGGGTCCTTACAGAGGTAATCATGAAAATGAAGTCATTAGGCTGGGCCCTAAACCCAACACGACACTACTGTCATTATAAAGAGGAGATCTGGAAATAAACACACAGACAGGGAGAAAGCCTGTTATCAATTATCTTCAACAGCTATCTCCAAATGAAGGAAAGAGGCCTGAAAGAGATCCTTCCCTCCCAGCCCCCAGAGGGAACCAACCCTGCTGACACTTTTAGAGGTCTAGTCTTCAGAATTGTGAGGCAAAAAATTTGTTGTTTAAATCACCCAGGTTGTGATATATTGTTATGCCAGTCCTAGCAAACTAACAAAATCACTAAATAACAACAAAAACAGCAAGAATAACAAATCTTGGGAAGGGGAGGTAATCTGATATCCAGAGTTGCCACATTATTTAAAATACCCAGGTTTCAATAAAAGAAATTATGAGATATGAAATGAAACACAAATGTATATGCCCTACAAGATGGGGGAAAGCAATCAATACAAACCATCCCTGAGGAAACTGGACTTACTAAAGACTTTAAATCAGCTTTAATAAATATGCTCAAAAAACTAAAAAAAAGAAAAACAAACAAAACACACCATGTCTAAAGAATTAAAGGAAAGCAAAGGAACAATATCTCACCAAACAGAATTTCAATAAAGACATAGAAATTATAAAAAATTCACTAGAGAGGTTCAAAAGCCAATTCGGTCAGAAGAAAGATCAGCAAACTTAAGACAGGAAAATCAAAGGGGTGCCTGGGTGGCTCAATTGGTTGAGCTTCTGCCTCTCAATCTCAGGGTCCTGAGTTCAAGCCCCGCACTGGTTGGGTTAATATCCAGTCTGAGGAACATTTAAAAAAAGAAAAAGACTAGTGACTATGAGGTCTGTGTGTCTATGAGACCTGTGGGCTACTGTGGGAGTATACCAGCTTACATATAACAGGAGTCCCAGAAAGAGAGGAGAAATAAAAGGGCAAAAAAAAAAAATGTGAGGAAATAAAGGCTGAAACTTCCCAAGGATGAAAAACATTACATATTCAAGAAGTTCAACAAATTCCAAAAGAATAAGCTAAAGAAATCTATACCTAGACATACCTGTCAAAGAAATCTATACCTAGACATACCTGTCAAAGACCAAAGAGAAAACCTTGAAAACAGTAAGAGAAACAACTCATCAATAATGTGACTCAGTAAGATGAACAGCTGACCTCTCATTCCTTGTAGAGGCCAGAAGGCAGTAGGATGACATATTCCCACTATGAAGAAAAAGAATGTCAACCAAGAATTCTATAACCAGCAAAACCATGCTTCAAAAACGGGAATCAGGGGCACCTGGGTGGCTCAGTCAGTTAAGAGACTGCATCGGGCTCCCTGCTCTGGGGGGAGGCCCGCTTCTCCCTCTCCCACTCCCCCTGCTTGTGTTCCTGCTCTCGCTGTCTCTCTCTGTAATAAACAAAAATCTTTAAAAAAAAAACAAAAAAACAAAAAAGGGAATCATTAAGACATTCTCAGATCAGCAAAACCTGAGAGAATCCACTGCTAGCAGAACTGCCCTCCCAGAAATACTAAGAGCCTTCCAGCTGAAATAAAAGGAACACTACAGACTGTTAACAAACTGAGGGCACTGCAAAAGGTAAAGGTAACTACAGTAAATAAAAGACAGTATAAACACATATTGTTTCTCTTTTTTTCTACCTGAATTAAAAGACAACTACATATAGCAATAACTATAAATCCATGTTTATGGACACATGACATACAGAGATGTCATTTGTGACAGTGAAAGCATAAAAGTGGGGGTAAATAGAGCTATATAGGAGCCAAGTTTTGTATATGATTGAAGTAAGCTGGCAATAGTCCAAGCTAGATTGTTTTTAGTTTAGATGTGACTGAAATTCCCTAGGACAACCACTGAGAAAATAACTATAAAGTATTTAAGGCAAAGAAGACAGTAATGGAGGAAATGAGGAACAGAAAGACATAAAACAGAAAGCAAACAGTGTCATGGCATACATCAATTCTACCTTATCAGGAATTACATTTCAATGGACTGAGCACCCCACCCCTCCACCTCGCTGAAAAAACAAAACAAAAAAAGTCAATAAATTTAAATAAAAACGGGTGCCTGGCTGGCTCAGTCAGTGGAGCATACAACTCTTGATCTCAGGATTTGAGTTCGAGCCCCATGCTGGGTGCAGAGATTATGTAAAAATGAAATCTTTAGGGGCGCCTGGGTGGCTCAGTTAAGCATCCAACTCTTAGTTTTGTCTCAGGTCATGGTCTCATGGGTGCTGGGATTGAGCAGGGCAGCTCCACGCTCAGTGGGAAATCTGCATGGGGATTCTCTCCCTCAGCCCCTCCCCCCACTCTCATTCACACTCTCCCTCAAATAAATTAATTCTTTAAAAATAAAATAAAATGAAATCTTCCCAAAAATTTGCCTAAGCCCTCGGATCAAAAGGCAGAGACTGACAGAAGG
This sequence comes from Zalophus californianus, assembly GCF_009762305.2. NCBI lineage: Eukaryota > Metazoa > Chordata > Mammalia > Carnivora > Otariidae > Zalophus > Zalophus californianus. Next base: position 29,187,308 of record NC_045608.1, on the reverse strand, counting down.
ATAAAAACAAAACCCAATTATATGCTGTCTATAAGAGACATGATTTAGATTCAAAGTCACAAATAGGCTAAAAGTAAAAAGAAGGAAACACGTATCACACAAAGAATAATTAAGAGAGTAGGAGTGACTATATCAGATAAAACTGACTCTAAGACAAAAACTGTTATTAGAAATAAAGGATATTTAATAATGACAAAGGGCCCATCTATCAAGATGACATTAATATAATGAACATTAAACAGAACTGACTTCCAGTTTCAACACTTGTGACACCAAATGAGTGGGTTTCCACACCAAGCAGTTCTAACACTAACTGCCAGGAGTTGGAGCAGACTCCACAGGTTAAGGGCTCAGTCCTACAAGACTGTTGCCATCACTTGACCTCAAGTCCAGGTTGTCACCTGTGCTTCTGACTGAGCAGCTGTACAATACCGGTTCCCAACCCTCCCGCAGCTTCAATAATTTTCCAGAACAGCTCACAGAGCGCAGGACAACAGTTTACTTTATAACAGAGAACTGGTTTATTACAAAAGGATATAACTTAGGAACAACCAGATTGAAAAGATAAACAGGGCAAAGTATAAAGGAAGGGGTACAGAGCTTCCATGCCTTTTCTCACCATGCCATCTTTTTTAGCACCTCAATGTGGTTCATCAACCCAGACGCTCTCTGAACCCCTTCAGGTTTTTTTTTTTTTAATGAAGGCTTCACTGCACAGGCATAACTGATTACATCATTGGCCATTAGCGATTAGCTCAACCTCCACTGCCTCCTAAACACACACACACACACACACACATACACACACACACACACACACACACCACATGGGAAAGGGGGGGCTGAAAGTTCTAAACCTCTAATTATATGGTAGATTCCACAGGCAACCAGCTCCCATTCAAAGGGATGGTCCAAAAGTCACTTAATTAACATAAACTCAGGTGTGGTTGAAAGGGATGTGTTGGGGCAATCTGGCTGGCTCAGTTGGTGGAACATGCAACTCATGATCTTGGGGTCTTGAGTCTGAGCCCCACACTGGGTATAGAGATTACTTAAATAAATAAAATTAAAAAGAAAAAACAGGTATGTTAAAAATAAGAAAAGACATTCCATTCACCTTTATCAACCTGCAGCTTTTTAAAGAACTGGGGACAAAAAACAAACACTAATATATTGTAGAAGCTCTGCACCAGGAACCAAGAACAAACACCAAACATATACTTCTTATTATATCACAATACCACAAACATGTATGTATCTAACAACAACCCCAAAATAAATGAAGCAAAAATGGACAGAGTGAAGGGAGAAATAATTCAAGAATAACAGCTGGAGACTCCAATACCCACTCTCAATAACAGACAGAAGGCAGGGCACCTGGGTGTCTCAGTTGGTTGGACATCCGACTCTTGATTTCGGCTCAGGCTGAGATCTCAGGGTCATGAGACTGAGCCCTGAGTCGGACTCCAACTCCGTGCTGGGCATGGAGCTTGCTTGGGATTCTCTCTCTCCGTCCCCCTCTGCCCCTTCCCCACCACGGGCACGCACATGCACACTCTCACTCGATCTCTCTCTCTCAAGGAAAAAAAAAACAAAACAGAAGAACAAGGCAGAAGACCAAAAAAGATATAGAACAAACACCACAAACCAACTGGACCTAACCGACACCTGCTTCACCCAGTAACAGCAGGAAGTACACTTGCCTCATGCACACAGGTAACACTCTCCAGGGCAGACTGTATGCTAGGTCCTAAGACAAGCCTCAGTGAACTTAAAAGGACTGATTGAAATCATACAAACTATGTTTTCGAACCACACTGGAATTAAATTAAAGATCAACAACTAAAGGAAATTTGGGAAATTCACAAATATATGAAAAGTAAACAATCCTAGAATGACCAATAGTTCAAGGAAGAAATCGCAAGGGAAATTAGAAAAATACTCTGAGATGAACAAAAACAAACACAACACACTAAAGCTTATGGGCTGCAGTTAAAGTAGTACACAGAAGAAAATTTATAGCCATAAATTCCAGTATTTAAAAAGAACACCTCAAATCAATACCCTAACCTGAAGACACTAGAAAAGAACAAAATAAACCTAAGACTGGCCAAAGAAAGTATTGAAATAAAGGCTAGAGCAGAAATAAATGAAATAGAAAATAAAGAAAACAAAAAAGTCAATAAGAAAAAACAAACAAAACCAGAAGATGGATCGTTGAAAGATCAATGACAGTGACAAACCTTAGACTTGACCAAGAGAAGAGACGGAAACTACTAAAATCAGGAGTGAATGCAGGATCAGCACAACCTTGCCAAATAAAGCGGGTCATGAGCACACACTATGAAAGATGTATGCCAATGAATGAGACAGCCTAGAGCAAACGGAAAAATTCCTATACACATAAAAAGTCCCCAAACCAGCTCAAAAAGGAGCAGGAAATCTGAAGAGAAGTACACTTGAAAATTAAGTAACATAATTAAGTAACATCAAAATCCAGTCTAAACTCAGATGGTTTCACTGTGAATTCTACCAAATGTTTAAAAATTAATACTAACCTTTCACAAACTATTCCACACAAGAGAAGAGAAAGGCATTTTCCACTCATTCTGTAAAGACAGTATCCCCCCAACACCACACATTACAAGAAAACTACAGACAAGTATCCCTTATAAATATAGCTGCAGAAATCCTTAATACCAGCACGCTAAATGCAGCAACACACAAAACTTATGTACACCAAAACCAAGTGGAATTTGTCCCAGAAATCCAAGATTGGTTTAATATTCAAAAAACCCATGCAATATACCACTAATATGAATAAAGTAAAAGACAAAAACCACACGATCATCTCAACAGAAGAAAAACATTTGTCAAAATCCAACATCCATTCCTGAAAAAAACTCTCAGCAAAACAGAAGGAAACTTCCTCAATCGGATAAAACCCACAGCTAACACAGCATGGTTTAAAAAGAAGCCAGTCAATAAAGGACCACATGTCATATGATTCCATTGATATGAAGTGTCCAGAGCTAGCAGATCCATCAAGACAGAAAGGAGATTAGTGGTTGCCAGGGATTGAGGGGCTGGGGGACAGGGAAAATTAGGAGTGATTGCTAATGGGTATGGGGTTTCCTTTTAGAAAGATGAAAATATTGTAAGATTAGACCATTGTGATGATTGCACAACTCTGAATATACGAAAATCCACTCAACAGTATGGTTTAAAGGACAAAATGTATGGTAATATATAGATCAATAAAAGCCATTATAAAAAAGAAAGTCTTCTTCAGAGTTTGAAAAGCCCTCACTACAAATAACCATAGAATCATATTTATCCAAAAAGGTTTACTAGTTTTAAACAGTTCTTAATACAAAGAACAACATAACTTACAGACTCTGTCTCAAAGATTCCCACCATGGATCTAGTCAGGGGAGAGCTGACTGTGCACATTCTTTGCCACCCATTACAAGACACAGGGGGCAAAAATCTCAGAAAAAAATGTCATTTCCCCGCCTTGCTTGCACAAAGACAAACACGTTTCCCTTTATGAAATATGAACAAACAAAAATCACCTGGAGCTTGGATGACTAAATCCATACCTGCACTAGCCTGGGGATGGCGCAGACACTGCCTTGGAGCCACAGGTCTAGACAGAGCAGGATTATGACACTCACCTCAAGCTCTTCACTGTCTTTGGGCTTCTCCTCAGAGGTCTGTTTGACAAAGTCAGGGATAAGGATCTCCAGCGTAGCTCGGGCTATGAAAAGAAAAACCCCAAGGGTGAGGGTTTGGACCCAGCTTGCTTCCTGACTCCAGAGCAAGCTGCACGCTGGCTCCTGCGCAGGGCCAAGGTTCCCATGGCTCAGAGGGAAGCAAGGGCCCTGGGGAACAGTAGTGCTTCCGAGGCAGGGAGAGTAGAGGATGGAGGAGCACATCCTGAGCAAAGGACGCAGTGGGCAAAGTGTTACGCTGTGAGCAGCCTCCTAAGCCACAAAAGCTGTATGTACTCTTGCCCTGAGGTACTTGTAGCAGGCAAGGCAGGAGAGATCTGTTTCAAAGTCACGGTGGTGGCGTGCAGGCAATTGGCTCAGCAGGACCCAGGCCAAGTAGTGAGGCCTGAGGACTGAGCAGGCTGCTGTTGAGTGTGGGACGGAAAAGCAGCGAGACTGGACGGATACTCTTGAGAAAGCGTCTGCAGGATGGAGCAGAGGGATGGCTCAATGCTGAGCACAGATTTCTGAATGAGCAGGGCTGCCACTCACCACTGGGGTGGGGAAGTGGGGAGTGCTGGGGAATGGGGAGAAGTAACAATCTGACCCTATAGAGTCGTAGGTGCTAGCAAGTGAGATATCTAGAGGATCTGGGCAGAGGAAGTGGATCCTCATATGTGGGGAGAGCAGAGCCCTACTGCCAGGACGTTTCCACCCCCACAATGGGCCCTACTCTGAGCTATTTGCGCCATGACCTTGGTAGCACTAGTATGCTGAGCTGAAAAAGCCGTTTGGCACAATTTTTCTAAAATGGACAGCAGGCCTTCCCAGAGAAGGGGTGGAGTGTGTGATCCCAGCACAGCCTCACAGAAGGAAGGACAGAAAGTAACATATCCTCTCAATCATCCTCAGCATATACCACAAAAGAAAGCAACTCCAAGGTAAACTCAGAGTCACGTGAACAAAAGCACTTTTACCCCCCCCACCCCCCCACCCCCCGAGACCTGGTAAGAATGTGATGAAACTGACATACTTCGTGCCTGTACAGGGCAGAGTGCTTTGGAAACACTACAGCAGAGGTAGAAACCTTAAGAATAGAACGTGGGGGGCACCTGCCTTCAGCTCAGGTCATGATCTCCGGGTCCTGGGATCGAGCCCCACATCAGGCTCCCTCTCGGCAGCGGAGAGTCTGCTTCTCCCTCTGCCCCTCCCCCCAGCTCATGCTCTCTCTCTCTCTCTCTCAAATAAATAAAATCTTAAAAAAAAAAGAACAGAACTATGGGCACCAGGCCTGGGGTACACCCCCAACACCCACCCTAAAATGTGCTTCTTCCAAGAAGAGGCCAAGTAACCCTGATGGTGAGGCAGAATGGCTTCCCTTTTAACTGGAAAACATAGGCCTTCCCAGGGATCTGACAGGCTACATTCAGTGAGGGGCAGTCCCAAATCTAGAGATTGAAGGACTCAGGAATTCATCCTCTCACGTCAAAACCACTCAAGAATGCCAAGTGTGAAAATCCACCTCTTTGTCATCTAGCATGCCCACGTTTTGCACAGTTTACGAACAACCCCACTCTAGAACGTGTGCTCACGGCGGCCCAGTGAGCTCTGTGAGCAGTGGAGACAAGGGCGGGAGATTCTAGCCCAGCTGCCACAGAGCAGAGGTTTGAGTTTTCTAGTTTTATTTCTCACATTTTACTTCCTCTATTTGAGTCTTTTCCTATGAGCACATACTTTAAAAAACCAAGTTAGAGGATTACATAAATCAAATGGATTTGCCCCACCCCCAGCCCTCCCTAGCCAAGGGGAGGGGCGGACACTGTGGGCAGCATGGGTCTCTGACACCCAAGCAGGCACATTACCAGCTTTATTCTTCGCAAGTTTTTTGCTGCTTGCAGTTCCAGATCCATAGGTCACACCATCAATGGTCACCGAGGCACCAAAAGGCTCACTTGGGTTCTCTTAAAATTAAAATTACGGTTTTAAAAATAGTTGCCAAGACAATAAAATCGCGCACGCATGCACACATACAATCTGCTAGCACCAAGAGACAAGGCAGGGTCAGGGCTACTGCTGGAAGGCAGAGACGGGGGCTCCCTGAGGCATGGAGATAGGGCCAAGGATTGGTCAACAGGCAGAGAGCATGCCAGGAAAACTGGGAAACGGGGGACCACAGGTTAGTAAGCTGGAGGGGAAACAGGAGGCCAGAGGCCAAGCCACCAGGGACAGGGATCAATGTCTGTGAAAGATGGACAGAGGACTGTGAAGAGCAGAGATGCACAGATGCAGGAAGCCAAGGGAACGACATTAAAACAGTGAGTGCTCCTGGGTTCAGGGTTCTACGGGGAAGACAAACTCGTTTTCACAAAGGTGTGATGCGGATGGCGACAGGAGACGGCTGGTGGGAAGTGCAGGCCCAAGGCCCCTTCATCCACCTGGGGGCAGGTGGAGACGCAGTGGGGGGCCTTCCTCAGAGCAAGGGATGAGAAGAAGGTGGGAGTGCGGGGAGTGTGGATAAAGAAAGGGGGAGGCACAGGCATTTGTCCTCAGAAGGGGCACACAACTGTGAACACAGCCCGCCCACCTGCAGCGCGCTTCTCCCTGCCCTGCCCTTTCACTTCTATCCCAGCAGAGTGGGGTTACTGATCAGTTCCCGCCTCCCCAGCCATGACCCCAGTGAGGTGTAGGATTCTTCAGGACCGAGACGAGGGAGGTCAAACTTACCACATTCAAAGAAATTATAAACGGGGCGGACCTTGAGGACGCGCTGCATGTACTCGTGCAGGATGCAGACCTCGGACTTCCCGTTGGGGTTAATGACAAACTCTGTGACAAGAAGGCCTATCTCAGCAACAGCGTGAGGACCTGCCGCAAGCTAGCACTTGGGACCTGGCACCATCCAAGTTAGCGACTCACTGAATTAGGGGCTCACCACTGTGAACGTAGTACACCTCTGCATTCGTAGGGTAAACATAAGCTTTGAAGTAAATGCAACTTACACACAAAGCATATGTTCTAAGACCATCAAGTGAAAAAAAAAAAACAGGATAACCAATCTGCCCAAGATAAAATTTACGTGCCCCAACTCACCTTTCTTTGTGGGTGCATCCTGCACAGACAGAGTAATGAGTTTCTGATTGGCAGGCAGGATGGGCCTCTCGGACTCGGCCTGTTTCCGTTTCATTTCTCGGTTAAACTGCCGCCGCTCGGCCCAAGTCCTGAATTTCTTCACAGTGACTTGCTCAAAGTCAAAACGCTTTTCCAGATAGTTCCGAAATTCCTCAAGATCTATGTGGATTTACCAGAGAACAAAATTGCTAACTTCCAACCTAAGAGTCATGTTTCCTCTGTTCAGTGAGTAGGATGGTGACGGGCTGCCCATCAAACAGGCCCCGCCATGCCATTCCCTATTCCTTTCCCTTTTGAAGGGCAAAGAAAGCAAAGAATCAGGTCCTTTCTTTTTTCTTTTTTTAAGATTTTATTTATCTATTTGAGAGAGAGTGCGCAAGAGAGAGCACAAGTAGGGGAGAGGCGCAGAAGGAGAGGGAGAAGCAGGCTCCCCGCTGACATGGGCCTCGATCCCAGGACCCTGGGATCATGACCTGAGCCTAAGGCAGACACTTAAGACTGAGCCACCCAGACACCCCTGAACCAGGTCCTGTCACTCAAATTACTCAGGAAGGTCCCTTATGGACAAATTTCTGAGATGCTCTTTTAGTCTATTTGGAACAAGAAGAAAAAGAAAAAGCTTAAAAAAAAAAACAAACCAGATGGCCTTCAAGACTTTTCTCCCTGTATTAAAACAAGTATCACAGCAGTCAAAGCACTGTGCGCCTTGAGCTCTTCCCCTCCGGCCACCCTGGCTGCCTGCAGCCACTCAGCAACACACCCAGGCAGCTGGGGCCCTGGCACCTGTCATGCCTCTCCCCACAAAGCCCCTGGCCCAATCCCACTGCTCACCACCCACCTCCACTCAGTGAAGTTCCCAGGGGCCTCCAGCTTGTACTGTTGTACCCACTATCCCTCTGGCTCCCAGGATATCCTAGAGGGTCACATCACCCTCACTGGTTTCTTATGCAAGTATAAGCCCTGAGGCAGAGACTCTTGTGGTTCACACCGAGCCCTAAGAGCAACACCTATGGAAATAGAGGGAGGAAGTCCGTGTGCAAGACCGAGAAGTAGATGGTTAAAACACAAGGCTGTGAAACAATATACCTGCACCCACTTAGTTACATACTAAACCACGTTATTTCTTTACATGTGAATGCAGACAAAGAATTCTGGAAACAAGTACAAGTGGTCACCTCTCCAAAGGGAGTAAAATTAGAAGTGAAAGACAGGTGTTTTCCAAAACACAAGAACACATTCAGGTGTTACGTGTGCATAAAAGATGGATTTGAAAAAAGAAACCATTACATTGAAGTCTTAAAGTGAAAGCTCCCTTCCAGCTGGGTCCTGAGAAAAGCCCGGACACATGGACAGAAGACAGGGGCAGCTGACGTGGATGGGGAGGGAGGCAACAGGCAGGCAGGTTGGGGGAGATAGCAGTCTGTCCGCGGGGGGAAGCTAGGAGCCAGTGACACACCCTGCCTTTCCCCAGATGCCTAAGGCTCCAACCAGCCCTCTCCACCAAGGCCTCTCCCTCAGCAGTGGTGCATCCCCCCGCCCCGCCCCAGCTTTTCTAGGCTCCTCACACCTAAGAGTTACAATGAAGGCTGGGCAGCAATATTCAGACAATATCTAAATAGCAATAACCAAAGTCCTGAAAACACAAAGTCCTCTTTGAAAGAGATTCAGCAGGTGGGCTGAGAGAGGTCTGCCACCACTGTAGAGACAACCAAGACTTTCATGGGTAGGCCTAAGCTAAAAGACACAGAAGAGAGAAGAGAAACACCAATACATAGCCAAAAGCAATTATGGGGTTGAAGAGGGAAACGTCCACAGAATAGTGGCTGTCTCCCAGTACTGAATCTGTGGATTGAAGAAGTTCATTCTGAGCGCATCAAGACAGATCAAAACAATGCCACATGAGCACATCCTACTGAAAAACCAAGATTTCAGGAAAGGGCACAAAAGTAACGAGAGAAAAACGCCAGTGTGCACTGACAGTAGCCATCTCCACAGCAGCCCCGGCCATGTGGGGCCTGCAGACCCAGGCAGGTTCTAAGATCAGGGAGACAGGCATTTCCAACCACAAAAGAGTGGAGAGAGGTCCCCAGAAGTCCCTTCCTCACAGACAAAAGCAGGAACAGGTGGCCTTCAGCAAGAGGAATGTGACCCCGGGAAAGGCGTGGAGGGCAGCCACATCCCTGCAGATGGATCCCAGCCAACAACTAAGGAAGAAAGTTCACCCCAGAAACTTACCAACTGATTCGTCTTTGCACACCTCAACCTTGGCCTTCACCTGCCCCAGGGCCCCAGGAGCAGCCTCAGCCCCAAGTGGGTCCTTCTCATCGAGGGCCCCCGAGTCAGCTCCCATGGAGTCAGGCTCTTCCAGGGGGAACTCCAACTCTGCAGATCGGCTCAGGGGCTTGACAGGGGACACTTCCCCACTGGGGGTGAGCTCACTGTTTTGCTCTCTTTCCTCATTGTCCTTCATTTTCTTGTAATGCAGACAAGGAATGCTGCTCAGAGGAGGATCATGTTTCTGTGGATAGTGAAATTGCAACACAGATTACAAGGATGACACCAAAGTTCTGAACATCTGAAGCCTTCCACTTGCCTCTGCCTGGCTAGCATGCAAACACAGCGTGTGTATGTTCAGTCTGCAAACTTAACAAGACTAAATTCATGACTGATGCATCGCTTACCCGTATGCTTCCCGTTCCCAGGAAGTACGGCCTGGACCAGGTGACCACCCGAGACTCTCTGTGTAGGTACACCGGGACTCCGGAGTTATGGAATGTCATGATCCACCCGTCGGGCAATGGTTCTGTGGGAGGACGGCCACGACCTGCACAGAAGACAAGAGCATCCTACAATCACTTCAGAAACACTTTTGAGTTGTAGAGATAGCTTCAAAATCATGACACATGGCAGATAAAAATAGTAAAGTCAACCAAGGATTGATTGGAAACAACCTCTAAGAGCTAGGGGAGTAGAGAAGTACCCCACCCTCCACCAGACAGAGCCTACCCAGCCCTGCCTGCCACTCAGCACCTCCAATGCACGAAACTCTGTTCTTAATTGTTGTGCTTGTTTATATGGCTCCAACCCAGAGAATCTAAGTCCCTCCTCAATAGCAGGAAGCTGTCCACCTTGTTTACTGCTGTACTCTTGGGCTTAGAACAGCACATGGTGCACAAAGGAGCCTGGGATGAGGTTCTACAAGACACGAGTCCTAGCCTCAGCTGCTGCCTGCACAGCTGTGGGCACCACGGCCATCAATCCCTCACTGCCTGCCTTGGCTGTGGCCAGAGGCACCCCAGGGGCTGAGTAAATTTTGCTAACAAATTGCATGTCTGCCGACCACTGCTCCCTGTGACTCGACAGCAAGTGTTCATTGTACCTGAGCTGCACACTCTCACCAGCACGTGAAACACTACTTCCAATTCATATGTTTCTAAGTCAGTTTTAGAACACCACTCCCAAAAAAAAAAAAAAAAAAAAGAACACCACTCCCAATTCCTTCTTTGCTTTACAGGCAGTCAAAGAAAAAAGCTCAAGACTTGTTACCCACTTGACACCTGCCACTGACAGGACCGGTGACTAGGAAAAGCACAAAGATTTAACTGAAACAATTCTCTTACAGGAATTGGGAGCAAGTGAGAAATTTAGGGACAAAAGAAAAAAACAAACGAAATTTTAAAAACATAGACATAATGAAATGGCATGAGGGACTCTCACGGACAAGGGAGTAGCATCCCAGTGCCAGGTCCCCACCCGGCAGTGTTAACCCCTGGCCTGACATCAGAACATAACAATCCTGGCTGGATGGTTGATGATGGGAGGGAGCACGAGAGGTCAGAGGTTCACAGACACTGTCACACGCACTCTCCCCTACCCAGGCTTGAGCCAAGGAGCTGCCTCACACCAGCTTCGGGCTAAGTCAGGACAAGGAGAAGCAAACAAAATGCTAGCAAAGTACAACATGGGTCACTGGTGCACCTGGGCTACTCATTTGTGACAAGTAGCAGTCATAAATTTGGCCCAGCCGTCTGAAGAGCTCACATGCAGCTTACACACAGCCTGTGAGCCTGAGGCCCATGCCACAGCTCCTGGGAGGCAGCACTGTGGGGCAGGCTGCCAGGCGGGTAAGGTGGAGCAGAAGGCTGCAGAGGGAAAGACACAGCAATTCCCGGTGCAGGCAGACCCAGTGGCATGCCTGAAGTCATGGACAGGCACACTGTGAACCTGAACCAGGCTGCTCAGAATGGACAGGGCTTTGTGGCACCCAGCACAGCCAACCTGTCCACTCTGCAGTGGGAGACTACACAACACCTGCCCCTCAATTTCCTCCCATCACGCCAAGCCACCTTCTGCACTCCAACCCTCAGCCTAAGGTCTCAACTGTATGCCTGAGTCCCGACACATCCGTTCAGCCCCTTCCCACTGCCCAATGCCCAGCCCCACAGGCAACTCCAGGCCGACTGCTCCCCCCACCCACCAAATCCCAGTGCAGCTTTGGAACACCTTCACCCCTACCACAGGAGCTCACACCCTAGCCACCTAAAGTCCACACACCATGCTGCAGCCATAGGAGCTGTGCCTTTAGACAAAAATTGTGTAACAACACCTGCCTGCTTCTAGCGGCTTCCCCTGACACTTGGCGGAGAATCCAGAATCCAACCATCACCTGCCACAGTGTTGCACCCACCTCTGGCCTTGGCCTCACATCCTCTAGTTGCCCATCTTGTCATCTTCCAGCAACAACAACATCCCCTCACCCCCACCCCGTCAGAAGTGCCTCCCCATTCCCCTGCACAACACCAACCGCTCCAGTGTGTATCCACGCATGACACCACAATCTGCACCCGGGTCATTGTACATCTGGTGCTTCCTTGTGTCTTGTCTGTCTCCCCTTCACCACACGTGACTGTCCTCTCTCAAACATGTGTGCACTGGTAAGACCACTGCCTGGCACCCAAGGGCTCTCAAAACGGCACTTCTGCCGCCCCACAAACACACTACTTTCTGACTGGCTGACTTACTTTTTAGCACAGTTTTAATCTTGGTCATCATTGGCTGCACGCTTGTCTCTCCGTCAGATGGATGGTCACTGTCTCCTCCATATTTCTCCTCCATTCGTCTCTTTTTGGGAGCACAAAGGCCTTCTTCCAGCAGAGCATCAACATCGTTGTCAAAATCATCCTGCAAAACACGCTGTTCAGACACCAGGGCCCCCGGAGCCTGCATTCCTGTACCATAGGCAAGCTTAACAGCATTAGTGAGAACAGACACAGAAATGAGGCACTCTCAAGTGGGGCCTAGGTATGCCTTTATGTTGCGTGATCATCTGAAAAACAAACAGGAAGAAACTGACAACTGCAACCAACACACTTGACACCTGGCACAGGTGCACACGCCACCAGGAAGTGCTTTTCAGCAGCACCTTCCAACTCGGGTTGCATAAAGGGTACAAGGTCGACTGCTCAGCCAAACCTTTCTTTAGGAAAATTTAAAAACCTGGACTTCTTACAGCTTTTTCTTCTCCACATTAACATTATTCCACCTCATACGAGTTTTTTTTTCCTCTGCAACATCAGCTTTCAAAAAGATGCTGCAGTTCCCAACACCTCTCTCTGGGTTTGCTAAGAGTGCTCCAAAGGAGGGGTCGCCGACATACCTCATAGGAGAAGTTCAAGGCCTCTTCATCCACTCTGTCTCTCTGCACGATTGCTTTAGCCGTGAACCCGCCTGTTCCTTCTTCATCTAGCTCCAAATTGTCAGTAAAATCTTCTAACTCATCGAGCACTGCGTACTCCACTCTCTTTTCCTGATCCAGCTCATTCTCCTCATCCTTCTTATCAGCACTCTCACCCCCTACACCTACCCCATTCCCAACACTCCCGCCAAAGGGACAAGCATGCACGTCTCCACTGACAGGGCTAAGGGCCAGACCGCACTCTGCACGAGCGTCGCGCTCCACTCCTGTGTACAGCACCTTCCTGTCCTTACTCCTGCAGCTCTCGGTAAAGCTCACGCTAATCTTTACATCCTTAAGCAACTTAAGGTCAGGGGAGAACTTCCGGACCGCAGGTGCGTGCCGGGCGGTGCGCGGGCTGTGGCCACTACAGTTCGGGTCTATGAGGAGGCGGGCCTTAGAGAAGGATCCTTTGGAGAGAAGAGAAGCTCCGTAGAAGTTGAGCGGGTCCTCAGCAGGGGGTTCGGCCTGTCCATCACCACCAGAGCCAACGTCCATTACCTCTGCATCACTGGACGTTTGCAGGGGAGGTGGTGGAGACTGTTCACGGGGCAGCGCTTGAAAGGGGCAAGCTGGGTTCTCCATCACCGCTTCTCCTGCGGGCTCACGCGGGAGAGGAGAGGGACTCTCATATGTCTCCATAGTAAAAGTGGTTAAGACTATTTTAAAAGACCAGAGTTTTAAAAAACCTTACATAAATCTATACAGCTAACATGCACAAGTCCGCTGAGACCCGGGTGCCGTCCTGCCCGCGCTGCACACGCCGGCGGCTTAGTCAAGCTGGCCACATTGCTCTTTTCATTAATGTAGACAGCTTTTAGAACCACTGCCTCAATTATTGGAAATCACAATGCACTCAGCTTAAATGACTGACGACTAAGCGAGTCTGTCTTCATGCCAAAGTGGCAC